>NW_026892550.1:57020000-58220000 GCF_033815535.1 Pezoporus flaviventris | reverse complement strand
GCCGAGTACCCCCACTAGTCAAAATGGCAAAAAGCAACAGGACAAGGAGTCCTCAGTGTCAGTGATGTCCCTTCACCACAGCAGAGGCAGAGCTCTTTCCAACCACACTTCGTCATTTTGCCACCCCAACTGTGTTTGGCTTACAAGGTTTAAGCCAAACAAGACCCTAAGTAACACAGTTCAAGTGCTAAGAGCATGTGTGCGTGGCCAGAAGGACCAAAGCAGCGATGACTGGAGTGAACTTGCAGCACTGAAGGCGGTGGCTTTCCCCCAGTTCTCAGGACAGCGGGTGGCTGACAAATGCCAAAGGGTGAGGTCGGACACAGGCAAGGCAGTAATTTTTGTGGCTTTTATTAGAACGTAACGCTGCCCGGCGCTGGTGAGGGTGTTACTTGCCAATGCAGAGGTAAAGACAACAAAGACTGCACCTGTGCTTGCAATAACACTTCTCTCAGATGTCTTCTGTTCAAACAGCTGTTGCAAATACTGGGATGTTGCATAATAACCTCAGGAGGAAGATGTCCTTCTTGACGGCACTTCTTAATGTATAATTATTGTTCCACTGGTTATTTATAGAAATGTTTGTAGACCATCAATACATTGAGCCATTCAGACACTTCATTGCGCTTCGTTGTTTTAAAGGAAGGTGCCATCAACGCTGTGGCTTTCCTCCCCAAAACAGTTCAATGTTTTTCCAGTATACCCAGATCTATCCCACGATGATTCCTCTTCCTCTGCAGGCGCTTTGTAGCTGACAGTTCCACAGTTCAACACCTGAACAATCTAAGAATTCAATAAAGAGAGGCTGAGACTTTGAAAGTGCAAAGAACAAACAAAACCCCAAGGGCAGAAAACAAAAATAAAGAAATAATAATAATAGAAATAAGAATGATAGTAAGAAAAAGAAGTTCCAGGTACTTCAGAAGAAAAAGTTGTTCCACGTACCTACGACGTTCTTCCAGGTACCTACGACGCTGTTCCAGGTACCTAAAAAGTTCTTCCAGGTACCTAAGAAGTTCTTCCAGGTACCTAAGATGTTCTCCAAGGTACCTAAGAAGTTGTTGGAGGTACCTAAGAAGTTGTTCCTGGTACCTAAGAAGTTCTTTGAGGTACCTAAGAAGTTGTTCCACGTGCCTAAGAAGTTGTTCCTGGCAGTTAAGAAGTTGTTGGAGGTACCTAAGAAGTTGTTGGAGGTACCTAAGAAGTGGTTTCAGGCACCTAAGAAGAGGTTTCAGGTACCTAAGAAGAGGTTGCAGGCACCTAAGAAGTGGTTGCAGGCACCTAAGAAGTCGTTTCAGGCACCTAAGAAGTGGTTGCAGGCACCTAAGAAGTGGTTGCAGGCACCTAAGAAGTGGTTGCAGGCACCTAAGAAGAGGTTTCAGGTACCTAAGAAGTTGTTGCAGGTACCAAAGAAGTTGTTGCAGGTACCAAAGAAGTTGTTGCATGCACCTAAGAAGTGGTTGCAGGTACCTAAGAAATTGTTGCAGGTACCTAGGTACCTAAGAAGTTGGTCGAGGTACCCAAGAAGTTGGTCGAGGTACCTAAGAAGAAGAAGTTGTTCCATCTACTTAAGAAGAAGAAGAACAACCAACTTAAGTAACTTGAGCACCAGTTAAGGCATGTTGTTTTCCAGTCTCAGCCAGTGTAAACCCTGTCTAACATAGCGGACTAGTCTGATCAAGCTGCTGGTCAGTGACAGCTCCTCCGATGCTGCGCCGAGTTCCCCAAAAAACTCTGGAAAAAAAAAGAGAGAAAACATTTGGTTGGTTTCACACAAGAGGCACGGAGGAACAACAGCAGCACACTGTCACTTGGGAAGTCCCGTTAAACACGTGGTTAATACAGACAGCTCAGCGGTATTAGAAGGCTGGGAAGTGTTAACAAGCACGCACGGCAGGGCATACGAGAGGAAAAGGCACTCGCGTGTGCATACACACTGAACCACCTCCCCCAGTGCCTGTAAAAGGACATTGAGACTCCACGGCAGGGGGCAGAAGTCTGGGTGTTCACACCCCAGTCCCTGCCACATGCTCCTCCAGATGTTGAACCGGCCAGATTTGACCGTCTTTCTGAAGGATGCCCAGAAGCACACACAGCTGTCAGAACAGCCCTTTCCTTTCATCCATCCTCAAACCCTGGAGCCATCACGATTTCTCAACTGAACAGGTTTAAACATTTCTAAGGCTTGACAGGCTATACAGCTCTAATTTGAGTTGCTTTTAGCTGGGCACTTGAGGCAGGGTTAAGGTAGTGCTCCTATCCTCCCACCAACTTCAGGCACCATGC
This sequence comes from Pezoporus flaviventris, assembly GCF_033815535.1. Taxonomy (NCBI): domain Eukaryota; kingdom Metazoa; phylum Chordata; class Aves; order Psittaciformes; family Psittacidae; genus Pezoporus; species Pezoporus flaviventris. Next base: position 58,217,714 of record NW_026892550.1, on the reverse strand, counting down.
TCCTTCTCCTGCACAGGTAGGAGACGGCTCTTGTAGCCTATCTGAGGCTGCTGGGAGGTGCCGTCAGGCCGCACACCCTGCTCTGTACTGGCAATCTTCTCTGCAGGTGACAGCAAGTTATGGGAAATCAGCCCACCTGTTCCTTTCCGGTCACCTTTCTGAGACGTTCCTGTAGGACCTGCCTTCCAGTGACATGGGCTTTTCCCAGTCCCTTAGTCCCTCCAGTCTCAATCATGTTGCAGAGTACCTTTCGGCTCTCGTTTTTTACACACAAAGATTGGAGGCTGAAAATTTCTGCTCAGCTGTGTAAGGAACATTTCGGGAGTATTCTCTGAATTCCAGCCACTGCCTCGTTAGCGAATTTTTACAACCTTCCAGCAACTGAGCCAGGCACATTGGTCTTTTTGGGTTTTTCTGAGTTTGCCAACAGATTGTGACACTACACCCCTTCACCCACAGCAGCTCAGAAAGCTGTGGTTTATGGAAAATGACTGCAATGGCTGCAAATGCCACGTGGAATAGCAGGTTACACACTGAAGGCACCCAATCTAGGGCTTTTGAGCATTCACCGCTGCTTGTACCTGTCGCGGCACCACAGGACAGTACAATCTTTTTAACAACAAAACTGTAAAACACAAAAAGTAGCAGCAATGTCAGGAGATGCTACCGGCAAATACTGATCATGTGCCCCAGAAGAACTCCAGTTCAAGGGCAGCTCAGCCTCTCTGTTACAGGGTGATGCCAGCCCCACTGCTCTCAAGACAAAACTACCTGGAAGATTGACCAACAAAAGCACAGGGCTGCAGGCCAAAATGTTTCTAGTAAAAGTGAACCCACTCAGCAAACCTAAGCATCCCAAAGGGAAAAGTAAAGAGCAAAAAACTCCTTATGCCTCTTGTGTTACCAGGAAATGCGAGTTGGCTGGTTCCCTGCACTTGATACGCTCACCCCTTAGCTCTTAGACATTTGAGGATGCCGAGCCAACCTTTAAATGGCAACACTCATCAATATATCATCATCTGGCATCTCTGCCAACATGCCATAGCTGTCTGTATGTAATGCTTTGATCTTTAGGTATGGTGCTTGCTACACTGTTAGAATTTAGGCATGCACATACGTACAAACACAACACAAAAGACAGAAAAGCCAGAGGGCAAAAGCTTACCCTGATTCTTCAGGATCAGTGCATCAGCTCGCTCCCAATTATTAAGCGCAGAGAGAACATAGGAAGTGATGTTGACGTAGGAATAGGTGATGTCTGGGATATCGGAGGAGACGGCGGTTGAAGAGCACATACTGTTGCCACTGCAGTTGCCAGCTCCCCGCTGAGAAGTGGTAGGAGACGGCATTGGAAACGATGGAGAAGGCATGCCTGTGCTCCTGCAGGAGAAAGAAACACCATCATGAACATTTAACTTTCGCTGCCACATACACAGCAACACTGCTGCAGATACCTAGAAAGGACAACATGCTCTAGAACTCACAAATTAGAAAATGAGTTTCTTAATTGGTGACTGAGCTAAAGAGACAAATATTCAGGTATCACCTCAAAGTTATGCTGCCACAGGGTGAAGGCACGACCCTACCGGACAGTGGCCAGGAAGACAGGAAGGGTATCTCACTAAGTATCAAAGGATCTCTAACAGAACAAAGATGACAACAAGGGCTTTGAAACAGCCTAGTGATGATACCTTCTTTGCTCCTCTGACCACTTCTTTGGTAAAGACCTGCTCCGCCTGATACACGGTAACTCTGGACCTCGTAACAAAGAAAACCCCTTCCCAACAAGAAGAGGTGGGAAAGAGAGAGCAGAAACATACTCATGGCCCCTAACAATAGATTTCAGGTGGCAAGAAAGAGCCAATGGAAAGGCACTCTCACATGCAGCTTGCAACTCAAATACTCCAGCTGCTGTTTTCACTCACACCCTTATGGGCACATTACAACCCATGTATTTTCAAATCTTACCTTGCAACAGACGGAGAAGGTGCTTTTGTGGGAAATCTCTGCAGCAAGAAAAGAACTCTTGTTAGATTTGGGCTGCTCAGCTGCCATCAGTAACTAGCGCAGCCATGCATCTGGCAGCTCAGTTACGCGTGCCCTACCTTGAAGTGGTCGTTCAGAATGCTGGAATACTTTGCTGCAGTCTCTTTTTTGCCACGGAACAGGGCCATGTTCAGAAGGGACAGGCAGCGCATGCTGTCAACAGAAACACACCCAAGCTTGGTCAATATTCACGCTTGCTGCTGCCTGCTCAGCAGTCACCAGCCTTGCGGGACGCAGGCAGGCATGCCTCAGCTCTGCTGCAAAGTCCAGAAAGCTCGGGATTTCTCCTCCTTCTGCCTATCTTTAAAAAAGTCACTGTGAAATAATCACAAGGGGAAAGAAACCAAACGAGGGCGGGGTCTGGTCTTTCATATAAACAGGTGCCCAGCCTCTTACAGGTGCCACAGGCTGAGTAAGCCCCCCTGCAGCCACGTGCCTCAGCTACGTTCAAGCTACAGCTTCAGTGAGGTGGCTCCAACATGAGCAGCCAAATTGCATTCTTTCACCTTAGGTGAAAGCCCTTAGGTGCTCTCGAGTTACCAGAATATCAGATTTTAGAGCCTGTGCCTTCCACGTGTGGTCCCTTGTGATATGTTGGCTCACACTAGAGGTGTTCCAGTTCAGTCTGGATTTTCAAGTGTGAGGATTTCTTCCTTGCAGAACCCTGATTCCCATTTCACTCATTCCTTTTCCCCTGAAAGTAATGAGTCGTTCACTCGATCAAGTCTAAAAAGTACGAAGGCACAGAAAAAGAGTTACGCACCATAACACGGTAAAGATTTCTTCATGTGAAGGTGCTGAGGGGCTCATACAGTATTTTAGCGTCATGATGAATCTAAGGAAACAAAAGAAGGAGAACCTTGTCAGCCGTCAGTGATCTGATGGCCCGCTCTTTATAGGAGAAAACAGTGCATGCCATTATCTCAAAGGCTGGTCCAAAAGTCAGGGAACATGCCCTGAGGTCTTAGTCCTGGCACCAAGTGCTTTTATGACCTTGTGCAGAGGACTGTCTCAAAACGCCTTGTTTTCCATGCCACAGGAACAGATAACGGCCTCTTATGTGACTCACTCTCCTCTTACACGATTAACAGGCAGCACCCCTTCAAGTAGATGTTCCCCATGGGCCACCTAATGGCCTGGGGCAGACATCTTAGAGGAAATGCGTCGCTTGGTAAAACACAGCCAAGCAACTCTGCTTTCTGAAAGCAAAGCAAAGCAACAGCAGCAGCTGGGAAATACAGTCCTTCAAGAGCAGAAAGCAAACAATTCCTTTTAAAAGTTTGCAGGCTATGACAGAAAAACCTGACAGCTGTTTCAGCTGTGAGGCAAGGCATCAAATCAACTCTCAAACACACTCATACATCCCCTCATTTCAATAGGAATAAACTGATACCTGTCTCCCTCCTATCCAATACATGGTTCCTCAGGTTGTGCTGCCTGTACATGTCACACGGCCCGTGTATGTCATACTACCTGCATATATCTACTATGGCTCTGAAACTAAATGGGGAAGGTTGCTAAAAGAAGCCCCAATAAAGCGTACTGGTAGAAAAACACATGGCAGAAACCAGTAAAGTCTGCCCTCAATCAAGTTGCAAGACCTCTGGGGCACTGACTGCTCTTTCACATGCTGTATTGCTGCTTTGCTTTTTAAAACTGAAATGCTACTGAGCTCGCATGCAAAAGCAACTTCAGGTCTGGATAAAGGAAAAATCCCTTCATGCCCTTTCTTGTCAGAACCGGTGTTCTCTGGTGTACCTCAGCTGCAAGGCTCAAATGCTCAAGAGGACATGGCGCCTACTTCTTCCGATAAGCAATGCTGAACCATTTCAAAGGATTTGTCTCTGGTGCCTTTGCATGGCCTGTCCTGTGCTTGTACAGCAACCTGAACTCTGCTCCATGGTGGGAACCCACAGCTGCCACAGGTGCAAACAAGCAATGCAACTAACCCTTCCCCTCCAAACATGCTGCTTTGAAAACTGCTTACTTGATGAAATCTGTGGTGTCCTGGAATATTTTGTAGGCGAAATTCTGTGCATTCGCTTCCAAGGCAATTCCGTACTCGATGAAGAAAAGGGCAGATTCTAGGTACTGAAAGGCCTTCGCAATCTTGTCAGTCTATTGGGAAGAATATTCTCCTTTTTAGACTACGACAAAAATGGCTTAGTGTACCCAAATGTCTCAAGTGTACCCACATTCCCTTTTTCTCCCTAGTAAGTCAGGAGTTGAAGGAAGAAAAAGATGCGGGCCAGGCCTCCAGGTGACAGTTAATGTGGTCTGGGTGTGCTCTGGCTGTTTGTAGCTCTTCCTCTTGACCAATGGTTTCCCCAAGTATTTATTATCTGTACAGTTTTTGGATATTACTGTCTGGTCTTGGAGGCCTGCCTCGTGAAAGGCAGGTTCCCTCACTTCATTTTCACAGGTAAATGGCAAGTAGCATATGTAACTTATCTGACTGAGGCCTAACTAGCAAAAACTACACTACTTCATGTACACTGCTAAACTGCACATAAAGAAGAGAGCTGCTTACATCTGCAAAGGGCACTTCCAAGTCTTGTCCACCAGCAACACAATTACTGTCAGGATCGTGACATTTCAGGGTAAACTGTCCTATAACTGTTCTGACAAGGGCTTTGTCATAGCTCTGCAAAGCAAAGTGGCCTGCTAACCTCAGACAACATCTGCTCTAAATCCTGTTCTTGAGGCATATTCTCTAGATGTGTTTATAACAAAGGGAAATGTCTGAACATTTTGGGAAACAAAGACAGCATCCCCACATATGACTTGAACAGACTCCAAGTTTGGAGTATGGGAAGTCATTTTAGCTGGTGAATCCTTATGCACATGAACACAAATACTGGCTCCCAATGCATGAGCTGCTTTACATTTCTAGCACAGAGCCAAAACTTACCATTGCATCAGCTTTGTGTTTCAGCCTCCTGGCCTCTTCTGCGTAGTATTCTGCTGGATACTTCAGATGTCTGAATTTGGGACACAGAGAGGAAAAACAGAAAACAGGGAAAAGGCAGTGGGATAAACTATTCACCGTGCAAATGGCACACAACCAGTCGTGCACTAACAAAACGAGCAAGTAAAGAGTCATGCCCTCTCAGAAAAAGTTACCTGCCTGCCCAGCACCTTGTCACAGAGTAGTTTACCACTTGCCAAGAAGGAGGCAAATCAAAACCTATCATTTGTAGGCAGGCACAAGAGGTACCTCCTCTCAGAGTGAAAAAGTAACTAATTTCTAGAGTAGTGCTTCTAGTCCAAGAAATGCTGTAATTAGACCTTTGCTTTGGGGTAGGTGGGGTAAGTCCCAGACATGAGAAGACAGTACAGGGCAAGTCACCGACACCTCTCCTTCTCTCTTTCCTCCCCAGAGAAATGCCTATTAAGGCAGAAGCCAGGGTAGCTGCAGGGCCAGGCTGGCCTGGTGGCTTTACAAAGTACAGATGACGGGTGTAAGACAAAACCTTACCTTTCAAACTTGAGTTGAGGTCTCTTTGGCTGGGAGGTACCATTTGGCAAAGAAGGCACTGGGAAAAGTTTTGTGACGTGTCCGGCAGATCCCTGACAAATCACAGAATACAGATAAATCTGCTTAGAGAGATGTCGAAAACGATTCCAAAGCTTGCCTTTCCTGAATTTCAATAGGAAATATTTTGTTGTCCCAGGCATAGTCTATCTCCCAGGCTCTACCTGTCTTCTAACCTACTTCCCCAGCACCTCCTCCAATAATGGAAATGAAAACCTGGCTTCTTACCTGACTGCTAGTAGAAAGGCTTAATACCATTCACATCATTAATACTTTTCCCAAGCATGGGGAAATTAAGTAGCAGCTTTCCTTGCACAATGGCTAAGATAGCAGTAAGGCTGCAAGCAGCACATTTTTCAGGAAACCTTTCACTAACCAAGGCAGCAAGAGGTAATATCCATTCACACTTATTTCCAGCTTAACCACAAAATCGTTGATTCTCCATTACCAACTACATTATAAGGAAAAAGCAAGCAGTTAGAAGCCAGCTGAGAGAGCGAGCACAGTCGGGCTTGACTCACACAACATACTAGAGCACACCCACCCAGTCACTAGTAAATAGGAAGACAACTGAATTTTACAACCCAAAAATGCAAAGATCCAGCTGCAAGGATCACTAACAATTTCATAAGCAAATTGTGAGGATGGTGAGGCACTGAAACAGGTTGCCCAAAGAAGTGGTAAATGCTCCATCTCATCCCAAACCATTCTATGATACTATGAAAACCTTACACGCGGGTTGTATGTTTCTTATTTTTAAGCAGCCCACTTTTCCCTTTTGTAAACACCCTTATTTTACACCAGTATTGTACTTGCAGTTGCCTACAGTCAGAAACAGTTACTGCCATCAACACGATGCCTTTGGTTTTTACACGGGCACCTCTTCTCACTAAGCTCCACTAAATGAGATGAAAACAAACGATGGCAAGTCAGCAGAGAAGTTACAGTGTAGGCTTCTGGGCTAGTGACGTACGGTTACAGATAGCCGTGAAAGGGGCAAAATGCCTCAGAGAGCTTTCTCTGGTGGCTGGTTTATCTTCTTTCCTTTTCTATATCCTCAGAGCATGTTTCTAAAGAGAATCACGCAGCACCCACGGGTTGCAGGGAACTTCCTGTTAGTTATAACAGATACCTACTTTGATATCCTTTGATAGTTCAGCTTCATTACTCTGCACTTTGCGGTGCTTGCAGATCAAAGGATCCTTGTTGTTGCTCTCAGTCTTGGTTGTGTTGGCGATGGCAGACAGCTCGTCGTTCTGGCTTCTGCGTCTCTTCTGGGCCACCTTTGTTGACTCTGGTGCAGGAGGTATAGGACACAGTGGTGGCAGTGGTGGAGGTTGAAAATCATTCTTCCAGTATTCAAATGAAGCTTTGGAGTTTGATGCTCTGGAGACGGGAAGAGCATTCAGCAATTGGGATGAATATGGTGCATCAATAATGTAGTGAATTTTTACAAAATTCGTTGCATCATATACTGATGATGCTGAAATCTCTCTGGAAGTGAAGATGACATTAAGAATCCAACAAAAGAAAAATGAAATTTCAGTGTGCATTAGATACCACATCTTCAGCTGCTGACAACAGACAAGCGAGTTGCTTTTCAAGTAGAATTAAGCCCCAGGACTTGTCCCTGGAATAAAAATTTATAACCAGGATAGCAGGATATTGCAAAAAAGACATCCCTCCAACACAGCCCCTTTTTACTTAAAGACAGAGACAGTCAGTTCTCTGTGAGAAATCAGCCAACAGGGCATTCCAACTCAGGGACTGCAACATCACAAGGAGGAAATTAAGCTAAACCCAGAGAAAAGACTGAAGTGTAACGTTGCACATCTGGCTTCCTTCTGCTGTGCATGGGACAGTCCTCTCCCCTGTTCCACAACCCACTTTTCCCATGGCACAGTCCCTACTCACTGCACTCGTGCTCCCTCACTTCACTGCCTTGTTACAGCTCCAGAGAGGATTATAGCACAGCAGCACCCTCTGACCTGATCCAGTGCCCTCTCTCCTCCAAAATACATATTCTCCTTTCACTCCCAAAGCCGGAGCATGGGGTTTGCCTTCACTGAGAAAAAGGGAGGAATGAACCCCAGTGTCAAAGCCCCTCCGTTATGACACCAGCTGAAATACGACCCAACTAAACGTTAGCCCAGCGTTTCAGCGTTTCAAGAGTACATCTCTATTTTCTCGGCAGAAAAGCAGTTTACTCGTATTTTCAGGCCACAAACCTCAACGCTATACCAATCCCTCAAATTCAAGTCTCAACGCTATACCAATGCCTCAAATTCAAGTCACAGCAAGAATTTAATTCAGTAGCCCATGACTGATGCGCAAGCCTCCCATTTGAAGACATGCGCCTGGAAGCATTTGCTCTAGCAAAGATCTAGCCAAAATACTGGCAGCACAAATTACGCAAATTATATAGGGGAAATCTCAGTACATCCATTTGAAGCACTGCAAACGCTATGCTGGAATAAAGGAGAAATTCCCGGCCATAAAGGCCCCCTGAAATTCCAGACAGAGTCATGATTCAAAACACACGCTTGTCTGCCCATTAAGTCACAGACACAAAAAGACAAAACCAACAAGATGATTTCAGTGGAGAAGGGAAATGCTCTCCACCTGCCTAGAAAGCATTTTAAGGCTACTTCTGTTTCTCATGAAAGCAGAAATAATGGACTCTCTGAGAGTTCAAACATCACAGAATAGAATCGTAGTTTGGTTTGGAAGGGACCTTTAACACCTGTCTAGTTCAACTCCTCTGCAATGAGCAGGGGCATCTTCAGCTAGACAGCAAGTTCTCTTGCCATCCCCTGAAACACCTCAACTATCATGCAGAACAAGCAGACGCCACTCCCCATAGAACAGCTAACACCCCCCAGACCACCTAGAGCAATCACCTGCTGACAGATCGCCTCCACGGAGGTTTGGAGAAGGGGAATGACTCCTGCATCCCAGCAGGCAGGCAGTCTACCGCACTGTATGGAACTCAACCAACAAATCTGGTTGGCACAAATGTGTTTCCTGCATCTGGTCCAAAAGGCAGCAGCGCAAATAGTTGCCTACCAGCTTAAAAGGACAAGCAATATGGGCACAACTGGCAATTACATTTCCTGCAGCGTAAAGAGATATCCCGAGCTATGCGCAATACATGGAACAGAGCAGACGGCAACGGAAGCTGCAGGATGGGAAGCGTTTAAAATCATGTCCATCTCGACGGTTAGAAATCTGGACAAATGCCACAACATTCAACGCTTGTGCAGCAGCGAACAGCAAGAATGGGAGGACGATCGGCCACTGAAACATCAGCTTATTCTTGAATGGTTAGAACCATAATCCTCAGCATTAAGAAGGGATCGGAAACAGGTGACACCCAAGTATCACTTCACACCTGCAACAAATAATAAGGTGAATAAATTCCATTCCCACAGCCACCTGGTGGGTTCCAGGAGTTAAAGACAAGTCTTCAGCAGATGAAGCCTCAGGAGGCACATTACGTTATAAGCAAATGTGTGAGGACAGAAGATACAGTTCCTTGTTTAAGACACACTCACTTTCGTGCATCTTTCTGCCATTCCACCACCGTATACTCACTTCAGTTTCTTGGAGTCTTTCTTAGGTGAAGAGTTCAGTGATTTTTTTTCTTTCTCTGATTTCAATTTCTTCCTATTCGTCTCTTCGTCCACCGCTTTCCTCTAACAGGAAGAAAGAAAACCAAATCACTCAGGTTTTTAAAGTTCACGTAAAGTATAAACCAATGCAGCTAAGTTTGATCAATTCTTGTTAGAAGTATTGAAAAGATAGTGGAACCAACAAAGTGGAAACCCAGACCACAGCAGATACAGATTTCAGGTTCACTGAGCAGTATCCTAAGATGACATTTTATCTCCTTCTGCTTGGATATTTTGTAGTGGCAGAGATGGAACTGCTCAACCTCTTGCGGCTAATAGTAATCAAAATTAAGGCACTTCCATTGCTCAAAATAAGCATTGCATCTGTTCTGGCTGGGCTTTTTTTCTTCTACTTGGTATGAATTATACAGAAATGTATTAAGATTCCTCCTGATGTAGTCATGAACAGCAGACAGTTGGGGGTTTTGATAAGTCTTATCAAAGGGAAGGAAAACGCTGCATTCAGATGTGCAGGGGTTTTTGGGTTTATTAACAAAACTATGATCTAGATGAAATTTTAAGAGTCAGTTAAAATTGCTGCCACTGTCTTCCAACAGGAACCATTAAGGTAGAGAGGTAATAAATACTACTTTTCAATTACACTCCCTGGATGGAAAAGTACAAGATATCAAAAATCATCAGCTCACATGAATGAAAATCTTCAGAATACTTTGCTACAAGCCAAGAAAATGTAAAAGAACCTGCACTTATCAGTCAGCGTTATCCACTGGCTGTCAATAGCCAACAGCATGCTAGGACTTTGTGTCCCTCCCAAGAGTACATCCAGGTTTATGTCACTATCACAGAGCTCAGTGGGCTGCGTGCAGCACCGAGTCTACCTTTGGCAGTGTGCTCAGGGCAAGGCTCCAGATCATGACCTTCAACTGTCTCTCAGGTTGAGCTCCACACTGCTGCAAAAGATGTCTGACAGCTGTACTGACCTAGCTGGCTGTGATGAGCCTCCAAGGACAGATGCATGCTTACATAATACAGACAGTGAGGCTCTGAGGGGGGGGGTCCTGAAGTCAGACGCTCAGACTGCCAGGCAGGACATGTCTAAGATCAAACAGCTCCTGCCTTGGGTCTTCTGAGGCAGCAGGAGAAGTGACAGATTTACTGCCTCTTCACCTTTCCCCCACTGCTCTGCACAAGGGGGACTGCTGGGGTCTCTCAAATTTCTTCACGATTTCCCCACCCTCCTGAATTCTCCCCTACAACTATGGGAAGTTCAGAAAATGCCAAGACTAAACTAAACCCACATGGGAACCAGGCTTATTCACCTACACATGCTAAGCTACCCGCTTGGTGCGGACCACCAAAAAGGTATACAGGCACAGAAATATCCATAGCGAATACCCATCCACCATAAGGCTTGCAGCCAACTTTCTCTGTGCCTGCCTGGAAGCTTATTCACAGTCCCCTTTGGGAGATAGATAGCTTTCCAAAAACCACTTGTGAGCAATTACTATCTTTGCTAAATAAAGGGCTGCCTTTAATTCAAAGGAAAGCAACTATTACAGCAGAAGGACTCTGCAAGGATGTGTCTGGAAAGCCCCTTACTGGACATACGTGTCTTTTCACGTATGTCTGTTCACTGCTAGAACCACGACAGCTCCAGGGAAAGCCAAAGAAACCTTCTATGTATTTATCCAAGCACTGAGATCCAAAGCAGGGTTTAGGGATGGTTGTTACTGTCAGTGAACCTGCTTCAGTTAAAAGCCTGCATTTATGGAAAAGCAAAAGGCACGAAGCTTCTACCATCGCCCCTAAGGAATAACACAGTTCAAGCCTGCAGAATTCCTTTCTCTTTGTGTAAGCAAGCAATCACAACTGTTTCAGACTACTCCACACAGGAAAAGGCTATGCTACTCAGACTGAGCTTACTTGGCTAATGGCAGCAGAAGGGGCACCCATGGACAAAACTGAAAAGCACAAACTGGGATGGCTGGGTTAGTTCTTCGGGGCACCCCCCCAAACTGCAGACAAGGTGCTCTCCCACAACAGACATTAAACGGGTAGCACAAATGACTGCACACTCTAGCAGGCATTTCAGATACTGTGCTGCTTTTAAATGGGTTGCAGGGAGAAGGGTGGGCTTACCTTGGTTAGGCAGTTGCCAGGCTGCCACTTACTGGAAGTTGGTGGGTCAGGCTGCAGGCAAAAAGAGAAAGGAGAGATGAAAGACTGAGGTCTTCATGAGCTATTTTCCTTCTAGCACAGCTTACTAGAACCCAGGAAAATTTCCTCTTTCAACTGTTTGAAAGAGCTTGAGAGACCATGAGACCGTGGGGATGCTCTAGCATGTGCACATCGACATCTGCTTCAGAAACACAGACCCCATTTCTCCACAGGATCAGTCAAACGTCTTGCACAGCACTCCTGGATCACTGCTAGCCCTGCCTGTCACTCACTAAGACACCAGTCTACATGAAAGCTTCATCTTTGTTTGCCACTAACCAACCCTGCTGCAAACTGAGACAACATCTATAAAGAGCGTCAACTGTAAAAACAGATTAGGTGCTGTCCTCGCAACGCTTGCGCAAAACTTCCTGCACGCAGCACTGCTTTCAAAGCGACAAGAACCTGTGCCAGCTGTCACACCTCTCTGCAGTCTGACAGGTCGGCTGTCAGGCTCCTGTGGTTTAACCATGAGAAAACCATTTACCAGAATTGTATAGCACATCAAGTCCGGCCTCTTCCCACTCCTCTGCCTACACAGCCCAACACACGCTTCCCTCCGCATCAAGCAAGGCATAAGCAATGACCGAGGTCTGAAGGCCTCTGGAGTCAGTCAGATAACAGAATGGGATTGCTACAAGCCCTGCCTAATCTAATAGCAGTCTGACATATTACAGTAAAGCCAACTAACCCTAAACCAGACAACAGAAGCTGCAAATCAGACACAATTCTCTGGGACCCATGCTGAAACTACCATGTGTGTGTCAGCATCACTCAAATGTGTAGCTCATTGTCTGGACACCAGAGCACAGCTATGCTCTTGCCCACATCAGTTCTCCTCAGTCACAACTCTGCTTCCAAGAGGAACCACAGTTCTTCTCCAAAAAGACAGCCTCTACTACATGAAAGGTTTACCGAGACTCCTGGGTCCCTTCCGCTGTGATTTTCTTCTCTATCCACATTCAACTCGCTGTAGAACACGTCGATAAACAAGACATGTCCTCAACTTTCTTTGAGTGAAACTACCTAGAAAACCGGTTTAAAACCCAGTTTGTTTCCCCATGGGTTTTGGGGTTTTCATTAGGTTTTCCAAACACTAGACTTCTGTTTAAGAAGAAGAAGGAACTATGGCCTGTAGGTCAAAGTCTGTGCTTTTGCATGGGAAGAACTAACTATAAACAAACAGGCCGTGTGCACTAACTTGCTCCTCGAGCATCATGGATGAACAGTTTGCTGTATAAAACAAGGATAAACCATCAGTGGCAAATAGCTGATCATTGGCAAACAGTGGCAAATAACTTCACTGGAGCAAGAAGGGTCTTTCAATGGAGGGTTCTCAGGACAAAGCAGGCAGCATTTGGTAAAAGAAGAGAAGCACATAACATCTGCTTCCTTCCAAAGACACCACGTTGCAAAGGGCAAAGTCTGTAACTGAACTGCTGGATGGTAAAGCACGTAGATGCAAGATGAGAAAGATACTCCTTTTCAAAGTCTGTTTTCTGCACATAAAATTTTCCCCGTTGAGGTGCTTCTCAGGTAGAAGACAGGAAAGCTAGGGCTGGCGGAGGGGGAAGAAATAAATTATAGGGTTTCTGGGGTTTGTGAGAGCACCTCAAAACTGTCAGCAGACTGCTTACATCAGCTGTGGTCCATAGGATATAGGCATGCGCTTCCCTTCCCACTGGCCTGAGAACGTTTTGCAAGCTGGAGGAACTGTCTGAAACCATGGGACACGAGCACTTCCGCAGCAGACTTTTAGAAAATGCATGCTCTCAGTAATGAAACCTTAAGGCACCACATTCTGTTTGTCTGCTTTTCCCAATAAAAGCCTCAGAATTGCCAGTGCAGCACTATCTGAGCCAAATCCAACAGAAGCAAGTCTAAGCACATTCCAGCCCTTCCTGCAGGTCTGATCACTTCAGCTGCAATCTGGGAGAAGCTCAATCTGTCACTTGTGCACAGGAGCTGCACTGAGAGAGGGGCTCCTCTTAACCTATCAGGAAAGTGGTCTTATCCTGAAGCAGTCCATAGCTTTAGCACCCAGAAAAGCCCCGTGAGCAGAGGTGGGTCCCAGACACCCCCAGACGAGCTGTGCTGCTCATCTGCGCCTTCCTTATGTTTTGCCAGTGAAGTCACTAATTCCTCAAGGAGTGCTAGACAAACACTTCAAGGTTAAGCAGGTAAAACTCTAATTATGCTGTTAACAAGGGTTATAGAATTGATCAATTCTAGAAGGGGAGCAAAGGGCAGGAAAAGTCTGATGATGCAGCATAGACGTCACAGGGACACCTGAGCCATGAGAGGATTTCAGGTCTCCTGTCCTGGCTGCATTCAGACAGCGGGGAGGCTGAGGCAAGAGGCTGTATTAAGCAGCCTCTGCATTTTATCTGCATTCACCTCAGGCGCTGACGCTCTCAAAGGTTCCTTGGCTTCACTGCCACTTGTCTCTGAGTCTGAAGAGCTGTCTGAGTCACTGGTGCTCCCTGAGTCACTGGTGCTCCCTGAGCCACTGGTGCTCCTTGACTCCGAGCTGCTGGAATGTGCTGATGCTACAGTCTTGGCCTGGGACTGTTGGACACTGCAAGGCCACCATGAGATAAAATTAGAAAGCAGCATAGGTGAAGTTTCTTATTATATTGACATGACAAGATTCAAAACTAAAACTGAAACCCCTGTTTTGGTACTGAGATGAGAAAGGATAAGGCCAAGGAATACAGTGCCATGCTCAAAAGATAAAGCACCGGAATAAAAAACCTCTAGAAGTAATAAAACCTCCAACTCTATAACCAGGTCAGAGAAATCTCTGAGCAGGACTGCTGCAGTCTGCAGCTGCATTTAGCCAACCGAAGTTTAAAAAGGAACCAAAACTGGCAAGTGCTCTTCTGAAAGCCTCATCCCTCAAAAGAAAAGGGTGCCATAAAGGCTAATGACACAGAAACATCCACTCTAGGATGGTTTCTCTTTTCTATATTCTTCCCATAAAGTTTTCAATTCATCTGTGTTACTTGGGCAAGGTGCTGGAACTGCTTCTTTAACAACCACGTCAAGCACCAGCAGTTTTTGCAAGACTCTCCTCTCTTCAGGAGTGTTTTCCTCCAGCACTGGCAACAGGAGTGAATGGAACTGAGGAAGAGCCATGACTTGGATGCAGTCCTTTGTTTCGAAATGGGCTTGTGAATATTTTTTTTTCTCTTTGAAACTTGTTCCATACGTCAGAATCAACACATTTGTATGGATTGGAGGCAAGTTTCTTGAAAATCTTGAAAATTCTGTGCTTCTCAACTTCTTGTAATACTGGCAGGTGGCCGTTACGTCTACCCTAAATATTGCTTCTGACTAACAATACATGGCAGGAACTACTTATAAGGAGCTGCCTTATCAGGAGGAGCCGAAACAGCCTCCGTGAGTCTACCCAACGCTTTTCCGTTCTTCGCCTGCTTGGCTGTTTTGGGCTTCCTTCTAAACTAAAACTTGACTCACACCTCACCCAGCACTACTACAACTGAGAACCCCCTTGGCTCCAGGGTGATCTTCAGATACTCTGGTGGAGGGCAAGAGAACTTGGGGAAATATAATTCTGGTTGATAAGAAAAATCCAGCATGCCTGGATTATTCATTTCTCATTGGAGCTTTCTGTAAAACCCCATACAACTAACGCCAATTTTCAACAGCAGCTTCGGGCAGCTAGAAACCAAATCCTGTAGCTACAGGAGAAACAAGGAACCCCTTACCCATGCACCCCATATATTAAGACGTAGTTTGTTTTTCCCTTCTTATTTAGTCTAGCTGTTAGTTCAAGAACAAAGCTGTACCTTGGAGGAGCAAGTGGATTGTCAGCAACCTGTTTTGTTCACAAAAAAGAAGGAGGAGAATGAGAGTAAAGGTTAGCTTAAGGCATTTGGAACAACGCAACAAGGCCTGATGATTTAAAG
The DNA here is from genome assembly GCF_033815535.1 of Pezoporus flaviventris. Taxonomy (NCBI): domain Eukaryota; kingdom Metazoa; phylum Chordata; class Aves; order Psittaciformes; family Psittacidae; genus Pezoporus; species Pezoporus flaviventris. The sequence continues at coordinate 58,202,352 of NW_026892550.1, read as the reverse complement.
GCATGTCTGCGCGCCCAGCATATAAAACATCTAAAACCGACTTGGTTGTCATCGCTGTCTTCGCTATCACTGACTTGCAGGTCTTCCTGGAGCAGCACTCTGAAAGACAACCAGAAGATAAGTATCAGCCAAGGCAGACGTACTTTCAAGTACCAGACACTGAAAACGACTTGGTTTGTGTGTGCTTGCCAAAAGAAACCAACCTCCCACATTCTTTAGGAATGTTTGGCATTCTCTATCTGCTAAACCCTGTCGTTAATGAATGATAAAACGATAACACACAATCTAGGAACATTATATTGTACTTTTCAACTAATCTCAGGACATTTTGAAAAGGATGTCAGTATCATTGGCTGCCATCTACACACAACAAAGATGAAGCTCTGTGAGGGGAATGCTCCTCGCTTAAGTTTGTCCAGCGCACTAACGCAGCAGCACAGGGTGGAAGAACTCTGATCCTTGTACATTAAGAGAGTGGCGTGCTATTGGGCTGCACTGAGTCCCCAAGGGACAGAAAGCATCATCTGTGCACCAGAAGCTGCGTGCGCTCATGCTCTCTGCTCTCAGGGGCTGCAAATGTTTTTCTGTCACAAGGGTTCTCTTTTTGCTGCTCAAGTGTTCTACCGTACATACGTAAGTAAATGCCAAGGGCAAGCCTCCCTCCTCTTTCTTCTCTACACAATGAATTTGATGCTCCTGCACATCTCAGCAATAACTGTAAATCAAGCAGTTCAGACACTCCAAGCAGCTTACAAGTGGGGAGTCGCAAACTCTCTTTTACTATTGCTAGAGAGCAGGCTGCCTGCAAATGTTTCTAGAAGCATCATTTCGTCCTCTGCCTGCAGGTGGTAACTACTGCTTGCTATTTCAATGTATTACTGAAGGCCTCGAGAGGCTGGAAGGGAAGGATCTGTGGGCGGGGACCCAGCCTTCCCCCAGGTGTTATTCTCCTCTGGAAATCACACAGGCATATTCAAAAGGAGCTGGAAAACAGACAGGCAAAACTCCTGCTGTTCGAAAGTACAGTGATTCAAATCCTGAAACTAGCTGGAGACCAGCTCCTCAACCCAGAGAATTACACAAGTGTCATTTCAAAACGGGATGAAAGCTTGGCCACTGACACAGGGATTTTGATCAATCAGGTCAAAGCTGTGTTTATTTCAACCTCATTTCCAACTAAGGGCTTTCTGTGAGAAATTTCTCTCATGCCCAAATAAGAAAAGTAAGCCTCCAACCCCTCAGGACAAGACATTTTAGAGCAGGAAAACAAGTAAGAAAGATTCCCAGGAAACCACATCCACCTTGAAAAGTGGGGGCAGAGTTTGTGTTCCTGATACTTGTGGGGAAAAGGAAAACGACACAAAACTTCACGTTCTTTCACGCCTTCATGTCCGATTATGAACAAAGCAAAAACCATTTACAGCTCTGGAGGTCACCTCTGATGACCCTGAGGTGACCTTTGCTTTCCTAATTCTGCGACATCGGAGGAGTGAAAACCTTGAGTCAAAAAAGTGATTCCCTCCTTTAAGCACAGTTCCCACAAAAGAGACACGCTATTTTACAGTCACACCAAAGCAGCTGCCATGCACGGAGATACTCTCCTTGAAACAGGACCACATTTACTGCCAAAGCTGACCACGGACTCCCAACAAACAATTCCACAAATCAGATGTGACAAATCCACTCTTGTCCACTGAGCAGGACGGCGCGAAGAAACCCCAAAGGTCTCCTGTGTCTACCAGTACAGAGCCAACCCTTGCCACACAGATGATGCCTGTTGAAAAGGTACCAACCCCACAGTCCCCGAGTACCTTACCCTGATGCACAAGAGGTTCTCTGCGCACACAGACTTTGATTACACCCAAAGGCCTACCGCGCTCTCTTTGCATTTGGCCCGTGCCATTGCCCTGTGGCTGCCTTAATTAGCTCATGCCTTAACAGACGCCAGGTTTTCATTTGCAGGACCTGTTCTTTTCCAGCTTAGATACACACCATCAATCTCCCTCCAAAGCTATAGAAAAGCTCTGTTAGTGAGAGAAGGAGCACTAAAATCAGCATCGCTTGAAAGCAAAGGCTGGTCCTTCCCCGCCAGCTGGGCTAAAGATGCATCACCACAAATGAGTGAGACATTTCCCCTTTTAAAAGAAGGGCTCTTCCATTCCAGCACTGCCAGGTGCTAACTTCAGGCTGTATTCAAGAATTAAAGCCGTCTGGGAAACCCTTGCACGCTCTGTAAAGCCGAATGCTTAATTTGGGCACACGAGCACCCTGGGATTTCAGGGCTGCTTCAAATTAAGCAGCACAAGCGCTGTTTGTTTTCAGCCAGCTACACTTGGTAAGGCAAGCTACTCCAGGCAGCTGGATTTTCAGTCACGTGTGCTTTAAACAGCAAAGAAAGCAAGCCCTGTTGTGCGAGTGAAAACAGAAAAACAAAGAGGAAGGGATGCATCGGTTCAAGGGACAGGTGCAGAGGAAGTCCCTGGGGAAATCCTTCTTGACTCCATTTTGAACATTAGCCTAAGCCACCCTCTTCCTCCCACTTCAGCTGTCTTTGCTGACTGTGGGTACACTGGCTCTGAAGAGCCCGCACGGACGCTGAGCAGAGAGGGGATGTTGGCGAAGGACAGAGGTACGTACCATGCCGAAGTTACAATTCTGGACCTCTGCGCTAAGAAAGGCGTATTTTCAGATTCTTGTCTACAGTAAAAGTCTCTTCTCTCTCTGCTGCCTGGAAAACTGACTCAAGCTCAAAAGGGATTTTTACAGGCAGCTGAGAAGAGCTGAAAAAGATTGTCTGTGGAGGAAGGCAGAGCCTGCAGCAGTTGAAACGAGTATGTTTAACAGCGCAAAGAAAAGTCCCAGAAGTCCTTCAGGAGGAGCAAGCTGGGGTGGAAGAAGGAGCAGCAAAAGAAAGAATGGATTAAAGCAGCAGCTAACTACTCAGGAAGACACTATCCCACACTACCAGCCAGGGGAGGCTCCTCTGCAGAATGTCAGAACAGCACGAAAAGGGTTGAGTTTTACAGACCTGACAGAGCTTGAGTGCAAGACTCTACAATCTCAACCAAGAGATGGCAACTGAGTCTGGTTACTTACGATACTGTTGTCTGAGAACGAGGCAACGTATCCGAAGGTCCATCGTACTGTCCTGTAAATCAAAAGAGAATCAGCGGGGTTTATCTGCCTCACCGGTAGCGTATTTTACCCTATGGTCTCTGAGCATCAGGTTAGAAAGTCACTTTCTTCCAGGACGTAACTGATTGCCACTGAGATTATTTATCACTCCAAATGGGGCTTCCTAATGAAATACTGTTTGTTCTCTGCTGAACTGCTGCCTTAATTTCTAGGTAAGGAATGCATACAGTCTCTTCAGCATTTTCTAAACTCATCAATGTTTAACAAAGCACAGGAAACCACGTCCCTTAATCAAGGTAAACATTTGATGTTCTCAATGTATGACACTCAAAACCGTCTCTCAATACACATAGAACAGTGTGCTTTCCTTTGGATTTCTACTTACTCTGGTTCTGTGCTACACATCCAACAGGCTGCGACTCCTAGAAAGCAAGCACAAGGTGCAAGTTGAGAATCAAATACATCATCTCTCAATAGCAGCGTATCAGTGATCCGATTTCCTTGTGTTTGTTACTCTAATCGATACTTTGAGCAACGTGACAAAGAATAACTCCGAAGTCTCCAATAGTCTAAGCTTGCCTGATGTAGCTTAGCACGGACAGAAGTGATGCATTGCAAGTAACCATCACACAATTCAAAATCCATTGTGACTTCTAAAGATAATTTCTCCTAAAAGCCTTTACCTATGAAAGGAGGTGCAAGAGTTGGAAAGCTCATCAGATGAAAGTACGTGCAAGAGTTGGAAAGCTCTCTTCTAATTTATCAAAAGCCTTGGCAAAAAGAGGGTGTTTACCTTTGTTGGTAATGGAAATTTGGAAGGCTCTGCAGTAGGAGGAGTAGGAATATCTGTCAGAAGAGGTGGCCATGACTGGGTCATTTCCTGGAAAGCAAATGACAGAAGTGGGTTACAGTATTTTTGCTGATACAGGCAACTGAAGTTGTACCTCAAAGACATTTATATTCATGTACAATAAAAAGCTGAGCCCATCGTAAACCCAAGAGGCAATACCACAGCAAGAAGCCCTCTTTGAGCTCAGCGAGCCAGACCGTCATGAGCACTTGCTCTTTTTCTCCAAGCATACTTGCATTGCCCAATTAGCAGCAACCTCGGTGAACCTTGTAGAGAGTTAAATACTTCCTATGTTTGCAGGATTAGGCTATCACAGTTAATAAAGGGAAAAGGACATAAAACCTGTCTACCAGTAGCTTTGGACTTTTTCAAAGTTCAGGAACTTCCTATTATGTTCCTATTACAGCAACAACACCCCCCTGAAAGGCTTTTCAAAACTCAAGGGGGTCAGCTAGGGAGCTCTGACTGCCAGCCATTCCTCATGCTATTCTACCTGAAACACTGCCTTTTGCTCTGACTGGCCAAGATGCCTTTGCTGCAGAGCTCCAAGACGTGGTTTCAAACCAAAGAGAGCGACTGCCTGATGGGCTATGTCTTTAGGAGCCTTTCTGCCCTGTTGCCCTGCCCTAACTCTCACCCAGGGACCAGCTAGTTGGGCTAAGCCATGGTCCGGCTAAGAGCACAGCACACAGACCGCAGCCAGGAGATAGGGATCAACCTCCAACCTGCCTCTTCTGGCACCACAGCTGGACACAGAGGACTGGGCTAAAGCTTTGGCTTGCACTGCAACAAACACGTGAACAGCCTAGCACAGACAACGATCTTTGTCTTGAACATACGCTAAAACACCTTAATGGGGGTCAATCTAGACAAAACCTTTGGGGAAGCTGGGGCTCAGAAATTCAGAACCACTCTGTTGAAATCACACAAGACAGACTTTTCTTGTCTCCCTATTAAGTTTAAATCCTGAAGAGTGTAATACTCCCTCCCAGAAATAAAGGAACTCATATGGCCTGCCACCCTCACTGCCTCTCCTGGAACACTTATCTTATTTGCACTCTGTGCTCGGTGAAAGGGTCCCATGTACTCAGACCCAGCTGAGTACTGGCAGCCTGTGCGCTGCCCACAAAGCCATCTCTGACACAGGTTGCAGAGGCAGTTTTGCATTAAGAGCTGGCTCAGATTGGCGCAAATGTACCATAATTACAGGGACAGAGAAGCCCAGTCCAGCAGCAGTGCCATGCACGCGGTGATATTCCTCCTCCTCCCCCCACCACTACTTCAATGTATACAAAACACAAACACGTCGATCTATTATTTAAGAGCACCTACCTTCAAAATTTCCTTAACGGCTTGGGCATCCCAGCGGAAGGTTTGCTACAAGCAAATAAAAAGAAGGAAGCAGCATGAGTTTCTTTGTTCCTTTACCAGCTGACTGAGATAAACAGAGGCACTCATCAAACGTTTGCTTACCAACAGTTCTACAAAGGCCACGGGAGTCCCTTAATAAGAAAAGACTAAAAAGCCCCATCAGAAGGGCACTTTATTCTACAAAGCCTGTTGTTTTCAAGTCTTTAGTAGAAGATATATTCCAATAAAGATGAGAAAGAACCAAAGTGAAAGAGAGTTCATTAAACAGTGGTGCTTGTCCAGCTGACAGGATTCCCCCTGCTTCCTAACTGGTGTCCTTCTGTGCACCCACGTGCACTCAGCAGAATAAGAAGCCAGTATAAAGCCCTAAACTGGGAGCAGGCAAAGTAAAGGTGGCTGTAAGTGGAAGAATAACCCACCGGACTCTTAAATGCCAGCTCTTGGACTCAAGGGAACACCAACTGTGATTAGAAAAGTTGAAAAGCAGTATGACTAACTTGTGCAGTTCAGGATAAAACCTTGAATGCACCGCCGGGTTAGAGCAACACGGGGAGGAACTAGTCTGCCTTCACTACAACAGGCTTGCACAAATGCACAGGTGCACACACCCGCAAAAGAAGGGAGGGAGATTTTCATGCAGAAAACAATTTAAGAAATGCACAGGCATTCTGTTCAAGCTGCACAGCAACTGTGTGACAAAACTCTCCGAAATACCTCCAAGTCCTCTTTTCACCGGCAATTCCAAAAAACCCACACACTTCCATAAGCACATGCCCTGAGGCTTACAGAGATCTCTTAGACATACTAGAGAGAGATGAACAAGGAACTCGGGATAATAAGAATCACCCCAAAGCAAACTAAATTGCTTGAGGAACCACCTGGTACACAAAGGAGATGTCCACTGGCCATGATGTGTGGGCCAGACACCCAGCCATCAACCAGAAGCAGTGCAGTGCCCCAACCAGGCAGTAACTCAAGACAGGGACGGCATCAGCCTGCCCGGCACTGCCGTCTTTTGTGGCAGACTCAGTTACAGCCTCACAGCAGGAGGCACCAGTAGCCTGCTCCTTGGTCTCGGTGTGATAGCTGGAGGCGGAAGGGCAAAGCACGAGAAGCATTGACAGAATAGTGGCAAAAGCCCAGCTTTCTCCTCTCTGCACAATGCAGTCAACGCTCGCCAAAGCTGGGAAACTCAGAAAGTGGGCATCTTTTTGAAAAGAAGGTTTTGCCACAGATACTACAAGGAATAAGCAGCGCTGGTTTGGGGTAATGGCTGAAGAGCTTTTAAGGCTGCTGCTTTTTATCAAAGGTATTCCATTAGAAATTACAGCACACATTTTTATTCCACTCTGCCAAGGTGTGCCAAATGGAGCTGAAGGACCACACAGCTCTCGCATGTGGAAGTAGGGGGCTGAAGCTTGCTCCCTGATTTGTAAACAGCCTGCCTCGCCTAAAGACCTTTCTGCTCCTTCTCATTTCAGTAATTTCCACCTGCTTATCTGTATGGCTCTGTCGTCACAGCCCACGTAGAGCTGCCCCTCTGACACCAATCAGCCCTGTGCTGCTTCTCAGTCCCTTTCACCTCAGGTGAAACTGGTGCCTGTAGATATGCAAGCAGCGTAGGTCAAGAAGAGCTAGAGCACGCAGGCATTTCCTATGTTGCCTGCTATCTCCTCCTAATTGAAATGGACTCGCAACGTGTGTGTGTGTGTGTGTGGCTCAAGAATACCAGCTACTGCTCTTTGCCTGGTTTCAGGCTAAATTATTAGTGCTGAGAAAACCCGAGCGAGCAGGATCAGAAAAGCCAATTTGAGTTCCATGCCCTTCACTGTGCTGGCAGTTTTCTTTGTTTCCTAATGAGAGCTTTGCCACTGCAGCTATCAATTATCAGCAGAGAAGGTCACCTCTTCAGGCTGCTGAAAAAGTTTCACATTTACAGCTGCTTCCAATTTAATACTATATTTTAATAGAAATATTTGGTTACAAATTTATTTTTCCATGTCAACCGCATGGGCTTTTGCCCCTTGAATGCAATGGGGATCACAAAACTGCATATGCATGAATGAAGACTTAGTTTGAATAGAACAGGCGGGGCAAGATCAGACCAAAACCTACCACCCTGTCCTCACTTCATCTGTACGTGCTTCGCTAGCTCAGAGCGGGAGGAGATCTTGCATATTAAATGCACTCTCTGTTCACACACAAGTCACGCTAGGAATAACACACTAACTTACTCTTCAAAGTGATTTTCCACCTGCATTTCTGTGTTAAGAATCTACCCTCTAATACTATAGATAGATGCAAGATGCACACACATAGGGCACGCTTCCAAAATGACCCAGCCAACAAAAGAGACTGTATGTATTTTAACCAAGCCTCTAATCATCTTGATTAGGGATGCAATAATGTGCTGCTGTGTACTGAAAAAGCCTGCCAAAACTTGAAGCTACAATCAACTTGATGAAAACAAACACGTAAACACAGAAATCCATACAGGTTTTTGCAGGCTATCTTAAGGAACACCAGACACCAAAGCAGATGCTCTGCCAAAGATTTACCACTAAAGAGATTATAATACATCTCTGATACAAAGCCAGGTCCAACGATCTGAAGCATGGCTTACTCCATCCACCTGGTTTTAGAGGATGTGGTGACAAAGCTGCTTTTGGGGAAAGCTGAAGCAACCGTTCCTAGTTACCTATTCAGGAGAGCGTTTATTGGAACAAATACGAAGACTGTGTGAATATACCTGTGATTAAAATAATTTCTAGTCAGGCAGGCACCATCCTGCAAGCAAACTATCAGCATGGGTGGTCCTTAAGCATGTTTTTAAGGGATGTTTATCGCTTGCTGCAGACACAGTGCACTTGTTCAACAGATCTCTTTCTTTCATCCGCTCACCGATTCCCACAAGTGTTTGACGCATGGGGAACGTCTACCCTTTCTTAAGAGGGCAAACAAAACTGGCAGCTGCTGCAGTAAAAAAGGCCCCTGCAAGCCACAGGAGAACTGGCTACACAGGGGAAACCGCAACACTGGTGTCGAGCAAACAAAAGCAGCAAAACCGCATCAAGTACGGGAGGTACAGGCAGGTAGTTAACACAAGATTTTCTTCTGACTTCTTTCAGGTTCAGGAATTGTAGGGGTTGTTTTTTATATTTGTTTCTGTTTTAAAGTTCACACAAAAAGAGTTATTAGCCTTTTTATAAGGAAAAATATGGAACTTGAGCTGAAGCTTACCGAGGTGTCTTCGCACTGTTGCCTGTGGGCTTTGCACTAAGCCAATAACAAACCAGATAAAGTGTGCGCAGACTTCGAAACAAGCTGTATTTTAAGGATGAGTATCCCTTCCCTGACTTCAGCGTGGGAATACTTGCACACCCTTAGGTTTCCCTTGGTGCTATTTTTGTATTGGCTCAAAACCATTCAAATCAGAAGCTCAAAAAGGGACTTTTGTTATCTAGTCACAAAATCTTGGTTGATATAATTTGTTTAAATTCTCAGATTGCACAGAGCTAAATATGTCTTTCATGACTGCTCCATGAATTATAGCTACAGACTTTAAAGGCCATTTTGTTACGTGGAAATTGCCTGAGGGTTCGTTGCTACTGCAAAATAACGTTCAGATACTGTTTGGCAGCCGAGTCCCCGTAGCAGCAGCTCGAGCTGTTCTACGAAATTCGGGAAGCTGCAGTCAGAGAACGACAAACCCATGAGCAGAGAAGGCAATTTTCTGAGCAGATTGCCTAAGGCTAGGATTAATTTTCACAGAGGGTTAATAATTACCGCAAGACGCACCGTTTTTAGCGCAGAAAATTCACTTCATTTCATCAAAAACACAATGGCCACAACAAACAAGACAAAAGGTGGAAGAGAGAAGGAAAGGCAAAATGCAACTCAAAGAAAACTGAAACGGAAACCCAACTTTCAAAAACCTTCCTATCCGACTGTCCTTGTGGAAAGAGAAGAAACTTGGTTCCAGTGCTGCACTAACAAGGCACCTCACACTGCAGCAGCTGTAAAATGTACGTTTGGGGATGCACTTGTTCAAGTTTTCTTCTAGCTTCAGGTAGCCAGCTGGGTGGGTTTAGCAGTGCAGGAGGAGCAGAAACAAGCAACGCATCCTACATCTCCCCTCTCACCAGCTTAGTTCTTGACCGTAATGGAGCAAGACTCTTGTAATTCCAGCAAAGCAAAGCTAAAGTCCATCTGCTTGCCATTGCTCCCAGCGTTAAGTTTCACTTCTACATTTCATGAAAAACAAAAACCATGCTATACTTTTTGCTTTATGCACACTAAAGCAATACTGAGGCACCACAGAAATGTACAGAATGGCTCTGCCTCATCCAGCGAGACAGAAATCTTCAAAGTTACATCAAAATCTACTTGTTCTCGTATTTGTGTTTACGCTGCTCGCTTGGTTTTGACACCCGCGACTTCATGGCAGACTACAAATCAAAGCCACCAGGCTCAAAGTCCACAGGAGCCTTCTAAAATAATTTATCTGGGTGCTATTTCAGGTCCTCTGTGAGCCCCAGTTTAACCAGCAGGTTGCATGCAGCCAAGTCCCCTGTGGACGATTTCACAAGCGCGCTTAACCCATTCAAGTCCACTCCTCTCCTTTCCAAGGCAACCTAAAGTTGAGTCACTGAAACAATGCCATACCTCCAGGCACTCTCCTGCTTCTGTCCCAGGGTCAACCCAGAAGCCCCACTCACAGACAAGACAAGACAAGACAAGACAAGACAAGACAGCAGCTCCAGCCTGCCACCACCCTTGCTGCAGGTTTGAAAACAAACCAAACCGTTTCCATCAACTTCTACTCTTGCTTTCTTCAGCTGACAATGAAGGCTCCTGGCAATGGAAGCATTTTACATCAAAATGCTCAGTAAACAATGGGTGCACTGTCCTGTTCCTGCCTGGCTGCCTGGAGGAAATAAAACAGTCCTCAAAGATATTACATGCTTTTCTAACTCCAAGATGGATTATTTTGCTCAATCTCAAACTAAATGCATGGACCTCTTTCTTGTGTCCAAAGAGCTTCGGAGAAAAAGAAAAAAAATCACAGGTTTGCCTTCCTTTGCCTGAAGGTTTCAAGTTTCTCAGAAGCTCTAGCTTTACTTCCTAAAGCCATTTAACCACTTGAGGGTTTATGTACTGCTGGAGGTCAGCAGGAATCAGGCTATTAAAAGCTAAAAGGCATTTTGCAACAAAATTCTAGTCACTTAGATCCAAACCCAGCATAGCTACTGTTTGGTTGGGTTTAGTCTGTGTCTATTACTTGTTTCTTTTCAAACCTGGGCATTAAGGTACCTGTTAACTTCTCATCAATGTCATTTTGCCAGTTTCCTCTCCTTTTCCACAAGAAATTGCCTACAGCCGTTTGCAGCTGATCAACACCCTCTTCCACAAAAGGCAGAAGGCACCCACACTCTCCCTTTCTCCTACAAAGGCAAAACACAATCTTAAAACTCTCTCCACCTCTCTCCTTGCCCAGCTGCCTTAGGTCTCAGTCCTTGGCAGAGAAAGGACAAGTGCAGTGACCAGAACTAAGATATGCTCGAGCTTGCTGCCCAGGATGCCTTCTGCTGACAACAACAAACAAAAGAGCTCTGCTCCTTTTGCTCATAGCTGGGGGACAAGAAAGAGCCTACAGTCTTTCCCTGAATGCAGAATTTTAGAGGGCTTTCAGGGTCTTGCTTATGATTTACAATCCCACTTCTGCACTAAATTTCCTTCGAGAAACTGCTCAAAAAACATTCCATGGAGCGGGAAACAGAATGGTCTCGTGCTTCCCAAGGGCTAAGTCCATCTGGTAGAAATCTTCAGGATATTTTTTGTTTACATCGATACTTCCCTGAGGGTCTACAGTTACATCGTACAAACTCACTTAGGAGAGCCCTGTGGTGTTCACAGACAACTACCCAAAACCCCAAAAAGCCCAAAAACCTTCATCCTACCAGGTGACCATAGAACTCCCTGCACAGTCAGCTGTCCCAGTACTCAGCAAACATATGGGACTTCTACTCACCAGCACTCAGACCGAGTACCAACGCTCTGCATGCACTGACTGTAGGTACATCACCCCCTGACCTCTCAGCGTATCATTTCCCCCCTTCTTCTTTTCAACAATCTTTACAGGCAAGACAAAAGTCACAGCAACAGAAGCAGTCGCTCTAACCATAAGGCCTGCTGCAGCCTCACTGATAAAACAGACACGGAATCATGGCGAGTGCTGCATTTTCACCATCCAGGTATCTCCCCCAGATGTACTGGCAAAAGGCACTCTTAAAATACACCTTCTAAAAGTGATAAAGTGTGCACAGCCATCAATGCTGCTCGTAGTCTCTGCCCTTTGGTGACCTGTCCTCCCATAGCTGAGCTTACCCTGCCAGCAACAGAGTCTCCTAACTCACCTTTACGGGCTCAGAAGGGATTTCTGATTTGAATAGTCTGGCTCTGGCATTCACCTTCAGATCTGAGATCTTTTCAAAGGGCTCTCTATGGTATTCCTCCAGGAGAGGTTTGAGATCTGGCGATTCCTCTCGCGCCTGATCTTGGACATCCATTGGTCTCACACAGGCAGTTGGTTTCTGCTGCATCGCGCTGGGCTTTGATGGCAAAGCTGTAGGAACCGTCCGAGAGGAAGGCCGAGTGTTGCTGCTCAGGTCAATGTCTGAGCCGTCCTGACTTTCCTCTTCCTCTGATCCTGTCACTAGGTCCTGAAACGATTTTCTTTGACTGTAGGTCAGCTCCTGGCTTTTGCTGCTCTTTTCTGACTTGGAACTGACGTGCAGGTCGGAACGCAGAGGTGACAGAGGTTCCAGTGGAGGAGGCAAAGGTGTCAGAAATGAAGAAAATGAGAAAATGGAGTAGTCCAGATCATGAGCACGACCTTCACCAGCCGCACGCCTGTCACTTCCCTTGCGATGAAGACCTTCGTGACTTTCCTTGTCACCACAACTGCGTTTGCGACTTTGGCTCTGACCGTTGGATGAGCTGCCGCTCTGCACGTGCAAACCTGAATGCGGTTTTGTCCTTGATTGTGCCTTTTCGCAGGGACTTGAGCGGTGAGCAGGAGGAGCACTTACAGCCGTAGTGGGTGGATGGTGGGCTGTGTCGTGGAATGAAGGTGATGATGTAGGGCTGGTATTTTCATCAAGGGAGTGTGGGAAATGAGGTGCTTCAGGTGAGACCGGAGGAAGGACTTCCTGAAGCCCTAAGAAATTCCATTGGGTTTTGGAGTTGATGAGCCCCATGACATCCTCATAATTGCCCAGCACGTTCCGAATTTGGTTTGACAAGTCATCTCCTTTATGAGTCTGCAACAGAAGAACAGAGGCAGAAATGGAAAAAGCACGGACCCTCAACTTCAGGAGACTCAGCTCTGTAAGAGAGATTCGTCAGGACCTTAATTGCATCACCGTGTATCACCACAAGCAAAGTTAGGCAAGCTCATCTTGATCCTGCAGTGCAGTCCCTCCAAAGCAAGTGGGACTGCTCTGCTCACTCTTAGTTCTTCTGAGCCAAACTTTTAGGTGTGCCTGCAGTCTTCAGGAACACTAACAGCAGACCCGTTTGTTTCTATCACAGCTGCACACAGACAGGCAGCCAAGCTGCTCTTGGGTGCTCTCCCTCAAATTCCCAAACTACAGGAAGTAGCCTCCAAATGAATCTGCCCAGCCCAAAGACCTTACTGCGCTTGCACCATCTTCAGAGCTTTAAACACATACTCTGATGAGCTTAAGTTAAGCAGATGGGAAGATGCTGGTTCTGCACGTGTCACACTCAACTCTGCTACACCATATGCAGAAGCCACAGCTCTGCTCTTACGCTCCAACCATCTTTCCTCCTCTCCCTCCACCACACCGCCCCCCCCCCCATTACCTTGTAGGGTGCTGCAAAGACGGGAGGCTTCTCAGGGAGCTTGTTTTTCTCCTGCTGAGCCTCCCCAATTCGTCTCTCTCTCTCTCTAGCATGCAGCAGGTTTCTGTCCTCATTGCATAAGCTTTAGGAAAGAGAGAAAGAAAGGATGGTTAACGCTTTACACCACTGTTACCAACGAGTACCTACTGTGCTTCTCAGACAACAGTGCATGTCCAGCATGAAAGTCATTTTGAACAGGATGCTTACAGTTGGCAAATCAGTTACGTCATGTCACCGCATGGTGCTATAATACATACAAGGTACAGCAAGCATCCTTCTCGGGGCTTTCTACTCTTGATACCATACATCAAGAAAGGTGGGAAGGGAAAAACTATCCGTCCATTGAATCGTCAAACACTGGTTCCAGACTCTTTTCAGTGGTGCTCAACGGCAGGATGAGGACCAATGGCCACAAACTAAAAGTCAAGAAGCTTCACCCCAACGTGAGGAAGAACTTCTTTACATCAAGGGTGGCAGAGCACTGGAACAAGCTGCCCAGGAGAGTAGTGGTGGCCCCCTCTCTGGAGACATTCCAAACCTGCCTGGGCACCTTCCTGTGTCATCTGCTCTAGGTGGCCCCGCCTTGCCAGGGCGGGTGGGCTGTATGATCTCCAGAGGTCCCTTCCAACCCTCACGGTTCTGTGATTCTGTCTAACTCTTCACCTGAGGGTAAAAAAGAATCTACTATTTTGAAGGTGTTGCCACTTTCAGAGACTGAACTTTGCCAGCTTTATAAAGAGGCTTGAAAACTTAGTCTTTACTTTAAATTGGCAGTCAGAAAGCTGCTTGCTTACCTGCCAAACCATGCAGTTCCATTTAAAGCAATCGTGCAAATGTATTTAAAGTGGTGGTCTCAGAAATCTGGAAAGCACCAGGTCAAATCCCCCTGTTCCTCCTCAACCACATACGCATACACTCAATTCCGCCAGCCCCACATCAAAACAGCAATAAAGCTGCGTCACATGCGCAGCAGAATAACTTCACGGAAAGCCAGATACTTTAAACTACACCATCTCTGTGAAATACTCCTGCAAAATCTGGGACTATTAATGGACATTTGTCAAGCAGCAGCACAGTATGTGGATGCAGGCATTGGCCTCCTCTCCTGCTTCTACTCTACTCACAGGCACACTATGTGGATGCATTATTTTTCTCTCTTCCCTCCTCTTTCTACCCTACCGCACAGTCTACTGCATACATGCAATTCCTATATTCTTCTTAGTACACTCAACTTCTCGAGCGTCCCAGTTTGGAAGGGAAGAGCCTTGCCTTCCCCACCACTGACATTTTCTCAAATACCACACCGATGATCCCCTACTGAAGGTCAAGCTAGAGGCCTGGCTTTCCTGAAACAGTTAATCAAGAGGTCCAATTCCTGCAGAAGTGGCTTCCTGACACAATGTGAGCTATGGAAAACTGCTGTCTGATGGCAAGCTTCCTGCTAGGCCCTGCTCCCATGTGCCCTCCTGCCACCCAAGAAAACAGCTGTGTGACCTCCAAGACATCAAGCGTGTCCCTAGCCTTGGAGCCAAGCCAAGCTTCACAGCCAGCCAGTGCACTAACACTTATGCTGTAGCCCCTCTTAGCACGCAGCCTATTAAAGCAACGGGCTGATACAGCAGGCCAGTAAATCATGCCAGTAAGTCATCATACAAAGGAAAGGGAAAGGATGCCGCAAACTTAAGCCTTTGCCACTTGAAGTGCTCCCAGTCTCCCCACATGCAGAGAGAGCAGGTAGTCAGAGCTAGAGAAGAGGTCAGCTGTTAACGAAGCAGCCAACCTTCCCGTCCTGCTTCCCCGAAGCTCAGGGCTCTGTCATCTTGCAGTCTGCAACGTAAAGCCACCTCTTGGCTTCAAGCCTGTCGAAAAGCACCACTGTGAAAACACACTGCGGAGCGCCAAACTTCTGTGCAGGATATACCACCAGTTTTAATTCCTTGTAATCATCCCTCGCCTGAAGCACAGGGGAGCGGGGGGGGGGGGGGGGGGGGCTAAAGAGCAACGAGAGGAGTTTCTCCCCTTGGCATTTCTGACATGCTCGTTAAAGCATCCTAAAAGCTAAAAGCTAACAAGGCATTTAACGGGTACCTTAAACAGCACTGCGTCATCAAACACCGTGACTTCAGAAAAGCTGCCTCCCCCATGCCGAGGGTGAAGTTGACTTTAGACAGGATGCCCCCCGCCCCCCAGCAGCCAGAACACAGTCACCCGAAAACGATTTAACCGCCACTGCTGCATTCGCTTGAATTCTACTGCCTGACAGCAACGACATCGGACCCTTCGTTTCCGTACTCTTCTCTACAACCATTTCCCACCTATCCAGCAGACCTGCACACAGGCAGACGCAACCTCCCATTTACACTGCCAGTTCTCCAACCCAATAGAACAGAAACCATTTACCACCCCTTCAAACAGCGCTGCGGGCAACCACAGAAACCTGTTTAGGCTGGGCTGGCTACAAGAGAAAACCACCAAAAGAGATACGGACAAGCCCCCAGGGGAGGAGAAAATCAGTTTCCCAGTGTTGTTAACTTGCTGGGGAGGGGTTTGACAGCGAGAATTAGGACTCTGGGTATCCAGCTAAAAGCAGCTTTATGCTGAGCTGAGGCAGCGGCGCCTCAGTGAGCGAAACGCATCAACGGAATCCAGCCAGGACGCCTCTCCACACACACCGCACCAACAGCAAACTCTGCCCGGCAAGGAGCGAAGGCATCATTACCACACCAACAGCGACACAAGCTCTTTAACGCCCTACCTCGACTGGGCAGCCGTCGCCAAGTTTAACGCCCCAAGTGTCTTCTCTCCATGAGTTCTCTCCCCAGCTACCCAGGCTCTACCCGGCTGCCAACGCCTCCTCGTCCATGTGGCGGTGCCGCGTCGCCCTCCTCCGGACGCCCGTCAGCGTGCGGCTCCAAGCGGCCACCGCACCGCAGCCCTCGCTCCCCGCAGCCCGGCGCCCCGAGCCCGGCCTGCCTCACACTCATCTTGACAGACATCCGGGCAGCCGCGCCCTCCTCCGGCGCCAGTCATGCCCGGCCGGCGACGAGGAGGACGATGCGGGCCTCGGCACTTTCAGCTGGGAGGGGGGAACTCACGGGGGGGACCGGACCTGACCACACGGCCCTCTGTGAAAAAACAAGATCTGGCTCGCAGCGTGCCAACATCAACCGCGGCCCGCTGCTCTTTTAGTCCTCTGTCGCTTTATGGGGAGCGGGTCTGGCAGCAGCTCACTGCCCCCACGAGTACCCGCACTGTGGTGCGCCCACCACCCTTTTTAGCAGCGCTGTCATGGTACGACCCAACCTCCTAAATTGGGCAGGCGGTTCTGTCAGTCAGCGCAGCAGAGCGGCGCGATTGGACAGGAGCGGGCGGGTGGGCGGGCTCTGCCGCCGCCGCCGCGCACGAGTCTCTTCAACCTGGCCGCTTGCAGCCGGCGCTCTGTGGACAGCGGGCGTAGCGCTGCGAGCGGCGGCTCCCTGCCCGCTGCCGCATCCCTCCCAGCGGCTTGCGCGTGTGCGTATGGGTGTGCAACGTTTGCTTGCTTTTGTAGAGGAAAAGAGGCTCGCGTGGCTTTTAGCGTTTTCAAAAGCAAGTACAGGACGCACGTGGCTACGCAGGTGTAGCGAATGGAAAGCCGAGGCGGCTGCTGCTGCTGCTGCTAAACTTGCAAGTACCCATGCTTGAAATTGCAGGCTAAGAAACTTGGGGAAAATAAAGCCTCTCACCCAAATTCTGCTGGGCTCTAGGCCTGCTGGCGGTTTGTAGACTCCCTCGAAAGCAGCTCTGCTGGCCTTTGCTCTGCGTGCACAATGATAAAACCAAACTGCGCCTGCAACTCCTTTCCTCCAGTAATTAACCAAACATTTACCCAACTTCTTTCAGAACAGCTGAGATTTAAACCAACACTGAAACAAGGTTACACTCCTCATTTTCTGGTTCAGGGCACAACTCCCATCAAAGCACTGGGCAGATAACCAGGGAACAGTTTATACCCCATTTATAGCAAATAGTAAATTACAATTTTAGAGGCCATTTACAGAAAGCTTCTACATAAAGCTACATAATTTTAAGTGCATAGTTTAAAAATGTAAAAACAACCAGAAAACGGTTGGGTTCTTCCCATTCCACATCTTTGTCCCGAAAGGAAAGATCCCTCAGGGGAGGACTCCTCATGCTCTTCCCCTGCTCCAGCGTGGGCTCCCTCCCAGGGCACACAGTCCAATGTGAATCCTCCCCAGAGGTGGCAGTTCTTCAGGAATGGCTCCAGCATCAGCCCCTTCCATGGGGTGCAGTCCTTCAGGAACACTCTGCTTCAGCGTGGGGCCCCCATAGGGTCACAAGTCCTGCCAGCAAACTCGAAGGTTACGGAAGGGGCCAGGATTTTCTTTTTCCCCTTCTTACATACATTATCCCAGAGGCGCTACCGCTGTTGCTGATGGGCTTGGCCTTGGCGGGTCTGTCTTGGAGCCAGCTGGCATTGACTACACTGCACACGGGGGAAGCTCCTGGCAGCTTCTCACCGAAGCCACCCCTGCAGGCACCACCCCAATACAACTCAGCAAAGCTTTTGCCTGTGCAGGCTACACAGACCCCCTGCTTAGGGAATTTCAAGGGGTGTGACTTGTCATATGGCTTGCAGCATATGTCATACGGCTTGCAGCATATGTCAGTCATATGGCTTGCAGCAGGTTCCAATGCTAGATGTGGACATAACGTACACTATCCAATATCACAGCATGGAAGAAATGCGCTGCACCGCAGCGAGCCAACTGTATCTACACCCCCCCCCCAGATGTAGGCAGCAGTCTTGCATTTGCTCTGCGGTATGAGGTTTAAACACGCATTTTCTTAACGGGTCAATGCTTTAATGTTTTCCTGCATAATCAGTCTTGTAGTCATGGAAGAAGCCATTGAAAAGAAGGCTTTTCACTATGATACTGAATGCAGTTACATTTCTTATTTCTCCATGCCATAATTCAACTTCTGTATTTCAGTGCTTGTCTCACTAATGCCTATGAAACCCTGCGAGACAGTTAAAAAACCTAACCCTGCTTCACGCTGCCTACCATCCATTTCTTCAAAGCACAGAGCACAGACTTCTGCTGAGGCTCTGAAGAGACTGCAAACCTGCAAATAATCAAGAGGATGACCCAATAGAACTGTGGCACAGAGGTACCTGCTGGCCTTTTTTTGAACATATTCCTTAAACAGATACACTGTGATGAAAAGGGCACTTAAGAAATGTTAGAATCACTGACACCCAGGCACTGACCAAGACATGACCATGAACCACTGGTAGTCTTCAGGACAAACCTATCCTGGCAGTGAATACCTGCTTACAAGAGAAGGGGAGTCAGTGTTCGTAACAAGCTCTTTGGGTCTTGCTCCTCGAGCCTCTACCCCAGTGCTGTCATTGCCCCAACAACAAAATGAACGCCATTTTCATTGCAAGACTTGATGAAAAACGCTAAGTTCCTGGGGAACATTTCAAGTCTGATAAATGAGCGTTTCCCTGAAGAAAGCTTCCTGCCAGAACATACCCTGTAACCTGTAGACCCCCCCCCCACCTTGCTTCTCTTTTCAACATTAGCACACTGCAGCTTTTCCCACCTGTGTTTTTATTCACTGATCAGGGATAGAAGTGTCCCCTTTTTCAGGTCCTTGTCTCTGACAGATGTGTTGCAAGTGAAGGAAACTGACCCCATTAGGTACAATGCAAACAAAACAAATCGATAACATAAGCTTCTTGTACTCTGCAGCTTATCCTTAACTCAAAAGGGCACTTCTGAGGTGAAGAGGATTACCAGAGTAATACTTCTGAAAAACCTAACAGGACAAGCTTCCTACTGGTGATCCTAATTCCAAATGTATTTAAGCTGTTTATGAGCATGTGAATTTTAGAAGATCCATTCTTACCTACTTATGCACTGAATAAAAGTGGGGGTCTCCAGAGAAAGCCTCTCATTTAAATAAACACTGCATAGAAATTCAAATCCAAGAGAACAAGCAAAGGTGTGCAGGCAAACTGGATGCCGTTGTTTCTCAATTCTGAATTCCTGAAAATGCCGCGCTACTGACCTCAGGCATCAGCGATGAAGCACAGGTGGTGGGAACATTAGATGTATTTTATGTACACAGCACCATCTTACCTGGCCATATACTTACAATTTTACATGGGAGAAAGAAAAAAAACAAAACAAAAAACACGACTCAGAGGTTTAAAGCCTAAAGTGACAATGTTTCCATACAAAGTGCAGGTGCTGATACATTGCCCAACCCAGTACTTCCAGACGGAAGTGTGGCATCTCTTTGCTCTCCATTTAACAGTGTCTGCCCTGAGTGTTGGTTCAGTCCTACTCACCTCACACACCCATGGATTTTCAAATCTCTTCCCTTGTTCCTCTGTTCAACTGAGTCCTCCTGAAGCACCTGAGAGTTTTCCACATGTCCCCAGAGCTTGGGGAAGTCAGTAATTTTCACCTGCTGTGAAATTTCCTTGCTCCTGGGTCTCTTCTGTTACAATGCTACTTAGGGGGCTGGCTGGGTGGGCACGCATGGGGGTAATATTACGAAATAAATCTTTGCACATTGTGTTTTCAAGAAGCATTAAATAAAACAAACACCAACAGAAAGAAAAACTTAACAGTAGCAATCAGTACCTAGCGTTGGTTGCAAGATTCCAACAAAACCGAATCAGGGACTGTTCAAAGGGGAATACAGCATCCCTTACCTCAAGAAAAAATGCAGTGTGACATTACACTAATAAAGATATGATAACCCATTAAGTTTCTGGCACAAATCCCAGAAGCTTAAGTATTGTGAAACAATCAAGCAGAGTACCAATGAAGAAGGAATAGATACCAAGCGATATTAAAATCATTAAATGCATGGCTAGTAAGCTTTCCTAAAATCCCTTTGCTGTAAAGTAGAACATCTTGCGTCTTTCTCCACCAGTAGTCCAGGAATAGCCATGCAGCCTGTGCTACTGTAAAGCACAGGTTATAAACCATAAACCACACAATTTTAAGGGCTCCATGTACCTGGAGAAATAGATTCACCTGATCCCCGAACTTCTGCTTCCAAATACACTTGGAAGGCAAGAAAAATTCAGAAACCCATACGTGGAAGCATACACAAAAACCAGCTTAACAAGGTGAATGAAGATGTGTGCTGTAAGCAGTGGCAAGTCTGAAGAAGGCTGAGGCAGCAAAATTCTCTGCTGACCCTGAATCAGCAAAGCACTTTTACATAGCCTTGCTTTATAGCACCTTCTTAAACTTGGCACTTTCCAGAGCCAAAGCTGACTGCCAGCAGCACATCCTTGCTGGGCAAATCATGAAAAGCAGTTAGATTTCACCACACAGCATAGCTACGGTGAGGCTAGAGCAGCAGCAGGCCAAAGGGAAGAAACTGAGTAAAATACCTGAGAGAATCAAAAAAAAAAACCCAACGACTTTAACAACAACAGAAGACTAAGTTGGATGCAGCCTGTTACGAAAGAAACTGCTTTACAGATGTTAGGAATCGAACACTTCTGAGAAAAGAAATTGAAACAACCCTTTCTCCTTCAATATTTAAATTGATGAAAATAGATTTCAAAGAGAAATCACCTTCTCCCAGGAACCAGACCGCAGCAGAGGCTGCGCCCTACAAGCTTTTGACAGCCATCAGGAGCAATTTGCATCATCTTCCTTGGCATTATCCACTTATCGTTCCGAATGCCATAAAATATTCCATAACCATATGAACCAGCACTGCTTTTCTCAATCCAAATGCGTGCAGAAATCCAAATGAGTGCAGAAATCCTTACTTTAAAGGCTGGCTTGCTTCACACAGATCACTGGGATGGCAACATTGCCCCCTGCTACGCTGAGGCTGTGAAAAGGACAGGATGCGAAGCAGTGGGGCTGGTGCAGGAAGTATCAAGGCAAGGTATGTTGTAAACAAACACCTCACCTCCCTGCGATGAGTAGTTTCCATGGGACAAGGGACTGCTCTCATCCGTGAGAATCACAGAATCATTTAGGTTGGAAAAGGACATGAAGATCATGCAGCCCATCCATTAGCTAGCACTACCATGTCCACCACTGAAAGGTGTCCCTAAGCGCTACATCTACACGAGGGTCACGTTGATATCCAGTGTTAATCACTGTCCGTTTTGCAGCAGATTCTGGTTTACCAAAGAGCTGATGCCTTTCGTAAAGACAGAATGTTAGATATGAGACTCCTCCTCTCCCACTCAGTCATTATGATGCTTGCATTGATGGGGGGACTATTGTTTTCAAACCTCTCAGAATTTGTCACAGCACCTGGGAAGCCACGAATACATCAAATTATCCATACCTGTCGCTGCTGCTCTTGTCCATTATGACGCCTTCAGGTGAGTCACGTCAATACTAATGGAGTATCTTCAACTGGAAGACGAAAAAAAGATATCAAGATGTCACTCAAGCTGTGCTTCAAGGGTCACAAAGGCCAACCCAGGAACGTCCTTCCTCAGAGTCAGCAGAGAGAAAAAAGAGAAAGTCAAACGAGCAAACGTGAAAAATCTTGGGTCTCCAGAGCAGCGACTCATTACAGTACAGTGATGGCCAGAATGCCTGTTACAGCAAACAAAACATAAACCCCAACTGTTAATTTCCTTTGTCTGTGTGTTTCGGTGCACACAGTCTCCAAAGTTATTTTTCACTGCAAAATTTAAGACTCACCCCTCTGCACTCTCCTGCAGGTATTTCAGAGCTGTGTGAATCCCTCAATTCTCCCCAGCAGCCTAAATCGTCTTTCAGTTACGTTCAGGACGATGGTGTGAAATACTACACAACAGGAAGGTTAGATGTAACCTAAAGAACAGATTTCTTCCGCAAGACAACAAATCCTTTGAATTTCTGAGGTTCACTAGTTTGACAGATTTCTGCACAATCCTCAATATTGGCAGGCTGAGGCACAATCTCTGCATCAAACACACCTACAGTTCAAGACACCGACTTCTGGAAAAGCTCGTAAATGCTGGGAATGCTCCCGTAAACACCTCTGCTGGTTTCAGAGAGACCTGTTAGAGCCACAAACAAGCCACAAGCACTCATCACTATATTGTAACGAGTGTTTGCAGAGATTGGCCTTAGATGTTTAGGAACAACAAAATATGTTCAGTATTCACCTGCCTGGAACAGCAAGGCAGCAGGAGCCCCCACGTGACGCTGGCTCTCACGGCAGGTTTCCCAAAGGACTAGCAGCTACCGAAGCCAGCATCTGTGCCAATCTCTGCTGAGCCCTTCATCATTCAACCCAGCGAGCTACATGGCAGCTGTTCTGAATACCTGCCTAAAGCAAGGGGTCTGGGTCAAGATCTCCAGGGAGCTATGCACAGAGCCTGAGCTGTCCCACTGGCATCCCAGGAATTCCAGGATGAATGGGAGAACCAAGATACCCATTTTCCCCTTCCCCCAGCAGTGATGCTGCATTTCAGGGCAGCTCTTAAAGAGAACTACAGGCTTGGCCAAGAGTATGACAAGCCAGGCTATAGGCTCCACTACAGTTAGTTCAACTTCAAATATGCCATCAGGGCACTCCCTTCAGACAGCCAGATAGCCCTGTGATGAATGGAAACAGCTGTGAAAAGGGGAAGGAGTGGAGAGAAAAAAACCAAGCATTAAAAATACAGCTACAGATTAAAAGGTAACTCCAAATACAAATTCAAAGCAGCAGAGTTGAGGAAGCAAGGAGAAAACAAGGGGAAGGACGTTGCATCAATTACCGCAAGAGAGCGACCCCCTCCCATCCCTGTAACAGCAGAAGAAAAGAAACAAGCCTGGAAACACAAAGACATGGAGAGCAAGCCTAGATTAAAGCGCAGGAACACCTCAGTAGAAGCAACAAATCTCCAACAGGAAGAAATGCGACTAAAAACATTCCTGTTTCAGTTTGTGACATTCATTTGCAGCATCTCACACTCCTGAGTGAGCAAAATGATTTACGGCTGGGGAAGAGGCCACACTAGCATGATGTGAAACCTTGTGAACCCACTTAGAGCAAGTGACAGTCAACAGGAGCACAGATGCTTTGATGACTAGATGAAGGAGCTGATCTCTGGGTCATGGTTTTAATCCCACCTCAACCTGCAGCTAGCGAGACTAAGTAGTAGATGTGCACACTAAGTTTACAGATCTGAAAGCAAACCAACCCTTAATATTTGTTCCCTCCTCAGAACCATGAAAAATGTCACTTTTGCTGGTAAATAAACAGCCTTAAAAGAACAAGAGGTCCACTTGAATTTAAAAATAAACAAAGGCAGGAGAAGCAGGAAGCACATACTGAAAGAATTCCAACTTCTTTTTAACTCCTGTTTCTTTAATTCTACATTCCTGGTCTCCAAACGTTCAGCCACTGCACGGATGTCACAGGGTAGTAACATATGCAGAGAGATGCATGCCCATGTTTGACTAAACAGGCTGCTGGGGAAGCCTGCTCTGTCACCAACTTATCCTTGACAGGGCTATGAAGCATGTGAGCGGCCAGCAGTAAAATCTACATTTCCCTGAACAATCCAGGGTTTGCAGGTGCCTTTGACAGGGCCAGCTTTTCAACCGTACTGATGCAGCATCCATTTGAGGGTGCACGGGCATTACTACTGTAACCTATTTCAACAAGGTACAAACGCCTTTGCTTTTACTTTCTGCAAACAAGCTGTGTATGTAAACCCAAGCTTTCCTCCCCGACGGCTTCTGGCCTAGCTGGTTAATTCAGTCAGGAGCTCCCGTCTTGCTCTAAAGCAACTGTTCCGTTATTAACTTACACAACGGGAGGTGGCAGAGCTCACGTCGCCGCGCGACGACCGCGACGGGCTGCGGGGAGCACCAACGGCTGCTGGCCCCGGCCCGCCCTTCCCCGCGGGTTGTCCCCGGCAGCTGCAGGCAGGCGCCGGGAAGCTGCTCCCGTCCGCCTTAACGTGCACCTCCGTGACGCCGCTGCTGGCCGCGCTTCGGCGCTCCGGCCTGATGCGGATAAGCCGCCCCGCACCGCCGCAGGGGGAGCGAATAACGTGAGCTAACAATGGGAGCTCCGTCGCGCCGCGGCGTGCCCGGGGGTTCCAGAACGTGCTAAGGGGCAGTAGTGCAGAACTGAGCCTGCGAGCGCTTCGAAGCCATTTTTAAATTCCTTGGGAACTGGATGAGAAAAGCAAACCACAGAAACAACAAAAACAAACCAAACCCCAAACTACCCCCCCCCCAAAAAAAAAAATAAAAACCAACCAAAACCAAACCACACCCCCCCAAAAAAACAACAAAAACCAACCAAAACCAAACCACACCCCCCCAAAAAAAAACAAAAAACAACAAAAACCAACCAAAACCAAACCACACCCCCCAAAAAAAACCAAAAAACAACAAGAAACAACCAAAACCAAAACACACCCCCCCAAAAAAAACAAAAAACAACAAGAAACAACCAAAACCAAACCACCCACCCCCCAAGAAAAACCAAAAACCAACAAAAAACAACCAAAACCAAACCACACCCCCCCCCCAAAAAAACAAAAAACCAACAAAAAACAACCAAAACCAAACCACACCCCCCCCAAAAAAAAACCAAAAACCAAAAACCAACCAAAACCAAAGCAAAGCAAACAAAACCCCACAACAGAACCCCACAAAAATAGAAGGGGAGGGTTGTGAGGCCTCACTTGCAGCACCGTGCACGGTTCCCCTGTCCTCAGCGGAAGAAGGACATGGAGTTGTTGGAGCAAGTGCAGAGGAGGCCACAACAGACCAAGATAGGCTGAGAGAGTTGGGGCTGTTCAGCCTGTAGAAGAGAAGGCTGTGTGGAGACCTCATAGCAGCCCTTGCAGCTCCTGCAGGCTTTGCTGAGTAACCCCCTTAGCTTGTGAGTGCAGTATTAAATCATCTCAGTCAAATACACTCTGTTAATCTAAAACACAATAAATGAACACATCTCTGATGCGGTGCGAGTTACCAGTTCCACAAATTGCTCATGCGCTGAACAAGAGGATTTGCTCAACCCTACGCTGGAAACTACTCACCAGGTGATTGCTTGGTGAGAGCTGATCCCTGCAACTCAATTTCTGAGATTCCCTGCCACTTCCACAGTCTTCTGTGATGTTTGGTTGAAGATTTTCTGTGGAAAGGGCGAATCCTGTGTCAGGTTCCTGTTGAAGAAAGCTTTCCGTCACGATAGCCTGATCCCCTACAGCGCTGGTGGGTGATCGACTGGTCTCCAGGGGCAGGCTCTGCACACATAAATAGTGGAATGCTGTTATTTCACAAAAAGGATACCGTATCAAAAGGCACAGGAATTAACAAGAATTCTAGATCTTTCTCCCCATCAGCCGTGCACAAACCAAAACAAGCTTCCAGCCTGTTCCATGGGAGGTTAGCGTAACACGCCTTGTGCAATGCGTTCAGCTGCCTCATTTTCAATCTTCCCACACACAGCTCCACATTCTTCTGCGTTTTCCTCAAAGAGCCGCAGGCACGAGATCCTGAACCAAAACATACTGCCTGAATGATTTCATTTTGGTGCAGCTGAACCTGTGGAGCTTATGGATCTTCAGTATACCACTTCCTACAGGAGACTTGAGATCCATCAAACAGCACTGAACTCGGAATCAAAACTGCACCGTCGTTTCCAACTTGAAAGCCCAAGTAACCGTTTTGCTGCCTGTACTGACTGGGGACACAATACTGCCCAGCCTCTTTCCACCTAACCCAGGTTCCCAGCCTGAACTTGTGCGCTTAAGAGCTTGCAGAGACACAGATTATGGCAAGAATCGGCGTGCCCTTCTGCAAATCTGACTTTGCAGACCGTTACCCTGCGCTTGCAGAGTACACGTATCAAGCCAAACGTGTACGTCAGCGCTCTCCTCTAGGAAAAGTTCTGGGCTTCTCCACCTTTCTTCCTTTAATACTGGCATGTGACCGTCAAGTCTACCTTAAATGCTGCTTGTGACATGCGTTATAACAACACGTGGCAGGACCTACTTACAAGCAGCTGCCTTATGAGGAGGAGCTGAAACAGACTCAGTGAGTCTGCCCGACACTCTTCTGTTCCTCACCTGCTTGGCTGTTTTGGCCTTCCTTTCGAGTTAAAACAGGACTCACACCTCACCCACCAGGACTGCAGCTGAGAATCCCCTTAGCTCCAGTGTGATCTTCAGATACAGTGGAGGTGGTGGTGGGGAAGAGGAGATGGGGAAATATAATTCTGGTTCATACAATTCTAGTACATATCTAATTCTGGAGTATTCATTTCTCATTGGAGCTTTCTGTAAAACCTCACACAACTAAAGCCAATTTTCAACAGCGGCTTTGGGCTGCTAGAAACCAAATGCTGTGCCTAGAGGAGATACTGCCCAGCCTCTTTCCACCTACCCCAGGTTCCCAGCCTGAACTTCTGCAGTCACTGGCAAGAAAATCCAAGGTTTAATGAGTGTGGAATTTTCTGCTTCCTCACCTTTAAGCGTGCAGTTTTGGTTTCAAGCACACCAGCCCCTGAGTCCCCACGTTATTATATGGGATGCTGAATTATATAAAAAATAAATCAATCCACGTTTATTTCTTGGCAAATTTCCTTTCAATCAAGCTTGCCGTTTCCCAGTTATCACAGCTCATTGCCCACTTACGCTGCACTCTCTCTCCTCTTCGGGCAGTCCTAAGGATCCACTGAAGAAAAACTGCTGCCACATACACAGCAACACTGCTGCAGATACCTAGAAAGGACAACATGCTCTAGAACTCACAAATTAGAAAATGAATTTCTTAATTGGTGACTGAGCTAAAGAGACAAATATTCAGGTATCACCTCAAAGTTATGCTGCCACAGGGTGAAGGCATGACCCTACTGGACAGGAAGGCTATCTCACTAAGTATCGAAGGATCTCTAACAGAACAAAGATGACAACAAGGGCTTTGAAACAGCCTAGTGATGATATCTTCTTGTTCAGCATCTTCGTCGCTGACATGGACAGTGGGATCGAGCACGCCCTCAGCGAGTTTGCCGATGTCACCAAGCTGTGTGGTTCGGTTGATACGCTGGAGGGAAGGAATGCCATCCAGAGGGACCTTGACATGCTTGTGAGGGGGACTGATGCCAACCTTAGGCAGTTTAACCATGCCAAGTAAAGGTCCTTCACCTGGGTCAGAGCAATCCCAGGCACAGCCACAGGTTGGACAGAGAAGAGATTCAGAGCAGCCCTGCGGAGAAGGACTTGGGGGTGTTGGTCGATGAGAAACTGAACTTGAGCCGGCTTCAGTGTGCGCTCGCAGCCCAGAGAGCCAACCGTATGCTGGGCTGCATCAAAAGGAGCGTGACCAGCAGGTCGAAGGAGGTGATCCTGCCCCTCTACTCTGCTCTCGTGAGACCTCACCTGGAGTATTGTGTGTAGTTCTGGTGTCCTCAACATCAAAAGGACATGGAACTGTTGGAATGAGTCCAGAGGAGGGCCACGAGGATGACCAGGGCACTGGAGCACCTCCCGTATCAAGACGGGCTGAGGAAGTTGGGGCTGTTCAGCCTGGAGAAGAGAAGGCTGCGTGGAGACCTCATAGCAGCCTTCCAGTACCTGAAGGGGGCCTATAGGGATGCTGAGGAAGGCCTCTTGATTAGGGACTGTAGTGACAGGACAAGGGGTGACGGTTTAAAACTGAAACAGGGGAAGTTTAGATTGGATATAAGAAGGAAGTTCTTTACCGTGAGGGTGGTGAGGCACTGGCATGGGTTGCCCAAGGAAGTTGCGAATGCTCCATCCCTGGCGGTGTTGAGGGCCAGGTCGGACAGAGCCTTGGGTGACACGATTTAGTGTGAGGTGTCCCTGCCCGTGGCAGGGGGTTTGGAAATAGATCATCTTAAGGTCCTTTCCAACCCTAACAATTCTGTGATTCTAAGGTATGATTGTGGCTGGGGACTCCAGATGACTCCCACCATTAAATGGGGCTTTCTATCTTGAATTAGGCTGAAACTGCTTCCAAAACTGTTCTCAGCACTGCTGCAGTGCAGAGTTGTGCAAACCCAAGTACTTTATTCCAGATGCTCCACCTGAATTGTTTGCTGGCTGCTGTTACCACATCTGTATTTGTTTTCTGAACCTTTGCATGTTCTCTCGACTGGAGCCGGCAGCAAATAAAGCGCTTCTAGCCAAGAGATGACACTTAGATCTGCAGTTCCTTCCTGGCTCTAGCAGCAAGGTTGGTGGTGTTGCTGCCACTTCGTGGCATTCCAGCACAGCTCCTTGGATTCCAGACTGTTGCATTTCCGAGCTGTTCCAGCACAAGAAAAGCCACCAGGAAGCTGTGTGGTTCCTGCCATCTGACTTGCCTGGTGTGCAGGGGTTGTGGCGCTCCATTGCTCCAGGCCAAAAGCCCATGCCAATCCATACCTGCCCTCAGTTTGCCACCAGACCGGTGACTCGGGCTTCCAGTGAGTGCACACAACCTATGGTAGGTGGGGCAGCAGTGTCCTCACAGAGATCAGACACACGGGCACTGGGCTGCGCTGAAGAGAACGCACGTGTGCCTGCGGCTGCCTGCCTGGCTTCTGAATCACAGATTGGATTGGGTTGGGTTGGGAGGGACCTTCAAAGCCCATCCAGTCCAATCCCCCCGCAATGAGCAGCGACATCAGCTACATCAGGCTGCCCAGACAGACCCACATCCACCCTGGCCTTGAACGTCTCCGAGGACGGGGCGTGGACCACAGCATCCCATGGGCACAGTTCTGCCAGTCCCTGCCTTTGCCTTCTGTGACTTGGGCAGTTGGCTGGAGCTCCGGCGGGTGAAGACCGAAGCAAAAAACTGTCCCTGAGTACCTCAGTGTCCCTTCTCCATGCCCCAGGTAACTTGGTCTTTCATTTCCTTCTGCAAGGGGGCCACACTTTCCCTCGGCTTCCTTTTATCATTGACACACCTGTAGGAGTTTTTCTTGTTGCCCCTAACGTCCTTGGCCAGATTTGGTTCTGCCAGGGCTTTTACCTTTCCTAACCTGATCCCTGGCTGCTCTGACTTTTCCTCAGTATTCCTCCCAGGCTGCCTGTCCTGGGTGACAGCGGACAACATTGCCGTATCGTTACAGTACGGAACGCTGGACCCAAGGAAACATTAACCTCAGCGATACGGAGTAGGAGAGGAGAAAAACCAGTGGGAATCCCAGGAATCCCGTACCTTGACTGAACACGTCGCTTGTGTTTGACATGGGCTGTAACGTGCCCAAGTCCTCACTGCAGGAGCATAAAGGTTACAGAAAATGGTGGCCCAAGAGCACTGCTGATTTCAGGTAGTGATGGGTTACTAAAAGTGCCATTAGCATACAGAAAGCAGAGGCTGCCAGCAGGCTATTTTAGTGTTTGGAGAGCAGCACGGGGCTGAGAAACCGCAGTCAACTTGAACGCAGCTGCTTTGCCAAATGTAACATTTGGCTTTGAAAAGGATAAGCCAAGCCGAAGCGACAAAGCCAGACAGTTTATGGTACGTAACAAATCTCAAAAGAGATTAAACACAGTTGCAAAATGAGATTTAGTCAAGAAAGGCTCAATAAACAAACAAACAAAATCTGATTGCAAAGCAACCCCAACGTAGTTTTGGCTGCTTTAGCTGGGGATGGGGCCACTGCCTTGGGCACAGAGCTGAGTAGGGCCATGGATGCTTGCTGCAGCCCCACAGCCTCCTGCTCCCCCTTTGCCCTCCCTGGCTTTGAGATGACCTCCCTGCTGGCACGTCACACCTCCTCCTCCTGCTGCGTCCCTCCTCTTCCGCTCCCCATCTCCATCCCACCTCCAAAATGAACCCTCCTCCCTTTAGCCCCAAGCAAGGATTGTAGGAAACAAACCTTTTGGGGTGCGAGGGGTAGGGAAATGATGGAACAGAGGATGCGAGTGACACAGGTGCAGCTGCACCCTGGCCAGCAGAGAGGGCAGCTTGTGTTCAACTCACCCTCGCTCCCCACCAGAACCACAGCAAGATCCACACATGTATGGCCACAACCACGAGCTGCCTTCCCATGCTCCTCTTCTTACCTTCCATGCATCTTGCAGCCGGCCTGGGGGAGACCTGCTGTCACACCACTTGAAACACTGGTTGATGGCAGTGAACTGAGTCCCAGTCCCACCTTGCCTGAGCAAAGGCACCACCAAGCTCCTCCTGTCTAAGCCTGTAACTAAAATTCCCACCAGATGCTCACATGGGGATGTTTCACATCTGGGTTATTTTACTAATGAGATACTTCTTTCCTTTACTCTTTCTCCAGTACCAGTTTTGCCACTGGGGCTTTACGTGTGCAGCAAAAAAAGCGAACTGAGCCCCCCAAAAGTGTACCTTTTCTCTACGTCTGTAACAGGAAAGTGTCTGGTGGGTATTACAACAGGCTTCAGAATCCTCTACAGTTTACAGACTACGTTAGAAAACCACATCCATGCTTAGCAGACGTCTTTGGCGCAGAGTCTGATGCAGAAAGGACCTGAATAATGCACGAACTGTATCACAATAGTGCATAGAGACATGCAGAAATCATTCTTCCAAGGCACAGTCACACTGCCCAACATAAAACCAAATAATGGGAAAAGCCCCAAACAAGAACTGTTAAGGCCGTTGCAAAGAGCTCACCTCACACAACCCACGAGAAGCAGAGCTACCACGGGGCATGGAACCCTGTGGGATTCCCTGAGGCAACGGGATTTCCCTGTCAGCGAGTGCTCAGAGCCAGGCTCTGGTGGCTGCCGGCGGCGGACTCTGGCACAGTCTTCTCTGAATCCATTTCAGGAGGAGAAGAGGCTGATGCCTTGAATCATGACCCTCCTGCCACTCTGAGCACCTAGATTTGCACACATTCTTGTTCCCAAAGGAAAGGGCAAGGGGTGACAAACAGGGGAGCAATTGAAACGGAGACTTCTTGTACATAAATTCATACTTAAACCTCATTCAGAAGGGAAACGCTAAGACCAGTCAGAGAGAAAAGGCAACCCGCAACTTCTCTACAAGAAGCACGAAGACGCTTGCAACAACTCATAACAAATGGGCTATTTCATTTATTGTTTATTTCCCCACATAAATGAATCGGCCATCTCAGAAACTCCATCACACACAGGGCACAAAACATCATTTACAAGACGAACCTGTGTCCCCAAAATAAGTTTCAGGCGTATAGATTTAGAATGGGAACCAAGAGGGAAGGGAGAGGACAAAACAAAACCAAGGACATCGCAGTCAGACTTTGACCTTAATTTACAGAAGAGATCAGGGCAAGGGATGCCAGAGGGGACCAGAGGGCTAAGGCACACTGTGAGATATGAGGAGGGCAGGATGCTGCTGCCACACAACAGGAAATCTTTGGGTAGAGAACGGTGTCCCCCTACTGAACACACAGGTGCCGCAGATGCTGCCCTCACAGTTACTGTCACCTGCAAAATCACATTTTCAAAACGCAGCCCCCAACAAGGAAAAAATTGCTTGCAAACAGCTCATTATTCCCTCAGGTGTCCCCTTGACAAATTCCTAAGTTGCTGGGCCCATCCTATAGTTTGGTTCAGAGAGAGCACATGAGTTACCTCCCACACGAAGGAGGTCCTACTTTGCTACCAAACCCTGCTTTTACATAGTCACTGACACCAGCAACGGTTACAGGCAAATACCCAAACACAAAATTTGTCTTGTGTTCCACATTCAACCACTCAGCCCCTCCTTAGAGAGAAGCGATTCCTCCCCGTGTAAGCTCTCAGACCCAGAACAGCATCCAAACAACCACAGTGACCCAGTACAAGCCGAGTACCCCCACTAGTCAAAACAGCAAAAAGCAACAGGACAAGGAGTCCTCAGTGTCAGTGATGTCCCTTCACCACAGCAGAGGCAGAGCTCTTTCCAACCACACTTCGTCATTTTGCCACCCCAACTGTGTTTGGCTTACAAGGTTTAAGCCAAACAAGACCCTAAGTAACACAGTTCAAGTGCTAAGAGCATGTGTGCGTGGCCAGAAGGACCAAAGCAGCGATGACTGGAGTGAACTTGCAGCACTGAAGGCGGTGGCTTTCCCCCAGTTCTCAGGACAGCGGGTGGCTGACAAATGCCAAAGGGTGAGGTCAGACACAGGCAAGGCAGTAATTTTTGTGGCTTTTATTAGAACGTAACGCTGCCCGGCGCTGGTGAGGGTGTTACTTGCCAATGCAGAGGTAAAGACAACAAAGACTGCACCTGTGCTTGCAATAACACTTCTCTCAGATGTCTTCTGTTCAAACAGCTGTTGCAAACACTGGGATGTTGCATAATAACCTCAGGAGGAAGATGTCCTTCTTGACGGCACTTCTTAATGTATAATTATTGTTCCGCTGGTTATTCATAGAAATGTTTGTAGACCATCAATACATTGAGCCATTCAGACACTTCATTGCGCTTCGTTGTTTTAAAGGAAGGTGCCATCAACGCTGTGGCTTTCCTCCCCAGAACAGTTCAATGTTTTTCCAGTATACCCAGATCTATCCCACGATGATTCCTCTTCCTCTGCAGGCGCTTTGTAGCTGACAGTTCCACAGTTCAACACCTGAACAATCTAAGAATTCAATAAAGAGAGGCTGAGACTTTGAAAGTGCAAAGAACAAACAAAACCCCAAGGGCAGAAAACAAAAATAAAGAAATAATAATAATAGAAATAAGAATGATAGTAAGAAAAAGAAGTTCCAGGTACTTCAGAAGAAAAAGTTGTTCCACGTACCTACGACGTTCTTCCAGGTACCTACGACGCTGTTCCAGGTACCTAAAAAGTTCTTCCAGGTACCTAAGAAGTTCTTCCAGGTACCTAAGATGTTCTCCAAGGTACCTAAGAAGTTGTTGGAGGTACCTAAGAAGTTGTTCCTGGTACCTAAGAAGTTCTTTGAGGTACCTAAGAAGTTGTTCCTGGTACCTAAGAAGTTCTTTGAGGTACCTAAGAAGTTGTTCCACGTGCCTAAGAAGTTGTTCCTGGCAGTTAAGAAGTTGTTGGAGGTACCTAAGAAGTTGTTGGAGGTACCTAAGAAGTTGTTGGAGGTACCTAAGAAGTGGTTTCAGGCACCTAAGAAGAGGTTTCAGGTACCTAAGAAGAGGTTGCAGGCACCTAAGAAGTGGTTGCAGGCACCTAAGAAGTTGTTTCAGGCACCTAAGAAGTGGTTGCAGGCACCTAAGAAGTGGTTGCAGGCACCTAAGAAGTGCTGGGAGGTACCTAAGAAGTGGTTGCAGGCACCTAAGAAGTGGTTGCAGGCACCTAAGAAGTGGTTGCAGGCACCTAAGAAGTGGTTGCAGGCACCTAAGAAGTGGTTGCAGGCACCTAAGAAGAGGTTTCAGGTACCTAAGAAGTTGTTGCAGGTACCAAAGAAGTTGTTGCATGCACCTAAGAAGTGGTTGCAGGTACCTAAGAAATTGTTGCAGGTACCTAGGTACCTAAGAAGTTGGTCGAGGTACCCAAGAAGTTGGTCGAGGTACCTAAGAAGAAGAAGTTGTTCCAGCTACTTAAGAAGAAGAAGAACAACCAACTTAAGTAACTTGAGCACCAGTTAAGGCATGTTGTTTTCCAGTCTCAGCCAGTGTAAACCCTGTCTAACATAGCGGACTAGTCTGATCAAGCTGCTGGTCAGTGACAGCTCCTCCGATGCTGCGCCGAGTTCCCCAAAAAACTCTGGAAAAAAAAGAGAGAAAACATTTGGTTGGTTTCACACAAGAGGCACGGAGGAACAACAGCAGCACACTGTCACTTGGGAAGTCCCGTTAAACACGTGGTTAATACAGACAGCTCAGCGGTATTAGAAGGCTGGGAAGTGTTAACAAGCACGCACGGCAGGGCATACGAGAGGAAAAGGCACTCGCGTGTGCATACACACTGAACCACCTCCCCCAGTGCCTGTAAAAGGACATTGAGACTCCACGGCAGGGGGCAGAAGTCTGGGTGTTCACACCCCAGTCCCTGCCACATGCTCCTCCAGATGTTGAACCGGCCAGATTTGACCGTCTTTCTGAAGGATGCCCAGAAGCACACACAGCTGTCAGAACAGCCCTTTCCTTTCATCCATCCTCAAACCCTGGAGCCATCACGATTTCTCAACTGAACAGGTTTAAACATTTCTAAGGCTTGACAGGCTATACAGCTCTAATTTGAGTTGCTTTTAGCTGGGCACTTGAGGCAGGGTTAAGGTAGTGCTCCTATCCTCCCACCAACTTCAGGCACCATGCTCCTTCTCCTGCACAGGTAGGAGACGGCTCTTGTAGCCTATCTGAGGCTGCTGGGAGGTGCTGTCAGGCCGCACACCCTGCACTGTACTGGCAATCTTCTCTGCAGGTGACAGCAAGTTATGGGAAATCAGCCCACCTGTTCCTTTCCGGTCACCTTTCTGAGACGTTCCTGTAGGACCTGCCTTCCAGTGACATGGGCTTTTCCCAGTCCCTTAGTCCCTCCAGTCTCAATCATGTTGCAGAGTACCTTTCGGCTCTCGTTTTTTACACACAAAGATTGGAGGCTGAAAATTTCTGCTCAGCTGTGTAAGGAACATTTCGGGAGTATTCTCTGAATTCCAGCCACTGCCTCGTTAGCGAATTTTTACAACCTTCCAGCAACTGAGCCAGGCACATTGGTCTTTTTGGGTTTTTCTGAGTTTGCCAACAGATTGTGACACTACACCCCTTCACCCACAGCAGCTCAGAAAGCTGTGGTTTATGGAAAATGACTGCAATGGCTGCAAATGCCACGTGGAATAGCAGGTTACACACTGAAGGCACCCAATCTAGGGCTTTTGAGCATTCACCGCTGCTTGTACCTGTCGCGGCACCACAGGACAGTACAATCTTTTTAACAACAAAACTGTAAAACACAAAAAGTAGCAGCAATGTCAGGAGATGCTACCGGCAAATACTGATCATGTGCCCCAGAAGAACTCCAGTTCAAGGGCAGCTCAGCCTCTCTGTTACAGGGTGATGCCAGCCCCACTGCTCTCAAGACAAAACTACCTGGAAGATTGACCAACAAAAGCACAGGGCTGCAGGCCAAAATGTTTCTAGTAAAAGTGAACCCACTCAGCAAACCTAAGCATCCCAAAGGGAAAAGTAAAGAGCAAAAAACTCCTTATGCCTCTTGTGTTACCAGGAAATGCGAGTTGGCTGGTTCCCTGCACTTGATACGCTCACCCCTTAGCTCTTAGACATTTGAGGATGCCGAGCCAACCTTTAAATGGCAACACTCATCAATATATCATCATCTGGCATCTCTGCCAACATGCCATAGCTGTCTGTATGTAATGCTTTGATCTTTAGGTATGGTGCTTGCTACACTGTTAGAATTTAGGCATGCACATACGTACAAACACAACACAAAAGACAGAAAAGCCAGAGGGCAAAAGCTTACCCTGATTCTTCAGGATCAGTGCATCAGCTCGCTCCCAATTATTAAGCGCAGAGAGAACATAGGAAGTGATGTTGACGTAGGAATAGGTGATGTCTGGGATATCGGAGGAGACGGCGGTTGAAGAGCACATACTGTTGCCACTGCAGTTGCCAGCTCCCCGCTGAGAAGTGGTAGGAGACGGCATTGGAAACGATGGAGAAGGCATGCCTGTGCTCCTGCAGGAGAAAGAAACACCATCATGAACATTTAACTTTCGCTGCCACATACACAGCAACACTGCTGCAGATACCTAGAAAGGACAACATGCTCTAGAACTCACAAATTAGAAAATGAGTTTCTTAATTGGTGACTGAGCTAAAGAGACAAATATTCAGGTATCACCTCAAAGTTATGCTGCCACAGGGTGAAGGCACGACCCTACCGGACAGTGGCCAGGAAGACAGGAAGGGTATCTCACTAAGTATCAAAGGATCTCTAACAGAACAAAGATGACAACAAGGGCTTTGAAACAGCCTAGTGATGATACCTTCTTTGCTCCTCTGACCACTTCTTTGGTAAAGACCTGCTCCGCCTGATACACGGTAACTCTGGACCTCGTAACAAAGAAAACCCCTTCCCAACAAGAAGAGGTGGGAAAGAGAGAGCAGAAACATACTCATGGCCCCTAACAATAGATTTCAGGTGGCAAGAAAGAGCCAATGGAAAGGCACTCTCACATGCAGCTTGCAACTCAAATACTCCAGCTGCTGTTTTCACTCACACCCTTATGGGCACATTACAACCCATGTATTTTCAAATCTTACCTTGCAACAGACAGAGAAGGTGCTTTTGTGGGAAATCTCTGCAGCAAGAAAAGAACTCTTGTTAGATTTGGGCTGCTCAGCTGCCATCAGTAACTAGCGCAGCCATGCATCTGGCAGCTCAGTTACGCGTGCCCTACCTTGAAGTGGTCGTTCAGAATGCTGGAATACTTTGCTGCAGTCTCTTTTTTGCCACGGAACAGGGCCATGTTCAGAAGGGACAGGCAGCGCATGCTGTCAACAGAAACACACCCAAGCTTGGTCAATATTCACGCTTGCTGCTGCCTGCTCAGCAGTCAGCAGCCTTGCGGGACGCAGGCAGGCATGCCTCAGCTCTGCTGCAAAGTCCAGAAAGCTCGGGATTTCTCCTCCTTCTGCCTATCTTTAAAAAAGTCACTGTGAAATAATCACAAGGGGAAAGAAACCAAACGAGGGCGGGGTCTGGTCTTTCATATAAACAGGTGCCCAGCCTCTTACAGGTGCCACAGGCTGAGTAAGCCCCCCTGCAGCCACGTGCCTCAGCTACGTTCAAGCTACAGCTTCAGTTAGGTGGCTCCAACATGAGCAGCCAAATTGCATTCTTTCACCTTAGGTGAAAGCCCTTAGGTGCTCTCGAGTTACCAGAATATCAGATTTTAGAGCCTGTGCCTTCCACGTGTGGTCCCTTGTGATATGTTGGCTCACACTAGAGGTGTTCCAGTTCAGTCTGGATTTTCAAGTGTGAGGATTTCTTCCTTGCAGAACCCTGATTCCCATTTCACTCATTCCTTTTCCCCTGAAAGTAATGAGTCGTTCACTCGATCAAGTCTAAAAAGTACGAAGGCACAGAAAAAGAGTTACGCACCATAACACGGTAAAGATTTCTTCATGTGAAGGTGCTGAGGGGCTCATACAGTATTTTAGCGTCATGATGAATCTAAGGAAACAAAAGAAGGAGAACCTTGTCAGCCGTCAGTGATCTGATGGCCCGCTCTTTATAGGAGAAAACAGTGCATGCCATTATCTCAAAGGCTGGTCCAAAAGTCAGGGAACATGCCCTGAGGTCTTAGTCCTGGCACCAAGTGCTTTTATGACCTTGAGCAGAGGACTGTCTCAAAACGCCTTGTTTTCCATGCCACAGGAACAGATAACGGCCTCTTATGTGACTCACTCTCCTCTTACACGATTAACAGGCAGCACCCCTTCAAGTAGATGTTCCCCATGGGCCACCTAATGGCCTGGGGCAGACATCTTAGAGGAAATGCGTCGCTTGGTAAAACACAGCCAAGCAACTCTGCTTTCTGAAAGCAAAGCAAAGCAACAGCAGCAGCTGGGAAATACAGTCCCTCAAGAGCAGAAAGCAAACAATTCCTTTTAAAAGTTTGCAGGCTATGACAGAAAAACCTGACAGCTGTTTCAGCTGTGAGGCAAGGCATCAAATCAACTCTCAAACACACTCATACATCCCCTCATTTCAATAGGAATAAACTGATACCTGTCTCCCTCCTATCCAATACATGGTTCCTCAGGTTGTGCTGCCTGTACATGTCACATGGCCCGTGTATGTCATACTACCTGCATATATCTACTATGGCTCTGAAACTAAATGGGGAAGGGTGCTAAAAGAAGCCCCAATAAAGCGTACTGGTAGAAAAACACATGGCAGAAACCAGTAAAGTCTGCCTTCAATCAAGTTGCAAGACCTCTGGGGCACTGACTGCTCTTCCACATGCTGTATTGCTGCTTTGCTTTTTAAAACTGAAATGCTACTGAGCTCGCATGCAAAAGCAACTTCAGGTCTGGATAAAGGAAAAATCCCTTCATGCCCTTTCTTGTCAGAACCGGTGTTCTCTGGTGTAGCTCAGCTGCAAGGCTCAAATGCTCAAGAGGACATGGCGCCTACTTCTTCCGATAAGCAATGCTGAACCATTTCAAAGGATTTGTCTCTGGTGCCTTTGCATGGCCTGTCTCGTGCTTGTACAGCAACCTGAACTCTGCTCCATGGTGGGAACCCACAGCTGCCACAGGTGCAAACAAGCAATGCAACTAACCCTTCCCCTCCAAACATGCTGCTTTGAAAACTGCTTACTTGATGAAATCTGTGGTGTCCTGGAATATTTTGTAGGCGAAATTCTGTGCATTCGCTTCCAAGGCAATTCCGTACTCGATGAAGAAAAGGGCAGATTCTAGGTACTGAAAGGCCTTCGCAATCTTGTCAGTCTATTGGGAAGAATATTCTCCTTTTTAGACTACGACAAAAATGGCTGAGTGTACCCAAATGTCTCAAGTGTACCCACATTCCCTTTTTCTCCCTAGTAAGTCAGGAGTTGAAGGAAGAAAAAGATGCGGGCCAGGCCTCCAGGTGACAGTTAATGTGGTCTGGGTGTGCTCTGGCTGTTTGTAGCTCTTCCTCTTGACCAATGGTTTCCCCAAGTATTTATTATCTGTACAGTTTTTGGATATTACTGTCTGGTCTTGGAGGCCTGCCTCGTGAAAGGCAGGTTCCCTCACTTCATTTTCACAGGTAAATGGCAAGTAGCATATGTAACTTATCTGACTGAGGCCTAACTAGCAAAAACTACACTACTTCATGTACACTGCTAAACTGCACATAAAGAAGAGAGCTGCTTACATCTGCAAAGGGCACTTCCAAGTCTTGTCCACCAGCAACACAATTACTGTCAGGATCGTGACATTTCAGGGTAAACTGTCCTATAACTGTTCTGACAAGGGCTTTGTCATAGCTCTGCAAAGCAAAGTGGCCTGCTAACCTCAGACAACATCTGCTCTAAATCCTGTTCTTGAGGCATGTTCTCTAGATGTGTTTATAACAAAGGGAAATGTCTGAACATTTTGGGAAACAAAGACAGCATCCCCACATATGACTTGAACAGACTCCAAGTTTGGAGTATGGGAAGTCATTTTAACTGGTGAATCCTTATGCACATGAACACAAATACTGGCTCCCAATGCATGAGCTGCTTTACATTTCTAGCACAGAGCCAAAACTTACCATTGCATCAGCTTTGTGTTTCAGCCTCCTGGCCTCTTCTGCGTAGTATTCTGCTGGATACTTCAGATGTCTGAATTTGGGACACAGAGAGGAAAAACAGAAAACAGGGAAAAGGCAGTGGGATAAACTATTCACCGTGCAAATGGCACACAAGCAGTCGTGCACTAACAAAACGAGCAAGTAAAGAGTCATGCCCTCTCAGAAAAAGTTACCTGCCTGCCCAGCACCTTGTCACAGAGTAGTTTACCACTTGCCAAGAAGGAGGCAAATCAAAACCTATCATTTGTAGGCAGGCACAAGAGGTACCTCCTCTCAGAGTGAAAAAGTAACTAATTTCTAGAGTAGTGCTTCTAGTCCAAGAAATGCTGTAATTAGACCTTTGCTTTGGGGTAGGTGGGGTAAGTCCCAGACATGAGAAGACAGTACAGGGCAAGTCGCCGACACCTCTCCTTCTCTCTTTCCTCCCCAGAGAAATGCCTATTAAGGCAGAAGCCAGGGTAGCTGCAGGGCCAGGCTGGCCTGGTTCCTTTACAAAGTACAGATGACGGGTGTAAGACAAAACCTTACCTTTCAAACTTGAGTTGAGGTCTCTTTGGCTGGGAGGTACCATTTGGCAAAGAAGGCACTGGGAAAAGTTTTGTGACGTGTCCGGCAGATCCCTGACAAATCACAGAATACAGATAAATCTGCTTAGAGAGATGTCGAAAACGATTCCAAAGCTTGCCTTTCCTGAATTTCAATAGGAAATATTTTTTTGTCCCAGGCATAGTCTATCTCCCAGGCTCTACCTGTCTTCTAACCTACTTCCCCAGCACCTCCTCCAATAATGGAAATGAAAACCTGGCTTCTTACCTGACTGCAAGAAAGGCTTAATACCATTCACATCATTAATACTTTTCCCAAGCATGGGGAAATTAAGTAGCAGCTTTCCTTGCACAATGGCTAAGATAGCAGTAAGGCTGCAAGCAGCACATTTTTCAGGAAACCTTTCACTAACCAAGGCAGCAAGAGGTAATATCCATTCACACTTATTTCCAGCTTAACCACAAAATCGTTGATTCTCCATTACCAACTACATTATAAGGAAAAAGCAAGCAGTTAGAAGCCAGCTGAGAGAGCGAGCACAGTCGGGCTTGACTCACACAACATACTAGAGCACACCCACCCAGTCACTAGTAAATAGGAAGACAACTGAATTTTACAACCCAAAAATGCAAAGATCCAGCTGCAAGGATCACTAACAATTTCATAAGCAAACTGTGAGGATGGTGAGGCACTGAAACAGGTTGCCCAAAGAAGTGGTAAATGCTCCATCCCATCCCAAACCATTCTATGATACTATGAAAACCTTACACGTGGGTTGTATGTTTCTTATTTTTAAGCAGCCCACTTTTCCCTTTTGTAAACACCCTTATTTTACACCAGTATTGTACTTGCAGTTGCCTACAGTCAGAAACAGTTACTGCCATCAACACGATGCCTTTGGTTTTTACACGGGCACCTCTTCTCACTAAGCTTCACTAAATGAGATGCAAACAAACGATGGCAAGTCAGCAGAGAAGTTACAGTGTAGGCTTCTGGGCTAGTGACGTACGGTTACAGATAGCCGTGAAAGGGGCAAAATGCCTCAGAGAGCTTTCTCTGGTGGCTGGTTTATCTTCTTTCCTTTTCTATATCCTCAGAGCATGTTTCTAAAGAGAATCACGCAGCACCCACGGGCTGCAGGGAACTTCCTGTTAGTTATAACAGATACCTACCTTGATATCCTTTGATAGTTCAGCTTCATTACTCTGCACTTTGCGGTGCTTGCAGATCAAAGGATCCTTGTTGTTGCTCTCGGTCTTGGTTGTGTTGTCGATGGCAGACAGCTCGTCGTTCTGGCTTCTGCGTCTCTTCTGGGCCACCTTTGTTGACTTTGGTGCAGGAGGTATAGGACACAGTGGTGGCAGTGGTGGAGGTTGAAAATCTTTCTTCCAGTATTCATATGAAGCCTTGGAGTTTGATGCTCTGGAGATGGGAAGAGCATTCAGCAATTGGGATGAATACGGTGCATCAATAATGTGGTGAATTTTTACAAAATTCGTTGCATCATGTACCGATGATGCTGAAATCTCTCTGGAAGTGAAGATGACATTAAGAATCCAACAAAGGCAAAATGAAATTTCAGTGTGCATTAGATACCACATCTTCAGCTGCTAACAACAGACAAGCGAGTTGCTTTTCAAGTAGAATTAAGCCCCAGGACTTGTCCTTGGAATACAAATTTATAACCAGGATAGCAGGATATTGCAAAAAAGGCATCCCTCCAACACAGCCGCTTTTTACTTAAAGACAGAGACAGTCAGTTCTCTGGGAGAAATCAGCCAACAGGGCAAATAAACTGCAGCACTGCCTCTCTTGCCCCATTACGGTAGGAGGTGTCTTCTATGGTTACAGATACTCACCCTGACACTTGATCCTGTACACACTTGGACAGAATTAAACCGAACTGTTCCTTTAAGACTTGCCTGCTCAACTAGACAACACTCACAAGACTGAGAGGGTTCAAGTCAGAGATTTAAAATGTTGCACTTTTTGAATGGCAGGGACTATCACATTTAAGAATATGGTGGCATAGCAGATTTCTGATCATCTGAAGTTAGCAATACAAGGGAACTCCGGCAGCTCGAAGCAACACCAAATAACTCTAAACCTTGTTTCACAACTCCTCCTTTCCATCACTTTGATTCAGCTTCTCAAAGTTTACACAAAAATACTCAGCAGTGCATTCCACCTCATGGACTGCAACATCACAAGGAGGAAATTAAGCTAAACCCAGAGAAAAGACTGAACTGTAACGTTGCGCATCTGGCTTCGTTCTGCTGTGCATGAGACAGTCCTCTCCCCTGCTCCACAACCCACTTTTCCCATGGCACAGTCCCTACTCACTGCACTCGTGCTCCCTAACTTCACTGCCTTGTTACAGCTCCAGAGAGGATTATAGCACAGCAGCACCCTCTGACCTGATCCAGTGCCCTCTCTCCTCCAGAATACATATTCTCCTTTCACTCCCAAAGCCGGAACATGGGGTTTGCCTTCACTGAGAAAAAGGGAGGAATGAACCCCAGTGTCAAAGCCCCTCCGTTATTACACCAGCTGAAATACCACCCAACTAAACGTTAGCCCAGCGTTTCAGCGCTTTAAGAGTACGTCTCTATTTTCTTGGCAGAAAAGCAGATTATTCGTATTTTCAGGCCACAAACCTCAACGCTATACCAATCCAAGGCAATGCCTCAAATTCAAGCCACAAGCAAGAATTTAATGCAGTAGCCCATGACTGATGCGCAAGCCTCCCATTTGAAGACATGCGCCTGGAAGCATTTGCTCTAGCAAAGATCTAGCCAAAATGCTGGTAGCACAAATTACGCAAATTATATAGGGGAAATCTCAGCACATCCATTAGAAGCACTGCAAACGCTATGCTGGAATAAAGGAGAAATTCCCGGCCATAAAGGCCCCCTGAAATTCCAGACAGAGTCATGATTCAAAACACACGCTTGTCTGCCCATTAAGTCACAGATACAAAAAGACAAAACCAACAAGATGATTTTAGTGGAGAAGGGAAATGCTCGCCACCTGCCTAGAAAGCATTTTAAGGCTACTTCTGTTTCTCATGAAAGCAGAAATAATGAACTCTCTGAGAGTTCAAACATCACAGAATAGAATCGTAGTTTGGTTTGGAAGGGACCTTTAACACTTGTCTAGTTCAACTCCTCTGCAATGAGCAGGGGCATCTTCAGCTAGACAGCAAGTTCT
This sequence comes from Pezoporus flaviventris, assembly GCF_033815535.1. Taxonomy (NCBI): domain Eukaryota; kingdom Metazoa; phylum Chordata; class Aves; order Psittaciformes; family Psittacidae; genus Pezoporus; species Pezoporus flaviventris. Next base: position 58,159,127 of record NW_026892550.1, on the reverse strand, counting down.
CTTGCCATCCCCTGAAACACCTCAACTACCATGCAGAACAAGCAGACGCCACTCCCCATAGAACAGCTAACACCCCCCAGACCATCTAGAGCAATCACCTGCTGACAGATTGCCTCCACGGAGGTTTGGAGAAGGGGAATGACTCCTGCATCCCAGCAGGCAGGCAGTCTACCGCACTGTATGGAACTCAACCAACAAATCTGGTTGGCACAAATGTGTTTCCTGCATCTGGTCCAAAAGGCAGCAGCGCAAATAGTTGCCTACCAGCTTAAAAGGACAAGCAATATGGGCACAACTGGCAATTACATTTCCTGCAGCGTAAAGAGATATCCCGAGCTATGTGCAATACATGGAACAGAGCAGACGGCAACGGAAGCTGCAGGATGGGAAGCGTTTAAAATCATGTCCATCTCGACGGTTAGAAATCTGGACAAATGCCACAACATTCAACGCTTGTGCAGCAGCGAACAGCAAGAATGGGAGGACGATCGGCCACTGAAACATCAGCTTATTCTTGAATGGTTAGAACCATAATCCTCAGCATTAAGAAGGGATCGGAAACAGGTGACACCCAAGTATCACTTCACACCTGCAACAAATAATAAGGTGAATAAATTCCATTCCCACAACCACCTGGTGGGTTCCAGGAGTTAAAGACAAATCTTCAGCAGATGAAGCCTCAGGAGGCACATTACGTTATAAGCAAATGTGTGAGGACAGAAGATACAGTTCCTTGTTTAAGACACACTCACTTTCGTGCATCTTTCTGCCATTCCACCACCGTATACTCACTTCAGTTTCTTGGAGTCTTTCTTAGGTGAAGAGTTCAGTGATTTTTTTTCTTTCTCTGATTTCAGTTTCTTCCTATTCGTCTCTTCGTCCACCGCTTTCCTCTAACAGGAAGAAAGAAAACCAAATCACTCAGGTTTTTAAAGTTCACGTAAAGTATAAACCAATGCAGCTAAGTTTGGTCAATTCTTGTTAGAAGTATTGAAAAGATAGTGGAACCAACAAAGTGGAAACCCAGACCACAGCAGATACAGATTTCAGGTTCACTGAGCAGTATCCTAAGATGACATTTTATCTCCTTCTGCTTGGATATTTTGTAGTGGCAGAGATGGAACTGCTCAACCTCTTGCGGCTAATAGTAATCAAAATTAAGGCACTTCCATTGCTCAAAATAAGCATTGCATCTGTTCTGGCTGGGCTTTTTTTCTTCTACTTGGTATGAATTATACAGAAATGTATTCAGATTCCTCCTGATGTAGTCATGAACTGCAGACAGTTGGGGGTTTTGATAAGTCTTATCAAAGGGAAGGAAAACGCTGCATTCAGATGTGCAGGGGTTTTTGGGTTTATTAACAAAACTATGATCTAGATGAAATTTTAAGAGTCAGTTAAAATTGCTGCCACTGTCTTCCAACAGGAACCATTAAGGTAGAGAGGTAATAAATACTACTTTTCAATTACACTCCCTGGATGGAAAAGTACAAGATATCAAAAATCATCAGCTCACATGAATGAAAATCTTCAGAATACTTTGCTACAAGCCAAGAAAATGTAAAAGAACCTGCACTTATCAGTCAGCGTTATCCACTGGCTGTCAATAGCCAATAGCATGCTAGGACTTTGTGTCCCTCCCAAGAGTACATCCAGGTTTATGTCACTATCACAGAGCTCAGTGGGCTGCGTGCAGCACCGAGTCTACCTTTGGCAGTGTGCTCAGGGCAAGGCTCCAGATCATGACCTTCAACTGTCTCTCAGGTTGAGCTCCACACTGCTGCAAAAGATGTCTGACAGCTGTACTGACCTAGCTGGCTGTGATGAGCCTCCAAGGACAGATGCATGCTTACATAATACAGACAGTGAGGCTCTGAGGGGGGGGGTCCTGAAGTCAGACGCTCAGACTGCCAGGCAGGACATGTCTAAGATCAAACAGCTCCTGCCTTGGGTCTTCTGAGGCAGCAGGAGAAGTGACAGATTTACTGCCTCTTCACCTTTCCCCCACTGCTCTGCACAAGGGGGACTGCTGGGGTCTCTCAAATTTCTTCACGATTTCCCCACCCTCCTGAATTCTCCCCTACAACTATGGGAAGTTCAGAAAATGCCAAGACTAAACTAAACCCACATGGGAACCAGGCTTATTCACCTACACATGCTAAGCTACCCGCTTGGTGCGGACCACCAAAAAGGTATACAGGCACAGAAATATCCATAGCGAATACCCATCCACCATAAGGCTTGCAGCCAACTTTCTCTGTGCCTGCCTGGAAGCTTATTCACAGTCCCCTTTGGGAGATAGATAGCTTTCCAAAAACCACTTGTGAGCAATTACTATCTTTGCTAAATAAAGGGCTGCCTTTAATTCAAAGGAAAGCAACTATTACAGCAGAAGGACTCTGCAAGGATGTGTCTGGAAAGCCCCTTACTGGACATACGTGTCTTTTCACGTATGTCTGTTCACTGCTAGAACCACGACAGCTCCAGGGAAAGCCAAAGAAACCTTCTATGTATTTATCCAAGCACTGAGATCCAAAGCAGGGTTTAGGGATGGTTGTTACTGTCAGTGAACCTGCTTCAGTTAAAAGCCTGCATTTATGGAAAAGCAAAAGGCACGAAGCTTCTACCATCGCCCCTAAGGAATAACACAGTTCAAGCCTGCAGAATTCCTTTCTCTTTGTGTAAGCAAGCAATCACAACTGTTTCAGACTACTCCACACAGGAAAAGGCTATGCTACTCAGACTGAGCTTACTTGGCTAATGGCAGCAGAAGGGGCACCCATGGACAAAACTGAAAAGCACAAACTGGGATGGCTGGGTTAGTTCTTCGGGGCACCCCCCCAAACTGCAGACAAGGTGCTCTCCCACAACAGACATTAAACGGGTAGCACAAATGACTGCACACTCTAGCAGGCATTTCAGATACTGTGCTGCTTTTAAATGGGTTGCAGGGAGAAGGGTGGGCTTACCTTGGTTAGGCAGTTGCCAGCCTGCCACTTACTGGAAGTTGGTGGGTCAGGCTGCAGGCAAAAAGAGAAAGGAGAGATGAAAGACTGAGGTCTTCATGAGCTATTTTCCTTCTAGCACAGCTTACTAGAACCCAGGAAAATTTCCTCTTTCAACTGTTTGAAAGAGCTTGAGAGACCATGAGACCGTGGGGATGCTCTAGCATGTGCACATCGACATCTGCTTCAGAAACACAGACCCCATTTCTCCACAGGATCAGTCAAACGTCTTGCACAGCACTCCTGGATCACTGCTAGCCCTGCCTGTCACTCACTAAGACACCAGTCTACATGAAAGCTTCATCTTTGTTTGCCACTAACCAACCCTGCTGCAAACTGAGACAACATCTATAAAGAGCGTCAACTGTAAAAACAGATTAGGTGCTGTCCTCGCAACGCTTGCGCAAAACTTCCTGCACGCAGCACTGCTTTCAAAGCGACAAGAACCTGTGCCAGCTGTCACACCTCTCTGCAGTCTGACAGGTCGGCTGTCAGGCTCCTGTGGTTTAACCATGAGAAAACCATTTACCAGAATTGTATAGCACATCAAGTCCGGCCTCTTCCCACTCCTCTGCCTACACAGCCCAACACACGCTTCCCTCCGCATCAAGCAAGGCATAAGCAATGACCGAGGTCTGAAGGCCTCTGGAGTCAGTCAGATAACAGAATGGGATTGCTACAAGCCCTGCCTAATCTAATAGCAGTCTGACATATTACAGTAAAGCCAACTAACCCTGAACCAGACAACAGAAGCTGCAAATCAGACACAATTCTCTGGGACCCATGCTGAAACTACCATGTGTGGGTCAGCATCACTCAAATGTGTAGCTCATTGTCTGGACACCAGAGCACAGCTATGCTCTTGCCCACATCAGTTCTCCTCAGTCACAACTCTGCTTCCAAGAGGAACCACAGTTCTTCTCCAAAAAGACAGCCTCTACTACATGAAAGGTTTACCGAGACTCCTGGGTCCCTTCCGCTGTGATTTTCTTCTCTATCCACATTCAACTCGCTGTAGAACACGTCGATAAACAAGACATGTCCTCAACTTTCTTTGAGTGAAACTACCTAGAAAACCGGTTTAAAACCCAGTTTGTTTCCCCATGGGTTTTGGGGTTTTCATTAGGTTTTCCAAACACTAGACTTCTGTTTAAGAAGAAGAAGGAACTATGGCCTGTAGGTCAAAGTCTGTGCTTTTGCATGGGAAGAACTAACTATAAACAAACAGGCCGTGTGCACTAACTTGCTCCTCGAGCATCATGGATGAACAGTTTGCTGTATAAAACAAGGATAAACCATCAGTGGCAAATAGCTGATCATTGGCAAACAGTGGCAAATAACTTCACTGGAGCAAGAAGGGTCTTTCAATGGAGGGTTCTCAGGACAAAGCAGGCAGCATTTGGTAAAAGAAGAGAAGCACATAACATCTGCTTCCTTCCAAAGACACCCACGTTGCAAAGGGCAAAGTCTGTAACTGAACTGCTGGATGGTAAAGCACGCAGATCAAAGATGAGAAAGATACTCCTTTTCAAAGTCTGTTTTCTGCACATAAAATTTTCCCCGTTGAGGTGCTTCTCAGGTAAAAGACAGGAAAGCTAGGGCTGGCGGAGGGGGAAGAAATAAATTATAGGGTGTCTGGGCTTTATGAGAGCACCTCAAAACTGTCAGCAGACTGCTTACATCAGCTGTGGTCCATAGGATATAGGCATGCGCTTCCCTTCCCACTGGCCTGAGAACGTTTTGCAAGCTGGAGGAACTGTCTGAAACCATGGGACACGAGCACTTCCGCAGCAGACTTTTAGAAAATGCATGCTCTCAGTAATGAAACCTTAAGGCACCACATTCTGTTTGTCTGCTTTTCCCAATAAAAGCCTCAGAATTGCCAGTGCAGCACTATCTGAGCCAAATCCAACAGAAGCAAGTCTAAGCACATTCCAGCCCTTCCTGCAGGTCTGATCACTTCAGCTGCAATCTGGGAGAAGCTCAATCTGTCACTTGTGCACAGGAGCTGCACTGAGAGAGGGGCTCCTCTTAACCTATCAGGAAAGTGGTCTTATCCTGAAGCAGTCCATAGCTTTAGCACCCAGAAAAGCCCCGTGAGCAGAGGTGGGTCCCAGACACCCCCAGACGAGCTGTGCTGCTCATCTGCGCCTTCCTTATGTTTTGCCAGTGAAGTCACTAATTCCTCAAGGAGTGCTAGACAAACACTTCAAGGTTAAGCAGGTAAAACTCTAATTATGCTGTTAACAAGGGTTATAGAATTGATCAATTCTAGAAGGGGAGCAAAGGGCAGGAAAAGTCTGATGATGCAGCATAGACGTCACAGGGACACCTGAGCCATGAGAGGATTTCAGGTCTCCTGTCCTGGCTGCATTCAGACAGCGGGGAGGCTGAGGCAAGAGGCTGTATTAAGCAGCCTCTGCATTTTATCTGCATTCACCTCAGGCGCTGACGCTCTCAAAGGTTCCTTGGCTTCACTGCCACTTGTCTCTGAGTCTGAAGAGCTGTCTGAGTCACTGGTGCTCCCTGAGTCACTGGTGCTCCCTGAGCCACTGGTGCTCCTTGACTCCGAGCTGCTGGAATGTGCTGATGCTACAGTCTTGGCCTGGGACTGTTGGACACTGCAAGGCCACCATGAGATAAAATTAGAAAGCAGCATAGGTGAAGTTTCTTGTTATATTGACATGACAAGATTCAAAACTAAAACTGAAACCCCTGTTTTGGTACTGAGACGAGAAAGGATAAGGCCAAGGAATACAGTGCCATGCTCAAAAGATAAAGCACCGGAATAAAAAACCTCTAGAAGTAATAAAACCTCCAACTCTATAACCAGGTCAGAGAAATCTCTGAGCAGGACTGCTGCAGTCTGCAGCTGCATTTAGCCAACTGAATTTTAAAAAGGAACCAAAACTGGCAAGTGCTCTTTTGAAAGCCTCATCCCTCAAAAGAAAAGGGTGCCGTAAAGGCTAATGACACAGAAACATCCACGCCAGGATGATTTCTCTTTTCTATATTCTTCCCATAAAGTTTTCAATTCATCTGTGTTACTTGGGCAAGGTGCTGGAACTGCTTCTTTAACAACCACGTCAAGCACCAGCAGTTTTTGCAAGACTCTCCTCTCTTCAGGAGTGTTTTCCTCCAGCACTGGCAACAGGAGTGAATGGAACTGAGGAAGAGCCATGACTTGGATGCAGTCCTTTGTTTCGAAATGGGCTTGTGAATATTTTTTTTTCTCTTTGAAACTTGTTCCATACGTCAGAATCAACACATTTGTATGGATTGGAGGCAAGTTTCTTGAAAATCTTGAAAATTCTGTGCTTCTCCACTTCTTGTAATACTGGCAGGTGGCCGTTACGTCTACCCTAAATATTGCTTCTGACTAACAATACATGGCAGGAACTACTTATAAGGAGCTGCCTTATCAGGAGGAGCTGAAACAGCCTCCGTGAGTCTACCCAACGCTTTTCCGTTCTTCGCCTGCTTGGCTGTTTTGGGCTTCCTTCTAAACTAAAACTGGACTCACACCTCACCCAGCACTACTACAACTGAGAACCCCCTTGGCTCCAGGGTGATCTTCAGATACTCTGGTGGAGGGCAAGAGAACTTGGGGAAATATAATTCTGGTTGATAAGAAAAATCCAGCATGCCTGGATTATTCATTTCTCATTGGAGCTTTCTGTAAAACCCCATACAACTAACGCCAATTTTCAACAGCAGCTTCGGGCAGCTAGAAACCAAATCCTGTATCTACAGGAGAAACAAGGAACCCCTTACCCATGCACCCCATATATTAAGACGTAGTTTGTTTTTCCCTTCTTATTTAGTCTAGCTGTTAGTTCAAGAACAAAGCTGTACCTTGGAGGAGCAAGTGGATTGTCAGCAACCTGTTTTGTTCACAAAAAAGAAGGAGGAGAATGAGAGTAAAGGTTAGCTTAAGGCATTTGGAACAACGCAACAAGGCCTGATGATTTAAAGGCATGTCTGCACGCCCAGCGTATAAAACATCTAAAACCGACTTGGTTGTCATCGCTGTCTTCGCTATCACTGACTTGCAGGTCTTCCTGGAGCAGCACTCTGAAAGACAACCAGAAGATAAGTATCAGCCAAGGCAGACGTACTTTCAAGTACCAGACACTGAAAACGACTTGGTTTGTGTGTGCTTGCCAAAAGAAACCAACCTCCCACATTCTTTAGGAATGTCTGGCATTCTCTATCTGCTAAACCCTGTCGTTAATGAATGATAAAACGATAACACACAATCTAGGAATATTATATTGTACTTTTCAACTAATCTCAGGACATTTTGAAAAGGATGTCTGTATCATTGGCTGCCATCTACACACAACAAAGATGAAGCTCTGTGAGGGGAATGCTCCTCGCTTAAGTTTGTCCAGCGCACTAACGCAGCAGCACAGGGTGGAAGAACTCTGATCCTTGTACATTAAGAGAGTGGCGTGCTATTGGGCTGCACTGAGTCCCCAAGGGACAGAAAGCATCATCTGTGCACCAGAAGCTGCGTGCGCTCATGCTCTCTGCTCTCAGGGGCTGCAAATGTTTTTCTGTCACAAGGGTTCTCTTTTTGCTGCTCAAGTGTTCTACCGTACATACGTAAGTAAATGCCAAGGGCAAGCCTCCCTCCTCTTTCTTCTCTACACAATGAATTTGATGCTCCTGCACATCTCAGCAATAACTGTAAATCAAGCAGTTCAGACACTCCAAGCAGCTTACAAGTGGGGAGTCGCAAACTCTCTTTTACTATTGCTAGAGAGCAGGCTGCCTGCAAATGTTTCTAGAAGCATCATTTCGTCCTCTGCCTGCAGGTGGTAACTACTGCTTGCTATTTCAATGTATTACTGAAGGCCTCGAGAGGCTGGAAGGGAAGGATCTGTGGGCGGGGACCCAGCCTTCCCCCAGGTGTTATTCTCCTCTGGAAATCACACAGGCATATTCAAAAGGAGCTGGAAAACAGACAGGCAAAACTCCTGCTGTTCGAAAGTACAGTGATTCAAATCCTGAAACTAGCTGGAGACCAGCTCCTCAACCCAGAGAATTACACAAGTGTCATTTCAAAACGGGATGAAAGCTTGGCCACTGACACAGGGATTTTGATCAATCAGGTCAAAGCTGCGTTTATTTCAACCTCATTTCCAACTAAGGGCTTTCTGTGAGAAATTTCTCTCATGCCCAAATAAGAAAAGTAAGCCTCCAACCCCTCAGGACAAGACATTTTAGAGCAGGAAAACAAGTAAGAAAGATTCCCAGGAAACCACATCCACCTTGAAAAGTGGGGGCAGAGTTTGTGTTCCTGATACTTGTGGGGAAAAGGAAAACGACACAAAACTTCACGTTCTTTCACGCCTTCATGTCCGATTATGAACAAAGCAAAAACCATTTACAGCTCTGGAGGTCACCTCTGATGACCCTGAGGTGACCTTTGCTTTCCTAATTCTGCGACATCGGAGGAGTGAAAACCTTGAGTCAAAAAAGTGATTCCCTCCTTTAAGCACAGTTCCCACAAAAGAGACACGCTATTTTACAGTCACACCAAAGCAGCTGCCATGCACGGAGATACTCTCCTTGAAACAGGACCACATTTACTGCCAAAGCTGACCACGGACTCCCAACAAACAATTCCACAAATCAGATGTGACAAATCCACTCTTGTCCACTGAGCAGGATGGCGCGAAGAAACCCCAAAGGTCTCCTGTGTCTACCAGTACAGAGCCAACCCTTGCCACACAGATGATGCCTGTTGAAAAGGCACCAACCCCACAGTCCCCGAGTACCTTACCCTGATGCACAAGAGGTTCTCGGCGCACACAGACTTTGATTACACCCAAAGGCCTACCGCGCTCTCTTTGCATTTGGCCCGTGCCATTGCCCTGTGGCTGCCTTAATTAGCTCATGCCTTAACAGACGCCAGGTTTTCATTTGCAGGACCTGTTCTTTTCCAGCTTAGATACACACCATCAATCTCCCTCCAAAGCTATAGAAAAGCTCTGTTAGTGAGAGAAGGAGCACTAAAATCAGCATCGCTTGAAAGCAAAGGCTGGTCCTTCCCCGCCAGCTGGGCTAAAGATGCATCACCACAAATGAGTGAGACATTTCCCCTTTTAAAAGAAGGGCTCTTCCATTCCAGCACTGCCAGGTGCTAACTTCAGGCTGTATTCAAGAATTAAAGCCGTCTGGGAAACCCTTGCACGCTCTGTAAAGCCGAATGCTTAATTTGGGCACACGAGCACCCTGGGATTTCAGGGCTGCTTCAAATTAAGCAGCACAAGCGCTGTTTGTTTTCAGCCAGCTACACTTGGTAAGGCAAGCTACTCCAGGCAGCTGGATTTTCAGTCACGTGTGATTTAAACAGCAAAGAAAGCAAGCCCTGTTGTGCGAGTGAAAACAGAAAAACAAAGAGGAAGGGATGCATCGGTTCAAGGGACAGGTGCAGAGGAAGTCCCTGGGGAAATCCTTCTTGACTCCATTTTGAACATTAGCCTAAGCCACCCTCTTCCTCCCACTTCAGCTGTCTTTGCTGACTGTGGGTACACTGGCTCTGAAGAGCCCGCACGGACGCTGAGCAGAGAGGGGATGTTGGCGAAGGACAGAGGTACGTACCATGCCGAAGTTACAATTCTGGACCTCTGCGCTAAGAAAGGCGTATTTTCAGATTCTTGTCTACAGTAAAAGTCTCTTCTCTCTCTGCTGCCTGGAAAACTGACTCAAGCTCAAAAGGGATTTTTACAGGCAGCTGAGAAGAGCTGAAAAAGATTGTCTGTGGAGGAAGGCAGAGCCTGCAGCAGTTGAAACGAGTATGTTTAACAGCGCAAAGAAAAGTCCCAGAAGTCCTTCAGGAGGAGCAAGCTGGGGTGGAAGAAGGAGCAGCAAAAGAAAGAATGGATTAAAGCAGCAGCTAACTACTCAGGAAGACACTATCCCACACTACCAGCCAGGGGAGGCTCCTCTGCAGAATGTCAGAACAGCACGAAAAGGGTTGAGTTTTACAGACCTGACAGAGCTTGAGTGCAAGACTCTACAATCTCAACCAAGAGATGGCAACTGAGTCTGGTTACTTACGATACTGTTGTCTGAGAACGAGGCAACGTATCCGAAGGTCCATCGTACTGTCCTGTAAATCAAAAGAGAATCAGCGGGGTTTATCTGCCTCACCGGTAGCGTATTTTACCCTATGGTCTCTGAGCATCAGGTTAGAAAGTCACTTTCTTCCAGGACGTAACTGATTGCCACTGAGATTATTTATCACTCCAAATGGGGCTTCCTAATGAAATACTGTTTGTTCTCTGCTGAACTGCTGCCTTAATTTCTAGGTAAGGAATGCATACAGTCTCTTCAGCATTTTCTAAACTCATCAATGTTTAACAAAGCACAGGAAACCACGTCCCTTAATCAAGGTAAACATTTGATGTTCTCAATGTATGACACTCAAAACCGTCTCTCAATACACATAGAACAGTGTGCTTTCCTTTGGATTTCTACTTACTCTGGTTCTGTGCTACACATCCAACAGGCTGCGACTCCTAGAAAGCAAGCACAAGGTGCAAGTTGAGAATCAAATACATCATCTCTCAATAGCAGCGTATCAGTGATCCGATTTCCTTGTGTTTGTTACTCTAATCGATACTTTGAGCAACGTGACAAAGAATAACTCCGAAGTCTCCAATAGTCTAAGCTTGCCTGATGTAGCTTAGCACGGACAGAAGTGATGCATTGCAAGTAACCATCACATAATTCAAAATCCATTGTGACTTCTAAAGATAATTTCTCCTAAAAGCCTTTACCTATGAAAGGAGGTGCAAGAGTTGGAAAGCTCATCAGATGAAAGTACGTGCAAGAGTTGGAAAGCTCTCTTCTAATTTATCAAAAGCCTTGGCAAAAAGAGGGTGTTTACCTTTGTTGGTAATGGAAATTTGGAAGGCTCTGCAGTAGGAGGAGTAGGAATATCTGTCAGAAGAGGTGGCCATGACTGGGTCATTTCCTGGAAAGCAAATGACAGAAGTGGGTTACAGTATTTTTGCTGATACAGGCAACTGAAGTTGTACCTCAAAGACATTTATATTCATGTACAATAAAAAGCTGAGCCCATCGTAAACCCAAGAGGCAATACCACAGCAAGAAGCCCTCTTTGAGCTCAGCGAGCCAGACCGTCATGAGCACTTGCTCTTTTTCTCCAAGCATACTTGCATTGCCCAATTAGCAGCAACCTCGGTGAACCTTGTAGAGAGTTAAATACTTCCTATGTTTGCAGGATTAGGCTATCACAGTTAATAAAGGGAAAAGGACATAAAACCTGTCTACCAGTAGCTCTGGACTTTTTCAAAGTTCAGGAACTTCCTATTATGTTCCTATTACAGCAACAACACCCCCCTGAAAGGCTTTTCAAAACTCAAGGGGGTCAGCTAGGGAGCTCTGACTGCCAGCCATTCCTCATGCTATTCTACCTGAAACACTGCCTTTTGCTCTGACTGGCCAAGATGCCTTTGCTGCAGAGCTCCAAGACGTGGTTTCAAACCAAAGAGAGCGACTGCCTGATGGGCTATGTCTTTAGGAGCCTTTCTGCCCTGTTGCCCTGCCCTAACTCTCACCCAGGGACCAGCTAGTTGGGCTAAGCCATGGTCCGGCTAAGAGTAGAGCACACAGACCGCAGCCAGGAGATAGGGATCAACCTCCAACCTGCCTCTTCTGGCACCACAGCTGGACACAGAGGACTGGGCTAAAGCTTTGGCTTGCACTGCAACAAACACGTGAACAGCCTAGCACAGACAACGATCTTTGTCTTGAACATACGCTAAAACACCTTAATGGGGGTCAATCTAGACAAAACCTTTGGGGAAGCTGGGGCTCAGAAATTCAGAACCACTCTGTTGAAATCACACAAGACAGACTTTTCTTGTCTCCCTATTAAGTTTAAATCCTGAAGAGTGTAATACTCCCTCCCAGAAATAAAGGAACTCATATGGCCTGCCACCCTCACTGCCTCTCCTGGAACACTTATCTTATTTGCACTCTGTGCTCGGTGAAAGGGTCCCATGTACTCAGACCCAGCTGAGTACTGGCAGCCTGTGCGCTGCCCACAAAGCCATCTCTGACACAGGTTGCAGAGGCAGTTTTGCATTAAGAGCTGGCTCAGATTGGCGCAAATGTACCATAATTACAGGGACAGAGAAGCCCAGTCCAGCAGCAGTGCCATGCACGCGGTGATATTCCTCCTCCTCCCCCCACCACTACTTCAATGTATACAAAACACAAACACGTCGATCTATTATTTAAGAGCACCTACCTTCAAAATTTCCTTAACGGCTTGGGCATCCCAGCGGAAGGTTTGCTACAAGCAAATAAAAAGAAGGAAGCAGCATGAGTTTCTTTGTTCCTTTACCAGCTGACTGAGATAAACAGAGGCACTCATCAAACGTTTGCTTACCAACAGTTCTACAAAGGCCACGGGAGTCCCTTAATAAGAAAAGACTAAAAAGCCCCATCAGAAGGGCACTTTATTCTACAAAGCCTGTTGTTTTCAAGTCTTTAGTAGAAGATATATTCCAATAAAGATGAGAAAGAACCAAAGTGAAAGAGAGTTCATTAAACAGTGGTGCTTGTCCAGCTGACAGGATTCCCCCTGCTTCCTAACTGGTGTCCTTCTGTGCACCCACGTGCACTCAGCAGAATAAGAAGCCAGTATAAAGCCCTAAACTGGGAGCCGGCAAAGTAAAGGTGGCTGTAAGTGGAAGAATAACCCACCGGACTCTTAAATGCCAGCTCCTGGACTCAAGGGAACACCAACTGTGATTAGAAAAGTTGAAAAGCAGTATGACTAACTTGTGCAGTTCAGGATAAAACCTTGAATGCACCGCCGGGTTAGAGCAACACGGGGAGGAACTAGTCTGCCTTCACTACAACAGGCTTGCACAAATGCACAGGTGCACACACCCGCAAAAGAAGGGAGGGAGATTTTCATGCAGAAAACAATTTAAGAAATGCACAGGCATTCTGTTCAAGCTGCACAGCAACTGTGTGACAAAACTCTCCGAAATACCTCCAAGTCCTCTTTTCACCGGCAATTCCAAAAAACCCACACACTTCCATAAGCACATGCCCTGAGGCTTACAGAGATCTCTTAGACACACTAGAGAGAGATGAACAAGGAACTCGGGATAATAAGAATCACCCCAAAGCAAACTAAATTGCTTGAGGAACCACCTGGTACACAAAGGAGATGTCCACTGGCCATGATGTGTGGGCCAGACACCCAGCCATCAACCAGAAGCAGTGCAGTGCCCCAACCAGGCAGTAACTCAAGACAGGGACGGCATCAGCCTGCCCGGCACTGCCGTCTTTTGTGGCAGACTCAGTTACAGCTTCACAGCAGGAGGCACCAGTAGCCTGCTCCTTGGTCTCGGTGTGATAGCTGGAGGCGGAAGGGCAAAGCACGAGAAGCATTGACAGAATAGTGGCAAAAGCCCAGCTTTCTCCTCTCTGCACAATGCAGTCAACGCTCGCCAAAGCTGGGAAACTCAGAAAGTGGGCATCTTTTTGAAAAGAAGGTTTTGCCACAGATACTACAAGGAATAAGCAGCGCTGGTTTGGGGTAATGGCTGAAGAGCTTTTAAGGCTGCTGCTTTTTATCAAAGGTATTCCATTAGAAATTACAGCACACATTTTTATTCCACTCTGCCAAGGTGTGCCAAATGGAGCTGAAGGACCACACAGCTCTGGCATGTGGAAGTAGGGGGCTGAAGCTTGCTCCCTGATTTGTAAACAGCCTGCCTCGCCTAAAGACCTTTCTGCTCCTTCTCATTTCAGTAATTTCCGCCTGCTTATCTGTATGCCTCTGTCGTCACAGCCCACGTAGAGCTGCCCCTCTGACACCAATCAGCCCTGTGCTGCTTCTCAGTCCCTTTCACCTCAGGTGAAACTGGTGCCTGTAGATATGCAAGCAGCGTAGGTCAAGAAGAGCTAGAGCACGCAGGCATTTCCTATGTTGCCTGCTATCTCCTCCTAATTGAAATGGACTCGCAACGTGTGTGTGTGTGTGTGTGGCTCAAGAATACCAGCTACTGCTCTTTGCCTGGTTTCAGGCTAAATTATTAGTGCTGAGAAAACCCGAGCGAGCAGGATCAGAAAAGCCAATTTGAGTTCCATGCCCTTCACTGTGCTGGCAGTTTTCTTTGTTTCCTAATGAGAGCTTTGCCACTGCAGCTATCAATTATCAGCAGAGAAGGTCACCTCTTCAGGCTGCTGAAAAAGTTTCCCATTTACAGCTGCTTCCAATTTAATACTATATTTTAATAGAAATATTTGGTTACAAATTTATTTTTCCATGTCAACCGCATGGGCTTTTGCCCCTTGAATGCAATGGGGATCACAAAACTGCATATGCATGAATGAAGACTTAGTTTGAATAGAACAGGCGGGGCAAGATCAGACCAAAACCTACCACCCTTCCTCACTTCATCTGTACGTGCTTCGCTAGCTCAGAGCGGGAGGAGATCTTGCATATTAAATGCACTCTCTGTTCACACACAAGTCACGCTAGGAATAACACACTAACTTACTCTTCAAAGTGATTTTCCACCTGCATTTCTGTGTTAAGAATCTACCCTCTAATACTATAGATAGATGCAAGATGCACACACATAGGGCACGCTTCCAAAATGACCCAGCCAACAAAAGAGACTGTATGTATTTTAACCAAGCCTCTAATCATCTTGATTAGGGATGCAATAATGTGCTGCTGTGTACTGAAAAAGCCTGCCAAAACCTGAAGCTACAATCAACTTGATGAAAACAAACACGTAAACACAGAAATCCATACAGGTTTTTGCAGGCTATCTTAAGAAACACCAGACACCAAAGCAGATGCTCTGCCAAACATTTACCACTAAAGAGATTATAATACATCTCTGATACAAAGACAGGTCCAACGATCTGAAGCATGGCTTACTCCATCCACCTGGTTTTAGAGGATGTGGTGACAAAGCTGCTTTTGGGGAAAGCTGAAGCAACCGTTCCTAGTTACCTATTCAGGAGAGCGTTTATTGGAACAAATACGAAGACTGTGTGAATATACTTGTGATTAAAATAATTTCTAGTCAGGCAGGCACCATCCTGCAAGCAAACTATCAGCATGGGTGGTCCTTAAGCATGTTTTTAAGGGATGTTTATCGCTTGCTGCAGACACAGTGCACTTGTTCAACAGATCTCTTTCTTTCATCCGCTCACCGATTCCCACAAGTGTTTGACGCATGGGGAACGTCTACCCTTTCTTAAGAGGGCAAACAAAACTGGCAGCTGCTGCAGTAAAAAAGGCCCCTGCAAGCCACAGGAGAACTGGCTACACAGGGGAAACCGCAACACTGGTGTCGAGCAAACAAAAGCAGCAAAACCGCATCAAGTACGGGAGGTACAGGCAGGTAGTTAACACAAGATTTTCTTCTGACTTCTTTCAGGTTCAGGAATTGTAGGGGTTGTTTTTTATATTTGTTTCTGTTTTAAAGTTCACACAAAAAGAGTTATTAGCCTTTTTATAAGGAAAAATATGGAACTCGAGCTGAAGCTTACCGAGGTGTCTTCGCACTGTTGCCTGTGGGCTTTGCACTAAGCCAATAACAAACCAGATAAAGTGTGCGCAGACTTCGAAACAAGCTGTATTTTAAGGATGAGTATCCCTTCCCTGACTTCAGCGTGGGAATACTTGCACACCCTTAGGTTTCCCTTGGTGCTATTTTTGTATTGGCTCAAAACCATTCAAATCAGAAGCTCAAAAAGGGACTTTTGTTATCTAGTCACAAAATCTTGGTTGATATAATTTGTTTAAATTCTCAGATTGCACAGAGTTAAATATGTCTTTCATGACTGCTCCATGAATTATAGCTACAGACTTTAAAGGCCATTTTGTTACGTGGAAATTGCCTGAGGGTTCGTTGCTACTGCAAAATAACGTTCAGATACTGTTTGGCAGCCGAGTCCCCGTAGCAGCAGCTCGAGCTGTTCTACGAAATTCGGGAAGCTGCAGTCAGAGAACGACAAACCCATGAGCAGAGAAGGCAATTTTCTGAGCAGATTGCCTAAGGCTAGGATTAATTTTCACAGAGGGTTAATAATTACCGCAAGACGCACCGTTTTTAGCGCAGAAAATTCACTTCATTTCATCAAAAACACAATGGCCACAACAAACAAGACAAAAGGTGGAAGAGAGAAGGAAAGGCAAAATGCAACTCAAAGAAAACTGAAACGGAAACCCAACTTTCAAAAACCTTCCTATCCGACTGTCCTTGTGGAAAGAGAAGAAACTTGGTTCCAGTGCTGCACTAACAAGGCACCTCACACTGCAGCAGCTGTAAAATGTACGTTTGGGGATGCACTTGTTCAAGTTTTCTTCTAGCTTCAGGTAGCCAGCTGGGTGGGTTTAGCAGTGCAGGAGGAGCAGAAACAAGCAACGCATCCTACATCTCCCCTCTCACCAGCTTAGTTCTTGACCGTAATGGAGCAAGACTCTTGTAATTCCAGCAAAGCAAAGCTAAAGTCCATCTGCTTGCCATTGCTCCCAGCGTTAAGTTTCACTTCTACATTTCATGAAAAACAAAAACCATGCTATACTTTTTGCTTTATGCACACTAAAGCAATACTGAGGCACCACAGAAATGTACAGAATGGCTCTGCCTCATCCAGCGAGACAGAAATCTTCAAAGTTACATCAAAATCTACTTGTTCTCATATTTGTGTTTACGCTGCTCGCTTGGTTTTGACACCCGCGACTTCATGGCAGACTACAAATCAAAGCCACCAGGCTCAAAGTCCACAGGAGCCTTCTAAAATAATTTATCTGGGTGCTATTTCAGGTCCTCTGTGAGCCCCAGTTTAACCAGCAGGTTGCATGCAGCCAAGTCCCCTGTGGACGATTTCACAAGCGCGCTTAACCCATTCAAGTCCACTCCTCTCCTTTCCAAGGCAACCTAAAGTTGAGTCACTGAAACAATGCCATACCTCCAGGCACTCTCCTGCTTCTGTCCCAGGGTCAACCCAGAAGCCCCACTCACAGACAAGACAAGACAAGACAAGACAAGACAAGACAAGACAGCAGCTCCAGCCTGCCACCACCCTTGCTGCAGGTTTGAAAACAAACCAAACCGTTTCCATCAACTTCTACTCTTGCTTTCTTCAGCTGACAATGAAGGCTCCTGGCAATGGAAGCATTTTACATCAAAATGCTCAGTAAACAATGGGTGCACTGTCCTGTTCCTGCCTGGCTGCCTGGAGGAAATAAAACAGTCCTCAAAGATATTACATGCTTTTCTAACTCCAAGATGGATTATTTTGCTCAATCTCAAACTAAATGCATGGACCTCTTTCTTGTGTCCAAAGAGCTTCGGAGAAAAAGAAAAAAAATCACAGGTTTGCCTTCCTTTGCCTGAAGGTTTCAAGTTTCTCAGAAGCTCTAGCTTTACTTCCTAAAGCCATTTAACCACTTGAGGGTTTATGTACTGCTGGAGGTCAGCAGGAATCAGGCTATTAAAAGCTAAAAGGCATTTTGCAACAAAATTCTAGTCACTTAGATCCAAACCCAGCATAGCTACTGTTTGGTTGGGTTTAGTCTGTGTCTATTACTTGTTTCTTTTCAAACCTGGGCATTAAGGTACCTGTTAACTTCTCATCAATGTCATTTTGCCAGTTTCCTCTCCTTTTCCACAAGAAATTGCCTACAGCCGTTTGCAGCTGATCAACACCCTCTTCCACAAAAGGCAGAAGGCACCCACACTCTCCCTTTCTCCTACAAAGGCAAAACACAATCTTAAAACTCTCTCCACCTCTCTCCTTGCCCAGCTGCCTTAGGTCTCAGTCCTTGGCAGAGAAAGGACAAGTGCAGTGACCAGAACTAAGATATGCTCGAGCTTGCTGCCCAGGATGCCTTCTGCTGACAACAACAAACAAAAGAGCTCTGCTCCTTTTGCTCATAGCTGGGGGACAAGAAAGAGCCTACAGTCTTTCCCTGAATGCAGAATTTTAGAGGGCTTTCAGGGTCTTGCTTATGATTTACAATCCCACTTCTGCACTAAATTTCCTTCGAGAAACTGCTCAAAAAACATTCCATGGAGCGGGAAACAGAATGGTCTCGTGCTTCCCAAGGGCTAAGTCCATCTGGTAGAAATCTTCAGGATATTTTTTGTTTACATCGATACTTCCCTGAGGGTCTACAGTTACATCGTACAAACTCACTTAGGAGAGCCCTGTGGTGTTCACAGACAACTACCCAAAACCCCAAAAAGCCCAAAAACCTTCATCCTACCAGGTGACCATAGAACTCCCTGCACAGTCAGCTGTCCCAGTACTCAGCAAACATATGGGACTTCTACTCACCAGCACTGAGTACCGACGCTCTGCATGCACTGACTGTAGGTACATCACCCCCTGACCTCTCAGCGTATCATTTCCCCCCTTCTTCTTTTCAACAATCTTTACAGGCAAGACAAAAGTCACAGCAACAGAAGCAGTCGCTCTAACCATAAGGCCTGCTGCAGCCTCACTGATAAAACAGACACGGAATCATGGCGAGTGCTGCATTTTCACCATCCAGGTATCTCCCCCAGATGTACTGGCAAAAGGCACTCTTAAAATACACCTTCTAAAAGTGATAAAGTGTGCACAGCCATCAATGCTCGTAGTCTCTGCCCTTTGGTGACCTGTCCTCCCATAGCTGAGCTTACCCTGCCAGCAACAGAGTCTCCTAACTCACCTTTACGGGCTCAGAAGGGATTTCTGATTTGAATAGTTTGGCTCTGGCATTCACCTTCAGATCTGAGATCTTTTCAAAGGGCTCTCTATGGTATTCCTCCAGGAGAGGTTTGAGATCTGGCGATTCCTCTCGCGCCTGATCTTGGACATCCATTGGTCTCACACAGGCAGTTGGTTTCTGCTGCATCGCGCTGGGCTTTGATGGCAAAGCTGTAGGAACCGTCCGAGAGGAAGGCCGAGTGTTGCTGCTCAGGTCAATGTCTGAGCCGTCCTGACTTTCCTCTTCCTCTGATCCTGTCACTAGGTCCTGAAACGATTTTCTTTGACTGTAGGTCAGCTCCTGGCTTTTGCTGCTCTTTTCTGACTTGGAACTGACGTGCAGGTCGGAACGCAGAGGTGACAGAGGTTCCAGTGGAGGAGGCAAAGGTGTCAGAAATGAAGAAAATGAGAAAATGGAGTAGTCCAGATCATGAGCACGACCTTCACCAGCCGCACGCCTGTCACTTCCCTTGCGATGAAGACCTTCGTGACTTTCCTTGTCACCACAACTGCGTTTGCGACTTTGGCTCTGACCGTTGGATGAGCTGCCGCTCTGCACGTGCAAACCTGAATGCGGTTTTGTCCTTGATTGTGCCTTTTCGCAGGGACTTGAGCGGTGAGCAGGAGGAGCACTTACAGCCGTAGTGGGTGGATGGTGGGCTGTGTCGTGGAATGAAGGTGATGATGTAGGGCTGGTATTTTCATCAAGGGAGTGTGGGAAATGAGGTGCTTCAGGTGAGACCGGAGGAAGGACTTCCTGAAGCCCTAAGAAATTCCATTGGGTTTTGGAGTTGATGAGCCCCATGACATCCTCATAATTGCCCAGCACGTTCCGAATTTGGTTTGACAAGTCATCTCCTTTATGAGTCTGCAACAGAAGAACAGAGGCAGAAATGGAAAAAGCACGGACCCTCAACTTCAGGAGACTCAGCTCTGTAAGAGAGATTCGTCAGGATCTTAATTGCATCACCGTGTATCACCACAAGCAAAGTTAGGCAAGCTCATCTTGATCCTGCAGTGCAGTCCCTCCAAAGCAAGTGGGACTGCTCTGCTCACTCTTAGTTCTTCTGAGCCAAACTTTTAGGTGTGCCTGCAGTCTTCAGGAACACTAACAGCAGACCCGTTTGCTTCTATCACAGCTGCACACAGACAGGCAGCCAAGCTGCTCTTGGGTGCTCTCCCTCAAATGCCCAAACTACAGGAAGTAGCCTCCAAATGAATCTGCCCAGCCCAAAGACCTTACTGCGCTTGCACCATCTTCAGAGCTTTAAACCCATACTCTGATGAGCTTAAGTTAAGCAGATGGGAAGATGCTGGTTCTGCACGTGTCACACTCAACTCTGCTACACCACATGCAGAAGCCACAGCTCTGCTCTTACGCTCCAACCATCTTTCCTCCTCTCCCTCCACCACACCCCCCCCCCATCATTACCTTGTAGGGTGCTGCAAAGACGGGAGGCTTCTCAGGGAGCTTGTTTTTCTCCTGCTGAGCCTCCCCAATTCGTCTCTCTCTCTCTCTAGCATGCAGCAGGTTTCTGTCCTCATTGCATAAGCTTTAGGAAAGAGAGAAAGAAAGGATGGTTAACGCTTTACACCACTGTTACCAACGAGTACCTACTGTGCTTCTCAGACAACAGTGCATGTCCAGCATGAAAGTCATTTTGAACAGGATGCTTACAGTTGGCAAATCAGTTACGTCATGTCACCGCATGGTGCTATAATACATACAAGGTACAGCAAGCATCCTTCTCGGGGCTTTCTACTCTTGATACCATACATCAAGAAAGGTGGGAAGGGAAAAACTATCCGTCCATTGAATCGTCAAACACTGGTTCCAGACTCTTTTCAGTGGTGCTCAACGGCAGGATGAGGACCAATGGCCACAAACTAAAAGTCAAGAAGCTTCACCCCAACGTGAGGAAGAACTTCTTTACATCAAGGGTGGCAGAGCACTGGAACAAGCTGCCCAGGAGAGTAGTGGTGGCCCCCTCTCTGGAGACATTCCAAACCTGCCTGGGCACCTTCCTGTGTCATCTGCTCTAGGTGGCCCCGCCTTGCCAGGGCGGGTGGGCTGTATGATCTCCAGAGGTCCCTTCCAACCCTCACGGTTCTGTGATTCTGTCTAACTCTTCACCTGAGGGTAAAAAAGAATCTACTATTTTGAAGGTGTTGCCACTTTCAGAGACTGAACTTTGCCAGCTTTATAAAGAGGCTTGAAAACTTAGTCTTTACTTTAAATTGGCAGTCAGAAAGCTGCTTGCTTACCTGCCAAACCATGCAGTTCCATTTAAAGCAATCGTGCAAATGTATTTAAAGTGGTGGTCTCAGAAATCTGGAAAGCACCAGGTCAAATCCCCCTGTTCCTCCTCAACCACATACGCATACACTCAATTCCGCCAGCCCCACATCAAAACAGCAATAAAGCTGCGTCACATGCGCAGCAGAATAACTTCACGGAAAGCCAGATACTTTAAACTACACCATCTCTGTGAAATACTCCTGCAAAATCTGGGACTATTAATGGACATTTGTCAAGCAGCAGCACAGTATGTGGATGCAGGCATTGGCCTCCTCTCCTGCTTCTACTCTACTCACAGGCACACTATGTGGATGCATTATTTTTCTCTCTTCCCTCCTCTTTCTACCCTACCGCACAGTCTACTGCATACATGCAATTCCTATATTCTTCTTAGTACACTCAACTTCTCGAGCGTCCCAGTTTGGAAGGGAAGAGCCTTGCCTTCCCCACCACTGACATTTTCTCAAATACCACACCGATGATCCCCTACTGAAGGTCAAGCTAGAGGCCTGGCTTTCCTGAAACAGTTAATCAAGAGGTCCAATTCCTGCAGAAGTGGCTTCCTGACACAATGTGAGCTATGGAAAACTGCTGTCTGATGGCAAGCTTCCTGCTAGGCCCTGCTCCCATGTGCCCTCCTGCCACCCAAGAAAACAGCTGTGTGACCTCCAAGACATCAAGCGTGTCCCTAGCCTTGGAGCCAAGCCAAGCTTCACAGCCAGCCAGTGCACTAACACTTATGCTGTAGCCCCTCTTAGCACGCAGCCTATTAAAGCAACGGGCTGATACAGCAGGCCAGTAAATCATGCCAGTAAGTCATCATACAAAGGAAAGGGAAAGGATGCCGCAAACTTAAGCCTTTGCCACTTGAAGTGCTCCCAGTCTCCCCACATGCAGAGAGAGCAGGTAGTCAGAGCTAGAGAAGAGGTCAGCTGTTAACGAAGCAGCCAACCTTCCCGTCCTGCTTCCCCGAAGCTCAGGGCTCTGTCATCTTGCAGTCTGCAACGTAAAGCCACCTCTTGGCTTCAAGCCTGTCGAAAAGCACCACTGTGAAAACACACTGCGGAGCGCCAAACTTCTGTGCAGGATATACCACCAGTTTTAATTCCTTGTAATCATCCCTCGCCTGAAGCACAGGGGAGCGGGGGGGGGGGGGGGGGGGGCTAAAGAGCAACGAGAGGAGTTTCTCCCCTTGGCATTTCTGACATGCTCGTTAAAGCATCCTAAAAGCTAAAAGCTAACAAGGCATTTAACGGGTACCTTAAACAGCACTGCGTCATCAAACACCGTGACTTCAGAAAAGCTGCCTCCCCCATGCCGAGGGTGAAGTTGACTTTAGACAGGATGCCCCCCGCCCCCCAGCAGCCAGAACACAGTCACCCGAAAACGATTTAACCGCCACTGCTGCATTCGCTTGAATTCTACTGCCTGACAGCAACGACATCGGACCCTTCGTTTCCGTACTCTTCTCTACAACCATTTCCCACCTATCCAGCAGACCTGCACACAGGCAGACGCAACCTCCCATTTACACTGCCAGTTCTCCAACCCAATCGAACAGAAACCATTTACCACCCCTTCAAACAGCGCTGCGGGCAACCACAGAAACCTGTTTAGGCTGGGCTGGCTACAAGAGAAAACCACCAAAAGAGATACGGACAAGTCCCCAGGGGAGGAGAAAATCAGTTTCCCAGTGTTGTTAACTTGCTGGGGAGGGGTTTGACAGCGAGAATTAGGACTCTGGGTATCCAGCTAAAAGCAGCTTTATGCTGAGCTGAGGCAGCGGCGCCTCAGTGAGCGAAACGCATCAACGGAATCCAGCCAGGACGCCTCTCCACACACACCGCACCAACAGCAAACTCTGCCCGGCAAGGAGCGAAGGCATCATTACCACACCAACAGCGACACAAGCTCTTTAACGCCCTACCTCGACTGGGCAGCCGTCGCCAAGTTTAACGCCCCAAGTGTCTTCTCTCCATGAGTTCTCTCCCCAGCTACCCAGGCTCTACCCGGCTGCCAACGCCTCCTCGTCCATGTGGCGGTGCCGCGTCGCCCTCCTCCGGACGCCCGTCAGCGTGCGGCTCCAAGCGGCCACCGCACCACAGCCCTCGCTCCCCGCAGCCCGGCGCCCCGAGCCCGGCCTGCCTCACACTCATCTTGACAGACATCCGGGCAGCCGCGCCCTCCTCCGGCGCCAGTCATGCCCGGCCGGCGACGAGGAGGACGATGCGGGCCTCGGCACTTTCAGCTGGGAGGGGGGAACTCACGGGGGGGACCGGACCTGACCACACGGCCCTCTGTGAAAAACCAAGATCTGGCTCGCAGCGTGCCAACATCAACCGCGGCCCGCTGCTCTTTTAGTCCTCTGTCGCTTTATGGGGAGCGGGTCTGGCAGCAGCTCACTGCCCCCACGAGTACCCGCACTGTGGTGCGCCCACCACCCTTTTTAGCAGCGCTGTCATGGTACGACCCAACCTCCTAAATTGGGCAGGCGGTTCTGTCAGTCAGCGCAGCAGAGCGGCGCGATTGGACAGGAGCGGGCGGGTGGGCGGGCACTGCCGCCGCCGCCGCGCACGAGTCTCTTCAACCTGGCCGCTTGCAGCCGGCGCTCTGTGGACAGCGGGCGTAGCGCTGCGAGCGGCGGCTCCCTGCCCGCTGCCGCATCCCTCCCAGCGGCTTGCGCGTGTGCGTATGGGTGTGCAACGTTTGCTTGCTTTTGTAGAGGAAAAGAGGCTCGCGTGGCTTTTAGCGTTTTCAAAAGCAAGTACAGGACGCACGTGGCTACGCAGGTGTAGCGAATGGAAAGCCGAGGCGGCTGCTGCTGCTGCTGCTGCTGAAGTTGCAACTGCCCATGCTTGAAATTGCAGGCTAAGAAACTTGGGGAAAATAAAGCCTCTGGTGGCGGTTTGTAGACTCACTCGAAAGCAGATTTAAACCAACACTGAAGCAAGGTTACACTCCTCATTTTCTGGTTCAGGGCACAACTCGCATCAAAGCACAGGGCAGATAACCAGGGAACAGTTTATACCCCATTTATAGCAAATAATAAATTACAATTTTAAAGGCCATTTACAGAAAGCTTCTACATAAAGCTACATAATTTTAAGTGCATAGTTTAAAAATGTAAAAACAACCAGAAAACGGTTGGGTTCTTCCCATTCCACATCTTTGTCTCGAAAGGAAAGATCCCTCAGGGGAGGACTCCTCACGCTCTTCCCCTGCTCCAGCGTGGGCTCCCTCCCAGGGCACACAGTCCAATGTGAATCCTCCCCAGAGGCGGCAGTTCTTCAGGAATGCCTCCAGCATCAGCCCCTTCCATGGGGTGCAGTCCTTCAGGAACACTCTGCTTCAGCGTGGGGCCCCCATAGGGTCACAAGTCCTGCCAGCAAACTCGAAGGTTACGGAAGGGGCCAGGATTTTCTTTTTCCCCTTCTTACATACATTATCCCAGAGGCGCTACCGCTGTTGCTGATGGGCTTGGCCTTGGCGGGTCTGTCTTGGAGCCAGCTGGCATTGACTACACTGCACACGGGGGAAGCTCCTGGCAGCTTCTCACCGAAGCCACCCCTGCAGGCACCACCCCAATACAACTCAGCAAAGCTTTTGCCTGTGCAGGCTACACAGACCCCCTGCTTAGGGAATTTCAAGGGGTGCGACTTGTCATATGGCTTGCAGCATATGTCATACGGCTTGCAGCATATGTCAGTCATATGGCTTGCAGCAGGTTCCAATGCTAGATGTGGACATAACGTACACTATCCAATATCACAGCATGGAAGAAATGCGCTGCACCGCAGCGAGCCAACTGTATCTACACCCCCCCCCCAGATGTAGGCAGCAGTCTTGCATTTGCTCTGCGGTATGAGGTTTAAACACGCATTTTCTTAACGGGTCAATGCTTTAATGTTTTCCTGCATAATCAGTCTTGTAGTCATGGAAGAAGCCATTGAAAAGAAGGCTTTTCACTATGATACTGAATGCAGTTACATTTCTTATTTCTCCATGCCATAATTCAACTTCTGTATTTCAGTGCTTGTCTCACTAATGCCTATGAAACCCTGCGAGACAGTTAAAAAACCTAACCCTGCTTCACGCTGCCTACCATCCATTTCTTCAAAGCACAGAGCACAGACTTCTGCTGAGGCTCTGAAGAGACTGCAAACCTGCAAATAATCAAGAGGATGACCCAATAGAACTGTGGCACAGAGGTACCTGCTGGCCTTTTTTTGAACATATTCCTTAAACAGATACACTGTGATGAAAAGGGCACTTAAGAAATGTTAGAATCACTGACACCCAGGCACTGACCAAGACATGACCATGAACCACTGGTAGTCTTCAGGACAAACCTATCCTGGCAGTGAATACCTGCTTACAAGAGAAGGGGAGTCAGTGTTCGTAACAAGCTCTTTGGGTCTTGCTCCTCGAGCCTCTACCCCAGTGCTGTCATTGCCCCAACAACAAAATGAACGCCATTTTCATTGCAAGACTTGATGAAAAACGCTAAGTTCCTGGGGAACATTTCAAGTCTGATAAATGAGCGTTTCCCTGAAGAAAGCTTCCTGCCAGAACATACCCTGTAACCTGTAGACCCCCCCCCACCTTGCTTCTCTTTTCAACATTAGCACACTGCAGCTTTTCCCACCTGTGTTTTTATTCACTGATCAGGGATAGAAGTGTCCCCTTTTTCAGGTCCTTGTCTCTGACAGATGTGTTGCAAGTGAAGGAAACTGACCCCATTAGGTACAATGCAAACAAAACAAATCGATAACATAAGCTTCTTGTACTCTGCAGCTTATCCTTAAAAGGGCACTTCTGAGGTGAAGAGGATTACCAGAGTAATACTTCTGAAAAACCTAACAGGACAAGCTTCCTACTGGTGATCCTAATTCCAAATGTATTTAAGCTGTTTATGAGCATGTGAATTTTAGAAGATCCATTCTTACCTACTTATGCACTGAATAAAAGTGGGGGTCTCCAGAGAAAGCCTCTCATTTAAATAAACACTGCATAGAAATTCAAATCCAAGAGAACAAGCAAAGGTGTGCAGGCAAACTGGATGCCGTTGTTTCTCAATTCTGAATTCCTGAAAATGCCGCGCTACTGACCTCAGGCATCAGCGATGAAGCACAGGTGGTGGGAACATTAGATGTATTTTATGTACACAGCACCATCTTACCTGGCCATATACTTACAATTTTACATGGGAGAAAGAAAAAAAACAAAACAAAAAACACGACTCAGAGGTTTAAAGCCTAAAGTGACAATGTTTCCATACAAAGTGCAGGTGCTGATACATTGCCCAACCCAGTACTTCCAGACGGAAGTGTGGCATCTCTTTGCTCTCCATTTAACAGTGTCTGCCCTGAGTGTTGGTTCAGTCCTACTCACCTCACACACCCATGGATTTTCAAATCTCTTCCCTTGTTCCTCTGTTCAACTGAGTCCTCCTGAAGCACCTGAGAGTTTTCCACATGTCCCCAGAGCTTGGGGAAGTCAGTAATTTTCACCTGCTGTGAAATTTCCTTGCTCCTGGGTCTCTTCTGTTACAATGCTACTTAGGGGGCTGGCTGGGTGGGCACGCATGGGGGTAATATTACGAAATAAATCTTTGCACATTGTGTTTTCAAGAAGCATTAAATAAAACAAACACCAACAGAAAGAAAAACTTAACAGTAGCAATCAGTACCTAGCGTTGGTTGCAAGATTCCAACAAAACCGAATCAGGGACTGTTCAAAGGGGAATACAGCATCCCTTACCTCAAGAAAAAATGCAGTGTGACATTACACTAATAAAGATATGATAACCCATTAAGTTTCTGGCACAAATCCCAGAAGCTTAAGTATTGTGAAACAATCAAGCAGAGTACCAATGAAGAAGGAATAGATACCAAGCGATATTAAAATCATTAAATGCATGGCTAGTAAGCTTTCCTAAAATCCCTTTGCTGTAAAGTAGAACATCTTGCGTCTTTCTCCACCAGTAGTCCAGGAATAGCCATGCAGCCTGTGCTACTGTAAAGCACAGGTTATAAACCATAAACCACACAATTTTAAGGGCTCCATGTACCTGGAGAAATAGATTCACCTGATCCCCGAACTTCTGCTTCCAAATACACTTGGAAGGCAGGCAAAATTCAGAAACCCATACGTGGAAGCATACACAAAAACCAGCTTAACAAGGTGAATGAAGCTGTGTGCTGTAAGCAGTGGCAAGTCTGAAGAAGGCTGAGGCAGCAAAATTCTCTGCTGACCCTGAATCAACAAAGCACTTTTACATAGCCTTGCTTTATAGCACCTTCTTAAACTTGGCACTTTCCAGAGCCAAAGCTGACTGCCAGCAGCACATCCTTGCTGGGCAAATCATGAAAAGCAGTTAGATTTCACCACACAGCATAGCTACGGTGAGGCTAGAGCAGCAGCAGGCCAAAGGGAAGAAACTGAGTAAAATACCTGAGAGAATCAAAAAAAAAAACCCAACGACTTTAACAACAACAGAAGACTAAGTTGGATGCAGCCTGTTACGAAAGAAACTGCTTTACAGATGTTAGGAATCGAACACTTCTGAGAAAAGAAATTGAAACAACCTTTTCTCCTTCAATATTTAAATTGATGAAAATAGATTTCAAAGAGAAATCACCTTCTCCCAGGAACCAGACCGCAGCAGAGGCTGCGCCCTACTAGCTTTTGACAGCCATCGGGAGCAATTTGCATCGTCTTCCTTGCCATTATCCACTTATCGTTCCGAATGCCATAAAATATTCCATAACCATATGAACCAGCATTGCTTTTCTCAATCCAAATGCGTGCAGAAATCCAAATGAGTGCAGAAATCCTTACTTTAAAGGCTGGCTTGCTTCACACAGATCACTGGGATGGCAACATTGCCCCCTGCTACGCTGAGGCTGTGAAAAGGACAGGATGCGAAGCAGGAAGTATCAAGGCAAGGTGTGTTGTAAACAAACACCTCACCTCCCTGCGATGAGTAGTTTCCATGGGACAAGGGACTGCTCTCATCCGTGAGAATCACAGAATCATTTAGGTTGGAAAAGGACATGAAGATCATGCAGCCCATCCATTAGCTAGCACTACCATGTCCACCACTGAAAGGTGTCCCTAAGCGCTACATCTACACGAGGGTCACGTTGATATCCAGTGTTAATCACTGTCCGTTTTGCAGCAGATTCTGGTTTACCAAAGAGCTGATGCCTTTCGTAAAGACAGAATGTTAGATATGAGACTCCTCCTCTCCCACTCAGTCATTATGATGCTTGCATTGATGGGGGGACTATTGTTTTCAAACCTCTCAGAATTTGTCACAGCACCTGGGAAGCCACGGATACATCAAATTATCCATACCTGTCGCTGCTGCTCTTGTCCATTATGACGCCTTCAGGTGAGTCACGTCAATACTAATGGAGTATCTTCAACTGGAAGACGAAAAAAAGATATCAAACATCTTTTTTACAAAAGAACAACGCATTGTGCTCAGTAGATGTCACTCAAGCTGTGCTTCAACGGTCACAAAGGCCAACCCAGGAACGTCCTTCCTCAGAGTCAGCAGAGAGAAAAAAGAGAAAGTCAAACGAGCAAGCGTGAAAAATCTTGGGTTTCCAGAGCAGCGACTCATTACAGTACAGTGATGGCCAGAATGCCTGTTACAGCAAACAAAACATAAACCCCAACTGTTAATTTCCTTTGTCTGTGTGTTTCGGTGCACACAGTCTCCAAAGTTATTTTTTCACTGCAAAATTTAAGACTCACCCCTCTGCACTCTCCTGCAGGTATTTCAGAGCTGTGTGAATCCCTCAATTCTCCCCAGCAGCCTAAATCGTCTTTCAGTTACGTTCAGGACGATGGTGTGAAATACTACACAACAGGAAGGTTAGATGTAACCTAAAGAACAGATTTCTTCCGCAAGACAACAAATCCTTTGAATTTCTGAGGTTCACTAGTTTGACAGATTTCTGCACAATCCTCAATATTGGCAGGCTGAGGCACAATCTCTGCATCAAACACACCTACAGTTCAAGACACCGACTTCTGGAAAAGCTCGTAAATGCTGGGAATGCTCCCGTAAACACCTCTGCTGGTTTCAGAGAGACCTGTTAGAGCCACAAACAAGCCACAAGCACTCATCACTATATTGTAACGAGTGTTTGCAGAGATTGGCCTTAGATGTTTAGGAACAACAAAATATGTTCAGTATTCACCTGCCTGGAACAGCAAGGCAGCAGGAGCCCCCACGTGACGCTGGCTCTCACGGCAGGTTTCCCAAAGGACTAGCAGCTACCGAAGCCAGCATCTGTGCCAATCTCTGCTGAGCCCTTCATCATTCAACCCAGCGAGCTACATGGCAGCTGTTCTGAATACCTGCCTAAAGCAAGGGGTCTGGGTCAAGATCTCCAGGGAGCTATGCACAGAGCCTGAGCTGTCCCACTGGCATCCCAGGAATTCCAGGATGAATGGGAGAACCAAGATACCCATTTTCCCCTTCCCCCAGCAGTGATGCTGCATTTCAGGGCAGCTCTTAAAGAGAACTACAGGCTTGGCCAAGAGTATGACAAGCCAGGCTATAGGCTCCACTACAGTTAGTTCAACTTCAAATATGCCATCAGGGCACTCCCTTCAGACAGCCAGATAGCCCTGTGATGAATGGAAACAGCTGTGAAAAGGGGAAGGAGTGGAGAGAAAAAAACCAAGCATTAAAAATACAGCTACAGATTAAAAGGTAACTCCAAATACAAATTCAAAGCAGCAGTGTTGAGGAAGCAAGGAGAAAACAAGGGGAAGGACGTTGCATCAATTACCACAAGAGAGCGACCCCCTCCCATCCCTGTAACAGCAGAAGAAAAGAAACAAGCCTGGAAACACAAAGACATGGAGAGCAAGCCTAGATTAAAGCGCAGGAACACCTCAGTAGAAGCAACAAATCTCCAACAGGAAGAAATACGACTGAAAACATTCCTGTTTCAGTTTGTGACATTCATTTGCAGCATCTCACACTCCTGAGTGAGCAAAATGATTTACGGCTGGGGAAGAGGCCACACTAGCATGATGTGAAACCTTGTGAACCCACTTAGAGCAAGTGACAGTCAACAGGAGCACAGATGCTTTGATGATTAGATGAAGGAGCTGATCTCTGGGTCATGGTTTTAATCCCAGGTAAGATAACATGGGATAACCCTTCTGCAAGCCATACAAAGATACGGATGGGAAAGACGGGATGCCTCTCAGGCACCCACCTCAACCTGCAGCTAGCGAGACTAAGTAGTAGATGTGCACACTAAGTTTACAGATCTGAAAGCAAACCAACCCTTAATATTTGTTCCCTCCTCAGAACCATGAAAAATGTCACTTTTGCTGGTAAATAAACAGCCTTAAAAGAACAAGAGGTCCACTTGAATTTAAAAATAAACAAAGGCAGGAGAAGCAGGAAGCACATACTGAAAGAATTCCAACTTCTTTTTAACTCCTGTTTCTTTAATTCTACATTCCTGGTCTCCAAACGTTCAGCCACTGCACGGATGTCACAGGGTAGTAACATATGCAGAGAGATGCATGCCCATGTTTGACTAAACAGGCTGCTGGGGAAGCCTGCTCTGTCACCAACTTATCCTTGACAGGGCTATGAAGCATGTGAGCGGCCAGCAGTAAAATCTACATTTCCCTGAACAATCCAGGGTTTGCAGGTGCCTTTGACAGGGCCAGCTTTTCAACCGTACTGATGCAGCATCCATTTGAGGGTGCACGGGCATTACTACTGTAACCTATTTCAACAAGGTACAAACGCCTTTGCTTTTACTTTCTGCAAACAAGCTGTGTATGTAAACCCAAGCTTTCCTCCCCGACGGCTTCTGGCCTAGCTGGTTAATTCAGTCAGGAGCTCCCGTCTTGCTCTAAAGCAACTGTTCCGTTATTAACTTACACAACGGGAGGTGGCAGAGCTCACGTCGCCGCGCGACGACCGCGACGGGCTGCGGGGAGCACCAACGGCTGCTGGCCCCGGCCCGCCCTTCCCCGCGGGTTGTCCCCGGCAGCTGCAGGCAGGCGCCGGGAAGCTGCTCCCGTCCGCCTTAACGTGCACCTCCGTGACGCCGCTGCTGGCCGCGCTTCGGCGCTCCGGCCTGATGCGGATAAGCCGCCCCGCACCGCCGCAGGGGGAGCGAATAACGTGAGCTAACAATGGGAGCTCCGTCGCGCCGCGGCGTGCCCGGGGGTTCCAGAACGTGCTAAGGGGCAGTAGTGCAGAACTGAGCCTGCGAGCGCTTCGAAGCCATTTTTAAATTCCTTGGGAACTGGATGAGAAAAGCAAACCACAGAAACAACAAAAACAAACTGTGAAAAACTAGGGACTATGGTATTGTTTATTAAGATTTATGCTAAGCCTGATGTAAAGATTAGACAACAAAAAGAAAAGATAACCGTGGTCGCTTGTGCAGATTAAACCAGACACCGCTTGCGCAAGTTTTGAGGAAACATCTGCAAGTTTTGAGGAAATATCTGCAAGTTTTGAGGAAATATCTGCAAGATGTTCTAAAAAAACTGGCAGACATATGGGTGGGGGCAACTATTGCTTTGCTTAAGTGCTTTACTTGCATAAATTGACACCAAAATTACTTACAAACCGCAAGACGCTTACTAAGGGCTTTTGCAAAATAATTCTAAAAATTATTGCACAGCAAGTTGAAGACCATATATGGAAAAGGATATCTAAAGGTAACCGAGGAGGACTTCAAGCCTTCAGCCTCAAGCAACTGGGGCATGCGCAGAGTACTCCGTTGAAGATACGAATGCGGAACTGGAGGACTGATAAAAAGGGACTGTTAGAACTGTTCAGTACGGCAGTTGTCGGAGCGCAGACTCCCCTGTCGTCCAGCGCTGTCTTTGCTCATATTCTACTTGCTATAATTAATAAAATTTCAATTGGATTATGATCCGTTGTGGTCCTAATTTATAACAATTTCTTGGTGCCGTGACTCGGATAAGGAACGGTGGGCTTTGGTCCTCCGGGGAGGCGCCCCGCGACATTTCGCGGCCCCGCGACCAACAGCTCACCCCAACCTTACCGACGAACCTAAATTCTAGAATAATGAGCAAAGGAGAAACCGGTAAAATCCCATAAAATTCTGTGCACAGGAGTCCGGACGAAGACGCAGGACGCGTAAGTATATTGCGAAATTTTTCGTGGGTTTGCCGTTCGGGCGGGATTGGGTTTCCTGGAATATAACAAATGAGAGGTTCGATATACTGAACCAAGCGAGTGTGGACCCTTAAGTACTGCGTTTTCCATCTCCCGCGAGGGACTGGGCCAGGAACAAGGGGAGTGACTGAGTGTGTGTTTGTGGATATTCCAGAAGATGGGGGCGAAGGGCAGCAAGCCTTCGGCTCCCATGGGAAGGGTACCTACTGTACCTAAGAATACCCCTCTGGCATATATCTTAGATAATTGGAGATATTTCCCTGGAACCCAAGGGAAAGATAAGCAGAAGATGATAGAATATTGTACTAAGATATGGGGAGGGAAGAAGATTTTTAAAAATGTCTTTTGGCCAGTCTATGGGTCAGAAGAAGATTGGGTAAGACAGCTATTAAACCTCTGGGTTAATAGTAAAAAAACCCTTAACCCAGAGGAGAGTCAATATGCAGAAGTCTGGCTGGAAAAACCAGGAACTAGACTTTATCCATTGAATGAACTGAAAACTAAATTAAAGAAAAAGAAGGAAGAATTGGATGAAACCCTTCTGACCCCCCCTCCTTATATTCCTCCTCCTGCTCCCACAGCCCCTCCAGAGGCCCCCAGAGCATCCACTCCCCCACCAGAGTCGGAACAAGAGTCTCCCCCTCCTCCTAGACGCGTAACTAGAAGTCAAAAAGGGGCAGCTCAGATGTACCCTCTAAGGGAAATACCCATGGGGGGACCTCAACCTGTGATCGGATATATTTCCGTACCTTTAAATTCGGCTGACCTACGAGATTTTAAAAGAACCGAGATGGGAAACTTAATTGAGGACCCACTCGGAGTGGCAGAAAGATTAGATCAATTTTTGGGACCAAACCTTTATACTTGGGATGAGATGCAATCTATCCTTGGTCAATTATTTACTACTGAGGAAAGAGATATGATCAGACGAGCAGGAATGAGACTGTGGGATGCTCAACATGTCCAGGGACCCCAAGCAGATATTAAATGGCCACTCCAAAGACCTAATTGGGATAATCAAGATCCGGTACACAGAACTCATATGCAGGATCTGAGAACTATAGTAATTCAGGGAATTAGAGAAGCAGTACCCCGTGGCCAGAATATCAATAAAGCATTTAATGAAATGCAAAAGAAAGATGAAAGCCCTACTGAGTGGCTAGAACGACTGAGGAAAGCCCTTCAGCTGTACTCTGGGGTAAATCCAGACGACCCTTTAGGGCAAGCGCTCCTCAAAACTCAGTTTGTGGCAAAATCATGGGAAGATATCAGAAAGAAGATTGAAAAGTTAGAAGACTGGCAGAATAGAGGGCTGGATGAATTACTGAGAGAAGCTCAGAAAGTTTATGTAAGGCGGGAAGAAGAGAGCAGCAAGCGACAAGTAAAAATGATGGTAGCAGTGGTCAGAGAGGATCGCAAAGGGCGAACTGGTGAACACAGATCTGCTGGAACGAAACAAGGGGATGTAGTAGTAGAGAAGGAACAGAGATATTGTTTTTACTGTGGAAAGAAGGGACATATAAAGAAGAATTGCAGACAAAGGATCAGGGATGAGGAAATGTTGAAAACAGAATAGGGGAGTCAGGGGCTCTATATCTTAGGGGACCGGAGTCATCATGAGCCCTTGATAAAATTAAGAATAGGTCCCCATAAACAAGAGTTCACCTTTTTAGTAGGCACTGGGGCTGAAAAATCAACTATTAAGCAAATACCTGAGGGATGTAAAGTTTCCCCTGAAAAAGTACAAGTAATTGGGGCAAAAGGAGAACCCTTTAAAGTAAGCAAAATCAAAAATGTAGTATTCGAAACTGAAAATAAATTTGGAATAGGTGAACTCTTGCTCGTCCCTGAAGCAGAATTTAATCTGTTAGGACGAGATTTAATTGTTGAATTGCAATTAGAAATTAAAGTAAAAAATAATGAACTAACAGTGTCTACTTATCCTTTGACCGTGGATGATCAAAAACAAATTAACCCCGATGTCTGGTACTCTCCGGATACAATAAGTAGACTGGAAATCCCACCAATTAAGATCCAGATTTCCGAACCCCACATACCTGTGAGGGTGAAACAATATCCCATCTCCCTAGAAGGACGGAGAGGATTAAAACCAGAAATCGATCGATTGTTGGCAAAAGGAGTCTTAGAGCCTTGTATGTCACCCTTTAATACTCCCATTCTGCCTGTAAAGAAACCAAATGGGAAGTATCGGCTCGTACATGATTTAAGAGAAATAAACAAAAGAACTATTACCCGGTTCCCTGTAGTAGCAAACCCATACACATTGTTAAGTAAACTAGGACCCCATAATTCCTGGTATAGTGTAATTGATTTAAAGGATGCTTTTTGGGCCTGTCCACTGGCAGAGGAATGTCGTGATTATTTTGCTTTTGAATGGGAGGACATAGAGACAGGCCGTAGACAACAATTGAGATGGACCGTGCTTCCTCAAGGGTTTACGGAGTCCCCTAATTTGTTTGGACAAGCCCTGGAAGAGCTCTTAAAGGAATACCAGGTCCAAATGGGAAACGTGTTGTTACAATATGTAGATGATCTACTCATAGCAGGGAATAATAAGGAGGATGTAAGAAAAGAAAGCATTCGACTCCTAAACTTTCTTGCACAAAAAGGACTACAGGTATCACAGGAAAAGTTACAATTTGTGGAGGAAAAGGTGAAGTATTTGGGACATTATTTGTTTAATGGCAAGAAGATATTGGATCCAGAACGCATTAAAGGAATTCTGGAATTACCTATGCCTGTCACTAAGAGGCAAATTAGGCAGGCATTAGGGCTATTTGGGTATTGTAGGCAGTGGATAGAGAACTACAGCTTTAAAGTTAAATTCTTATATGAACAACTGTCTAAAGACAAACTACCCAAATGGACCCCACAAGATCAAGAGCAGTTTGCCAATCTCAAAAGGGAACTAAGCCAAGCACCGGTTTTAAGCTTACCAGATTTAAAGCGGCCATTCCATTTATTTGTTAACATACATGAAGGTACGGCATTCGGAGTATTAACTCAGGAATGGGCCGGACAAAAGAAACCGGTGGCATATCTATCAAAGCTGTTGGATCCTGTGAGCAGGGGTTGGCCAAGTTGTTTACAAATCATTGTTGCTGCTGCCTTATTACTTGAGGAAACAAATCGCATTACCTTTAATGGAGAGGTTGTCTTATATGCGCCTCATAACATCCGGGGAGTGTTACAACAAAAAGCAGAAAAATGGCTTACAGATAGCCGATTATTAAAATATGAGGGAATACTTATAGAGTCCCCTAAACTATCTTTGAAAACTATTGGAGCAGTTAACCCCGCTGAATTTTTGTACCCAGGAGAAGGTAATGAATTATTGCACAATTGTTTTCAAACAATTGAACAACAGACACGCATTAGGCCAGATTTAGAAGAAGAAGAACTACAATGTGGAGAAGTATTATTTATAGACGGGTCATCACGAATAGTGACAGGTAAACGATTATCTGGATATGCCATTGTTAAGTTGGAAAAAGGGGAATTTAGGACAATAGAATCAGGCCCCCTGAGTGCTAGCTGGTCGGCTCAAGCCTGTGAGCTGTATGCATTGTGGAAAGCATTAGTGTCACTAAAAGGAAAGGATGGAACTATATATACAGACTCACGCTATGCGTTCGGAGTAGTGCACACTTTTGGAAAAATATGGGAGGAAAGAGGTTTTGTTAACTCACAGGGAAAAGAACTAATACACCCGGAATTAATTCGGAGAGTTCTGGGGGCATTGAAAATGCCAAATAAAATAGCAGTTGTACATATAAAGGGACACCAGCAAGGTACAAGTTATCAAGTTAGGGGAAATAATGCAGCTGATACAGAAGCAAAACGAGTGGCAGGCAATTATAGTATGATTTTGACTATGCAACAAGTACCTGTTAATAAGAATTTGAGTTTTGAGTCTGCAGAAAAGGAAAAACTAGAACAAATGGGAGCTAAGGAACAAGATGGGAAGTACATATTGCCAGATGGGAGAGAAGTCTTGCCGAAAGGCATAGCACTCGAAATATTTTCAAAAATACACAGTAAAACACACTGGGGAACACAGGCGTTAGTTGATCATTTCAATCAACAGTTTGCCTGTATAGGCGTATATAATATAGCAAAGACAGTTATGGCAGCCTGCGAGACCTGTCAAAAGGTTAATCGAAACAACATGAGACAAAGACCTCTTGGAGGACGTTCCCCAGCATACAGACCTTTCTCACACATACAAGTAGATTTTACTGAACTACCTAGGGCAGGGCGTTATAAATATTTATTAGTTATGGTGGATCATTTAACACATTATGTTGAGGCTTTTCCTACCTCCAGGGCTACTGCTAACCAAGTTACTAAAGTGTTACTTGAACACATTATACCTCGATATGGAGTACCTGAAGTAATCGACTCGGACAGAGGAACACACTTTGTGTCAAAAATTGTTAGAGATCTAACAGAAAGCTTGGGTATTAAGTGGGAATACCATACACCATGGCATCCACAGAGTTCGGGAAAAGTTGAAAGGATGAATGGGGAAATCAAAACTATCCTAACTAAATTAATGATAGAAACCAAATTATCATGGATTAAGTGCCTACCCATGGCTCTGTTGATTCTCAGAACTCGACCCCGAGCAGATGTGGGAATATCAGCATTTGAAATGGTGTATGGAATGCCCTATAGAATTGAAAGCCCACAGACAAATATTTTAATTCGAGACCGTGCGATTAATGACTATATTTTACAATTAGCAGAACACCGTAATAAGCTTTGGGAACGGGGACTGATTGTACAACGACCGCCGTTGGACTTAAAAATTCACAATCTTGAACCTGGAGATTGGGTATTGGTTAAAACGTGGAAAGAAGAAACCCTAAAACCTAACTGGGAGGGACCCTATCTTGTTTTACTTACAACAGAAACAGCTGTCCGGACTGCTGAGCGCGGATGGACTCATGCCAGTCGCATTAAAGGCCCAGTGACGAAACCCCACTGGAAAGTAATCAGTGCACCAGGTGATACCAAGATAATATTAAGAAGATAAAGTTATGATAGAGACTTGGTTTGATTATTTTAAAGCTTTACCCTTTGGAGTTAAGTGTGTGATTTGTTTTGCAATTGCTGTTATAATGTCTTTAATAGTGTATTACCTGTGGAAACATACCAAGTGCGGTCGTAAGAATTGTTAAATACCCATGCAACCTGATATAGACTATAGAGACCCCACGGGAATAAGGAACAATTATATACAAAACCTACGATTAAGGTGTAGCAACCCACAGTGTGATTGTTATCCATTTGTATGTTTTAAATGCAAGGTATGCCAGGACAAATGGTGGGTGCACTGTTATGAGGGGTACCCTCCGAACGGAGTCTGTGAACAGTGCTATAAATTTGAAAGATCATTAACCGATTGGAAATTAAAACAATTTGAACAAAGACGAGAAATTGTAAAAGGATCCCCCCAATGGTGGGATATTTTTACTAAGGGAATACACCCCCAATATTATTGTTACCACTCAAATCAACCAGTCCCTTTTGTGACTGAAATCGTGGCTGTCCAGTGCCGGAGGGAAGTACTAACCGTGTCTTGCTTGGCCCCATTAATTAAGGCTGTAAAGTGGGAAGCCTATGTAAGCAGGCAAAAAGCCCGAAACAGCTATTCTCCTGAAGAATTCCCTTGCTGCCGAGAAGATGGTACACCCCGTGGCTCGAAGCAACCGAGTCGACGGGCGAGGCAGAAGAGAAACAAACCGTGGAGAAAAGAGCCAGAAAAATGGGATGCAGAAGCAGCCATGGCCGAACTTCCCCAGGACTGGTAAGAATATATTTAAATTGGCAAAATTGACAAACACCCTTTTTCCTGGTATACCATTAGTCTTGATATTGATAATAACCCAGGCAAAAGGGGAAAACCCACATGAACCATTTAAGTGGGAACTAGTATCTTGGGAAGGAACGAGAACAATAGCCACTTTTAGCGACCCAGGGCCACCTGAATTCATAGTGGAACTTTGTGAATTAATACCAATACCTTGTGAAAAGGGGCCTCCATTTTATATAT
This sequence comes from Pezoporus flaviventris, assembly GCF_033815535.1. NCBI lineage: Eukaryota > Metazoa > Chordata > Aves > Psittaciformes > Psittacidae > Pezoporus > Pezoporus flaviventris. The sequence continues at coordinate 58,120,761 of NW_026892550.1, read as the reverse complement.
GCCCGGCCTCTGGACCAACTTACTGTAATTATCCCGGACATTACTATTGTGGGTATTGGGGATGTGAGACAATAGCCTCAGGCTGGTCAGTAAATACTCCTGATAAATATCTAAAAGCAACCTGGACTCCTAACGGATGTGTACCTGAAGGCATAGGTGTAGATCTTACAGGTCTACGTGACGAATATGTATCTTCACGTGACAGGGAAATCTGTACCTACATCAAATTTCAAGTATTAAATCCCCAAGATGACAAGTGGTTAATAGGACGAACATGGGGAATACGTATCTATGCAGGAATTCCCAAAGACAGGGGAGGGCACTTTCTCATAAGAAAAGTTAAAATACCACATGATCCACTCCCTGTTGGGCCGAATAAAGTATTGAATCCACCCACTTTTCCTAAGGAAAAGTTTGTCTCCACAAGTGTTAACTCCCTATCTGTAACAGACGCGGTGACTGAGTCTTCTGTAGTTAGGGATTCAGGAAAGTCAAAATTCAAAGACCCTTTATGGGATTTAATGCAAGCCTCTTATCGTGCCCTTAATGAAAGCAAACCAGATCTAACTAAGGAATGCTGGTTATGTTACAATGTTGGACCACCATATTTTGAGGCAATTGGGAAAGTAGGGAAGATTCAATGGTCTAGTGGTTCAAACCCACAAGAATGCCCATGGGATGACCAGAGAAACCATACGCAAGGCATTACTATTCAATTAGTAACAGGCCAAGGAAAATGTATAGGTACAGTGCCCAAAAAGTATCAGCCTTTGTGCAACCAAACAGTCACTATAGAAAAACACACTATAGAGAAACACAAGAATAAAAATGACAAATGGGCTATCCCGACACCAGGAGCTAAATGGATTTGTTCAGACATCGGAGTAACGCCTTGCCTATCCCTAAAGGTGTTTGATAAATCTCAGTTTTGCGTACAGGTGATTATTGTTCCTCGTCTGATCTATCACACCTCTGAGGAGGTGTTACACCATTTTGAAGGAGACCTGAATAGACAAAAACGAGAGCCAATTACAATGGTAACCTTAGCTACACTGCTGATAGCGGGCGGAGTTGGAGCAGGCACAGGCATAGCCTCCCTAGTAAAAGGTAAGGAATTACAAAGTTTACAGATGGCTGTAGATGAGGATTTAGCAAAAATAGAACAATCTATCCAAAATTTAGCCACTTCAGTAAAGTCTTTATCAGAAGTAGTACTGCAAAATAGAAGAGGATTAGATCTGTTGTTCTTAAAGGAGGGAGGGTTATGTGTAGCTCTCAATGAAGAATGTTGTTCTTTTGCTGACCATACGGGAGTAGTCCAGGACACCATGTCTGAACTCCGGAAAAGGTTAGATCAACGTAAAAAAGATCGTGAGACGGGCAGGTCATGGTATGAGAACTGGTTTAATGTTTCACCCTGGCTAACCACTTTGTTATCTACTTTAGCAGGACCGCTTATTATGCTAATCTTAGGACTTGTATTTGGACCTTGTATATTGCGTTATATTTTACATTTTATTAAGGAAAGGCTTGACATAGCCAAATTGCTTATTCTAACTACAAAATTCGAAACAAAGTATAAGAAGGTATCTATCAATGAAGAGGAAGAATACTGTGAATGTACTATGCCACGAAAATGCTATGAATGTAACTGCGAGGTATTACCTTGTGAATGTTATGATAAGTGTTGGGAGTGTGGGAACAAATTAGCTTACAGTACTGAGAATGAAAATGAAAGTAACATCTAATAAACAATAATAGGATAAAAAGAAAAAGGGGGGATTGTGAAAAACTAGGGACTATGGTATTGTTTATTAAGATTTATGCTAAGCCTGATGTAAAGATTAGACAACAAAAAGAAAAGATAACCGTGGTCGCTTGTGCAGATTAAACCAGACACCGCTTGCGCAAGTTTTGAGGAAACATCTGCAAGTTTTGAGGAAATATCTGCAAGTTTTGAGGAAATATCTGCAAGATGTTCTAAAAAAACTGGCAGACATATGGGTGGGGGCAACTATTGCTTTGCTTAAGTGCTTTACTTGCATAAATTGACACCAAAATTACTTACAAACCGCAAGACGCTTACTAAGGGCTTTTGCAAAATAATTCTAAAAATTATTGCACAGCAAGTTGAAGACCATATATGGAAAAGGATATCTAAAGGTAACCGAGGAGGACTTCAAGCCTTCAGCCTCAAGCAACTGGGGCATGCGCAGAGTACTCCGTTGAAGATACGAATGCGGAACTGGAGGACTGATAAAAAGGGACTGTTAGAACTGTTCAGTACGGCAGTTGTCGGAGCGCAGACTCCCCTGTCGTCCAGCGCTGTCTTTGCTCATATTCTACTTGCTATAATTAATAAAATTTCAATTGGATTATGATCCGTTGTGGTCCTAATTTATAACACAAACCAAACCCCAAACTACCCCCCCCCCAAAAAAAAAAATAAAAACCAACCAAAACCAAACCACACCCCCCCAAAAAAACAACAAAAACCAACCAAAACCAAACCACACCCCCCCCGCAAAAAAACAAAAAACAACAAAAACCAACCAAAACCAAACCACACCCCCCAAAAAAAACCAAAAAACAACAAGAAACAACCAAAACCAAAACACACCCCCCCAAAAAAAACAAAAAACAACAAGAAACAACCAAAACCAAACCACCCACCCCCCCAAAAAAACCAAAAACCAACAAAAAACAACCAAAACCAAACCACACCCCCCCAAAAAAAAACCAAAAACCAAAAACCAACCAAAACCAAAGCAAAGCAAACAAAACCCCACAACAGAACCCCACAAAAATAGAAGGGGAGGGTTGTGAGGCCTCACTTGCAGCACCGTGCACGGTTCCCCTGTCCTCAGCGGAAGAAGGACATGGAGTTGTTGGAGCAAGTGCAGAGGAGGCCACAACAGACCAAGATAGGCTGAGAGAGTTGGGGCTGTTCAGCCTGTAGAAGAGAAGGCTGTGTGGAGACCTCATAGCAGCCCTTGCAGCTCCTGCAGGCTTTGCTGAGTAACCCCCTTAGCTTGTGAGTGCAGTATTAAATCATCTCAGTCAAATACACTCTGTTAATCTAAAACACAATAAATGAACACATCTCTGATGCGGTGCGAGTTACCAGTTCCACAAATTGCTCATGCGCTGAACAAGAGGATTTGCTCAACCCTATGCTGGAAACTACTCGCCAGGTGATTGCTTGGTGAGAGCTGATCCCTGCAACTCAATTTCTGAGATTCCCTGCCACTTCCACAGTCTTCTGTGATGTTTGGTTGAAGATTTTCTGTGGAAAGGGCGAATCCTGTGTCAGGTTCCTGTTGAAGAAAGCTTTCCGTCACGATAGCCTGATCCCCTACAGCGCTGGTGGGTGATCGACTGGTCTCCAGGGGCAGGCTCTGCACACATAAATAGTGGAATGCTGTTATTTCACAAAAAGGATACCGTATCAAAAGGCACAGGAATTAACAAGAATTCTAGATCTTTCTCCCCATCAGCCGTGCACAAACCAAAACAAGCTTCCAGCCTGTTCCATGGGAGGTTAGCGTAACACGCCTTGTGCAATGCGTTCAGCTGCCTCATTTTCAATCTTCCCACACACAGCTCCACATTCTTCTGCGTTTTCCTCAAAGAGCCGCAGGCACGAGATCCTGAACCAAAACATACTGCCTGAATGATTTCATTTTGGTGCAGCTGAACCTGTGGAGCTTATGGATCTTCAGTATACCACTTCCTACAGGAGACTTGAGATCCATCAAACAGCACTGAACTCGGAATCAAAACTGCACCGTCGTTTCCAACTTGAAAGCCCAAGTAACCGTTTTGCTGCCTGTACTGACTGGGGACACAATACTGCCCAGCCTCTTTCCACCTAACCCAGGTTCCCAGCCTGAACTTGTGCGCTTAAGAGCTTGCAGAGACACAGATTATGGCAAGAATCGGCGTGCCCTTCTGCAAATCTGACTTTGCAGACCGTTACCCTGCGCTTGCAGAGTACACGTATCAAGCCAAACGTGTACGTCAGCGCTCTCCTCTAGGAAAAGTTCTGGGCTTCTCCACCTTTCCTCCTTTAATACTGGCATGTGACCGTCAAGTCTACCTTAAATGCTGCTTGTGACATGCGTTATAACAACACGTGGCAGGACCTACTTACAAGCAGCTGCCTTATGAGGAGGAGCTGAAACAGACTCAGTGAGTCTGCCCGACACTCTTCTGTTCCTCACCTGCTTGGCTGTTTTGGCCTTCCTTTCGAGTTAAAACAGGACTCACACCTCACCCACCAGGACTGCAGCTGAGAATCCCCTTAGCTCCAGTGTGATCTTCAGATACAGTGGAGGTGGTGGTGGGGAAGAGGAGATGGGGAAATATAATTCTGGTTCATACAATTCTAGTACATATCTAATTCTGGAGTATTCATTTCTCATTGGAGCTTTCTGTAAAACCTCACACAACTAAAGCCAATTTTCAACAGCGGCTTTGGGCTGCTAGAAACCAAATGCTGTGCCTAGAGGAGATACTGCCCAGCCTCTTTCCACCTACCCCAGGTTCCCAGCCTGAACTTCTGCAGTCACTGGCAAGAAAATCCAAGGTTTAATGAGTGTGGAATTTTCTGCTTCCTCACCTTTAAGCGTGCAGTTTTGGTTTCAAGCACACCAGCCCCTGAGTCCCCACGTTATTATATGGGATGCTGAATTATATAAAAAATAAATCAATCCACGTTTATTTCTTGGCAAATTTCCTTTCAATCAAGCTTGCCGTTTCCCAGTTATCACAGCTCATTGCCCACTTACGCTGCACTCTCTCTCCTCTTCGGGCAGTCCTAAGGATCCACTGAAGAAAAACTGCTGCCACATACACAGCAACACTGCTGCAGATACCTAGAAAGGACAACATGCTCTAGAACTCACAAATTAGAAAATGAGTTTCTTAATTGGTGACTGAGCTAAAGAGACAAATATTCAGGTATCACCTCAAAGTTATGCTGCCACAGGGTGAAGGCACGACCCTACTGGACAGGAAGGCTATCTCACTAAGTATCAAAGGATCTCTAACAGAACAAAGATGACAACAAGGGCTTTGAAACAGCCTAGTGATGATACCTTCTTTGCTGCTCTGACCACTTCTTTGGTAAAGACCAGCTCCGCCTGATACACGGTAACTCTGGACCTCGTAACAAAGAAAACCCCTTCCCAACAAGAAGAGGTGGGAAAGAGAGAGCAGAAACATACTCATGGCCCCTAACAGTAGATTTCAGGTGGCAAGAGCCAATGGAAAGGCACTCTCACATGCAGCTTGCAACTCAAATACTCCAGCTGCTGTTTTCACTCACACCCTTATGGGCACATTACAACCATGTATTTTCAAATCTTACCTTGCAACAGACGGAGAAGGTGGTTTTGTGGGACATCTCTGCAACAAGAAAAGAACTCTTGTTAGATTTGGGCTGCTCAGCTGCCATCAGTAACTAGCGCAGCCATGCATCTGGCAGCTCAGTTACGCGTGCCCTACCTTGAAGTGGTCGTTCAGAATGCTGGAATACTTTGCTGCAGTCTCTTTTTTGCCACGGAACAGGGCCATGTTCAGAAGGGACAGGCAGCGCATGCTGTCAACAGAAACACACCCAAGCTTGGTCAATATTCACGCTTGCTGCTGCCTGCTCAGCAGTCAGCAGCCTTGCGGGACGCAGGCAGGCATGCCTCAGCTCTGCTGCAAAGTCCAGAAAGCTTGGGATTTCTCCTCCTTCTGCCTATCTTTAAAAAAGTCACTGTGAAATAATCACAAGGGGAAAGAAACCAAACGAGGGCGGGGTCTGGTCTTTCATATAAACAGGTGCCCAGCCTCTTACAGGTGCCACAGGCTGAGTAAGCCCCCCTGCAGCCACGTGCCTCAGCTACGTTCAAGCTACAGCTTCAGTTAGGTGGCTCCAACATGAGCAGCCAAATTGCATTCTTTCACCTTAGGTGAAAGCCCTTAGGTGCTCTCGAGTTACCAGAATATCAGATTTTAGAGCCTGTGCCTTCCACGTGTGGTCCCTTGTGTTGTCCTGGCTCACACTAGAGGTGTTCCAGTTCAGTCTGGATTTTCAAGTGTGAGGATTTCTTCCTTGCAGAACCCTGATTCCCATTTCACTCATTCCTTTTCCCCTGAAAGTAATGAGTCGTTCACTCGATCAAGTCTAAAAAGTACGAAGGCACAGAAAAAGAGTTACGCACCATAACACGGTGAAGATTTCTTCATGTGAAGGTGCTGAGGGGCTCATACAGTATTTTAGCGTCATGATGAATCTAAGGAAACAAAAGAAGGAGAACCTTGTCAGCCGTCAGTGATCTGATGGCCCGCTCTTTATAGGAGAAAACAGTGCATGCCATTATCTCAAAGGCTGGTCCAAAAGTCAGGGAACCTGCCCTGAGGAGGGGCAGGACTGAAAACATCCGTAAAACGGAGGCTTCTTCCTTAGTAATATTCCCCCCCATAGTCCCGTTCCCGGCTGCTCACCTTTTCCAGGTGATCGCATGTCCAGACCTCTTCAGTGCTACCCCAGCAGCCTCCTCACCTCTGCCAGGTGACAGGTCCGTGTCTGGATCACTTCGGTGCTCCCCCACCGGACTCCTCTGAGTTCAGCAGAGCTATGCCACCGGCCGCCGACTCCGAAAGATTAGCCCGAGTTCCTCCTGTTTGGGCACCGTTTGTGGCGTATCAAAGACGGACTCCAGCTCTGGTGAAATCTGAAGACCTTTATTTCGCCTCTCGCATCCCTTTTAGAGTTTCCTAAGTGCTAAGCAGTAACTTTCACACTTTTACTCCCTTATCATCCCCATTTAGCAAAACTGCTAGGGGTTACAAATATTCACACTCTTTGGTCTGTCTTTGAGATGCACATCCTGCTTTATCTTGCAAACTGCCTGTTTTGTTTTGCTAACCAATGTTTACCCTTCATTGTTCTCTTTACAGTTCCCAAGGCTTAGGCCTCATCAGGGCAACAGCACCTGGTATTTTCTTTACCATTCCCAAAGGCTTAAGCCGGACCAGGGCGATAACGCCTGGATCCATTTCTTTAACTATTTTTATCCCATCACCCACAGAACGCTTGGTGGATAAAAAACTGGTTGGATGGCCGCACAGGAGGAGTTGTGGTCAATAGCTGAGTGTCCAGCTGGAGACCAGTCATGAGTGATGTCCCTGAAGGATCAGTGCTGGGACCAGTCTTGTTCAGCATCTTCGTCGCTGACATGGACAGTGGGATCGAGCACGCCCTCAGCGAGTTTGCCGATGTCACCAAGCTGTGTGGTTCGGTTGATACGCTGGAGGGAAGGAATGCCATCCAGAGGGACCTTGACACGCTTGTGAGGGGGACTGATGCCAACCTTAGGAAGTTTAACCATGCCAAGTAAAGGTCCTTCACCTGGGTCAGAGCAATCCCAGGCACAGCTACAGGTTGGACAGAGAAGAGATTCAGAGCAGCCCTGCGGAGAAGGACTTGGGGGTGTTGGTCGATGAGAAACTGAACTTGAGCCGGCTTCAGTGTGCGCTCGCAGCCCAGAAAGCCAACCGTATGCTGGGCTGCATCAAAAGGAGCGTGACCAGCAGGTCGAAGGAGGTGATCCTGCCCCTCTACTCTGCTCTCGTGAGACCTCACCTGGAGCATTGTGTGCAGTTCTGGTGTCCTCAACATCAAAAGGACATGGAACTGTTGGAATGAGTCCAGAGGAGGGCCACGAGGATGACCAGGGCACTGGAGCACCTCCCGCATCAAGACGGGCTGAGGAAGTTGGGGCTGTTCAGCCTGGAGAAGAGAAGGCTGCGTGGAGACCTCATAGCAGCCTTCCAGTATCTGAAGGGGGCCTATAGGGATGCTGAGGAAGGCCTCTTGATTAGGGACTGTAGTGACAGGACAAGGGGTGATGGTTTAAAACTGAAACAGGGGAAGTTTAGATTGGATATAAGAAGGAAGTTCTTTACCGTGAGGGTGGTGAGGCACTGGGATGGGCTGCCCAAGGAAGTTGCGAATGCTCCATCCCTGGCGGTGTTGAGGGCCAGGTCGGACAGAGCCTTGGGTGACACGGTTTAGTGTGAGGTGTCCCTGCCCGTGGCAGGGGGTTTGGAAATAGATCATCTTAAGGTCCTTTCCAACCCTAACAATTCTGTGATTCTAAGGTATGATTGTGGCTGGGGACTCCAGATGACTCCCACCATTAAATGGGGCTTTCTATCTTGAATTAGGCTGAAACTGCTTTCAAAACTGTTCTCAGCACTGCTGCAGTGCAGAGTTGTGCAAACCCAAGTACTTTATTCCAGATGCTCCACCTGAATTGTTTGCTGGCCTGCTGTTACCACATCTGTATTTGTTTTCTGAACCTTTGCATGTTCTCTCGACTGGAGCCGGCAGCAAATAAAGCGCTTCTAGCCAAGAGATGACACTTAGATCTGCAGTTCCTTCCTGGCTCTAGCAGCAAGGTTGGTGGTGTTGCTGCCACTTCGTGGCATTCCAGCACAGCTCCTTGGATTCCAGACTGTTGCATTTCCGAGCTGTTCCAGCACAAGAAAAGCCACCAGGAAGCTGTGTGGTTCCTGCCATCTGACTTGCCTGGTGTGCAGGGGTTGTGGCGCTCCATCGCTCCAGGCCAAAAGCCCATGCCAATCCATACCTGCCCTCAGTTTGCCACCAGACCGGTGACTCGGGCTTCCAGTGAGTGCACACAACCTATGGTAGGTGGGGCAGCAGTGTCCTCACAGAGATCAGACACACGGGCACTGGGCTGCGCTGAAGAGAACGCACGTGTGCCTGCGGCTGCCTGCCTGGCTTCTGAATCACAGATTGGATTGGGTTGGGTTGGGAGGGACCTTCAAAGCCCATCCAGTCCAATCCCCCCGCAATGAGCAGCGACATCAGCTACATCAGGCTGCCCAGACAGACCCACATCCACCCTGGCCTTGAACGTCTCCGAGGACGGGGCGTGGACCACAGCATCCCATGGGCACAGTTCTGCCAGTCCCTGCCTTTGCCTTCTGTGACTTGGGCAGTTGGCTGGAGCTCCGGCGGGTGAAGACCGAAGCAAAAAACTGTCCCTGAGTACCTCAGTGTCCCTTCTCCATGCCCCAGGTAACTTGGTCTTTCATTTCCTTCTGCAAGGGGGCCACACTTTCCCTCGGCTTCCTTTTATCATTGACACACCTGTAGGAGTTTTTCTTGTTGCCCCTAACGTCCTTGGCCAGATTTGGTTCTGCCAGGGCTTTTACCTTTCCTAACCTGATCCCTGGCTGCTCTGACTTTTCCTCAGTATTCCTCCCAGGCTGCCTGTCCTGGGTGACAGCGGACAACATTGCCGTATCGTTACAGTACGGAACGCTGGACCCAAGGAAACATTAACCTCAGCGATACGGAGTAGGAGAGGAGAAAAACCAGTGGGAATCCCAGGAATCCCGTACCTTGACTGAACACGTCGCTTGTGTTTGACATGCCTTGTGCCCAAGTCCTCACTGCAGGAGCATAAAGGTTACAGAAAATGGTGGCCCAAGAGCACTGCTGATTTCAGGTAGTGATGGGTTACTAAAAGTGCCATTAGCATACAGAAAGCAGAGGCTGCCAGCAGGCTATTTTAGTGTTTGGAGAGCAGCACGGGGCTGAGAAACCGCAGTCAACTTGAACGCAGCTGCTTTGCCAAATGTAACATTTGGCTTTGAAAAGGATAAGCCAAGCCGAAGCGACAAAGCCAGACAGTTTATGGTACGTAACAAATCTCAAAAGAGATTAAACACAGTTGCAAAATGAGATTTAGTCAAGAAAGGCTCAATAAACAAACAAACAAAATCTGATTGCAAAGCAACCCCAACGTAGTTTTGGCTGCTTTAGCTGGGGATGGGGCCACTGCCTTGGGCACAGAGCTGAGTAGGGCCATGGATGCTTGCTGCAGCCCCACGGCCTCCTGCTCCCCCTTTGCCCTCCCTGGCTTTGAGATGACCTCCCTGCTGGCACGTCACACCTCCTCCTCCTGCTGCGTCCCTCCTCTTCCGCTCCCCATCTCCATCCCACCTCCAAAATGAACCCTCCTCCCTTTAGCCCCAAGCAAGGATTGTAGGAAACAAACCTTTTGGGGTGCGAGGGGTAGGGAAATGATGGAACAGAGGATGCGAGTGACACAGGTGCAGCTGCACCCTGGCCAGCAGAGAGGGCAGCTTGTGTTCAACTCACCCTCGCTCCCCACCAGAACCACAGCAAGATCCACACATGTATGGCCACAACCACGAGCTGCCTTCCCATGCTCCTCTTCTTACCTTCCATGCATCTTGCAGCCGGCCTGGGGGAGACCTGCTGTCACACCACTTGAAACACTGGTTGATGGCAGTGAACTGAGTCCCAGTCCCACCTTGCCTGAGCAAAGGCACCACCAAGCTCCTCCTGTCTAAGCCTGTAACTAAAATTCCCACCAGATGCTCACATGGGGATGTTTCACATCTGGGTTATTTTACTAATGAGATACTTCTTTCCTTTACTCTTTCTCCAGTACCAGTTTTGCCACTGGGGCTTTACGTGTGCAGCAAAAAAAGCGAACTGAGCCCCCCAAAAGTGTACCTTTTCTCTACGTCTGTAACAGGAAAGTGTCTGGTGGGTATTACAACAGGCTTCAGAATCCTCTACAGTTTACAGACTACGTTAGAAAACCACATCCATGCTTAGCAGATGTCTTTGGCGCAGAGTCTGATGCAGAAAGGACCTGAATAATGCACGAACTGTATCACAATAGTGCATAGAGACATGCAGAAATCATTCTTCCAAGGCACAGTCACACTGCCCAACATAAAACCAAATAATGGGAAAAGCCCCAAACAAGAACTGTTAAGGCTGTTGCAAAGAGCTCACCTCACACAACCCACGAGAAGCAGAGCTACCACGGGGCATGGAACCCTGTGGGATTCCCTGAGGCAACGGGATTTCCCTGTCAGCGAGTGCTCAGAGCCAGGCTCTGGTGGCTGCCGGCGGCTGACTCTGGCACAGTCTTCTCTGAATCCATTTCAGGAGGAGAAGAGGCTGATGCCTTGAATCATGACCCTCCTGCCACTCTGAGCACCTAGATTTGCACACATTCTTGTTCCCAAAGGAAAGGGCAAGGGGTGACAAACAGGGGAGCAATTGAAACGGAGACTTCTTGTACATAAATTCATACTTAAACCTCATTCAGAAGGGAAACGCTAAGACCAGTCAGAGAGAAAAGGCAACCCATCAACTTCTCTACAAGAAGCACGAAGACGCTTGCAACAACTCATAACAAATGGGCTACTTCATTTATTGTTTATTTCCCCACATGAATGAATCGACCATCTCAGAAACTCCATCACACACAGGGCAGAAAACATCATTTACAAGATGAACCTGTGTCCCCAAAATAAGTTTCAGACGTACAGATTTAGAAAGGGAACCAAGAGGGAAGGGAGAGGACAAAACAAAACCAAGGACATCGCAGTCAGACTTTGACCTTAATTTACAGAAGAGATCGCTGGGGGTTTCAACCATTAAATAAATGGCATCTTAAAAATAGATCATTTGACAGTTTCAACACGTGCATTATTTCTCCTAAATAAATAGGGCATGGAAATGCTTTCGCTTTGCTACCACAGCTGCCTCCTTTCCTTACGGGACTTCACCATCACCCGTTTCCCTTGGATTCATGATTTTGTTCCTCAATGGCAAATGTTATTTCCTCCACTATTACGTGTTTTGGTTTTAGTCATTCCTTCATTCCTTCATTCGCACTTGTTAAGACCTGATACAGGCCCAAGTGCAAATGATGAGCATCTTGCCTAACCCTTCACAGGCCTCTGAGCTGGCTCGAGGTGGAAACATGATGGCTTTTAAAAAATTAACTATTATTGAAACAGTCTCCTCCATGACCTGCAACAAAGCACAGCTTCCTATGTAGCTTGGTACAATCCTCAGATTGCTTTTGAAACGAAAGCCCCCAAATACCGCCCTGCACACCTGTGACATGAACTGCCCAGGATCCCATTTCCTCCAGTTCCAGGGGAGTTTGCTTTGGGAGTGGGAGCAGTCCTTGCATGACCACTGCCACACAGTAGCAGAGCACATGTGCCCTTTCCCAGCTGTAAAGAGGCAAATGCCAGTACATCTGCCTTGCCCAGGCGTCTTCTTACCAACTCTGCTCACATAATGCACTTGCATGAGCTTTCCAGGGCAGCAGATGATTGCCATCTGGGCAGCAAAGTGCCTAAAGGGCCGGCAAGGACAGGACCTGGTGCACCCACAGCTTACAGCAGGGGTGGGCAAGTGGCTCTCCAATGGGAACACGGTCTGGCAGCAGGGAGTGAGAGGGGTGTATGCAAAATTAGAGTCCCGAGGGGACCTGCGTCCCTGCTTCACCTTATGCTTACCCATAACTAACACTCTGCCAAGGCTCTTGCAGACTCCCACAGTGGTTTTCAGATTCAATAAAGCTTCCTTCCTCTTCCTCAGCCGGTGAGCCTAAAAATTGCTAAATTGCTTTGAAGACAGTCGCAAGGCGGCATCGACCCACTAGTATGGAATCGAGCTCCAAAGTGCATGTCAAGCCTTCAGGCTGGCTGGCCATCCCCATGCTTCCCGAGAACAAAACACTTAAAGCTGAGCCCCTCTCTGTCCCTGGCTCACCCAGAGCAGCCCAGGGAGAAGGAGCGCAAGTGAAGTTTGATAGGTAAAAGAGCGAGGGGGACACATGGACCTTCCTTCCACTGGTTAGGACAGCTTATCCCTGAAAGGCACTAAGGCACGCACACCTTTTGCTCTCCACTTTCGTGACCATCCAGACTACTAGCAGGTAATTTACACAATACTGCTGCACACACGCAGACCTGTTCCTCCATCCTGAAATCATGGGGAAAACGGAGCTCATCCTTTCCTGTAAGTACAGCTATATTAGGACACCATTCTCTTCACCACTCCCACAGGTCTGTCCGAGACAGGGCAAGGGATGCCAGAGGGGACCAGAGGGCTAAGGCACACTGTGAGATATGAGGAGGGCAGGATGCTGCTGCCACACAACAGGAAATCTTTGGGTAGAGAACGGTGTCCCCCTACTGAACACACAAGTGCCGCAGATGCTGCCCTCACAGTTACTGTCACCTGCAAAATCACATTTTCAAAACGCAGCCCCCAACAAGGAAAAAATTGCTTGCAAACAGCTCATTATTCCCTCGGGTATCCCCTTGACAAATTCCTAAGTTGCTGGGCCCATCCTATAGTTTGGTTCAGAGAGAGCACATGAGTTACCTCCCACACGAAGGAGGTCCTACTTTGCTACCAAACCCTGCTTTTACATAGTCATTGACACCAACAACGGTTACAGGCAAATACCCAAACACAAAATTTGTCTTGTGTTCCACATTCAACCACTCAGCCCCTCCTTAGAGAGAAGCGATTCCTCCCCGTGTAAGCTCTCAGACCCAGAACAGCGTCCAAACAACCACAGTGACCCAGTACAAGCCGAGTACCCCCACTAGTCAAAATGGCAAAAAGCAACAGGACAAGGAGTCCTCAGTGTCAGTGATGTCCCTTCACCACAGCAGAGGCAGAGCTCTTTCCAACCACACTTCGTCATTTTGCCACCCCAACTGTGTTTGGCTTACAAGGTTTAAGCCAAACAAGACCCTAAGTAACACAGTTCAAGTGCTAAGAGCATGTGTGCGTGGCCAGAAGGACCAAAGCAGCGATGACTGGAGTGAACTTGCAGCACTGAAGGCGGTGGCTTTCCCCAAGTTCTCAGGACAGCGGGTGGCTGACAAATGCCAAAGGGTGAGGTCGGACACAGGCAAGGCAGTAATTTTTGTGGCTTTTATAAGAATGTAACGCTGCCCGGCGCTGGTGAGGGTGTTACTTGCCAATGCAGAGGTAAAGACAACAAAGACTGCACCTGTGCTTGCAATAACACTTCTCTCAGATGTCTTCTGTTCAAACAGCTGTTGCAAACACTGGGATGTTGCATAATAACCTCAGGAGGAAGATGTCCTTCTTGAAGGCACTTCTCAAAGTATAATTATTGTTCCGCTGGTTATTCATAGAAATGTTTGTAGACCATCAATACATTGAGCCATTCAGACACTTCATTGCGCTTCGTTGTTTTAAAGGAAGGTGCCATCAACGCTGTGGCTTTCCTCCCCAAAACAGTTCAATGTTTTTCCAGTATACCCAGATCTATCCCACGATGATTCCTCTTCCTCTGCAGGCGCTTTGTAGCTGACAGTTCCACAGTTCAACACCTGAACAATCTAAGAATTCAATAAAGAGAGGCTGAGACTTTGAAAGTGCAAAGAACAAACAAAACCCCAAGGGCAGAAAACAAAAATAAAGAAATAATAATAATAGAAATAAGAATGATAGTAAGAAAAAGAAGTTCCAGGTACTTCAGAAGAAAAAGTTGTTCCACGTACCTACGACGTTCTTCCAGGTACCTACGACGCTGTTCCAGGTACCTAAAAAGTTCTTCCAGGTACCTAAGAAGTTCTTCCAGGTACCTAAGATGTTCTCCAAGGTACCTAAGAAGTTGTTGGAGGTACCTAAGAAGTTGTTCCTGGTACCTAAGAAGTTCTTTGAGGTACCTAAGAAGTTGTTCCACGTGCCTAAGAAGTTGTTCCTGGCAGTTAAGAAGTTGTTGGAGGTACCTAAGAAGTTGTTGGAGGTACCTAAGAAGTGGTTTCAGGCACCTAAGAAGAGGTTTCAGGTACCTAAGAAGAGGTTGCAGGCACCTAAGAAGTGGTTGCAGGCACCTAAGAAGTCGTTTCAGGCACCTAAGAAGTGGTTGCAGGCACCTAAGAAGTGGTTGCAGGCACCTAAGAAGTGGTTGCAGGCACCTAAGAAGAGGTTTCAGGTACCTAAGAAGTTGTTGCAGGTACCAAAGAAGTTGTTGCAGGTACCAAAGAAGTTGTTGCATGCACCTAAGAAGTGGTTGCAGGTACCTAAGAAATTGTTGCAGGTACCTAGGTACCTAAGAAGTTGGTCGAGGTACCCAAGAAGTTGGTCGAGGTACCTAAGAAGAAGAAGTTGTTCCATCTACTTAAGAAGAAGAAGAACAACCAACTTAAGTAACTTGAGCACCAGTTAAGGCATGTTGTTTTCCAGTCTCAGCCAGTGTAAACCCTGTCTAACATAGCGGACTAGTCTGATCAAGCTGCTGGTCAGTGACAGCTCCTCCGATGCTGCGCCGAGTTCCCCAAAAAACTCTGGAAAA
Source organism: Pezoporus flaviventris (assembly GCF_033815535.1). Taxonomy (NCBI): domain Eukaryota; kingdom Metazoa; phylum Chordata; class Aves; order Psittaciformes; family Psittacidae; genus Pezoporus; species Pezoporus flaviventris. The sequence continues at coordinate 58,105,549 of NW_026892550.1, read as the reverse complement.
AAAAAGAGAGAAAACATTTGGTTGGTTTCACACAAGAGGCACGGAGGAACAACAGCAGCACACTGTCACTTGGGAAGTCCCGTTAAACACGTGGTTAATACAGACAGCTCAGCGGTATTAGAAGGCTGGGAAGTGTTAACAAGCACGCACGGCAGGGCATACGAGAGGAAAAGGCACTCGCGTGTGCATACACACTGAACCACCTCCCCCAGTGCCTGTAAAAGGACATTGAGACTCCACGGCAGGGGGCAGAAGTCTGGGTGTTCACACCCCAGTCCCTGCCACATGCTCCTCCAGATGTTGAACCGGCCAGATTTGACCGTCTTTCTGAAGGATGCCCAGAAGCACACACAGCTGTCAGAACAGCCCTTTCCTTTCATCCATCCTCAAACCCTGGAGCCATCACGATTTCTCAACTGAACAGGTTTAAACATTTCTAAGGCTTGACAGGCTATACAGCTCTAATTTGAGTTGCTTTTAGCTGGGCACTTGAGGCAGGGTTAAGGTAGTGCTCCTATCCTCCCACCAACTTCAGGCACCATGCTCCTTCTCCTGCACAGGTAGGAGACGGCTCTTGTAGCCTATCTGAGGCTGCTGGGAGGTGCCGTCAGGCCGCACACCCTGCTCTGTACTGGCAATCTTCTCTGCAGGTGACAGCAAGTTATGGGAAATCAGCCCACCTGTTCCTTTCCGGTCACCTTTCTGAGACGTTCCTGTAGGACCTGCCTTCCAGTGACATGGGCTTTTCCCAGTCCCTTAGTCCCTCCAGTCTCAATCATGTTGCAGAGTACCTTTCGGCTCTCGTTTTTTACACACAAAGATTGGAGGCTGAAAATTTCTGCTCAGCTGTGTAAGGAACATTTCGGGAGTATTCTCTGAATTCCAGCCACTGCCTCGTTAGCGAATTTTTACAACCTTCCAGCAACTGAGCCAGGCACATTGGTCTTTTTGGGTTTTTCTGAGTTTGCCAACAGATTGTGACACTACACCCCTTCACCCACAGCAGCTCAGAAAGCTGTGGTTTATGGAAAATGACTGCAATGGCTGCAAATGCCACGTGGAATAGCAGGTTACACACTGAAGGCACCCAATCTAGGGCTTTTGAGCATTCACCGCTGCTTGTACCTGTCGCGGCACCACAGGACAGTACAATCTTTTTAACAACAAAACTGTAAAACACAAAAAGTAGCAGCAATGTCAGGAGATGCTACCGGCAAATACTGATCATGTGCCCCAGAAGAACTCCAGTTCAAGGGCAGCTCAGCCTCTCTGTTACAGGGTGATGCCAGCCCCACTGCTCTCAAGACAAAACTACCTGGAAGATTGACCAACAAAAGCACAGGGCTGCAGGCCAAAATGTTTCTAGTAAAAGTGAACCCACTCAGCAAACCTAAGCATCCCAAAGGGAAAAGTAAAGAGCAAAAAACTCCTTATGCCTCTTGTGTTACCAGGAAATGCGAGTTGGCTGGTTCCCTGCACTTGATACGCTCACCCCTTAGCTCTTAGACATTTGAGGATGCCGAGCCAACCTTTAAATGGCAACACTCATCAATATATCATCATCTGGCATCTCTGCCAACATGCCATAGCTGTCTGTATGTAATGCTTTGATCTTTAGGTATGGTGCTTGCTACACTGTTAGAATTTAGGCATGCACATACGTACAAACACAACACAAAAGACAGAAAAGCCAGAGGGCAAAAGCTTACCCTGATTCTTCAGGATCAGTGCATCAGCTCGCTCCCAATTATTAAGCGCAGAGAGAACATAGGAAGTGATGTTGACGTAGGAATAGGTGATGTCTGGGATATCGGAGGAGACGGCGGTTGAAGAGCACATACTGTTGCCACTGCAGTTGCCAGCTCCCCGCTGAGAAGTGGTAGGAGACGGCATTGGAAACGATGGAGAAGGCATGCCTGTGCTCCTGCAGGAGAAAGAAACACCATCATGAACATTTAACTTTCGCTGCCACATACACAGCAACACTGCTGCAGATACCTAGAAAGGACAACATGCTCTAGAACTCACAAATTAGAAAATGAGTTTCTTAATTGGTGACTGAGCTAAAGAGACAAATATTCAGGTATCACCTCAAAGTTATGCTGCCACAGGGTGAAGGCACGACCCTACCGGACAGTGGCCAGGAAGACAGGAAGGGTATCTCACTAAGTATCAAAGGATCTCTAACAGAACAAAGATGACAACAAGGGCTTTGAAACAGCCTAGTGATGTAGTGATGATACCTTCTTTGCTCCTCTGACCACTTCTTTGGTAAAGACCTGCTCCGCCTGATACACGGTAACTCTGGACCTCGTAACAAAGAAAACCCCTTCCCAACAAGAAGAGGTGGGAAAGAGAGAGCAGAAACATACTCATGGCCCCTAACAATAGATTTCAGGTGGCAAGAAAGAGCCAATGGAAAGGCACTCTCACATGCAGCTTGCAACTCAAATACTCCAGCTGCTGTTTTCACTCACACCCTTATGGGCACATTACAACCCATGTATTTTCAAATCTTACCTTGCAACAGACGGAGAAGGTGCTTTTGTGGGAAATCTCTGCAGCAAGAAAAGAACTCTTGTTAGATTTGGGCTGCTCAGCTGCCATCAGTAACTAGCGCAGCCATGCATCTGGCAGCTCAGTTACGCGTGCCCTACCTTGAAGTGGTCGTTCAGAATGCTGGAATACTTTGCTGCAGTCTCTTTTTTGCCACGGAACAGGGCCATGTTCAGAAGGGACAGGCAGCGCATGCTGTCAACAGAAACACACCCAAGCTTGGTCAATATTCACGCTTGCTGCTGCCTGCTCAGCAGTCAGCAGCCTTGCGGGACGCAGGCAGGCATGCCTCAGCTCTGCTGCAAAGTCCAGAAAGCTCGGGATTTCTCCTCCTTCTGCCTATCTTTAAAAAAGTCACTGTGAAATAATCACAAGGGGAAAGAAACCAAACGAGGGCGGGGTCTGGTCTTTCATATAAACAGGTGCCCAGCCTCTTACAGGTGCCACAGGCTGAGTAAGCCCCCCTGCAGCCACGTGCCTCAGCTACGTTCAAGCTACAGCTTCAGTTAGGTGGCTCCAACATGAGCAGCCAAATTGCATTCTTTCACCTTAGGTGAAAGCCCTTAGGTGCTCTCGAGTTACCAGAATATCAGATTTTAGAGCCTGTGCCTTCCACGTGTGGTCCCTTGTGATATGTTGGCTCACACTAGAGGTGTTCCAGTTCAGTCTGGATTTTCAAGTGTGAGGATTTCTTCCTTGCAGAACCCTGATTCCCATTTCACTCATTCCTTTTCCCCTGAAAGTAATGAGTCGTTCACTCGATCAAGTCTAAAAAGTACGAAGGCACAGAAAAAGAGTTACGCACCATAACACGGTAAAGATTTCTTCATGTGAAGGTGCTGAGGGGCTCATACAGTATTTTAGCGTCATGATGAATCTAAGGAAACAAAAGAAGGAGAACCTTGTCAGCCGTCAGTGATCTGATGGCCCGCTCTTTATAGGAGAAAACAGTGCATGCCATTATCTCAAAGGCTGGTCCAAAAGTCAGGGAACATGCCCTGAGGTCTTAGTCCTGGCACCAAGTGCTTTTATGACCTTGAGCAGAGGACTGTCTCAAAACGCCTTGTTTTCCATGCCACAGGAACAGATAACGGCCTCTTATGTGACTCACTCTCCTCTTACACGATTAACAGGCAGCACCCCTTCAAGTAGATGTTCCCCATGGGCCACCTAATGGCCTGGGGCAGACATCTTAGAGGAAATGAGTCGCTTGGTAAAACACAGCCAAGCAACTCTGCTTTCTGAAAGCAAAGCAAAGCAACAGCAGCAGCTGGGAAATACAGTCCCTCAAGAGCAGAAAGCAAACAATTCCTTTTAAAAGTTTGCAGGCTATGACAGAAAAACCTGACAGCTGTTTCAGCTGTGAGGCAAGGCATCAAATCAACTCTCAAACACACTCATACATCCCCTCATTTCAATAGGAATAAACTGATACCTGTCTCCCTCCTATCCAATACATGGTTCCTCAGGTTGTGCTGCCTGTACATGTCACACAGCCCGTGTATGTCATACTACCTGCATATATCTACTATGGCTCTGAAACTAAATGGGGAAGGTTGCTAAAAGAAGCCCCAGTAAAGCGTACTGGTAGAAAAACACATGGCAGAAACCAGTAAAGTCTGCCTTCAATCAAGTTGCAAGACCTCTGGGGCACTGACTGCTCTTTCACATGCTGTATTGCTGCTTTGCTTTTTAAAACTGAAATGCTACTGAGCTCGCATGCAAAAGCAACTTCAGGTCTGGATAAAGGAAAAATCCCTTCATGCCCTTTCTTGTCAGAACCGGTGTTCTCTGGTGTAGCTCAGCTGCAAGGCTCAAATGCTCAAGAGGACATGGCGCCTACTTCTTCCGATAAGCAATGCTGAACCATTTCAAAGGATTTGTCTCTGGTGCCTTTGCATGGCCTGTCTCGTGCTTGTACAGCAACCTGAACTCTGCTCCATGGTGGGAACCCACAGCTGCCACAGGTGCAAACAAGCAATGCAACTAACCCTTCCCCTCCAAACATGCTGCTTTGAAAACTGCTTACTTGATGAAATCTGTGGTGTCCTGGAATATTTTGTAGGCGAAATTCTGTGCATTCGCTTCCAAGGCAATTCCGTACTCGATGAAGAAAAGGGCAGATTCTAGGTACTGAAAGGCCTTCGCAATCTTGTCAGTCTATTGGGAAGAATATTCTCCTTTTTAGACTACGACAAAAATGGCTTAGTGTACCCAAATGTCTCAAGTGTACCCACATTCCCTTTTTCTCCCTAGTAAGTCAGGAGTTGAAGGAAGAAAAAGATGCGGGCCAGGCCTCCAGGTGACAGTTAATGTGGTCTGGGTGTGCTCTGGCTGTTTGTAGCTCTTCCTCTTGACCAATGGTTTCCCCAAGTATTTATTATCTGTACAGTGTTTGGATATTACTGTCTGGTCTTGGAGGCCTGCCTCGTGAAAGGCAGGTTCCCTCACTTCATTTTCACAGATAAATGGCAAGTAGCATATGTAACTTATCTGACTGAGGCCTAACTAGCAAAAACTACACTACTTCATGTACACTGCTAAACTGCACATAAAGAAGAGAGCTGCTTACATCTGCAAAGGGAACTTCCAAGTCTTGTCCACCAGCAACACAATTACTGTCAGGATCGTGACATTTCAGGGTAAACTGTCCTATAACTGTTCTGACAAGGGCTTTGTCATAGCTCTGCAAAGCAAAGTGGCCTGCTAACCTCAGACAACATCTGCTCTAAATCCTGTTCTTGAGGCATGTTCTCTAGATGTGTTTATAACAAAGGGAAATGTCTGAACATTTTGGGAAACAAAGACAGCATCCCCACATATGACTTGAACAGACTCCAAGTTTGGAGTATGGGAAGTCATTTTAGCTGGTGAATCCTTATGCACATGAACACAAATACTGGCTCCCAATGCATGAGCTGCTTTACATTTCTAGCACAGAGCCAAAACTTACCATTGCATCAGCTTTGTGTTTCAGCCTCCTGGCCTCTTCTGCGTAGTATTCTGCTGGATACTTCAGATGTCTGAATTTGGGACACAGAGAGGAAAAACAGAAAACAGGGAAAAGGCAGTGGGATAAACTATTCACCGTGCAAATGGCACACAAGCAGTCGTGCACTAACAAAACGAGCAAGTAAAGAGTCATGCCCTCTCAGAAAAAGTTACCTGCCTGCCCAGCACCTTGTCACAGAGTAGTTTACCACTTGCCAAGAAGGAGGCAAATCAAAACCTATCATTTGTAGGCAGGCACAAGAGGTACCTCCTCTCAGAGTGAAAAAGTAACTAATTTCTAGAGTAGTGCTTCTAGTCCAAGAAATGCTGTAATTAGACCTTTGCTTTGGGGTAGGTGGGGTAAGTCCCAGACATGAGAAGACAGTACAGGGCAAGTCGCCGACACCTCTCCTTCTCTCTTTCCTCCCCAGAGAAATGCCTATTAAGGCAGAAGCCAGGGTAGCTGCAGGGCCAGGCTGGCCTGGTGGCTTTACAAAGTACAGATGACGGGTGTAAGACAAAACCTTACCTTTCAAACTTGAGTTGAGGTCTCTTTGGCTGGGAGGTACCATTTGGCAAAGAAGGCACTGGGAAAAGTTTTGTGACGTGTCCGGCAGATCCCTGACAAATCACAGAATACAGATAAATCTGCTTAGAGAGATGTCGAAAACGATTCCAAAGCTTGCCTTTCCTGAATTTCAATAGGAAATATTTTTTTGTCCCAGGCATAGTCTATCTCCCAGGCTCTACCTGTCTTCTAACCTACTTCCCCAGCACCTCCTCCAATAATGGAAATGAAAACCTGGCTTCTTACCTGACTGCTAGTAGAAAGGCTTAATACCATTCACATCATTAATACTTTTCCCAAGCATGGGGAAATTAAGTAGCAGCTTTCCTTGCACAATGGCTAAGATAGCAGTAAGGCTGCAAGCAGCACATTTTTCAGGAAACCTTTCACTAACCAAGGCAGCAAGAGGTAATATCCATTCACACTTATTTCCAGCTTAACCACAAAATCGTTGATTCTCCATTACCAACTACATTATAAGGAAAAAGCAAGCAGTTAGAAGCCAGCTGAGAGAGCGAGCACAGTCGGGCTTGACTCACACAACATAGTAGAGCACACCCACCCAGTCACTAGTAAATAGGAAGACAACTGAATTTTACAACCCAAAAATGCAAAGATCCAGCTGCAAGGATCACTAACAATTTCATAAGCAAACTGTGAGGATGGTGAGGCACTGAAACAGGTTGCCCAAAGAAGTGGTAAATGCTCCATCCCATCCCAAACCATTCTATGATACTATGAAAACCTTACACGCGGGTTGTATGTTTCTTATTTTTAAGCAGCCCACTTTTCCCTTTTGTAAACACCAAAGGGGCAAAATGCCTCAGAGAGCTTTCTCTGGTGGCTGGTTTATCTTCTTTCCTTTTCTATATCCTCAGAGCATGTTTCTAAAGAGAATCACGCAGCACCCACGGGTTGCAGGGAACTTCCTGTTAGTTATAACAGATACCTACCTTGATATCCTTTGATAGTTCAGCTTCATTACTCTGCACTTTGCGGTGCTTGCAGATCAAAGGATCCTTGTTGTTGCTCTCGGTCTTGGTTGTGTTGTCGATGGCAGACAGCTCGTCGTTCTGGCTTCTGCGTCTCTTCTGGGCCACCTTTGTTGACTTTGGTGCAGGAGGTATAGGACACAGTGGTGGCAGTGGGGGAGGTTGAAAATCTTTCTTCCAGTATTCATATGAAGCCTTGGAGTTTGATGCTCTGGAGACGGGAAGAGCATTCAGCAATTGGGATGAATACGGTGCATCAATAATGTGGTGAATTTTTACAAAATTCGTTGCATTATGTACCGATGATGCTGAAATCTCTCTGGAAGTGAAGATGACATTAAGAATCCAACAAAGGCAAAATGAAATTTCAGTGTGCATTAGATACCACATCTTCAGCTGCTAACAACAGACAAGCGAGTTGCGTTTCAAGTAGAATTAAGCCCCAGGACTTGTCCTTGGAATACAAATTTATAACCAGGATAGCAGGATATTGCAAAAAAGGCATCCCTCCAACACAGCCGCTTTTTACTTAAAGACAGAGACAGTCAGTTCTCTGGGAGAAATCAGCCAACAGGGCAAATAAACTGCAGCACTGCCTCTCTTGCCCCATTACGGTAGGAGGTGTCTTCTATGGTTACAGATACTCACCCTGACACTTGATCCTGTACACACTTGGACAGAATTAAACCGAACTGTTCCTTTAAGACTTGCCTGCTCAACTAGACAACACTCACAAGACTGAGAGGGTTCAAGTCAGAGATTTAAAATGTTGCACTTTTTGAATGGCAGGGACTATCACATTTAAGAATATGGTGGCATAGCAGATTTCTGATCATCTGAAGTTAGCAATACAAGGGAACTCCGGCAGCTCGAAGCAACACCAAATAACTCTAAACCTTGTTTCACAACTGCTCCTTTCCATCACTTTGATTCAGCTTCTCAAAGTTTACACAAAAATACTCAGCAGTGCATTCCACCTCAGGGACTGCAACATCACAAGGAGGAAATTAAGCTAAACCCAGAGAAAAGACTGAAGTGTAACGTTGCGCATCTGGCTTCATTCTGCTGTGCATGAGACAGTCCTCTCCCCTGCTCCACAACCCACTTTTCCCATGGCACAGTCCCTACTCACTGCACTCGTGCTCCCTAACTTCACTGCCTTGTTACAGCTCCAGAGAGGATTACAGCACAGCAGCACCCTCTGACCTGATCCAGTGCCCTCTCTCCTCCAAAATACATATTCTCCTTTCACTCCCAAAGCCGGAACATGGGGTTTGCCTTCACTGAGAAAAAGGGAGGAATGAACCCCAGTGTCAAAGCCCCTCCGTTATTACACCAACTGAAATACCACCCAACTAAACGTTAGCCCAGCGTTTCAGCGCTTTAAGAGTACGTCTCTATTTTCTCGGCAGAAAAGCAGATTACTCGTATTTTCAGGCCACAAACCTCAACGCTATACCAATCCAAGGCAATGCCTCAAATTCAAGCCACAAGCAAGAATTTAATGCAGTAGCCCATGACTGATGCGCAAGCCTCCCATTGCGCCTGGAAGCATTTGCTCTAGCAAAGATCTAGCCAAAATGCTGGCAGCACAAATTAAGCAAATTATATAGGGGAAATCTCAGTACATCCATTAGAAGCACTGCAAACGCTATGCTGGAATAAAGGAGAAATTCCCGGCCATAAAGGCCCCCTGAAATTCCAGACAGAGTCATGATTCAAAACACACGCTTGTCTGCCCATTAAGTCACAGATACAAAAAGACAAAACCAACAAGATGATTTTAGTGGAGAAGGGAAATGCTCGCCACCTGCCTAGAAAGCATTTTAAGGCTACTTCTGTTTCTCATGAAAGCAGAAATAATGAACTCTCTGAGAGTTCAAACATCACAGAATAGAATCGTAGTTTGGTTTGGAAGGGACCTTTAACACTTGTCTAGTTCAACTCCTCTGCAATGAGCAGGGGCATCTTCAGCTAGACAGCAAGTTCTCTTGCCATCCCCTGAAACACCTCAACTACCATGCAGAACAAGCAGACGCCACTCCCCATAGAACAGCTAACACCCCCCAGATCATCTAGAGCAATCACCTGCTGACAGATTGCCTCCACGGAGGTTTGGAGAAGGGGAATGACTCCTGCATCCCAGCAGGCAGGCAGTCTACCGCACTGTATGGAACTCAACCAACAAATCTGGTTGGCACAAATGTGTTTCCTGCATCTGGTCCAAAAGGCAGCAGCGCAAATAGTTGCCTACCAGCTTAAAAGGACAAGCAATATGGGCACAACTGGCAATTACATTTCCTGCAGCGTAAAGAGATATCCCGAGCTATGCGCAATACATGGAACAGAGCAGACGGCAACGGAAGCTGCAGGATGGGAAGCGTTTAAAATCATGTCCATCTCGACGGTTAGAAATCTGGACAAATGCCACAACATTCAACGCCTGTGCAGCAGCGAACAGCAAGAATGGGAGGACGATCGGCCACTGAAACATCAGCTTATTCTTGAATGGTTAGAACCATAATCCTCAGCATTAAGAAGGGATCGGAAACAGGTGACACCCAAGTATCACTTCACACCTGCAACAAATAATAAGGTGAATAAATTCCATTCCCACAACCACCTGGTGGGTTCCAGGAGTTAAAGACAAATCTTCAGCAGATGAAGCCTCAGGAGGCACATTACGTTATAAGCAAATGTGTGAGGACAGAAGATACAGTTCCTTGTTTAAGACACACTCACTTTCGTGCATCTTTCTGCCATTCCACCACCGTATACTCACTTCAGTTTCTTGGAGTCTTTCTTAGGTGAAGAGTTCAGTGATTTTTTTTCTTTCTCTGATTTCAGTTTCTTCCTATTCGTCTCTTCGTCCACCGCTTTCCTCTAACAGGAAGAAAGAAAACCAAATCACTCAGGTTTTTAAAGTTCACGTAAAGTATAAACCAATGCAGCTAAGTTTGGTCAATTCTTGTTAGAAGTATTGAAAAGATAGTGGAACCAACAAAGTGGAAACCCAGACCACAGCAGATACAGATTTCAGGTTCACTGAGCAGTATCCTAAGATGACATTTTATCTCCTTCTGCTTGGATATTTTGTAGTGGCAGAGATGGAACTGCTCAACCTCTTGCGGCTAATAGTAATCAAAATTAAGGCACTTCCATTGCTCAAAATAAGCATTGCATCTGTTCTGGCTGGGCTTTTTTTCTTCTACTTGGTATGAATTATACAGAAATGTATTCAGATTCCTCCTGATGTAGTCATGAACTGCAGACAGTTGGGGGTTTTGATAAGTCTTATCAAAGGGAAGGAAAACGCTGCATTCAGATGTGCAGGGGTTTTTGGGTTTATTAACAAAACTATGATCTAGATGAAATTTTAAGAGTCAGTTAAAATTGCTGCCACTGTCTTCCAACAGGAACCATTAAGGTAGAGAGGTAATAAATACTACTTTTCAATTACACTCCCTGGATGGAAAAGTACAAGATATCAAAAATCATCAGCTCACATGAATGAAAATCTTCAGAATACTTTGCTACAAGCCAAGAAAATGTAAAAGAACCTGCACTTATCAGTCAGCGTTATCCACTGGCTGTCAATAGCCAATAGCATGCTAGGACTTTGTGTCCCTCCCAAGAGTACATCCAGGTTTATGTCACTATCACAGAGCTCAGTGGGCTGCGTGCAGCACCGAGTCTACCTTTGGCAGTGTGCTCAGGGCAAGGCTCCAGATCATGACCTTCAACTGTCTCTCAGGTTGAGCTCCACACTGCTGCAAAAGATGTCTGACAGCTGTACTGACCTAGCTGGCTGTGATGAGCCTCCAAGGACAGATGCATGCTTACATAATACAGACAGTGAGGCTCTGAGGGGGGGGGTCCTGAAGTCAGACGCTCAGACTGCCAGGCAGGACATGTCTAAGATCAAACAGCTCCTGCCTTGGGTCTTCTGAGGCAGCAGGAGAAGTGACAGATTTACTGCCTCTTCACCTTTCCCCCACTGCTCTGCACAAGGGGGACTGCTGGGGTCTCTCAAATTTCTTCACGATTTCCCCACCCTCCTGAATTCTCCCCTACAACTATGGGAAGTTCAGAAAATGCCAAGACTAAACTAAACCCACATGGGAACCAGGCTTATTCACCTACACATGCTAAGCTACCCGCTTGGTGCGGACCACCAAAAAGGTATACAGGCACAGAAATATCCATAGCGAATACCCATCCACCATAAGGCTTGCAGCCAACTTTCTCTGTGCCTGCCTGGAAGCTTATTCACAGTCCCCTTTGGGAGATAGATAGCTTTCCAAAAACCACTTGTGAGCAATTACTATCTTTGCTAAATAAAGGGCTGCCTTTAATTCAAAGGAAAGCAACTATTACAGCAGAAGGACTCTGCAAGGATGTGTCTGGAAAGCCCCTTACTGGACATACGTGTCTTTTCACGTATGTCTGTTCACTGCTAGAACCACAACAGCTCCAGGGAAAGCCAAAGAAACCTTCTATGTATTTATCCAAGCACTGAGATCCAAAGCAGGGTTTAGGGATGGTTGTTACTGTCAGTGAACCTGCTTCAGTTAAAAGCCTGCATTTATGGAAAAGCAAAAGGCACGAAGCTTCTACCATCGCCCCTAAGGAATAACACAGTTCAAGCCTGCAGAATTCCTTTCTCTTTGTGTAAGCAAGCAATCACAACTGTTTCAGACTACTCCACACAGGAAAAGGCTATGCTACTCAGACTGAGCTTACTTGGCTAATGGCAGCAGAAGGGGCACCCATGGACAAAACTGAAAAGCACAAACTGGGATGGCTGGGTTAGTTCTTCGGGGCACCCCCCCAAACTGCAGACAAGGTGCTCTCCCACAACAGACATTAAACGGGTAGCACAAATGACTGCACACTCTAGCAGGCATTTCAGATACTGTGCTGCTTTTAAATGGGTTGCAGGGAGAAGGGTGGGCTTACCTTGGTTAGGCAGTTGCCAGCCTGCCACTTACTGGAAGTTGGTGGGTCAGGCTGCAGGCAAAAAGAGAAAGGAGAGATGAAAGACTGAGGTCTTCATGAGCTATTTTCCTTCTAGCACAGCTTACTAGAACCCAGGAAAATTTCCTCTTTCAACTGTTTGAAAGAGCTTGAGAGACCATGAGACCGTGGGGATGCTCTAGCATGTGCACATCGACATCTGCTTCAGAAACACAGACCCCATATCTCCACAGGATCAGTCAAACGTCTTGCACAGCACTCCTGGATCACTGCTAGCCCTGCCTGTCACTCACTAAGACACCAGTCTACATGAAAGCTTCATCTTTGTTTGCCACTAACCAACCCTGCTGCAAACTGAGACAACATCTATAAAGAGCGTCAACTGTAAAAACAGATTAGGTGCTGTCCTCGCAACGCTTGCGCAAAACTTCCTGCACGCAGCACTGCTTTCAAAGCGACAAGAACCTGTGCCAGCTGTCACACCTCTCTGCAGTCTGACAGGTCGGCTGTCAGGCTCCTGTGGTTTAACCATGAGAAAACCATTTACCAGAATTGTATAGCACATCAAGTCCGGCCTCTTCCCACTCCTCTGCCTACACAGCCCAACACACGCTTCCCTCCGCATCAAGCAAGGCATAAGCAATGACCGAGGTCTGAAGGCCTCTGGAGTCAGTCAGATAACAGAATGGGATTGCTACAAGCCCTGCCTAATCTAATAGCAGTCTGACATATTACAGTAAAGCCAACTAACCCTAAACCAGACAACAGAAGCTGCAAATCAGACACAATTCTCTGGGACCCATGCTGAAACTACCATGTGTGGGTCAGCATCACTCAAATGTGTAGCTCATTGTCTGGACACCAGAGCACAGCTATGCTCTTGCCCACATCAGTTCTCCTCAGTCACAACTCTGCTTCCAAGAGGAACCACAGTTCTTCTCCAAAAAGACAGCCTCTACTACATGAAAGGTTTACCGAGACTCCTGGGTCCCTTCCGCTGTGATTTTCTTCTCTATCCACATTCAACTCGCTGTAGAACACGTCGATAAACAAGACATGTCCTCAACTTTCTTTGAGTGAAACTACCTAGAAAACCGGTTTAAAACCCAGTTTGTTTCCCCATGGGTTTAGGGGTTTTCATTAGGTTTTCCAAACACTAGACTTCTGTTTAAGAAGAAGAAGGAACTATGGCCTGTAGGTCAAAGTCTGTGCTTTTGCATGGGAAGAACTAACTATAAACAAACAGGCCGTGTGCACTAACTTGCTCCTCGAGCATCATGGATGAACAGTTTGCTGTATAAAACAAGGATAAACCATCAGTGGCAAATAGCTGATCATTGGCAAACAGTGGCAAATAACTTCACTGGAGCAAGAAGGGTCTTTCAATGGAGGGTTCTCAGGACAAAGCAGGCAGCATTTGGTAAAAGAAGAGAAGCACATAACATCTGCTTCCTTCCAAAGACACCCACGTTGCAAAGGGCAAAGTCTGTAACTGAACTGCTGGATGGTAAAGCACGCAGATCAAAGATGAGAAAGATACTCCTTTTCAAAGTCTGTTTTCTGCACATAAAATTTTCCCCGTTGAGGTGCTTCTCAGGTAAAAGACAGGAAAGCTAGGGCTGGCGGAGGGGGAAGAAATAAATTATAGGGTTTCTGGGGTTTGTGAGAGCACCTCAAAACTGTCAGCAGACTGCTTACATCAGCTGTGGTCCATAGGATATAGGCATGCGCTTCCCTTCCCACTGGCCTGAGAACGTTTTGCAAGCTGGAGGAACTGTCTGAAACCATGGGACACGAGCACTTCCGCAGCAGACTTTTAGAAAATGCATGCTCTCAGTAATGAAACCTTAAGGCACCACATTCTGTTTGTCTGCTTTTCCCAATAAAAGCCTCAGAATTGCCAGTGCAGCACTATCTGAGCCAAATCCAACAGAAGCAAGTCTAAGCACATTCCAGCCCTTCCTGCAGGTCTGATCACTTCAGCTGCAATCTGGGAGAAGCTCAATCTGTCACTTGTGCACAGGAGCTGCACTGAGAGAGGGGCTCCTCTTAACCTATCAGGAAAGTGGTCTTATCCTGAAGCAGTCCATGGCTTTAGCACCCAGAAAAGCCCCGTGAGCAGAGGTGGGTCCCAGACACCCCCAGATGAGCTGTGCTGCTCATCTGCGCCTTCCTTATGTTTTGCCAGTGAAGTCACTAATTCCTCAAGGAGTGCTAGACAAACACTTCAAGGTTAAGCAGGTAAAACTCTAATTATGCTGTTAACAAGGGTTATAGAATTGATCAATTCTAGAAGGGGAGCAAAGGGCAGGAAAAGTCTGATGATGCAGCATAGACGTCACAGGGACACCTGAGCCATGAGAGGATTTCAGGTCTCCTGTCCTGGCTGCATTCAGACAGCGGGGAGGCTGAGGCAAGAGGCTGTATTAAGCAGCCTCTGCATTTTATCTGCATTCACCTCAGGCGCTGACGCTCTCAAAGGTTCCTTGGCTTCACTGCCACTTGTCTCTGAGTCTGAAGAGCTGTCTGAGTCACTGGTGCTCCCTGAGTCACTGGTGCTCCCTGAGCCACTGGTGCTCCTTGACTCCGAGCTGCTGGAATGTGCTGATGCTACAGTCTTGGCCTGGGACTGTTGGACACTGCAAGGCCACCATGAGATAAAATTAGAAAGCAGCATAGGTGAAGTTTCTTGTTATATTGACATGACAGGATTCAAAACTAAAACTGAAACCCCTGTTTTGGTACTGAGACGAGAAAGGATAAGGCCAAGGAATACAGTGCCATGCTCAAAAGATAAAGCACCGGAATAAAAAACCTCTAGAAGTAATAAAACCTCCAACTCTATAACCAGGTCAGAGAAATCTCTGAGCAGGACTGCTGCAGTCTGCAGCTGCATTTAGCCAACTGAATTTTAAAAAGGAACCAAAACTGGCAAGTGCTCTTTTGAAAGCCTCATCCCTCAAAAGAAAAGGGTGCCGTAAAGGCTAATGACACAGAAACATCCACGCCAGGATGATTTCTCTTTTCTATATTCTTCCCATAAAGTTTTCAATTCATCTGTGTTACTTGGGCAAGGTGCTGGAACTGCTTCTTTAACAACCACGTCAAGCACCAGCAGTTTTTGCAAGACTCTCCTCTCTTCAGGAGTGTTTTCCTCCAGCACTGGCAACAGGAGTGAATGGAACTGAGGAAGAGCCATGACTTGGATGCAGTCCTTTGTTTCGAAATGGGCTTGTGAATATTTTTTTTTCTCTTTGAAACTTGTTCCATACGTCAGAATCAACACATTTGTATGGATTGGAGGCAAGTTTCTTGAAAATCTTGAAAATTCTGTGCTTCTCAACTTCTTGTAATACTGGCAGGTGGCCGTTACGTCTACCCTAAATATTGCTTCTGACTAACAATACATGGCAGGAACTACTTATAAGGAGCTGCCTTATCAGGAGGAGCTGAAACAGCCTCCGTGAGTCTACCCAACGCTTTTCCGTTCTTCGCCTGCTTGGCTGTTTTGGGCTTCCTTCTAAACTAAAACTGGACTCACACCTCACCCAGCACTACTACAACTGAGAATCCCCTTGGCTCCAGGGTGATCTTCAGATACTCTGGTGGAGGGCAAGAGAACTTGGGGAAATATAATTCTGGTTGATAAGAAAAATCCAGCATGCCTGGATTATTCATTTCTCATTGGAGCTTTCTGTAAAACCCCATACAACTAACGCCAATTTTCAACAGCAGCTTCGGGCAGCTAGAAACCAAATCCTGTATCTACAGGAGAAACAAGGAACCCCTTACCCATGCACCCCATATATTAAGACGTAGTTTGTTTTTCCCTTCTTATTTAGTCTAGCTGTTAGTTCAGGAACAAAGCTGTACCTTGGAGGAGCAAGTGGATTGTCAGCAACCTGTTTTGTTCACAAAAAAGAAGGAGGAGAATGAGAGTAAAGGTTAGCTTAAGGCATTCGGAACAACGCAACAAGGCCTGATGATTTAAAGGCATGTCTGCGCGCCCAGCGTATAAAACATCTAAAACCGACTTGGTTGTCATCGCTGTCTTCGCTATCACTGACTTGCAGGTCTTCCTGGAGCAGCACTCTGAAAGACAACCAGAAGATAAGTATCAGCCAAGGCAGACGTACTTTCAAGTACCAGACACTGAAAACGACTTGGTTTGTGTGTGCTTGCCAAAAGAAACCAACCTCCCACATTCTTTAGGAATGTTTGGCATTCTCTATCTGCTAAACCCTGTCGTTAATGAATGATAAAACGATAACACACAATCTAGGAACATTATATTGTACTTTTCAACTAATCTCAGGACATTTTGAAAAGGATGTCAGTATCATTGGCTGCCATCTACACACAACAAAGATGAAGCTCTGTGAGGGAAATGCTCCTCGCTTAAGTTTGTCCAGCGCACTAACGCAGCAGCACAGGGTGGAAGAACTCTGATCCTTGTACATTAAGAGAGTGGCGTGCTATTGGGCTGCACTGAGTCCCCAAGGGACAGAAAGCATCATCTGTGCACCAGAAGCTGCGTGCGCTCATGCTCTCTGCTCTCAGGGGCTGCAAATGTTTTTCTGTCACAAGGGTTCTCTTTTTGCTGCTCAAGTGTTCTACCGTACATACGTAAGTAAATGCCAAGGGCAAGCCTCCCTCCTCTTTCTTCTCTACACAATGAACTTGATGCTCCTGCACATCTCAGCAATAACTGTAAATCAAGCAGTTCAGACACTCCAAGCAGCTTACAAGTGGGGAGTCGCAAACTCTCTTTTACTATTGCTAGAGAGCAGGCTGCCTGCAAATGTTTCTAGAAGCATCATTTCGTCCTCTGCCTGCAGGTGGTAACTACTGCTTGCTATTTCAATGTATTACTGAAGGCCTCGAGAGGCTGGAAGGGAAGGATCTGTGGGCGGGGACCCAGCCTTCCCCCAGGTGTTATTCTCCTCTGGAAATCACACAGGCATATTCAAAAGGAGCTGGAAAACAGACAGGCAAAACTCCTGCTGTTCGAAAGTACAGTGATTCAAATCCTGAAACTAGCTGGAGACCAGCTCCTCAACCCAGAGAATTACACAAGTGTCATTTCAAAACGGGATGAAAGCTTGGCCACTGACACAGGGATTTTGATCAATCAGGTCATAGCTGCGTTTATTTCAACCTCATTTCCAACTAAGGGCTTTCTGTGAGAAATTTCTCTCATGCCCAAATAAGAAAAGTAAGCCTCCAACCCCTCAGGACAAGACATTTTAGAGCAGGAAAACAAGTAAGAAAGATTCCCAGGAAACCACATCCACCTTGAAAAGTGGGGGCAGAGTTTGTGTTCCTGATACTTGTGGGGAAAAGGAAAACGACACAAAACTTCACGTTCTTTCACGCCTTCATGTCCGATTATGAACAAAGCAAAAACCATTTACAGCTCTGGAGGTCACCTCTGATGACCCTGAGGTGACCTTTGCTTTCCTAATTCTGCGACATCGGAGGAGTGAAAACCTTGAGTCAAAAAAGTGATTCCCTCCTTTAAGCACAGTTCCCACAAAAGAGACACGCTATTTTACAGTCACACCAAAGCAGCTGCCATGCACGGAGATACTCTCCTTGAAACAGGACCACATTTACTGCCAAAGCTGACCACGGACTCCCAACAAACAATTCCACAAATCAGATGTGACAAATCCACTCTTGTCCACTGAGCAGGACGGCGCGAAGAAACCCCAAAGGTCTCCTGTGTCTACCAGTACAGAGCCAACCCTTGCCACACAGATGATGCCTGTTGAAAAGGTACCAACCCCACAGTCCCCGAGTACCTTACCCTGATGCACAAGAGGTTCTCTGCGCACACAGACTTTGATTACACCCAAAGGCCTACCGCGCTCTCTTTGCATTTGGCCCGTGCCATTGCCCTGTGGCTGCCTTAATTAGCTCATGCCTTAACAGACGCCAGGTTTTCATTTGCAGGACCTGTTCTTTTCCAGCTTAGATACACACCATCAATCTCCCTCCAAAGCTATAGAAAAGCTCTGTTAGTGAGAGAAGGAGCACTAAAATCAGCATCGCTTGAAAGCAAAGGCTGGTCCTTCCCCGCCAGCTGGGCTAAAGATGCATCACCACAAATGAGTGAGACATTACCCCTTTTAAAAGAAGGGCTCTTCCATTCCAGCACTGCCAGGTGCTAACTTCAGGCTGTATTCAAGAATTAAAGCCGTCTGGGAAACCCTTGCACGCTCTGTAAAGCCGAATGCTTAATTTGGGCACACGAGCACCCTGGGATTTCAGGGCTGCTTCAAATTAAGCAGCACAAGCGCTGTTTGTTTTCAGCCAGCTACACTTGGTAAGGCAAGCTACTCCAGGCAGCTGGATTTTCAGTCACGTGTGATTTAAACAGCAAAGAAAGCAAGCCCTGTTGTGCGAGTGAAAACAGAAAAACAAAGAGGAAGGGATGCATCGGTTCAAGGGACAGGTGCAGAGGAAGTCCCTGGGGAAATCCTTCTTGACTCCATTTTGAACATTAGCCTAAGCCACCCTCTTCCTCCCACTTCAGCTGTCTTTGCTGACTGTGGGTACACTGGCTCTGAAGAGCCCGCACGGACGCTGAGCAGAGAGGGGATGTTGGCGAAGGACAGAGGTACGTACCATGCCGAAGTTACAATTCTGGACCTCTGCGCTAAGAAAGGCGTATTTTCAGATTCTTGTCTACAGTAAAAGTCTCTTCTCTCTCTGCTGCCTGGAAAACTGACTCAAGCTCAAAAGGGATTTTTACAGGCAGCTGAGAAGAGCTGAAAAAGATTGTCTGTGGAGGAAGGCAGAGCCTGCAGCAGTTGAAACGAGTATGTTTAACAGCGCAAAGAAAAGTCCCAGAAGTCCTTCAGGAGGAGCAAGCTGGGGTGGAAGAAGGAGCAGCAAAAGAAAGAATGGATTAAAGCAGCAGCTAACTACTCAGGAAGACACTATCCCACACTACCAGCCAGGGGAGGCTCCTCTGCAGAATGTCAGAACAGCACGAAAAGGGTTGAGTTTTACAGACCTGACAGAGCTTGAGTGCAAGACTCTACAATCTCAACCAAGAGATGGCAACTGAGTCTGGTTACTTACGATACTGTTGTCTGAGAACGAGGCAACGTATCCAAAGGTCCATCGTACTGTCCTGTAAATCAAAAGAGAATCAGCGGGGTTTATCTGCCTCACCGGTAGCGTATTTTACCCTATGGTCTCTGAGCATCAGGTTAGAAAGTCACTTTCTTCCAGGACGTAACTGATTGCCACTGAGATTATTTATCACTCCAAATGGGGCTTCCTAATGAAATACTGTTTGTTCTCTGCTGAACTGCTGCCTTAATTTCTAGGTAAGGAATGCATACAGTCTCTTCAGCATTTTCTAAACTCATCAATGTTTAACAAAGCACAGGAAACCACGTCCCTTAATCAAGGTAAACATTTGATGTTCTCAATGTATGACACTCAAAACCGTCTCTCAATACACATAGAACAGTGTGCTTTCCTTTGGATTTCTACTTACTCTGGTTCTGTGCTACACATCCAACAGGCTGCGACTCCTAGAAAGCAAGCACAAGGTGCAAGTTGAGAATCAAATACATCATCTCTCAATAGCAGCGTATCAGTGATCCGATTTCCTTGTGTTTGTTACTCTAATCGATACTTTGAGCAACGTGACAAGGAATAACTCCGAAGTCTCCAATAGTCTAAGCTTGCCTGATGTAGCTTAGCACGGACAGAAGTGATGCATTGCAAGTAACCATCACACAATTCAAAATCCATTGTGACTTCTGAAGATAATTTCTCCTAAAAGCCTTTACCTATGAAAGGAGGTGCAAGAGTTGGAAAGCTCATCAGATGAAAGTACGTGCAAGAGTTGGAAAGCTCTCTTCTAATTTATCAAAAGCCTTGGCAAAAAGAGGGTGTTTACCTTTGTTGGTAATGGAAATTTGGAAGGCTCTGCAGTAGGAGGAGTAGGAATATCTGTCAGAAGAGGTGGCCATGACTGGGTCATTTCCTGGAAAGCAAATGACAGAAGTGGGTTACAGTATTTTTGCTGATACAGGCAACTGAAGTTGTACCTCAAAGACATTTATATTCATGTACAATAAAAAGCTGAGCCCATCGTAAACCCAAGAGGCAATACCACAGCAAGAAGCCCTCTTTGAGCTCAGCGAGCCAGACCGTCATGAGCACTTGCTCTTTTTCTCCAAGCATACTTGCATTGCCCAATTAGCAGCAACCTCAGTGAAGCTTGTAGAGAGTTAAATACTTCCTATGTTTGCAGGATTAGGCTATCACAGTTAATAAAGGGAAAAGGACATAAAACCTGTCTACCAGTAGCTCTGGACTTTTTCAAAGTTCAGGAACTTCCTATTATGTTCCTATTACAGCAACAACACCCCCCTGAAAGGCTTTTCAAAACTCAAGGGGGTCAGCTAGGGAGCTCTGACTGCCAGCCATTCCTCATGCTATTCTACCTGAAACACTGCCTTTTGCTCTGACTGGCCAAGATGCCTTTGCTGCAGAGCTCCAAGACGTGGTTTCAAACCAAAGAGAGCGACTGCCTGATGGGCTATGTCTTTAGGAGCCTTTCTGCCCTGTTGCCCTGCCCTAACTCTCACCCAGGGACCAGCTAGTTGGGCTAAGCCATGGTCCGGCTAAGAGTAGAGCACACAGACCGCAGCCAGGAGATAGGGATCAACCTCCAACCTGCCTCTTCTGGCACCACAGCTGGACACAGAGGACTGGGCTAAAGCTTTGGCTTGCACTGCAACAAACACGTGAACAGCCTAGCACAGACAACGATCTTTGTCTTGAACATACGCTAAAACACCTTAATGGGGGTCAATCTAGACAAAACCTTTGGGGAAGCTGGGGCTCAGAAATTCAGAACCACTCTGTTGAAATCACACAAGACAGACTTTTCTTGTCTCCCTATTAAGTTTAAATCCTGAAGAGTGTAATACTCCCTCCCAGAAATAAAGGAACTCATATGGCCTGCCACCCTCACTGCCTCTCCTGGAACACTTATCTTATTTGCACTCTGTGCTCGGTGAAAGGGTCCCATGTACTCAGACCCAGCTGAGTACTGGCAGCCTGTGCGCTGCCCACAAAGCCATCTCTGACACAGGTTGCAGAGGCAGTTTTGCATTAAGAGCTGGCTCAGATTGGCGCAAATGTACCATAATTACAGGGACAGAGAAGCCCAGTCCAGCAGCAGTGCCATGCACGCGGTGATATTCCTCCTCCTCCCCCCACCACTACTTCAATGTATACAAAACACAAACACGTCGATCTATTATTTAAGAGCACCTACCTTCAAAATTTCCTTAACGGCTTGGGCATCCCAGCGGAAGGTTTGCTACAAGCAAATAAAAAGAAGGAAGCAGCATGAGTTTCTTTGTTCCTTTACCAGCTGACTGAGATAAACAGAGGCACTCATCAAACGTTTGCTTACCAACAGTTCTACAAAGGCCACGGGAGTCCCTTAATAAGAAAAGACTAAAAAGCCCCATCAGAAGGGCACTTTATTCTACAAAGCCTGTTGTTTTCAAGTCTTTAGTAGAAGATATATTCCAATAAAGATGAGAAAGAACCAAAGTGAAAGAGAGTTCATTAAACAGTGGTGCTTGTCCAGCTGACAGGATTCCCCCTGCTTCCTAACTGGTGTCCTTCTGTGCACCCACGTGCACTCAGCAGAATAAGAAGCCAGTATAAAGCCCTAAACTGGGAGCAGGCAAAGTAAAGGTGGCTGTAAGTGGAAGAATAACCCACCGGACTCTTAAATGCCAGCTCCTGGACTCAAGGGAACACCAACTGTGATTAGAAAAGTTGAAAAGCAGTATGACTAACTTGTGCAGTTCAGGATAAAACCTTGAATGCACCGCCGGGTTAGAGCAACACGGGGAGGAACTAGTCTGCCTTCACTACAACAGGCTTGCACAAATGCACAGGTGCACACACCCGCAAAAGAAGGGAGGGAGATTTTCATGCAGAAAACAATTTAAGAAATGCACAGGCATTCTGTTCAAGCTGCACAGCAACTGTGTGACAAAACTCTCCGAAATACCTCCAAGTCCTCTTTTCACCGGCAATTCCAAAAAACCCACACACTTCCATAAGCACATGCCCTGAGGCTTACAGAGATCTCTTAGACACACTAGAGAGAGATGAACAAGGAACTCGGGATAATAAGAATCACCCCAAAGCAAACTAAATTGCTTGAGGAACCACCTGGTACACAAAGGAGAGGTCCACTGGCCATGATGTGTGGGCCAGACACCCAGCCATCAACCAGAAGCAGTGCAGTGCCCCAACCAGGCAGTAACTCAAGACAGGGACGGCATCAGCCTGCCCGGCACTGCCGTCTTTTGTGGCAGACTCAGTTACAGCCTCACAGCAGGAGGCACCAGTAGCCTGCTCCTTGGTCTCGGTGTGATAGCTGGAGGCGGAAGGGCAAAGCACGAGAAGCATTGACAGAATAGTGGCAAAAGCCCAGCTTTCTCCTCTCTGCACAATGCAGTCAACGCTCGCCAAAGCTGGGAAACTCAGAAAGTGGGCATCTTTTTGAAAAGAAGGTTTTGCCACAGATACTACAAGGAATAAGCAGCGCTGGTTTGGGGTAATGGCTGAAGAGCTTTTAAGGCTGCTGCTTTTTATCAAAGGTATTCCATTAGAAATTACAGCACACATTTTTATTCCACTCTGCCAAGGTGTGCCAAATGGAGCTGAAGGACCACACAGCTCTCGCATGTGGAAGTAGGGGGCTGAAGCTTGCTCCCTGATTTGTAAACAGCCTGCCTCGCCTAAAGACCTTTCTGCTCCTTCTCATTTCAGTAATTTCCACCTGCTTATCTGTATGCCTCTGTCGTCACAGCCCACGTAGAGCTGCCCCTCTGACACCAATCAGCCCTGTGCTGCTTCTCAGTCCCTTTCACCTCAGGTGAAACTGGTGCCTGTAGATATGCAAGCAGCGTAGGTCAAGAAGAGCTAGAGCACGCAGGCATTTCCTATGTTGCCTGCTATCTCCTCCTAATTGAAATGGACTCGCAACGTGTGTGTGTGTGTGTGTGGCTCAAGAATACCAGCTACTGCTCTTTGCCTGGTTTCAGGCTAAATTATTAGTGCTGAGAAAACCCGAGCGAGCAGGATCAGAAAAGCCAATTTGAGTTCCATGCCCTTCACTGTGCTGGCAGTTTTCTTTGTTTCCTAATGAGAGCTTTGCCACTGCAGCTATCAATTATCAGCAGAGAAGGTCACCTCTTCAGGCTGCTGAAAAAGTTTCCCATTTACAGCTGCTTCCAATTTAATACTATATTTTAATAGAAATATTTGGTTACAAATTTATTTTTCCATGTCAACCGCATGGGCTTTTGCCCCTTGAATGCAATGGGGATCACAAAACTGCATATGCATGAATGAAGACTTAGTTTGAATAGAACAGGCGGGGCAAGATCAGACCAAAACCTACCACCCTTCCTCACTTCATCTGTACGTGCTTCGCTAGCTCAGAGCGGGAGGAGATCTTGCATATTAAATGCACTCTCTGTTCACACACAAGTCACGCTAGGAATAACACACTAACTTACTCTTCAAAGTGATTTTCCACCTGCATTTCTGTGTTAAGAATCTACCCTCTAATACTATAGATAGATGCAAGATGCACACACATAGGGCACGCTTCCAAAATGACCCAGCCAACAAAAGAGACTGTATGTATTTTAACCAAGCCTCTAATCATCTTGATTAGGGATGCAATAATGTGCTGCTGTGTACTGAAAAAGCCTGCCAAAACTTGAAGCTACAATCAACTTGATGAAAACAAACACGTAAACACAGAAATCCATACAGGTTTTTGCAGGCTATCTTAAGAAACACCAGACACCAAAGCAGATGCTCTGCCAAAGATTTACCACTAAAGAGATTATAATACATCTCTGATACAAAGCCAGGTCCAACGATCTGAAGCATGGCTTACTCCATCCACCTGGTTTTAGAGGATGTGGTGACAAAGCTGCTTTTGGGGAAAGCTGAAGCAACCGTTCCTAGTTACCTATTCAGGAGAGCGTTTATTGGAACAAATACGAAGACTGTGTGAATATACCTGTGATTAAAATAATTTCTAGTCAGGCAGGCACCATCCTGCAAGCAAACTATCAGCATGGGTGGTCCTTAAGCATGTTTTTAAGGGATGTTTATCGCTTGCTGCAGACACAGTGCACTTGTTCAACAGATCTCTTTCTTTCATCCGCTCACCGATTCCCACAAGTGTTTGACGCATGGGGAACGTCTACCCTTTCTTAAGAGGGCAAACAAAACTGGCAGCTGCTGCAGTAAAAAAGGCCCCTGCAAGCCACAGGAGAACTGGCTACACAGGGGAAACCGCAACACTGGTGTCGAGCAAACAAAAGCAGCAAAACCGCATCAAGTACGGGAGGTACAGGCAGGTAGTTAACACAAGATTTTCTTCTGACTTCTTTCAGGTTCAGGAATTGTAGGGGTTGTTTTTTATATTTGTTTCTGTTTTAAAGTTCACACAAAAAGAGTTATTAGCCTTTTTATAAGGAAAAATATGGAACTTGAGCTGAAGCTTACCGAGGTGTCTTCGCACTGTTGCCTGTGGGCTTTGCACTAAGCCAATAACAAACCAGATAAAGTGTGCGCAGACTTCGAAACAAGCTGTATTTTAAGGATGAGTATCCCTTCCCTGACTTCAGCGTGGGAATACTTGCACACCCTTAGGTTTCCCTTGGTGCTACTTTTGTATTGGCTCAAAACCATTCAAATCAGAAGCTCAAAAAGGGACTTTTGTTATCTAGTCACAAAATCTTGGTTGATATAATTTGTTTAAATTCTCAGATTGCACAGAGCTAAATATGTCTTTCATGACTGCTCCATGAATTATAGCTACAGACTTTAAAGGCCATTTTGTTACGTGGAAATTGCCTGAGGGTTCGTTGCTACTGCAAAATAACGTACAGATACTGTTTGGCAGCCGAGTCCCCGTAGCAGCAGCTCGAGCTGTTCTACGAAATTCGGGAAGCTGCAGTCAGAGAACGACAAACCCATGAGCAGAGAAGGCAATTTTCTGAGCAGATTTCCTAAGGCTAGGATTAATTTTCACAGAGGGTTAATAATTACCGCAAGACGCACCGTTTTTAGCGCAGAAAATTCACTTCATTTCATCAAAAACACAATGGCCACAACAAACAAGACAAAAGGTGGAAGAGAGAAGGAAAGGCAAAATGCAACTCAAAGAAAACTGAAACGGAAACCCAACTTTCAAAAACCTTCCTATCCGACTGTCCTTGTGGAAAGAGAAGAAACTTGGTTCCAGTGCTGCACTAACAAGGCACCTCACACTGCAGCAGCTGTAAAATGTACGTTTGGGGATGCACTTGTTCAAGTTTTCTTCTAGCTTCAGGTAGCCAGCTGGGTGGGTTTAGCAGTGCAGGAGGAGCAGAAACAAGCAACGCATCCTACATCTCCCCTCTCACCAGCTTAGTTCTTGACCGTAATGGAGCAAGACTCTTGTAATTCCAGCAAAGCAAAGCTAAAGTCCATCTGCTTGCCATTGCTCCCAGCGTTAAGTTTCACTTCTACATTTCATGAAAAACAAAAACCATGCTATACTTTTTGCTTTATGCACACTAAAGCAATACTGAGGCACCACAGAAATGTACAGAATGGCTCTGCCTCATCCAGCGAGACAGAAATCTTCAAAGTTACATCAAAATCTACTTGTTCTCATATTTGTGTTTACGCTGCTCGCTTGGTTTTGACACCCGCGACTTCATGGCAGACTACAAATCAAAGCCACCAGGCTCAAAGTCCACAGGAGCCTTCTAAAATAATTTATCTGGGTGCTATTTCAGGTCCTCTGTGAGCCCCAGTTTAACCAGCAGGTTGCATGCAGCCAAGTCCCCTGTGGACGATTTCACAAGCGCGCTTAACCCATTCAAGTCCACTCCTCTCCTTTCCAAGGCAACCTAAAGTTGAGTCACTGAAACAATGCCATACCTCCAGGCACTCTCCTGCTTCTGTCCCAGGGTCAACCCAGAAGCCCCACTCACAGACAAGACAAGACAAGACAAGACAAGACAAGACAGCAGCTCCAGCCTGCCACCACCCTTGCTGCAGGTTTGAAAACAAACCAAACCGTTTCCATCAACTTCTACTCTTGCTTTCTTCAGCTGACAATGAAGGCTCCTGGCAATGGAAGCATTTTACATCAAAATGCTCAGTAAACAATGGGTGCACTGTCCTGTTCCTGCCTGGCTGCCTGGAGGAAATAAAACAGTCCTCAAAGATATTACATGCTTTTCTAACTCCAAGATGGATTATTTTGCTCAATCTCAAACTAAATGCATGGACCTCTTTCTTGTGTCCAAAGAGCTTCGGAGAAAAAGAAAAAAAATCACAGGTTTGCCTTCCTTTGCCTGAAGGTTTCAAGTTTCTCAGAAGCTCTAGCTTTACTTCCTAAAGCCATTTAACCACTTGAGGGTTTATGTACTGCTGGAGGTCAGCAGGAATCAGGCTATTAAAAGCTAAAAGGCATTTTGCAACAAAATTCTAGTCACTTAGATCCAAACCCAGCATAGCTACTGTTTGGTTGGGTTTAGTCTGTGTCTATTACTTGTTTCTTTTCAAACCTGGGCATTAAGGTACCTGTTAACTTCTCATCAATGTCATTTTGCCAGTTTCCTCTCCTTTTCCACAAGAAATTGCCTACAGCCGTTTGCAGCTGATCAACACCCTCTTCCACAAAAGGCAGAAGGCACCCACACTCTCCCTTTCTCCTACAAAGGCAAAACACAATCTTAAAACTCTCTCCACCTCTCTCCTTGCCCAGCTGCCTTAGGTCTCAGTCCTTGGCAGAGAAAGGACAAGTGCAGTGACCAGAACTAAGATATGCTCGAGCTTGCTGCCCAGGATGCCTTCTGCTGACAACAACAAACAAAAGAGCTCTGCTCCTTTTGCTCATAGCTGGGGGACAAGAAAGAGCCTACAGTCTTTCCCTGAATGCAGAATTTTAGAGGGCTTTCAGGGTCTTGCTTATGATTTACAATCCCACTTCTGCACTAAATTTCCTTCGAGAAACTGCTCAAAAAACATTCCATGGAGCGGGAAACAGAATGGTCTCGTGCTTCCCAAGGGCTAAGTCCATCTGGTAGAAATCTTCAGGATATTTTTTGTTTACATCGATACTTCCCTGAGGGTCTACAGTTACATCGTACAAACTCACTTAGGAGAGCCCTGTGGTGTTCACAGACAACTACCCAAAACCCCAAAAAGCCCAAAAACCTTCATCCTACCAGGTGACCATAGAACTCCCTGCACAGTCAGCTGTCCCAGTACTCAGCAAACATATGGGACTTCTACTCACCAGCACTCAGACCGAGTACCAACGCTCTGCATGCACTGACTGTAGGTACATCACCCCCTGACCTCTCAGCGTATCATTTCCCCCCTTCTTCTTTTCAACAATCTTTACAGGCAAGACAAAAGTCACAGCAACAGAAGCAGTCGCTCTAACCATAAGGCCTGCTGCAGCCTCACTGATAAAACAGACACGGAATCATGGCGAGTGCTGCATTTTCACCATCCAGGTATCTCCCCCAGATGTACTGGCAAAAGGCACTCTTAAAATACACCTTCTAAAAGTGATAAAGTGTGCACAGCCATCAATGCTGCTCGTAGTCTCTGCCCTTTGGTGACCTGTCCTTCCATAGCTGAGCTTACCCTGCCAGCAACAGAGTCTCCTAACTCACCTTTACGGGCTCAGAAGGGATTTCTGATTTGAATAGTCTGGCTCTGGCATTCACCTTCAGATCTGAGATCTTTTCAAAGGGCTCTCTATGGTATTCCTCCAGGAGAGGTTTGAGATCTGGCGATTCCTCTCGCGCCTGATCTTGGACATCCATTGGTCTCACACAGGCAGTTGGTTTCTGCTGCATCGCGCTGGGCTTTGATGGCAAAGCTGTAGGAACCGTCCGAGAGGAAGGCCGAGTGTTGCTGCTCAGGTCAATGTCTGAGCCGTCCTGACTTTCCTCTTCCTCTGATCCTGTCACTAGGTCCTGAAACGATTTTCTTTGACTGTAGGTCAGCTCCTGGCTTTTGCTGCTCTTTTCTGACTTGGAACTGACGTGCAGGTCGGAACGCAGAGGTGACAGAGGTTCCAGTGGAGGAGGCAAAGGTGTCAGAAATGAAGAAAATGAGAAAATGGAGTAGTCCAGATCATGAGCACGACCTTCACCAGCCGCACGCCTGTCACTTCCCTTGCGATGAAGACCTTCGTGACTTTCCTTGTCACCACAACTGCGTTTGCGACTTTGGCTCTGACCGTTGGATGAGCTGCCGCTCTGCACGTGCAAACCTGAATGCGGTTTTGGCCTTGATTGTGCCTTTTCGCAGGGACTTGAGCGGTGAGCAGGAGGAGCACTTACAGCCGTAGTGGGTGGATGGTGGGCTGTGTCGTGGAATGAAGGTGATGATGTAGGGCTGGTATTTTCATCAAGGGAGTGTGGGAAATGAGGTGCTTCAGGTGAGACCGGAGGAAGGACTTCCTGAAGCCCTAAGAAATTCCATTGGGTTTTGGAGTTGATGAGCCCCATGACATCCTCATAATTGCCCAGCACGTTCCGAATTTGGTTTGACAAGTCATCTCCTTTATGAGTCTGCAACAGAAGAACAGAGGCAGAAATGGAAAAAGCACGGACCCTCAACTTCAGGAGACTCAGCTCTGTAAGAGAGATTCGTCAGGATCTTAATTGCATCACCGTGTATCACCACAAGCAAAGTTAGGCAAGCTCATCTTGATCCTGCAGTGCAGTCCCTCCAAAGCAAGTGGGACTGCTCTGCTCACTCTTAGTTCTTCTGAGCCAAACTTGTAGGTGTGCCTGCAGTCTTCAGGAACACTAACAGCAGACCCGTTTGTTTCTATCACAGCTGCACACAGACAGGCAGCCAAGCTGCTCTTGGGTGCTCTCCCTCAAATTCCCAAACTACAGGAAGTAGCCTCCAAATGAATCTGCCCAGCCCAAAGACCTTACTGCGCTTGCACCATCTTCAGAGCTTTAAACACATACTCTGATGAGCTTAAGTTAAGCAGATGGGAAGATGCTGGTTCTGCACGTGTCACACTCAACTCTGCTACACCATATGCAGAAGCCACAGCTCTGCTCTTACGCTCCAACCATCTTTCCTCCTCTCCCTCCACCACACCGCCCCCCCCCCCATTACCTTGTAGGGTGCTGCAAAGACGGGAGGCTTCTCAGGGAGCTTGTTTTTCTCCTGCTGAGCCTCCCCAATTCGTCTCTCTCTCTCTCTAGCATGCAGCAGGTTTCTGTCCTCATTGCATAAGCTTTAGGAAAGAGAGAAAGAAAGGATGGTTAACGCTTTACACCACTGTTACCAACGAGTACCTACTGTGCTTCTCAGACAACAGTGCATGTCCAGCATGAAAGTCATTTTGAACAGGATGCTTACAGTTGGCAAATCAGTTACGTCATGTCACCGCATGGTGCTATAATACATACAAGGTACAGCAAGCATCCTTCTCGGGGCTTTCTACTCTTGATACCATACATCAAGAAAGGTGGGAAGGGAAAAACTATCCGTCCATTGAATCGTCAAACACTGGTTCCAGACTCTTTTCAGTGGTGCTCAACGGCAGGATGAGGACCAATGGCCACAAACTAAAATTCAAGAAGCTTCACCCCAACGTGAGGAAGAACTTCTTTACATCAAGGGTGGCAGAGCACTGGAACAAGCTGCCCAGGAGAGTAGTGGTGGCCCCCTCTCTGGAGACATTCCAAACCTGCCTGGGCACCTTCCTGTGTCATCTGCTCTAGGTGGCCCCGCCTTGCCAGGGCGGGTGGGCTGTATGATCTCCAGAGGTCCCTTCCAACCCTCACGGTTCTGTGATTCTGTCTAACTCTTCACCTGAGGGTAAAAAAGAATCTACTATTTTGAAGGTGTTGCCACTTTCAGAGACTGAACTTTGCCAGCTTTATAAAGAGGCTTGAAAACTTAGTCTTTACTTTAAATTGGCAGTCAGAAAGCTGCTTGCTTACCTGCCAAACCATGCAGTTCCATTTAAAGCAATCGTGCAAATGTATTTAAAGTGGTGGTCTCAGAAATCTGGAAAGCACCAGGTCAAATCCCCCTGTTCCTCCTCAACCGCATACGCATACACTCAATTCCGCCAGCCCCACATCAAAACAGCAATAAAGCTGCGTCACATGCGCAGCAGAATAACTTCACGGAAAGCCAGATACTTTAAACTACACCATCTCTGTGAAATACTCCTGCAAAATCTGGGACTATTAATGGACATTTGTCAAGCAGCAGCACGGAGGCACAGTATGTGGATGCAGGCATTGGCCTCCTCTCCTGCTTCTACTCTACTCACAGGCACACTATGTGGATGCATTATTTTTCTCTCTTCCCTCCTCTTTCTACCCTACCGCACAGTCTACTGCATACATGCAATTCCTATATTCTTCTTAGTACACTCAACTTCTCGAGCGTCCCAGTTTGGAAGGGAAGAGCCTTGCCTTCCCCACCACTGACATTTTCTCAAAGACCACACCGATGATCCCCAACTGAAGGTCAAGCTAGAGGCCTGGCTTTCCTGAAACAGTTAATCAAGAGGTCCAATTACTGCAGAAGTGGCTTCCTGACACAATGTGAGCTATGGAAAACTGCTGTCTGATGGCAAGCTTCCTGCTAGGCCCTGCTCCCATGTGCCCTCCTGCCACCCAAGAAAACGGCTGTGTGACCTCCAAGACATCAAGCGTGTCCCTAGCCTTGGAGCCAAGCCAAGCTTCACAGCCAGCCAGTGGCGCTAACACTTATGCTGTAGCCCCTCTTAGCACGCAGCCTATTAAAGCAACGGGCTGATACAGCAGGCCAGTAAATCATGCCAGTAAGTCATCATACAAAGGAAAGGGAAAGGATGCCGCAAACTTAAGCCTTTGCCACTTGAAGTGCTCCCAGTCTCCCCACATGCAGAGAGAGCAGGTAGTCAGAGCTAGAGAAGAGTTCAGCTGTTAACGAAGCAGTCAACCTTCCCGTCCTGCTTCCCCAAAGCTCAGGGCTCTGTCATCTTGCAGTCTGCAACGTAAAGCCACCTCTTGGCTTCAAGCCTGTCGAAAAGCACCACTGTGAAAACACACTGCGGAGCGCCAAACTTCTGCGCAGGATATACCACCAGTTTTAATTCCTTGTACTCATCCCTCGCCTGGAGCACAGGGGAGCGGGGGGGGCTAAAGAGCAACGAGAGGAGTTTCTCCCCTTGGCATTTCTGACCCGCTCGTTAAAGCATCCTAAAAGCTAACAAGGCATTTAACGGGTACCTTAAACGGCACTGCGTCATCAAACACCGTGACTTCAGAAAAGCTGCCTCCCCCATGCCGAGGGTGAAGTTGACTTTAGACAGGATGCCCCCCGCCCCCCAGCAGGCAGAACACAGTCACCCGAAAAGGATTTAACCGCCACTGCTGCATTCGCTTGAATTCTACTGCCTGACAGCAACGACATCGGACCCTTCGTTTCCGTACTCTTCTCTACAACCATTTCCCACCTATCCAGCAGACCTGCACACAGGCAGACGCAACCTCCCATTTACACTGCCAGTTCTCCAACCCAATAGAACAGAAACCATTTACCACCCCTTCAAACAGCGCTGCGGGCAACCACAGAAACCTGTTTAGGCTGGGCTGGCTACAAGAGAAAACCACCAAAAGAGATACGGACAAGCCCCCAGGGGAGGAGAAAATCAGTTTCCCAGTGATGTTAACTTGCTGGGGAGGGGTTTGACAGCGAGAATTAGGACTCTGGGTTTCCAGCTAAAAGCAGCTTTATGCTGAGCTGAGGCAGCGGCGCCTCAGTGAGCGAAACGCATCAACGGAATCCAGCCAGGACGCCTCTCCACACACACCGCACCAACAGCAAACTCTGCCCGGCAAGGAGCGAAGGCATCATTACCACACCAACAGCGACACAAGCTCTTTAACGCCCTACCTCGACTGGGCAGCCGTCGCCAAGTTTAACGCCCCAAGTGTCTTCTCTCCATGAGTTCTCTCCCCAGCTACCCAGGCTCTACCCGGCTGCCAACGCCTCCTCGTCCATGTGGCGGTGCCGCGTCGCCCTCCTCCGGACGCCCGTCAGCGTGCGGCTCCAAGCGGCCACCGCACCGCAGCCCTCGCTCCCCGCAGCCCGGCGCCCCGAGCCCGGCCTGCCTCACACTCATCTTGACAGACATCCGGGCAGCCGCGCCCTCCTCCGGCGCCAGTCATGCCCGGCCGGCGACGAGGAGGACGATGCGGGCCTCGGCACTTTCAGCTGGGAGGGGGGAACTCACGGGGGGGACCGGACCTGACCACACGGCCCTCTGTGAAAAAACAAGATCTGGCTCGCAGCGTGCCAACATCAACCGCGGCCCGCTGCTCTTTTAGTCCTCTGTCGCTTTATGGGGAGCGGGTCTGGCAGCAGCTCACTGCCCCCACGAGTACCCGCACTGTGGTGCGCCCACCACCCTTTTTAGCAGCGCTGTCATGGTACGACCCAACCTCCTAAATTGGGCAGGCGGTTCTGTCAGTCAGCGCAGCAGAGCGGCGCGATTGGACAGGAGCGGGCGGGTGGGCGGGCTCTGCCGCCGCCGCCGCGCACGAGTCTCTTCAACCTGGCCGCTTGCAGCCGGCGCTCTGTGGACAGCGGGCGTAGCGCTGCGAGCGGCGGCTCCCTGCCCGCTGCCGCATCCCTCCCAGCGGCTTGCGCGTGTGCGTATGGGTGTGCAACGTTTGCTTGCTTTTGTAGAGGAAAAGAGGCTCGCGTGGCTTTTAGCGTTTTCAAAAGCAAGTACAGGACGCACGTGGCTACGCAGGTGTAGCGAATGGAAAGCCGAGGCGGCTGCTGCTGCTGCTGCTAAACTTGCAAGTACCCATGCTTGAAATTGCAGGCTAAGAAACTTGGGGAAAATAAAGCCTCTCACCCAAATTCTGCTGGGCTCTAGGCCTGCTGGCGGTTTGTAGACTCCCTCGAAAGCAGCTCTGCTGGCCTTTGCTCTGCGTGCACAATGATAAAACCAAACTGCGCCTGCAACTCCTTTCCTCCAGTAATTAACCAAACATTTACCCAACTTCTTTCAGAACAGCTGAGATTTAAACCAACACTGAAACAAGGTTACACTCCTCATTTTCTGGTTCAGGGCACAACTCCCATCAAAGCACTGGGCAGATAACCAGGGAACAGTTTATACCCCATTTATAGCAAATAGTAAATTACAATTTTAGAGGCCATTTACAGAAAGCTTCTACATAAAGCTACATAATTTTAAGTGCATAGTTTAAAAATGTAAAAACAACCAGAAAACGGTTGGGTTCTTCCCATTCCACATCTTTGTCCCGAAAGGAAAGATCCCTCAGGGGAGGACTCCTCATGCTCTTCCCCTGCTCCAGCGTGGGCTCCCTCCCAGGGCACACAGTCCAATGTGAATCCTCCCCAGAGGTGGCAGTTCTTCAGGAATGGCTCCAGCATCAGCCCCTTCCATGGGGTGCAGTCCTTCAGGAACACTCTGCTTCAGCGTGGGGCCCCCATAGGGTCACAAGTCCTGCCAGCAAACTCGAAGGTTACGGAAGGGGCCAGGATTTTCTTTTTCCCCTTCTTACATACATTATCCCAGAGGCGCTACCGCTGTTGCTGATGGGCTTGGCCTTGGCGGGTCTGTCTTGGAGCCAGCTGGCATTGACTACACTGCACACGGGGGAAGCTCCTGGCAGCTTCTCACCGAAGCCACCCCTGCAGGCACCACCCCAATACAACTCAGCAAAGCTTTTGCCTGTGCAGGCTACACAGACCCCCTGCTTAGGGAATTTCAAGGGGTGTGACTTGTCATATGGCTTGCAGCATATGTCATACGGCTTGCAGCATATGTCAGTCATATGGCTTGCAGCAGGTTCCAATGCTAGATGTGGACATAACGTACACTATCCAATATCACAGCATGGAAGAAATGCGCTGCACCGCAGCGAGCCAACTGTATCTACACCCCCCCCCCAGATGTAGGCAGCAGTCTTGCATTTGCTCTGCGGTATGAGGTTTAAACACGCATTTTCTTAACGGGTCAATGCTTTAATGTTTTCCTGCATAATCAGTCTTGTAGTCATGGAAGAAGCCATTGAAAAGAAGGCTTTTCACTATGATACTGAATGCAGTTACATTTCTTATTTCTCCATGCCATAATTCAACTTCTGTATTTCAGTGCTTGTCTCACTAATGCCTATGAAACCCTGCGAGACAGTTAAAAAACCTAACCCTGCTTCACGCTGCCTACCATCCATTTCTTCAAAGCACAGAGCACAGACTTCTGCTGAGGCTCTGAAGAGACTGCAAACCTGCAAATAATCAAGAGGATGACCCAATAGAACTGTGGCACAGAGGTACCTGCTGGCCTTTTTTTGAACATATTCCTTAAACAGATACACTGTGATGAAAAGGGCACTTAAGAAATGTTAGAATCACTGACACCCAGGCACTGACCAAGACATGACCATGAACCACTGGTAGTCTTCAGGACAAACCTATCCTGGCAGTGAATACCTGCTTACAAGAGAAGGGGAGTCAGTGTTCGTAACAAGCTCTTTGGGTCTTGCTCCTCGAGCCTCTACCCCAGTGCTGTCATTGCCCCAACAACAAAATGAACGCCATTTTCATTGCAAGACTTGATGAAAAACGCTAAGTTCCTGGGGAACATTTCAAGTCTGATAAATGAGCGTTTCCCTGAAGAAAGCTTCCTGCCAGAACATACCCTGTAACCTGTAGACCCCCCCCCACCTTGCTTCTCTTTTCAACATTAGCACACTGCAGCTTTTCCCACCTGTGTTTTTATTCACTGATCAGGGATAGAAGTGTCCCCTTTTTCAGGTCCTTGTCTCTGACAGATGTGTTGCAAGTGAAGGAAACTGACCCCATTAGGTACAATGCAAACAAAACAAATCGATAACATAAGCTTCTTGTACTCTGCAGCTTATCCTTAACTCAAAAGGGCACTTCTGAGGTGAAGAGGATTACCAGAGTAATACTTCTGAAAAACCTAACAGGACAAGCTTCCTACTGGTGATCCTAATTCCAAATGTATTTAAGCTGTTTATGAGCATGTGAATTTTAGAAGATCCATTCTTACCTACTTATGCACTGAATAAAAGTGGGGGTCTCCAGAGAAAGCCTCTCATTTAAATAAACACTGCATAGAAATTCAAATCCAAGAGAACAAGCAAAGGTGTGCAGGCAAACTGGATGCCGTTGTTTCTCAATTCTGAATTCCTGAAAATGCCGCGCTACTGACCTCAGGCATCAGCGATGAAGCACAGGTGGTGGGAACATTAGATGTATTTTATGTACACAGCACCATCTTACCTGGCCATATACTTACAATTTTACATGGGAGAAAGAAAAAAAACAAAACAAAAAACACGACTCAGAGGTTTAAAGCCTAAAGTGACAATGTTTCCATACAAAGTGCAGGTGCTGATACATTGCCCAACCCAGTACTTCCAGACGGAAGTGTGGCATCTCTTTGCTCTCCATTTAACAGTGTCTGCCCTGAGTGTTGGTTCAGTCCTACTCACCTCACACACCCATGGATTTTCAAATCTCTTCCCTTGTTCCTCTGTTCAACTGAGTCCTCCTGAAGCACCTGAGAGTTTTCCACATGTCCCCAGAGCTTGGGGAAGTCAGTAATTTTCACCTGCTGTGAAATTTCCTTGCTCCTGGGTCTCTTCTGTTACAATGCTACTTAGGGGGCTGGCTGGGTGGGCACGCATGGGGGTAATATTACGAAATAAATCTTTGCACATTGTGTTTTCAAGAAGCATTAAATAAAACAAACACCAACAGAAAGAAAAACTTAACAGTAGCAATCAGTACCTAGCGTTGGTTGCAAGATTCCAACAAAACCGAATCAGGGACTGTTCAAAGGGGAATACAGCATCCCTTACCTCAAGAAAAAATGCAGTGTGACATTACACTAATAAAGATATGATAACCCATTAAGTTTCTGGCACAAATCCCAGAAGCTTAAGTATTGTGAAACAATCAAGCAGAGTACCAATGAAGAAGGAATAGATACCAAGCGATATTAAAATCATTAAATGCATGGCTAGTAAGCTTTCCTAAAATCCCTTTGCTGTAAAGTAGAACATCTTGCGTCTTTCTCCACCAGTAGTCCAGGAATAGCCATGCAGCCTGTGCTACTGTAAAGCACAGGTTATAAACCATAAACCACACAATTTTAAGGGCTCCATGTACCTGGAGAAATAGATTCACCTGATCCCCGAACTTCTGCTTCCAAATACACTTGGAAGGCAAGAAAAATTCAGAAACCCATACGTGGAAGCATACACAAAAACCAGCTTAACAAGGTGAATGAAGATGTGTGCTGTAAGCAGTGGCAAGTCTGAAGAAGGCTGAGGCAGCAAAATTCTCTGCTGACCCTGAATCAGCAAAGCACTTTTACATAGCCTTGCTTTATAGCACCTTCTTAAACTTGGCACTTTCCAGAGCCAAAGCTGACTGCCAGCAGCACATCCTTGCTGGGCAAATCATGAAAAGCAGTTAGATTTCACCACACAGCATAGCTACGGTGAGGCTAGAGCAGCAGCAGGCCAAAGGGAAGAAACTGAGTAAAATACCTGAGAGAATCAAAAAAAAAAACCCAACGACTTTAACAACAACAGAAGACTAAGTTGGATGCAGCCTGTTACGAAAGAAACTGCTTTACAGATGTTAGGAATCGAACACTTCTGAGAAAAGAAATTGAAACAACCCTTTCTCCTTCAATATTTAAATTGATGAAAATAGATTTCAAAGAGAAATCACCTTCTCCCAGGAACCAGACCGCAGCAGAGGCTGCGCCCTACAAGCTTTTGACAGCCATCAGGAGCAATTTGCATCATCTTCCTTGGCATTATCCACTTATCGTTCCGAATGCCATAAAATATTCCATAACCATATGAACCAGCACTGCTTTTCTCAATCCAAATGCGTGCAGAAATCCAAATGAGTGCAGAAATCCTTACTTTAAAGGCTGGCTTGCTTCACACAGATCACTGGGATGGCAACATTGCCCCCTGCTACGCTGAGGCTGTGAAAAGGACAGGATGCGAAGCAGTGGGGCTGGTGCAGGAAGTATCAAGGCAAGGTATGTTGTAAACAAACACCTCACCTCCCTGCGATGAGTAGTTTCCATGGGACAAGGGACTGCTCTCATCCGTGAGAATCACAGAATCATTTAGGTTGGAAAAGGACATGAAGATCATGCAGCCCATCCATTAGCTAGCACTACCATGTCCACCACTGAAAGGTGTCCCTAAGCGCTACATCTACACGAGGGTCACGTTGATATCCAGTGTTAATCACTGTCCGTTTTGCAGCAGATTCTGGTTTACCAAAGAGCTGATGCCTTTCGTAAAGACAGAATGTTAGATATGAGACTCCTCCTCTCCCACTCAGTCATTATGATGCTTGCATTGATGGGGGGACTATTGTTTTCAAACCTCTCAGAATTTGTCACAGCACCTGGGAAGCCACGAATACATCAAATTATCCATACCTGTCGCTGCTGCTCTTGTCCATTATGACGCCTTCAGGTGAGTCACGTCAATACTAATGGAGTATCTTCAACTGGAAGACGAAAAAAAGATATCAAGATGTCACTCAAGCTGTGCTTCAAGGGTCACAAAGGCCAACCCAGGAACGTCCTTCCTCAGAGTCAGCAGAGAGAAAAAAGAGAAAGTCAAACGAGCAAACGTGAAAAATCTTGGGTCTCCAGAGCAGCGACTCATTACAGTACAGTGATGGCCAGAATGCCTGTTACAGCAAACAAAACATAAACCCCAACTGTTAATTTCCTTTGTCTGTGTGTTTCGGTGCACACAGTCTCCAAAGTTATTTTTCACTGCAAAATTTAAGACTCACCCCTCTGCACTCTCCTGCAGGTATTTCAGAGCTGTGTGAATCCCTCAATTCTCCCCAGCAGCCTAAATCGTCTTTCAGTTACGTTCAGGACGATGGTGTGAAATACTACACAACAGGAAGGTTAGATGTAACCTAAAGAACAGATTTCTTCCGCAAGACAACAAATCCTTTGAATTTCTGAGGTTCACTAGTTTGACAGATTTCTGCACAATCCTCAATATTGGCAGGCTGAGGCACAATCTCTGCATCAAACACACCTACAGTTCAAGACACCGACTTCTGGAAAAGCTCGTAAATGCTGGGAATGCTCCCGTAAACACCTCTGCTGGTTTCAGAGAGACCTGTTAGAGCCACAAACAAGCCACAAGCACTCATCACTATATTGTAACGAGTGTTTGCAGAGATTGGCCTTAGATGTTTAGGAACAACAAAATATGTTCAGTATTCACCTGCCTGGAACAGCAAGGCAGCAGGAGCCCCCACGTGACGCTGGCTCTCACGGCAGGTTTCCCAAAGGACTAGCAGCTACCGAAGCCAGCATCTGTGCCAATCTCTGCTGAGCCCTTCATCATTCAACCCAGCGAGCTACATGGCAGCTGTTCTGAATACCTGCCTAAAGCAAGGGGTCTGGGTCAAGATCTCCAGGGAGCTATGCACAGAGCCTGAGCTGTCCCACTGGCATCCCAGGAATTCCAGGATGAATGGGAGAACCAAGATACCCATTTTCCCCTTCCCCCAGCAGTGATGCTGCATTTCAGGGCAGCTCTTAAAGAGAACTACAGGCTTGGCCAAGAGTATGACAAGCCAGGCTATAGGCTCCACTACAGTTAGTTCAACTTCAAATATGCCATCAGGGCACTCCCTTCAGACAGCCAGATAGCCCTGTGATGAATGGAAACAGCTGTGAAAAGGGGAAGGAGTGGAGAGAAAAAAACCAAGCATTAAAAATACAGCTACAGATTAAAAGGTAACTCCAAATACAAATTCAAAGCAGCAGAGTTGAGGAAGCAAGGAGAAAACAAGGGGAAGGACGTTGCATCAATTACCGCAAGAGAGCGACCCCCTCCCATCCCTGTAACAGCAGAAGAAAAGAAACAAGCCTGGAAACACAAAGACATGGAGAGCAAGCCTAGATTAAAGCGCAGGAACACCTCAGTAGAAGCAACAAATCTCCAACAGGAAGAAATGCGACTGAAAACATTCCTGTTTCAGTTTGTGACATTCATTTGCAGCATCTCACACTCCTGAGTGAGCAAAATGATTTACGGCTGGGGAAGAGGCCACACTAGCATGATGTGAAACCTTGTGAACCCACTTAGAGCAAGTGACAGTCAACAGGAGCACAGATGCTTTGATGACTAGATGAAGGAGCTGATCTCTGGGTCATGGTTTTAATCCCACCTCAACCTGCAGCTAGCGAGACTAAGTAGTAGATGTGCACACTAAGTTTACAGATCTGAAAGCAAACCAACCCTTAATATTTGTTCCCTCCTCAGAACCATGAAAAATGTCACTTTTGCTGGTAAATAAACAGCCTTAAAAGAACAAGAGGTCCACTTGAATTTAAAAATAAACAAAGGCAGGAGAAGCAGGAAGCACATACTGAAAGAATTCCAACTTCTTTTTAACTCCTGTTTCTTTAATTCTACATTCCTGGTCTCCAAACGTTCAGCCACTGCACGGATGTCACAGGGTAGTAACATATGCAGAGAGATGCATGCCCATGTTTGACTAAACAGGCTGCTGGGGAAGCCTGCTCTGTCACCAACTTATCCTTGACAGGGCTATGAAGCATGTGAGCGGCCAGCAGTAAAATCTACATTTCCCTGAACAATCCAGGGTTTGCAGGTGCCTTTGACAGGGCCAGCTTTTCAACCGTACTGATGCAGCATCCATTTGAGGGTGCACGGGCATTACTACTGTAACCTATTTCAACAAGGTACAAACGCCTTTGCTTTTACTTTCTGCAAACAAGCTGTGTATGTAAACCCAAGCTTTCCTCCCCGACGGCTTCTGGCCTAGCTGGTTAATTCAGTCAGGAGCTCCCGTCTTGCTCTAAAGCAACTGTTCCGTTATTAACTTACACAACGGGAGGTGGCAGAGCTCACGTCGCCGCGCGACGACCGCGACGGGCTGCGGGGAGCACCAACGGCTGCTGGCCCCGGCCCGCCCTTCCCCGCGGGTTGTCCCCGGCAGCTGCAGGCAGGCGCCGGGAAGCTGCTCCCGTCCGCCTTAACGTGCACCTCCGTGACGCCGCTGCTGGCCGCGCTTCGGCGCTCCGGCCTGATGCGGATAAGCCGCCCCGCACCGCCGCAGGGGGAGCGAATAACGTGAGCTAACAATGGGAGCTCCGTCGCGCCGCGGCGTGCCCGGGGGTTCCAGAACGTGCTAAGGGGCAGTAGTGCAGAACTGAGCCTGCGAGCGCTTCGAAGCCATTTTTAAATTCCTTGGGAACTGGATGAGAAAAGCAAACCACAGAAACAACAAAAACAAACCAAACCCCAAACTACCCCCCCCCCCAAAAAAAAAAATAAAAACCAACCAAAACCAAACCACACCCCCCCAAAAAAACAACAAAAACCAACCAAAACCAAACCACACCCCCCCCCGCAAAAAAACAAAAAACAACAAAAACCAACCAAAACCAAACCACACCCCCCAAAAAAAACCAAAAAACAACAAGAAACAACCAAAACCAAAACACACCCCCCCAAAAAAAACAAAAAACAACAAGAAACAACCAAAACCAAACCACCCACCCCCCCAAAAAAACCAAAAACCAACAAAAAACAACCAAAACCAAACCACACCCCCCCCAAAAAAACCAAAAAACCAACAAAAAACAACCAAAACCAAACCACCCACCCCCAAAAAAAACCAAAAAACCAACAAAAAACAACCAAAACCAAACCACACCCCCCCCAAAAAAAACAAAAAAACAACAAAAACCAACCAAAACCAAACCACACCCCCCCAAAAAAAACCAAAAAACAACAAAAAACAACCAAAACCAAACCACACCCCCCCAAAAAAAACAAAAAACCAACAAAAAAAACAAAACCAAACCACACCCCCCCCCAAAAAAAAACCAAAAACCAAAAACCAACCAAAACCAAAGCAAAGCAAACAAAACCCCACAACAGAACCCCACAAAAATAGAAGGGGAGGGTTGTGAGGCCTCACTTGCAGCACCGTGCACGGTTCCCATGTCCTCAGCGGAAGAAGGACATGGAGTTGTTGGAGCAAGTGCAGAGGAGGTCACAACAGACCAAGATAGGCTGAGAGAGTTGGGGCTGTTCAGCCTGTAGAAGAGAAGGCTGTGTGGAGACCTCATAGCAGCCCTTGCAGCTCCTGCAGGCTTTGCTGAGTAACCCCCTTAGCTTGTGAGTGCAGTATTAAATCATCTCAGTCAAATACACTCTGTTAATCTAAAACACAATAAATGAACGCATCTCTGATGCGGTGCGAGTTACCAGTTCCACAAATTGCTCATGCGCTGAACAAGAGGATTTGCTCAACCCTACGCTGGAAACTACTCGCCAGGTGATTGCTTGGTGAGAGCTGATCCCTGCAACTCAATTTCTGAGATTCCCTGCCACTTCCACAGTCTTCTGTGATGTTTGGTTGAAGATTTTCTGTGGAAAGGGCGAATCCTGTGTCAGGTTCCTGTTGAAGAAAGCTTTCCGTCACGATAGCCTGATCCCCTACAGCGCTGGTGGGTGATCGACTGGTCTCCAGGGGCAGGCTCTGCACACATAAATAGTGGAATGCTGTTATTTCACAAAAAGGATACCGTATCAAAAGGCACAGAAATTAACAAGAATTCTAGATCTTTCTCCCCATCAGCCGTGCACAAACCAAAACAAGCTTCCAGCCTGTTCCATGGGAGGTTAGCGTAACACGCCTTGTGCAATGCGTTCAGCTGCCTCATTTTCAATCTTCCCACACACAGCTCCACATTCTTCTGCGTTTTCCTCAAAGAGCCGCAGGCACGAGATCCTGAACCAAAACATACTGCCTGAATGATTTCATTTTGGTGCAGCTGAACCTGTGGAGCTTATGGATCTTCAGTATACCACTTCCTACAGGAGACTTGAGATCCATCAAACAGCACTGAACTCGGAATCAAAACTGCACCGTCGTTTCCAACTTGAAAGCCCAAGTAACCGTTTTGCTGCCTGTACTGACTGGGGACACAATACTGCCCAGCCTCTTTCCACCTAACCCAGGTTCCCAGCCTGAACTTGTGCGCTTAAGAGCTTGCAGAGACACAGATTATGGCAAGAATCGGCGTGCCCTTCTGCAAATCTGACTTTGCAGACCGTTACCCTGCGCTTGCAGAGTACACGTATCAAGCCAAACGTGTACGTCAGCGCTCTCCTCTAGGAAAAGTTCTGGGCTTCTCCACCTTTCTTCCTTTAATACTGGCATGTGACCGTCAAGTCTACCTTAAATGCTGCTTGTGACATGCGTTATAACAACACGTGGCAGGACCTACTTACAAGCAGCTGCCTTATGAGGAGGAGCTGAAACAGACTCAGTGAGTCTGCCCGACACTCTTCTGTTCCTCACCTGCTTGGCTGTTTTGGCCTTCCTTTCGAGTTAAAACAGGACTCACACCTCACCCACCAGGACTGCAGCTGAGAATCCCCTTAGCTCCAGTGTGATCTTCAGATACAGTGGAGGTGGTGGTGGGGAAGAGGAGATGGGGAAATATAATTCTGGTTCATACAATTCTAGTACATATCTAATTCTGGAGTATTCATTTCTCATTGGAGCTTTCTGTAAAACCTCACACAACTAAAGCCAATTTTCAACAGCGGCTTTGGGCTGCTAGAAACCAAATGCTGTGCCTAGAGGAGATACTGCCCAGCCTCTTTCCACCTACCCCAGGTTCCCAGCCTGAACTTCTGCAGTCACTGGCAAGAAAATCCAAGGTTTAATGAGTGTGGAATTTTCTGCTTCCTCACCTTTAAGCGTGCAGTTTTGGTTTCAAGCACACCAGCTCCTGAGTCCCCACCTTATT
Organism: Pezoporus flaviventris; assembly: GCF_033815535.1. NCBI lineage: Eukaryota > Metazoa > Chordata > Aves > Psittaciformes > Psittacidae > Pezoporus > Pezoporus flaviventris. The sequence goes on along the minus strand of NW_026892550.1, from coordinate 58,062,468 downwards.
ATATGGGATGCTGAATTATGTAAAAAATAAATCAATCCATGTTTATTTCTTGGCAAATTTCCTTTTAATCAAGCTTGCCGTTTCCCAGTTATCACCGCTCATTGCCCACTTACGCTGCACTCTCCTCTTCGGGCAGTCCTAAGGATCCACTGAAGAAAAACTGCTGCCACATACACAGCAACACTGCTGCAGATACCTAGAAAGGACAACATGCTCTAGAACTCACAAATTAGAAAATGAGTTTCTTAATTGGTGACTGAGCTAAAGAGACAAATATTCAGGTATCACCTCAAAGTTATGCTGCCACAGGGTGAAGGCACGACCCTACTGGACAGGAAAGCTATCTCACTAAGTATCAAAGGATCTCTAACAGAACAAAGATGACAAGGGCTTTGAAACAGCCTAGTGATGATACCTTCTTTGCTCCTCTGACCACTTCTTTGGTAAAGACCTGCTCCGCCTGATACACGGTAACTCTGGACCTCGTAACAAAGAAAACCTCTTCCCAACAAGAAGAGGTGGGAAAGAGAGAGCAGAAACATACTCATGGCCCCTAATAGAGTAGATTTCAGGTGGCAAGAAAGAGCAAATGGAAAGGCACTCTCACATGCAGCTTGCAACTCAAATACTCCAGCTGCTGTTTTCACTCACACCCTTATGGGCACATTACAACCCATGTATTTTCAAATCTTACCTTGCAACAGACGGAGAAGGTGCTTTTGTGGGAAATCTCTGCAGCAAGAAAAGAACTCTTGTTAGATTTGGGCTGCTCAGCTGCCATCAGTAACTAGCGCAGCCATGCATCTGGCAGCTCAGTTACGCGTGCCCTACCTTGAAGTGGTCGTTCAGAATGCTGGAATACTTTGCTGCAGTCTCTTTTTTGCCACGGAACAGGGCCATGTTCAGAAGGGACAGGCAGCGCATGCTGTCAACAGAAACACACCCAAGCTTGGTCAATATTCACGCTTGCTGCTGCCTGCTCAGCAGTCAGCAGCCTTGCGGGACGCAGGCAGGCATGCCTCAGCTCTGCTGCAAAGTCCAGAAAGCTCGGGATTTCTCCTCCTTCTGCCTATCTTTAAAAAAGTCACTGTGAAATAATCACAAGGGGAAAGAAACCAAACGAGGGCGGGGTCTGGTCTTTCATATAAACAGGTGCCCAGCCTCTTACAGGTGCCACAGGCTGAGTAAGCCCCCCTGCAGCCACGTGCCTCAGCTACGTTCAAGCTACAGCTTCAGTGAGGTGGCTCCAACATGAGCAGCCAAATTGCATTCTTTCACCTTAGGTGAAAGCCCTTAGGTGCTCTCGAGTTACCAGAATATCAGATTTTAGAGCCTGTGCCTTCCACGTGTGGTCCCTTGTGATATGTTGGCTCACACTAGAGGTGTTCCAGTTCAGTCTGGATTTTCAAGTGTGAGGATTTCTTCCTTGCAGAACCCTGATTCCCATTTCACTCATTCCTTTTCCCCTGAAAGTAATGAGTCGTTCACTCGATCAAGTCTAAAAAGTACGAAGGCACAGAAAAAGAGTTACGCACCATAACACGGTAAAGATTTCTTCATGTGAAGGTGCTGAGGGGCTCATACAGTATTTTAGCGTCATGATGAATCTAAGGAAACAAAAGAAGGAGAACCTTGTCAGCCGTCAGTGATCTGATGGCCCGCTCTTTATAGGAGAAAACAGTGCATGCCATTATCTCAAAGGCTGGTCCAAAAGTCAGGGAACCTGCCCTGAGGAGGGGCAGGACTGAAAACATCCGTAAAACGGAGGCTTCTTCCTTAGTAATATTCCCCCCCATAGTCCCGTTCCCGGCTGCTCACCTTTTCCAGGTGATCGCATGTCCAGACCTCTTCAGTGCTACCCCAGCAGCCTCCTCACCTCTGCCAGGTGACAGGTCCGTGTCTGGATCACTTCGGTGCTCCCCCACCGGACTCCTCTGAGTTCAGCAGAGCTATGCCACCGGCCGCCGACTCCGAAAGATTAGCCCGAGTTCCTCCTGTTTGGGCACCGTTTGTGGCGTATCAAAGACGGACTCCAGCTCTGGTGAAATCTGAAGACCTTTATTTCGCCTCTCGCATCCCTTTTAGAGTTTCCTAAGTGCTAAGCAGTAACTTTCACACTTTTACTCCCTTATCATCCCCATTTAGCAAAACTGCTAGGGGTTACAAATATTCACACTCTTTGGTCTGTCTTTGAGATGCACATCCTGCTTTATCTTGCAAACTGCCTGCTTTGTTTTGCTAACCAATGTTTACCCTTCATTGTTCTCTTTACAGTTCCCAAGGCTTAGGCCTCATCAGGGCAACAGCACCTGGTATTTTCTTTACCATTCCCAAAGGCTTAAGCCGGACCAGGATGATAACGCCTGGATCCATTTCGTTAACTATTTTTATCCCATCACCCACAGAACGCTTGGTGGATAAAAAACTGGTTGGATGGCCGCACGAGAGGAGTTGTGGTCAATAGCTGAGTGTCCAGCTGGAGACCAGTCATGAGTGATGGCCCTGAGGGATCAGTGCTGGGACCAGTCTTGTTCAGCATCTTCATCGCTGACATGGACAGTGGGATCGAGCACGCTCTCAGCGAGTTTGCCGATGTCACCAAGCTGTGTGGTTCGGTTGATACGCTGGAGGGAAGGAATGCCATCCAGAGGGACCTTGACACGCTTGTGAGGGGGACTGATGCCAACCTTAGGAAGTTTAACCATGCCAAGTAAAGGTCCTTCACCTGGGTCAGAGCAATCCCAGGCACAGCTACAGGTTGGACAGAGAAGAGATTCAGAGCAGCCCTGCGGAGAAGGACTTGGGGGTGTTGGTCGATGAGAAACTGAACTTGAGCCGGCTTCAGTGTGCGCTCGCAGCCCAGAGAGCCAACCGTATGTTGGGCTGCATCAAAAGGAGCGTGACCAGCAGGTCGAAGGAGGTGATCCTGCCCCTCTACTCTGCTCTCGTGAGACCTCACCTGGAGTATTGTGTGCAGTTCTGGTGTCCTCAACATCAAAAGGACATGGAACTGTTGGAATGAGTCCAGAGGAGGGCCACGAGGATGACCAGGGCACTGGAGCACCTCCCGTATCAAGACGGGCTGAGGAAGTTGGGGCTGTTCAGCCTGGAGAAGAGAAGGCTGCGTGGAGACCTCATAGCAGCCTTCCAGTACCTGAAGGGGGCCTATAGGGATGCTGAGGAAGGCCTCTTGATTAGGGACTGTAGTGACAGGACAAGGGGTGACGGTTTAAAACTGAAACAGGGGAAGTTTAGATTGGATATAAGAAGGAAGTTCTTTACCGTGAGGGTGGTGAGGCACTGGCATGGGTTGCCCAAGGAAGTTGCGAATGCTCCATCCCTGGCGGTGTTGAGGGCCAGGTCGGACAGAGCCTTGGTGACACGATTTAGTGTGAGGTGTCCCTGCCCGTGGCAGGGGCTTTGGAAATAGATCATCTTAAGGTCCTTTCCAACCCTAACAATTCTGTGATTCTAAGGTATGATTGTGGCTGGGGACTCCAGATGACTCCCACCATTAAATGGGGCTTTCTATCTTGAATTAGGCTGAAACTGCTTCCAAAACTGTTCTCAGCACTGCTGCAGTGCAGAGTTGTGCAAACCCAAGTACTTTATTCCAGATGCTCCACCTGAATTGTTTGCTGGCCTGCTGTTACCACATCTGTATTTGTTTTCTGAACCTTTGCATGTTCTCTCGACTGGAGCCGGCAGCAAATAAAGCGCTTCTAGCCAAGAGATGACACTTAGATCTGCAGTTCCTTCCTGGCTCTAGCAGCAAGGTTGGTGGTGTTGCTGCCACTTCGTGGCATTCCAGCACAGCTCCTTGGATTCCAGACTGTTGCATTTCCGAGCTGTTCCAGCACAAGAAAAGCCACCAGGAAGCTGTGTGGTTCCTGCCATCTGACTTGCCTGGTGTGCAGGGGTTGTGGCGCTCCATCGCTCCAGGCCAAAAGCCCATGCCAATCCATACCTGCCCTCAGTTTGCCACCAGACCGGTGACTCGGGCTTCCAGTGAGTGCACACAACCTATGGTAGGTGGGGCAGCAGTGTCCTCACAGAGATCAGACACACGGGCACTGGGCTGCGCTGAAGAGAACGCACGTGTGCCTGCGGCTGCCTGCCTGGCTTCTGAATCACAGATTGGATTGGGTTGGGTTGGGAGGGACCTTCAAAGCCCATCCAGTCCAATCCCCCCGCAATGAGCAGCGACATCAGCTACATCAGGCTGCCCAGACAGACCCACATCCACCCTGGCCTTGAACGTCTCCGAGGACGGGGCGTGGACCACAGCATCCCATGGGCACAGTTCTGCCAGTCCCTGCCTTTGCCTTCTGTGACTTGGGCAGTTGGCTGGAGCTCCGGCGGGTGAAGACCGAAGCAAAAAACTGTCCCTGAGTACCTCAGTGTCCCTTCTCCATGCCCCAGGTAACTTGGTCTTTCATTTCCTTCTGCAAGGGGGCCACACTTTCCCTCGGCTTCCTTTTATCATTGACACACCTGTAGGAGTTTTTCTTGTTGCCCCTAACGTCCTTGGCCAGATTTGGTTCTGCCAGGGCTTTTACCTTTCCTAACCTGATCCCTGGCTGCTCTGACTTTTCCTCAGTATTCCTCCCAGGCTGCCTGTCCTGGGTGACAGCGGACAACATTGCCGTATCGTTACAGTACGGAACGCTGGACCCAAGGAAACATTAACCTCAGCGATACGGAGTAGGAGAGGAGAAAAACCAGTGGGAATCCCAGGAATCCCGTACCTTGACTGAACACGTCGCTTGTGTTTGACATGGGCTGTAACGTGCCCAAGTCCTCACTGCAGGAGCATAAAGGTTACAGAAAATGGTGGCCCAAGAGCACTGCTGATTTCAGGTAGTGATGGGTTACTAAAAGTGCCATTAGCATACAGAAAGCAGAGGCTGCCAGCAGGCTATTTTAGTGTTTGGAGAGCAGCACGGGGCTGAGAAACCGCAGTCAACTTGAACGCAGCTGCTTTGCCAAATGTAACATTTGGCTTTGAAAAGGATAAGCCAAGCCGAAGCGACAAAGCCAGACAGTTTATGGTACGTAACAAATCTCAAAAGAGATTAAACACAGTTGCAAAATGAGATTTAGTCAAGAAAGGCTCAATAAACAAACAAACAAAATCTGATTGCAAAGCAACCCCAACGTAGTTTTGGCTGCTTTAGCTGGGGATGGGGCCACTGCCTTGGGCACAGAGCTGAGTAGGGCCATGGATGCTTGCTGCAGCCCCACGGCCTCCTGCTCCCCCTTTGCCCTCCCTGGCTTTGAGATGACCTCCCTGCTGGCACGTCACACCTCCTCCTCCTGCTGCGTCCCTCCTCTTCCGCTCCCCATCTCCATCCCACCTCCAAAATGAACCCTCCTCCCTTTAGCCCCAAGCAAGGATTGTAGGAAACAAACCTTTTGGGGTGCGAGGGGTAGGGAAATGATGGAACAGAGGATGCGAGTGACACAGGTGCAGCTGCACCCTGGCCAGCAGAGAGGGCAGCTTGTGTTCAACTCACCCTCGCTCCCCACCAGAACCACAGCAAGATCCACACATGTATGGCCACAACCACGAGCTGCCTTCCCATGCTCCTCTTCTTACCTTCCATGCATCTTGCAGCCGGCCTGGGGGAGACCTGCTGTCACACCACTTGAAACACTGGTTGATGGCAGTGAACTGAGTCCCAGTCCCACCTTGCCTGAGCAAAGGCACCACCAAGCTCCTCCTGTCTAAGCCTGTAACTAAAATTCCCACCAGATGCTCACATGGGGATGTTTCACATCTGGGTTATTTTACTAATGAGATACTTCTTTCCTTTACTCTTTCTTCAGTACCAGTTTTGCCACTGGGGCTTTACGTGTGCAGCAAAAAAAGCGAACTGAGCCCCCCCCAAAAGTGTACCTTTTCTCTACGTCTGTAACAGGAAAGTGTCTGGTGGGTATTACAACAGGCTTCAGAATCCTCTACAGTTTACAGACTACGTTAGAAAACCACATCCATGCTTAGCAGACGCCTTTGGCGCAGTGTCTGATGCAGAAAGGACCTGAATAATGCACGAACTGTATCACAATAGTGCATAGAGACATGCAGAAATCATTCTTCCAAGGCACAGTCACACTGCCCAACATAAAACCAAATAATGGGAAAAGCCCCAAACAAGAACTGTTAAGGCCGTTGCAAAGAGCTCACCTCACACAACCCACGAGAAGCAGAGCTACCACGGGGCATGGAACCCTGTGGGATTCCCTGAGGCAACGGGATTTCCCTGTCAGCGAGTGCTCAGAGCCAGGCTCTGGTGGCTGCCGGCGGCGGACTCTGGCACAGTCTTCTCTGAATCCATTTCAGGAGGAGAAGAGGCTGATGCCTTGAATCATGACCCTCCTGCCACTCTGAGCACCTAGATTTGCACACATTCTTGTTCCCAAAGGAAAGGGCAAGGGGTGACAAACAGGGGAGCAATTGAAACGGAGACTTCTTGTACATAAATTCATACTTAAACCTCATTCAGAAGGGAAACGCTAAGACCAGTCAGAGAGAAAAGGCAACCCGCAACTTCTCTACAAGAAGCACGAAGACGCTTGCAACAACTCATAACAAATGGGCTATTTCATTTATTGTTTATTTCCCCACATAAATGAATCGGCCATCTCAGAAACTCCATCACACACAGGGCACAAAACATCATTTACAAGACGAACCTGTGTCCCCAAAATAAGTTTCAGGCGTATAGATTTAGAATGGGAACCAAGAGGGAAGGGAGAGGAGAAAACAAAACCAAGGACATCGCAGTCAGACTTTGACCTTAATTTACAGAAGAGATCTCTGGGGGGTTTCAACTATTGAATAAATGGCATCTTAAAAATAGATCATTTGACAGTTTCAACACGTGCATTATTTCTCCTAAATAAATAGGGCATGGAAATGGTTTCGCTTTGCTACCACAGCTGCCTCCTTTCCTTACAGGACTTCACCATCACCCGTTTCCCTTGGATTCATGATTTTGTTCCTCAATGGAAATGTTATTTCCTCCACTATTACGTGTTTTGGTTTTAGTCATTCCTTCATTCCTTCATTCGCACTTGTTAAGACCTGATACAGGCCCAAGTGCAAATGATGAGCATCTTGCCTAACCCTTCACAGGCCTCTGAGCTGGCTCGAGGTGGAAACATGATGGCTTTTAAAAAATTAACTATTATTGAAACAGTCTCCTCCATGACCTGCAACAAAGCACAACTTCCTATGTAGCTTGGTACCAATGCTTCCTCAGATTGCTTTTGAAACAAAAGCCCCCAAATACCGCCTTGCACACCTGTGACATGAACTGCCCAGGATCCCATTTCCTCCAGTTCCAGGGGAGTTTGCTTTGGGAGTGGGAGCAGTCCTTGCATGACCACTGCCACACAGTAGCAGAGCACATGTGCCCTTTCCCAGCTGTAATGAGGCAAATGCCAGTACATCTGCCTTGCCCAGGCGTCTTCTTACCAACTCTGCTCACATAATGCACTTGCATGAGCTTTCCAGGGCAGCAGATGATTGCCATCTGGGCAGCAAAGTGCCTAAAGGGCCGGCAAGGACAGGACCTGGTGCACCCACAGCTTACAGCAGGGGTGGGCAAGTGGCTCTCCAATGGGAACACGGTCTGGCAGCAGGGAGTGAGAGGGGTGTATGCAAAATTAGAGTCCCGAGGGGACCTGCGTCCCTGCTTCACCTTATGCTTACCCATAACTAACACTCTGCCAAGGCTCTTGCAGACTCCCACAGTGGTTTTCAGATTCAATAAAGCTTCCTTCCTCTTCCTCAGCCGGTGAGCCTAAAAATTGCTAAATTGCTTTGAAGACAGTCGCAAGGCGGCATCGACCCACTAGTATGGAATCGAGCTCCAAAGTGCATGTCAAGCCTTCAGGCTGGCTGGCCATCCCCATGCTTCCCGAGAACAAAACACTTAAAGCTGAGCCCCTCTCTGTCCCTGGCTCACCCAGAGCAGCCCAGGGAGAAGGAGCGCAAGTGAAGTTTGATAGCTAAAAGAGCGAGGGGGGGACATGGACCTTCCTTCCACTGGTTAGGACAGCTTATCCCTGAAAGGCACTAAGGCACGCACACCTTTTGCTCTCCACTTTCGTGACCATCCAGACTACTAGCAGGTAATTTACACAATACTGCTGCACACACGCAGACCTGTTCCTCCATCCTGAAATCATGGGGAAAACGGAGCTCATCCTTTCCTGTAAGTACAGCTATTTTAGGACACCATTCTCTTCACCACTCCCACAGGTCTGTCCGAGACAGGGCAAGGGGTGCCAGAGGGGACCAGAGGGCTAAGGCACACTGTGAGATATGAGGAGGGCAGGATGCTGCTGCCACACAACAGGAAATCTTTGGGTAGAGAACGGTGTCCCCCTACTGAACACACAAGTGCCGCAGATGCTGCCCTCACAGTTACTGTCACCTGCAAAATCACATTTTCAAAACGCAGCCCCCAACAAGGAAAAAATTGCTTGCAAACAGCTCATTATTCCCTCGGGTGTCCCCTTGACAAATTCCTAAGTTGCTGGGCCCATCCTATAGTTTGGTTCAGAGAGAGCACATGAGTTACCTCCCACACGAAGGAGGTCCTACTTTGCTACCAAACCCTGCTTTTACATAGTCATTGACACCAACAACGGTTACAGGCAAATACCCAAACACAAAATTTGTCTTGTGTTCCACATTCAACCACTCAGCCCCTCCTTAGAGAGAAGCGATTCCTCCCCGTGTAAGCTCTCAGACCCAGAACAGCGTCCAAACAACCACAGTGACCCAGTACAAGCCGAGTACCCCCACTAGTCAAAATGGCAAAAAGCAACAGGACAAGGAGTCCTCAGTGTCAGTGATGTCCCTTCACCACAGCAGAGGCAGAGCTCTTTCCAACCACACTTCGTCATTTTGCCACCCCAACTGTGTTTGGCTTACAAGGTTTAAGCCAAACAAGACCCTAAGTAACACAGTTCAAGTGCTAAGAGCATGTGTGCGTGGCCAGAAGGACCAAAGCAGCGATGACTGGAGTGAACTTGCAGCACTGAAGGCGGTGGCTTTCCCCCAGTTCTCAGGACAGCGGGTGGCTGACAAATGCCAAAGGGTGAGGTCGGACACAGGCAAGGCAGTAATTTTTGTGGCTTTTATAAGAATGTAACGCTGCCCGGCGCTGGTGAGGGTGTTACTTGCCAATGCAGAGGTAAAGACAACAAAGACTGCACCTGTGCTTGCAATAACACTTCTCTCAGATGTCTTCTGTTCAAACAGCTGTTGCAAACACTGGGATGTTGCATAATAACCTCAGGAGGAAGATGTCCTTCTTGACGGCACTTCTTAATGTATAATTATTGTTCCACTGGTTATTTATAGAAATGTTTGTAGACCATCAATACATTGAGCCATTCAGACACTTCATTGCGCTTCGTTGTTTTAAAGGAAGGTGCCATCAACGCTGTGGCTTTCCTCCCCAAAACAGTTCAATGTTTTTCCAGTATACCCAGATCTATCCCACGATGATTCCTCTTCCTCTGCAGGCGCTTTGTAGCTGACAGTTCCACAGTTCAACACCTGAACAATCTAAGAATTCAATAAAGAGAGGCTGAGACTTTGAAAGTGCAAAGAACAAACAAAACCCCAAGGGCAGAAAACAAAAATAAAGAAATAATAATAATAGAAATAAGAATGATAGTAAGAAAAAGAAGTTCCAGGTACTTCAGAAGAAAAAGTTGTTCCACGTACCTACGACGTTCTTCCAGGTACCTACGACGCTGTTCCAGGTACCTAAAAAGTTCTTCCAGGTACCTAAGAAGTTCTTCCAGGTACCTAAGATGTTCTCCAAGGTACCTAAGAAGTTGTTGGAGGTACCTAAGAAGTTGTTCCTGGTACCTAAGAAGTTCTTTGAGGTACCTAAGAAGTTGTTCCACGTGCCTAAGAAGTTGTTCCTGGCAGTTAAGAAGTTGTTGGAGGTACCTAAGAAGTTGTTGGAGGTACCTAAGAAGTGGTTTCAGGCACCTAAGAAGAGGTTTCAGGTACCTAAGAAGAGGTTGCAGGCACCTAAGAAGTGGTTGCAGGCACCTAAGAAGTTGTTTCAGGCACCTAAGAAGTGGTTGCAGGCACCTAAGAAGTGGTTGCAGGCACCTAAGAAGTGGTTGCAGGCACCTAAGAAGAGGTTTCAGGTACCTAAGAAGTTGTTGCAGGTACCAAAGAAGTTGTTGCAGGTACCAAAGAAGTTGTTGCATGCACCTAAGAAGTGGTTGCAGGTACCTAAGAAATTGTTGCAGGTACCTAGGTACCTAAGAAGTTGGTCGAGGTACCCAAGAAGTTGGTCGAGGTACCTAAGAAGAAGAAGTTGTTCCATCTACTTAAGAAGAAGAAGAACAACCAACTTAAGTAACTTGAGCACCAGTTAAGGCATGTTGTTTTCCAGTCTCAGCCAGTGTAAACCCTGTCTAACATAGCGGACTAGTCTGATCAAGCTGCTGGTCAGTGACAGCTCCTCCGATGCTGCGCCGAGTTCCCCAAAAAACTCTGGAAAAAAAAAGAGAGAAAACATTTGGTTGGTTTCACACAAGAGGCACGGAGGAACAACAGCAGCACACTGTCACTTGGGAAGTCCCGTTAAACACGTGGTTAATACAGACAGCTCAGCGGTATTAGAAGGCTGGGAAGTGTTAACAAGCACGCACGGCAGGGCATACGAGAGGAAAAGGCACTCGCGTGTGCATACACACTGAACCACCTCCCCCAGTGCCTGTAAAAGGACATTGAGACTCCACGGCAGGGGGCAGAAGTCTGGGTGTTCACACCCCAGTCCCTGCCACATGCTCCTCCAGATGTTGAACCGGCCAGATTTGACCGTCTTTCTGAAGGATGCCCAGAAGCACACACAGCTGTCAGAACAGCCCTTTCCTTTCATCCATCCTCAAACCCTGGAGCCATCACGATTTCTCAACTGAACAGGTTTAAACATTTCTAAGGCTTGACAGGCTATACAGCTCTAATTTGAGTTGCTTTTAGCTGGGCACTTGAGGCAGGGTTAAGGTAGTGCTCCTATCCTCCCACCAACTTCAGGCACCATGCTCCTTCTCCTGCACAGGTAGGAGACGGCTCTTGTAGCCTATCTGAGGCTGCTGGGAGGTGCCGTCAGGCCGCACACCCTGCACTGTACTGGCAATCTTCTCTGCAGGTGACAGCAAGTTATGGGAAATCAGCCCACCTGTTCCTTTCCGGTCACCTTTCTGAGACGTTCCTGTAGGACCTGCCTTCCAGTGACATGGGCTTTTCCCAGTCCCTTAGTCCCTCCAGTCTCAATCATGTTGCAGAGTACCTTTCGGCTCTCGTTTTTTACACACAAAGATTGGAGGCTGAAAACTTCTGCTCAGCTGTGTAAGGAACATTTCGGGAGTATTCTCTGAATTCCAGCCACTGCCTCGTTAGCGAATTTTTACAACCTTCCAGCAACTGAGCCAGGCACATTGGTCTTTTTGGGTTTTTCTGAGTTTGCCGACAGATTGTGACACTACACCCCTTCACCCACAGCAGCTCAGAAAGCTGTGGTTTATGGAAAATGACTGCAATGGCTGCAAATGCCACGTGGAATAGCAGGTTACACACTGAAGGCACCCAATCTAGGGCTTTTGAGCATTCACCGCTGCTTGTACCTGTCGCGGCACCACAGGACAGTACAATCTTTTTAACAACAAAACTGTAAAACACAAAAAGTAGCAGCAATGTCAGGAGATGCTACCGGCAAATACTGATCATGTGCCCCAGAAGAACTCCAGTTCAAGGGCAGCTCAGCCTCTCTGTTACAGGGTGATGCCAGCCCCACTGCTCTCAAGACAAAACTACCTGGAAGATTGACCAACAAAAGCACAGGGCTGCAGGCCAAAATGTTTCTAGTAAAAGTGAACCCACTCAGCAAACCTACGCATCCCAAAGGGAAAAGTAAAGAGCAAAAAACTCCTTATGCCTCTTGTGTTACCAGGAAATGCAAGTTGGCTGGTTCCCTGCACTTGATACGCTCACCCCTTAGCTCTTAGACATTTGAGGATGCCGAGCCAACCTTTAAATGGCAACACTCATCAATATATCATCATCTGGCATCTCTGCCAACATGCCATAGCTGTCTGTATGTAATGCTTTGATCTTTAGGTATGGTGCTTGCTACACTGTTAGAATTTAGGCATGCACATACGTACAAACACAACACAAAAGACAGAAAAGCCAGAGGGCAAAAGCTTACCCTGATTCTTCAGGATCAGTGCATCAGCTCGCTCCCAATTATTAAGCGCAGAGAGAACATAGGAAGTGATGTTGACGTAGGAATAGGTGATGTCTGGGATATCGGAGGAGACGGCGGTTGAAGAGCACATACTGTTGCCACTGCAGTTGCCAGCTCCCCGCAGAGAAGTGGTAGGAGACGGCACTGGAAACGATGGAGAAGGCATGCCTGTGCTCCTGCAGGAGAAAGAAACACCATCATGAACATTTAACTTTCGCTGCCACATACACAGCAACACTGCTGCAGATACCTAGAAAGGACAACATGCTCTAGAACTCACAAATTAGAAAATGAGTTTCTTAATTGGTGACTGAGCTAAAGAGACAAATATTCAGGTATCACCTCAAAGTTATGCTGCCACAGGGTGAAGGCACGACCCTACCGGACAGTGGCCAGGAAGACAGGAAGGGTATCTCACTAAGTATCAAAGGATCTCTAACAGAACAAAGATGACAACAAGGGCTTTGAAACAGCCTAGTGATGATACCTTCTTTGCTCCTCTGACCACTTCTTTGGTAAAGACCTGCTCCGCCTGATACACGGTAACTCTGGACCTCGTAACAAAGAAAACCCCTTCCCAACAAGAAGAGGTGGGAAAGAGAGAGCAGAAACATACTCATGGCCCCTAACAATAGATTTCAGGTGGCAAGAAAGAGCCAATGGAAAGGCACTCTCACATGCAGCTTGCAACTCAAATACTCCAGCTACTGTTTTCACTCACACCCTTATGGGCACATTACAACCCATGTATTTTCAAATCTTACCTTGCAACAGACGGAGAAGGTGCTTTTGTGGGAAATCTCTGCAGCAAGAAAAGAACTCTTGTTAGATTTGGGCTGCTCAGCTGCCATCAGTAACTAGCGCAGCCATGCATCTGGCAGCTCAGTTACGCGTGCCCTACCTTGAAGTGGTCGTTCAGAATGCTGGAATACTTTGCTGCAGTCTCTTTTTTGCCACGGAACAGGGCCATGTTCAGAAGGGACAGGCAGCGCATGCTGTCAACAGAAACACACCCAAGCTTGGTCAATATTCACGCTTGCTGCTGCCTGCTCAGCAGTCAGCAGCCTTGCGGGACGCAGGCAGGCATGCCTCAGCTCTGCTGCAAAGTCCAGAAAGCTCGGGATTTCTCCTCCTTCTGCCTATCTTTAAAAAAGTCACTGTGAAATAATCACAAGGGGAAAGAAACCAAACGAGGGCGGGGTCTGGTCTTTCATATAAACAGGTGCCCAGCCTCTTACAGGTGCCACAGGCTGAGTAAGCCCCCCTGCAGCCACGTGCCTCAGCTACGTTCAAGCTACAGCTTCAGTGAGGTGGCTCCAACATGAGCAGCCAAATTGCATTCTTTCACCTTAGGTGAAAGCCCTTAGGTGCTCTCGAGTTACCAGAATATCAGATTTTAGAGCCTGTGCCTTCCACGTGTGGTCCCTTGTGATATGTTGGCTCACACTAGAGGTGTTCCAGTTCAGTCTGGATTTTCAAGTGTGAGGATTTCTTCCTTGCAGAACCCTGATTCCCATTTCACTCATTCCTTTTCCCCTGAAAGTAATGAGTCGTTCACTCGATCAAGTCTAAAAAGTACGAAGGCACAGAAAAAGAGTTACGCACCATAACACGGTAAAGATTTCTTCATGTGAAGGTGCTGAGGGGCTCATACAGTATTTTAGCGTCATGATGAATCTAAGGAAACAAAAGAAGGAGAACCTTGTCAGCCGTCAGTGATCTGATGGCCCGCTCTTTATAGGAGAAAACAGTGCATGCCATTATCTCAAAGGCTGGTCCAAAAGTCAGGGAACATGCCCTGAGGTCTTAGTCCTGGCACCAAGTGCTTTTATGACCTTGTGCAGAGGACTGTCTCAAAACGCCTTGTTTTCCATGCCACAGGAACAGATAACGGCCTCTTATGTGACTCACTCTCCTCTTACACGATTAACAGGCAGCACCCCTTCAAGTAGATGTTCCCCATGGGCCACCTAATGGCCTGGGGCAGACATCTTAGAGGAAATGCGTCGCTTGGTAAAACACAGCCAAGCAACTCTGCTTTCTGAAAGCAAAGCAAAGCAACAGCAGCAGCTGGGAAATACAGTCCTTCAAGAGCAGAAAGCAAACAATTCCTTTTAAAAGTTTGCAGGCTATGACAGAAAAACCTGACAGCTGTTTCAGCTGTGAGGCAAGGCATCAAATCAACTCTCAAACACACTCATACATCCCCTCATTTCAATAGGAATAAACTGATACCTGTCTCCCTCCTATCCAATACATGGTTCCTCAGGTTGTGCTGCCTGTACATGTCACACGGCCCGTGTATGTCATACTACCTGCATATATCTACTATGGCTCTGAAACTAAATGGGGAAGGTTGCTAAAAGAAGCCCCAATAAAGCGTACTGGTAGAAAAACACATGGCAGAAACCAGTAAAGTCTGCCCTCAATCAAGTTGCAAGACCTCTGGGGCACTGACTGCTCTTTCACATGCTGTATTGCTGCTTTGCTTTTTAAAACTGAAATGCTACTGAGCTCGCATGCAAAAGCAACTTCAGGTCTGGATAAAGGAAAAATCCCTTCATGCCCTTTCTTGTCAGAACCGGTGTTCTCTGGTGTACCTCAGCTGCAAGGCTCAAATGCTCAAGAGGACATGGCGCCTACTTCTTCCGATAAGCAATGCTGAACCATTTCAAAGGATTTGTCTCTGGTGCCTTTGCATGGCCTGTCCTGTGCTTGTACAGCAACCTGAACTCTGCTCCATGGTGGGAACCCACAGCTGCCACAGGTGCAAACAAGCAATGCAACTAACCCTTCCCCTCCAAACATGCTGCTTTGAAAACTGCTTACTTGATGAAATCTGTGGTGTCCTGGAATATTTTGTAGGCGAAATTCTGTGCATTCGCTTCCAAGGCAATTCCGTACTCGATGAAGAAAAGGGCAGATTCTAGGTACTGAAAGGCCTTCGCAATCTTGTCAGTCTATTGGGAAGAATATTCTCCTTTTTAGACTACGACAAAAATGGCTTAGTGTACCCAAATGTCTCAAGTGTACCCACATTCCCTTTTTCTCCCTAGTAAGTCAGGAGTTGAAGGAAGAAAAAGATGCGGGCCAGGCCTCCAGGTGACAGTTAATGTGGTCTGGGTGTGCTCTGGCTGTTTGTAGCTCTTCCTCTTGACCAATGGTTTCCCCAAGTATTTATTATCTGTACAGTTTTTGGATATTACTGTCTGGTCTTGGAGGCCTGCCTCGTGAAAGGCAGGTTCCCTCACTTCATTTTCACAGGTAAATGGCAAGTAGCATATGTAACTTATCTGACTGAGGCCTAACTAGCAAAAACTACACTACTTCATGTACACTGCTAAACTGCACATAAAGAAGAGAGCTGCTTACATCTGCAAAGGGCACTTCCAAGTCTTGTCCACCAGCAACACAATTACTGTCAGGATCGTGACATTTCAGGGTAAACTGTCCTATAACTGTTCTGACAAGGGCTTTGTCATAGCTCTGCAAAGCAAAGTGGCCTGCTAACCTCAGACAACATCTGCTCTAAATCCTGTTCTTGAGGCATATTCTCTAGATGTGTTTATAACAAAGGGAAATGTCTGAACATTTTGGGAAACAAAGACAGCATCCCCACATATGACTTGAACAGACTCCAAGTTTGGAGTATGGGAAGTCATTTTAGCTGGTGAATCCTTATGCACATGAACACAAATACTGGCTCCCAATGCATGAGCTGCTTTACATTTCTAGCACAGAGCCAAAACTTACCATTGCATCAGCTTTGTGTTTCAGCCTCCTGGCCTCTTCTGCGTAGTATTCTGCTGGATACTTCAGATGTCTGAATTTGGGACACAGAGAGGAAAAACAGAAAACAGGGAAAAGGCAGTGGGATAAACTATTCACCGTGCAAATGGCACACAACCAGTCGTGCACTAACAAAACGAGCAAGTAAAGAGTCATGCCCTCTCAGAAAAAGTTACCTGCCTGCCCAGCACCTTGTCACAGAGTAGTTTACCACTTGCCAAGAAGGAGGCAAATCAAAACCTATCATTTGTAGGCAGGCACAAGAGGTACCTCCTCTCAGAGTGAAAAAGTAACTAATTTCTAGAGTAGTGCTTCTAGTCCAAGAAATGCTGTAATTAGACCTTTGCTTTGGGGTAGGTGGGGTAAGTCCCAGACATGAGAAGACAGTACAGGGCAAGTCACCGACACCTCTCCTTCTCTCTTTCCTCCCCAGAGAAATGCCTATTAAGGCAGAAGCCAGGGTAGCTGCAGGGCCAGGCTGGCCTGGTGGCTTTACAAAGTACAGATGACGGGTGTAAGACAAAACCTTACCTTTCAAACTTGAGTTGAGGTCTCTTTGGCTGGGAGGTACCATTTGGCAAAGAAGGCACTGGGAAAAGTTTTGTGACGTGTCCGGCAGATCCCTGACAAATCACAGAATACAGATAAATCTGCTTAGAGAGATGTCGAAAACGATTCCAAAGCTTGCCTTTCCTGAATTTCAATAGGAAATATTTTTTTGTCCCAGGCATAGTCTATCTCCCAGGCTCCACCTGTCTTCTAACCTACTTCCCCAGCACCTCCTCCAATAATGGAAATGAAAACCTGGCTTCTTACCTGACTGCTAGTAGAAAGGCTTAATACCATTCACATCATTAATACTTTTCCCAAGCATGGGGAAATTAAGTAGCAGCTTTCCTTGCACAATGGCTAAGATAGCAGTAAGGCTGCAAGCAGCACATTTTTCAGGAAACCTTTCACTAACCAAGGCAGCAAGAGGTAATATCCATTCACACTTATTTCCAGCTTAACCACAAAATCGTTGATTCTCCATTACCAACTACATTATAAGGAAAAAGCAAGCAGTTAGAAGCCAGCTGAGAGAGCGAGCACAGTCGGGCTTGACTCACACAACATACTAGAGCACACCCACCCAGTCACTAGTAAATAGGAAGACAACTGAATTTTACAACCCAAAAATGCAAAGATCCAGCTGCAAGGATCACTAACAATTTCATAAGCAAACTGTGAGGATGGTGAGGCACTGAAACAGGTTGCCCAAAGAAGTGGTAAATGCTCCATCTCATCCCAAACCATTCTATGATACTATGAAAACCTTACACGCGGGTTGTATGTTTCTTATTTTTAAGCAGCCCACTTTTCCCTTTTGTAAACACCCTTATTTTACACCAGTATTGTACTTGCAGTTGCCTACAGTCAGAAACAGTTACTGCCATCAACACGATGCCTTTGGTTTTTACACGGGCACCTCTTCTCACTAAGCTCCACTAAATGAGATGAAAACAAACGATGGCAAGTCAGCAGAGAAGTTACAGTGTAGGCTTCTGGGCTAGTGACGTACGGTTACAGATAGCCGTGAAAGGGGCAAAATGCCTCAGAGAGCTTTCTCTGGTGGCTGGTTTATCTTCTTTCCTTTTCTATATCCTCAGAGCATGTTTCTAAAGAGAATCACGCAGCACCCACGGGTTGCAGGGAACTTCCTGTTAGTTATAACAGATACCTACTTTGATATCCTTTGATAGTTCAGCTTCATTACTCTGCACTTTGCGGTGCTTGCAGATCAAAGGATCCTTGTTGTTGCTCTCAGTCTTGGTTGTGTTGGCGATGGCAGACAGCTCGTCGTTCTGGCTTCTGCGTCTCTTCTGGGCCACCTTTGTTGACTCTGGTGCAGGAGGTATAGGACACAGTGGTGGCAGTGGTGGAGGTTGAAAATCATTCTTCCAGTATTCAAATGAAGCTTTGGAGTTTGATGCTCTGGAGACGGGAAGAGCATTCAGCAATTGGGATGAATATGGTGCATCAATAATGTAGTGAATTTTTACAAAATTCGTTGCATCATATACTGATGATGCTGAAATCTCTCTGGAAGTGAAGATGACATTAAGAATCCAACAAAAGAAAAATGAAATTTCAGTGTGCATTAGATACCACATCTTCAGCTGCTGACAACAGACAAGCGAGTTGCTTTTCAAGTAGAATTAAGCCCCAGGACTTGTCCCTGGAATAAAAATTTATAACCAGGATAGCAGGATATTGCAAAAAAGACATCCCTCCAACACAGCCCCTTTTTACTTAAAGACAGAGACAGTCAGTTCTCTGTGAGAAATCAGCCAACAGGGCATTCCAACTCAGGGACTGCAACATCACAAGGAGGAAATTAAGCTAAACCCAGAGAAAAGACTGAAGTGTAACGTTGCACATCTGGCTTCCTTCTGCTGTGCATGGGACAGTCCTCTCCCCTGTTCCACAACCCACTTTTCCCATGGCACAGTCCCTACTCACTGCACTCGTGCTCCCTCACTTCACTGCCTTGTTACAGCTCCAGAGAGGATTATAGCACAGCAGCACCCTCTGACCTGATCCAGTGCCCTCTCTCCTCCAAAATACATATTCTCCTTTCACTCCCAAAGCCGGAGCATGGGGTTTGCCTTCACTGAGAAAAAGGGAGGAATGAACCCCAGTGTCAAAGCCCCTCCGTTATGACACCAGCTGAAATACGACCCAACTAAACGTTAGCCCAGCGTTTCAGCGCTTCAAGAGTACGTCTCTATTTTCTCGGCAGAAAAGCAGTTTACTCGTATTTTCAGGCCACAAACCTCAACGCTATACCAATCCCTCAAATTCAAGTCTCAACGCTATACCAATGCCTCAAATTCAAGTCACAGCAAGAATTTAATTCAGTAGCCCATGACTGATGCGCAAGCCTCCCATTTGAAGACATGCGCCTGGAAGCATTTGCTCTAGCAAAGATCTAGCCAAAATACTGGCAGCACAAATTACGCAAATTATATAGGGGAAATCTCAGTACATCCATTTGAAGCACTGCAAACGCTATGCTGGAATAAAGGAGAAATTCCCGGCCATAAAGGCCCCCTGAAATTCCAGACAGAGTCATGATTCAAAACACACGCTTGTCTGCCCATTAAGTCACAGACACAAAAAGACAAAACCAACAAGATGATTTCAGTGGAGAAGGGAAATGCTCTCCACCTGCCTAGAAAGCATTTTAAGGCTAATTCTGTTTCTCATGAAAGCAGAAATAATGGACTCTCTGAGAGTTCAAACATCACAGAATAGAATCGTAGTTTGGTTTGGAAGGGACCTTTAATACCTGTCTAGTTCAACTCCTCTGCAATGAGCAGGGGCATCTTCAGCTAGACAGCAAGTTCTCTTGCCATCCCCTGAAACACCTCAACTATCATGCAGAACAAGCAGACGCCACTCCCCATAGAACAGCTAACACCCCCCAGACCACCTAGAGCAATCACCTGCTGACAGATCACCTCCACGGAGGTTTGGAGAAGGGGAATGACTCCTGCATCCCAGCAGGCAGGCAGTCTACCGCACTGTATGGAACTCAACCAACAAATCTGGTTGGCACAAATGTGTTTCCTGCATCTGGTCCAAAAGGCAGCAGCGCAAATAGTTGCCTACCAGCTTAAAAGGACAAGCAATATGGGCACAACTGGCAATTACATTTCCTGCAGCGTAAAGAGATATCCCGAGCTATGCGCAATACATGGAACAGAGCAGACGGCAACGGAAGCTGCAGGATGGGAAGCGTTTAAAATCATGTCCATCTCGACGGTTAGAAATCTGGACAAATGCCACAACATTCAACGCTTGTGCAGCAGCGAACAGCAAGAATGGGAGGACGATCGGCCACTGAAACATCAGCTTATTCTTGAATGGTTAGAACCATAATCCTCAGCATTAAGAAGGGATCGGAAACAGGTGACACCCAAGTATCACTTCACACCTGCAACAAATAATAAGGTGAATAAATTCCATTCCCACAGCCACCTGGTGGGTTCCAGGAGTTAAAGACAAGTCTTCAGCAGATGAAGCCTCAGGAGGCACATTACGTTATAAGCAAATGTGTGAGGACAGAAGATACAGTTCCTTGTTTAAGACACACTCACTTTCGTGCATCTTTCTGCCATTCCACCACCGTATACTCACTTCAGTTTCTTGGAGTCTTTCTTAGGTGAAGAGTTCAGTGATTTTTTTTCTTTCTCTGATTTCAATTTCTTCCTATTCGTCTCTTCGTCCACCGCTTTCCTCTAACAGGAAGAAAGAAAACCAAATCACTCAGGTTTTTAAAGTTCACGTAAAGTATAAACCAATGCAGCTAAGTTTGATCAATTCTTGTTAGAAGTATTGAAAAGATAGTGGAACCAACAAAGTGGAAACCCAGACCACAGCAGATACAGATTTCAGGTTCACTGAGCAGTATCCTAAGATGACATTTTATCTCCTTCTGCTTGGATATTTTGTAGTGGCAGAGATGGAACTGCTCAACCTCTTGCGGCTAATAGTAATCAAAATTAAGGCACTTCCATTGCTCAAAATAAGCATTGCATCTGTTCTGGCTGGGCTTTTTTTCTCCTACTTGGTATGAATTATACAGAAATGTATTCAGATTCCTCCTGATGTAGTCATGTGATAAGCCTCCAAGGACAGATGCATGCTTACATAATACAGACAGTGAGGCTCTGAGGGGGGGGGTCCTGAAGTCAGACGCTCAGACTGCCAGGCAGGACATGTCTAAGATCAAACAGCTCCTGCCTTGGGTCTTCTGAGGCAGCAGGAGAAGTGACAGATTTACTGCCTCTTCACCTTTCCCCCACTGCTCTGCACAAGGGGGACTGCTGGGGTCTCTCAAATTTCTTCACGATTTCCCCACCCTCCTGAATTCTCCCCTACAACTATGGGAAGTTCAGAAAATGCCAAGACTAAACTAAACCCACATGGGAACCAGGCTTATTCACCTACACATGCTAAGCTACCCGCTTGGTGCGGACCACCAAAAAGGTATACAGGCACAGAAATATCCATAGCGAATACCCATCCACCATAAGGCTTGCAGCCAACTTTCTCTGTGCCTGCCTGGAAGCTTATTCACAGTCCCCTTTGGGAGATAGATAGCTTTCCAAAAACCACTTGTGAGCAATTACTATCTTTGCTAAATAAAGGGCTGTCTTTAATTCAAAGGAAAGCAACTATTACAGCAGAAGGACTCTGCAAGGATGTGTCTGGAAAGCCCCTTACTGGACATACGTGTCTTTTCACGTATGTCTGTTCACTGCTAGAACCACGACAGCTCCAGGGAAAGCCAAAGAAACCTTCTATGTATTTATCCAAGCACTGAGATCCAAAGCAGGGCTTAGGGATGGTTGTTACTGTCAGTGAACCTGCTTCAGTTAAAAGCCTGCATTTATGGAAAAGCAAAAGGCACGAAGCTTCTACCATCGCCCCTAAGGAATAACACAGTTCAAGCCTGCAGAATTCCTTTCTCTTTGTGTAAGCAAGCAATCACAACTGTTTCAGACTACTCCACACAGGAAAAGGCTATGCTACTCAGACTGAGCTTACTTGGCTAATGGCAGCAGAAGGGGCACCCATGGACAAAACTGAAAAGCACAAACTGGGATGGCTGGGTTAGTTCTTCGGGGCACCCCCCCAAACTGCAGACAAGGTGCTCTCCCACAACAGACATTAAACGGGTAGCACAAATGACTGCACACTCTAGCAGGCATTTCAGATACTGTGCTGCTTTTAAATGGGTTGCAGGGAGAAGGGTGGGCTTACCTTGGTTAGGCAGTTGCCAGCCTGCCACTTACTGGAAGTTGGTGGGTCAGGCTGCAGGCAAAAAGAGAAAGGAGAGATGAAAGACTGAGGTCTTCATGAGCTATTTTCCTTCTAGCACAGCTTACTAGAACCCAGGAAAATTTCCTCTTTCAACTGTTTGAAAGAGCTTGAGAGACCATGAGACCGTGGGGATGCTCTAGCATGTGCACATCGACATCTGCTTCAGAAACACAGACCCCATTTCTCCACAGGATCAGTCAAACGTCTTGCACAGCACTCCTGGATCACTGCTAGCCCTGCCTGTCACTCACTAAGACACCAGTCTACATGAAAGCTTCATCTTTGTTTGCCACTAACCAACCCTGCTGCAAACTGAGACAACATCTATAAAGAGCGTCAACTGTAAAAACAGATTAGGTGCTGTCCTCGCAACGCTTGCGCAAAACTTCCTGCACGCAGCACTGCTTTCAAAGCGACAAGAACCTGTGCCAGCTGTCACACCTCTCTGCAGTCTGACAGGTCGGCTGTCAGGCTCCTGTGGTTTAACCATGAGAAAACCATTTACCAGAATTGTATAGCACATCAAGTCCGGCCTCTTCCCACTCCTCTGCCTACACAGCCCAACACACGCTTCCCTCCGCATCAAGCAAGGCATAAGCAATGACCGAGGTCTGAAGGCCTCTGGAGTCAGTCAGATAACAGAATGGGATTGCTACAAGCCCTGCCTAATCTAATAGCAGTCTGACATATTACAGTAAAGCCAACTAACCCTAAACCAGACAACAGAAGCTGCAAATCAGACACAATTCTCTGGGACCCATGCTGAAACTACCATGTGTGTGTCAGCATCACTCAAATGTGTAGCTCATTGTCTGGACACCAGAGCACAGCTATGCTCTTGCCCACATCAGTTCTCCTCAGTCACAACTCTGCTTCCAAGAGGAACCACAGTTCTTCTCCAAAAAGACAGCCTCTATTACATGAAAGGTTTACCGAGACTCCTGGGTCCCTTCCGCTGTGATTTTCTTCTCTATCCACATTCAACTCGCTGTAGAACACGTCGATAAACAAGACATGTCCTCAACTTTCTTTGAGTGAAACTACCTAGAAAACCGGTTTAAAACCCAGTTTGTTTCCCCATGGGTTTAGGGGTTTTCATTAGGTTTTCCAAACACTAGACTTCTGTTTAAGAAGAAGAAGGAACTATGGCCTGTAGGTCAAAGTCCGTGCTTTTGCATGGGAAGAACTAACTATAAACAAACAGGCCGTGTGCACTAACTTGCTCCTCGAGCATCATGGATGAACAGTTTGCTGTATAAAACAAGGATAAACCATCAGTGGCAAATAGCTGATCATTGGCAAACAGTGGCAAATAACTTCACTGGAGCAAGAAGGGTCTTTCAATGGAGGGTTCTCAGGACAAAGCAGGCAGCATTTGGTAAAAGAAGAGAAGCACATAACATCTGCTTCCTTCCAAAGACACCCACGTTGCAAAGGGCAAAGTCTGTAACTGAACTGCTGGATGGTAAAGCACGTAGATGCAAGATGAGAAAGATACTCCTTTTCAAAGTCTGTTTTCTGCACATAAAATTTTCCCCGTTGAGGTGCTTCTCAGGTAAAAGACAGGAAAGCTAGGGCTGGCGGAGGGGGAAGAAATAAATTATAGGGTTTCTGGGGTTTGTGAGAGCACCTCAAAACTGTCAGCAGACTGCTTACATCAGCTGTGGTCCATAGGATATAGGCATGCGCTTCCCTTCCCACTGGCCTGAGAACGTTTTGCAAGCTGGAGGAACTGTCTGAAACCATGGGACACGAGCACTTCCGCAGCAGACTTTTAGAAAATGCATGCTCTCAGTAATGAAACCTTAAGGCACCACATTCTGTTTGTCTGCTTTTCCCAATAAAAGCCTCAGAATTGCCAGTGCAGCACTATCTGAGCCAAATCCAACAGAAGCAAGTCTAAGCACATTCCAGCCCTTCCTGCAGGTCTGATCACTTCAGCTGCAATCTGGGAGAAGCTCAATCTGTCACTTGTGCACAGGAGCTGCACTGAGAGAGGGGCTCCTCTTAACCTATCAGGAAAGTGGTCTTATCCTGAAGCAGTCCATAGCTTTAGCACCCAGAAAAGCCCCGTGAGCAGAGGTGGGTCCCAGACACCCCCAGACGAGCTGTGCTGCTCATCTGCGCCTTCCTTATGTTTTGCCAGTGAAGTCACTAATTCCTCAAGGAGTGCTAGACAAACACTTCAAGGTTAAGCAGGTAAAACTCTAATTATGCTGTTAACAAGGGTTATAGAATTGATCAATTCTAGAAGGGGAGCAAAGGGCAGGAAAAGTCTGATGATGCAGCATAGACGTCACAGGGACACCTGAGCCATGAGAGGATTTCAGGTCTCCTGTCCTGGCTGCATTCAGACAGCGGGGAGGCTGAGGCAAGAGGCTGTATTAAGCAGCCTCTGCATTTTATCTGCATTCACCTCAGGCGCTGACGCTCTCAAAGGTTCCTTGGCTTCACTGCCACTTGTCTCTGAGTCTGAAGAGCTGTCTGAGTCACTGGTGCTCCCTGAGTCACTGGTGCTCCCTGAGCCACTGGTGCTCCTTGACTCCGAGCTGCTGGAATGTGCTGATGCTACAGTCTTGGCCTGGGACTGTTGGACACTGCAAGGCCACCATGAGATAAAATTAGAAAGCAGCATAGGTGAAGTTTCTTGTTATATTGACATGACAGGATTCAAAACTAAAACTGAAACCCCTGTTTTGGTACTGAGACGAGAAAGGATAAGGCCAAGGAATACAGTGCCATGCTCAAAAGATAAAGCACCGGAATAAAAAACCTCTAGAAGTAATAAAACCTCCAACTCTATAACAGGTCAGAGAAATCTCTGAGCAGGACTGCTGCAGTCTGCAGCTGCATTTAGCCAACTGAATTTTAAAAAGGAACCAAAACTGGCAAGTGCTCTTTTGAAAGCCTCATCCCTCAAAAGAAAAGGGTGCCGTAAAGGCTAATGACACAGAAACATCCACGCCAGGATGATTTCTCTTTTCTATATTCTTCCCATAAAGTTTTCAATTCATCTGTGTTACTTGGGCAAGGTGCTGGAACTGCTTCTTTAACAACCACGTCAAGCACCAGCAGTTTTTGCAAGACTCTCCTCTCTTCAGGAGTGTTTTCCTCCAGCACTGGCAACAGGAGTGAATGGAACTGAGGAAGAGCCATGACTTGGATGCAGTCCTTTGTTTCAAAATGGGCTTGTGAATATTTTTTTTTCTCTTTGAAACTTGTTCCATACGTCAGAATCAACACATTTGTATGGATTGGAGGCAAGTTTCTTGAAAATCTTGAAAATTCTGTGCTTCTCAACTTCTTGTAATACTGGCAGGTGGCCGTTACGTCTACCCTAAATATTGCTTCTGACTTACAATACATGGCAGGAACTACTTATAAGGAGCTGCCTTATCAGGAGGAGCTGAAACAGCCTCCGTGAGTCTACCCAACGCTTTTCCGTTCTTCGCCTGCTTGGCTGTTTTGGGCTTCCTTCTAAACTAAAACTGGACTCACACCTCACCCAGCACTACTACAACTGAGAATCCCCTTGGCTCCAGGGTGATCTTCAGATACTCTGGTGGAGGGCAAGAGAACTTGGGGAAATATAATTCTGGTTGATAAGAAAAATCCAGCATGCCTGGATTATTCATTTCTCATTGGAGCTTTCTGTAAAACCCCATACAACTAACGCCAATTTTCAACAGCAGCTTCGGGCAGCTAGAAACCAAATCCTGTATCTACAGGAGAAACAAGGAACCCCTTACCCATGCACCCCATATATTAAGACGTAGTTTGTTTTTCCCTTCTTATTTAGTCTAGCTGTTAGTTCAAGAACAAAGCTGTACCTTGGAGGAGCAAGTGGATTGTCAGCAACCTGTTTTGTTCACAAAAAAGAAGGAGGAGAATGAGAGTAAAGGTTAGCTTAAGGCATTCGGAACAACGCAACAAGGCCTGATGATTTAAAGGGATGTTTGCGTGCCCAGCGTATAAAACATCTAAAACCGACTTGGTTGTCATCGCTGTCTTCGCTATCACTGACTTGCAGGTCTTCCCGGAGCAGCACTCTGAAAGACAACCAGAAGATAAGTATCAGCCAAGGCAGACGTACTTTCAAGTACCAGACACTGAAAACGACTTGGTTTGTGCTTGCCAAAAGAAACCAACCTCCCACATTCTTTAGGAATGTTTGGCATTCTCTATCTGCTAAACCCTGTCGTTAATGAATGATAAAACGATAACACACAATCTAGGAACATTATATTGTACTTTTCAACTAATCTCAGGACATTTTGAAAAGGATGTCAGTATCATTGGCTGCCATCTACACACAACAAAGATGAAGCTCTGTGAGGGGAATGCTCCTCGCTTAAGTTTGTCCAGCGCACTAACGCAGCAGCACAGGGTGGAAGAACTCTGATCCTTGTACATTAAGAGAGTGGCGTGCTATTGGGCTGCACTGAGTCCCCAAGGGACAGAAAGCATCATCTGTGCACCAGAAGCTGCGTGCGCTCATGCTCTCTGCTCTCAGGGGCTGCAAATGTTTTTCTGTCACAAGGGTTCTCTTTTTGCTGCTCAAGTGTTCTACCGTACATACGTAAGTAAATGCCAAGGGCAAGCCTCCCTCCTCTTTCTTCTCTACACAATGAATTTGATGCTCCTGCACATCTCAGCAATAACTGTAAATCAAGCAGTTCAGACACTCCAAGCAGCTTACAAGTGGGGAGCCGCAAACTCTCTTTTACTATTGCTAGAGAGCAGGCTGCCTGCAAATGTTTCTAGAAGCATCATTTCGTCCTCTGCCTGCAGGTGGTAACTACTGCTTGCTATTTCAATGTATTACTGAAGGCCTCGAGAGGCTGGAAGGGAAGGATCTGTGGGCGGGGACCCAGCCTTCCCCCAGGTGTTATTCTCCTCTGGAAATCACACAGGCATATTCAAAAGGAGCTGGAAAACAGACAGGCAAAACTCCTGCTGTTCGAAAGTACAGTGATTCAAATCCTGAAACTAGCTGGAGACCAGCTCCTCAACCCAGAGAATTACACAAGTGTCATTTCAAAACGGGATGAAAGCTTGGCCACTGACACAGGGATTTTGATCAATCAGGTCAAAGCTGCGTTTATTTCAACCTCATTTCCAACTAAGGGCTTTCTGTGAGAAATTTCTCTCATGCCCAAATAAGAAAAGTAAGCCTCCAACCCCTCAGGACAAGACATTTTAGAGCAGGAAAACAAGTAAGAAAGATTCCCAGGAAACCACATCCACCTTGAAAAGTGGGGGCAGAGTTTGTGTTCCTGATACTTGTGGGGAAAAGGAAAACGACACAAAACTTCACGTTCTTTCACGCCTTCATGTCCGATTATGAACAAAGCAAAAACCATTTACAGCTCTGGAGGTCACCTCTGATGACCCTGAGGTGACCTTTGCTTTCCTAATTCTGCGACATCGGAGGAGTGAAAACCTTGAGTCAAAAAAGTGATTCCCTCCTTTAAGCACAGTTCCCACAAAAGAGACACGCTATTTTACAGTCACACCAAAGCAGCTGCCATGCACGGAGATACTCTCCTTGAAACAGGACCACATTTACTGCCAAAGCTGACCACGGACTCCCAACAAACAATTCCACAAATCAGATGTGACAAATCCACTCTTGTCCACTGAGCAGGACGGCGCGAAGAAACCCCAAAGGTCTCCTGTGTCTACCAGTACAGAGCCAACCCTTGCCACACAGATGATGCCTGTTGAAAAGGCACCAACCCCACAGTCCCCGAGTACCTTACCCTGATGCACAAGAGGTTCTCGGCGCACACAGACTTTGATTACACCCAAAGGCCTACCGCGCTCTCTTTGCATTTGGCCCGTGCCATTGCCCTGTGGCTGCCTTAATTAGCTCATGCCTTAACAGACGCCAGGTTTTCATTTGCAGGACCTGTTCTTTTCCAGCTTAGATACACACCATCAATCTCCCTCCAAAGCTATAGAAAAGCTCTGTTAGTGAGAGAAGGAGCACTAAAATCAGCATCGCTTGAAAGCAAAGGCTGGTCCTTCCCCGCCAGCTGGGCTAAAGATGCATCACCACAAATGAGTGAGACATTTCCCCTTTTAAAAGAAGGGCTCTTCCATTCCAGCACTGCCAGGTGCTAACTTCAGGCTGTATTCAAGAATGAAAGCCGTCTGGGAAACCCTTGCACGCTCTGTAAAGCCGAATGCTTAATTTGGGCACACGAGCACCCTGGGATTTCAGGGCTGCTTCAAATTAAGCAGCACAAGTGCTGTTTGTTTTCAGCCAGCTACACTTGGTAAGGCAAGCTACTCCAGGCAGCTGGATTTTCAGTCACGTGTGCTTTAAACAGCAAAGAAAGCAAGCCCTGTTGTGCGAGTGAAAACAGAAAAACAAAGAGGAAGGGATGCATCGGTTCAAGGGACAGGTGCAGAGGAAGTCCCTGGGGAAATCCTTCTTGACTCCATTTTGGACATTAGCCTAAGCCACCCTCTTCCTCCCACTTCAGCTGTCTTTGCTGACTCTGGGTACACTGGCTCTGAAGAGCCCGCACGGACGCTGAGCAGAGAGGGGATGTTGGCGAAGGACAGAGGTACGTACCATGCCGAAGTTACAATTCTGGACCTCTGCGCTAAGAAAGGCGTATTTTCAGATTCTTGTCTACAGTAAAAGTCTCTTCTCTCTCTGCTGCCTGGAAAACTGACTCAAGCTCAGAAGGGATTTTTACAGGCAGCTGAGAAGAGCTGAAAAAGATTGTCTGTGGAGGAAGGCAGAGCCTGCAGCAGTTGAAACGAATATGTTTAACAGCGCAAAGAAAAGTCCCAGAAGTCCTTCAGGAGGAGCAAGCTGGGGTGGAAGAAGGAGCAGCAAAAGAAAGAATGGATTAAAGCAGCAGCTAACTACTCAGGAAGACACTATCCCACACTACCAGCCAGGGGAGGCTCCTCTGCAGAATGTCAGAACAGCACGAAAAGGGTTGAGTTTTACAGACCTGACAGAGCTTGAGTGCAAGACTCTACAATCTCAACCAAGAGATGGCAACTGAGTCTGGTTACTTACGATACTGTTGTCTGAGAACGAGGCAACGTATCCGAAGGTCCATCGTACTGTCCTGTAAATCAAAAGAGAATCAGCGGGGTTTATCTGCCTCACCGGTAGCGTATTTTACCCTATGGTCTCTGAGCATCAGGTTAGAAAGTCACTTTCTTCCAGGACGTAACTGATTGCCACTGAGATTATTTATCACTCCAAATGGGGCTTCCTAATGAAATACTGTTTGTTCTCTGCTGAACTGCTGCCTTAATTTCTAGGTAAGGAATGCATACAGTCTCTTCAGCATTTTCTAAACTCATCAATGTTTAACAAAGCACAGGAAACCACGTCCCTTAATCAAGGTAAACATTTGATGTTCTCAATGTATGACACTCAAAACCGTCTCTCAATACACATAGAACAGTGTGCTTTCCTTTGGATTTCTACTTACTCTGGTTCTGTGCTACACATCCAACAGGCTGCGACTCCTAGAAAGCAAGCACAAGGTGCAAGTTGAGAATCAAATACATCATCTCTCAATAGCAGCGTATCAGTGATCCGATTTCCTTGTGTTTGTTACTCTAATCGATACTTTGAGCAACGTGACAAAGAATAACTCCGAAGTCTCCAATAGTCTAAGCTTGCCTGATGTAGCTTAGCACGGACAGAAGTGATGCATTGCAAGTAACCATCACACAATTCAAAATCCATTGTGACTTCTAAAGATAATTTCTCCTAAAAGCCTTTACCTATGAAAGGAGGTGCAAGAGTTGGAAAGCTCATCAGATGAAAGTACGTGCAAGAGTTGGAAAGCTCTCTTCTAATTTATCAAAAGCCTTGGCAAAAAGAGGGTGTTTACCTTTGTTGGTAATGGAAATTTGGAAGGCTCTGCAGTAGGAGGAGTAGGAATATCTGTCAGAAGAGGTGGCCATGACTGGGTCATTTCCTGGAAAGCAAATGACAGAAGTGGGTTACAGTATTTTTGCTGATACAGGCAACTGAAGTTGTACCTCAAAGACATTTATATTCATGTACAATAAAAAGCTGAGCCCATCGTAAACCCAAGAGGCAATACCACAGCAAGAAGCCCTCTTTGAGCTCAGCGAGCCAGACCGTCATGAGCACTTGCTCCTTTTCTCCAAGCATACTTGCATTGCCCAATTAGCAGCAATCTCGGTGAAGCTTGTAGAGAGTTAAATACTTCCTATGTTTGCAGGATTAGGCTATCACAGTTAATAAAGGGAAAAGGACATAAAACCTGTCTACCAGTAGCTCTGGACTTTTTCAAAGTTCAGGAACTTCCTATTATGTTCCTATTACAGCAACAACACCCCCCTGAAAGGCTTTTCAAAACTCAAGGGGGTCAGCTAGGGAGCTCTGACTGCCAGCCATTCCTCATGCTATTCTACCTGAAACACTGCCTTTTGCTCTGACTGGCCAAGATGCCTTTGCTGCAGAGCTCCAAGACGTGGTTTCAAACCAAAGAGAGCGACTGCCTGATGGGCTATGTCTTTAGGAGCCTTTCTGCCCTGTTGCCCTGCTCTAACTCTCACCCAGGTATCCTGGGTTCAGCAGTAGCAGTCATTTTTCTCCTCCTTGGTAGCTGGTGCAGTGCAGTGTTTTGACTTTCGGCTCGGGAACAGAGCTGATAACAATGATGTTTTGGTTTGGCCAAGGACTTTGTGAGCCTCACGCTCTGCCAGGGAGGAGGGGAAGCCGGGAGGAAGCAGAGACAGGACACCTGACCCAAGCTAGCCAAAGAGGTATTCCATACCACAGCACGTCATGCCCAGGATGTAACTGGGAGTTAGCCGGAAGGGCTGGGGCACTGCGCGGTTGGAGGAGGTATGGGTCGGTGCTTGGTCGGGCTGGGGGGGGGGGAAAGGGGGGCGGGCGAGGTATTGGTTGACTGGTGGCAACGTGATGTATTCTCTTCCCTTGTTATTTCCTTTATCATTATTATTATTGGTGGTAGCAGTAGTGATCTGTGTTATACCTTAGTTACTGAACTGTTCTTATCTCAACCCGTGGGAGTTGCATTCTTTTCAATTCTCCTCTCCGTCCCTCTGGGAGTAGGGGGAGGGAAAGGAGGGGGGGAGTGAGTGAACAAGCCCTCTGCCTGGTTTTAAACCACGAGAGTTCTTTTTGGTGCCCAAACGTGGGGCATGAGGGGTTGAGATAACAACAGATCTGACTGGATTAATAGTCACTCGTCACAATGCTGATTTATTGGCTCTCAGAGTTGTTCCTGTTGATATCACAGTTTCAGAATGTTGTAACTTACTTAGAGCCGGTATTTGCTGTGTTAGTGTTTATCAAGTGTGAGGCTTGGGCTAAGGTTCTTGTCTCACTAGTGGTGCTTCATGGCAATGACTTGTAACACGGGCGGGCTCCAGCAGCAGGGCGGGACGGACGTGGCCGTGGACTTGTACCTGCCCGTCCGGTTGCTCTTCACCGTCCTGGCCCTCGCCCTCGCCTCCGTCTTGGTGAGGCCCCGGGGAGCCGAGGGGGCGCGGCCCCGGGAGCCGGCGGCTGCTGAAGCTGCCCGGGAGAGCGGCCCCGGGGACCAAGCGGCGGCGGCAGCGGGGCCCGAGGCCGCGAGGGGACGGCTGCCGGTGGAGGAGGTCGAGGAGCGCAAGAAGGCGGCTGCCGAGCAGCGGGAGAAGGCGGCGGAGGAGCCGAGCCCCGCGGAGGAGCCGAGCCCTGCGACGGCCGAGAGCATTCCCCGGAAGCCGCCCGCCGAGCCCCAGGAGGATGCAGGAGACCACGCAGCATTTCCATCGTAAACCCAAGAGGCAATACCACAGCAAGAAGCCCTCTTTGAGCTCAGCGAGCCAGACCGTCATGAGCACTTGCTCCTTTTCTCCAAGCATACTTGCATTGCCCAATTAGCAGCAATCTCAGTGAAGCTTGTAGAGAGTTAAATACTTCCTATGTTTGCAGGATTAGGCTATCACAGTTAATAAAGGGAAAAGGACATAAAACCTGTCTACCAGTAGCTCTGGACTTTTTCAAAGTTCAGGAACTTCCTATTATGTTCCTATTACAGCAACAACACCCCCCTGAAAGGCTTTTCAAAACTCAAGGGGGTCAGCTAGGGAGCTCTGACTGCCAGCCATTCCTCATGCTATTCTACCTGAAACACTGCCTTTTGCTCTGACTGGCCAAGATGCCTTTGCTGCAGAGCTCCAAGACGTGGTTTCAAACCAAAGAGAGCGACTGCCTGATGGGCTATGTCTTTAGGAGCCTTTCTGCCCTGTTGCCCTGCCCTAACTCTCACCCAGGGACCAGCTAGTTGGGCTAAGCCATGGTCCGGCTAAGAGCACAGCACACAGACCGCAGCCAGGAGATAGGGATCAACCTCCAACCTGCCTCTTCTGGCACCACAGCTGGACACAGAGGACTGGGCTAAAGCTTTGGCTTGCACTGCAACAAACACGTGAACAGCCTAGCACAGACAACGATCTTTGTCTTGAACATACGCTAAAACACCTTAATGGGGGTCAATCTAGACAAAACCTTTGGGGAAGCTGGGGCTCAGAAATTCAGAACCACTCTGTTGAAATCACACAAGACAGACTTTTCTTGTCTCCCTATTAAGTTTAAATCCTGAAGAGTGTAATACTCACTCCCAGAAATAAAGGAACTCATATGGCCTGCCACCCTCACTGCCTCTCCTGGAACACTTATCTTATTTGCACTCTGTGCTCGGTGAAAGGGTCCCATGTACTCAGACCCAGCTGAGTACTGGCAGCCTGTGCGCTGCCCACAAAGCCATCTCTGACACAGGTTGCAGAGGCAGTTTTGCATTAAGAGCTGGCTCAGATTGGCGCAAATGTACCATAATTACAGGGACAGAGAAGCCCAGTCCAGCAGCAGTGCCATGCACGCGGTGATATTCCTCCTCCTCCCACCACCACTACTTCAATGTATACAAAACACAAACACGTCGATCTATTATTTAAGAGCACCTACCTTCAAAATTTCCTTAACGGCTTGGGCATCCCAGCGGAAGGTTTGCTACAAGCAAATAAAAAGAAGGAAGCAGCATGAGTTTCTTTGTTCCTTTACCAGCTGACTGAGATAAACAGAGGCACTCATCAAACGTTTGCTTACCAACAGTTCTACAAAGGCCACGGGAGTCCCTTAATAAGAAAAGACTAAAAAGCCCCATCAGAAGGGCACTTTATTCTACAAAGCCTGTTGTTTTCAAGTCTTTAGTAGAAGATATATTCCAATAAAGATGAGAAAGAACCAAAGTGAAAGAGAGTTCATTAAACAGTGGTGCTTGTCCAGCTGACAGGATTCCCCCTGCTTCCTAACTGGTGTCCTTCTGTGCACCCACGTGCACTCAGCAGAATAAGAAGCCAGTATAAAGCCCTAAACTGGGAGCAGGCAAAGTAAAGGTGGCTGTAAGTGGAAGAATAACCCACCGGACTCTTAAATGCCAGCTCCTGGACTCAAGGGAACACCAACTGTGATTAGAAAAGTTGAAAAGCAGTATGACTAACTTGTGCAGTTCAGGATAAAACCTTGAATGCACCGCCGGGTTAGAGCAACACGGGGAGGAACTAGCCTGCCTTCACTACAACAGGCTTGCACAAATGCACAGGTGCACACACCCGCAAAAGAAGGGAGGGAGATTTTCATGTAGAAAACAATTTAAGAAATGCACAGGCATTCTGTTCAAGCTGCACAGCAACTGTGTGACAAAACTCTCCGAAATACCTCCAAGTCCTCTTTTCACCGGCAATTCCAAAAAACCCACACACTTCCATAAGCACATGCCCTGAGGCTTACAGAGATCTCTTAGACACACTAGAGAGAGATGAACAAGGAACTCGGGATAATAAGAATCACCCCAAAGCAAACTAAATTGCTTGAGGAACCACCTGGTACACAAAGGAGATGTCCACTGGCCATGATGTGTGGGCCAGACACCCAGCCATCAACCAGAAGCAGTGCAGTGCCCCAACCAGGCAGTAACTCAAGACAGGGACGGCATCAGCCTGCCCGGCACTGCCGTCTTTTGTGGCAGACTCAGTTACAGCTTCACAGCAGGAGGCACCAGTAGCCTGCTCCTTGGTCTCGGTGTGATAGCTGGAGGCGGAAGGGCAAAGCACGAGAAGCATTGACAGAATAGTGGCAAAAGCCCAGCTTTCTCCTCTCTGCACAATGCAGTCAACGCTCGCCAAAGCTGGGAAACTCAGAAAGTGGGCATCTTTTTGAAAAGAAGGTTTTGCCACAGATACTACAAGGAATAAGCAGCGCTGGTTTGGGGTAATGGCTGAAGAGCTTTTAAGGCTGCTGCTTTTTATCAAAGGTATTCCATTAGAAATTACAGCACACATTTTTATTCCACTCTGCCAAGGTGTGCCAAATGGAGCTGAAGGACCACACAGCTCTGGCATGTGGAAGTAGGGGGCTGAAGCTTGCTCCCTGATTTGTAAACAGCCTGCCTCGCCTAAAGACCTTTCTGCTCCTTCTCATTTCAGTAATTTCCGCCTGCTTATCTGTATGCCTCTGTCGTCACAGCCCACGTAGAGCTGCCCCTCTGACACCAATCAGCCCTGTGCTGCTTCTCAGTCCCTTTCACCTCAGGTGAAACTGGTGCCTGTAGATATGCAAGCAGCGTAGGTCAAGAAGAGCTAGAGCACGCAGGCATTTCCTATGTTGCCTGCTATCTCCTCCTAATTGAAATGGACTCGCAACGTGTGTGTGTGTGTGTGTGTGGCTCAAGAATACCAGCTACTGCTCTTTGCCTGGTTTCAGGCTAAATTATTAGTGCTGAGAAAACCCGAGCGAGCAGGATCAGAAAAGCCAATTTGAGTTCCATGCCCTTCACTGTGCTGGCAGTTTTCTTTGTTTCCTAATGAGAGCTTTGCCACTGCAGCTATCAATTATCAGCAGAGAAGGTCACCTCTTCAGGCTGCTGAAAAAGTTTCCCATTTACAGCTGCTTCCAATTTAATACTATATTTTAATAGAAATATTTGGTTACAAATTTATTTTTCCATGTCAACCGCATGGGCTTTTGCCCCTTGAATGCAATGGGGATCACAAAACTGCATATGCATGAATGAAGACTTAGTTTGAATAGAACAGGCGGGGCAAGATCAGACCAAAACCTACCACCCTGTCTTCACTTCATCTACACGTGCTTCGCTAGCTCAGAGCGGGAGGAGATCTTGCATATTAAATGCACTCTCTGTTCACACACAAGTCACGCTAGGAATAACACACTAACTTACTCTTCAAAGTGATTTTCCACCTGCATTTCTGTGTTAAGAATCTACCCTCTAATACTATAGATAGATGCAAGATGCACACACATAGGGCACGCTTCCAAAATGACCCAGCCAACAAAAGAGACTGTATGTATTTTAACCAAGCCTCTAATCATCTTGATTAGGGATGCAATAATGTGCTGCTGTGTACTGAAAAAGCCTGCCAAAACTTGAAGCTACAATCAACTTGATGAAAACAAACACGTAAACACAGAAATCCATACAGGTTTTTGCAGGCTATCTTAAGAAACACCAGACACCAAAGCAGATGCTCTGCCAAACATTTACCACTAAAGAGATTATAATACATCTCTGATACAAAGACAGGTCCAACGATCTGAAGCATGGCTTACTCCATCCACCTGGTTTTAGAGGATGTGGTGACAAAGCCGCTTTTGGGGAAAGCTGAAGCAACCGTTCCTAGTTACCTATTCAGGAAAGCATTTATTGGAACAAATACGAAGACTGTGTGAATATACCTGTGATTAAAATAATTTCTAGTCAGGCAGGCACCATCCTGCAAGCAAACTATCAGCATGGGTGGTCCTTAAGCATGTTTTTAAGGGATGTTTATCGCTTGCTGCAGACACAGTGCACTTGTTCAACAGATCTCTTTCTTTCATCCGCTCACCGATTCCCACAAGTGTTTGACGCATGGGGAACGTCTACCCTTTCTTAAGAGGGCAAACAAAACTGGCAGCTGCTGCAGTAAAAAAGGCCCCTGCAAGCCACAGGAGAACTGGCTACACAGGGGAAACCGCAACACTGGTGTCGAGCAAACAAAAGCAGCAAAACCGCATCAAGTACGGGAGGTACAGGCAGGTAGTTAACACAAGATTTTCTTCTGACTTCTTTCAGGTTCAGGAATTGTAGGGGTTGTTTTTTATATTTGTTTCTGTTTTAAAGTTCACACAAAAAGAGTTATTAGCCTTTTTATAAGGAAAAATATGGAACTTGAGCTGAAGCTTACCGAGGTGTCTTCGCACTGTTGCCTGTGGGCTTTGCACTAAGCCAATAACAAACCAGATAAAGTGTGCACAGACTTCGAAACAAGCTGTATTTTAAGGATGAGTATCCCTTCCCTGACTTCAGCGTGGGAATACTTGCACACCCTTAGGTTTCCCTTGGTGCTATTTTTGTATTGGCTCAAAACCATTCAAATCAGAAGCTCAAAAAGGGACTTTTGTTATCTAGTCACAAAATCTTGGTTGATATAATTTGTTTAAATTCTCAGATTGCACAGAGCTAAATATGTCTTTCATGACTGCTCCATGAATTATAGCTACAGACTTTAAAGGCCATTTTGTTACGTGGAAATTGCCTGAGGGTTCGTTGCTACTGCAAAATAACGTTCAGATACTGTTTGGCAGCCGAGTCCCCGTAGCAGCAGCTCGAGCTGTTCTACGAAATTCGGGAAGCTGCAGTCAGAGAACGACAAACCCATGAGCAGAGAAGGCAATTTTCTGAGCAGATTGCCTAAGGCTAGGATTAATTTTCACAGAGGGTTAATAATTACCGCAAGACGCACCGTTTTTAGCGCAGAAAATTCACTTCATTTCATCAAAAACACAATGGCCACAACAAACAAGACAAAAGGTGGAAGAGAGAAGGAAAGGCAAAATGCAACTCAAAGAAAACTGAAACGGAAACCCAACTTTCAAAAACCTTCCTATCCGACTGTCCTTGTGGAAAGAGAAGAAACTTGGTTCCAGTGCTGCACTAACAAGGCACCTCACACTGCAGCAGCTGTAAAATGTACGTTTGGGGATGCACTTGTTCAAGTTTTCTTCTAGCTTCAGGTAGCCAGCTGGGTGGGTTTAGCAGTGCAGGAGGAGCAGAAACAAGCAACGCATCCTACATCTCCCCTCTCACCAGCTTAGTTCTTGACCGTAATGGAGCAAGACTCTTGTAATTCCAGCAAAGCAAAGCTAAAGTCCATCTGCTTGCCATTGCTCCCAGCGTTAAGTTTCACTTCTACATTTCATGAAAAACAAAAACCATGCTATACTTTTTGCTTTATGCACACTAAAGCAATACTGAGGCACCACAGAAATGTACAGAATGGCTCTGCCTCATCCAGCGAGACAGAAATCTTCAAAGTTACATCAAAATCTACTTGTTCTCATATTTGTGTTTACGCTGCTCGCTTGGTTTTGACACCCGCGACTTCATGGCAGACTACAAATCAAAGCCACCAGGCTCAAAGTCCACAGGAGCCTTCTAAAATAATTTATCTGGGTGCTATTTCAGGTCCTCTGTGAGCCCCAGTTTAACCAGCAGGTTGCATGCAGCCAAGTCCCCTGTGGACGATTTCACAAGCGCGCTTAACCCATTCAAGTCCACTCCTCTCCTTTCCAAGGCAACCTAAAGTTGAGTCACTGAAACAATGCCATACCTCCAGGCACTCTCCTGCTTCTGTCCCAGGGTCAACCCAGAAGCCCCACTCACAGACAAGACAAGACAAGACAAGACAAGACAGCAGCTCCAGCCTGCCACCACCCTTGCTGCAGGTTTGAAAACAAACCAAACCGTTTCCATCAACTTCTACTCTTGCTTTCTTCAGCTGACAATGAAGGCTCCTGGCAATGGAAGCATTTTACATCAAAATGCTCAGTAAACAATGGGTGCACTGTCCTGTTCCTGCCTGGCTGCCTGGAGGAAATAAAACAGTCCTCAAAGATATTACATGCTTTTCTAACTCCAAGATGGATTATTTTGCTCAATCTCAAACTAAATGCATGGACCTCTTTCTTGTGTCCAAAGAGCTTCGGAGAAAAAGAAAAAAAATCACAGGTTTGCCTTCCTTTGCCTGAAGGTTTCAAGTTTCTCAGAAGCTCTAGCTTTACTTCCTAAAGCCATTTAACCACTTGAGGGTTTATGTACTGCTGGAGGTCAGCAGGAATCAGGCTATTAAAAGCTAAAAGGCATTTTGCAACAAAATTCTAGTCACTTAGATCCAAACCCAGCATAGCTACTGTTTGGTTGGGTTTAGTCTGTGTCTATTACTTGTTTCTTTTCAAACCTGGGCATTAAGGTACCTGTTAACTTCTCATCAATGTCATTTTGCCAGTTTCCTCTCCTTTTCCACAAGAAATTGCCTACAGCCGTTTGCAGCTGATCAACACCCTCTTCCACAAAAGGCAGAAGGCACCCACACTCTCCCTTTCTCCTACAAAGGCAAAACACAATCTTAAAACTCTCTCCACCTCTCTCCTTGCCCAGCTGCCTTAGGTCTCAGTCCTTGGCAGAGAAAGGACAAGTGCAGTGACCAGAACTAAGATATGCTCGAGCTTGCTGCCCAGGATGCCTTCTGCTGACAACAACAAACAAAAGAGCTCTGCTCCTTTTGCTCATAGCTGGGGGACAAGAAAGAGCCTACAGTCTTTCCCTGAATGCAGAATTTTAGAGGGCTTTCAGGGTCTTGCTTATGATTTACAATCCCACTTCTGCACTAAATTTCCTTCGAGAAACTGCTCAAAAAACATTCCATGGAGCGGGAAACAGAATGGTCTCGTGCTTCCCAAGGGCTAAGTCCATCTGGTAGAAATCTTCAGGATATTTTTTGTTTACATTGATACTTCCCTGAGGGTCTACAGTTACATCGTACAAACTCACTTAGGAGAGCCCTGTGGTGTTCACAGACAACTACCCAAAACCCCAAAAAGCCCAAAAACCTTCATCCTACCAGGTGACCATAGAACTCCCTGCACAGTCAGCTGTCCCAGTACTCAGCAAACATATGGGACTTCTACTCACCAGCACTGAGTACCGACGCTCTGCATGCACTGACTGTAGGTACATCACCCCCTGACCTCTCAGCGTATCATTTCCCCCCTTCTTCTTTTCAACAATCTTTACAGGCAAGACAAAAGTCACAGCAACAGAAGCAGTCGCTCTAACCATAAGGCCTGCTGCAGCCTCACTGATAAAACAGACACGGAATCATGGCGAGTGCTGCATTTTCACCATCCAGGTATCTCCCCCAGATGTACTGGCAAAAGGCACTCTTAAAATACACCTTCTAAAAGTGATAAAGTGTGCACAGCCATCAATGCTGCTCGTAGTCTCTGCCCTTTGGTGACCTGTCCTCCCATAGCTGAGCTTACCCTGCCAGCAACAGAGTCTCCTAACTCACCTTTACGGGCTCAGAAGGGATTTCTGATTTGAATAGTCTGGCTCTGGCATTCACCTTCAGATCTGAGATCTTTTCAAAGGGCTCTCTATGGTATTCCTCCAGGAGAGGTTTGAGATCTGGCGATTCCTCTCGCGCCTGATCTTGGACATCCATTGGTCTCACACAGGCAGTTGGTTTCTGCTGCATCGCGCTGGGCTTTGATGGCAAAGCTGTAGGAACCGTCCGAGAGGAAGGCCGAATGTTGCTGCTCAGGTCAATGTCTGAGCCGTCCTGACTTTCCTCTTCCTCTGATCCTGTCACTAGGTCCTGAAACGATTTTCTTTGACTGTAGGTCAGCTCCTGGCTTTTGCTGCTCTTTTCTGACTTGGAACTGACGTGCAGGTCGGAACGCAGAGGTGACAGAGGTTCCAGTGGAGGAGGCAAAGGTGTCAGAAATGAAGAAAATGAGAAAATGGAGTAGTCCAGATCATGAGCACGACCTTCACCAGCCGCACGCCTGTCACTTCCCTTGCGATGAAGACCTTCGTGACTTTCCTTGTCACCACAACTGCGTTTGCGACTTTGGCTCTGACCGTTGGATGAGCTGCCGCTCTGCACGTGCAAACCTGAATGCGGTTTTGGCCTTGATTGTGCCTTTTCGCAGGGACTTGAGCGGTGAGCAGGAGGAGCACTTACAGCCGTAGTGGGTGGAT
Organism: Pezoporus flaviventris; assembly: GCF_033815535.1. Classification (NCBI taxonomy): domain Eukaryota; kingdom Metazoa; phylum Chordata; class Aves; order Psittaciformes; family Psittacidae; genus Pezoporus; species Pezoporus flaviventris. Next base: position 58,022,387 of record NW_026892550.1, on the reverse strand, counting down.
GGTGGGCTGTGTCGTGGAATGAAGGTGATGATGTAGGGCTGGTATTTTCATCAAGGGAGTGTGGGAAATGAGGTGCTTCAGGTGAGACCGGAGGAAGGACTTCCTGAAGCCCTAAGAAATTCCATTGGGTTTTGGAGTTGATGAGCCCCATGACATCCTCATAATTGCCCAGCACGTTCCGAATTTGGTTTGACAAGTCATCTCCTTTATGAGTCTGCAACAGAAGAACAGAGGCAGAAATGGAAAAAGCACGGACCCTCAACTTCAGGAGACTCAGCTCTGCAAGAGAGATTCGTCAGGATCTTAATTGCATCACCGTGTATCACCACAAGCAAAGTTAGGCAAGCTCATCTTGATCCTGCAGTGCAGTCCCTCCAAAGCAAGTGGGACTGCTCTGCTCACTCTTAGTTCTTCTGAGCCAAACTTGTAGGTGTGCCTGCAGTCTTCAGGAACACTAACAGCAGACCCGTTTGTTTCTATCAGAGCTGCACACAGACAGGCAGCCAAGCTGCTCTTGGGTGCTCTCCCTCAAATTCCCAAACTACAGGAAGTAGCCTCCAAATGAATCTGCCCAGCCCAAAGACCTTACTGCGCTTGCACCATCTTCAGAGCTTTAAACCCATACTCTGATGAGCTTAAGTTAAGCAGATGGGAAGATGCTGGTTCTGCACGTGTCACACTCAACTCTGCTACACCATATGCAGAAGCCACAGCTCTGCTCTTACGCTCCAACCATCTTTCCTCCTCTCCCTCCACCACACACACACCCCCACACCCCACACCCCCCCCCCCATCATTACCTTGTAGGGTGCTGCAAAGACGGGAGGCTTCTCAGGGAGCTTGTTTTTCTCCTGCTGAGCCTCCCTAATTCATCTCTCTCTCTCTCTAGCATGCAGCAGGTTTCTGTCCTCATTGCATAAGCTTTAGGAAAGAGAGAAAGAAAGGATGGTTAACGCTTTACACCACTGTTACCAACGAGTACCTACTGTGCTTCTCAGACAACAGTGCATGTCCAGCATGAAAGTCATTTTGAACAGGATGCTTACAGTTGGCAAATCAGTTATGTCATGTCACCGCATGGTGCTATAATACATACAAGGTACAGCAAGCATCCTTCTCAGGGCTTTCTACTCTTGATACCATACATCAAGAAAGGTGGGAAGGGAAAAACTATCCGTCCATTGAATCGTCAAACACTGGTTCCAGACTCTTTTCAGTGGTGCTCAACGGCAGGATGAGGACCAATGGCCACAAACTAAAAGTCAAGAAGCTTCACCCCAACGTGAGGAAGAACTTCTTTACATCAAGGGTGGCAGAGCACTGGAACAAGCTGCCCAGGAGAGTAGTGGTGGCCCCCTCTCTGGAGACATTCCAAACCTGCCTGGGCACCTTCCTGTGTCATCTGCTCTAGGTGGCCCCGCCTTGCCAGGGCGGGTGGGCTGTATGATCTCCAGAGGTCCCTTCCAACCCTCACGGTTCTGTGATTCTGTCTAACTCTTCACCTGAGGGTAAAAAAGAATCTACTATTTTGAAGGTGTTGCCACTTTCAGAGACTGAACTTTGCCAGCTTTATAAACAGGCTTGAAAACTTAGTCTTTACTTTAAATGGGCAGTCAGAAAGCTGCTTGCTTACCTGCCAAACCATGCAGTTCCATTTAAAGCAATCGTGCAAATGTATTTAAAGTGGTGGTCTCAGAAATCTGGAAAGCACCAGGTCAAATCCCCCTGTTCCTCCTCAACCGCATACGCATACACTCAATTCCGCCAGCCCCACATCAAAACAGCAATAAAGCTGCGTCACATGCGCAGCAGAATAACTTCACGGAAAGCCAGATACTTTAAACTACACCATCTCTGTGAAATACTCCTGCAAAATCTGGGACTATTAATGGACATTTGTCAAGCAGCAGCACGGAGGCACAGTATGTGGATGCAGGCATTGGCCTCCTCTCCTGCTTCTACTCTACTCACAGGCACACTATGTGGATGCATTATTTTTCTCTCTTCCCTCCTCTTTCTACCCTACCGCACAGTCTACTGCATACATGCAATTCCTATATTCTTCTTAGTACACTCAACTTCTCGAGCGTCCCAGTTTGGAAGGGAAGAGCCTTGCCTTCCCCACCACTGACATTTTCTCAAAGACCACACCGATGATCCCCTACTGAAGGTCAAGCTAGAGGCCTGGCTTTCCTGAAACAGTTAATCAAGAGGTCCAATTCCTGCAGAAGTGGCTTCCTGACACAATGTGAGCTATGGAAAACTGCTGTCTGATGGCAAGCTTCCTGCTAGGCCCTGCTCCCATGTGCCCTCCTGCCACCCAAGAAAACGGCTGTGTGACCTCCAAGACATCAAGCGTGTCCCTAGCCTTGGAGCCAAGCCAAGCTTCACAGCCAGCCAGTGGCACTAACACTTATGCTGTAGCCCCTCTTAGCACGCAGCCTATTAAAGCAACGGGCTGATACAGCAGGCCAGTAAATCATGCCAGTAAGTCATCACACAAAGGAAAGGGAAAGGATGCCGCAAACTTAAGCCTTTGCCACTTGAAGTGCTCCCAGTCTCCCCACATGCAGAGAGAGCAGGTAGTCAGAGCTAGAGAAGAGGTCAGCTGTTAACGAAGCAGCCAACCTTCCCGTCCTGCTTCCCTAAAGCTCAGGGCTCTGTCATCTTGCAGTCTGCAACGTAAAGCCACCTCTTGGCTTCAAGCCTGTCGAAAAGCACCACTGTGAAAACACACTGCGGAGCGCCAAACTTCTGTGCAGGATATACCACCAGTTTTAATTCCTTGTAATCATCCCTCGCCTGAAGCACAGGGGAGCAGGGTGGGGGGGGCTAAAGAGCAACGAGAAGAGTTTCTCCCCTTGGCATTTCTGACCCGCTCGTTAAAGCATCCTAAAAGCTAACAAGGCATTTAACGGGTACCTTAAACAGCACTGCGTCATCAAACACCGTGACTTCAGAAAAGCTGCCTCCCCCATGCCGAGGGTGAAGTTGACTTTAGACAGGATGCCCCCCGCCCCCCAGCAGCCAGAACACAGTCACCCGAAAAGGATTTAACCGCCACTGCTGCATTCGCTTGAATTCTACTGCCTGACAGCAACGACATCGGACCCTTCGTTTCCGTACTCTTCTCTACAACCATTTCCCACCTATCCAGCAGACCTGCACACAGGCAGACGCAACCTCCCATTTACACTGCCAGTTCTCCAACCCAATAGAACAGAAACCATTTACCACCCCTTCAAACAGCGCTGCGGGCAACCACAGAAACCTGTTTAGGCTGGGCTGGCTACAAGAGAAAACCACCAAAAGAGATACGGACAAGTCCCCAGGGGAGGAGAAAATCAGTTTCCCAGTGATGTTAACTTGCTGGGGAGGGGTTTGACAGCGAGAATTAGGACTCTGGGTTTCCAGCTAAAAGCAGCTTTATGCTGAGCTGAGGCAGCGGCGCCTCAGTGAGCGAAACGCATCAACGGAATCCAGCCAGGACGCCTCTCCACACACACCGCACCAACAGCAAACTCTGCCCGGCAAGGAGCGAAGGCATCATTACCACACCAACAGCGACACAAGCTCTTTAACGCCCTACCTCGACTGGGCAGCCGTCGCCAAGTTTAACGCCCCAAGTGTCTTCTCTCCATGAGTTCTCTCCCCAGCTACCCAGGCTCTACCCGGCTGCCAACGCCTCCTCGTCCATGTGGCGGTGCCGCGTCGCCCTCCTCCGGACGCCCGTCAGCGTGCGGCTCCAAGCGGCCACCGCACCGCAGCCCTCGCTCCCCGCAGCCCGGCGCCCCGAGCCCGGCCTGCCTCACACTCATCTTGACAGACATCCGGGCAGCCGCGCCCTCCTCCGGCGCCAGTCATGCCCGGCCGGCGACGAGGAGGACGATGCGGGCCTCGGCACTTTCAGCTGGGAGGGGGGAACTCACGGGGGGGACCGGACCTGACCACACGGCCCTCTGTGAAAAACCAAGATCTGGCTCGCAGCGTGCCAACATCAACCGCGGCCCGCTGCTCTTTTAGTCCTCTGTCGCTTTATGGGGAGCGGGTCTGGCAGCAGCTCACTGCCCCCACGAGTACCCGCACTGTGGTGCGCCCACCACCCTTTTTAGCAGCGCTGTCATGGTACGACCCAACCTCCTAAATTGGGCAGGCGGTTCTGTCAGTCAGCGCAGCAGAGCGGCGCGATTGGACAGGAGCGGGCGGGTGGGCGCGCTCTGCCGCCGCCGCCGCGCACGAGTCTCTTCAACCTGGCCGCTTGCAGCCGGCGCTCTGTGGACAGCGGGCGTAGCGCTGCGAGCGGCGGCTCCCTGCCCGCTGCCGCATCCCTCCCAGCGGCTTGCGCGTGTGCGTATGGGTGTGCAACGTTTGCTTGCTTTTGTAGAGGAAAAGAGGCTCGCGTGGCTTTTAGCGTTTTCAAAAGCAAGTACAGGACGCACGTGGCTACGCAGGTGTAGCGAATGGAAAGCCGAGGCGGCTGCTGCTGCTGCTGCTAAACTTGCAAGTACCCATGCTTGAAATTGCAGGCTAAGAAACTTGGGGAAAATAAAGCCTCTCACCCAAATTCTGCTGGGCTCTAGGCCTGCTGGCGGTTTGTAGACTCCCTCGAAAGCAGCTCTGCTGGCCTTTGCTCTGCGTGCACAATGATAAAACCAAACTGCGCCTGCAACTCCTTTCCTCCAGTAATTAACCAAACATTTACCCAACTTCTTTCAGAACAGCTGAGATTTAAACCAACACTGAAACAAGGTTACACTCCTCATTTTCTGGTTCAGGGCACAACTCCCATCAAAGCACTGGGCAGATAACCAGGGAACAGTTTATACCCCATTTATAGCAAATAGTAAATTACAATTTTAGAGGCCATTTACAGAAAGCTTCTACATAAAGCTACATAATTTTAAGTGCATAGTTTAAAAATGTAAAAACAACCAGAAAACGGTTGGGTTCTTCCCATTCCACATCTTTGTCCCGAAAGGAAAGATCCCTCAGGGGAGGACTCCTCACGCTCTTCCCCTGCTCCAGCGTGGGCTCCCTCCCAGGGCACACAGTCCAATGTGAATCCTCCCCAGAGGTGGCAGTTCTTCAGGAATGGCTCCAGCATCAGCCCCTTCCATGGGGTGCAGTCCTTCAGGAACACTCTGCTTCAGCGTGGGGCCCCCATAGGGTCACAAGTCCTGCCAGCAAACTCGAAGGTTACGGAAGGGGCCAGGATTTTCTTTTTCCCCTTCTTACATACATTATCCCAGAGGCGCTACCGCTGTTGCTGATGGGCTTGGCCTTGGCGGGTCTGTCTTGGAGCCAGCTGGCATTGACTACACTGCACACGGGGGAAGCTCCTGGCAGCTTCTCACCGAAGCCACCCCTGCAGGCACCACCCCAATACAACTCAGCAAAGCTTTTGCCTGTGCAGGCTACACAGACCCCCTGCTTAGGGAATTTCAAGGGGTGTGACTTGTCATATGGCTTGCAGGATATGTCATACGGCTTGCAGCATATGTCAGTCATATGGCTTGCAGCAGGTTCCAATGCTAGATGTGGACATAACGTACACTATCCAATATCACAGCATGGAAGAAATGTGCTGCACCGCAGCGAGCCAACTGTATCTACACCCCCCCTAGATGTAGGCAGCAGTCTTGCATTTGCTCTGCGGTATGAGGTTTAAACACGCATTTTCTTAACGGGTCAATGCTTTAATGTTTTCCTGCATAATCAGTCTTGTAGTCATGGAAGAAGCCATTGAAAAGAAGGCTTTTCACTATGATACTGAATGCAGTTACATTTCTTATTTCTCCATGCCATAATTCAACTTCTGTATTTCAGTGCTTGTCTCACTAATGCCTATGAAACCCTGCGAGACAGTTAAAAAACCTAACCCTGCTTCACGCTGCCTACCATCCATTTCTTCAAAGCATAGAGGCACAGACTTCTGCTGAGGCTCTGAAGAGACTGCAAACCTGCAAATAATCAAGAGGATGACCCAATAGAACTGTGGCACAGAGGTACCTGCTGGCCTTTTTTTGAACATATTCCTTAAACAGATACACTGTGATGAAAAGGGCACTTAAGAAATGTTAGAATCACTGACACCCAGGCACTGACCAAGACATGACCATGAACCACTGGTAGTCTTCAGGACAAACCTATCCTGGCAGTGAAATACCTGCTTACAAGAGAAGGGGAGTCAGTGTTCGTAACAAGCTCTTTGGGTCTTGCTCCTCGAGCCTCTACCCCAGTGCTGTCATTGCCCCAACAACAAAATGAACGCCATTTTCATTGCAAGACTTGATGAAAAACGCTAAGTTCCTGGGGAACATTTCAAGTCTGATAAATGAGCGTTTCCCTGAAGAAAGCTTCCTGCCAGAACATACCCCGTAACCTGTAGACCCCCCCCCCTTGCTTCTCTTTTCAACATTAGCACACTGCAGCTTTTCCCACCTGTGTTTTTATTCACTGATCAGGGATAGAAGTGTCCCCTTTTTCAGGTCCTTGTCTCTGACAGATGTGTTGCAAGTGAAGGAAACTGACCCCATTAGGTACAATGCAAACAAAACAAATCGATAACATAAGCTTCTTGTACTCTGCAGCTTATCCTTAACTCAAAAGGGCACTTCTGAGGTGAAGAGGATTACCAAAGTAATACTTCTGAAAAACCTAACAGGACAAGCTTCCTACTGGTGATCCTAATTCCAAATGTATTTAAGCTGTTTATGAGCATGTGAATTTTAGAAGATCCATTCTTACCTACTTATGCACTGAATAAAAATGGGGGTCTCCAGAGAAAGCCTCTCATTTAAATAAACACTGCATAGAAATTCAAATCCAAGAGAAGAACAAGCAAAGGTGTGCAGGCAACCTGGATGCCGTTGTTTCTCGATTCTGAATTCCTGAAAATGCCGCGCTACTGACCTCAGGCATCAGCGATGAAGCACAGGTGGTGGGAACATTAGATGTATTTTATGTACACAGCACCATCTTACCTGGCCATATACTTACAATTTTACATGGGAGAAAGAAAAAAATCCACAACACGACTCAGAGGTTTCAAGCCTAAAGTGACAGCGTTTCCATACAAAGTGCAGGTGCTGATACATTGCCCAACCCAGTACTTCCAGACGGAAGTGTGGCATCTCTTTGCTCTCCATTTAACAGTGTCTGCCCTGAGTGTTGGTTCAGTCCTACTCACCTCACACACCCATGGATTTTCAAATCTCTTCCCTTGTTCCTCTGTTCAACTGAGTCCTCCTGAAGCACCTGAGAGTTTTCCACATGTCCCCAGAGCTTGGGGAAGTCAGTAATTTTCACCTGCTGTGAAATTTCCTTGCTCCTGGGTCTCTTCTGTTACAATGCTACTTAGGGGGCTGGCTGGGTGGGCACGCATGGGGGTAATATTACGAAATAAATCTTTGCACATTGTGTTTTCAAGAAGCATTAAATAAAACAAACACCAACAGAAAGAAAAACTTAACAGTAGCAATCAGTACCTAGCGTTGGTTGCAAGATTCCAACAAAACCGAATCAGGGACTGTTCAAAGGGGAATACAGCATCCCTTACCTCAAGAAAAAATGCAGTGTGACATTACACTAATAAAGATATGATAACCCATTAAGTTTCTGGCACAAATCCCAGAAGCTTAAGTATTGTGAAACAATCAAGCAGAGTACCAATGAAGAAGGAATAGATACCAAGCGATATTAAAATCATTAAATGCATGGCTAGTAAGCTTTCCTAAAATCCCTTTGCTGTAAAGTAGAACATCTTGCGTCTTTCTCCACCAGTAGTCCAGGAATAGCCATGCAGCCTGTGCTACTGTAAAGCACAGGTTATAAACCATAAACCACACAATTTTAAGGGCTCCATGTACCTGGAGAAATAGATTCACCTGATCCCCGAACTTCTGCTTCCAAATACACTTGGAAGGCAAGAAAAATTCAGAAACCCATACGTGGAAGCATACACAAAAACCAGCTTAACAAGGTGAATGAAGCTGTGTGCTGTAAGCAGTGGCAAGTCTGAAGAAGGCTGAGGCAGCAAAATTCTCTGCTGACCCTGAATCAGCAAAGCACTTTTACATAGCCTTGCTTTATAGCACCTTCTTAAACTTGGCACTTTCCAGAGCCAAAGCTGACTGCCAGCAGCACATCCTTGCTGGGCAAATCATGAAAAGCAGTTAGATTTCACCACACAGCATAGCTACGGTGAGGCTAGAGCAGCAGCAGGCCAAAGGGAAGAAACTGAGTAAAATACCTGAGAGAATCAAAAAAAAAAACCCAACGACTTTAACAACAACAGAAGACTAAGTTGGATGCAGCCTGTTACGAAAGAAACTGCTTTACAGATGTTAGGAATCGAACACTTCTGAGAAAAGAAATTGAAACAACCCTTTCTCCTTCAATATTTAAATTGATGAAAATAGATTTCAAAGAGAAATCACCTTCTCCCAGGAACCAGACCGCAGCAGAGGCTGCGCCCTACAAGCTTTTGACAGCCATCAGGAGCAATTTGCATCATCTTCCTTGGCATTATCCACTTATCGTTCCGAATGCCATAAAATATTCCATAACCATATGAACCAGCACTGCTTTTCTCAATCCAAATGCGTGCAGAAATCCAAATGAGTGCAGAAATCCTTACTTTAAAGGCTGGCTTGCTTCACACAGATCACTGGGATGGCAACATTGCCCCCTGCTACGCTGAGGCTGTGAAAAGGACAGGATGCGAAGCAGTGGGGCTGGTGCAGGAAGTATCAAGGCAAGGTGTGTTGTAAACAAACACCTCACCTCCCTGCGATGAGTAGTTTCCATGGGACAAGGGACTGCTCTCATCCGTGAGAATCACAGAATCATTTAGGTTGGAAAAGGACATGAAGATCATGCAGCCCATCCATTAGCTAGCACTACCATGTCCACCACTGAAAGGTGTCCCTAAGCGCTACATCTACACGAGGGTCACGTTGATATCCAGTGTTAATCACTGTCCGTTTTGCAGCAGATTCTGGTTTGCCAAAGAGCTGATGCCTTTCGTAAAGACAGAATGTTAGATATGAGACTCCTCCTCTCCCACTCAGTCATTATGATGCTTGCATTGATGGGGGGGACTATTGTTTTCAAACCTCTCAGAATTTGTCACAGCACCTGGGAAGCCACGAATACATCAAATTATCCATACCTGTCGCTGCTGCTCTTGTCCATTATGACGCCTTCAGGTGAGTCACGTCAATACTAATGGAGTATCTTCAACTGGAAGACGAAAAAAAGATATCAAACATCTTTTTTACAAAAGAACAACGCATTGTGCTCAGTAGATGTCACTCAAGCTGTGCTTCAACGGTCACAAAGGCCAACCCAGGAACGTCCTTCCTCAGAGTCAGCAGAGAGAAAAAAGAGAAAGTCAAACGAGCAAGCGTGAAAAATCTTGGGTTTCCAGAGCAGCGACTCATTACAGTACAGTGATGGCCAGAATGCCTGTTACAGCAAACAAAACATAAACCCCAACTGTTAATTTCCTTTGTCTGTGTGTTTCGGTGCACACAGTCTCCAAAGTTATTTTTTCACTGCAAAATTTAAGACTCACCCCTCTGCACTCTCCTGCAGGTATTTCAGAGCTGTGTGAATCCCTCAATTCTCCCCAGCAGCCTAAATCGTCTTTCAGTTACGTTCAGGACGATGGTGTGAAATACTACACAACAGGAAGGTTAGATGTAACCTAAAGAACAGATTTCTTCCGCAAGACAACAAATCCTTTGAATTTCTGAGGTTCACTAGTTTGACAGATTTCTGCACAATCCTCAATATTGGCAGGCTGAGGCACAATCTCTGCATCAAACACACCTACAGTTCAAGACACCGACTTCTGGAAAAGCTCGTAAATGCTGGGAATGCTCCCGTAAACACCTCTGCTGGTTTCAGAGAGACCTGTTAGAGCCACAAACAAGCCACAAGCACTCATCACTATATTGTAACGAGTGTTTGCAGAGATTGGCCTTAGATGTTTAGGAACAACAAAATATGTTCAGTATTCACCTGCCTGGAACAGCAAGGCAGCAGGAGCCCCCACGTGACGCTGGCTCTCACGGCAGGTTTCCCAAAGGACTAGCAGCTACCGAAGCCAGCATCTGTGCCAATCTCTGCTGAGCCCTTCATCATTCAACCCAGCGAGCTACATGGCAGCTGTTCTGAATACCTGCCTAAAGCAAGGGGTCTGGGTCAAGATCTCCAGGGAGCTATGCACAGAGCCTGAGCTGTCCCACTGGCATCCCAGGAATTCCAGGATGAATGGGAGAACCAAGATACCCATTTTCCCCTTCCCCCAGCAGTGATGCTGCATTTCAGGGCAGCTCTTAAAGAGAACTACAGGCTTGGCCAAGAGTATGACAAGCCAGGCTATAGGCTCCACTACAGTTAGTTCAACTTCAAATATGCCATCAGGGCACTCCCTTCAGACAGCCAGATAGCCCTGTGATGAATGGAAACAGCTGTGAAAAGGGGAAGGAGTGGAGAGAAAAAAACCAAGCATTAAAAATACAGCTACAGATTAAAAGGTAACTCCAAATACAAATTCAAAGCAGCAGTGTTGAGGAAGCAAGGAGAAAACAAGGGGAAGGACGTTGCATCAATTACCGCAAGAGAGCGACCCCCTCCCATCCCTGTAACAGCAGAAGAAAAGAAACAAGCCTGGAAACACAAAGACATGGAGAGCAAGCCTAGATTAAAGCGCAGGAACACCTCAGTAGAAGCAACAAATCTCCAACAGGAAGAAATACGACTGAAAACATTCCTGTTTCAGTTTGTGACATTCATTTGCAGCATCTCACACTCCTGAGTGAGCAAAATGATTTACGGCTGGGGAAGAGGCCACACTAGCATGATGTGAAACCTTGTGAACCCACTTAGAGCAAGTGACAGTCAACAGGAGCACAGATGCTTTGATGACTAGATGAAGGAGCTGATCTCTGGGTCATGGTTTTAATCCCACCTCAACCTGCAGCTAGCGAGACTAAGTAGTAGATGTGCACACTAAGTTTACAGATCTGAAAGCAAACCAACCCTTAATATTTGTTCCCTCCTCAGAACCATGAAAAATGTCACTTTTGCTGGTAAATAAACAGCCTTAAAAGAACAAGAGGTCCACTTGAATTTAAAAATAAACAAAGGCAGGAGAAGCAGGAAGCACATACTGAAAGAATTCCAACTTCTTTTTAACTCCTGTTTCTTTAATTCTACATTCCTGGTCTCCAAACGTTCAGCCACTGCACGGATGTCACAGGGTAGTAACATATGCAGAGAGATGCATGCCCATGTTTGACTAAACAGGCTGCTGGGGAAGCCTGCTCTGTCACCAACTTATCCTTGACAGGGCTATGAAGCATGTGAGCGGCCAGCAGTAAAATCTACATTTCCCTGAACAATCCAGGGTTTGCAGGTGCCTTTGACAGGGCCAGCTTTTCAACCGTACTGATGCAGCATCCATTTGAGGGTGCACGGGCATTACTACTGTAACCTATTTCAACAAGGTACAAACGCCTTTGCTTTTACTTTCTGCAAACAAGCTGTGTATGTAAACCCAAGCTTTCCTCCCCGACGGCTTCTGGCCTAGCTGGTTAATTCAGTCAGGAGCTCCCGTCTTGCTCTAAAGCAACTGTTCCGTTATTAACTTACACAACGGGAGGTGGCAGAGCTCACGTCGCCGCGCGACGACCGCGACGGGCTGCGGGGAGCACCAACGGCTGCTGGCCCCGGCCCGCCCTTCCCCGCGGGTTGTCCCCGGCAGCTGCAGGCAGGCGCCGGGAAGCTGCTCCCGTCCGCCTTAACGTGCACCTCCGTGACGCCGCTGCTGGCCGCGCTTCGGCGCTCCGGCCTGATGCGGATAAGCCGCCCCGCACCGCCGCAGGGGGAGCGAATAACGTGAGCTAACAATGGGAGCTCCGTCGCGCCGCGGCGTGCCCGGGGGTTCCAGAACGTGCTAAGGGGCAGTAGTGCAGAACTGAGCCTGCGAGCGCTTCGAAGCCATTTTTAAATTCCTTGGGAACTGGATGAGAAAAGCAAACCACAGAAACAACAAAAACAAACCAAACCCCAAACTACCCCCCCCCCCAAAAAAAAAAATAAAAACCAACCAAAACCAAACCACACCCCCCCAAAAAAACAACAAAAACCAACCAAAACCAAACCACACCCCCCCCCGCAAAAAAACAAAAAACAACAAAAACCAACCAAAACCAAACCACACCCCCCAAAAAAAACCAAAAAACAACAAGAAACAACCAAAACCAAAACACACCCCCCCAAAAAAAACAAAAAACAACAAGAAACAACCAAAACCAAACCACCCACCCCCCCAAAAAAACCAAAAACCAACAAAAAACAACCAAAACCAAACCACACCCCCCCCAAAAAAACCAAAAAACCAACAAAAAACAACCAAAACCAAACCACCCACCCCCCAAAAAAACCAAAAAACCAACAAAAAACAACCAAAACCAAACCACACCCCCCCCAAAAAAAACAAAAAAACAACAAAAACCAACCAAAACCAAACCACACCCCCCCAAAAAAAAAAAAAAACAACAAGAAACAACCAAAACCAAACCACACCCCCCCAAAAAAACCAAAAAACAACAAAAACCAACCAAAACCAAACCACCCCCCCCCCAAAAAAAAAACCAAAAACCAAAAACCAACCAAAACCAAAGCAAAGCAAACAAAACCCCACAACAGAACCCCACAAAAATAGAAGGGGAGGGTTGTGAGGCCTCACTTGCAGCACCGTGCATGGTTCCCATGTCCTCAGCGGAAGAAGGACATGGAGTTGTTGGAGCAAGTGCAGAGGAGGCCACAACAGACCAAGATAGGCTTGAGAGAGTTGGGGCTGTTCAGCCTGTAGAAGAGAAGGCTGTGTGGAGACCTCATAGCAGCCCTTGCAGCTCCTGCAGGCTTTGCTGAGTAACCCCCTTAGCTTGTGAGTGCAGTATTAAATCATCTCAGTCAAATACACTCTGTTAATCTAAAACACAATAAATGAACACATCTCTGATGCGGTGCGAGTTACCAGTTCCACAAATTGCTCATGCGCTGAACAAGAGGATTTGCTCAACCCTATGCTGGAAACTACTCGCCAGGTGATTGCTTGGTGAGAGCTGATCCCTGCAACTCAATTTCTGAGATTCCCTGCCACTTCCACAGTCTTCTGTGATGTTTGGTTGAAGATTTTCTGTGGAAAGGGCGAATCCTGTGTCAGGTTCCTGTTGAAGAAAGCTTTCCGTCACGATAGCCTGATCCCCTACAGCGCTGGTGGGTGATCGACTGGTCTCCAGGGGCAGGCTCTGCACACATAAATAGTGGAATGCTGTTATTTCACAAAAAGGATACCGTATCAAAAGGCACAGGAATTAACAAGAATTCTAGATCTTTCTCCCCATCAGCCGTGCACAAACCAAAACAAGCTTCCAGCCTGTTCCATGGGAGGTTAGCGTAACACGCCTTGTGCAATGCGTTCAGCTGCCTCATTTTCAATCTTCCCACACACAGCTCCACATTCTTCTGCGTTTTCCTCAAAGAGCCGCAGGCACGAGATCCTGAACCAAAACATACTGCCTGAATGATTTCATTTTGGTGCAGCTGAACCTGTGGAGCTTATGGATCTTCAGTATACCACTTCCTACAGGAGACTTGAGATCCATCAAACAGCACTGAACTCGGAATCAAAACTGCACCGTCGTTTCCAACTTGAAAGCCCAAGTAACCGTTTTGCTGCCTGTACTGACTGGGGACACAATACTGCCCAGCCTCTTTCCACCTAACCCAGGTTCCCAGCCTGAACTTGTGCGCTTAAGAGCTTGCAGAGACACAGATTATGGCAAGAATCGGCGTGCCCTTCTGCAAATCTGACTTTGCAGACCGTTACCCTGCGCTTGCAGAGTACACGTATCAAGCCAAACGTGTACGTCAGCGCTCTCCTCTAGGAAAAGTTCTGGGCTTCTCCACCTTTCTTCCTTTAATACTGGCATGTGACCGTCAAGTCTACCTTAAATGCTGCTTGTGACATGCGTTATAACAACACGTGGCAGGACCTACTTACAAGCAGCTGCCTTATGAGGAGGAGCTGAAACAGACTCAGTGAGTCTGCCCGACACTCTTCTGTTCCTCACCTGCTTGGCTGTTTTGGCCTTCCTTTCGAGTTAAAACAGGACTCACACCTCACCCACCAGGACTGCAGCTGAGAATCCCCTTAGCTCCAGTGTGATCTTCAGATACAGTGGAGGTGGTGGTGGGGAAGAGGAGATGGGGAAATATAATTCTGGTTCATACAATTCTAGTACATATCTAATTCTGGAGTATTCATTTCTCATTGGAGCTTTCTGTAAAACCTCACACAACTAAAGCCAATTTTCAACAGCGGCTTTGGGCTGCTAGAAACCAAATGCTGTGCCTAGAGGAGATACTGCCCAGCCTCTTTCCACCTACCCCAGGTTCCCAGCCTGAACTTCTGCAGTCACTGGCAAGAAAATCCAAGGTTTAATGAGTGTGGAATTTTCTGCTTCCTCACCTTTAAGCGTGCAGTTTTGGTTTCAAGCACACCAGCTCCTGAGTCCCCACGTTATTATATGGGATGCTGAATTATGTAAAAAATAAATCAATCCATGTTTATTTCTTGGCAAATTTCCTTTCAATCAAGCTTGCCGTTTCCCAGTTATCACCGCTCATTGCCCACTTACGCTGCACTCTCCTCTTCGGGCAGTCCTAAGGATCCACTGAAGAAAAACTGCTGCCACATACACAGCAACACTGCTGCAGATACCTAGAAAGGACAACATGCTCTAGAACTCACAAATTAGAAAATGAGTTTCTTAATTGGCGACTGAGCTAAAGAGACAAATATTCAGGTATCACCTCAAAGTTATGCTGCCACAGGGTGAAGGCACGACCCTACTGGACAGGAAGGCTATCTCACTAAGTATCGAAGGATCTCTAACAGAACAAAGATGACAACAAGGGCTTTGAAACAGCCTAGTGATGATACCTTCTTTGCTCCTCTGACCACTTCTTTGGTAAAGAACTGCTCCGCCTGATACACGGTAACTCTGGACCTCGTAACAAAGAAAACCTCTTCCCAACAAGAAGAGGTGAGAAAGAGAGAGCAGAAACATACTCATGGCCCCTAATAGAGTAGATTTCAGGTGGCAAGAAAGAGCAAATGGAAAGGCACTCTCACATGCAGCTTGCAACTCAAATACTCCAGCTGCTGTTTTCACTCACACCCTTATGGGCACATTACAACCCATGTATTTTCAAATCTTACCTTGCAACAGATGGAGAAGGTGCTTTTGTGGGAAATCTCTGCAGCAAGAAAAGAACTCTTGTTAGATTTGGGCTGCTCAGCTGCCATCAGTAACTAGCGCAGCCATGCATCTGGCAGCTCAGTTACGCGTGCCCTACCTTGAAGTGGTCGTTCAGAATGCTGGAATACTTTGCTGCAGTCTCTTTTTTGCCACGGAACAGGGCCATGTTCAGAAGGGACAGGCAGCGCATGCTGTCAACAGAAACACACCCAAGCTTGGTCAATATTCACGCTTGCTGCTGCCTGCTCAGCAGTCAGCAGCCTTGCGGGACGCAGGCAGGCATGCCTCAGCTCTGCTGCAAAGTCCAGAAAGCTCGGGATTTCTCCTCCTTCTGCCTATCTTTAAAAAAGTCACTGTGAAATAATCACAAGGGGAAAGAAACCAAACGAGGGCGGGGTCTGGTCTTTCATATAAACAGGTGCCCAGCCTCTTACAGGTGCCACAGGCTGAGTAAGCCCCCCTGCAGCCACGTGCCTCAGCTACGTTCAAGCTACAGCTTCAGTGAGGTGGCTCCAACATGAGCAGCCAAATTGCATTCTTTCACCTTAGGTGAAAGCCCTTAGGTGCTCTCGAGTTACCAGAATATCAGATTTTAGAGCCTGTGCCTTCCACGTGTGGTCCCTTGTGATATGTTGGCTCACACTAGAGGTGTTCCAGTTCAGTCTGGATTTTCAAGTGTGAGGATTTCTTCCTTGCAGAACCCTGATTCCCATTTCACTCATTCCTTTTCCCCTGAAAGTAATGAGTCGTTCACTCGATCAAGTCTAAAAAGTACGAAGGCACAGAAAAAGAGTTACGCACCATAACACGGTAAAGATTTCTTCATGTGAAGGTGCTGAGGGGCTCATACAGTATTTTAGCGTCATGATGAATCTAAGGAAACAAAAGAAGGAGAACCTTGTCAGCCGTCAGTGATCTGATGGCCCGCTCTTTATAGGAGAAAACAGTGCATGCCATTATCTCAAAGGCTGGTCCAAAAGTCAGGGAACCTGCCCTGAGGAGGGGCAGGACTGAAAACATCCGTAAAACGGAGGCTTCTTCCTTAGTAATATTCCCCCCCATAGTCCCGTTCCCGGCTGCTCACCTTTTCCAGGTGATCGCATGTCCAGACCTCTTCAGTGCTACCCCAGCAGCCTCCTCACCTCTGCCAGGTGACAGGTCCGTGTCTGGATCACTTCGGTGCTCCCCCACCGGACTCCTCTGAGTTCAGCAGAGCTATGCCACCGGCCGCCGACTCCGAAAGATTAGCCCGAGTTCCTCCTGTTTGGGCACCGTTTGTGGCGTATCAAAGACGGACTCCAGCTCTGGTGAAATCTGAAGACCTTTATTTCGCCTCTCGCATCCCTTTTAGAGTTTCCTAAGTGCTAAGCAGTAACTTTCACACTTTTACTCCCTTATCATCCCCATTTAGCAAAACTGCTAGGGGTTACAAATATTCACACTCTTTGGTCTGTCTTTGAGATGCACATCCTGCTTTATCTTGCAAACTGCCTGCTTTGTTTTGCTAACCAATGTTTACCCTTCATTGTTCTCTTTACAGTTCCCAAGGCTTAGGCCTCATCAGGGCAACAGCACCTGGTATTTTCTTTACCATTCCCAAAGGCTTAAGCCGGACCAGGATGATAACGCCTGGATCCATTTCGTTAACTATTTTTATCCCATCACCCACAGAACGCTTGGTGGATAAAAAACTGGTTGGATGGCCGCACGAGAGGAGTTGTGGTCAATAGCTGAGTGTCCAGCTGGAGACCAGTCATGAGTGATGGCCCTGAGGGATCAGTGCTGGGACCAGTCTTGTTCAGCATCTTCATCGCTGACATGGACAGTGGGATCGAGCACGCTCTCAGCGAGTTTGCCGATGTCACCAAGCTGTGTGGTTCGGTTGATACGCTGGAGGGAAGGAATGCCATCCAGAGGGACCTTGACACGCTTGTGAGGGGGACTGATGCCAACCTTAGGAAGTTTAACCATGCCAAGTAAAGGTCCTTCACCTGGGTCAGAGCAATCCCAGGCACAGCTACAGGTTGGACAGAGAAGAGATTCAGAGCAGCCCTGCGGAGAAGGACTTGGGGGTGTTGGTCGATGAGAAACTGAACTTGAGCCGGCTTCAGTGTGCGCTCGCAGCCCAGAGAGCCAACCGTATGCTGGGCTGCATCAAAAGGAGCGTGACCAGCAGGTCGAAGGAGGTGATCCTGCCCCTCTACTCTGCTCTCGTGAGACCTCACCTGGAGTATTGTGTGCAGTTCTGGTGTCCTCAACATCAAAAGGACATGGAACTGTTGGAATGAGTCCAGAGGAGGGCCACAAGGATGACCAGGGCACTGGAGCACCTCCCGCATCAAGACGGGCTAAGAAAGTTGGGGCTGTTCAGCCTGGAGAAGAGAAGGCTGCGTGGAGACCTCATAGCAGCCTTCCAGTATCTGAAGGGGGCCTATAGGGATGCTGAGGAAGGCCTCTTGATTAGGGACTGTAGTGACAGGACAAGGGGTAACGGTTTAAAACTGAAACAGGGGAAGTTTAGATTGGATATAAGAAGGAAGTTCTTTACTGTGAGGGTGGTGAGGCACTGGCATGGGTTGCCCAAGGAAGTTGCGAATGCTCCATCCCTGGCGGTGTTGAGGGCCAGGTCGGACAGAGCCTTGGGTGACACGGTTTAGTGTGAGGTGTCCCTGCCCGTGGCAGGGGGTTTGGAAATAGATCATCTTAAGGTCCTTTCCAACCCTAACAATTCTGTGATTCTAAGGTATGATTGTGGCTGGGGACTCCAGATGACTCCCACCATTAAATGGGGCTTTCTATCTTGAATTAGGCTGAAACTGCTTTCAAAACTGTTCTCAGCACTGCTGCAGTGCAGAGTTGTGCAAACCCAAGTACTTTATTCCAGATGCTCCACCTGAATTGTTTGCTGGCTGCTGTTACCACATCTGTATTTGTTTTCTGAACCTTTGCATGTTCTCTCGACTGGAGCCGGCAGCAAATAAAGCGCTTCTAGCCAAGAGATGACACTTAGATCTGCAGTTCCTTCCTGGCTCTAGCAGCAAGGTTGGTGGTGTTGCTGCCACTTAGTGGCATTCCAGCACAGCTCCTTGGATTCCAGACTGTTGCATTTCCGAGCTGTTCCAGCACAAGAAAAGCCACCAGGAAGCTGTGTGGTTCCTGCCATCTGACTTGCCTGGTGTGCAGGGGTTGTGGCGCTCCATCGCTCCAGGCCAAAAGCCCATGCCAATCCATACCTGCCCTCAGTTTGCCACCAGACCGGTGACTCGGGCTTCCAGTGAGTGCACACAACCTATGGTAGGTGGGGCAGCAGTGTCCTCACAGAGATCAGACACACAGGCACTGGGCTGCGCTGAAGAGAACGCACGTGTGCCTGCGGCTGCCTGCCTGGCTTCTGAATCACAGATTGGATTGGGTTGGGTTGGGAGGGACCTTCAAAGCCCATCCAGTCCAATCCCCCCGCAATGAGCAGCGACATCAGCTACATCAGGCTGCCCAGACAGACCCACATCCACCCTGGCCTTGAACGTCTCCGAGGACGGGGCGTGGACCACAGCATCCCATGGGCACAGTTCTGCCAGTCCCTGCCTTTGCCTTCTGTGACTTGGGCAGTTGGCTGGAGCTCCGGCGGGTGAAGACCGAAGCAAAAAACTGTCCCTGAGTACCTCAGTGTCCCTTCTCCATGCCCCAGGTAACTTGGTCTTTCATTTCCTTCTGCAAGGGGGCCACACTTTCCCTCGGCTTCCTTTTATCATTGACACACCTGTAGGAGTTTTTCTTGTTGCCCCTAACGTCCTTGGCCAGATTTGGTTCTGCCAGGGCTTTTACCTTTCCTAACCTGATCCCTGGCTGCTCTGACTTTTCCTCAGTATTCCTCCCAGGCTGCCTGTCCTGGGTGACAGCGGACAACATTGCCGTATCGTTACAGTACGGAACGCTGGACCCAAGGAAACATTAACCTCAGCGATACGGAGTAGGAGAGGAGAAAAACCAGTGGGAATCCCAGGAATCCCGTACCTTGACTGAACACGTCGCTTGTGTTTGACATGGGCTGTAACGTGCCCAAGTCCTCACTGCAGGAGCATAAAGGTTACAGAAAATGGTGGCCCAAGAGCACTGCTGATTTCAGGTAGTGATGGGTTACTAAAAGTGCCATTAGCATACAGAAAGCAGAGGCTGCCAGCAGGCTATTTTAGTGTTTGGAGAGCAGCACGGGGCTGAGAAACCGCAGTCAACTTGAACGCAGCTGCTTTGCCAAATGTAACATTTGGCTTTGAAAAGGATAAGCCAAGCCGAAGCGACAAAGCCAGACAGTTTATGGTACGTAACAAATCTCAAAAGAGATTAAACACAGTTGCAAAATGAGATTTAGTCAAGAAAGGCTCAATAAACAAACAAACAAAATCTGATTGCAAAGCAACCCCAACGTAGTTTTGGCTGCTTTAGCTGGGGATGGGGCCACTGCCTTGGGCACAGAGCTGAGTAGGGCCATGGATGCTTGCTGCAGCCCCACGGCCTCCTGCTCCCCCTTTGCCCTCCCTGGCTTTGAGATGACCTCCCTGCTGGCACGTCACACCTCCTCCTCCTGCTGCGTCCCTCCTCTTCCGCTCCCCATCTCCATCCCACCTCCAAAATGAACCCTCCTCCCTTTAGCCCCAAGCAAGGATTGTAGGAAACAAACCTTTTGGGGTGCGAGGGGTAGGGAAATGATGGAACAGAGGATGCGAGTGACACAGGTGCAGCTGCACCCTGGCCAGCAGAGAGGGCAGCTTGTGTTCAACTCACCCTCGCTCCCCACCAGAACCACAGCAAGATCCACACATGTATGGCCACAACCACGAGCTGCCTTCCCATGCTCCTCTTCTTACCTTCCATGCATCTTGCAGCTGGCCTGGGGGAGACCTGCTGTCACACCACTTGAAACACTGGTTGATGGCAGTGAACTGAGTCCCAGTCCCACCTTGCCTGAGCAAAGGCACCACCAAGCTCCTCCTGTCTAAGCCTGTAACTAAAATTCCCACCAGATGCTCACATGGGGATGTTTCACATCTGGGTTATTTTACTAATGAGATACTTCTTTCCTTTACTCTTTCTTCAGTACCAGTTTTGCCACTGGGGCTTTACGTGTGCAGCAAAAAAAGCGAACTGAGCCCCCCAAAAGTGTACCTTTTCTCTACGTCTGTAACAGGAAAGTGTCTGGTGGGTATTACAACAGGCTTCAGAATCCTCTACAGTTTACAGACTACGTTAGAAAACCACATCCATGCTTAGCAGACGTCTTTGGCGCAGTGTCTGATGCAGAAAGGACCTGAATAATGCACGAACTGTATCACAATAGTGCATAGAGACATGCAGAAATCATGCTTCCAAGGCACAGTCACACTGCCCAACATAAAACCAAATAATGGGAAAAGCCCCAAACAAGAACTGTTAAGGCCGTTGCAAAGAGCTCACCTCACGGCTGCCGGCGGCTGACTCTGGCACAGTCTTCTCTGAATCCATTTCAGGAGGAGAAGAGGCTGATGCCTTGAATCATGACCCTCCTGCCACTCTGAGCACCTAGATTTGCACACATTCTTGTTCCCAAAGGAAAGGGCAAGGGGTGACAAACAGGGGAGCAATTGAAACGGAGACTTCTTGTACATAAATTCATACTTAAACCTCATTCAGAAGGGAAACGCTAAGACCAGTCAGAGAGAAAAGGCAACCCGCAACTTCTCTGCAAGAAGCACGAAGACGCTTGCAACAACTCATAACAAATGGGCTATTTCATTTATTGTTTATTTCCCCACATAAATGAATCGGCCATCTCAGAAACTCCATCACACACAGGGCACAAAACATCATTTACAAGACAAACCTGTGTCCCCAAAATAAGTTTCAGGCGTATAGATTTAGAATGGGAACCAAGAGGGAAGGGAGAGGAGAAAACAAAACCAAGGACATCGCAGTCAGACTTTGACCTTAATTTACAGAAGAGATCTCTGGGGGGTTTCAACTATTGAATAAATGGCATCTTAAAAATAGATCATTTGACAGTTTCAACACGTGCATTATTTCTCCTAAATAAATAGGGCATGGAAATGGTTTCGCTTTGCTACCACAGCTGCCTCCTTTCCTTACGGGACTTCACCATCACCCGTTTCCCTTGGATTCATGATTTTGTTCCTCAATGGCAAATGTTATTTCCTCCACTATTACGTGTTTTGGTTTTAGTCATTCCTTCATTCGCACTTGTTAAGACCTGATACAGGCCCAAGTGCAAATGATGAGCATCTTGCCTAACCCTTCACAGGCCTCTGAGCTGGCTCGAGGTGGAAACATGATGGCTTTTAAAAAATTAACTATTATTGAAACAGTCTCCTCCATGACCTGCAACAAAGCACAGCTTCCTATGTAGCTTGGTACAATCCTCAGATTGCTTTTGAAACGAAAGCCCCCAAATACCGCCCTGCACACCTGTGACATGAACTGCCCAGGATCCCATTTCCTCCAGTTCCAGGGGAGTTTGCTTTGGGAGTGGGAGCAGTCCTTGCATGACCACTGCCACACAGTAGCAGAGCACATGTGCCCTTTCCCAGCTGTAAAGAGGCAAATGCCAGTACATCTGCCTTGCCCAGGCGTCTTCTTACCAACTCTGCTCACATAATGCACTTGCATGAGCTTTCCAGGGCAGCAGATGATTGCCATCTGGGCAGCAAAGTGCCTAAAGGGCCGGCAAGGACAGGACCTGGTGCACCCACAGCTTACAGCAGGGGTGGGCAAGTGGCTCTCCAATGGGAACACGGTCTGGCAGCAGGGAGTGAGAGGGGTGTATGCAAAATTAAAGTCCCGAGGGGACCTGCGTCCCTGCTTCACCTTATGCTTACCCATAACTAACACTCTGCCAAGGCTCCTGCAGACTCCCACAGTGGTTTTCAGATTCAATAAAGCTTCCTTCCTCTTCCTCAGCCGGTGAGCCTAAAAATTGCTAAATTGCTTTGAAGACAGTCGCAAGGCGGCATCGACCCACTAGTATGGAATCGAGCTCCAAAGTGCATGTCAAGCCTTCAGGCTGGCTGGCCATCCCCATGCTTCCCGAGAACAAAACACTTAAAGCTGAGCCCCTCTCTGTCCCTGGCTCACCCAGAGCAGCCCAGGGAGAAGGAGTGCAAGTGAAGTTTGATAGCTAAAAGAGCGAGGGGGGGACATGGACCTTCCTTCCACTGGTTAGGACAGCTTATCCCTGAAAGGCACTAAGGCACGCACACCTTTTGCTCTCCACTTTCGTGACCATCCAGACTACTAGCAGGTAATTTACACAATACTGCTGCACACACGCAGACCTGTTCCTCCATCCTGAAATCATGGGGAAAACGGAGCTCATCCTTTCCTGTAAGTACAGCTATATTAGGACACCATTCTCTTCACCACTCCCACAGGTCTGTCTGAGACAGGGCAAGGGATGCCAGAGGGGACCAGAGGGCTAAGGCACACTGTGAGATATGAGGAGGGCAGGATGCTGCTGCCACACAACAGGAAATCTTTGGGTAGAGAACGGTGTCCCCCTACTGAACACACAAGTGCCGCAGATGCTGCCCTCACAGTTACTGTCACCTGCAAAATCACATTTTCAAAACGCAGCCCCCAACAAGGAAAAAATTGCTTGCAAACAGCTCATTATTCCCTCGGGTGTCCCCTTGACAAATTCCTAAGTTGCTGGGCCCATCCTATAGTTTGGTTCAGAGAGAGCACATGAGTTACCTCCCACACGAAGGAGGTCCTACTTTGCTACCAAACCCTGCTTTTACATAGTCATTGACACCAACAACGGTTACAGGCAAATACCCAAACACAAAATTTGTCTTGTGTTCCACATTCAACCACTCAGCCCCTCCTTAGAGAGAAGCGATTCCTCCCCGTGTAAGCTCTCAGACCCAGAACAGCATCCAAACAACCACAGTGACCCAGTACAAGCCGAGTACCCCCACTAGTCAAAACAGCAAAAAGCAACAGGACAAGGAGTCCTCAGTGTCAGTGATGTCCCTTCACCACAGCAGAGGCAGAGCTCTTTCCAACCACACTTGGTCAGTTTGCCACCCCAACTGTGTTTGGCTTACAAGGTTTAAACCAAACAAGACCCTAAGTAACAGTTCAAGTGCTAAGAGCATGTGTGCGTGGCCAGAAGGACCAAAGCAGCGATGACTGGAGGGAACTTGCAGCACTGAAGGCGGTGGCTTTCCCCCAGTTCTCAGGACAGCGGGTGGCTGACAAATGCCAAAGGGTGAGGTCGGACACAGGCAAGGCAGTAATTTTTGTGGCTTTTATTAGAACGTAACGCTGCCCGGCGCTGGTGAGGGTGTTACTTGCCAATGCAGAGGTAAAGACAACAAAGACTGCACCTGTGCTTGCAATAACACTTCTCTCAGATGTCTTCTGTTCAAACAGCTGTTGCAAACACTGGGATGTTGCATAATAACCTCAGGAGGAAGATGTCCTTCTTGACGGCACTTCTTAATGTATAATTATTGTTCCGCTGGTTATTCATAGAAA
Organism: Pezoporus flaviventris; assembly: GCF_033815535.1. Taxonomy (NCBI): domain Eukaryota; kingdom Metazoa; phylum Chordata; class Aves; order Psittaciformes; family Psittacidae; genus Pezoporus; species Pezoporus flaviventris. The sequence goes on along the minus strand of NW_026892550.1, from coordinate 57,998,517 downwards.
TGTTTGTAGACCATCAATACATTGAGCCATTCAGACACTTCATTGCGCTTCGTTGTTTTAAAGGAAGGTGCCATCAACGCTGTGGCTTTCCTCCCCAAAACAGTTCAATGTTTTTCCAGTATACCCAGATCTATCCCACGATGATTCCTCTTCCTCTGCAGGCGCTTTGTAGCTGACAGTTCCACAGTTCAACACCTGAACAATTTAAGAATTCAATAAAGAGAGGCTGAGACTTTGAAAGTGCAAAGAACAAACAAACAAAACCCCAAGGGCAGAAAACAAAAATAAAGAAATAATAATAATAGAAATAAGAATGATAGTAAGAAAAAGAAGTTCCAGGTACTTCAGAAGAAAAAGTTGTTCCACGTACCTACGACGTTCTTCCAGGTACCTACGATGCTGTTCCAGGTACCTAAAAAGTTCTTCCAGGTACCTAAGATGTTCTCCAAGGTACCTAAGAAGTTGTTGGAGGTACCTAAGAAGTTGTTCCTGGTACTTAAGAAGTTCTTTGAGGTACCTAAGAAGTTTTTCCACGTGCCTAAGAAGTTGTTCCTGGCAGTTAAGAAGCTGTTGGAGGTACCTAAGAAGTTGTTGGAGGTACCTAAGAAGTGGTTTCAGGCACCTAAGAAGAGGTTTCAGGCACCTAAGAAGAGGTTTCAGGTACCTAAGAAGTGGTTGCAGGCACCTAAGAAGTGGTTTCAGGCACCTAAGAAGTGGTTGCAGGCACCTAAGAAGTGGTTGCAGGCACCTAAGAAGTGGTTGCAGGCACCTAAGAAGTGGTTGCAGGCACCTAAGAAGTGCTGGGAGGTACCTAAGAAGTTGTTGCAGGTACCTAAGAAGTTGTTGCAGGTACCTAAGAAGTTGGTCGAGGTACCTAAGAAGAAGAAGTTGTTCCAGCTACTTAAGAAGAAGAAGAACAACCAACTTAAGTAACTTGAGCACCAGTTAAGGCATGTTGTTTTCCAGTCTCAGCCAGTGTAAACCCTGTCTAACATAGCGGACTAGTCTGATCAAGCTGCTGGTCAGTGACAGCTCCTCCGATGCTGCGCCGAGTTCCCCAAAAAACTCTGGAAAAAAAAGAGAGAAAACATTTGGTTGGTTTCACACAAGAGGCACGGAGGAACAACAGCAGCACACTGTCACTTGGGAAGTCCCGTTAAACACGTGGTTAATACAGACAGCTCAGCGGTATTAGAAGGCTGGGAAGTGTTAACAAGCACGCACGGCAGGGCATACGAGAGGAAAAGGCACTCGCGTGTGCATACACACTGAACCACCTCCCCCAGTGCCTGTAAAAGGACATTGAGACTCCACAGCAGGGGGGAGAAGTCTGGGTGTTCACACCCCAGTCCCTGCCACATGCTCCTCCAGATGTTGAACCGGCCAGATTTGACCGTCTTTCTGAAGGATGCCCAGAAGCACACACAGCTGTCAGAACAGCCCTTTCCTTTCATCCATCCTCAAACCCTGGAGCCATCACGATTTCTCAACTGAACAGGTTTAAACATTTCTAAGGCTTGACAGGCTATACAGCTCTAATTTGAGTTGCTTTTAGCTGGGCACTTGAGGCAGGGTTAAGGTAGTGCTCCTATCCTCCCACCAACTTCAGGCACCATGCTCCTTCTCCTGCACAGGTAGGAGACGGCTCTTGTAGCCTATCTGAGGCTGCTGGGAGGTGCCGTCAGGCCGCACACCCTGCTCTGTACTGGCAATCTTCTCTGCAGGTGACAGCAAGTTATGGGAAATCAGCCCACCTGTTCCTTTCCGGTCACCTTTCTGAGACGTTCCTGTAGGACCTGCCTTCCAGTGACATGGGCTTTTCCCAGTCCCTTAGTCCCTCCAGTCTCAATCATGTTGCAGAGTACCTTTCGGCTCTCCTTTTTTACACACAAAGATTGGAGGCTGAAAATTTCTGCTCAGCTGTGTAAGGAACATTTCGGGAGTATTCTCTGAATTCCAGCCACTGCCTCGTTAGCGAATTTTTACAACCTTCCAGCAACTGAGCCAGGCACATTGGTCTTTTTGGGTTTTTCTGAGTTTGCCAACAGATTGTGACACTACACCCCTTCACCCACAGCAGCTCAGAAAGCTGTGGTTTATGGAAAATGACTGCAATGGCTGCAAATGCCACGTGGAATAGCAGGTTACACACTGAAGGCACCCAATCTAGGGCTTTTGAGCATTCACTGCTGCTTGTACCTGTCGCGGCACCACAGGACAGTACAATCTTTTTAACAACAAAACTGTAAAACACAAAAAGTAGCAGCAATGTCAGGAGATGCTACCGGCAAATACTGATCATGTGCCCCAGAAGAACTCCAGTTCAAGGGCAGCTCAGCCTCTCTGTTACAGGGTGATGCCAGCCCCACTGCTCTCAAGACAAAACTACCTGGAAGATTGACCAACAAAAGCACAGGGCTGCAGGCCAAAATGATTCTAGTGAAAGTGAACCCACTCAGCAAACCAACGCATCCCAAAGGGAAAAGTAAAGAGCAAAAAACTCCTTATGCCTCTTGTGTTACCAGGAAATGCAAGTTGGCTGGTTCCCTGCACTTGATACGCTCACCCCTTAGCTCTTAGACGTTTGAGGATGCCGAGCCAACCTTTAAATGGCAACACTCATCAATATATCATCATCTGGCATCTCTGCCAACATGCCATAGCTGTCTGTATGTAATGCTTTGATCTTTAGGTATGGTGCTTGCTACACTGTTAGAATTTAGGCATGCACATATGTACAAACACAACACAAAAGACAGAAAAGCCAGAGGGCAAAAGCTCACCCTGATTCTTCAGGATCAGTGCATCAGCTCGTTCCCAATTATTAAGCGCAGAGAGAACATAGGAAGTGATGTTGACGTAGGAATAGGTGATGTCTGGGATATCGGAGGAGACGGTGGTTGAAGAGCATATACTGTTGCCACTGCAGTTGCCAGCTCCCCGCTGAGAAGTGGTAGGAGACGGCATTGGAAACGATGGAGAAGGCATGCCTGTGCTCCTGCAGGAGAAAGAAACACCATCATGAACATTTAACTTTCGCTGCCACATACACAGCAACACTGCTGCAGATACCTAGAAAGGACAACATGCTCTAGAACTCACAAATTAGAAAATGAGTTTCTTAATTGGTGACTGAGCTAAAGAGACAAATATTCAGGTATCACCTCAAAGTTATGCTTCCACAGGGTGAAGGCACGACCCTACCGGACAGTGGCCAGGAAGACAGGAAGGGTATCTCACTAAGTATCAAAGGATCTCTAACAGAACAAAGATGACAACAAGGGCTTTGAAACAGCCTAGTGATGATACCTTCTTTGCTCCTCTGACCACTTCTTTGGTAAAGACCTGCTCCGCCTCCTGATACACGGTAACTCTGGACCTCGTAACAAAGAAAACCTCTTCCCAACAAGAAGAGGTGGGAAAGAGAGAGCAGAAACATACTCATGGCCCCTAACAGTAGATTTCAGGTGGCAAGAAAGAGCCAATGGAAAGGCACTCTCACATGCAGCTTGCAACTCAAATACTCCAGCTGCTGTTTTCACTCACACCCTTATGGGCACATTACAACCATGTATTTTCAAATCTTACCTTGCAACAGACGGAGAAGGTGCTTTTGTGGGAAATCTCTGCAGCAAGAAAAGAACTCTTGTTAGATTTGGGCTGCTCAGCTGCCATCAGTAACTAGCGCAGCCATGCATCTGGCAGCTCAGTTACGCGTGCCCTACCTTGAAGTGGTCGTTCAGAATGCTGGAATACTTTGCTGCAGTCTCTTTTTTGCCACGGAACAGGGCCATGTTCAGAAGGGACAGGCAGCGCATGCTGTCAACAGAAACACACCCAAGCTTGGTCAATATTCACGCTTGCTGCTGCCTGCTCAGCAGTCAGCAGCCTTGCGGGACGCAGGCAGGCATGCCTCAGCTCTGCTGCAAAGTCCAGAAAGCTCGGGATTTCTCCTCCTTCTGCCTATCTTTAAAAAAGTCACTGTGAAATAATCACAAGGGGAAAGAAACCAAACGAGGGCGGGGTCTGGTCTTTCATATAAACAGGTGCCCAGCCTCTTACAGGTGCCACAGGCTGAGTAAGCCCCCCTGCAGCCACGTGCCTCAGCTACGTTCAAGCTACAGCTTCAGTTAGGTGGCTCCAACATGAGCAGCCAAATTGCATTCTTTCACCTTAGGTGAAAGCCCTTAGGTGCTCTCGAGTTACCAGAATATCAGATTTTAGAGCCTGTGCCTTCCACGTGTGGTCCCTTGTGATATGTTGGCTCACACTAGAGGTGTTCCAGTTCAGTCTGGATTTTCAAGTGTGAGGATTTCTTCCTTGCAGAACCCTGATTCCCATTTCACTCATTCCTTTTCCCCTGAAAGTAATGAGTCGTTCACTCGATCAAGTCTAAAAAGTACGAAGGCACAGAAAAAGAGTTACGCACCATAACACGGTAAAGATTTCTTCATGTGAAGGTGCTGAGGGGCTCATACAGTATTTTAGCGTCATGATGAATCTAAGGAAACAAAAGAAGGAGAACCTTGTCAGCCGTCAGTGATCTGATGGCCCGCTCTTTATAGGAGAAAACAGTGCATGCCATTATCTCAAAGGCTGGTCCAAAAGTCAGGGAACATGCCCTGAGGTCTTAGTCCTGGCACCAAGTGCTTTTATGACCTTGAGCAGAGGACTGTCTCAAAACGCCTTGTTTTCCATGCCACAGGAACAGATAACGGCCTCTTATGTGACTCACTCTCCTCTTACACGATTAACAGGCAGCACCCCTTCAAGTAGATGTTCCCCATGGGCCACCTAATGGCCTGGGGCAGACATCTTAGAGGAAATGCGTCGCTTGGTAAAACACAGCCAAGCAACTCTGCTTTCTGAAAGCAAAGCAAAGCAACAGCAGCAGCTGGGAAATACAGTCCTTCAAGAGCAGAAAGCAAACAATTCCTTTTAAAAGTTTGCAGGCTATGACAGAAAAACCTGACAGCTGTTTCAGCTGTGAGGCAAGGCATCAAATCAACTCTCAAACACACTCATACATCCCCTCATTTCAATAGGAATAAACTGATACCTGTCTCCCTCCTATCCAATACATGGTTCCTCAGGTTGTGCTGCCTGTACATGTCACACGGCCCGTGTATGTCATACTACCTGCATATATCTACTATGGCTCTGAAACTAAATGGGGAAGGTTGCTAAAAGAAGCCCCAATAAAGCGTACTGGTAGAAAAACACATGGCAGAAACCAGTAAAGTCTGCCTTCAATCAAGTTGCAAGACCTCTGGGGCACTGACTGCTCTTCCACATGCTGTATTGCTGCTTTGCTTTTTAAAACTGAAATGCTACTGAGCTCGCATGCAAAAGCAACTTCAGGTCTGGATAAAGGAAAAATCCCTTCATGCCCTTTCTTGTCAGAACCGGTGTTCTCTGGTGTACCTCAGCTGCAAGGCTCAAATGCTCAAGAGGACATGGCGCCTACTTCTTCCGATAAGCAATGCTGAACCATTTCAAAGGATTTGTCTCTGGTGCCTTTGCATGGCCTGTCTCGTGCTTGTACAGCAACCTGAACTCTGCTCCATGGTGGGAACCCACAGCTGCCACAGGTGCAAACAAGCAATGCAACTAACCCTTCCCCTCCAAACATGCTGCTTTGAAAACTGCTTACTTGATGAAATCTGTGGTGTCCTGGAATATTTTGTAGGCGAAATTCTGTGCATTCGCTTCCAAGGCAATTCCGTACTCGATGAAGAAAAGGACAGATTCTAGGTACTGAAAGGCCTTCGCAATCTTGTCAGTCTATTGGGAAGAATATTCTCATTTTTAGATTACGACAAAAATGGCTTAGTGTACCCAAATGTCTCAAGTGTACCCACATTCCCTTTTTCTCCCTAGTAAGTCAGGAGTTGAAGGAAGAAAAAGATGCGGGCCAGGCCTCCAGGTGACAGTTAATGTGGTCTGGGTGTGCTCTGGCTGTTTGTAGCTCTTCCTCTTGACCAATGGTTTCCCCAAGTATTTATTATCTGTACAGTTTTTGGATATTACTGTCTGGTCTTGGAGGCCTGCCTCGTGAAAGGCAGGTTCCCTCACTTCATTTTCACAGGTAAATGGCAAGTAGCATATGTAAATTATCTGACTGAGGCCTAACTAGCAAAAACTACACTACTTCATGTACACTGCTAAACTGCACATAAAGAAGAGAGCTGCTTACATCTGCAAAGGGCACTTCCAAGTCTTGTCCACCAGCAACACAATTACTGTCAGGATCGTGACATTTCAGGGTAAACTGTCCTATAACTGTTCTGACAAGGGCTTTGTCATAGCTCTGCAAAGCAAAGTGGCCTGCTAACCTCAGACAACATCTGCTCTAAATCCTGTTCTTGAGGCATGTTCTCTAGATGTGTTTATAACAAAGGGAAATGTCTGAACATTTTGGGAAACAAAGACAGCATCCCCACATATGACTTGAACAGACTCCAAGTTTGGAGTATGGGAAGTCATTTTAACTGGTGAATCCTTATGCACATGAACACAAATACTGGCTCCCAATGCATGAGCTGCTTTACATTTCTAGCACAGAGCCAAAACTTACCATTGCATCAGCTTTGTGTTTCAGCCTCCTGGCCTCTTCTGCGTAGTATTCTGCTGGATACTTCAGATGTCTGAATTTGGGACACAGAGAGGAAAAACAGAAAACAGGGAAAAGGCAGTGGGATAAACTATTCACCGTGCAAATGGCACACAACCAGTCGTGCACTAACAAAACGAGCAAGTAAAGAGTCATGCCCTCTCAGAAAAAGTTACCTGCCTGCCCAGCACCTTGTCACAGAGTAGTTTACCACTTGCCAAGAAGGAGGCAAATCAAAACCTATCATTTGTAGGCAGGCACAAGAGGTACCTCCTCTCAGAGTGAAAAAGTAACTAATTTCTAGAGTAGTGCTTCTAGTCCAAGAAATGCTGTAATTAGACCTTTGCTTTGGGGTAGGTGGGGTAAGTCCCAGACATGAGAAGACAGTACAGGGCAAGTCGCCGACACCTCTCCTTCTCTCTTTCCTCCCCAGAGAAATGCCTATTAAGGCAGAAGCCAGGGTAGCTGCAGGGCCAGGCTGGCCTGGTGGCTTTACAAAGTACAGATGACGGGTGTAAGACAAAACCTTACCTTTCAAACTTGAGTTGAGGTCTCTTTGGCCGGGAGGTACCATTTGGCAAAGAAGGCACTGGGAAAAGTTTTGTGACGTGTCCGGCAGATCCCTGACAAATCACAGAATACAGATAAATCTGCTTAGAGAGATGTCGAAAACGATTCCAAAGCTTGCCTTTCCTGAATTTCAATAGGAAATATTTTTTTGTCCCAGGCATAGTCTATCTCCCAGGCTCTACCTGTCTTCTAACCTACTTCCCCAGCACCTCCTCCAATAATGGAAATGAAAACCTGGCTTCTTACCTGACTGCTAGTAGAAAGGCTTAATACCATTCACATCATTAATACTTTTCCCAAGCATGGGGAAATTAAGTAGCAGCTTTCCTTGCACAATGGCTAAGATAGCAGTAAGGCTGCAAGCAGCACATTTTTCAGGAAACCTTTCACTAACCAAGGCAGCAAGAGGTAATATCCATTCACACTTATTTCCAGCTTAACCACAAAATCGTTGATTCTCCATTACCAACTACATTATAAGGAAAAAGCAAGCAGTTAGAAGCCAGCTGATAGAGCGAGCACAGTCGGGCTTGACTCACACAACATACTAGAGCACACCCACCCAGTCACTAGTAAATAGGAAGACAACTGAATTTTACAACCCAAAAATGCAAAGATCCAGCTGCAAGGATCACTAACAATTTCATAAGCAAATTGTGAGGATGGTGAGGCACTGAAACAGGTTGCCCAAAGAAGTGGTAAATGCTCCATCCCATCCCAAACCATTCTATGATACTATGAAAACCTTACACGCGGGTTGTATGTTTCTTATTTTTAAGCAGCCCACTTTTCCCTTTTGTAAACACCCTTATTTTACACCAGTATTGTACTTGCAGTTGCCTACAGTCAGAAACAGTTACTGCCATCAACACGATGCCTTTGGTTTTTACACGGGCACCTCTTCTCACTAAGCTCCACTAAATGAGATGCAAACAAACGATGGCAAGTCAGCAGAGAAGTTACAGTGTAGGCTTCTGGGCTAGTGACGTACGGTTACAGATAGCCGTGAAAGGGGCAAAATGCCTCAGAGAGCTTTCTCTGGTGGCTGGTTTATCTTCTTTCCTTTTCTATATCCTCAGAGCATGCTTCTAAAGAGAATCACGCAGCACCCACGGGTTGCAGGGAACTTCCTGTTAGTTATAACAGATACCTACCTTGATATCCTTTGATAGTTCAGCTTCATTACTCTGCACTTTGCGGTGCTTGCAGATCAAAGGATCCTTGTTGTTGCTCTCGGTCTTGGTTGTGTTGGCGATGGCAGACAGCTCGTCGTTCTGGCTTCTGCGTCTCTTCTGGGCCACCTTTGTTGACTTTGGTGCAGGAGGTATAGGACACAGTGGTGGCAGTGGTGGAGGTTGAAAATCTTTCTTCCAGTATTCATATGAAGCCTTGGAGTTTGATGCTCTGGAGACGGGAAGAGCATTCAGCAATTGGGATGAATACGGTGCATCAATAATGTAGTGAATTTTTACAAAATTCGTTGCATCATGTACCGATGATGCTGAAATCTCTCTGGAAGTGAAGATGACATTAAGAATCCAACAAAGGCAAAATGAAATTTCAGTGTGCATTAGATACCACATCTTCAGCTGCTAACAACAGACAAGCGAGTTGCTTTTCAAGTAGAATTAAGCCCCAGGACTTGTCCTTGGAATACAAATTTATAACCAGGATAGCAGGATATTGCAAAAAAGGCATCCCTCCAACACAGCCGCTTTTTACTTAAAGACAGAGACAGTCAGTTCTCTGGGAGAAATCAGCCAACAGGGCAAATAAACTGCAGCACTGCCTCTCTTGCCCCATTACGGTAGGAGGTGTCTTCTATGGTTACAGATACTCACCCTGACACTTGATCCTGTACACACTTGGACAGAATTAAACCGAACTGTTCCTTTAAGACTTGCCTGCTCAACTAGACAACACTCACAAGACTGAGAGGGTTCAAGTCAGAGATTTAAAATGTTGCACTTTTTGAATGGCAGGGACTATCACATTTAAGAATATGGTGGCATAGCAGATTTCTGATCATCTGAAGTTAGCAATACAAGGGAACTCCGGCAGCTCGAAGCAACACCAAATAATTCTAAACCTTGTTTCACAACTGCTCCTTTCCATCACTTTGATTCAGCTTCTCAAAGTTTACACAAAAATACTCAGCAGTGCATTCCACCTCATGGACTGCAACATCACAAGGAGGAAATTAAGCTAAACCCAGAGAAAAGACTGAAGTGTAACGTTGCGCATCTGGCTTCATTCTGCTGTGCATGAGACAGTCCTCTCCCCTGCTCCACAACCCACTTTTCCCATGGCACAGTCCCTACTCACTGCACTCATGCTCCCTAACTTCACTGCCTTGTTACAGCTCCAGAGAGGATTATAGCACAGCAGCACCCTCTGACCTGATCCAGTGCCCTCTCTCCTCCAAAATACATATTCTCCTTTCACTCCCAAAGCCGGAACATGGGGTTTGCCTTCACTGAGAAAAAGGGAGGAATGAACCCCAGTGTCAAAGCCCCTCCGTTATTACACCAGCTGAAATACCACCCAACTAAACGTTAGCCCAGCGTTTCAGCGCTTTAAGAGTACGTCTCTATTTTCTTGGCAGAAAAGCAGATTATTCGTATTTTCAGGCCACAAACCTCAACGCTATACCAATCCAAGGCAATGCCTCAAATTCAAGCCACAAGCAAGAATTTAATGCAGTAGCCCATGACTGATGCGCAAGCCTCCCATTTGAAGACATGCGCCTGGAAGCATTTGCTCTAGCAAAGATCTAGCCAAAATGCTGGTAGCACAAATTACGCAAATTATATAGGGGAAATCTCAGCACATCCATTAGAAGCACTGCAAACGCTATGCTGGAATAAAGGAGAAATTCCCGGCCATAAAGGCCCCCTGAAATTCCAGACAGAGTCATGATTCAAAACACACGCTTGTCTGCCCATTAAGTCACAGATACAAAAAGACAAAACCAACAAGATGATTTTAGTGGAGAAGGGAAATGCTCGCCACCTGCCTAGAAAGCATTTTAAGGCTACTTCTGTTTCTCATGAAAGCAGAAATAATGAACTCTCTGAGAGTTCAAACATCACAGAATAGAATCGTAGTTTGGTTTGGAAGGGACCTTTAACACTTGTCTAGTTCAACTCCTCTGCAATGAGCAGGGGCATCTTCAGCTAGACAGCAAGTTCTCTTGCCATCCCCTGAAACACCTCAACTACCATGCAGAACAAGCAGACGCCACTCCCCATAGAACAGCTAACACCCCCCAGACCATCTAGAGCAATCACCTGCTGACAGATTGCCTCCACGGAGGTTTGGAGAAGGGGAATGACTCCTGCATCCCAGCAGGCAGGCAGTCTACCGCACTGTATGGAACTCAACCAACAAATCTGGTTGGCACAAATGTGTTTCCTGCATCTGGTCCAAAAGGCAGCAGCGCAAATAGTTGCCTACCAGCTTAAAAGGACAAGCAATATGGGCACAACTGGCAATTACATTTCCTGCAGCGTAAAGAGATATCCCGAGCTATGCGCAATACATGGAACAGAGCAGACGGCAACGGAAGCTGCAGGATGGGAAGCGTTTAAAATCATGTCCATCTCGACGGTTAGAAATCTGGACAAATGCCACAACATTCAACGCTTGTGCAGCAGCGAACAGCATGAATGGGAGGACGATCGGCCACTGAAACATCAGCTTATTCTTGAATGGTTAGAACCATAATCCTCAGCATTAAGAAGGGATCGGAAACAGGTGACACCCAAGTATCACTTCACACCTGCAACAAATAATAAGGTGAATAAATTCCATTCCCACAGCCACCTGGTGGGTTCCAGGAGTTAAAGACAAATCTTCAGCAGATGAAGCCTCAGGAGGCACATTACGTTATAAGCAAATGTGTGAGGACAGAAGATACAGTTCCTTGTTTAAGACACACTCACTTTCGTGCATCTTTCTGCCATTCCACCACCGTATACTCACTTCAGTTTCTTGGAGTCTTTCTTAGGTGAAGAGTTCAGTGATTTTTTTTCTTTCTCTGATTTCAGTTTCTTCCTATTCGTCTCTTCGTCCACCGCTTTCCTCTAACAGGAAGAAAGAAAACCAAATCACTCAGGTTTTTAAAGTTCACGTAAAGTATAAACCAATGCAGCTAAGTTTGATCAATTCTTGTTAGAAGTATTGAAAAGATAGTGGAACCAACAAAGTGGAAACCCAGACCACAGCAGATACAGATTTCAGGTTCACTGAGCAGTATCCTAAGATGACATTTTATCTCCTTCTGCTTGGATATTTTGTAGTGGCAGAGATGGAACTGCTCAACCTCTTGCGGCTAATAGTAATCAAAATTAAGGCACTTCCATTGCTCAAAATAAGCATTGCATCTGTTCTGGCTGGGCTTTTTTTCTTCTACTTGGTATGAATTATACAGAAATGTATTCAGATTCCTCCTGATGTAGTCATGAACTGCAGACAGTTGGGGGTTTTGATAAGTCTTATCAAAGGGAAGGAAAACGCTGCATTCAGATGTGCAGGGGTTTTTGGGTTTATTAACAAAACTATGATCTAGATGAAATTTTAAGAGTCAGTTAAAATTGCTGCCACTGTCTTCCAACAGGAACCATTAAGGTAGAGAGGTAATAAATACTACTTTTCAATTACACTCCCTGGATGGAAAAGTACAAGATATCAAAAATCATCAGCTCACATGAATGAAAATCTTCAGAATACTTTGCTACAAGCCAAGAAAATGTAAAAGAACCTGCACTTATCAGTCAGCGTTATCCACTGGCTGTCAATAGCCAATAGCATGCTAGGACTTTGTGTCCCTCCCAAGAGTACATCCAGGTTTATGTCACTATCACAGAGCTCAGTGGGCTGCGTGCAGCACCGAGTCTACCTTTGGCAGTGTGCTCAGGGCAAGGCTCCAGATCATGACCTTCAACTGTCTCTCAGGTTGAGCTCCACACTGCTGCAAAAGGTGTCTGACAGCTGTACTGACCTAGCTGGCTGTGATGAGCCTCCAAGGACAGATGCATGCTTACATAATACAGACAGTGAGGCTCTGAGGGGGGGGGTCCTGAAGTCAGACGCTCAGACTGCCAGGCAGGACATGTCTAAGATCAAACAGCTCCTGCCTTGGGTCTTCTGAGGCAGCAGGAGAAGTGACAGATTTACTGCCTCTTCACCTTTCCCCCACTGCTCTGCACAAGGGGGACTGCTGGGGTCTCTCAAATTTCTTCACGATTTCCCCACCCTCCTGAATTCTCCCCTACAACTATGGGAAGTTCAGAAAATGCCAAGACTAAACTAAACCCACATGGGAACCAGGCTTATTCACCTACACATGCTAAGCTACCCGCTTGGTGCGGACCACCAAAAAGGTATACAGGCACAGAAATATCCATAGCGAATACCCATCCACCATAAGGCTTGCAGCCAACTTTCTCTGTGCCTGCCTGGAAGCTTATTCACAGTCCCCTTTGGGAGATAGATAGCTTTCCAAAAACCACTTGTGAGCAATTACTATCTTTGCTAAATAAAGGGCTGCCTTTAATTCAAAGGAAAGCAACTATTACAGCAGAAGGACTCTGCAAGGATGTGTCTGGAAAGCCCCTTACTGGACATACGTGTCTTTTCACGTATGTCTGTTCACTGCTAGAACCACGACAGCTCCAGGGAAAGCCAAAGAAACCTTCTATGTATTTATCCAAGCACTGAGATCCAAAGCAGGGTTTAGGGATGGTTGTTACTGTCAGTGAACCTGCTTCAGTTAAAAGCCTGCATTTATGGAAAAGCAAAAGGCACGAAGCTTCTACCATCGCCCCTAAGGAATAACACAGTTCAAGCCTGCAGAATTCCTTTCTCTTTGTGTAAGCAAGCAATCACAACTGTTTCAGACTACTCCACACAGGAAAAGGCTATGCTACTCAGACTGAGCTTACTTGGCTAATGGCAGCAGAAGGGGCACCCATGGACAAAACTGAAAAGCACAAACTGGGATGGCTGGGTTAGTTCTTCGGGGCACCCCCCCAAACTGCAGACAAGGTGCTCTCCCACAACAGACATTAAACGGGTAGCACAAATGACTGCACACTCTAGCAGGCATTTCAGATACTGTGCTGCTTTTAAATGGGTTGCAGGGAGAAGGGTGGGCTTACCTTGGTTAGGCAGTTGCCAGGCTGCCACTTACTGGAAGTTGGTGGGTCAGGCTGCAGGCAAAAAGAGAAAGGAGAGATGAAAGACTGAGGTCTTCATGAGCTATTTTCCTTCTAGCACAGCTTACTAGAACCCAGGAAAATTTCCTCTTTCAACTGTTTGAAAGAGCTTGAGAGACCATGAGACCGTGGGGATGCTCTAGCATGTGCACATCGACATCTGCTTCAGAAACACGGACCCCATTTCTCCACAGGATCAGTCAAACGTCTTGCACAGCACTCCTGGATCACTGCTAGCCCTGCCTGTCACTCACTAAGACACCAGTCTACATGAAAGCTTCATCTTTGTTTGCCACTAACCAACCCTGCTGCAAACTGAGACAACATCTATAAAGAGCGTCAACTGTAAAAACAGATTAGGTGCTGTCCTCGCAACGTTTGCGCAAAACTTCCTGCACGCAGCACTGCTTTCAAAGCGACAAGAACCTGTGCCAGCTGTCACACCTCTCTGCAGTCTGACAGGTCGGCTGTCAGGCTCCTGTGGTTTAACCATGAGAAAACCATTTACCAGAATTGTATAGCACATCAAGTCCGGCCTCTTCCCACTCCTCTGCCTACACAGCCCAACACACGCTTCCCTCCGCATCAAGCAAGGCATAAGCAATGACCGAGGTCTGAAGGCCTCTGGAGTCAGTCAGATAACAGAATGGGATTGCTACAAGCCCTGCCTAATCTAACAGCAGTCTGACATATTACAGTAAAGCCAACTAACCCTGAACCAGACAACAGAAGCTGCAAATCAGACACAATTCTCTAGGACCCATGCTGAAACTACCATGTGTGTGTCAGCATCACTCAAATGTGTAGCTCATTGTCTGGACACCAGAGCACAGCTATGCTCTTGCCCACATCAGTTCTCCTCAGTCACAACTCTGCTTCCAAGAGGAACCACAGTTCTTCTCCAAAAAGACAGCCTCTACTACATGAAAGGTTTACCGAGACTCCTGGGTCCCTTCCGCTGTGATTTTCTTCTCTATCCACATTCAACTCGCTGTAGAACACGTCGATAAACAAGACATGTCCTCAACTTTCTTTGAGTGAAACTACCTAGAAAACCGGTTTAAAACCCAGTTTGTTTCCCCATGGGTTTAGGGGTTTTCATTAGGTTTTCCAAACACTAGACTTCTGTTTAAGAAGAAGAAGGAACTATGGCCTGTAGGTCAAAGTCTGTGCTTTTGCATGGGAAGAACTAACTATAAACAAACAGGCCGTGTGCACTAACTTGCTCCTCGAGCATCATGGATGAACAGTTTGCTGTATAAAACAAGGATAAACCATCAGTGGCAAATAGCTGATCATTGGCAAACAGTGGCAAATAACTTCACTGGAGCAAGAAGGGTCTTTCAATGGAGGGTTCTCAGGACAAAGCAGGCAGCATTTGGTAAAAGAAGAGAAGCACATAACATCTGCTTCCTTCCAAAGACACCCACGTTGCAAAGGGCAAAGTCTGTAACTGAACTGCTGGATGGTAAAGCACGTAGATGCAAGATGAGAAAGATACTCCTTTTCAAAGTCTGTTTTCTGCACATAAAATTTTCCCCGTTGAGGTGCTTCTCAGGTAAAAGACAGGAAAGCTAGGGCTGGCGGAGGGGGAAGAAATAAATTATAGGGTGTCTGGGCTTTATGAGAGCACCTCAAAACTGTCAGCAGACTGCTTACATCAGCTGTGGTCCATAGGATATAGGCATGCGCTTCCCTTCCCACTGGCCTGAGAACGTTTTGCAAGCTGGAGGAACTGTCTGAAACCATGGGACACGAGCACTTCCGCAGCAGACTTTTAGAAAATGCATGCTCTCAGTAATGAAACCTTAAGGCACCACATTCTGTTTGTCTGCTTTTCCCAATAAAAGCCTCAGAATTGCCAGTGCAGCACTATCTGAGCCAAATCCAACAGAAGCAAGTCTAAGCACATTCCAGCCCTTCCTGCAGGTCTGATCACTTCAGCTGCAATCTGGGAGAAGCTCAATCTGTCACTTGTGCACAGGAGCTGCACTGAGAGAGGGGCTCCTCTTAACCTATCAGGAAAGTGGTCTTATCCTGAAGCAGTCCATAGCTTTAGCACCCAGAAAAGCCCCGTGAGCAGAGGTGGGTCCCAGACACCCCCAGACGAGCTGTGCTGCTCATCTGCGCCTTCCTTATGTTTTGCCAGTGAAGTCACTAATTCCTCAAGGAGTGCTAGACAAACACTTCAAGGTTAAGCAGGTAAAACTCTAATTATGCTGTTAACAAGGGTTATAGAATTGATCAATTCTAGAAGGGGAGCAAAGGGCAGGAAAAGTCTGATGATGCAGCATAGACGTCACAGGGACACCTGAGCCATGAGAGGATTTCAGGTCTCCTGTCCTGGCTGCATTCAGACAGCGGGGAGGCTGAGGCAAGAGGCTGTATTAAGCAGCCTCTGCATTTTATCTGCATTCACCTCAGGCGCTGACGCTCTCAAAGGTTCCTTGGCTTCACTGCCACTTGTCTCTGAGTCTGAAGAGCTGTCTGAGTCACTGGTGCTCCCTGAGTCACTGGTGCTCCCTGAGCCACTGGTGCTCCTTGACTCCGAGCTGCTGGAATGTGCTGATGCTACAGTCTTGGCCTGGGACTGTTGGACACTGCAAGGCCACCATGAGATAAAATTAGAAAGCAGCATAGGTGAAGTTTCTTGTTATATTGACATGACAGGATTCAAAACTAAAACTGAAACCCCTGTTTTGGTACTGAGACGAGAAAGGATAAGGCCAAGGAATACAGTGCCATGCTCAAAAGATAAAGCACCGGAATAAAAAACCTCTAGAAGTAATAAAACCTCCAACTCTATAACCAGGTCAGAGAAATCTCTGAGCAGGACTGCTGCAGTCTGCAGCTGCATTTAGCCAACTGAATTTTAAAAAGGAACCAAAACTGGCAAGTGCTCTTTTGAAAGCCTCATCCCTCAAAAGAAAAGGGTGCCGTAAAGGCTAATGACACAGAAACATCCACGCCAGGATGATTTCTCTTTTCTATATTCTTCCCATAAAGTTTTCAATTCATCTGTGTTACTTGGGCAAGGTGCTGGAACTGCTTCTTTAACAACCACGTCAAGCACCAGCAGTTTTTGCAAGACTCTCCTCTCTTCAGGAGTGTTTTCCTCCAGCACTGGCAACAGGAGTGAATGGAACTGAGGAAGAGCCATGACTTGGATGCAGTCCTTTGTTTCGAAATGGGCTTGTGAATATTTTTTTTTCTCTTTGAAACTTGTTCCATACGTCAGAATCAACACATTTGTATGGATTGGAGGCAAGTTTCTTGAAAATCTTGAAAATTCTGTGCTTCTCCACTTCTTGTAATACTGGCAGGTGGCCGTTACGTCTACCCTAAATATTGCTTCTGACTAACAATACATGGCAGGAACTACTTATAAGGAGCTGCCTTATCAGGAGGAGCTGAAACAGCCTCCGTGAGTCTACCCAACGCTTTTCCGTTCTTCGCCTGCTTGGCTGTTTTGGGCTTCCTTCTAAACTAAAACTGGACTCACACCTCACCCAGCACTACTACAACTGAGAACCCCCTTGGCTCCAGGGTGATCTTCAGATACTCTGGTGGAGGGCAAGAGAACTTGGGGAAATATAATTCTGGTTGATAAGAAAAATCCAGCATGCCTGGATTATTCATTTCTCATTGGAGCTTTCTGTAAAACCCCATACAACTAACGCCAATTTTCAACAGCAGCTTCGGGCAGCTAGAAACCAAATCCTGTAGCTACAGGAGAAACAAGGAACCCCTTACCCATGCACCCCATATATTAAGACGTAGTTTGTTTTTCCCTTCTTATTTAGTCTAGCTGTTAGTTCAAGAACAAAGCTGTACCTTGGAGGAGCAAGTGGATTGTCAGCAACCTGTTTTGTTCACAAAAAAGAAGGAGGAGAATGAGAGTAAAGGTTAGCTTAAGGCATTCGGAACAACGCAACAAGGCCTGATGATTTAAAGGCATGTCTGCGCGCCCAGCGTATAAAACATCTAAAACCGACTTGGTTGTCATCGCTGTCTTCGCTATCACTGACTTGCAGGTCTTCCTGGAGCAGCACTCTGAAAGACAACCAGAAGATAAGTATCAGCCAAGGCAGACGTACTTTCAAGTACCAGACACTGAAAACGACTTGGTTTGTGTGTGCTTGCCAAAAGAAACCAACCTCCCACATTCTTTAGGAATGTTTGGCATTCTCTATCTGCTAAACCCTGTCGTTAATGAATGATAAAACGATAACACACAATCTAGGAACATTATATTGTACTTTTCAACTAATCTCAGGACATTTTGAAAAGGATGTCAGTATCATTGGCTGCCATCTACACACAACAAAGATGAAGCTCTGTGAGGGAAATGCTCCTCGCTTAAGTTTGTCCAGCGCACTAACGCAGCAGCACAGGGTGGAAGAACTCTGATCCTTGTACATTAAGAGAGTGGCGTGCTATTGGGCTGCACTGAGTCCCCAAGGGACAGAAAGCATCATCTGTGCACCAGAAGCTGCGTGCGCTCATGCTCTCTGCTCTCAGGGGCTGCAAATGTTTTTCTGTCACAAGGGTTCTCTTTTTGCTGCTCAAGTGTTCTACCGTACATACGTAAGTAAATGCCAAGGGCAAGCCTCCCTCCTCTTTCTTCTCTACACAATGAATTTGATGCTCCTGCACATCTCAGCAATATCTGTAAATCAAGCAGTTCAGGCACTCCAAGCAGCTTACAAGTGGGGAGCCGCAAACTCTCTTTTACTATTGCTAGAGAGCAGGCTGCCTGCAAATGTTTCTAGAAGCATCATTTCGTCCTCTGCCTGCAGGTGGTAACTACTGCTTGCTATTTCAATGTATTACTGAAGGCCTCGAGAGGCTGGAAGGGAAGGATCTGTGGGCGGGGACCCAGCCTTCCCCCAGGTGTTATTCTCCTCTGGAAATCACACAGGCATATTCAAAAGGAGCTGGAAAACAGACAGGCAAAACTCCTGCTGTTCGAAAGTACAGTGATTCAAATCCTGAAACTAGCTGGAGACCAGCTCCTCAACCCAGAGAATTACACAAGTGTCATTTCAAAACGGGATGAAAGCTTGGCCACTGACACAGGGATTTTGATCAATCAGGTCAAAGCTGCGTTTATTTCAACCTCATTTCCAACTAAGGGCTTTCTGTGAGAAATTTCTCTCATGCCCAAATAAGAAAAGTAAGCCTCCAACCCCTCAGGACAAGACATTTTAGAGCAGGAAAACAAGTAAGAAAGATTCCCAGGAAACCACATCCACCTTGAAAAGTGGGGGCAGAGTTTGTGTTCCTGATACTTGTGGGGAAAAGGAAAACGACACAAAACTTCACGTTCTTTCACGCCTTCATGTCCGATTATGAACAAAGCAAAAACCATTTACAGCTCTGGAGGTCACCTCTGATGACCCTGAGGTGACCTTTGCTTTCCTAATTCTGCGACATCGGAGGAGTGAAAACCTTGAGTCAAAAAAGTGATTCCCTCCTTTAAGCACAGTTCCCACAAAAGAGACACGCTATTTTACAGTCACACCAAAGCAGCTGCCATGCACGGAGATACTCTCCTTGAAACAGGACCACATTTACTGCCAAAGCTGACCACGGACTCCCAACAAACAATTCCACAAATCAGATGTGACAAATCCACTCTTGTCCACTGAGCAGGACGGCGTGAAGAAACCCCAAAGGTCTCCTGTGTCTACCAGTACAGAGCCAACCCTTGCCACACAGAAGATGCCTGTTGAAAAGGCACCAACCCCACAGTCCCCGAGTACCTTACCCTGATGCACAAGAGGTTCTCGGCGCACACAGACTTTGATTACACCCAAAGGCCTACCGCGCTCTCTTTGCATTTGGCCCGTGCCATTGCCCTGTGGCTGCCTTAATTAGCTCATGCCTTAACAGACGCCAGGTTTTCATTTGCAGGACCTGTTCTTTTCCAGCTTAGATACACACCATCAATCTCCCTCCAAAGCTATAGAAAAGCTCTGTTAGTGAGAGAAGGAGCACTAAAATCAGCATCGCTTGAAAGCAAAGGCTGGTCCTTCCCCGCCAGCTGGGCTAAAGATGCATTATCACAAATGAGTGAGACGTTTCCCCTTTTAAAAGAAGGGCTCTTCCATTCCAGCACTGCCAGGTGCTAACTTCAGGCTGTATTCAAGAATGAAAGCTGTCTGGGAAACCCTTGCACGCTCTGTAAAGCCGAATGCTTAATTTGGGCACACGAGCACCCTGGGATTTCAGGGCTGCTTCAAATTAAGCAGCACAAGCGCTGTTTGTTTTCAGCCAGCTACACTTGGTAAGGCAAGCTACTCCAGGCAGCTGGATTTTCAGTCACGTGTGATTTAAACAGCAAAGAAAGCAAGCCCTGTTGTGCGAGTGAAAACAGAAAAACAAAGAGGAAGGGATGCATCGGTTCAAGGGACAGGTGCAGAGGAAGTCCCTGGGGAAATCCTTCTTGACTCCATTTTGGACATTAGCCTAAGCCACCCTCTTCCTCCCACTTCAGCTGTCTTTGCTGACTGTGGGTACACTGGCTCTGAAGAGCCCGCACGGAGGCTGAGCAGAGAGGGGATGTTGGCGAAGGACAGAGGTACGTACCATGCCGAAGTTACAATTCTGGACCTCTGCGCTAAGAAAGGCGTATTTTCAGATTCTTGTCTACAGTAAAAGTCTCTTCTCTCTCTGCTGCCTGGAAAACTGACTCAAGCTCAAAAGGGATTTTTACAGGCAGCTGAGAAGAGCTGAAAAAGATTGTCTGTGGAGGAAGGCAGAGCCTGCAGCAGTTGAAACGAATATGTTTAACAGCGCAAAGAAAAGTCCCAGAAGTCCTTCAGGAGGAGCAAGCTGGGGTGGAAGAAGGAGCAGCAAAAGAAAGAATGGATTAAAGCAGCAGCTAACTACTCAGGAAGACACTATCCCACACTACCAGCCAGGGGAGGCTCCTCTGCAGAATGTCAGAACAGCACGAAAAGGGTTGAGTTTTACAGACCTGAGAGAGCATGAGTGCAAGACTCTACAATCTCAACCAAGAGATGGCAACTGAGTCTGGTTACTTACGATACTGTTGTCTGAGAACGAGGCAACGTATCCGAAGGTCCATCGTACTGTCCTGTAAATCAAAAGAGAATCAGCGGGGTTTATCTGCCTCACCGGTAGCGTATTTTACCCTATGGTCTCTGAGCATCAGGTTAGAAAGTCACTTTCTTCCAGGACGTAACTGATTGCCACTGAGATTATTTATCACTCCAAATGGGGCTTCCTAATGAAATACTGTTTGTTCTCTGCTGAACTGCTGCCTTAATTTCTAGGTAAGGAATGCATACAGTCTCTTCAGCATTTTCTAAACTCATCAATGTTTAACAAAGCACAGGAAACCACGTCCCTTAATCAAGGTAAACATTTGATGTTCTCAATGTATGACACTCAAAACCGTCTCTCAATACACATAGAACAGTGTGCTTTCCTTTGGATTTCTACTTACTCTGGTTCTGTGCTACACATCCAACAGGCTGCGACTCCTAGAAAGCAAGCACAAGGTGCAAGTTGAGAATCAAATACATCATCTCTCAATAGCAGCGTATCAGTGATCCGATTTCCTTGTGTTTGTTACTCTAATCGATACTTTGAGCAACGTGACAAGGAATAACTCCGAAGTCTCCAATAGTCTAAGCTTGCCTGATGTAGCTTAGCACGGACAGAAGTGATGCATTGCAAGTAACCATCACACAATTCAAAATCCATTGTGACTTCTAAAGATAATTTCTCCTAAAAGCCTTTACCTATGAAAGGAGGTGCAAGAGTTGGAAAGCTCATCAGATGAAAGTACGTGCAAGAGTTGGAAAGCTCTCTTCTAATTTATCAAAAGCCTTGGCAAAAAGAGGGTGTTTACCTTTGTTGGTAATGGAAATTTGGAAGGCTCTGCAGTAGGAGGAGTAGGAATATCTGTCAGAAGAGGTGGCCATGACTGGGTCATTTCCTGGAAAGCAAATGACAGAAGTGGGTTACAGTATTTTTGCTGATACAGGCAACTGAAGTTGTACCTCAAAGACATTTATATTCATGTACAATAAAAAGCTGAGCCCATCGTAAACCCAAGAGGCAATACCACAGCAAGAAGCCCTCTTTGAGCTCAGCGAGCCAGACCGTCATGAGCACTTGCTCTTTTTCTCCAAGCATACTTGCATTGCCCAATTAGCAGCAACCTCAGTGAACCTTGTAGAGAGTTAAATACTTCCTATGTTTGCAGGATTAGGCTATCACAGTTAATAAAGGGAAAAGGACATAAAACCTGTCTACCAGTAGCTCTGGACTTTTTCAAAGTTCAGGAACTTCCTATTATGTTCCTATTACAGCAACAACACCCCCCTGAAAGGCTTTTCAAAACTCAAGGGGGTCAGCTAGGGAGCTCTGACTGCCAGCCATTCCTCATGCTATTCTACCTGAAACACTGCCTTTTGCTCTGACTGGCCAAGATGCCTTTGCTGCAGAGCTCCAAGACGTGGTTTCAAACCAAAGAGAGCGACTGCCTGATGGGCTATGTCTTTAGGAGCCTTTCTGCCCTGTTGCCCTGCCCTAACTCTCACCCAGGGACCAGCTAGTTGGGCTAAGCCATGGTCCGGCTAAGAGCACAGCACACAGACCGCAGCCAGGAGATAGGGATCAACCTCCAACCTGCCTCTTCTGGCACCACAGCTGGACACAGAGGACTGGGCTAAAGCTTTGGCTTGCACTGCAACAAACACGTGAACAGCCTAGCACAGACAACGATCTTTGTCTTGAACATACGCTAAAACACCTTAATGGGGGTCAATCTAGAAAAAAGCCTTTGGGGAAGCTGGGGCTCAGAAATTCAGAACCACTCTGTTGAAATCACACAAGACAGACTTTTCTTGTCTCCCTATTAAGTTTAAATCCTGAAGAGTGTAATACTCCCTCCCAGAAATAAAGGAATTCATATGGCCTGCCACCCTCACTGCCTCTCCTGGAACACCTATCTTATTTGCACTCTGTGCTCGGTGAAAGGGTCCCATGTACTCAGACCCAGCTGAGTACTGGCAGCCTGTGCGCTGCCCACAAAGCCATCTCTGACACAGGTTGCAGAGGCAGTTTTGCATTAAGAGCTGGCTCAGATTGGCGCAAATGTACCATAATTACAGGGACAGAGAAGCCCAGTCCAGCAGCAGTGCCATGCACGCGGTGATATTCCTCCTCCTCCCCCCACCACTACTTCAATGTATACAAAACACAAACACGTCGATCTATTATTTAAGAGCACCTACCTTCAAAATTTCCTTAACGGCTTGGGCATCCCAGCGGAAGGTTTGCTACAAGCAAATAAAAAGAAGGAAGCAGCATGAGTTTCTTTGTTCCTTTACCAGCTGACTGAGATAAACAGAGGCACTCATCAAACGTTTGCTTACCAACAGTTCTACTAAGGCCACGGGAGTCCCTTAATAAGAAAAGACTAAAAAGCCCCATCAGAAGGGCACTTTATTCTACAAAGCCTGTTGTTTTCAAGTCTTTAGTAGAAGATATATTCCAATAAAGATGAGAAAGAACCAAAGTGAAAGAGAGTTCATTAAACAGTGGTGCTTGTCCAGCTGACAGGATTCCCCCTGCTTCCTAACTGGTGTCCTTCTGTGCACCCACGTGCACTCAGCAGAATAAGAAGCCAGTATAAAGCCCTAAACTGGGAGCAGGCAAAGTAAAGGTGGCTGTAAGTGGAAGAATAACCCACCGGACTCTTAAATGCCAGCTCCTGGACACAAGGGAACACCAACTGTGATTAGAAAAGTTGAAAAGCAGTATGACTAACTTGTGCAGTTCAGGATAAAACCTTGAATGCACCGCCGGGTTAGAGCAACACGGGGAGGAACTAGCCTGCCTTCACTACAACAGGCTTGCACAAATGTACAGGTGCACACACCCGCAAAAGAAGGGAGATTTTCATGTAGAAAACAATTTAAGAAATGCACAGGCATTCTGTTCAAGCTGCACAGCAACTGTGTGACAAAACTCTCCGAAATACCTCCAAGTCCTCTTTTCACCGGCAATTCCAAAAAACCCACACACTTCCATAAGCACATGCCCTGAGGCTTACAGAGATCTCTTGGACACACTAGAGAGAGATGAACAAGGAACTCGGGATAATAAGAATCACCCCAAAGCAAACTAAATTGCTTGAGGAACCACCTGGTACACAAAGGAGATGTCCACTGGCCATGATGTGTGGGCCAGACACCCAGCCATCAACCAGAAGCAGTGCAGTGCCCCAGCCAGGCAGTAACTCAAGACAGGGACGGCATCAGCCTGCCCGGCGCTGCCGTCTTTTGTGGCAGACTCAGTTACAGCCTCACAGCAGGAGGCACCAGTAGCCTGCTCCTTGGTCTCGGTGTGATAGCTGGAGGCGGAAGGGCAAAGCACGAGAAGCATTGACAGAATAGTGGCAAAAGCCCAGCTTTCTCCTCTCTGCACAATGCAGTCAACGCTCGCCAAAGCTGGGAAACTCAGAAAGTGGGCATCTTTTTGAAAAGAAGGTTTTGCCACAGATACTACAAGGAATAAGCAGCGCTGGTTTGGGGTAATGGCTGAAGAGCTTTTAAGGCTGCTGCTTTTTATCAAAGGTATTCCATTAGAAATTACAGCACACATTTTTATTCCACTCTGCCAAGGTGTGCCAAATGGAGCTGAAGGACCACACAGCTCTGGCATGTGGAAGTAGGGGGCTGAAGCTTGCTCCCTGATTTGTAAACAGCCTGCCTCGCCTAAAGACCTTTCTGCTCCTTCTCATTTCAGTAATTTCTGCCTGCTTATCTGTATGCCTCTGTCGTCACAGCCCACGTAGAGCTGCCCCTCTGACACCAATCAGCCCTGTGCCGCTTCTCAGTCCCTTTCACCTCAGGTGAAACTGGTGCCTGTAGATATGCAAGCAGCGTAGGTCAAGAAGAGCTAGAGCACGCAGGCATTTCCTATGTTGCCTGCTATCTCCTCCTAATTGAAATGGACTCGCAACGTGTGTGTGTGTGTGTGTGTGGCTCAAGAATACCAGCTACTGCTCTTTGCCTGGTTTCAGGCTAAATTATTAGTGCTGAGAAAACCCGAGCGAGCAGGATCAGAAAAGCCAATTTGAGTTCCATGCCCTTCACTGTGCTGGCAGTTTTCTTTGTTTCCTAATGAGAGCTTTGCCACTGCAGCTATCAATTATCAGCAGAGAAGGTCACCTCTTCAGGCTGCTGAAAAAGTTTCCCATTTACAGCTGCTTCCAATTTAATACTATATTTTAATAGAAATATTTGGTTACAAATTTATTTTTCCATGTCAACCGCATGGGCTTTTGCCCCTTGAATGCAATGGGGATCACAAAACTGCATATGCATGAATGAAGACTTAGTTTGAATAGAACAGGCGGGGCAAGATCAGACCAAAACCTACCACCCTGTCTTCACTTCATCTGCACGTGCTTCGCTAGCTCAGAGCGGGAGGAGATCTTGCATATTAAATGCACTCTCTGTTCACACACAAGTCACGCTAGGAATAACACACTAACTTACTCTTCAAAGTGATTTTCCACCTGCATTTCTGTGTTAAGAATCTACCCTCTAATACTATAGGTAGATGCAAGATGCACACACATAGGGCACGCTTCCAAAATGACCCAGCCAACAAAAGAGACTGTATGTATTTTAACCAAGCCTCTAATCATCTTGATTAGGGATGCAATAATGTTCTGCTGTGTACTGAAAAAGCCTGCCAAAACTTGAAGCTACAATCAACTTGATGAAAACAAACACGTAAACACAGAAATCCATACAGGTTTTTGCAGGCTATCTTAAGGAACACCAGACACCAAAGCAGATGCTCTGCCAAAGATTTACCACTAAAGAGATTATAATACATCTCTGATACAAAGACAGGTCCAACAATCTGAAGCATGGCTTACTCCATCCACCTGGTTTTAGAGGATGTGGTGACAAAGCTGCTTTTGGGGAAAGCTGAAGCAACCGTTCCTAGTTACCTATTCAGGAGAGCGTTTATTGGAACAAATACGAAGACTGTGTGAATATACCTGTGATTAAAGTAATTTCTAGTCAGGCAGGCACCATCCTGCAAGCAAACTATCAGCATGGGTGGTCCTTAAGCATGTTTTTAAGGGATGTTTATCGCTTGCTGCAGACACAGTGCACTTGTTCAACAGATCTCTTTCTTTCATCCGCTCACCGATTCCCACAAGTGTTTGACGCATGGGGAACGTCTACCCTTTCTTAAGAGGGCAAACAAAACTGGCAGCTGCTGCAGTAAAAAAGGCCCCTGCAAGCCACAGGAGAACTGGCTACACAGGGGAAACCGCAACACTGGTGTCGAGCAAACAAAAGCAGCAAAACCGCATCAAGTACGGGAGGTACAGGCAGGTAGTTAACACAAGATTTTCTTCTGACTTCTTTCAGGTTCAGGAATTGTAGGGGTTGTTTTTTATATTTGTTTCTGTTTTAAAGTTCACACAAAAAGAGTTATTAGCCTTTTTATAAGGAAAAATATGGAACTTGAGCTGAAGCTTACCGAGGTGTCTTCGCACTGTTGCCTGTGGGCTTTGCACTAAGCCAATAACAAACCAGATAAAGTGTGCACAGACTTCGAAACAAGCTGTATTTTAAGGATGAGTATCCCTTCCCTGACTTCAGCATGGGAATACTTGCACACCCTTAGGTTTCCCTTGGTGCTATTTTTGTATTGGCTCAAAACCATTCAAATCAGAAGCTCAAAAAGGGACTTTTGTTATCTAGTCACAAAATCTTGGTTGATATAATTTGTTTAAATTCTCAGATTGCACAGAGCTAAATATGTCTTTCATGACTGCTCCATGAATTATAGCTACAGACTTTAAAGGCCATTTTGTTACGTGGAAATTGCCTGAGGGTTCGTTGCTACTGCAAAATAACGTTCAGATACTGTTTGGCAGCCGAGTCCCCGTAGCAGCAGCTCGAGCTGTTCTACGAAATTCGGGAAGCTGCAGTCAGAGAACGACAAACCCATGAGCAGAGAAGGCAATTTTCTGAGCAGATTGCCTAAGGCTAGGATTAATTTTCACAGAGGGTTAATAATTACCGCAAGACGCACCGTTTTTAGCGCAGAAAATTCACTTCATTTCATCAAAAACACAATGGCCACAACAAACAAGACAAAAGGTGGAAGAGAGAAGGAAAGGCAAAATGCAACTCAAAGAAAACTGAAACGGAAACCCAACTTTCAAAAACCTTCCTATCCGACTGTCCTTGTGGAAAGAGAAGAAACTTGGTTCCAGTGCTGCACTAACAAATCACCTCACACTGCAGCAGCTGTAAAATGTACGTTTGGGGATGCACTTGTTCAAGTTTTCTTCTAGCTTCAGGTAGCCAGCTGGGTGGGTTTAGCAGTGCAGGAGGAGCAGAAACAAGCAACGCATCCTACATCTCCCCTCTCACCAGCTTAGTTCTTGACCGTAATGGAGCAAGTCTCTTGTAATTCCAGCAAAGCAAAGCTAAAGTCCATCTGGTTGCCATTGCTCCCAGCGTTAAGTTTCACTTCTACATTTCATGAAAAACAAAAACCATGCTATACTTTTTGCTTTATGCACACTAAAGCAATACTGAGGCACCACAGAAATGTACAGAATGGCTCTGCCTCATCCAGCGAGACAGAAATCTTCAAAGTTACATCAAAATCTACTTGTTCTCATATTTGTGTTTACGCTGCTCGCTTGGTTTTGACACCCGCGACTTCATGGCAGACTACAAATCAAAGCCACCAGGCTCAAAGTCCACAGGAGCCTTCTAAAATAATTTATCTGGGTGCTATTTCAGGTCCTCTGTGAGCCCCAGTTTAACCAGCAGGTTGCATGCAGCCAAGTCCCCTGTGGACGATTTCACAAGCGCGCTTAACCCATTCAAGTCCACTCCTCTCCTTTCCAAGGCAAACTAAAGTTGAGTCACTGAAACAATGCCATACCTCCAGGCACTCTCCTGCTTTTGTCCCAGGGTCAACCCAGAAGCCCCACTCACAGACAAGACAAGACAAGACAAGACAGCAGCTCCAGCCTGCCACCACCCTTGCTGCAGGTTTGAAAACAAACCAAACCGTTTCCATCAACTTCTACTCTTGCTTTCTTCAGCTGACAATGAAGGCTCCTGGCAATGGAAGCATTTTACATCAAAATGCTCAGTAAACAATGGGTGCACTGTCCTGTTCCTGCCTGGCTGCCTGGAGGAAATAAAACAGTCCTCAAAGATATTACATGCTTTTCTAACTCCAAGATGGATTATTTTGCTCAATCTCAAACTAAATGCATGGACCTCTTTCTTGTGTCCAAAGAGCTTCAGAGAAAAAGAAAAAAAATCACAGGTTTGCCCTCCTTTGCCTGAAGGTTTCAAGTTTCTCAGAAGCTCTAGCTTTACTTCCTAAAGCCATTTAACCACTTGAGGGTTTATGTACTGCTGGAGGTCAGCAGGAATCAGGCTATTAAAAGCTAAAAGGCATTTTGCAACAAAATTCTAGTCACTTAGATCCAAACCCAGCATAGCTACTGTTTGGTTGGGTTTAGTCTGTGTCTATTACTTGTTTCTTTTCAAACCTGGGCATTAAGGTACCTGTTAACTTCTCATCAATGTCATTTTGCCAGTTTCCTCTCCTTTTCCACAAGAAATTGCCTACAGCCGTTTGCAGCTGATCAACACCCTCTTCCACAAAAGGCAGAAGGCACCCACACTCTCCCTTTCTCCTACAAAGGCAAAACACAATCTTAAAACTCTCTCCACCTCTCTCCTTGCCCAGCTGCCTTAGGTCTCAGTCCTTGGCAGAGAAAGGACAAGTGCAGTGACCAGAACTAAGATATGCTCGAGCTTGCTGCCCAGGATGCCTTCTGCTGACAACAACAAACAAAAGAGCTCTGCTCCTTTTGCTCATAGCTGGGGGACAAGAAAGAGCCTACAGTCTTTCCCTGAATGCAGAATTTTAGAGGGCTTTCAGGGTCTTGCTTATGATTTACAATCCCACTTCTGCACTAAATTTCCTTCGAGAAACTGCTCAAAAAACATTCCATGGAGCGGGAAACAGAATGGTCTCGTGCTTCCCAAGGGCTAAGTCCATCTGGTAGAAATCTTCAGGATATTTTTTGTTTACATCGATACTTCCCTGAGGGTCTACAGTTACATCGTACAAACTCACTTAGGAGAGCCCTGTGGTGTTCACAGACAACTACCCAAAACCCCAAAAAGCCCAAAAACCTTCATCCTACCAGGTGACCATAGAACTCCCTGCACAGTCAGCTGTCCCAGTACTCAGCAAACATATGGGACTTCTACTCACCAGCACTCAGACCGAGTACCAACGCTCTGCATGCACTGACTGTAGGTACATCACCCCCTGACCTCTCAGCGTATCATTTCCCCCCTTCTTCTTTTCAACAATCTTTACAGGCAAGAAAAAAGTCACAGCAACAGAAGCAGTCGCTCTAACCATAAGGCCTGCTGCAGCCTCACTGATAAAACAGACACGGAATCATGGCGAGTGCTGCATTTTCACCATCCAGGTATCTCCCCCAGATGTACTGGCAAAAGGCACTCTTAAAATACACCTTCTAAAAGTGATAAAGTGTGCACAGCCATCAATGCTGCTCGTAGTCTCTGCCCTTTGGTGACCTGTCCTCCCATAGCTGAGCTTACCCTGCCAGCAACAGAGTCTCCTAACTCACCTTTACGGGCTCAGAAGGGATTTCTGATTTGAATAGTCTGGCTCTGGCATTCACCTTCAGATCTGAGATCTTTTCAAAGGGCTCTCTATGGTATTCCTCCAGGAGAGGTTTGAGATCTGGCGATTCCTCTCGCGCCTGATCTTGGACATCCATTCGTCTCACACAGGCAGTTGGTTTCTGCTGCATCGCGCTGGGCTTTGATGGCAAAGCTGTAGGAACCGTCCGAGAGGAAGGCCGAGTGTTGCTGCTCAGGTCAATGTCTGAGCCGTCCTGACTTTCCTCTTCCTCTGATCCTGTCACTAGGTCCTGAAACGATTTTCTTTGACTGTAGGTCAGCTCCTGGCTTTTGCTGCTCTTTTCTGACTTGGAACTGACGTGCAGGTCGGAACGCAGAGGTGACAGAGGTTCCAGTGGAGGAGGCAAAGGTGTCAGAAATGAAGAAAATGAGAAAATGGAGTAGTCCAGATCATGAGCACGACCTTCACCAGCCGCACGCCTGTCACTTCCCTTGCGATGAAGACCTTCGTGACTTTCCTTGTCACCACAACTGCGTTTGCGACTTTGGCTCTGACCGTTGGATGAGCTGCCGCTCTGCACGTGCAAACCTGAATGCGGTTTTGGCCTTGATTGTGCCTTTTCGCAGGGACTTGAGCGGTGAGCAGGAGGAGCACTTACAGCCGTAGTGGGTGGATGGTGGGCTGTGTCGTGGAATGAAGGTGATGATGTAGGGCTGGTATTTTCATCAAGGGAGTGTGGGAAATGAGGTGCTTCAGGTGAGACCGGAGGAAGGACTTCCTGAAGCCCTAAGAAATTCCATTGGGTTTTGGAGTTGATGAGCCCCATGACATCCTCATAATTGCCCAGCACGTTCCGAATTTGGTTTGACAAGTCATCTCCTTTATGAGTCTGCAACAGAAGAACAGAGGCAGAAATGGAAAAAGCACGGACCCTCAACTTCAGGAGACTCAGCTCTGTAAGAGAGATGCGTCAGGATCTTAATTGCATCACCGTGTATCACCACAAGCAAAGTTAGGCAAGCTCATCTTGATCCTGCAGTGCAGTCCCTCCAAAGCAAGTGGGACTGCTCTGCTCACTCTTAGTTCTTCTGAGCCAAACATGTAGGTGTGCCTGCAGTCTTCAGGAACACTAACAGCAGACCCGTTTGTTTCTATCACAGCTGCACACAGAGAGGCAGCCAAGCTGCTCTTGGGTGCTCTCCCTCAAATTCCCAAACTACAGGAAGTAGCCTCCAAATGAATCTGCCCAGCCCAAAGACCTTACTGCGCTTGCACCATCTTCAGAGCTTTAAACACATACTCTGATGAGCTTAAGTTAAGCAGATGGGAAGATGCTGGTTCTGCACGTGTCACACTCAACTCTGCTACACCATATGCAGAAGCCACAGCTCTGCTCTTACGCTCCAACCATCTTTCCTCCTCTCCCTCCACCACACACACACCCCCACACCCCACACCCCCCCCCCCATCATTACCTTGTAGGGTGCTGCAAAGACGGGAGGCTTCTCAGGGAGCTTGTTTTTCTCCTGCTGAGCCTCCCCAATTCGTCTCTCTCTCTCTCTAGCATGCAGCAGGTTTCTGTCCTCATTGCATAAGCTTTAGGAAAGAGAGAAAGAAAGGATGGTTAACGCTTTACACCACTGTTACCAACGAGTACCTACTGTGCTTCTCAGACAACAGTGCATGTCCAGCATGAAAGTCATTTTGAACAGGATGCTTACAGTTGGCAAATCAGTTACGTCATGTCACCGCATGGTGCTATAATACATACAAGGTACAGCAAGCATCCTTCTCAGGGCTTTCTACTCTTGATACCATACATCAAGAAAGGTGGGAAGGGAAAAACTATCCGTCCATTGAATCGTCAAACACTGGTTCCAGACTCTTTTCAGTGGTGCTCAACGGCAGGATGAGGACCAATGGCCACAAACTAAAAGTCAAGAAGCTTCACCCCAACGTGAGGAAGAACTTCTTTACATCAAGGGTGGCAGAGCACTGGAACAAGCTGCCCAGGAGAGTAGTGGTGGCCCCCTCTCTGGAGACATTCCAAACCTGCCTGGGCACCTTCCTGTGTCATCTGCTCTAGGTGGCCCCGCCTTGCCAGGGCGGGTGGGCTGTATGATCTCCAGAGGTCCCTTCCAACCCTCACGGTTCTGTGATTCTGTCTAACTCTTCACCTGAGGGTAAAAAAGAATCTACTATTTTGAAGGTGTTGCCACTTTCAGAGACTGAACTTTGCCAGCTTTATAAAGAGGCTTGAAAACTTAGTCTTTACTTTAAATTGGCAGTCAGAAAGCTGCTTGCTTACCTGCCAAACCATGCAGTTCCATTTAAAGCAATCGTGCAAATGTATTTAAAGTGGTGGTCTCAGAAATCTGGAAAGCACCAGGTCAAATCCCCCTGTTCCTCCTCAACCGCATACGCATACACTCAATTCCGCCAGCCCCACATCAAAACAGCAATAAAGCTGCGTCACATGCGCAGCAGAATAACTTCACGGAAAGCCAGATACTTTAAACTACACCATCTCTGTGAAATACTCCTGCAAAATCTGGGACTATTAATGGACATTTGTCAAGCAGCAGCACAGTATGTGGATGCAGGCATTGGCCTCCTCTCCTGCTTCTACTCTACTCACAGGCACACTATGTGGATGCATTATTTTTCTCTCTTCCCTCCTCTTTCTACCCTACCGCACAGTCTACTGCATACATGCAATTCCTATATTCTTCTTAGTACACTCAACTTCTCGAGCGTCCCAGTTTGGAAGGGAAGAGCCTTGCCTTCCCCACCACTGACATTTTCTCAAAGACCACACCGATGATCCCCTACTGAAGGTCAAGCTAGAGGCCTGGCTTTCCTGAAACAGTTAATCAAGAGGTCCAATTCCTGCAGAAGTGGCTTCCTGACACAATGTGAGCTATGGAAAACTGCTGTCTGATGGCAAGCTTCCTGCTAGGCCCTGCTCCCATGTGCCCTCCTGCCACCCAAGAAAACGGCTGTGTGACCTCCAAGACATCAAGCGTGTCCCTAGCCTTGGAGCCAAGCCAAGCTTCACAGCCAGCCAGTGGCACTAACACTTATGCTGTAGCCCCTCTTAGCACGCAGCCTATTAAAGCAACGGGCTGATACAGCAGGCCAGTAAATCATGCCAGTAAGTCATCATACAAAGGAAAGGGAAAGGATGCCGCAAACTTAAGCCTTTGCCACTTGAAGTGCTCCCAGTCTCCCCACATGCAGAGAGAGCAGGTAGTCAGAGCTAGAGAAGAGGTCAGCTGTTAACGAAGCAGCCAACCTTCCCGTCCTGCTTCCCCAAAGCTCAGGGCTCTGTCATCTTGCAGTCTGCAACGTAAAGCCACCTCTTGGCTTCAAGCCTGTCGAAAAGCACCACTGTGAAAACACACTGCGGAGCGCCAAACTTCTGCGCAGGATATACCACCAGTTTTAATTCCTTGTAATCATCCCTCGCCTGAAGCACAGGGGAGCAGGGTGGGGGGGGCTAAAGAGCAACGAGAGGAGTTTCTCCCCTTGGCGTTTCTGACATGCTCGTTAAAGCATCCTAAAAGCTAACAAGGCATTTAACGGGTACCTTAAACAGCACTGCGTCATCAAACACCGTGACTTCAGAAAAGCTGCCTCCCCCATGCCGAGGGTGAAGTTGACTTTAGACAGGATGCCCCCCGCCCCCCAGCAGCCAGAACACAGTCACCCGAAAACGATTTAACCGCCACTGCTGCATTCGCTTGAATTCTACTGCCTGACAGCAACGACATCGGACCCTTCGTTTCCGTACTCTTCTCTACAACCATTTCCCACCTATCCAGCAGACCTGCACACAGGCAGACGCAACCTCCCATTTACACTGCCAGTTCTCCAACCCAATCGAACAGAAACCATTTACCACCTCTTCAAACAGCGCTGCGGGCAACCACAGAAACCTGTTTAGGCTGGGCTGGCTACAAGAGAAAACCACCAAAAGAGATACGGACAAGTCCCCAGGGGAGGAGAAAATCAGTTTCCCAGTGATGTTAACTTGCTGGGGAGGGGTTTGACAGCGAGAATTAGGACTCTGGGTTTCCAGCTAAAAGCAGCTTTATGCTGAGCTGAGGCAGCGGCGCCTCAGTGAGCGAAACGCATCAACGGAATCCAGCCAGGACGCCTCTCCACACACACCGCACCAACAGCAAACTCTGCCCGGCAAGGAGCGAAGGCATCATTACCACACCAACAGCGACACAAGCTCTTTAACGCCCTACCTCGACTGGGCAGCCGTCGCCAAGTTTAACGCCCCAAGTGTCTTCTCTCCATGAGTTCTCTCCCCAGCTACCCAGGCTCTACCCGGCTGCCAACGCCTCCTCGTCCATGTGGCGGTGCCGCGTCGCCCTCCTCCGGACGCCCGTCAGCGTGCGGCTCCAAGCGGCCACCGCACCGCAGCCCTCGCTCCCCGCAGCCCGGCGCCCCGAGCCCGGCCTGCCTCACACTCATCTTGACAGACATCCGGGCAGCCGCGCCCTCCTCCGGCGCCAGTCATGCCCGGCCGGCGACGAGGAGGACGATGCGGGCCTCGGCACTTTCAGCTGGGAGGGGGGAACTCACGGGGGGGACCGGACCTGACCACACGGCCCTCTGTGAAAAACCAAGATCTGGCTCGCAGCGTGCCAACATCAACCGCGGCCCGCTGCTCTTTTAGTCCTCTGTCGCTTTATGGGGAGCGGGTCTGGCAGCAGCTCACTGCCCCCACGAGTACCCGCACTGTGGTGCGCCCACCACCCTTTTTAGCAGCGCTGTCATGGTACGACCCAACCTCCTAAATTGGGCAGGCGGTTCTGTCAGTCAGCGCAGCAGAGCGGCGCGATTGGACAGGAGCGGGCGGGTGGGCGCGCTCTGCCGCCGCCGCCGCGCACGAGTCTCTTCAACCTGGCCGCTTGCAGCCGGCGCTCTGTGGACAGCGGGCGTAGCGCTGCGAGCGGCGGCTCCCTGCCCGCTGCCGCATCCCTCCCAGCGGCTTGCGCGTGTGCGTATGGGTGTGCAACGTTTGCTTGCTTTTGTAGAGGAAAAGAGGCTCGCGTGGCTTTTAGCGTTTTCAAAAGCAAGTACAGGACGCACGTGGCTACGCAGGTGTAGCGAATGGAAAGCCGAGGCGGCTGCTGCTGCTGCTGCTAAACTTGCAAGTACCCATGCTTGAAATTGCAGGCTAAGAAACTTGGGGAAAATAAAGCCTCTCACCCAAATTCTGCTGGGCTCTAGGCCTGCTGGCGGTTTGTAGACTCCCTCGAAAGCAGCTCTGCTGGCCTTTGCGTGCACAATGATAAAACCAAACTGCGCCTGCAACTCCTTTCCTCCAGTAATTAACCAAACATTTACCCAACTTCTTTCAGAACAGCTGAGATTTAAACCAACACTGAAACAAGGTTACACTCCTCATTTTCTGGTTCAGGGCACAACTCCCATCAAAGCACTGGGCAGATAACCAGGGAACAGTTTATACCCCATTTATAGCAAATAGTAAATTACAATTTTAGAGGCCATTTACAGAAAGCTTCTACATAAAGCTACATAATTTTAAGTGCATAGTTTAAAAATGTAAAAACAACCAGAAAACGGTTGGGTTCTTCCCATTCCACATCTTTGTCCCGAAAGGAAAGATCCCTCAGGGGAGGACTCCTCACGCTCTTCCCCTGCTCCAGCGTGGGCTCCCTCCCAGGGCACACAGTCCAATGTGAATCCTCCCCAGAGGTGGCAGTTCTTCAGGAATGGCTCCAGCATCAGCCCCTTCCATGGGGTGCAGTCCTTCAGGAACACTCTGCTTCAGCGTGGGGCCCCCATAGGGTCACAAGTCCTGCCAGCAAACTCGAAGGTTACGGAAGGGGCCAGGATTTTCTTTTTCCCCTTCTTACATACATTATCCCAGAGGCGCTACCGCTGTTGCTGATGGGCTTGGCCTTGGCGGGTCTGTCTTGGAGCCAGCTGGCATTGACTACACTGCACACGGGGGAAGCTCCTGGCAGCTTCTCACCGAAGCCACCCCTGCAGGCACCACCCCAATACAACTCAGCAAAGCTTTTGCCTGTGCAGGCTACACAGACCCCCTGCTTAGGGAATTTCAAGGGGTGTGACTTGTCATATGGCTTGCAGGATATGTCATACGGCTTGCAGCATATGTCAGTCATATGGCTTGCAGCAGGTTCCAATGCTAGATGTGGACATAACGTACACTATCCAATATCACAGCATGGAAGAAATGTGCTGCACCGCAGCGAGCCAACTGTATCTACACCCCCCCTAGATGTAGGCAGCAGTCTTGCATTTGCTCTGCGGTATGAGGTTTAAACACGCATTTTCTTAACGGGTCAATGCTTTAATGTTTTCCTGCATAATCAGTCTTGTAGTCATGGAAGAAGCCATTGAAAAGAAGGCTTTTCACTATGATACTGAATGCAGTTACATTTCTTATTTCTCCATGCCATAATTCAACTTCTGTATTTCAGTGCTTGTCTCACTAATGCCTATGAAACCCTGCGAGACAGTTAAAAAACCTAACCCTGCTTCACGCTGCCTACCATCCATTTCTTCAAAGCATAGAGGCACAGACTTCTGCTGAGGCTCTGAAGAGACTGCAAACCTGCAAATAATCAAGAGGATGACCCAATAGAACTGTGGCACAGAGGTACCTGCTGGCCTTTTTTTGAACATATTCCTTAAACAGATACACTGTGATGAAAAGGGCACTTAAGAAATGTTAGAATCACTGACACCCAGGCACTGACCAAGACATGACCATGAACCACTGGTAGTCTTCAGGACAAACCTATCCTGGCAGTGAAATACCTGCTTACAAGAGAAGGGGAGTCAGTGTTCGTAACAAGCTCTTTGGGTCTTGCTCCTCGAGCCTCTACCCCAGTGCTGTCATTGCCCCAACAACAAAATGAACGCCATTTTCATTGCAAGACTTGATGAAAAACGCTAAGTTCCTGGGGAACATTTCAAGTCTGATAAATGAGCGTTTCCCTGAAGAAAGCTTCCTGCCAGAACATACCCTGTAACCTGTAGACCCCCCCCCCTTGCTTCTCTTTTCAACATTAGCACACTGCAGCTTTTCCCACCTGTGTTTTTATTCACTGATCAGGGATAGAAGTGTCCCCTTTTTCAGGTCCTTGTCTCTGACAGATGTGTTGCAAGTGAAGGAAACTGACCCCATTAGGTACAATGCAAACAAAACAAATCGATAACATAAGCTTCTTGTACTCTGCAGCTTATCCTTAACTCAAAAGGGCACTTCTGAGGTGAAGAGGATTACCAAAGTAATACTTCTGAAAAACCTAACAGGACAAGCTTCCTACTGGTGATCCTAATTCCAAATGTATTTAAGCTGTTTATGAGCATGTGAATTTTAGAAGATCCATTCTTACCTACTTATGCACTGAATAAAAATGGGGGTCTCCAGAGAAAGCCTCTCATTTAAATAAACACTGCATAGAAATTCAAATCCAAGAGAAGAACAAGCAAAGGTGTGCAGGCAACCTGGATGCCGTTGTTTCTCAATTCTGAATTCCTGAAAATGCCGCGCTACTGACCTCAGGCATCAGCGATGAAGCACAGGTGGTGGGAACATTAGATGTATTTTATGTACACAGCACCATCTTACCTGGCCATATACTTACAATTTTACATGGGAGAAAGAAAAAAAACAAAACAAAAAACACCACTCAGAGGTTTCAAGCCTAAAGTGACAGCGTTTCCATACAAAGTGCAGGTGCTGATACATTGCCCAACCCAGTACTTCCAGACGGAAGTGTGGCATCTCTTTGCTCTCCATTTAACAGTGCTTGCCCTGAGTGTTGGTTCAGTCCTACTCACCTCACACACCCATGGATTTTCAAATCTCTTCCCTTGTTCCTCTGTTCAACTGAGTCCTCCTGAAGCACCTGAGAGTTTTCCACATGTCCCCAGAGCTTGGGGAAGTCAGTAATTTTCACCTGCTGTGAAATTTCCTTGCTCCTGGGTCTCTTCTGTTACAATGCTACTTAGGGGGCTGGCTGGGTGGGCACGCATGGGGGTAATATTACGAAATAAATCTTTGCACATTGTGTTTTCAAGAAGCATTAAATAAAACAAACACCAACAGAAAGAAAAACTTAACAGTAGCAATCAGTACCTAGCGTTGGTTGCAAGATTCCAACAAAACCGAATCAGGGACTGTTCAAAGGGGAATACAGCATCCCTTACCTCAAGAAAAAATGCAGTGTGACATTACACTAATAAAGATATGATAACCCATTAAGTTTCTGGCACAAATCCCAGAAGCTTAAGTATTGTGAAACAATCAAGCAGAGTACCAATGAAGAAGGAATAGATACCAAGCGATATTAAAATCATTAAATGCATGGCTAGTAAGCTTTCCTAAAATCCCTTTGCTGTAAAGTAGAACATCTTGCGTCTTTCTCCACCAGTAGTCCAGGAATAGCCATGCAGCCTGTGCTACTGTAAAGCACAGGTTATAAACCATAAACCACACAATTTTAAGGGCTCCATGTACCTGGAGAAATAGATTCACCTGATCCCCGAACTTCTGCTTCCAAATACACTTGGAAGGCAAGAAAAATTCAGAAACCCATACGTGGAAGCATACACAAAAACCAGCTTAACAAGGTGAATGAAGCTGTGTGCTGTAAGCAGTGGCAAGTCTGAAGAAGGCTGAGGCAGCAAAATTCTCTGCTGACCCTGAATCAGCAAAGCACTTTTACATAGCCTTGCTTTATAGCACCTTCTTAAACTTGGCACTTTCCAGAGCCAAAGCTGACTGCCAGCAGCACATCCTTGCTGGGCAAATCATGAAAAGCAGTTAGATTTCACCACACAGCATAGCTACGGTGAGGCTAGAGCAGCAGCAGGCCAAAGGGAAGAAACTGAGTAAAATACCTGAGAGAATCAAAAAAAAAAACCCAACGACTTTAACAACAACAGAAGACTAAGTTGGATGCAGCCTGTTACGAAAGAAACTGCTTTACAGATGTTAGGAATCGAACACTTCTGAGAAAAGAAATTGAAACAACCCTTTCTCCTTCAATATTTAAATTGATGAAAATAGATTTCAAAGAGAAATCACCTTCTCCCAGGAACCAGACCGCAGCAGAGGCTGCGCCCTACAAGCTTTTGACAGCCATCAGGAGCAATTTGCATCATCTTCCTTGGCATTATCCACTTATCGTTCCGAATGCCATAAAATATTCCATAACCATATGAACCAGCACTGCTTTTCTCAATCCAAATGCGTGCAGAAATCCAAATGAGTGCAGAAATCCTTACTTTAAAGGCTGGCTTGCTTCACACAGATCACTGGGATGGCAACATTGCCCCCTGCTACGCTGAGGCTGTGAAAAGGACAGGATGCGAAGCAGTGGGGCTGGTGCAGGAAGTATCAAGGCAAGGTATGTTGTAAACAAACACCTCACCTCCCTGCGATGAGTAGTTTCCATGGGACAAGGGACTGCTCTCATCCGTGAGAATCACAGAATCATTTAGGTTGGAAAAGGACATGAAGATCATGCAGCCCATCCATTAGCTAGCACTACCATGTCCACCACTGAAAGGTGTCCCTAAGCGCTACATCTACACGAGGGTCACGTTGATATCCAGTGTTAATCACTGTCCGTTTTGCAGCAGATTCTGGTTTACCAAAGAGCTGATGCCTTTCGTAAAGACAGAATGTTAGATATGAGACTCCTCCTCTCCCACTCAGTCATTATGATGCTTGCATTGATGGGGGGACTATTGTTTTCAAACCTCTCAGAATTTGTCACAGCACCTGGGAAGCCACGAATACATCAAATTATCCATACCTGTCGCTGCTGCTCTTGTCCATTATGACGCCTTCAGGTGAGTCACGTCAATACTAATGGAGTATCTTCAACTGGAAGACGAAAAAAAGATATCAAACATCTTTTTTACAAAAGAACAACGCATTGTGCTCAGTAGATGTCACTCAAGCTGTGCTTCAAGGGTCACAAAGGCCAACCCAGGAACGTCCTTCCTCAGAGTCAGCAGAGAGAAAAAAGAGAAAGTCAAACGAGCAAACGTGAAAAATCTTGGGTCTCCAGAGCAGCGACTCATTACAGTACAGTGATGGCCAGAATGCCTGTTACAGCAAACAAAACATAAACCCCAACTGTTAATTTCCTTTGTCTGTGTGTTTCGGTGCACACAGTCTCCAAAGTTATTTTTCACTGCAAAATTTAAGACTCACCCCTCTGCACTCTCCTGCAGGTATTTCAGAGCTGTGTGAATCCCTCAATTCTCCCCAGCAGCCTAAATCGTCTTTCAGTTACGTTCAGGACGATGGTGTGAAATACTACACAACAGGAAGGTTAGATGTAACCTAAAGAACAGATTTCTTCCGCAAGACAACAAATCCTTTGAATTTCTGAGGTTCACTAGTTTGACAGATTTCTGCACAATCCTCAATATTGGCAGGCTGAGGCACAATCTCTGCATCAAACACACCTACAGTTCAAGACACCGACTTCTGGAAAAGCTCGTAAATGCTGGGAATGCTCCCGTAAACACCTCTGCTGGTTTCAGAGAGACCTGTTAGAGCCACAAACAAGCCACAAGCACTCATCACTATATTGTAACGAGTGTTTGCAGAGATTGGCCTTAGATGTTTAGGAACAACAAAATATGTTCAGTATTCACCTGCCTGGAACAGCAAGGCAGCAGGAGCCCCCACGTGACGCTGGCTCTCACGGCAGGTTTCCCAAAGGACTAGCAGCTACCGAAGCCAGCATCTGTGCCAATCTCTGCTGAGCCCTTCATCATTCAACCCAGCGAGCTACATGGCAGCTGTTCTGAATACCTGCCTAAAGCAAGGGGTCTGGGTCAAGATCTCCAGGGAGCTATGCACAGAGCCTGAGCTGTCCCACTGGCATCCCAGGAATTCCAGGATGAATGGGAGAACCAAGATACCCATTTTCCCCTTCCCCCAGCAGTGATGCTGCATTTCAGGGCAGCTCTTAAAGAGAACTACAGGCTTGGCCAAGAGTATGACAAGCCAGGCTATAGGCTCCACTACAGTTAGTTCAACTTCAAATATGCCATCAGGGCACTCCCTTCAGACAGCCAGATAGCCCTGTGATGAATGGAAACAGCTGTGAAAAGGGGAAGGAGTGGAGAGAAAAAAACCAAGCATTAAAAATACAGCTACAGATTAAAAGGTAACTCCAAATACAAATTCAAAGCAGCAGAGTTGAGGAAGCAAGGAGAAAACAAGGGGAAGGACGTTGCATCAATTACCGCAAGAGAGCGACCCCCTCCCATCCCTGTAACAGCAGAAGAAAAGAAACAAGCCTGGAAACACAAAGACATGGAGAGCAAGCCTAGATTAAAGCGCAGGAACACCTCAGTAGAAGCAACAAATCTCCAACAGGAAGAAATGCGACTAAAAACATTCCTGTTTCAGTTTGTGACATTCATTTGCAGCATCTCACACTCCTGAGTGAGCAAAATGATTTACGGCTGGGGAAGAGGCCACACTAGCATGATGTGAAACCTTGTGAACCCACTTAGAGCAAGTGACAGTCAACAGGAGCACAGATGCTTTGATGACTAGATGAAGGAGCTGATCTCTGGGTCATGGTTTTAATCCCACCTCAACCTGCAGCTAGCGAGACTAAGTAGTAGATGTGCACACTAAGTTTACAGATCTGAAAGCAAACCAACCCTTAATATTTGTTCCCTCCTCAGAACCATGAAAAATGTCACTTTTGCTGGTAAATAAACAGCCTTAAAAGAACAAGAGGTCCACTTGAATTTAAAAATAAACAAAGGCAGGAGAAGCAGGAAGCACATACTGAAAGAATTCCAACTTCTTTTTAACTCCTGTTTCTTTAATTCTACATTCCTGGTCTCCAAACGTTCAGCCACTGCACGGATGTCACAGGGTAGTAACATATGCAGAGAGATGCATGCCCATGTTTGACTAAACAGGCTGCTGGGGAAGCCTGCTCTGTCACCAACTTATCCTTGACAGGGCTATGAAGCATGTGAGCGGCCAGCAGTAAAATCTACATTTCCCTGAACAATCCAGGGTTTGCAGGTGCCTTTGACAGGGCCAGCTTTTCAACCGTACTGATGCAGCATCCATTTGAGGGTGCACGGGCATTACTACTGTAACCTATTTCAACAAGGTACAAACGCCTTTGCTTTTACTTTCTGCAAACAAGCTGTGTATGTAAACCCAAGCTTTCCTCCCCGACGGCTTCTGGCCTAGCTGGTTAATTCAGTCAGGAGCTCCCGTCTTGCTCTAAAGCAACTGTTCCGTTATTAACTTACACAACGGGAGGTGGCAGAGCTCACGTCGCCGCGCGACGACCGCGACGGGCTGCGGGGAGCACCAACGGCTGCTGGCCCCGGCCCGCCCTTCCCCGCGGGTTGTCCCCGGCAGCTGCAGGCAGGCGCCGGGAAGCTGCTCCCGTCCGCCTTAACGTGCACCTCCGTGACGCCGCTGCTGGCCGCGCTTCGGCGCTCCGGCCTGATGCGGATAAGCCGCCCCGCACCGCCGCAGGGGGAGCGAATAACGTGAGCTAACAATGGGAGCTCCGTCGCGCCGCGGCGTGCCCGGGGGTTCCAGAACGTGCTAAGGGGCAGTAGTGCAGAACTGAGCCTGCGAGCGCTTCGAAGCCATTTTTAAATTCCTTGGGAACTGGATGAGAAAAGCAAACCACAGAAACAACAAAAACAAACCAAACCCCAAACTACCCCCCCCCCCAAAAAAAAAAAAAACAACAAGAAACAACCAAAACCAAACCACACCCCCCCCAAAAAAACAAAAAACAACAAAAACCAACCAAAACGAAACCACCCCCCCCCCCAAAAAAAAAACCAAAAACCAAAAACCAACCAAAACCAAAGCAAAGCAAACAAAACCCCACAACAGAACCCCACAAAAATAGAAGGGGAGGGTTGTGAGGCCTCACTTGCAGCACCGTGCACGGTTCCCATGTCCTCAGCGGAAGAAGGACATGGAGTTGTTGGAGCAAGTGCAGAGGAGGCCACAACAGACCAAGATAGGCTTGAGAGAGTTGGGGCTGTTCAGCCTGTAGAAGAGAAGGCTGTGTGGAGACCTCATAGCAGCCCTTGCAGCTCCTGCAGGCTTTGCTGAGTAACCCCCTTAGCTTGTGAGTGCAGTATTAAATCATCTCAGTCAAATACACTCTGTTAATCTAAAACACAATAAATGAACACATCTCTGATGCGATGCGAGTTACCAGTTCCACAAATTGCTCATGCGCTGAACAAGAGGATTTGCTCAACCCTATGCTGGAAACTACTCGCCAGGTGATTGCTTGGTGAGAGCTGATCCCTGCAACTCAATTTCTGAGATTCCCTGCCACTTCCACAGTCTTCTGTGATGTTTGGTTGAAGATTTTCTGTGGAAAGGGCGAATCCTGTGTCAGGTTCCTGTTGAAGAAAGCTTTCCGTCACGATAGCCTGATCCCCTACAGCGCTGGTGGGTGATCGACTGGTCTCCAGGGGCAGGCTCTGCACACATAAATAGTGGAATGCTGTTATTTCACAAAAAGGATACCGTATCAAAAGGCACAGAAATTAACAAGAATTCTAGATCTTTCTCCCCATCAGCCGTGCACAAACCAAAACAAGCTTCCAGCCTGTTCCATGGGAGGTTAGCGTAACACGCCTTGTGCAATGCGTTCAGCTGCCTCATTTTCAATCTTCCCACACACAGCTCCACATTCTTCTGCGTTTTCCTCAAAGAGCCGCAGGCACGAGATCCTGAACCAAAACATACTGCCTGAATGATTTCATTTTGGTGCAGCTGAACCTGTGGAGCTTATGGATCTTCAGTATACCACTTCCTACAGGAGACTTGAGATCCATCAAACAGCACTGAACTCGGAATCAAAACTGCACCGTCGTTTCCAACTTGAAAGCCCAAGTAACCGTTTTGCTGCCTGTACTGACTGGGGACACAATACTGCCCAGCCTCTTTCCACCTAACCCAGGTTCCCAGCCTGAACTTGTGCGCTTAAGAGCTTGCAGAGACACAGATTATGGCAAGAATCGGCGTGCCCTTCTGCAAATCTGACTTTGCAGACCGTTACCCTGCGCTTGCAGAGTACACGTATCAAGCCAAACGTGTACGTCAGCGCTCTCCTCTAGGAAAAGTTCTGGGCTTCTCCACCTTTCTTCCTTTAATACTGGCATGTGACCGTCAAGTCTACCTTAAATGCTGCTTGTGACATGCGTTATAACAACACGTGGCAGGACCTACTTACAAGCAGCTGCCTTATGAGGAGGAGCTGAAACAGACTCAGTGAGTCTGCCCGACACTCTTCTGTTCCTCACCTGCTTGGCTGTTTTGGCCTTCCTTTCGAGTTAAAACAGGACTCACACCTCACCCACCAGGACTGCAGCTGAGAATCCCCTTAGCTCCAGTGTGATCTTCAGATACAGTGGAGGTGGTGGTGGGGAAGAGGAGATGGGGAAATATAATTCTGGTTCATACAATTCTAGTACATATCTAATTCTGGAGTATTCATTTCTCATTGGAGCTTTCTGTAAAACCTCACACAACTAAAGCCAATTTTCAACAGCGGCTTTGGGCTGCTAGAAACCAAATGCTGTGCCTAGAGGAGATACTGCCCAGCCTCTTTCCACCTACCCCAGGTTCCCAGCCTGAACTTCTGCAGTCACTGGCAAGAAAATCCAAGGTTTAATGAGTGTGGAATTTTCTGCTTCCTCACCTTTAAGCGTGCAGTTTTGGTTTCAAGCACACCAGCTCCTGAGTCCCCACCTTATTATATGGGATGCTGAATTATGTAAAAAATAAATCAATCCATGTTTATTTCTTGGCAAATTTCCTTTCAATCAAGCTTGCCGTTTCCCAGTT
Source organism: Pezoporus flaviventris (assembly GCF_033815535.1). Taxonomy (NCBI): domain Eukaryota; kingdom Metazoa; phylum Chordata; class Aves; order Psittaciformes; family Psittacidae; genus Pezoporus; species Pezoporus flaviventris. Next base: position 57,954,479 of record NW_026892550.1, on the reverse strand, counting down.
ATCACCGCTCATTGCCCACTTACGCTGCACTCTCCTCTTCGGGCAGTCCTAAGGATCCACTGAAGAAAAACTGCTGCCACATACACAGCAACACTGCTGCAGATACCTAGAAAGGACAACATGCTCTAGAACTCACAAATTAGAAAATGAGTTTCTTAATTGGTGACTGACCTAAAGAGACAAATATTCAGGTATCACCTCAAAGTTATGCTGCCACAGGGTGAAGGCACGACCCTACTGGACAGGAAGGCTATCTCACTAAGTATCAAAGGATCTCTAACAGAACAAAGATGACAACAAGGGCTTTGAAACAGCCTAGTGATGATACCTTCTTTGCTCCTCTGACCACTTCTTTGGTAAAGAACTGCTCCGCCTGATACACGGTAACTCTGGACCTCGTAACAAAGAAAACCTCTTCCCAACAAGAAGAGGTGGGAAAGAGAGAGCAGAAACATACTCATGGCCCCTAACAGAGTAGATTTCAGGTGGCAAGAAAGAGCAAATGGAAAGGCACTCTCACATGCAGCTTGCAACTCAAATACTCCAGCTGCTGTTTTCACTCACACCCTTATGGGCACATTACAACCCATGTATTTTCAAATCTTACCTTGCAACAGACGGAGAAGGTGCTTTTGTGGGAAATCTCTGCAGCAAGAAAAGAACTCTTGTTAGATTTGGGCTGCTCAGCTGCCATCAGTAACTAGCGCAGCCATGCATCTGGCAGCTCAGTTACGCGTGCCCTACCTTGAAGTGGTCGTTCAGAATGCTGGAATACTTTGCTGCAGTCTCTTTTTTGCCACGGAACAGGGCCATGTTCAGAAGGGACAGGCAGCGCATGCTGTCAACAGAAACACACCCAAGCTTGGTCAATATTCACGCTTGCTGCTGCCTCAGCTCTGCTGCAAAGTCCAGAAAGCTCGGGATTTCTCCTCCTTCTGCCTATCTTTAGAAAAGTCACTGTGAAATAATCACAAGGGGAAAGAAACCAAACGAGGGCGGGGTCTGGTCTTTCATATAAACAGGTGCCCAGCCTCTTACAGGTGCCACAGGCTGAGTAAGCCCCCCTGCAGCCACGTGCCTCAGCTACGTTCAAGCTACAGCTTCAGTTAGGTGGCTCCAACATGAGCAGCCAAATTGCATTCTTTCACCTTAGGTGAAAGCCCTTAGGTGCTCTCGAGTTACCAGAATATCAGATTTTAGAGCCTGTGCCTTCCACGTGTGGTCCCTTGTGATATGTTGGCTCACACTAGAGGTGTTCCAGTTCAGTCTGGATTTTCAAGTGTGAGAATTTCTTCCTTGCAGAACCCTGATTCCCATTTCACTCATTCCTTTTCCCCTGAAAGTAATGAGTCGTTCACTCGATCAAGTCTAAAAAGTACGAAGGCACAGAAAAAGAGTTACGCACCATAACACGGTAAAGATTTCTTCATGTGAAGGTGCTGAGGGGCTCATACAGTATTTTAGCGTCATGATGAATCTAAGGAAACAAAAGAAGGAGAACCTTGTCAGCCGTCAGTGATCTGATGGCCCGCTCTTTATAGGAGAAAACAGTGCATGCCATTATCTCAAAGGCTGGTCCAAAAGTCAGGGAACCTGCCCTGAGGAGGGGCAGGACTGAAAACATCCGTAAAACGGAGGCTTCTTCCTTAGTAATATTCCCCCCCATAGTCCCGTTCCCGGCTGCTCACCTTTTCCAGGTGATCGCATGTCCAGACCTCTTCAGTGCTACCCCAGCAGCCTCCTCACCTCTGCCAGGTGACAGGTCCGTGTCTGGATCATTTCGGTGCTCCCCCACCGGACTCCTCTGAGTTCAGCAGAGCTATGCCACCGGCCGCCGACTCCGAAAGATTAGCCCGAGTTCCTCCTGTTTGGGCACCGTTTGTGTCGAATCAAAGACGGACTCCAGCTCTGGTGAAATCTGAAGACCTTTATTTCGCGTCTCGCATCCCTTTTAGAGTTTCCTAAGTGCTAAGCAGTAACTTTCACACTTTTACTCCCTTATCATCCCCATTTAGCAAAACTGCTAGGGGTTACAAATATTCACACTCTTTGGTCTGTCTTTGAGATGCACATCCTGCTTTATCTTGCAAACTGCCTGCTTTGTTTTGCTAACCAATGTTTACCCTTCATTGTTCTCTTTACAGTTCCCAAGGCTTAGGCCTCATCAGGGCAACAGCACCTGGTATTTTCTTTACCATTCCCAAAGGCTTAAGCCGGACCAGGGCGATAACGCCTGGATCCATTTCGTTAACTATTTTTATCCCATCACCCACAGAACGCTTGGTGGATAAAAAACTGGTTGGATGGCCGCACAAGAGGAGTTGTGGTCAATAGCTCAGTGTCCAGCTGGAGACCAGTCATGAGTGATGTCCCTGAAGGATCAGTGCTGGGACCAGTCTTGTTCAGCATCTTCGTCGCTGACATGGACAGTGGGATCGAGCGCGCCCTCAGCGAGTTTGCCGATGTCACCAAGCTGTGTGGTTCGGTTGATACGCTGGAGGGAAGGAATGCCATCCAGAGGGACCTTGACACGCTTGTGAGGGGGACTGATGCCAACCTTAGGAAGTTTAACCATGCCAAGTAAAGGTCCTTCACCTGGGTCAGAGCAATCCCAGGCACAGCTACAGGTTGGACAGAGAAGAGATTCAGAGCAGCCCTGCGGAGAAGGACTTGGGGGTGTTGGTCGATGAGAAACTGAACTTGAGCCGGCTTCAGTGTGCGCTCGCAGCCCAGAGAGCCAACCGTATGCTGGGCTGCATCAAAAGGAGCGTGACCAGCAGGTCGAAGGAGGTGATCCTGCCCCTCTACTCTGCTCTCGTGAGACCTCACCTGGAGTATTGTGTGCAGTTCTGGTGTCCTCAACATCAAAAGGACATGGAACTGTTGGAATGAGTCCAGAGGAGGGCCACGAGGATGACCAGGGCACTGGAGCACCTCCCGTATCAAGACGGGCTGAGGAAGTTGGGGCTGTTCAGCCTGGAGAAGAGAAGGCTGCGTGGAGACCTCATAGCAGCCTTCCAGTACCTGAAGGGGGCCTATAGGGATGCTGAGGAAGGCCTCTTGATTAGGGACTGTAGTGACAGGACAAGGGGTGACGGTTTAAAACTGAAACAGGGGAAGTTTAGATTGGATATAAGAAGGAAGTTCTTTACCGTGAGGGTGGTGAGGCACTGGGATGGATTGCCCAAGGAAGTTGCGAATGCTCCATCCCTGGCGGTGTTGAGGGCCAGGTCGGACAGAGCCTTGGGTGACACGGTTTAGTGTGAGGTGTCCCTGCCCGTGGCAGGGGGTTTGGAAATAGATCATCTTAAGGTCCTTTCCAACCCTAACAATTCTGTGATTCTAAGGTATGATTGTGGCTGGGGACTCCAGATGACTCCCACCATTAAATGGGGCTTTCTATCTTGAATTAGGCTGAAACTGCTTTCAAAACTGTTCTCAGCACTGCTGCAGTGCAGAGTTGTGCAAACCCAAGTACTTTATTCCAGATGTTCCACCTGAATTGTTTGCTGGCTGCTGTTACCACATCTGTATTTGTTTTCTGAACCTTTGCATGTTCTCTCGACTGGAGCCGGCAGCAAATAAAGCGCTTCTAGCCAAGAGATGACACTTAGATCTGCAGTTCCTTCCTGGCTCTAGCAGCAAGGTTGGTGGTGTTGCTGCCACTTCGTGGCATTCCAGCACAGCTCCTTGGATTCCAGACTGTTGCATTTCCGAGCTGTTCCAGCACAAGAAAAGCCACCAGGAAGCTGTGTGGTTCCTGCCATCTGACTTGCCTGGTGTGCAGGGGTTGTGGCGCTCCATCGCTCCAGGCCAAAAGCCCATGCCAATCCATACCTGCCCTCAGTTTGCCACCAGACCGGTGACTCGGGCTTCCAGTGAGTGCACACAACCTATGGTAGGTGGGGCAGCAGTGTCCTCACAGAGATCAGACACACGGGCACTGGGCTGCGCTGAAGAGAACGCACGTGTGCCTGCGGCTGCCTGCCTGGCTTCTGAATCACAGATTGGATTGGGTTGGGTTGGGTTGGGAGGGACCTTCAAAGCCCATCCAGTCCAATCCCCCCGCAATGAGCAGCGACATCAGCTACATCAGGCTGCCCAGACAGACCCACATCCACCCTGGCCTTGAACGTCTCCGAGGACGGGGCGTGGACCACAGCATCCCATGGGCACAGTTCTGCCAGTCCCTGCCTTTGCCTTCTGTGACTTGGGCAGTTGGCTGGAGCTCCGGCGGGTGAAGACCGAAGCAAAAAACTGTCCCTGAGTACCTCAGTGTCCCTTCTCCATGCCCCAGGTAACTTGGTCTTTCATTTCCTTCTGCAAGGGGGCCACACTTTCCCTCGGCTTCCTTTTATCATTGACACACCTGTAGGAGTTTTTCTTGTTGCCCCTAACGTCCTTGGCCAGATTTGGTTCTGCCAGGGCTTTTACCTTTCCTAACCTGATCCCTGGCTGCTCTGACTTTTCCTCAGTATTCCTCCCAGGCTGCCTGTCCTGGGTGACAGCGGACAACATTGCCGTATCGTTACAGTACGGAACGCTGGACCCAAGGAAACATTAACCTCAGCGATACGGAGTAGGAGAGGAGAAAAACCAGTGGGAATCCCAGGAATCCCGTACCTTGACTGAACACGTCGCTTGTGTTTGACATGGGCTGTAACGTGCCCAAGTCCTCACTGCAGGAGCATAAAGGTTACAGAAAATGGTGGCCCAAGAGCACTGCTGATTTCAGGTAGTGATGGGTTACTAAAAGTGCCATTAGCATACAGAAAGCAGAGGCTGCCAGCAGGCTATTTTAGTGTTTGGAGAGCAGCACGGGGCTGAGAAACCGCAGTCAACTTGAACGCAGCTGCTTTGCCAAATGTAACATTTGGCTTTGAAAAGGATAAGCCAAGCCGAAGCGACAAAGCCAGACAGTTTATGGTACGTAACAAATCTCAAAAGAGATTAAACACAGTTGCAAAATGAGATTTAGTCAAGAAAGGCTCAATAAACAAACAAACAAAATCTGATTGCAAAGCAACCCCAACGTAGTTTTGGCTGCTTTAGCTGGGGATGGGGCCACTGCCTTGGGCACAGAGCTGAGTAGGGCCGTGGATGCTTGCTGCAGCCCCACGGCCTCCTGCTCCCCCTTTGCCCTCCCTGGCTTTGAGATGACCTCCCTGCTGGCACGTCACACCTCCTCCTCCTGCTGCGTCCCTCCTCTTCCGCTCCCCATCTCCATCCCACCTCCAAAATGAACCCTCCTCCCTTTAGCCCCAAGCAAGGATTGTAGGAAACAAACCTTTTGGGGTGCGAGGGGTAGGGAAATGATGGAACAGAGGATGCGAGTGACACAGGTGCAGCTGCACCCTGGCCAGCAGAGAGGGCAGCTTGTGTTCAACTCACCCTCGCTCCCCACCAGAACCACAGCAAGATCCACACATGTATGGCCACAACCACGAGCTGCCTTCCCATGCTCCTCTTCTTACCTTCCATGCATCTTGCAGCCGGCCTGGGGGAGACCTGCTGTCACACCACTTGAAACACTGGTTGATGGCAGTGAACTGAGTCCCAGTCCCACCTTGCCTGAGCAAAGGCACCACCAAGCTCCTCCTGTCTAAGCCTGTAACTAAAATTCCCACCAGATGCTCACATGGGGATGTTTCACATCTGGGTTATTTTACTAATGAGATACTTCTTTCCTTTACTCTTTCTTCAGTACCAGTTTTGCCACTGGGGCTTTACGTGTGCAGCAAAAAAAGCGAACTGAGCCCCCCAAAAGTGTACCTTTTCTCTACGTCTGTAACAGGAAAGTGTCTGGTGGGTATTACAACAGGCTTCAGAATCCTCTACAGTTTACAGACTACGTTAGAAAACCACATCCATGCTTAGCAGACGCCTTTGGCGCAGTGTCTGATGCAGAAAGGACCTGAATAATGCACGAACTGTATCACAATAGTGCATAGAGACATGCAGAAATCATTCTTCCAAGGCACAGTCACACTGCCCAACATAAAACCAAATAATGGGAAAAGCCCCAAACAAGAACTGTTAAGGCCGTTGCAAAGAGCTCACCTCACACAACCCACGAGAAGCAGAGCTACCACGGGGCATGGAACCCTGTGGGATTCCCTGAGGCAACGGGATTTCCCTGTCAGCGAGTGCTCAGAGCCAGGCTCTGGTGGCTGCCGGCGGCGGACTCTGGCACAGTCTTCTCTGAATCCATTTCAGGAGGAGAAGAGGCTGATGCCTTGAATCATGACCCTCCTGCCACTCTGAGCACCTAGATTTGCACACATTCTTGTTCCCAAAGGAAAGGGCAAGGGGTGACAAACAGGGGAGCAATTGAAACGGAGACTTCTTGTACATAAATTCATACTTAAACCTCATTCAGAAGGGAAACGCTAAGACCAGTCAGAGAGAAAAGGCAACCCGCAACTTCTCTACAAGAAGCACAAAGACGCTTGCAACAACTCATAACAAATGGGCTATTTCATTTATTGTTTATTTCCCCACATAAATGAATCGGCCATCTCAGAAACTCCATCACACACAGGGCAGAAAACATCATTTACAAGACGAACCTGTGTCCCCAAAATAAGTTTCAGGCGTATAGATTTAGAATGGGAACCAAGAGGGAAGGGAGAGGACAAAACAAGACCAAGGACATCGCAGTCAGACTTTGACCTTAATTTACAGAAGAGATCTCTGGGGGGTTTCAACTATTGAATAAATGGCATCTTAAAAATAGATCATTTGACAGTTTCAACACGTGCATTATTTCTCCTAAATAAATAGGGCATGGAAATGGTTTCGCTTTGCTACCACAGCTGCCTCCTTTCCTTACGGGACTTCACCATCACCCGTTTCCCTTGGATTCATGATTTTGTTCCTCAATGGCAAATGTTATTTCCTCCACTATTACGTGTTTTGGTTTTAGTCATTCCTTCATTCGCACTTGTTAAGACCTGATACAGGCCCAAGTGCAAATGATGAGCATCTTGCCTAACCCTTCACAGGCCTCTGAGCTGGCTCGAGGTGGAAACATGATGGCTTTTAAAAAATTAACTATTATTGAAACAGTCTCCTCCATGACCTGCAACAAAGCACAGCTTCCTATGTAGCTTGGTACCAATGCTTCCTCAGATTGCTTTTGAAATGAAAGCCCCCAAATACCGCCCTGCACACCTGTGACATGAACTGCCCAGGATCCCATTTCCTCCAGTTCCAGGGGAGTTTGCTTTGGGAGTGGGAGCAGTCCTTGCATGACCACTGCCACACAGTAGCAGAGCACATGTGCCCTTTCCCAGCTGTAAAGAGGCAAATGCCAGTACATCTGCCTTGCCCAGGCGTCTTCTTACCAACTCTGCTCACATAATGCACTTGCATGAGCTTTCCAGGGCAGCAGATGATTGCCATCTGGGCAGCAAAGTGCCTAAAGGGCCGGCAAGGACAGGACCTGGTGCACCCACAGCTTACAGCAGGGGTGGGCAAGTGGCTCTCCAATGGGAACACGGTCTGGCAGCAGGGAGTGAGAGGGGTGTATGCAAAATTAGAGTCCCGAGGGGACCTGCGTCCCTGCTTCACCTTATGCTTACCCATAACTAACACTCTGCCAAGGCTCTTGCAGACTCCCACAGTGGTTTTCAGATTCAATAAAGCTTCCTTCCTCTTCCTCAGCCGGTGAGCCTAAAAATTGCTAAGTTGCTTTGAAGACAAAGCCACAAGGCGGCATCGACCCACTAGTATGGAATCGAGCTCCAAAGTGCATGTCAAGCCTTCAGGCTGGCTGGCCATCCCCATGCTTCCCGAGAAGAAAACACTTAAAGCTGAGCCCCTCTCTGTCCCTGGCTCACCCAGAGCAGCCCAGGGAGAAGGAGCGCAAGTGAAGTTTGATAGCTAAAAGAGCGAGGGGGGGACATGGACCTTCCTTCCACTGGTTAGGACAGCTTATCCCTGAAAGGCACTAAGGCTTTCAATAAAGTGAACATACAAGGACAGTCCCTTGAAGGTACAGGAGGTCCCGCACTGCCAGGGTAGGCGAAGGGACTCCAGGCTTCCCGGTGGCAGAGGCCATTTCTACAGGAACTACTTCTGGAAACGAACACCTTTTGCTCTCCGCTTTCGTGACCATCCAGACTACTAGCAGGTAATTTACACAATACTGCTGCACACACGCAGACCTGTTCCTCCATCCTGAAATCATGGGGAAAATGGAGCTCATCCTTTCCTGTAAGTACAGCTATTTTAGGACACCATTCTCTTCACCACTCCCACAGGTCTGTCCGAGACAGGGCAAGGGATGCCAGAAGGGACCAGAGGGCTAAGGCACACTGTGAGATATGAGGAGGGCAGGATGCTGCTGCCACACAACAGGAAATCTTTGGGTAGAGAACGGTGTCCCCCTACTGAACACACAGGTGCCGCAGATGCTGCCCTCACAGTTACTGTCACCTGCAAAATCACATTTTCAAAACGCAGCCCCCAACAAGGAAAAAATTGCTTGCAAACAGCTCATTATTCCCTCGGGTGTCCCCTTGACAAATTCCTAAGTTGCTGGGCCCATCCTATAGTTTGGTTCAGAGAGAGCACATGAGTTACCTCCCACACGAAGGAGGTCCTACTTTGCTACCAAACCCTGCTTTTACATAGTCACTGACAGCAGCAACGGTTACAGGCAAATACCCAAACACAAAATTTGTCTTGTGTTCCACATTCAACCACTCAGCCCCTCCTTAGAGAAAAGCGATTCCTCCCCGTGTAAGCTCTCAGACCCAGAACAGCGTCCAAACAACCACAGTGACCCAGTACAAGCCGAGTACCCGTCCAAATGGCAAAAAGCAACAGGACAAGGAGTCCTCAGTGTCAGTGATGTCCCTTCACCACAGCAGAGGCAGAGCTCTTTCCAACCACACTTCGTCATTTTGCCACCCCAACTGTGTTTGGCTTACAAGGTTTAAGCCAAACAAGACCCTAAGTAACACAGTTCAAGTGCTAAGAGCATGTGTGCGTGGCCAGAAGGACCAAAGCAGCGATGACTGGAGTGAACTTGCAGCACTGAAGGCGGTGGCTTTCCCCCACTTCTCAGGACAGCGGGTGGCTGACAAATGCCAAAGGGTGAGGTCGGACACAGGCAAGGCAGTAATTTTTGCGGCTTTTATTAGAACGTAACGCTGCCCGGCGCTGGTGAGGGTGTTACTTGCCAATGCAGAGGTAAAGACAACAAAGACTGCACCTGTGCTTGCAATAACACTTCTCTCAGATGTCTTCTGTTCAAACAGCTGTTGCAAACACTGGGATGTTGCATAATAACCTCAGGAGGAAGATGTCCTTCTTGACGGCACTTCTTAATGTATAATTATTGTTCCGCTGGTTATTCATAGAAATGTTTGTAGACCATCAATACATTGAGCCATTCAGACACTTCATTGCGCTTCGTTGTTTTAAAGGAAGGTGCCATCAACGCTGTGGCTTTCCTCCCCAGAACAGTTCAATGTTTTTCCAGTATACCCAGATCTATCCCACGATGATTCCTCTTCCTCTGCAGGCGCTTTGTAGCTGACAGTTCCACAGTTCAACACCTGAACAATCTAAGAATTCAATAAAGAGAGGCTGAGACTTTGAAAGTGCAAAGAACAAACAAAACCCCAAGGGCAGAAAACAAAAATAAAGAAATAATAATAATAGAAATAAGAATGATAGTAAGAAAAAGAAGTTCCAGGTACTTCAGAAGAAAAAGTTGTTCCACGTACCTACGACGTTCTTCCAGGTACCTACGACGCTGTTCCAAGTACCTAAAAAGTTCTTCCAGGTACCTAAGAAGTTCTTCCAGGTACCTAAGATGTTCTCCAAGGTACCTAAGAAGTTGTTGGAGGTACCTAAGAAGTTGTTCCTGGTACCTAAGAAGTTCTTTGAGGTACCTAAGAAGTTGTTCCACGTGCCTAAGAAGTTGTTCCTGGCAGTTAAGAAGCTGTTGGAGGTACCTAAGAAGTTGTTGGAGGTACCTAAGAAGTGGTTTCAGGCACCTAAGAAGAGGTTTCAGGTACCTAAGAAGTGGTTGCTGGCACCTAAGAAGTGCTGGGATGTACCTAAGAAGTGGTTGCAGGCACCTAAGAAGAGGTTTCAGGTACCTAAGAAGTGGTTCAGGTACCTAAGAAGTGGTTGCAGGCACCTAAGAAGTGGTTGCAGGCACCTAAGAAGTGGTTGCAGGCACCTAAGAAGTGCTGGGATGTACCTAAGAAGTGGTTGCAGGCACCTAAGAAGTGGTTGGAGGCACCTAAGAAGTGCTGGGAGGTACCTAAGAAGTGGTTGCAGGCACCTAAGAAGTGGTTGGAGGCACCTAAGAAGTGCTGGGAGGTACCTAAGAAGTGGTTGCAGGCACCTAAGAAGTGGTTGCTGGCACCTAAGAAGTGCTGGGAGGTACCTAAGAAGTGGTTGCAGGCACCTAAGAAGTGCTTGCAGGTACCTAAGAAGTGTTGCAGGCACCTAAGAAGTGGTTGCTGGCACCTAAGAAGTGGTTGCAGGCACCTAAGAAGAGGTTTCAGGTATCTAAGAAGTTGTTGCAGGTACCAAAGAAGTTGTTGCAGGTACCAAAGAAGTTGTTGCAGGTACCAAAGAAGTGGTTGCAGGCACCTAAGAAGAGGTTTCAGGTACCTAAGAAGTTGTTGCAGGTACCAAAGAAGTTGTTGCAGGTACCAAAGAAGTTGTTGCATGCACCTAAGAAGTGGTTGCAGGTACCTAAGAAATTGTTGCAGGTACCTAGGTACCTAAGAAGTTGGTCGAGGTACACAAGAAGTTGGTCGAGGTACCTAAGAAGAATAAGTTGTTCCAGCTACTTAAGAAGAAGAAGAACAACCAACTTAACTAACTTGAGCACCAGTTAAGGCATGTTGTTTTCCAGTCTCAGCCAGTGTAAACCCTGTCTAACATAGCGGACTAGTCTGATCAAGCTGCTGGTCAGTGACAGCTCCTCCGATGCTGTGCCGAGTTCCCCAAAAAACTCTGGAAAAAAAAGAGAGAAAACATTTGGTTGGTTTCACACAAGAGGCACGGAGGAACAACAGCAGCACACTGTCACTTGGGAAGTCCCGTTAAACACGTGGTTAATACAGACAGCTCAGCGGTATTAGAAGGCTGGGAAGTGTTAACAAGCACGCACGGCAGGGCATACGAGAGGAAAAGGCACTCGCGTGTGCATACACACTGAACCACCTCCCCCAGTGCCTGTAAAAGGACATTGAGACTCCACGGCAGGGGGCAGAAATCTGGGTGTTCACACCCCAGTCCCTGCCACATGCTCCTCCAGATGTTGAACCGGCCAGATTTGACCGTCTTTCTGAAGGATGCTCAGAAGCACACACAGCTGTCAGAACAGCCCTTTCCTTTCATCCATCCTCAAACCCTGGAGCCATCACGATTTCTCAACTGAACAGGTTTAAACATTTCTAAGGCTTGACAGGCTATACAGCTCTAATTTGAGTTGCTTTTAGCTGGGCACTTGAGGCAGGGTTAAGGTAGTGTTCCTATCCTCCCACCAACTTCAGGCACCATGCTCCTTCTCCTGCACAGGTAGGAGACGGCTCTTGTAGCCTATCTGAGGCTGCTGGGAGGTGCCGTCAGGCCGCACACCCTGCTCTGTACTGGCAATCTTCTCTGCAGGTGACAGCAAGTTATGGGAAATCAGCCCACCTGTTCCTTTCCGGTCACCTTTCTGAGACGTTCCTGTAGGACCTGCCTTCCAGTGACATGGGCTTTTCCCAGTCCCTTAGTCCCTCCAGTCTCAATCATGTTGCAGAGTACCTTTCGGCTCTCCTTTTTTACACACAAAGATTGGAGGCTGAAAACTTCTGCTCAGCTGTGTAAGGAACATTTCGGGAGTATTCTCTGAATTCCAGCCACTGCCTCGTTAGCGAATTTTTACAACCTTCCAGCAACTGAGCCAGGCACATTGGTCTTTTTGGGTTTTTCTGAGTTTGCCAACAGATTGTGACACTACACCCCTTCACCCACAGCAGCTCAGAAAGCTGTGGTTTATGGAAAATGACTGCAATGGCTGCAAATGCCACGTGGAATAGCAGGTTACACACTGAAGGCACCCAATCTAGGGCTTTTAAGCATTCACCGCTGCTTGTACCTGTCGCGGCACCACAGGACAGTACAATCTTTTTAACAACAAAACTGTAAAACACAAAAAGTAGCAGCAATGTCAGGAGATGCTACCGGCAAATACTGATCATGTGCCCCAGAAGAACTCCAGTTCAAGGGCAGCTCAGCCTCTCTGTTACAGGGTGATGCCAGCCCCACTGCTCTCAAGACAAAACTACCTGGAAGATTGACCAACAAAAGCACAGGGCTGCAGGCCAAAATGTTTCTAGTAAAAGTGAACCCACTCAGCAAACCTAAGCATCCCAAAGGGAAAAGTAAAGAGCAAAAAACTCCTTATGCCTCTTGTGTTACCAGGAAATGCGAGTTGGCTGGTTCCCTGCACTTGATACGCTCACCCCTTAGCTCTTAGACATTTGAGGATGCCGAGCCAACCTTTAAATGGCAACACTCATCAATATATCATCATCTGGCATCTCTGCCAACATGCCATAGCTGTCTGTATGTAATGCTTTGATCTTTAGGTATGGTGCTTGCTACACTGTTAGAATTTAGGCATGCACATACGTACAAACACAACACAAAAGACAGAAAAGCCAGAGGGCAAAAGCTTACCCTGATTCTTCAGGATCAGTGCATCAGCTCGCTCCCAATTATTAAGCGCAGAGAGAACATAGGAAGTGATGTTGACGTAGGAATAGGTGATGTCTGGGATATCGGAGGAGACGGTGGTTGAAGAGCACATACTGTTATCACTGCAGTTGCCAGCTCCCCGCAGAGAAGTGGTAGGAGACGGCATTGGAAACGATGGAGAAGGCACGCCTGTGCTCCTGCAGGAGAAAGAAACACCATCATGAACATTTAACTTTCGCTGCCACATACACAGCAACACTGCTGCAGATACCTAGAAAGGACAACATGCTCTAGAACTCACAAATTAGAAAATGAGTTTCTTAATTGGTGACTGAGCTAAAGAGACAAATATTCAGGTATCACCTCAAAGTTATGCTGCCACAGGGTGAAGGCACGACCCTACCGGACAGTGGCCAGGAAGACAGGAAGGGTATCTCACTAAGTATCAAAGGATCTCTAACAGAACAAAGATGACAACAAGGGCTTTGAAACAGCCTAGTGATGATACCTTCTTTGCTCCTCTGACCACTTCTTTGGTAAAGACCTGCTCCGCCTGATACACGGTAACTCTGGACCTCGTAACAAAGAAAACCCCTTCCCAACAAGAAGAGGTGGGAAAGAGAGAGCAGAAACATACTCATGGCCCCTAACAATAGATTTCAGGTGGCAAGAAAGAGCCAATGGAAAGGCACTCTCACATGCAGCTTGCAACTCAAATACTCCAGCTGCTGTTTTCACTCACACCCTTATGGGCACATTACAACCCATGTATTTTCAAATCTTACCTTGCAACAGACGGAGAAGGTGCTTTTGTGGGAAATCTCTGCAGCAAGAAAAGAACTCTTGTTAGATTTGGGCTGCTCAGCTGCCATCAGTAACTAGCGCAGCCATGCATCTGGCAGCTCAGTTACGCGTGCCCTACCTTGAAGTGGTCGTTCAGAATGCTGGAATACTTTGCTGCAGTCTCTTTTTTGCCACGGAACAGGGCCATGTTCAGAAGGGACAGGCAGCGCATGCTGTCAACAGAAACACACCCAAGCTTGGTCAATATTCACGCTTGCTGCTGCCTGCTCAGCAGTCAGCAGCCTTGCGGGACGCAGGCAGGCATGCCTCAGCTCTGCTGCAAAGTCCAGAAAGCTCAGGATTTCTCCTCCTTCTGCCTATCTTTAAAAAAGTCACTGTGAAATAATCACAAGGGGAAAGAAACCAAACGAGGGCGGGGTCTGGTCTTTCATATAAACAGGTGCCCAGCCTCTTACAGGTGCCACAGGCTGAGTAAGCCCCCCTGCAGCCACGTGCCTCAGCTACGTTCAAGCTACAGCTTCAGTTAGGTGGCTCCAACATGAGCAGCCAAATTGCATTCTTTCACCTTAGGTGAAAGCCCTTAGGTGCTCTCGAGTTACCAGAATATCAGATTTTAGAGCCTGTGCCTTCCACGTGTGGTCCCTTGTGATGTCCTGGCTCACACTAGAGGTGTTCCAGTTCAGTCTGGATTTTCAAGTGTGAGGATTTCTTCCTTGCAGAACCCTGATTCCCATTTCACTCATTCCTTTTCCCCTGAAAGTAATGAGTCGTTCACTCGATCAAGTCTAAAAAGTACGAAGGCACAGAAAAAGAGTTACGCACCATAACACGGTAAAGATTTCTTCATGTGAAGGTGCTGAGGGGCTCATACAGTATTTTAGCGTCATGATGAATCTAAGGAAACAAAAGAAGGAGAACCTTGTCAGCCGTCAGTGATCTGATGGCCCGCTCTTTATAGGAGAAAACAGTGCTTGCCATTATCTCAAAGGCTGGTCCAAAAGTCAGGGAACATGCCCTGAGGTCTTAGTCCTGGCACCAAGTGCTTTTATGACCTTGAGCAGAGGACTGTCTCAAAACGCCTTGTTTTCCATGCCACAGGAACAGATAACGGCCTCTTATGTGACTCACTCTCCTCTTACACGATTAACAGGCAGCACCCCTTCAAGTAGATGTTCCCCATGGGCCACCTAATGGCCTGGGGCAGACATCTTAGAGGAAATGCGTCGCTTGGTAAAACACAGCCAAGCAACTCTGCTTTCTGAAAGCAAAGCAAAGCAACAGCAGCAGCTGGGAAATACAGTCCTTCAAGAGCAGAAAGCAAACAATTCCTTTTAAAAGTTTGCAGGCTATGACAGAAAAACCTGACAGCTGTTTCAGCTGTGAGGCAAGGCATCAAATCAACTCTCAAACACACTCATACATCCCCTCATTTCAATAGGAATAAACTGATACCTGTCTCCCTCCTATCCAATACATGGTTCCTCAGGTTGTGCTGCCTGTACATGTCACACGGCCCGTGTATGTCATACTACCTGCATATATCTACTATGGCTCTGAAACTAAATGGGGAAGGTTGCTAAAAGAAGCCCCAATAAAGCGTACTGGTAGAAAAACACATGGCAGAAACCAGTAAAGTCTGCCTTCAATCAAGTTGCAAGACCTCTGGGGCACTGACTGCTCTTCCACATGCTGTATTGCTGCTTTGCTTTTTAAAACTGAAATGCTACTGAGCTCGCATGCAAAAGCAACTTCAGGTCTGGATAAAGGAAAAATCCCTTCATGTCCTTTCTTGTCAGAACCGGTGTTCTCTGGTGTACCTCAGCTGCAAGGCTCAAATGCTCAAGAGGACATGGCGCCTACGTCTTCCGATAAGCAATGCTGAACCATTTCAAAGGATTTGTCTCTGGTGCCTTTGCATGGCCTGTCTCGTGCTTGTACAGCAACCTGAACTCTGCTCCATGGTGGGAACCCACAGCTGCCACAGGTGCAAACAAGCAATGCAACTAACCCTTCCCCTCCAAACATGCTGCTTTGAAAACTGCTTACTTGATGAAATCTGTGGTGTCCTGGAATATTTTGTAGGCGAAATTCTGTGCATTCGCTTCCAAGGCAATTCCGTACTCGATGAAGAAAAGGGCAGATTCTAGGTACTGAAAGGCCTTCGCAATCTTGTCAGTCTATTGGGAAGAATATTCTCATTTTTAGACTACGACAAAAATGGCTTAGTGTACCCAAATGTCTCAAGTGTACCCACATTCCCTTTTTCTCCCTAGTAAGTGAGGAGTTGAAGGAAGAAAAAGAGGCGGGCCAGGCCTCCAGGTGACAGTTAATGTGGTCTGGGTGTGCTCTGGCTGTTTGTAGCTCTTCCTCTTGACCAATGGTTTCCCCAAGTATTTATTATCTGTACAGTTTTTGGATATTACTGTCTGGTCTTGGAGGCCTGCCTCATGAAAGGCAGGTTCCCTCACTTCATTTTCACAGGTAAATGGCAAGTAGCATATGTAACTTATCTGACTGAGGCCTAACTAGCAAAAACTACACTACTTCATGTACACTGCTAAACTGCACATAAAGAAGAGAGCTGCTTACATCTGCAAAGGGCACTTCCAAGTCTTGTCCACCAGCAACACAATTACTGTCAGGATCGTGACATTTCAGGGTAAACTGTCCTATAACTGTTCTGACAAGGGCTTTGTCATAGCTCTGCAAAGCAAAGTGGCCTGCTAACCTCAGACAACATCTGCTCTAAATCCTGTTCTTGAGGCATGTTCTCTAGATGTGTTTATAACAAAGGGAAATGTCTGAACATTTTGGGAAACAAAGACAGCATCCCCACATATGACTTGAACAGACTCCAAGTTTGGAGTATGGGAAGTCATTTTAACTGGTGAATCCTTATGCACATGAACACAAATACTGGCTCCCAATGCATGAGCTGCTTTACATTTCTAGCACAGAGCCAAAACTTACCATTGCATCAGCTTTGTGTTTCAGCCTCCTGGCCTCTTCTGCGTAGTATTCTGCTGGATACTTCAGATGTCTGAATTTGGGACACAGAGAGGAAAAACAGAAAACAGGGAAAAGGCAGTGGGATAAACTATTCACCGTGCAAATGGCACACAACCAGTCGTGCACTAACAAAACGAGCAAGTAAAGAGTCATGCCCTCTCAGAAAAAGTTACCTGCCTGCCCAGCACCTTGTCACAGAGTAGTTTACCACTTGCCAAGAAGGAGGCAAATCAAAACCTATCATTTGTAGGCAGGCACAAGAGGTACCTCCTCTCAGAGTGAAAAAGTAACTAATTTCTAGAGTAGTGCTTCTAGTCCAAGAAATGCTGTAATTAGACCTTTGCTTTGGGGTAGGTGGGGTAAGTCCCAGACATGAGAAGACAGTACAGGGCAAGTCGCCGACACCTCTCCTTCTCTCTTTCCTCCCCAGAGAAATGCCTATTAAGGCAGAAGCCAGGGTAGCTGCAGGGCCAGGCTGGCCTGGTGGCTTTACAAAGTACAGATGACGGGTGTAAGACAAAACCTTACCTTTCAAACTTGAGTTGAGGTCTCTTTGGCCGGGAGGTACCATTTGGCAAAGAAGGCACTGGGAAAAGTTTTGTGACGTGTCCGGCAGATCCCTGACAAATCACAGAATACAGATAAATCTGCTTAGAGAGATGTCGAAAACGATTTCAAAGCTTGCCTTTCCTGAATTTCAATAGGAAATATTTTTTTGTCCCAGGCATAGTCTATCTCCCAGGCTCTACCTGTCTTCTAACCTACTTCCCCAGCACCTCCTCCAATAATGGAAATGAAAACCTGGCTTCTTACCTGACTGCTAGTAGAAAGGCTTAATACCATTCACATCATTAATACTTTTCCCAAGCATGGGGAAATTAAGTAGCAGCTTTCCTTGCACAATGGCTAAGATAGCAGTAAGGCTGCAAGCAGCACATTTTTCAGGAAACCTTTCACTAACCAAGGCAGCAAGAGGTAATATCCATTCACACTTATTTCCAGCTTAACCACAAAATCGTTGATTCTCCATTACCAACTACATTATAAGGAAAAAGCAAGCAGTTAGAAGCCAGCTGAGAGAGCGAGCACAGTCGGGCTTGACTCACACAACATACTAGAGCACACCCACCCAGTCACTAGTAAATAGGAAGACAACTGAATTTTACAACCCAAAAATGCAAAGATCCAGCTGCAAGGATCACTAACAATTTCATAAGCAAACTGTGAGGATGGTGAGGCACTGAAACAGGTTGCCCAAAGAAGTGGTAAATGCTCCATCCCATCCCAAACCATTCTATGATACTATGAAAACCTTACACGCGGGTTGTATGTTTCTTATTTTTAAGCAGCCCACTTTTCCCTTTTGTAAACACCCTTATTTTACACCAGTATTGTACTTGCAGTTGCCTACAGTCAGAAACAGTTACTGCCATCAACACGATGCCTTTGGTTTTTACACGGGCACCTCTTCTCACTAAGCTCCACTAAATGAGATGCAAACAAACGATGGCAAGTCAGCAGAGAAGTTACAGTGTAGGCTTCTGGGCTAGTGACGTACGGTTACAGATAGCCGTGAAAGGGGCAAAATGCCTCAGAGAGCTTTCTCTGGTTGCTGGTTTATCTTCTTTCCTTTTCTATATCCTCAGCGCATGTTTCTAAAGAGAATCACGCAGCACCCACGGGTTGCAGGGAACTTCCTGTTAGTTATAACAGATACCTACCTTGATATCCTTTGATAGTTCAGCTTCATTACTCTGCACTTTGCGGTGCTTGCAGATCAAAGGATCCTTGTTGTTGCTCTCAGTCTTGGTTGTGTTGGCGATGGCAGACAGCTCGTCGTTCTGGCTTCTGCGTCTCTTCTGGGCCACCTTTGTTGACTTTGGTGCAGGAGGTATAGGACACAGTGGTGGCAGTGGTGGAGGTTGAAAATCTTTCTTCCAGTATTCATATGAAGCCTTGGAGTTTGATGCTCTGGAGACGGGAAGAGCATTCAGCAATTGGGATGAATACGGTGCATCAATAATGTAGTGAATTTTTACAAAATTCGTTGCATCATGTACCGATGATGCTGAAATCTCTCTGGAAGTGAAGATGACATTAAGAATCCAACAAAGGCAAAATGAAATTTCAGTGTGCATTAGATACCACATCTTCAGCTGCTAACAACAGACAAGCGAGTTGCTTTTCAAGTAGAATTAAGCCCCAGGACTTGTCCTTGGAATACAAATTTATAACCAGGATAGCAGGATATTGCAAAAAAGGCATCCCTCCAACACAGCCGCTTTTTACGTAAAGACAGAGACAGTCAGTTCTCTGGGAGAAATCAGCCAACAGGGCAAATAAACTGCAGCACTGCCTCTCTTGCCCCATTACGGTAGGAGGTGTCTTGTATGGTTACAGATACTCACCCTGACACTTGATCCTGTACACACTTGGACAGAATTAAACCGAACTGTTCCTTTAAGACTTGCCTGCTCAACTAGACAACACTCACAAGACTGAGAGGGTTCAAGTCAGAGATTTAAAATGTTGCACTTTTTGAATGGCAGGGACTATCACATTTAAGAATATGGTGGCATAGCAGATTTCTGATCATCTGAAGTTAGCAATACAAGGGAACTCCGGCAGCTCGAAGCAACACCAAATAACTCTAAACCTTGTTTCACAACTCCTCCTTTCCATCACTTTGATTCAGCTTCTCAAAGTTTACACAAAAATACTCAGCAGTGCATTCCACCTCAGGGACTGCAACATCACAAGGAGGAAATTAAGCTAAACCCAGAAAAAAGACTGAAGTGTAACGTTGCACATCTGGCTTCATTCTGCTGTGCATGAGACAGTCCTCTCCCCTGCTCCACAACCCACTTTTCCCATGGCACAGTCCCTACTCACTGCACTCGTGCTCCCTAACTTCACTGCCTTGTTACAGCTCCAGAGAGGATTATAGCACAGCAGCACCCTCTGACCTGATCCAGTGCCCTCTCTCCTCCAAAATACATATTCTCCTTTCACTCCCAAAGCCGGAACATGGGGTTTGCCTTCACTGAGAAAAAGGGAGGAATGAACCCCAGTGTCAAAGCCCCTCCGTTATTACACCAACTGAAATATCACCCAACTAAACGTTAGCTCAGCGTTTCAGCGCTTTAAGAGTACGTCTCTATTTTCTCGGCAGAAAAGCAGATTACTCGTATTTTCAGGCCACAAACCTCAACGCTATACCAATCCAAGGCAATGCCTCAAATTCAAGCCACAAGCAAGAATTTAATGCAGTAGCCCATGACTGATGCGCAAGCCTCCCATTTGAAGACATGCGCCTGGAAGCATTTGCTCTAGCAAAGATCTAGCCAAAATGCTGGCAGCACAAATTAAGCAAATTATATAGGGGAAATCTCAGTACATCCATTAGAAGCACTGCAAACGCTATGCTGGAATAAAGGAGAAATTCCCGGCCATAAAGGCCCCCTGAAATTCCAGACAGAGTCATGATTCAAAACACACGCTTGTCTGCCCATTAAGTCACAGATACAAAAAGACAAAACCAACAAGATGATTTTAGTGGAGAAGGGAAATGCTCGCCACCTGCCTAGAAAGCATTTTAAGGCTACTTCTGTTTCTCATGAAAGCAGAAATAATGAACTCTTTGAGAGTTCAAACATCACAGAATAGAATCGTAGTTTGGTTTGGAAGGGACCTTTAACACTTGTCTAGTTCAACTCCTCTGCAATGAGCAGGGGCATCTTCAGCTAGACAGCAAGTTCTCTTGCCATCCCCTGAAACACCTCAACTACCATGCAGAACAAGCAGATGCCACTCCCCATAGAACAGCTAACACCCCCCAGATCATCTAGAGCAATCACCTGCTGACAGATTGCCTCCACGGAGGTTTGGAGAAGGGGAATGACTCCTGCATCCCAGCAGGCAGGCAGTCTACCGCACTGTATGGAACTCAACCAACAAATCTGGTTGGCACAAATATGTTTCCTGCATCTGGTCCAAAAGGCAGCAGCGCAAATGGTTGCCTACCAGCTTAAAAAGACAAGCAATATGGGCACAACTGGCAATTACATTTCCTGCAGCGTAAAGAGATATCCCGAGCTACGCGCAATACACGGATCAGAGCATACGGTAACGGAAGCTGCAGGATGGGAAGCGTTTAAAATCATGTCCATCTCGACGGTTAGAAATCTGGACAAATGCCACAACATTCAACGCTTGTGCAGCAGCAGCGTACAGCATGAATGGGAGGACAATCGGCCACTGCAACATCAGCTTATTCTTGAATGGTTAGAACCATAATCCTCAGCATTAAGAAGGGATCGGAAACAGGTGACACCCAAGTATCACTTCACACCTGCAACAAATAATAAGGTGAATAAATTCCATTCCCACAGCCACCTGGTGGGTTCCAGGAGTTAAAGACAAATCTTCAGCAGATGAAGCCTCAGGAGGCACATTACGTTATAAGCAAATGTGTGAGGACAGAAGATACAGTTCCTTGTTTAAGACACACTCACTTTCGTGCATCTTTCTGCCATTCCACCACCGTATACTCACTTCAGTTTCTTGGAGTCTTTCTTAGGTGAAGAGTTCAGTGATTTTTTTTCTTTCTCTGATTTCAGTTTCTTCCTATTCGTCTCTTCGTCCACCGCTTTCCTCTAACAGGAAGAAAGAAAACCAAATCACTCAGGTTTTTAAAGTTCACGTAAAGTATAAACCAATGCAGCTAAGTTTGATCAATTCTTGTTAGAAGTATTGAAAAGATAGTGGAACCAACAAAGTGGAAACCCAGACCACAGCAGATACAGATTTCAGGTTCACTGAGCAGTATCCTAAGATGACATTTTATCTCCTTCTGCTTGGATATTTTGTAGTGGCAGAGACGGAACTGCTCAACCTCTTGCGGCTAATAGTAATCAAAATTAAGGCACTTCCATTGCTCAAAATAAGCATTGCATCTGTTCTGGCTGGGCTTTTTTTCTTCTACTTGGTATGAATTATACAGAAATGTATTCAGATTCCTCCTGATGTAGTCATGTGATAAGCCTCCAAGGACAGATGCATGCTTACATAATACAGACAGTGAGGCTCTGAGGGGGGGGGTCCTGAAGTCAGACGCTCAGACTGCCAGGCAGGACATGTCTAAGATCAAACAGCTCCTGCCTTGGGTCTTCTGAGGCAGCAGGAGAAGTGACAGATTTACTGCCTCTTCACCTTTCCCCCACTGCTCTGCACAAGGGGGACTGCTGGGGTCTCTCAAATTTCTTCACGATTTCCCCACCCTCCTGAATTCTCCCCTACAACTATGGGAAGTTCAGAAAATGCCAAGACTAAACTAAACCCACATGGGAACCAGGCTTATTCACCTACACATGCTAAGCTACCCGCTTGGTGCGGACCACCAAAAAGGTATACAGGCACAGAAATATCCATAGCGAATACCCATCCACCATAAGGCTTGCAGCCAACTTTCTCTGTGCCTGCCTGGAAGCTTATTCACAGTCCCCTTTGGGAGATAGATAGCTTTCCAAAAACCACTTGTGAGCAATTACTATCTTTGCTAAATAAAGGGCTGCCTTTAATTCAAAGGAAAGCAACTATTACAGCAGAAGGACTCTGCAAGGATGTGTCTGGAAAGCCCCTTACTGGACATACGTGTCTTTTCACGTATGTCTGTTCACTGCTAGAACCACGACAGCTCCA
Organism: Pezoporus flaviventris; assembly: GCF_033815535.1. NCBI lineage: Eukaryota > Metazoa > Chordata > Aves > Psittaciformes > Psittacidae > Pezoporus > Pezoporus flaviventris. The sequence continues at coordinate 57,932,246 of NW_026892550.1, read as the reverse complement.
GGGAAAGCCAAAGAAACCTTCTATGTATTTATCCAAGCACTGAGATCCAAAGCAGGGTTTAGGGATGGTTGTTACTGTCAGTGAACCTGCTTCAGTTAAAAGCCTGCATTTATGGAAAAGCAAAAGGCACGAAGCTTCTACCATCGCCCCTAAGGAATAACACAGTTCAAGCCTGCAGAATTCCTTTCTCTTTGTGTAAGCAAGCAATCACAACTGTTTCAGACTACTCCACACAGGAAAAGGCTATGCTACTCAGACTGAGCTTACTTGGCTAATGGCAGCAGAAGGGGCACCCATGGACAAAACTGAAAAGCACAAACTGGGATGGCTGGGTTAGTTCTTCGGGGCACCCCCCCAAACTGCAGACAAGGTGCTCTCCCACAACAGACATTAAACGGGTAGCACAAATGACTGCACACTCTAGCAGGCATTTCAGATACTGTGCTGCTTTTAAATGGGTTGCAGGGAGAAGGGTGGGCTTACCTTGGTTAGGCAGTTGCCAGGCTGCCACTTACTGGAAGTTGGTGGGTCAGGCTGCAGGCAAAAAGAGAAAGGAGAGATGAAAGACTGAGGTCTTCATGAGCTATTTTCCTTCTAGCACAGCTTACTAGAACCCAGGAAAATTTCCTCTTTCAACTGTTTGAAAGAGCTTGAGAGACCATGAGACCGTGGGGATGCTCTAGCATGTGCACATCGACATCTGCTTCAGAAACACAGACCCCATTTCTCCACAGGATCAGTCAAACGTCTTGCACAGCACTCCTGGATCACTGCTAGCCCTGCCTGTCACTCACTAAGACACCAGTCTACATGAAAGCTTCATCTTTGTTTGCCACTAACCAACCCTGCTGCAAACTGAGACAACATCTATAAAGAGCGTCAACTGTAAAAACAGATTAGGTGCTGTCCTCGCAACGCTTGCGCAAAACTTCCTGCACGCAGCACTGCTTTCAAAGCGACAAGAACCTGTGCCAGCTGTCACACCTCTCTGCAGTCTGACAGGTCGGCTGTCAGGCTCCTGTGGTTTAACCATGAGAAAACCATTTACCAGAATTGTATAGCACATCAAGTCCGGCCTCTTCCCACTCCTCTGCCTACACAGCCCAACACACGCTTCCCTCCGCATCAAGCAAGGCATAAGCAATGACCGAGGTCTGAAGGCCTCTGGAGTCAGTCAGATAACAGAATGGGATTGCTACAAGCCCTGCCTAATCTAATAGCAGTCTGACATATTACAGTAAAGCCAACTAACCCTAAACCAGACAACAGAAGCTGCAAATCAGACACAATTCTCTGGGACCCATGCTGAAACTACCATGTGTGGGTCAGCATCACTCAAATGTGTAGCTCATTGTCTGGACACCAGAGCACAGCTATGCTCTTGCCCACATCAGTTCTCCTCAGTCACAACTCTGCTTCCAAGAGGAACCACAGTTCTTCTCCAAAAAGACAGCCTCTACTACATGAAAGGTTTACCGAGACTCCTGGGTCCCTTCCGCTGTGATTTTCTTCTCTATCCACATTCAACTCGCTGTAGAACACGTCGATAAACAAGACATGTCCTCAACTTTCTTTGAGTGAAACTACCTAGAAAACCGGTTTAAAACCCAGTTTGTTTCCCCATGGGTTTAGGGGTTTTCATTAGGTTTTCCAAACACTAGACTTCTGTTTAAGAAGAAGAAGGAACTATGGCCTGTAGGTCAAAGTCTGTGCTTTTGCATGGGAAGAACTAACTATAAACAAACAGGCCGTGTGCACTAACTTGCTCCTCGAGCATCATGGATGAACAGTTTGCTGTATAAAACAAGGATAAACCATCAGTGGCAAATAGCTGATCATTGGCAAACAGTGGCAAATAACTTCACTGGAGCAAGAAGGGTCTTTCAATGGAGGGTTCTCAGGACAAAGCAGGCAGCATTTGGTAAAAGAAGAGAAGCACATAACATCTGCTTCCTTCCAAAGACACCCACGTTGCAAAGGGCAAAGTCTGTAACTGAACTGCTGGATGGTAAAGCACGTAGATGCAAGATGAGAAAGATACTCCTTTTCAAAGTCTGTTTTCTGCACATAAAATTTTCCCCGTTGAGGTGCTTCTCAGGTAAAAGACAGGAAAGCTAGGGCTGGCGGAGGGGGAAGAAATAAATTATAGGGTTTCTGGGGTTTGTGAGAGCACCTCAAAACTGTCAGCAGACTGCTTACATCAGCTGTGGTCCATAGGATATAGGCATGCGCTTCCCTTCCCACTGGCCTGAGAACGTTTTGCAAGCTGGAGGAACTGTCTGAAACCATGGGACACGAGCACTTCCGCAGCAGACTTTTAGAAAATGCATGCTCTCAGTAATGAAACCTTAAGGCACCACATTCTGTTTGTCTGCTTTTCCCAATAAAAGCCTCAGAATTGCCAGTGCAGCACTATCTGAGCCAAATCCAACAGAAGCAAGTCTAAGCACATTCCAGCCCTTCCTGCAGGTCTGATCACTTCAGCTGCAATCTGGGAGAAGCTCAATCTGTCACTTGTGCACAGGAGCTGCACTGAGAGAGGGGCTCCTCTTAACCTATCAGGAAAGTGGTCTTATCCTGAAGCAGTCCATGGCTTTAGCACCCAGAAAAGCCCCGTGAACAGAGGTGGGTCCCAGACACCCCAGACGAGCTGTGCTGCTCATCTGCGCCTTCCTTATGTTTTGCCAGTGAAGTCACTAATTCCTCAAGGAGTGCTAGACAAACACTTCAAGGTTAAGCAGGTAAAACTCTAATTATGCTGTTAACAAGGGTTATAGAATTGATCAATTCTAGAAGGGGAGCAAAGGGCAGGAAAAGTCTGATGATGCAGCATAGACGTCACAGGGACACCTGAGCCATGAGAGGATTTCAGGTCTCCTGTCCTGGCTGCATTCAGACAGCGGGGAGGCTGAGGCAAGAGGCTGTATTAAGCAGCCTCTGCATTTTATCTGCATTCACCTCAGGCGCTGACGCTCTCAAAGGTTCCTTGGCTTCACTGCCACTTGTCTCTGAGTCTGAAGAGCTGTCTGAGTCACTGGTGCTCCCTGAGTCACTGGTGCTCCCTGAGCCACTGGTGCTCCTTGACTCCGAGCTGCTGGAATGTGCTGATGCTACAGTCTTGGCCTGGGACTGTTGGACACTGCAAGGCCACCATGAGATAAAATTAGAAAGCAGCATAGGTGAAGTTTCTTGTTATATTGACATGACAAGATTCAAAACTAAAACTGAAACCCCTGTTTTGGTACTGAGACGAGAAAGGATAAGGCCAAGAATACAGTGCCATGCTCAAAAGATAAAGCACCGGAATAAAAAACCTCTAGAAGTAATAAAACCTCCAACTCTATAACCAGGTCAGAGAAATCTCTGAGCAGGACTGCTGCAGTCTGCAGCTGCATTTAGCCAACTGAATTTTAAAAAGGAACCAAAACTGGCAAGTGCTCTTTTGAAAGCCTCATCCCTCAAAAGAAAAGGGTGCCGTAAAGGCTAATGACACAGAAACATCCACGCCAGGATGATTTCTCTTTTCTATATTCTTCCCATAAAGTTTTCAATTCATCTGTGTTACTTGGGCAAGGTGCTGGAACTGCTTCTTTAACAACCACGTCAAGCACCAGCAGTTTTTGCAAGACTCTCCTCTCTTCAGGAGTGTTTTCCTCCAGCACTGGCAACAGGAGTGAATGGAACTGAGGAAGAGCCATGACTTGGATGCAGTCCTTTGTTTCGAAATGGGCTTGTGAATATTTTTTTTTCTCTTTGAAACTTGTTCCATACGTCAGAATCAACACATTTGTATGGATTGGAGGCAAGTTTCTTGAAAATCTTGAAAATTCTGTGCTTCTCCACTTCTTGTAATACTGGCAGGTGGCCGTTACGTCTACCCTAAATATTGCTTCTGACTAACAATACATGGCAGGAACTACTTATAAGGAGCTGCCTTATCAGGAGGAGCTGAAACAGCCTCCGTGAGTCTACCCAACGCTTTTCCGTTCTTCGCCTGCTTGGCTGTTTTGGGCTTCCTTCTAAACTAAAACTGGACTCACACCTCACCCAGCACTACTACAACTGAGAACCCCCTTGGCTCCAGGGTGATCTTCAGATACTCTGGTGGAGGGCAAGAGAACTTGGGGAAATATAATTCTGGTTGATAAGAAAAATCCAGCATGCCTGGATTATTCATTTCTCATTGGAGCTTTCTGTAAAACCCCATACAACTAACGCCAATTTTCAACAGCAGCTTCGGGCAGCTAGAAACCAAATCCTGTATCTACAGGAGAAACAAGGAACCCCTTACCCATGCACTCCATATATTAAGACATAGTTTGTTTTTCCCTTCTTATTTAGTCTAGCTGTTAGTTCAAGAACAAAGCTGTACCTTGGAGGAGCAAGTGGATTGTCAGCAACCTGTTTTGTTCACAAAAAAGAAGGAGGAGAATGAGAGTAAAGGTTAGCTTAAGGCATTCGGAACAACGCAACAAGGCCTGATGATTTAAAGGGATGTTTGCGTGCCCAGCGTATAAAACATCTAAAACCAACTTGGTTGTCATCGCTGTCTTCGCTATCACTGACTTGCAGGTCTTCCCGGAGCAGCACTCTGAAAGACAACCAGAAGATAAGTATCAGCCAAGGCAGACGTACTTTCAAGTACCAGACACTGAAAACGACTTGGTTTGTGCTTGCCAAAAGAAACCAACCTCCCACATTCTTTAGGAATGTTTGGCATTCTCTATCTGCTAAACCCTGTCGTTAATGAATGATAAAACGATAACACACAATCTAGGAACATTATATTGTACTTTTCAACTAATCTCAGAACATTTTGAAAAGGATGTCAGTATCATTGGCTGCCATCTACACACAACAAAGATGAAGCTCTGTGAGGGGAATGCTCCTCGCTTAAGTTTGTCCAGCGCACTAACGCAGCAGCACAGGGTGGAAGAACTCTGATCCTTGTACATTAAGAGAGTGGCGTGCTATTGGGCTGCACTGAGTCCCCAAGGGACAGAAAGCATCATCTGTGCACCAGAAGCTGCGTGCGCTCATGCTCTCTGCTCTCAGGGGCTGCAAATGTTTTTCTGTCACAAGGGTTCTCTTTTTGCTGCTCAAGTGTTCTACCGTACATACGTAAGTAAATGCCAAGGGCAAGCCTCCCTCCTCTTTCTTCTCTACACAATGAATTTGATGCTCCTGCACATCTCAGCAATATCTGTAAATCAAGCAGTTCAGACACTCCAAGCAGCTTACAAGTGGGGAGTCGCAAACTCTCTTTTACTATTGCTAGAGAGCAGGCTGCCTGCAAATGTTTCTAGAAGCATCATTTCGTCCTCTGCCTGCAGGTGGTAACTACTGCTTGCTATTTCAATGTATTACTGAAGGCCTCGAGAGGCTGGAAGGGAAGGATCTGTGGGCGGGGACCCAGCCTTCCCCCAGGTGTTATTCTCCTCTGGAAATCACACAGGCATATTCAAAAGGAGCTGGAAAACAGACAGGCAAAACTCCTGCTGTTCGAAAGTACAGTGATTCAAATCCTGAAACTAGCTGGAGACCAGCTCCTCAACCCAGAGAATTACACAAGTGTCATTTCAAAACGGGATGAAAGCTTGGCCACTGACACAGGGATTTTGATCAATCAGGTCAAAGCTGCGTTTATTTCAACCTCATTTCCAACTAAGGGCTTTCTGTGAGAAATTTCTCTCATGCCCAAATAAGAAAAGTAAGCCTCCAACCCCTCAGGACAAGACATTTTAGAGCAGGAAAACAAGTAAGAAAGATTCCCAGGAAACCACATCCACCTTGAAAAGTGGGGGCAGAGTTTGTGTTCCTGATACTTGTGGGGAAAAGGAAAACGACACAAAACTTCACGTTCTTTCACGCCTTCATGTCCGATTATGAACAAAGCAAAAACCATTTACAGCTCTGGAGGTCACCTCTGATGACCCTGAGGTGACCTTTGCTTTCCTAATTCTGCGACATCGGAGGAGTGAAAACCTTGAGTCAAAAAAGTGATTCCCTCCTTTAAGCACAGTTCCCACAAAAGAGACACGCTATTTTACAGTCACACCAAAGCAGCTGCCATGCACGGAGATACTCTCCTTGAAACAGGACCACATTTACTGCCAAAGCTGACCACGGACTCCCAACAAACAATTCCACAAATCAGATGTGACAAATCCACTCTTGTCCACTGAGCAGGACGGCGCGAAGAAACCCCAAAGGTCTCCTGTGTCTACCAGTACAGAGCCAACCCTTGCCACACAGATGATGCCTGTTGAAAAGGCACCAACCCCACAGTCCCCGAGTACCTTACCCTGATGCACAAGAGGTTCTCTGCGCACACAGACTTTGATTACACCCAAAGGCCTACCGCGCTCTCTTTGCATTTGGCCCGTGCCATTGCCCTGTGGCTGCCTTAATTAGCTCATGCCTTAACAGACGCCAGGTTTTCATTTGCAGGACCTGTTCTTTTCCAGCTTAGATACACACCATCAATCTCCCTCCAAAGCTATAGAAAAGCTCTGTTAGTGAGAGAAGGAGCACTAAAATCAGCATCGCTTGAAAGCAAAGGCTGGTCCTTCCCCGCCAGCTGGGCTAAAGATGCATCACCACAAATGAGTGAGACATTTCCCCTTTTAAAAGAAGGGCTCTTCCATTCCAGCACTGCCAGGTGCTAACTTCAGGCTGTATTCAAGAATGAAAGCCGTCTGGGAAACCCTTGCACGCTCTGTAAAGCCGAATGCTTAATTTGGGCACACGAGCACCCTGGGATTTCAGGGCTGCTTCAAATTAAGCAGCACAAGTGCTGTTTGTTTTCAGCCAGCTACACTTGGTAAGGCAAGCTACTCCAGGCAGCTGGATTTTCAGTCACGTGTGCTTTAAACAGCAAAGAAAGCAAGCCCTGTTGTGCGAGTGAAAACAGAAAAACAAAGAGGAAGGGATGCATCGGTTCAAGGGACAGGTGCAGAGGAAGTCCCTGGGGAAATCCTTCTTGACTCCATTTTGGACATTAGCCTAAGCCACCCTCTTCCTCCCACTTCAGCTGTCTTTGCTGACTCTGGGTACACTGGCTCTGAAGAGCCCGCACGGACGCTGAGCAGAGAGGGGATGTTGGCGAAGGACAGAGGTACGTACCATGCCGAAGTTACAATTCTGGACCTCTGCGCTAAGAAAGGCATATTTTCAGATTCTTGTCTACAGTAAAAGTCTCTTCTCTCTCTGCTGCCTGGAAAACTGACTCAAGCTCAAAAGGGATTTTTACAGGCAGCTGAGAAGAGCTGAAAAAGATTGTCTGTGGAGGAAGGCAGAGCCTGCAGCAGTTGAAACGAATATGTTTAACAGCGCAAAGAAAAGTCCCAGAAGTCCTTCAGGAGGAGCAAGCTGGGGTGGAAGAAGGAGCAGCAAAAGAAAGAATGGATTAAAGCAGCAGCTAACTACTCAGGAAGACACTATCCCACACTACCAGCCAGGGGAGGCTCCTCTGCAGAATGTCAGAACAGCACGAAAAGGGTTGAGTTTTACAGACCTGACAGAGCTTGAGTGCAAGACTCTACAATCTCAACCAAGAGATGGCAACTGAGTCTGGTTACTTACGATACTGTTGTCTGAGAACGAGGCAACGTATCCGAAGGTCCATCGTACTGTCCTGTAAATCAAAAGAGAATCAGCGGGGTTTATCTGCCTCACCGGTAGCGTATTTTACCCTATGGTCTCTGAGCATCAGGTTAGAAAGTCACTTTCTTCCAGGACGTAACTGATTGCCACTGAGATTATTTATCACTCCAAATGGGGCTTCCTAATGAAATACTGTTTGTTCTCTGCTGAACTGCTGCCTTAATTTCTAGGTAAGGAATGCATACAGTCTCTTCAGCATTTTCTAAACTCATCAATGTTTAACAAAGCACAGGAAACCACGTCCCTTAATCAAGGTAAACATTTGATGTTCTCAATGTATGACACTCAAAACCGTCTCTCAATACACATAGAACAGTGTGCTTTCCTTTGGATTTCTACTTACTCTGGTTCTGTGCTACACATCCAACAGGCTGCGACTCCTAGAAAGCAAGCACAAGGTGCAAGTTGAGAATCAAATACATCATCTCTCAATAGCAGCGTATCAGTGATCCGATTTCCTTGTGTTTGTTACTCTAATCGATACTTTGAGCAACGTGACAAAGAATAACTCCGAAGTCTCCAATAGTCTAAGCTTGCCTGATGTAGCTTAGCACGGACAGAAGTGATGCATTGCAAGTAACCATCACACAATTCAAAATCCATTGTGACTTCTGAAGATAATTTCTCCTAAAAGCCTTTACCTATGAAAGGAGGTGCAAGAGTTGGAAAGCTCATCAGATGAAAGTACGTGCAAGAGTTGGAAAGCTCTCTTCTAATTTATCAAAAGCCTTGGCAAAAAGAGGGTGTTTACCTTTGTTGGTAATGGAAATTTGGAAGGCTCTGCAGTAGGAGGAGTAGGAATATCTGTCAGAAGAGGTGGCCATGACTGGGTCATTTCCTGGAAAGCAAATGACAGAAGTGGGTTACAGTATTTTTGCTGATACAGGCAACTGAAGTTGTACCTCAAAGACATTTATATTCATGTACAATAAAAAGCTGAGCCCATCGTAAACCCAAGAGGCAATACCACAGCAAGAAGCCCTCTTGGAGCTCAGCGAGCCAGACCGTCATGAGCACTTGCTCCTTTTCTCCAAGCATACTTGCATTGCACAATTAGCAGCAATCTCAGTGAAGCTTGTAGAGAGTTAAATACTTCCTATGTTTGCAGGATTAGGCTATCACAGTTAATAAAGGGAAAAGGACATAAAACCTGTCTACCAGTAGCTCTGGACTTTTTCAAAGTTCAGGAACTTCCTATTATGTTCCTATTACAGCAACAACACCCCCCTGAAAGGCTTTTCAAAACTCAAGGGGGTCAGCTAGGGAGCTCTGACTGCCAGCCATTCCTCATGCTATTCTACCTGAAACACTGCCTTTTGCTCTGACTGGCCAAGATGCCTTTGCTGCAGAGCTCCAAGACGTGGTTTCAAACCAAAGAGAGCGACTGCCTGATGGGCTATGTCTTTAGGAGCCTTTCTGCCCTGTTGCCCTGCCCTAACTCTCACCCAGGGACCAGCTAGTTGGGCTAAGCCATGGTCCGGCTAAGAGCACAGCACACAGACCGCAGCCAGGAGATAGGGATCAACCTCCAACCTGCCTCTTCTGGCACCACAGCTGGACACAGAGGACTGGGCTAAAGCTTTGGCTTGCACTGCAACAAACACGTGAACAGCCTAGCACAGACAACGATCTTTGTCTTGAACATACGCTAAAACACCTTAATGGGGGTCAATCTAGACAAAACCTTTGGGGAAGCTGGGGCTCAGAAATTCAGAACCACTCTGTTGAAATCACACAAGACAGACTTTTCTTGTCTCCCTATTAAGTTTAAATCCTGAAGAGTGTAATACTCACTCCCAGAAATAAAGGAACTCATATGGCCTGCCACCCTCACTGCCTCTCCTGGAACACTTATCTTATTTGCACTCTGTGCTCGGTGAAAGGGTCCCATGTACTCAGACCCAGCTGAGTACTGGCAGCCTGTGCGCTGCCCACAAAGCCATCTCTGACACAGGTTGCAGAGGCAGTTTTGCATTAAGAGCTGGCTCAGATTGGCGCAAATGTACCATAATTACAGGGACAGAGAAGCCCAGTCCAGCAGCAGTGCCATGCACGCGGTGATATTCCTCCTCCTCCCCCCACCACTACTTCAATGTATACAAAACACAAACACGTCGATCTATTATTTAAGAGCACCTACCTTCAAAATTTCCTTAACGGCTTGGGCATCCCAGCGGAAGGTTTGCTACAAGCAAATAAAAAGAAGGAAGCAGCATGAGTTTCTTTGTTCCTTTACCAGCTGACTGAGATAAACAGAGGCACTCATCAAACGTTTGCTTACCAACAGTTCTACTAAGGCCACGGGAGTCCCTTAATAAGAAAAGACTAAAAAGCCCCATCAGAAGGGCACTTTATTCTACAAAGCCTGTTGTTTTCAAGTCTTTAGTAGAAGATATATTCCAATAAAGATGAGAAAGAACCAAAGTGAAAGAGAGTTCATTAAACAGTGGTGCTTGTCCAGCTGACAGGATTCCCCCTGCTTCCTAACTGGTGTCCTTCTGTGCACCCACGTGCACTCAGCAGAATAAGAAGCCAGTATAAAGCCCTAAACTGGGAGCAGGCAAAGTAAAGGTGGCTGTAAGTGGAAGAATAACCCACCGGACTCTTAAATGCCAGCTCCTGGACTCAAGGGAACACCAACTGTGATTAGAAAAGTTGAAAAGCAGTATGACTAACTTGTGCAGTTCAGGATAAAACCTTGAATGCACCGCCGGGTTAGAGCAACACGGGGAGGAACTAGCCTGCCTTCACTACAACAGGCTTGCACAAATGCACAGGTGCACACACCCGCAAAAGAAGGGAGGGAGATTTTCATGTAGAAAACAATTTAAGAAATGCACAGGCATTCTGTTCAAGCTGCACAGCAACTGTGTGACAAAACTCTCCGAAATACCTCCAAGTCCTCTTTTCACCGGCAATTCCAAAAAACCCACACACTTCCATAAGCACATGCCCTGAGGCTTACAGAGATCTCTTAGACACACTAGAGAGAGATGAACAAGGAACTCGGGATAATAAGAATCACCCCAAAGCAAACTAAATTGCTTGAGGAACCACCTGGTACACAAAGGAGATGTCCACTGGCCATGATGTGTGGGCCAGACACCCAGCCATCAACCAGAAGCAGTGCAGTGCCCCAACCAGGCAGTAACTCAAGACAGGGACGGCATCAGCCTGCCCGGCACTGCCGTCTTTTGTGGCAGACTCAGTTACAGCCTCACAGCAGGAGGCACCAGTAGCCTGCTCCTTGGTCTCGGTGTGATAGCTGGAGGCGGAAGGGCAAAGCACGAGAAGCATTGACAGAATAGTGGCAAAAGCCCAGCTTTCTCCTCTCTGCACAATGCAGTCAACGCTCGCCAAAGCTGGGAAACTCAGAAAGTGGGCATCTTTTTGAAAAGAAGGTTTTGCCACAGATACTACAAGGAATAAGCAGCGCTGGTTTGGGGTAATGGCTGAAGAGCTTTTAAGGCTGCTGCTTTTTATCAAAGGTATTCCATTAGAAATTACAGCACACATTTTTATTCCACTCTGCCAAGGTGTGCCAAATGGAGCTGAAGGACCACACAGCTCTGGCATGTGGAAGTAGGGGGCTGAAGCTTGCTCCCTGATTTGTAAACAGCCTGCCTCGCCTAAAGACCTTTCTGCTCCTTCTCATTTCAGTAATTTCCGCCTGCTTATCTGTATGCCTCTGTCGTCACAGCCCACGTAGAGCTGCCCCTCTGACACCAATCAGCCCTGTGCTGCTTCTCAGTCCCTTTCACCTCAGGTGAAACTGGTGCCTGTAGATATGCAGGCAGCGTAGGTCAAGAAGAGCTAGAGCACGCATACATTTTCTATGTTGCCTGCTATCTCCTCCTAATTGAAATGGACTCGCAACGTGTGTGTGTGTGTGTGTGTGGCTCAAGAATACCAGCTACTGCTCTTTGCCTGGTTTCAGGCTAAATTATTAGTGCTGAGAAAACCCGAGCGAGCAGGATCAGAAAAGCCAATTTGAGTTCCATGTCCTTCACTGTGCTGGCAGTTTTCTTTGTTTCCTAATGAGAGCTTTGCCACTGCAGCTATCAATTATCAGCAGAGAAGGTCACCTCTTCAGGCTGCTGAAAAAGTTTCCCATTTACAGCTGCTTCCAATTTAATACTATATTTTAATAGAAATATTTGGTTACAAATTTATTTTTCCATGTCAACCGCATGGGCTTTTGCCCCTTGAATGCAATGGGGATCACAAAACTGCATATGCATGAATGAAGACTTAGTTTGAATAGAACAGGCGGGGCAAGATCAGACCAAAACCTACCACCCTGTCCTCACTTCATCTGCACGTGCTTCGCTAGCTCAGAGCGGGAGGAGATCTTGCATATTAAATGCACTCTCTGTTCACACACAAGTCACGCTAGGAATAACACACTAACTTACTCTTCAAAGTGATTTTCCACCTGCATTTCTGTGTTAAGAATCTACCCTCTAATACTATAGATAGATGCAAGATGCACACACATAGGGCAGGCTTCCAAAATGACCCAGCCAACAAAAGAGACTGTATGTATTTTAACCAAGCCTCTAATCATCTTGATTAGGGATGCAATAATGTTCTGCTGTGTACTGAAAAAGCCTGCCAAAACTTGAAGCTACAATCAACTTGATGAAAACAAACACGTAAACACAGAAATCCATACAGGTTTTTGCAGGCTATCTTAAGGAACACCAGACACCAAAGCAGATGCTCTGCCAAAGATTTACCACTAAAGAGATTATAATACATCTCTGATACAAAGACAGGTCCAACAATCTGAAGCATGGCTTACACCATCCACCTGGTTTTAGAGGATGTGGTGACAAAGCCGCTTTTGGGGAAAGCTGAAGCAACCGTTCCTAGTTACCTATTCAGGAAAGCGTTTATTGGAACAAATACGAAGACTGTGTGAATATACTTGTGATTAAAATAATTTCTAGTCAGGCAGGCACCATCCTGCAAGCAAACTATCAGCATGGGTGGTCCTTAAGCATGTTTTTAAGGGATGTTTATCGCTTGCTGCAGACACAGTGCACTTGTTCAACAGATCTCTTTCTTTCATCCGCTCACCGATTCCCACAAGTGTTTGACGCATGGGGAACGTCTACCCTTTCTTAAGAGGGCAAACAAAACTGGCAGCTGCTGCAGTAAAAAAGGCCCCTGCAAGCCACAGGAGAACTGGCTACACAGGGGAAACCGCAACACTGGTGTCGAGCAAACAAAAGCAGCAAAACCGCATCAAGTACGGGAGGTACAGGCAGGTAGTTAACACAAGATTTTCTTCTGACTTCTTTCAGGTTCAGGAATTGTAGGGGTTGTTTTTTATATTTGTTTCTGTTTTAAAGTTCACACAAAAAGAGTTATTAGCCTTTTTATAAGGAAAAATATGGAACTTGAGCTGAAGCTTACCGAGGTGTCTTCGCACTGTTGCCTGTGGGCTTTGCACTAAGCCAATAACAAACCAGATAAAGTGTGCGCAGACTTCGAAACAAGCTGTATTTTAAGGATGAGTATCCCTTCCCTGACTTCAGCGTGGGAATACTTGCACACCCTTAGGTTTCCCTTGGTGCTACTTTTGTATTGGCTCAAAACCATTCAAATCAGAAGCTCAAAAAGGGACTTTTGTTATCTAGTCACAAAATCTTGGTTGATATAATTTGTTTAAATTCTCAGATTGCACAGAGCTAAATATGTCTTTCATGACTGCTCCATGAATTATAGCTACAGACTTTAAAGGCCATTTTGTTACGTGGAAATTGCCTGAGGGTTCGTTGCTACTGCAAAATAACGTTCAGATACTGTTTGGCAGCCGAGTCCCCGTAGCAGCAGCTCGAGCTGTTCTACGAAATTCGGGAAGCTGCAGTCAGAGAACGACAAACCCATGAGCAGAGAAGGCAATTTTCTGAGCAGATTGCCTAAGGCTAGGATTAATTTTCACAGAGGGTTAATAATTACCGCAAGACGCACCGTTTTTAGCGCAGAAAATTCACTTCATTTCATCAAAAACACAATGGCCACAACAAACAAGACAAAAGGTGGAAGAGAGAAGGCAAAACGCAACTCAAAGAAAACTGAAACGGAAACCCAACTTTCAAAAACCTTCCTATCCGACTGTCCTTGTGGAAAGAGAAGAAACTTGGTTCCAGTGCTGCACTAACAAGGCACCTCACACTGCAGCAGCTGTAAAATGTACGTTTGGGGATGCACTTGTTCAAGTTTTCTTCTAGCTTCAGGTAGCCAGCTGGGTGGGTTTAGCAGTGCAGGAGGAGCAGAAACAAGCAACGCATCCTACATCTCCCCTCTCACCAGCTTAGTTCTTGACCGTAATGGAGCAAGACTCTTGTAATTCCAGCAAAGCAAAGCTAAAGTCCATCTGGTTGCCATTGCTCCCAGCGTTAAGTTTCACTTCTACATTTCATGAAAAACAAAAACCATGCTATACTTTTTGCTTTATGCACACTAAAGCAATACTGAGGCACCACAGAAATGTACAGAATGGCTCTGCCTCATCCAGCGAGACAGAAATCTTCAAAGTTACATCAAAATCTACTTGTTCTCATATTTGTGTTTACGCTGCTCGCTTGGTTTTGACACCCGCGACTTCATGGCAGACTACAAATCAAAGCCACCAGGCTCAAAGTCCACAGGAGCCTTCTAAAATAATTTATCTGGGTGCTATTTCAGGTCCTCTGTGAGCCCCAGTTTAACCAGCAGGTTGCATGCAGCCAAGTCCCCTGTGGACGATTTCACAAGCGCGCTTAACCCATTCAAGTCCACTCCTCTCCTTTCCAAGGCAACCTAAAGTTGAGTCACTGAAACAATGCCATACCTCCAGGCACTCTCCTGCTTCTGTCCCAGGGTCAACCCAGAAGCCCCACTCACAGACAAGACAAGACAAGACAAGACAAGACAAGACAAGACAAGACAAGACAAGACAAGACAAGACAAGACAGCAGCTCCAGCCTGCCACCACCCTTGCTGCAGGTTTGAAAACAAACCAAACCGTTTCCATCAACTTCTACTCTTGCTTTCTTCAGCTGACAATGAAGGCTCCTGGCAATGGAAGCATTTTACATCAAAATGCTCAGTAAACAATGGGTGCACTGTCCTGTTCCTGCCTGGCTGCCTGGAGGAAATAAAACAGTCCTCAAAGATATTACATGCTTTTCTAACTCCAAGATGGATTATTTTGCTCAATCTCAAACTAAATGCATGGACCTCTTTCTTGTGTCCAAAGAGCTTCGGAGAAAAAGAAAAAAAATCACAGGTTTGCCTTCCTTTGCCTGAAGGTTTCAAGTTTCTCAGAAGCTCTAGCTTTACTTCCTAAAGCCATTTAACCACTTGAGGGTTTATGTACTGCTGGAGGTCAGCAGGAATCAGGCTATTAAAAGCTAAAAGGCATTTTGCAACAAAATTCTAGTCACTTAGATCCAAACCCAGCATAGCTACTGTTTGGTTGGGTTTAGTCTGTGTCTATTACTTGTTTCTTTTCAAACCTGGGCATTAAGGTACCTGTTAACTTCTCATCAATGTCATTTTGCCAGTTTCCTCTCCTTTTCCACAAGAAATTGCCTACAGCCGTTTGCAGCTGATCAACACCCTCTTCCACAAAAGGCAGAAGGCACCCACACTCTCCCTTTCTCCTACAAAGGCAAAACACAATCTTAAAACTCTCTCCACCTCTCTCCTTGCCCAGCTGCCTTAGGTCTCAGTCCTTGGCAGAGAAAGGACAAGTGCAGTGACCAGAACTAAGATATGCTCGAGCTTGCTGCCCAGGATGCCTTCTGCTGACAACAACAAACAAAAGAGCTCTGCTCCTTTTGCTCATAGCTGGGGGACAAGAAAGAGCCTACAGTCTTTCCCTGAATGCAGAATTTTAGAGGGCTTTCAGGGTCTTGCTTATGATTTACAATCCCACTTCTGCACTAAATTTCCTTCGAGAAACTGCTCAAAAAACATTCCATGGAGCGGGAAACAGAATGGTCTCGTGCTTCCCAAGGGCTAAGTCCATCTGGTAGAAATCTTCAGGATATTTTTTGTTTACATTGATACTTCCCTGAGGGTCTACAGTTACATCGTACAAACTCACTTAGGAGAGCCCTGTGGTGTTCACAGACAACTACCCAAAACCCCAAAAAGCCCAAAAACCTTCATCCTACCAGGTGACCATAGAACTCCCTGCACAGTCAGCTGTCCCAGTACTCAGCGAACATATGGGACTTACCAGCACTGAGTACCGACGCTCTGCATGCACTGACTGTAGGTACATCACCCCCTGACCTCTCAGCGTATCATTTCCCCCCTTCTTCTTTTCAACAATCTTTACAGGCAAGACAAAAGTCACAGCAACAGAAGCAGTCGCTCTAACCATAAGGCCTGCTGCAGCCTCACTGATAAAACAGACACGGAATCATGGCGAGTGCTGCATTTTCACCATCCAGGTATCTCCCCCAGATGTACTGGCAAAAGGCACTCTTAAAATACACCTTCTAAAAGTGATAAAGTGTGCACAGCCATCAATGCTGCTCGTAGTCTCTGCCCTTTGGTGACCTGTCCTCCCATAGCTGAGCTTACCCTGCCAGCAACAGAGTCTCCTAACTCACCTTTACGGGCTCAGAAGGGATTTCTGATTTGAATAGTTTGGCTCTGGCATTCACCTTCAGATCTGAGATCTTTTCAAAGGGCTCTCTATGGTATTCCTCCAGGAGAGGTTTGAGATCTGGCGATTCCTCTCGCGCCTGATCTTGCACATCCATTGGTCTCACACAGGCAGTTGGTTTCTGCTGCATCGCGCTGGGCTTTGATGGCAAAGCTGTAGGAACCGTCCGAGAGGAAGGCCGAGTGTTGCTGCTCAGGTCAATGTCTGAGCCGTCCTGACTTTCCTCTTCCTCTGATCCTGTCACTAGGTCCTGAAACGATTTTCTTTGACTGTAGGTCAGCTCCTGGCTTTTGCTGCTCTTTTCTGACTTGGAACTGACGTGCAGGTCGGAACGCAGAGGTGACAGAGGTTCCAGTGGAGGAGGCAAAGGTGTCAGAAATGAAGAAAATGAGAAAATGGAGTAGTCCAGATCATGAGCACGACCTTCACCAGCCGCACGCCTGTCACTTCCCTTGCGATGAAGACCTTCGTGACTTTCCTTGTCACCACAACTGCGTTTGCGACTTTGGCTCTGACCGTTGGATGAGCTGCCGCTCTGCACGTGCAAACCTGAATGCGGTTTTGGCCTTGATTGTGCCTTTTCGCAGGGACTTGAGCGGTGAGCAGGAGGAGCACTTACAGCCGTAGTGGGTGGATGGTGGGCTGTGTCGTGGAATGAAGGTGATGATGTAGGGCTGGTATTTTCATCAAGGGAGTGTGGGAAATGAGGTGCTTCAGGTGAGACCGGAGGAAGGACTTCCTGAAGCCCTAAGAAATTCCATTGGGTTTTGGAGTTGATGAGCCCCATGACATCCTCATAATTGCCCAGCACGTTCCGAATTTGGTTTGACAAGTCATCTCCTTTATGAGTCTGCAACAGAAGAACAGAGGCAGAAATGGAAAAAGCACGGACCCTCAACTTCAGGAGACTCAGCTCTGTAAGAGAGATTCGTCAGGATCTTAATTGCATCACCGTGTATCACCACAAGCAAAGTTAGGCAAGCTCATCTTGATCCTGCAGTGCAGTCCCTCCAAAGCAAGTGGGACTGCTCTGCTCACTCTTAGTTCTTCTGAGCCAAACTTGTAGGTGTGCCTGCAGTCTTCAGGAACACTAACAGCAGACCCGTTTGTTTCTATCACAGCTGCACACAGACAGGCAGCCAAGCTGCTCTTGGGTGCTCTCCCTCAAATTCCCAAACTACAGGAAGTAGCCTCCAAATGAATCTGCCCAGCCCAAAGACCTTACTGCGCTTGCACCATCTTCAGAGCTTTAAACACATACTCTGATGAGCTTAAGTTAAGCAGATGGGAAGATGCTGGTTCTGCACGTGTCACACTCAACTCTGCTACACCATATGCAGAAGCCACAGCTCTGCTCTTACGCTCCAACCATCTTTCCTCCTCTCCCTCCACCACACCGCCCCCCCCCCCCCATCATTACCTTGTAGGGTGCTGCAAAGACGGGAGGCTTCTCAGGGAGCTTGTTTTTCTCCTGCTGAGCCTCCCCAATTCGTCTCTCTCTCTCTCTAGCATGCAGCAGGTTTCTGTCCTCATTGCATAAGCTTTAGGAAAGAGAGAAAGAAAGGATGGTTAACGCTTTACACCACTGTTACCAACGAGTACCTACTGTGCTTCTCAGACAACAGTGCATGTCCAGCATGAAAGTCATTTTGAACAGGATGCTTACAGTTGGCAAATCAGTTACGTCATGTCACCGCATGGTGCTATAATACATACAAGGTACAGCAAGCATCCTTCTCAGGGCTTTCTACTCTTGATACCATACATCAAGAAAGGTGGGAAGGGAAAAACTATCCGTCCATTGAATCGTCAAACACTGGTTCCAGACTCTTTTCAGTGGTGCTCAACAGCAGGATGAGGACCAATGGCCACAAACTAAAAGTCAAGAAGCTTCACCCCAACGTGAGGAAGAACTTCTTTACATCAAGGGTGGCAGAGCACTGGAACAAGCTGCCCAGGAGAGTAGTGGTGGCCCCCTCTCTGGAGACATTCCAAACCTGCCTGGGCACCTTCCTGTGTCATCTGCTCTAGGTGGCCCCGCCTTGCCAGGGCGGGTGGGCTGTATGATTGTCCTGGGTTCAGCAGTAGCAGTCATGTTTTTTCCTTTGTGTTAACTGGTGCAGTGCTGTGTTTTGACTTCTAGTTTGAGAACAGCGTTGGTGAAGCCGATGTTGTCGGTTGTTGCTAAGTGATGTTTACCCTGACCAAGGACTCTGTGAGGCTCATGCTCTGCCAGGGAGGAGGGGAAGCTGTGAGGAAGCAGAGACGGGGCGCCTGACCCGGGCTAGCCGGGGAGGTATTCCATACCACAGCACGTCATGCCCGGGGTGGGGGGTAACTGGGAGTTACCCGGAAGGACAGGAGCTTCCGGGTGGAACTCGTTTTCTTGGCCGGTGGTATCGTATTCTCTTCCCTTGTTATTTTCCCTTATCATTGTTTTAGCTGATAGTAGCGGTGGTGATTTGTTGCTGGACTGTTCTTGTCTCAACCCGTAGGAGTTGCACTCTCTCGATCCTCCTCCCCGTTCCTCCGGGAGCGGGGAAGGGGAGAGCCCCGGTGCAGGGGGGGGGGAGAGAGACACGGACCTTGATTGTTGTCAGCTCGGCACCACTCACTGGGAGTGAGTGAACAAGTTACCTGACTGGGTTTAAACCACGACAATGATCTCCAGAGGTCCCTTCCAACCCTCACGGTTCTGTGATTCTGTCTAACTCTTCACCTGAGGGTAAAAAAGAATCTACTATTTTGAAGGTGTTGCCACTTTCAGAGACTGAACTTTGCCAGCTTTATAAAGAGGCTTGAAAACTTAAGTCTTTACTTTAAATTGGCAGTCAGAAAGCTGCTTGCTTACCTGCCAAACCATGCAGTTCCATTTAAAGCAATCGTGCAAATGTATTTAAAGTGGTGGTCTCAGAAATCTGGAAAGCACCAGGTCAAATCCCCCTGTTCCTCCTCAACCACATACGCATACACTCAATTCCGCCAGCCCCACATCAAAACAGCAATAAAGCTGCGTCACATGCGCAGCAGAATAAATTCACGGAAAGCCAGATACTTTAAACTACACCATCTCTGTGAAATACTCCTGCAAAATCTGGGACTATTAATGGACATTTGTCAAGCAGCAGCACGGAGGCACAGTATGTGGATGCAGGCATTGGCCTCCTCTCCTGCTTCTACTCTACTCACAGGCACACTATGTGGATGCATTATTTTTCTCTCTTCCCTCCTCTTTCTACCCTACCGCACAGTCTACTGCATACATGCAATTCCTATATTCTTCTTAGTACACTCAACTTCTCGAGCGTCCCAGTTTGGAAGGGAAGAGCCTTGCCTTCCCCACCACTGACATTTTCTCAAAGACCACACCGATGATCCCCTACTGAAGGTCAAGCTAGAGGCCTGGCTTTCCTGAAACATTTAATCAAGAGGTCCAATTCCTGCAGAAGTGGCTTCCTGAC
Source organism: Pezoporus flaviventris (assembly GCF_033815535.1). Taxonomy (NCBI): domain Eukaryota; kingdom Metazoa; phylum Chordata; class Aves; order Psittaciformes; family Psittacidae; genus Pezoporus; species Pezoporus flaviventris. The sequence goes on along the minus strand of NW_026892550.1, from coordinate 57,912,449 downwards.
ACAATGTGAGCTATGGAAAACTGCTGTCTGATGGCAAGCTTCCTGCTAGGCCCTGCTCCCATGTGCCCTCCTGCCACCCAAGAAAACGGCTGTGTGACCTCCAAGACATCAAGCGTGTCCCTAGCCTTGGAGCCAAGCCAAGCTTCACAGCCAGCCAGTGGCGCTAACACTTATGCTGTAGCCCCTCTTAGCACGCAGCCTATTAAAGCAACGGGCTGATTCAGCAGGCCAGTAAATCATGCCAGTAAGTCATCATACAAAGGAAAGGGAAAGGATGCCGCAAACTTAAGCCTTTGCCACTTGAAGTGCTCCCAGTCTCCCCACATGCAGAGAGAGCAGGTAGTCAGAGCTAGAGAAGAGGTCAGCTGTTAATGAAGCAGCCAACCTTCCCGTCCTGCTTCCCCAAAGCTCAGGGCTCTGTCATCTTGCAGTCTGCAACGTAAAGCCACCTCTTGGCTTCAAGCCTGTCGAAAAGCACCACTGTGAAAACACACTGCGGAGCGCCAAACTTCTGCGCAGGATATACCACCAGTTTTAATTCCTTGTAATCATCCCTCGCCTGAAGCACAGGGGAGCAGGGTGGGGGGGGCTAAAGAGCAACGAGAGGAGTTTCTCCCCTTGGCATTTCTGACCCGCTCGTTAAAGCATCCTAAAAGCTAACAAGGCATTTAACGGGTACCTTAAACAGCACTGCGTCATCAAACACCGTGACTTCAGAAAAGCTGCCTCCCCCATGCCGAGGGTGAAGTTGACTTTAGACAGGATGCCCCCCGCCCCCCAGCAGCCAGAACACAGTCACCCGAAAAGGATTTAACCGCCACTGCTGCATTCGCTTGAATTCTACTGCCTGACAGCAACGACATCGGACCCTTCGTTTCCGTACTCTTCTCTACAACCATTTCCCACCTATCCAGCAGACCTGCACACAGGCAGACGCAACCTCCCATTTACACTGCCAGTTCTCCAACCCAATAGAACAGAAACCATTTACCACCCCTTCAAACAGCGCTGCGGGCAACCACAGAAACCTGTTTAGGCTGGGCTGGCTACAAGAGAAAACCACCAAAAGAGATACGGACAAGTCCCCAGGGGAGGAGAAAATCAGTTTCCCAGTGATGTTAACTTGCTGGGGAGGGGTTTGACAGCGAGAATTAGGACTCTGGGTTTCCAGCTAAAAGCAGCTTTATGCTGAGCTGAGGCAGCGGCGCCTCAGTGAGCGAAACGCATCAACGGAATCCAGCCAGGACGCCTCTCCACACACACCGCACCAACAGCAAACTCTGCCCGGCAAGGAGCGAAGGCATCATTACCACACCAACAGCGACACAAGCTCTTTAACGCCCTACCTCGACTGGGCAGCCGTCGCCAAGTTTAACGCCCCAAGTGTCTTCTCTCCATGAGTTCTCTCCCCAGCTACCCAGGCTCTACCCGGCTGCCAACGCCTCCTCGTCCATGTGGCGGTGCCGCGTCGCCCTCCTCCGGACGCCCGTCAGCGTGCGGCTCCAAGCGGCCACCGCACCGCAGCCCTCGCTCCCCGCAGCCCGGCGCCCCGAGCCCGGCCTGCCTCACACTCATCTTGACAGACATCCGGGCAGCCGCGCCCTCCTCCGGCGCCAGTCATGCCCGGCCGGCGACGAGGAGGACGATGCGGGCCTCGGCACTTTCAGCTGGGAGGGGGGAACTCACGGGGGGGACCGGACCTGACCACACGGCCCTCTGTGAAAAAACAAGATCTGGCTCGCAGCGTGCCAACATCAACCGCGGCCCGCTGCTCTTTTAGTCCTCTGTCGCTTTATGGGGAGCGGGTCTGGCAGCAGCTCACTGCCCCCACGAGTACCCGCACTGTGGTGCGCCCACCACCCTTTTTAGCAGCGCTGTCATGGTACGACCCAACCTCCTAAATTGGGCAGGCGGTTCTGTCAGTCAGCGCAGCAGAGCGGCGCGATTGGACAGGAGCGGGCGGGTGGGCGGGCACTGCCGCCGCCGCCGCGCACGAGTCTCTTCAACCTGGCCGCTTGCCGCCGGCGCTCTGTGGACAGCGGGCGTAGCGCTGCGAGCGGCGGCTCCCTGCCCGCTGCCGCATCCCTCCCAGCGGCTTGCGCGTGTGCGTATGGGTGTGCAACGTTTGCTTGCTTTTGTAGAGGAAAAGAGGCTCGCGTGGCTTTTAGCGTTTTCAAAAGCAAGTACAGGACGCACGTGGCTACGCAGGTGTAGCGAATGGAAAGCCGAGGCGGCTGCTGCTGCTGCTGCTAAACTTGCAAGTACCCATGCTTGAAATTGCAGGCTAAGAAACTTGGGGAAAATAAAGCCTCTCACCCAAATTCTGCTGGGCTCTAGGCCTGCTGGCGGTTTGTAGACTCCCTCGAAAGCAGCTCTGCTGGCCTTTGCGTGCACAATGATAAAACCAAACTGCGCCTGCAACTCCTTTCCTCCAGTAATTAACCAAACATTTACCCAACTTCTTTCAGAACAGCTGAGATTTAAACCAACACTGAAACAAGGTTACACTCCTCATTTTCTGGTTCAGGGCACAACTCCCATCAAAGCACTGGGCAGATAACCAGGGAACAGTTTATACCCCATTTATAGCAAATAGTAAATTACAATTTTAGAGGCCATTTACAGAAAGCTTCTACATAAAGCTACATAATTTTAAGTGCATAGTTTAAAAATGTAAAAACAACCAGAAAACGGTTGGGTTCTTCCCATTCCACATCTTTGTCCCGAAAGGAAAGATCCCTCAGGGGAGGACTCCTCACGCTCTTCCCCTGCTCCAGCGTGGGCTCCCTCCCAGGGCACACAGTCCAATGTGAATCCTCCCCAGAGGTGGCAGTTCTTCAGGAATGGCTCCAGCATCAGCCCCTTCCATGGGGTGCAGTCCTTCAGGAACACTCTGCTTCAGCGTGGGGCCCCCATAGGGTCACAAGTCCTGCCAGCAAACTCGAAGGTTACGGAAGGGGCCAGGATTTTCTTTTTCCCCTTCTTACATACATTATCCCAGAGGCGCTACCGCTGTTGCTGATGGGCTTGGCCTTGGCGGGTCTGTCTTGGAGCCAGCTGGCATTGACTACACTGCACACGGGGGAAGCTCCTGGCAGCTTCTCACCGAAGCCACCCCTGCAGGCACCACCCCAATACAACTCAGCAAAGCTTTTGCCTGTGCAGGCTACACAGACCCCCTGCTTAGGGAATTTCAAGGGGTGCGACTTGTCATATGGCTTGCAGGATATGTCATACGGCTTGCAGCATATGTCAGTCATATGGCTTGCAGCAGGTTCCAATGCTAGATGTGGACATAACGTACACTATCCAATATCACAGCATGGAAGAAACGCGCTGCACCGCAGCGAGCCAACTGTATCTACACCCCCCCCAGATGTAGGCAGCAGTCTTGCATTTGCTCTGCGGTATGAGGTTTAAACACGCATTTTCTTAACGGGTCAATGCTTTAATGTTTTCCTGCATAATCAGTCTTGTAGTCATGGAAGAAGCCATTGAAAAGAAGGCTTTTCACTATGATACTGAATGCAGTTACATTTCTTATTTCTCCATGCCATAATTCAACTTCTGTATTTCAGTGCTTGTCTCACTAATGCCTATGAAACCCTGCGAGACAGTTAAAAAACCTAACCCTGCTTCACGCTGCCTACCATCCATTTCTTCAAAGCATAGAGGCACAGACTTCTGCTGAGGCTCTGAAGAGACTGCAAACCTGCAAATAATCAAGAGGATGACCCAATAGAACTGTGGCACAGAGGTACCTGCTGGCCTTTTTTTGAACATATTCCTTAAACAGATACACTGTGATGAAAAGGGCACTTAAGAAATGTTAGAATCACTGACACCCAGGCACTGACCAAGACATGACCATGAACCACTGGTAGTCTTCAGGACAAACCTATCCTGGCAGTGAAATACCTGCTTACAAGAGAAGGGGAGTCAGTGTTCGTAACAAGCTCTTTGGGTCTTGCTCCTCGAGCCTCTACCCCAGTGCTGTCATTGCCCCAACAACAAAATGAACGCCATTTTCATTGCAAGACTTGATGAAAAACGCTAAGTTCCTGGGGAACATTTCAAGTCTGATAAATGAGCGTTTCCCTGAAGAAAGCTTCCTGCCAGAACATACCCCGTAACCTGTAGACCCCCCCCCTTGCTTCTCTTTTCAACATTAGCACACTGCAGCTTTTCCCACCTGTGTTTTTATTCACTGATCAGGGATAGAAGTGTCCCCTTTTTCAGGTCCTTGTCTCTGACAGATGTGTTGCAAGTGAAGGAAACTGACCCCATTAGGTACAATGCAAACAAAACAAATCGATAACATAAGCTTCTTGTACTCTGCAGCTTATCCTTAACTCAAAAGGGCACTTCTGAGGTGAAGAGGATTACCAAAGTAATACTTCTGAAAAACCTAACAGGACAAGCTTCCTACTGGTGATCCTAATTCCAAATGTATTTAAGCTGTTTATGAGCATGTGAATTTTAGAAGATCCATTCTTACCTACTTATGCACTGAATAAAAATGGGGGTCTCCAGAGAAAGCCTCTCATTTAAATAAACACTGCATAGAAATTCAAATCCAAGAGAAGAACAAGCAAAGGTGTGCAGGCAACCTGGATGCCGTTGTTTCTCGATTCTGAATTCCTGAAAATGCCGCGCTACTGACCTCAGGCATCAGCGATGAAGCACAGGTGGTGGGAACATTAGATGTATTTTATGTACACAGCACCATCTTACCTGGCCATATACTTACAATTTTACATGGGAGAAAGAAAAAAATCCACAACACGACTCAGAGGTTTCAAGCCTAAAGTGACAGCGTTTCCATACAAAGTGCAGGTGCTGATACATTGCCCAACCCAGTACTTCCAGACGGAAGTGTGGCATCTCTTTGCTCTCCATTTAACAGTGTCTGCCCTGAGTGTTGGTTCAGTCCTACTCACCTCACACACCCATGGATTTTCAAATCTCTTCCCTTGTTCCTCTGTTCAACTGAGTCCTCCTGAAGCACCTGAGAGTTTTCCACATGTCCCCAGAGCTTGGGGAAGTCAGTAATTTTCACCTGCTGTGAAATTTCCTTGCTCCTGGGTCTCTTCTGTTACAATGCTACTTAGGGGGCTGGCTGGGTGGGCACGCATGGGGGTAATATTACGAAATAAATCTTTGCACATTGTGTTTTCAAGAAGCATTAAATAAAACAAACACCAACAGAAAGAAAAACTTAACAGTAGCAATCAGTACCTAGCGTTGGTTGCAAGATTCCAACAAAACCGAATCAGGGACTGTTCAAAGGGGAATACAGCATCCCTTACCTCAAGAAAAAATGCAGTGTGACATTACACTAATAAAGATATGATAACCCATTAAGTTTCTGGCACAAATCCCAGAAGCTTAAGTATTGTGAAACAGTCAAGCAGAGTACCAATGAAGAAGGAATAGATACCAAGCGATATTAAAATCATTAAATGCATGGCTAGTAAGCTTTCCTAAAATCCCTTTGCTGTAAAGTAGAACATCTTGCGTCTTTCTCCACCAGTAGTCCAGGAATAGCCATGCAGCCTGTGCTACTGTAAAGCACAGGTTATAAACCATAAACCACACAATTTTAAGGGCTCCATGTACCTGGAGAAATAGATTCACCTGATCCCCGAACTTCTGCTTCCAAATACACTTGGAAGGCAAGAAAAATTCAGAAACCCATACGTGGAAGCATACACAAAAACCAGCTTAACAAGGTGAATGAAGCTGTGTGCTGTAAGCAGTGGCAAGTCTGAAGAAGGCTGAGGCAGCAAAATTCTCTGCTGACCCTGAATCAGCAAAGCACTTTTACATAGCCTTGCTTTATAGCACCTTCTTAAACTTGGCACTTTCCAGAGCCAAAGCTGACTGCCAGCAGCACATCCTTGCTGGGCAAATCATGAAAAGCAGTTAGATTTCACCACACAGCATAGCTACGGTGAGGCTAGAGCAGCAGCAGGCCAAAGGGAAGAAACTGAGTAAAATACCTGAGAGAATCAAAAAAAAAAACCCAACGACTTTAACAACAACAGAAGACTAAGTTGGATGCAGCCTGTTACGAAAGAAACTGCTTTACAGATGTTAGGAATCGAACACTTCTGAGAAAAGAAATTGAAACAACCCTTTCTCCTTCAATATTTAAATTGATGAAAATAGATTTCAAAGAGAAATCACCTTCTCCCAGGAACCAGACCGCAGCAGAGGCTGCGCCCTACAAGCTTTTGACAGCCATCAGGAGCAATTTGCATCATCTTCCTTGGCATTATCCACTTATCGTTCCGAATGCCATAAAATATTCCATAACCATATGAACCAGCACTGCTTTTCTCAATCCAAATGCGTGCAGAAATCCAAATGAGTGCAGAAATCCTTACTTTAAAGGCTGGCTTGCTTCACACAGATCACTGGGATGGCAACATTGCCCCCTGCTACGCTGAGGCTGTGAAAAGGACAGGATGCGAAGCAGTGGGGCTGGTGCAGGAAGTATCAAGGCAAGGTATGTTGTAAACAAACACCTCACCTCCCTGCGATGAGTAGTTTCCATGGGACAAGGGACTGCTCTCATCCGTGAGAATCACAGAATCATTTAGGTTGGAAAAGGACATGAAGATCATGCAGCCCATCCATTAGCTAGCACTACCATGTCCACCACTGAAAGGTGTCCCTAAGCGCTACATCTACACGAGGGTCACGTTGATATCCAGTGTTAATCACTGTCCGTTTTGCAGCAGATTCTGGTTTACCAAAGAGCTGATGCCTTTCGTAAAGACAGAATGTTAGATATGAGACTCCTCCTCTCCCACTCAGTCATTATGATGCTTGCATTGATGGGGGGACTATTGTTTTCAAACCTCTCAGAATTTGTCACAGCACCTGGGAAGCCACGAATACATCAAATTATCCATACCTGTCGCTGCTGCTCTTGTCCATTATGACGCCTTCAGGTGAGTCACGTCAATACTAATGGAGTATCTTCAACTGGAAGACGAAAAAAAGATATCAAGATGTCACTCAAGCTGTGCTTCAAGGGTCACAAAGGCCAACCCAGGAACGTCCTTCCTCAGAGTCAGCAGAGAGAAAAAAGAGAAAGTCAAACGAGCAAACGTGAAAAATCTTGGGTCTCCAGAGCAGCGACTCATTACAGTACAGTGATGGCCAGAATGCCTGTTACAGCAAACAAAACATAAACCCCAACTGTTAATTTCCTTTGTCTGTGTGTTTCGGTGCACACAGTCTCCAAAGTTATTTTTCACTGCAAAATTTAAGACTCACCCCTCTGCACTCTCCTGCAGGTATTTCAGAGCTGTGTGAATCCCTCAATTCTCCCCAGCAGCCTAAATCGTCTTTCAGTTACGTTCAGGACGATGGTGTGAAATACTACACAACAGGAAGGTTAGATGTAACCTAAAGAACAGATTTCTTCCGCAAGACAACAAATCCTTTGAATTTCTGAGGTTCACTAGTTTGACAGATTTCTGCACAATCCTCAATATTGGCAGGCTGAGGCACAATCTCTGCATCAAACACACCTACAGTTCAAGACACCGACTTCTGGAAAAGCTCGTAAATGCTGGGAATGCTCCCGTAAACACCTCTGCTGGTTTCAGAGAGACCTGTTAGAGCCACAAACAAGCCACAAGCACTCATCACTATATTGTAACGAGTGTTTGCAGAGATTGGCCTTAGATGTTTAGGAACAACAAAATATGTTCAGTATTCACCTGCCTGGAACAGCAAGGCAGCAGGAGCCCCCACGTGACGCTGGCTCTCACGGCAGGTTTCCCAAAGGACTAGCAGCTACCGAAGCCAGCATCTGTGCCAATCTCTGCTGAGCCCTTCATCATTCAACCCAGCGAGCTACATGGCAGCTGTTCTGAATACCTGCCTAAAGCAAGGGGTCTGGGTCAAGATCTCCAGGGAGCTATGCACAGAGCCTGAGCTGTCCCACTGGCATCCCAGGAATTCCAGGATGAATGGGAGAACCAAGATACCCATTTTCCCCTTCCCCCAGCAGTGATGCTGCATTTCAGGGCAGCTCTTAAAGAGAACTACAGGCTTGGCCAAGAGTATGACAAGCCAGGCTATAGGCTCCACTACAGTTAGTTCAACTTCAAATATGCCATCAGGGCACTCCCTTCAGACAGCCAGATAGCCCTGTGATGAATGGAAACAGCTGTGAAAAGGGGAAGGAGTGGAGAGAAAAAAACCAAGCATTAAAAATACAGCTACAGATTAAAAGGTAACTCCAAATACAAATTCAAAGCAGCAGAGTTGAGGAAGCAAGGAGAAAACAAGGGGAAGGACGTTGCATCAATTACCGCAAGAGAGCGACCCCCTCCCATCCCTGTAACAGCAGAAGAAAAGAAACAAGCCTGGAAACACAAAGACATGGAGAGCAAGCCTAGATTAAAGCGCAGGAACACCTCAGTAGAAGCAACAAATCTCCAACAGGAAGAAATGCGACTGAAAACATTCCTGTTTCAGTTTGTGACATTCATTTGCAGCATCTCACACTCCTGAGTGAGCAAAATGATTTACGGCTGGGGAAGAGGCCACACTAGCATGATGTGAAACCTTGTGAACCCACTTAGAGCAAGTGACAGTCAACAGGAGCACAGATGCTTTGATGACTAGATGAAGGAGCTGATCTCTGGGTCATGGTTTTAATCCCACCTCAACCTGCAGCTAGCGAGACTAAGTAGTAGATGTGCACACTAAGTTTACAGATCTGAAAGCAAACCAACCCTTAATATTTGTTCCCTCCTCAGAACCATGAAAAATGTCACTTTTGCTGGTAAATAAACAGCCTTAAAAGAACAAGAGGTCCACTTGAATTTAAAAATAAACAAAGGCAGGAGAAGCAGGAAGCACATACTGAAAGAATTCCAACTTCTTTTTAACTCCTGTTTCTTTAATTCTACATTCCTGGTCTCCAAACGTTCAGCCACTGCACGGATGTCACAGGGTAGTAACATATGCAGAGAGATGCATGCCCATGTTTGACTAAACAGGCTGCTGGGGAAGCCTGCTCTGTCACCAACTTATCCTTGACAGGGCTATGAAGCATGTGAGCGGCCAGCAGTAAAATCTACATTTCCCTGAACAATCCAGGGTTTGCAGGTGCCTTTGACAGGGCCAGCTTTTCAACCGTACTGATGCAGCATCCATTTGAGGGTGCACGGGCATTACTACTGTAACCTATTTCAACAAGGTACAAACGCCTTTGCTTTTACTTTCTGCAAACAAGCTGTGTATGTAAACCCAAGCTTTCCTCCCCGACGGCTTCTGGCCTAGCTGGTTAATTCAGTCAGGAGCTCCCGTCTTGCTCTAAAGCAACTGTTCCGTTATTAACTTACACAACGGGAGGTGGCAGAGCTCACGTCGCCGCGCGACGACCGCGACGGGCTGCGGGGAGCACCAACGGCTGCTGGCCCCGGCCCGCCCTTCCCCGCGGGTTGTCCCCGGCAGCTGCAGGCAGGCGCCGGGAAGCTGCTCCCGTCCGCCTTAACGTGCACCTCCGTGACGCCGCTGCTGGCCGCGCTTCGGCGCTCCGGCCTGATGCGGATAAGCCGCCCCGCACCGCCGCAGGGGGAGCGAATAACGTGAGCTAACAATGGGAGCTCCGTCGCGCCGCGGCGTGCCCGGGGGTTCCAGAACGTGCTAAGGGGCAGTAGTGCAGAACTGAGCCTGCGAGCGCTTCGAAGCCATTTTTAAATTCCTTGGGAACTGGATGAGAAAAGCAAACCACAGAAACAACAAAAACAAACCAAACCCCAAACTACCCCCCCCCCCAAAAAAAAACAAAAAACAACAAGAAACAACCAAAACCAAACCACACCCCCCCCAAAAAAACAAAAAACAACAAAAACCAACCAAAACCAAACCACCCCCCCCCCCCAAAAAAAAAACCAAAAACCAAAAACCAACCAAAACCAAAGCAAAGCAAACAAAACCCCACAACAGAACCCCACAAAAATAGAAGGGGAGGGTTGTGAGGCCTCACTTGCAGCACCGTGCACGGTTCCCATGTCCTCAGCGGAAGAAGGACATGGAGTTGTTGGAGCAAGTGCAGAGGAGGCCACAACAGACCAAGATAGGCTTGAGAGAGTTGGGGCTGTTCAGCCTGTAGAAGAGAAGGCTGTGTGGAGACCTCATAGCAGCCCTTGCAGCTCCTGCAGGCTTTGCTGAGTAACCCCCTTAGCTTGTGAGTGCAGTATTAAATCATCTCAGTCAAATACACTCTGTTAATCTAAAACACAATAAATGAACACATCTCTGATGCGATGCGAGTTACCAGTTCCACAAATTGCTCATGCGCTGAACAAGAGGATTTGCTCAACCCTATGCTGGAAACTACTCGCCAGGTGATTGCTTGGTGAGAGCTGATCCCTGCAACTCAATTTCTGAGATTCCCTGCCACTTCCACAGTCTTCTGTGATGTTTGGTTGAAGATTTTCTGTGGAAAGGGCGAATCCTGTGTCAGGTTCCTGTTGAAGAAAGCTTTCCGTCACGATAGCCTGATCCCCTACAGCGCTGGTGGGTGATCGACTGGTCTCCAGGGGCAGGCTCTGCACACATAAATAGTGGAATGCTGTTATTTCACAAAAAGGATACCGTATCAAAAGGCACAGAAATTAACAAGAATTCTAGATCTTTCTCCCCATCAGCCGTGCACAAACCAAAACAAGCTTCCAGCCTGTTCCATGGGAGGTTAGCGTAACACGCCTTGTGCAATGCGTTCAGCTGCCTCATTTTCAATCTTCCCACACACAGCTCCACATTCTTCTGCGTTTTCCTCAAAGAGCCGCAGGCACGAGATCCTGAACCAAAACATACTGCCTGAATGATTTCATTTTGGTGCAGCTGAACCTGTGGAGCTTATGGATCTTCAGTATACCACTTCCTACAGGAGACTTGAGATCCATCAAACAGCACTGAACTCGGAATCAAAACTGCACCGTCGTTTCCAACTTGAAAGCCCAAGTAACCGTTTTGCTGCCTGTACTGACTGGGGACACAATACTGCCCAGCCTCTTTCCACCTAACCCAGGTTCCCAGCCTGAACTTGTGCGCTTAAGAGCTTGCAGAGACACAGATTATGGCAAGAATCGGCGTGCCCTTCTGCAAATCTGACTTTGCAGACCGTTACCCTGCGCTTGCAGAGTACACGTATCAAGCCAAACGTGTACGTCAGCGCTCTCCTGTAGGAAAAGTTCTGGGCTTCTCCACCTTTCTTCCTTTAATACTGGCATGTGACCGTCAAGTCTACCTTAAATGCTGCTTGTGACATGCGTTATAACAACACGTGGCAGGACCTACTTACAAGCAGCTGCCTTATGAGGAGGAGCTGAAACAGACTCAGTGAGTCTGCCCGACACTCTTCTGTTCCTCACCTGCTTGGCTGTTTTGGCCTTCCTTTCGAGTTAAAACAGGACTCACACCTCACCCACCAGGACTGCAGCTGAGAATCCCCTTAGCTCCAGTGTGATCTTCAGATACAGTGGAGGTGGTGGTGGGGAAGAGGAGATGGGGAAATATAATTCTGGTTCATACAATTCTAGTACATATCTAATTCTGGAGTATTCATTTCTCATTGGAGCTTTCTGTAAAACCTCACACAACTAAAGCCAATTTTCAACAGCGGCTTTGGGCTGCTAGAAACCAAATGCTGTGCCTAGAGGAGATACTGCCCAGCCTCTTTCCACCTACCCCAGGTTCCCAGCCTGAACTTCTGCAGTCACTGGCAAGAAAATCCAAGGTTTAATGAGTGTGGAATTTTCTGCTTCCTCACCTTTAAGCGTGCAGTTTTGGTTTCAAGCACACCAGCTCCTGAGTCCCCACCTTATTATATGGGATGCTGAATTATGTAAAAAATAAATCAATCCATGTTTATTTCTTGGCAAAATTCCTTTCAATCAAGCTTGCCGTTTCCCAGTTATCACCGCTCATTGCCCACTTACGCTGCACTCTCCTCTTCGGGCAGTCCTAAGGATCCACTGAAGAAAAACTGCTGCCACATACACAGCAACACTGCTGCAGATACCTAGAAAGGACAACATGCTCTAGAACTCACAAATTAGAAAATGAGTTTCTTAATTGGTGACTGAGCTAAAGAGACAAATATTCAGGTATCACCTCAAAGTTATGCTGCCACAGGGTGAAGGCACGACCCTACTGGACAGGAAGGGTATCTCACTAAGTATCAAAGGATCTCTAACAGAACAAAGATGACAACAAGGGCTTTGAAACAGCCTAGTGATGATACCTTCTTTGCTCCTCTGACCACTTCTTTGGTAAAGAACTGCTCCGCCTGATACACGGTAACTCTGGACCTCGTAACAAAGAAAACCCCTTCCCAACAAGAAGAGGTGGGAAAGAGAGAGCAGAAACATACTCATGGCCCCTAATAGAGTAGATTTCAGGTGGCAAGAAAGAGCAAATGGAAAGGCACTCTCACATGCAGCTTGCAACTCAAATACTCCAGCTGCTGTTTTCACTCACACCCTTATGGGCACATTACAACCATGTATTTTCAAATCTTACCTCTTCAGTGCTACCCCAGCAGCCTCCTCACCTCTGCCAGGTGACAGGTCCGTGTCTGGATCACTTCGGTGCTCCCCCACCGGACTCCTCTGAGTTCAGCAGAGCTATGCCACCGGCCGCCGACTCCGAAAGATTAGCCCGAGTTCCTCCTGTTTGGGCACCGTTTGTGGCGTATCAAAGACGGACTCCAGCTCTGGTGAAATCTGAAGACCTTTATTTCGCATCTCGCATCCCTTTCGGTGTTTCCTAAGTGCTAAGCAGTAACTTTCACACTTTTACTCCCTTATCATCCCCATTTAGCAAAACTGCTAGGGGTTACAAATATTCACACTCTTTGGTCTGTCTTACCCTTCATTGTTCTCTTTACAGTTCCCAAGGCTTAGGCCTCATCAGGGCAACAGCACCTGGTATTTTCTTTACCATTCCCAAAGGCTTAAGCCGGACCAGGGTGATAACGCCTGGATCCATTTCTTTAACTATTTTTATCCCATCACCCACAGAACGCTTGGTGGATAAAAAACTGGTTGGATGGCCGCACGAGAGGAGTTGTGGTCAATAGCTCAGTGTCCAGCTGGAGACCAGTCATGAGTGATGTCCCTGAGGGATCAGTGCTGGGACCAGTCTTGTTCAGCATCTTCGTCGCTGACATGGACAGTGGGATCGAGCACGCCCTCAGCGAGTTTGCCGATGTCACCAAGCTGTGTGGTTCGGTTGATACGCTGGAGGGAAGGAATGCCATCCAGAGGGACCTTGACACACTTGTGAGGGGGACTGATGCCAACCTTAGGAAGTTTAACCATGCCAAGTAAAGGTCCTTCACCTGGGTCAGAGCAATCCCAGGCACAGCTACAGGCTGGACAGAGAAGAGATTCAGAGCAGCCCTGCGGAGAAGGACTTGGGGGTGTTGGTCGATGAGAAACTGAACTTGAGCCGGCTTCAGTGTGCGCTCGCAGCCCAGAGAGCCAACCGTATGCTGGGCTGCATCAAAAGGAGCGTGACCAGCAGGTCGAAGGAGGTGATCCTGCCCCTCTACTCTGCTCTCGTGAGACCTCACCTGGAGTATTGTGTGCAGTTCTGGTGTCCTCAACATCAAAAGGACATGGAACTGTTGGAATGAGTCCAGAGGAGGGCCACAAGGATGACCAGGGCACTGGAGCACCTCCCGCATCAAGACGGGCTAAGAAAGTTGGGGCTGTTCAGCCTGGAGAAGAGAAGGCTGCGTGGAGACCTCATAGCAGCCTTCCAGTATCTGAAGGGGGCCTATAGGGATGCTGAGGAAGGCCTCTTGATTAGGGACTGTAGTGACAGGACAAGGGGTAACGGTTTAAAACTGAAACAGGGGAAGTTTAGATTGGATATAAGAAGGAAGTTCTTTACTGTGAGGGTGGTGAGGCACTGGCATGGGTTGCCCAAGGAAGTTGCGAATGCTCCATCCCTGGCGGTGTTGAGGGCCAGGTCGGACAGAGCCTTGGGTGACACGGTTTAGTGTGAGGTGTCCCTGCCCGTGGCAGGGGGTTTGGAAATAGATCATCTTAAGGTCCTTTCCAACCCTAACAATTCTGTGATTCTAAGGTATGATTGTGGCTGGGGACTCCAGATGACTCCCACCATTAAATGGGGCTTTCTATCTTGAATTAGGCTGAAACTGCTTTCAAAACTGTTCTCAGCACTGCTGCAGTGCAGAGTTGTGCAAACCCAAGTACTTTATTCCAGATGCTCCACCTGAATTGTTTGCTGGCTGCTGTTACCACATCTGTATTTGTTTTCTGAACCTTTGCATGTTCTCTCGACTGGAGCCGGCAGCAAATAAAGCGCTTCTAGCCAAGAGATGACACTTAGATCTGCAGTTCCTTCCTGGCTCTAGCAGCAAGGTTGGTGGTGTTGCTGCCACTTAGTGGCATTCCAGCACAGCTCCTTGGATTCCAGACTGTTGCATTTCCGAGCTGTTCCAGCACAAGAAAAGCCACCAGGAAGCTGTGTGGTTCCTGCCATCTGACTTGCCTGGTGTGCAGGGGTTGTGGCGCTCCATCGCTCCAGGCCAAAAGCCCATGCCAATCCATACCTGCCCTCAGTTTGCCACCAGACCGGTGACTCGGGCTTCCAGTGAGTGCACACAACCTATGGTAGGTGGGGCAGCAGTGTCCTCACAGAGATCAGACACACGGGCACTGGGCTGCGCTGAAGAGAACGCACGTGTGCCTGCGGCTGCCTGCCTGGCTTCTGAATCACAGATTGGATTGGGTTGGGTTGGGAGGGACCTTCAAAGCCCATCCAGTCCAATCCCCCCGCAATGAGCAGCGACATCAGCTACATCAGGCTGCCCAGACAGACCCACATCCACCCTGGCCTTGAACGTCTCCGAGGACGGGGCGTGGACCACAGCATCCCATGGGCACAGTTCTGCCAGTCCCTGCCTTTGCCTTCTGTGACTTGGGCAGTTGGCTGGAGCTCCGGCGGGTGAAGACCGAAGCAAAAAACTGTCCCTGAGTACCTCAGTGTCCCTTCTCCATGCCCCAGGTAACTTGGTCTTTCATTTCCTTCTGCAAGGGGGCCACACTTTCCCTCGGCTTCCTTTTATCATTGACACACCTGTAGGAGTTTTTCTTGTTGCCCCTAACGTCCTTGGCCAGATTTGGTTCTGCCAGGGCTTTTACCTTTCCTAACCTGATCCCTGGCTGCTCTGACTTTTCCTCAGTATTCCTCCCAGGCTGCCTGTCCTGGGTGACAGCGGACAACATTGCCGTATCGTTACAGTACGGAACGCTGGACCCAAGGAAACATTAACCTCAGCGATACGGAGTAGGAGAGGAGAAAAACCAGTGGGAATCCCAGGAATCCCGTACCTTGACTGAACACGTCGCTTGTGTTTGACATGCCTTGTGCCCAAGTCCTCACTGCAGGAGCATAAAGGTTACAGAAAATGGTGGCCCAAGAGCACTGCTGATTTCAGGTAGTGATGGGTTACTAAAAGTGCCATTAGCATACAGAAAGCAGAGGCTGCCAGCAGGCTATTTTAGTGTTTGGAGAGCAGCACGGGGCTGAGAAACCGCAGTCAACTTGAACGCAGCTGCTTTGCCAAATGTAACATCTGGCTTTGAAAAGGATAAGCCAAGCCGAAGCGACAAAGCCAGACAGTTTATGGTACGTAACAAATCTCAAAAGAGATTAAACACAGTTGCAAAATGAGATTTAGTCAAGAAAGGCTCAATAAACAAACAAACAAAATCTGATTGCAAAGCAACCCCAACGTAGTTTTGGCTGCTTTAGCTGGGGATGGGGCCACTGCCTTGGGCACAGAGCTGAGTAGGGCCGTGGATGCTTGCTGCAGCCCCACGGCCTCCTGCTCCCCCTTTGCCCTCCCTGGCTTTGAGATGACCTCCCTGCTGGCACGTCACACCTCCTCCTCCTGCTGCGTCCCTCCTCTTCCGCTCCCCATCTCCATCCCACCTCCAAAATGAACCCTCCTCCCTTTAGCCCCAAGCAAGGATTGTAGGAAACAAACCTTTTGGGGTGCGAGGGGTAGGGAAATGATGGAACAGAGGATGCGAGTGACACAGGTGCAGCTGCACCCTGGCCAGCAGAGAGGGCAGCTTGTGTTCAACTCACCCTCGCTCCCCACCAGAACCACAGCAAGATCCACACATGTATGGCCACAACCACGAGCTGCCTTCCCATGCTCCTCTTCTTACCTTCCATGCATCTTGCAGCCGGCCTGGGGGAGACCTGCTGTCACACCACTTGAAACACTGGTTGATGGCAGTGAACTGAGTCCCAGTCCCACCTTGCCTGAGCAAAGGCACCACCAAGCTCCTCCTGTCTAAGCCTGTAACTAAAATTCCCACCAGATGCTCACATGGGGATGTTTCACATCTGGGTTATTTTACTAATGAGATACTTCTTTCCTTTACTCTTTCTTCAGTACCAGTTTTGCCACTGGGGCTTTACGTGTGCAGCAAAAAAGCGAACTGAGCCCCCCAAAAGTGTACCTTTTCTCTACGTCTGTAACAGGAAAGTGTCTGGTGGGTATTACAACAGGCTTCAGAATCCTCTACAGTTTACAGACTACGTTAGAAAACCACATCCATGCTTAGCAGACGCCTTTGGCGCAGTGTCTGATGCAGAAAGGACCTGAATAATGCACGAACTGTATCACAATAGTGCATAGAGACATGCAGAAATCATTCTTCCAAGGCACAGTCACACTGCCCAACATAAAACCAAATAATGGGAAAAGCCCCAAACAAGAACTGTTAAGGCCGTTGCAAAGAGCTCACCTCACACAACCCACGAGAAGCAGAGCTACCACGGGGCATGGAACCCTGTGGGATTCCCTGAGGCAACGGGATTTCCCTGTCAGCGAGTGCTCAGAGCCAGGCTCTGGTGGCTGCCGGCGGCTGACTCTGGCACAGTCTTCTCTGAATCCATTTCAGGAGGAGAAGAGGCTGATGCCTTGAATCATGACCCTCCTGCCACTCTGAGCACCTAGATTTGCACACATTCTTGTTCCCAAAGGAAAGGGCAAGGGGTGACAAACAGGGGAACAATTGAAACGGAGACTTCTTGTACATAAATTCATACTTAAACCTCATTCAGAAGGGAAACGCTAAGACCAGTCAGAGAGAAAAGGCAACCCGCAACTTCTCTACAAGAAGCACGAAGACGCTTGCAACAACTCATAACAAATGGGCTACTTCATTTATTGTTTATTTCCCCACATGAATGAATCGACCATCTCAGAAACTCCATCACACACAGGGCAGAAAACATCATTTACAAGACGAACCTGTGTCCCCAAAATAAGTTTCAGACGTACAGATTTAGAATGGGAACCAAGAGGGAAGGGAGAGGACAAAACAAAACCAAGGACATCGCAGTCAGACTTTGACCTTAATTTACAGAAGAGATCGCTGGGGGTTTCAACTATTAAATAAATGGCATCTTAAAAATAGATCATTTGACAGTTTCAACACGTGCATTATTTCTCCTAAATAAATAGGGCATGGAAATGGTTTCGCTTTGCTACCACAGCTGCCTCCTTTCCTTACGGGACTTCACCATCACCCGTTTCCCTTGGATTCATGATTTTGTTCCTCAATGGCAAATGTTATTTCCTCCACTATTACGTGTTTTGGTTTTAGTCATTCCTTCATTCCTTCATTCGCACTTGTTAAGACCTGATACAGGCCCAAGTGCAAATGATGAGCATCTTGCCTAACCCTTCACAGGCCTCTGAGCTGGCTCGAGGTGGAAACATGATGGCTTTTAAAAAATTAACTATTATTGAAACAGTCTCCTCTGTGACCTGCAACAAAGCACAGCTTCCTATGTAGCTTGGTACCAATGCTTCCTCAGATTGCTTTTGAAACAAAAGCCCCCAAATACTGCCTTGCACACCTGTGACATGAACTGCCCAGGATCCCATTTCCTCCAGTTCCAGGGGAGTTTGCTTTGGGAGTGGGAGCAGTCCTTGCATGACCACTGCCACACAGTAGCAGAGCACATGTGCCCTTTCCCAGCTGTAATGAGGCAAATGCCAGTACATCTGCCTTGCCCAGGCGTCTTCTTACCAACTCTGCTCACATAATGCACTTGCATGAGCTTTCCAGGGCAGCAGATGATTGCCATCTGGGCAGCAAAGTGCCTAAAGGGCCGGCAAGGACAGGACCTGGTGCACCCACAGCTTACAGCAGGGGTGGGCAAGTGGCACTCCAATGGGAACACGGTCTGGCAGCAGGGAGTGAGAGGGGTGTATGCAAAATTAGAGTCCCGAGGGGACCTGCGTCCCTGCTTCACCTTATGCTTACCCATAACTAACACTCTGCCAAGGCTCTTGCAGACTCCCACAGTGGTTTTCAGATTCAATAAAGCTTCCTTCCTCTTCCTCAGCCGGTGAGCCTAAAAATTGCTAAGTTGCTTTGAAGACAGTCGCAAGGCGGCATCAACCCACTAGTATGGAATCGAGCTCCAAAGTGCATGTCAAGCCTTCAGGGTGGCTGGCCATCCCCATGCTTCCCAAGAACAAAACACTTAAAGCTGAGCCCCTCTCTGTCCCTGGCTCACCCAGAGCAGCCCAGGGAGAAGGAGCGCAAGTGAAGTTTGATAGGTAAAAGAGCGAGGGGGACACATGGACCTTCCTTCCACTGGTTAGGACAGCTTATCCCTGAAAGGCACTAAGGCACGCACACCTTTTGCTCTCCACTTTCGTGACCATCCAGGCTACTAGAAGGTAATTTACACAATACTGCTGCACACACGCAGACCTGTTCCTCCATCCTGAAATCATGGGGAAAACGGAGCTCATCCTTTCCTGTAAGTACAGCTATTTTAGGACACCATTCTCTTCACCACTCCCACAGGTCTGTCCGAGACAGGGCAAGGGATGCCAGAGGGGACCAGAGGGCTAAGGCACACTGTGAGATATGAGGAGGGCAGGATGCTGCTGCCACACAACAGGAAATCTTTGGGTAGAGAACGGTGTCCCCCTACTGAACACACAGGTGCCGCAGATGCTGCCCTCACAGTTACTGTCACCTGCAAAATCACATTTTCAAAACGCAGCCCCCAACAAGGAAAAAATTGCTTGCAAACAGCTCATTATTCCCTCGGGTGTCCCCTTGACAAATTCCTAAGTTGCTGGGCCCATCCTATAGTTTGGTTCAGAGAGAGCACATGAGTTACCTCCCACACGAAGGAGGTCCTACTTTGCTACCAAACCCTGCTTTTACATAGTCATTGACACCAACAACGGTTACAGGCAAATACCCAAACACAAAATTTGTCTTGTGTTCCACATTCAACCACTCAGCCCCTCCTTAGAGAAAAGCGATTCCTCCCTGTGTAAGCTCTCAGACCCAGAACAGCGTCCAAACAACCACAGTGACACAGTGCAAGCCGAGTACCCCCACTAGTCAAAATGGCAAAAAGCAACAGGACAAGGAGTCCTCAGTGTCAGTGATGTCCCTTCACCACAGCAGAGGCAGAGCTCTTTCCAACCACACTTCGTCATTTTGCCACCCCAACTGTGTTTGGCTTACAAGGTTTAAGCCAAACAAGACCCTAAGTAACAGTTCAAGTGCTAAGAGCATGTGTGCGTGGCCAGAAGGACCAAAGCAGCGATGACTGGAGGGAACTTGCAGCACTGAAGGCGGTGGCTTTCCCCCAGTTCTCAGGACAGCGGGTGGCTGACAAATGCCAAAGGGTGAGGTCGGACACAGGCAAGGCAGTAATTTTTGTGGCTTTTGTTAGAACGTAACGCTGCCCGGCGCTGGTGAGGGTGTTACTTGCCAATGCAGAGGTAAAGACAACAAAGACTGCACCTGTGCTTGCAATAACACTTCTCTCAGATGTCTTCTGTTCAAACAGCTGTTGCAAACACTGGGATGTTGCATAATAACCTCAGGAGGAAGATGTCCTTCTTGAAGGCACTTCTTAATGTATAATTATTGTTCCGCTGGTTATTCATAGAAATGTTTGTAGACCATCAATACATTGAGCCATTCAGACACTTCATTGCGCTTCGTTGTTTTAAAGGAAGGTGCCATCAATGCTGTGGCTTTCCTCCCCAAAACAGTTCAATGTTTTTCCAGTATACCCAGATCTATCCCACGATGATTCCTCTTCCTCTGCAGGCGCTTTGTAGCTGACAGTTCCACAGTTCAACACCTGAACAATTTAAGAATTCAATAAAGAGAGGCTGAGACTTTGAAAGTGCAAAGAACAAACAAAACCCCAAGGGCAGAAAAGAAAAATAAAGAAATAATAATAATAGAAATAAGAATGATAGTAAGAAAAAGAAGTTCCAGGTACTTCAGAAGAAAAAGTTGTTCCACGTACCTACGACGTTCTTCCAGGTACCTACGACGCTGTTCCAGGTACCTAAAAAGTTCTTCCAGGTACCTAAGATGTTCTCCAAGGTACCTAAGAAGTTGTTGGAGGTACCTAAGAAGTTGGTCCTGGTACTTAAGAAGTTCTTTGAGGTACCTAAGAAGTTGTTCCACGTGCCTAAGAAGTTATTCCACGTGCCTAAGAAGTTGTTCCTGGCAGTTAAGAAGTTGTTGGAGGTACCTAAGAAGTTGTTGGAGGTACCTAAGAAGTGGTTTCAGGCACCTAAGAAGAGGTTTCAGGTACCTAAGAAGTGGTTCAGGTACCTAAGAAGTGGTTCAGGTACCTAAGAAGTGGTTGCAGGCACCTAAGAAGTGGTTGCAGGCACCTAAGAAGTGCTGGGAGGTACCTAAGAAGTGGTTGCAGGCACCTAAGAAGTGCTGGGAGGTACCTAAGAAGTTGTTGCAGGTACCTAAGAAGTTGGTCGAGGTACCTAGGTACCTAAGAAGTTGGTCGAGGTACGTAAGAAGTTGGTCGAGGTACCTAAGAAGTTGTTCCAGCTACTTAAGAAGAAGAAGAACAACCAACTTAAGTAACTTGAGCACCAGTTAAGGCATGTTGTTTTCCAGTCTCAGCCAGTGTAAACCCTGTCTAACATAGCGGACTAGTCTGATCAAGCTGCTGGTCAGTGACAACTCCTCCGATGCTGCGCCGAGTTCCCCAAAAAACTCTGGAAAAAAAAGAGAGAAAACATTTGGTTGGTTTCACACAAGAGGCACGGAGGAACAACAGCAGCACACTGTCACTTGGGAAGTCCCGTTAAACACATGGTTAATACAGACATCTCAGAGGTATTAGAAGGCTGGGAAGTGTTAACAAGCACACACGGCAGGGCATACGAGAGGAAAAGGCACGCGCGTGTGCATACACACTGAACCACCTCCCCCAGTGCCTGTAAAAGGACATTGAGACTCCACGGCAGGGGGCAGAAGTCTGGGTGTTCACACCCCAGTCCCTGCCACATGCTCCTCCAGATGTTGAACCGGCCAGATTTGACCGTCTTTCTGAAGGATGCCCAGAAGCACACACAGCTGTCAGAACAGCCCTTTCCTTTCATCCATCCTCAAACCCTGGAGCCATCACGATTTCTCAACTGAACAGGTTTAAACATTTCTAAGGCTTGACAGGCTATACAGCTCTAATTTGAGTTGCTTTTAGCTGGGCACTTGAGGCAGGGTTAAGGTAGTGCTCCTATCCTCCCACCAACTTCAGGCACCATGCTCCTTCTCCTGCACAGGTAGGAGACGGCTCTTGTAGCCTATCTGAGGCTGCTGGGAGGTGCCGTCAGGCCGCACACCCTGCACTGTACTGGCAATCTTCTCTGCAGGTGACAGCAAGTTATGGGAAATCAGCCCACCTGTTCCTTTCCGGTCACCTTTCTGAGACGTTCCTGTAGGACCTGCCTTCCAGTGACATGGGCTTTTCCCAGTCCCTTAGTCCCTCCAGTCTCAATCATGTTGCAGAGTACCTTTCGGCTCTCGTTTTTTACACACAAAGATTGGAGGCTGAAAATTTCTGCTCAGCTGTGTAAGGAACATTTCGGGAGTATTCTCTGAATTCCAGCCACTGCCTCGTTAGCGAATTTTTACAACCTTCCAGCAACTGAGCCAGGCACACTGGTCTTTTTGGGTTTTTCTGAGTTTGCCAACAGATTGTGACACTACACCCCTTCACCCACAGCAGCTCAGAAAGCTGTGGTTTATGGAAAATGACTGCAATGGCTGCAAATGCCACGTGGAATAGCAGGTTACACACTGAAGGCACCCAATCTAGGGCTTTTGAGCATTCACCGCTGCTTGTACCTGTCGCGGCACCACAGGACAGTACAATCTTTTTAACAACAAAACTGTAAAACACAAAAAGTAGCAGCAATGTCAGGAGATGCTACCGGCAAATACTGATCATGTGCCCCAGAAGAACTCCAGTTCAAGGGCAGCTCAGCCTCTCTGTTACAGGGTGATGCCAGCCCCACTGCTCTCAAGACAAAACTACCTGGAAGATTGACCAACAAAAGCACAGGGCTGCAGGCCAAAATGATTCTAGTGAAAGTGAACCCACTCAGCAAACCTACGCATCCCAAAGGGAAAAGTAAAGAGCAAAAAACTCCTTATGCCTCTTGTGTTACCAGGAAATGCAAGTTGGCTGGTTCCCTGCACTTGATACGCTCACCCCTTAGCTCTTAGACGTTTGAGGATGCCGAGCCAACCTTTAAATGGCAACACTCATCAATATATCATCATCTGGCATCTCTGCCAACATGCCATAGCTGTCTGTATGTAATGCTTTGATCTTTAGGTATGGTGCTTGCTACACTGTTAGAATTTAGGCATGCACATACGTACAAACACAACACAAAAGACAGAAAAGCCAGAGGGCAAAAGCTCACCCTGATTCTTCAGGATCAGTGCATCAGCTCGTTCCCAATTATTAAGCGCAGAGAGAACATAGGAAGTGATGTTGACGTAGGAATAGGTGATGTCTGGGATATCGGAGGAGACGGTGGTTGAAGAGCATATACTGTTGCCACTGCAGTTGCCAGCTCCCCGCTGAGAAGTGGTAGGAGACGGCACTGGAAACGATGGAGAAGGCATGCCTGTGCTCCTGCAGGAGAAAGAAACACCATCATGAACATTTAACTTTCGCTGCCACATACACAGCAACACTGCTGCAGATACCTAGAAAGGACAACATGCTCTAGAACTCACAAATTAGAAAATGAGTTTCTTAATTGGTGACTGAGCTAAAGAGACAAATATTCAGGTATCACCTCAAAGTTATGCTGCCACAGGGTGAAGGCACGACCCTACTGGACAGTGGCCAGGAAGACAGGAAGGGTATCTCACTAAGTATCAAAGGATCTCTAACAGAACAAAGATGACAACAAGGGCTTTGAAACAGCCTAGTGATGATACCTTCTTTGCTCCTCTGACCACTTCTTTGGTAAAGACCTGCTCCGCCTCCTGATACACGGTAACTCTGGACCTCGTAACAAAGAAAACCTCTTCCCAACAAGAAGAGGTGGGAAAGAGAGAGCAGAAACATACTCATGGCCCCTAACAGTAGATTTCAGGTGGCAAGAAAGAGCCAATGGAAAGGCACTCTCACATGCAGCTTGCAACTCAAATACTCCAGCTGCTGTTTTCACTCACACCCTTATGGGCACATTACAACCATGTATTTTCAAATCTTACCTTGCAACAGACGGAGAAGGTGCTTTTGTGGGAAATCTCTGCAGCAAGAAAAGAACTCTTGTTAGATTTGGGCTGCTCAGCTGCCATCAGTAACTAGCGCAGCCATGCATCTGGCAGCTCAGTTATGCGTGCCCTACCTTGAAGTGGTCGTTCAGAATGCTGGAATACTTTGCTGCAGTCTCTTTTTTGCCACGGAACAGGGCCATGTTCAGAAGGGACAGGCAGCGCATGCTGTCAACAGAAACACACCCAAGCTTGGTCAATATTCACGCTTGCTGCTGCCTGCTCAGCAGTCAGCAGCCTTGCGGGACGCAGGCAGGCATGCCTCAGCTCTACTGCAAAGTCCAGAAAGCTCGGGATTTCTCCTTCTTCTGCCTATCTTTAAAAAAGTCACTGTGAAATAATCACAAGGGGAAAGAAACCAAACGAGGGCGGGGTCTGGTCTTTCATATAAACAGGTGCCCAGCCTCTTACAGGTGCCACAGGCTGAGTAAGCCCCCCTGCAGCCACGTGCCTCAGCTACGTTCAAGCTACAGCTTCAGTGAGGTGGCTCCAACATGAGCAGCCAAATTGCATTCTTTCACCTTAGGTGAAAGCCCTTAGGTGCTCTCGAGTTACCAGAATATCAGATTTTAGAGCCTGTGCCTTCCACGTGTGGTCCCTTGTGATATGTTGGCTCACACTAGAGGTGTTCCAGTTCAGTCTGGATTTTCAAGTGTGAGGATTTCTTCCTTGCAGAACCCTGATTCCCATTTCACTCATTCCTTTTCCCCTGAAAGTAATGAGTCGTTCACTCGATCAAGTCTAAAAAGTACGAAGGCACAGAAAAAGAGTTACGCACCATAACACGGTGAAGATTTCTTCATGTGAAGGTGCTGAGGGGCTCATACAGTATTTTAGCGTCATGATGAATCTAAGGAAACAAAAGAAGGAGAACCTTGTCAGCCGTCAGTGATCTGATGGCCCGCTCTTTATAGGAGAAAACAGTGCATGCCATTATCTCAAAGGCTGGTCCAAAAGTCAGGGAACATGCCCTGAGGTCTTAGTCCTGGCACCAAGTGCTTTTATGACCTTGTGCAGAGGACTGTCTCAAAACGCCTTGTTTTCCATGCCACAGGAACAGATAACGGCCTCTTATGTGACTCACTCTCCTCTTACACGATTAACAGGCAGCACCCCTTCAAGTAGATGTTCCCCATGGGCCACCTAATGGCCTGGGGCAGACATCTTAGAGGAAATGCGTCGCTTGGTAAAACACAGCCAAGCAACTCTGCTTTCTGAAAGCAAAGCAAAGCAACAGCAGCAGCTGGGAAATACAGTCCTTCAAGAGCAGAAAGCAAACAATTCCTTTTAAAAGTTTGCAGGCTATGACAGAAAAACCTGACAGCTGTTTCAGCTGTGAGGCAAGGCATCAAATCAACTCTCAAACACACTCATACATCCCCTCATTTCAATAGGAATAAACTGATACCTGTCTCCCTCCTATCCAATACATGGTTCCTCAGGTTGTGCTGCCTGTACATGTCACACGGCCCGTGTATGTCATACTACCTGCATATATCTACTATGGCTCTGAAACTAAATGGGGAAGGTTGCTAAAAGAAGCCCCAATAAAGCGTACTGGTAGAAAAACACATGGCAGAAACCAGTAAAGTCTGCCTTCAATCAAGTTGCAAGACCTCTGGGGCACTGACTGCTCTTCCACATGCTGTATTGCTGCTTTGCTTTTTAAAACTGAAATGCTACTGAGCTCGCATGCAAAAGCAACTTCAGGTCTGGATAAAGGAAAAATCCCTTCATGTCCTTTCTTGTCAGAACCGGTGTTCTCTGGTGTACCTCAGCTGCAAGGCTCAAATGCTCAAGAGGACATGGCGCCTACGTCTTCCGATAAGCAATGCTGAACCATTTCAAAGGATTTGTCTCTGGTGCCTTTGCATGGCCTGTCTCGTGCTTGTACAGCAACCTGAACTCTGCTCCATGGTGGGAACCCACAGCTGCCACAGGTGCAAACAAGCAATGCAACTAACCCTTCCCCTCCAAACATGCTGCTTTGAAAACTGCTTACTTGATGAAATCTGTGGTGTCCTGGAATATTTTGTAGGCGAAATTCTGTGCATTCGCTTCCAAGGCAATTCCGTACTCGATGAAGAAAAGGGCAGATTCTAGGTACTGAAAGGCCTTCGCAATCTTGTCAGTCTATTGGGAAGAATATTCTCATTTTTAGACTACGACAAAAATGGCTTAGTGTACCCAAATGTCTCAAGTGTACCCACATTCCCTTTTTCTCCCTAGTAAGTCAGGAGTTGAAGGAAGAAAAAGATGCGGGCCAGGCCTCCAGGTGACAGTTAATGTGGTCTGGGTGTGATCTGGCTGTTTGTAGCTCTTCCTCTTGACCAATGGTTTCCCCAAGTATTTATTATCTGTACAGTTTTTGGATATTACTGTCTGGTCTTGGAGGCCTGCCTCGTGAAAGGCAGGTTCCCTCACTTCATTTTCACAGGTAAATGGCAAGTAGCATATGTAAATTATCTGACTGAGGCCTAACTAGCAAAAACTACACTACTTCATGTACACTGCTAAACTGCACATAAAGAAGAGAGCTGCTTACATCTGCAAAGGGAACTTCCAAGTCTTGTCCACCAGCAACACAATTACTGTCAGGATCGTGACATTGCAGGGTAAACTGTCCTATAACTGTTCTGACAAGGGCTTTGTCATAGCTCTGCAAAGCAAAGTGGCCTGCTAACCTCAGACAACATCTGCTCTAAATCCTGTTCTTGAGGCATGTTCTCTAGATGTGTTTATAGCAAAGGGAAATGTCTGAACATTTTGGGAAACAAAGACAGCATCCCCACATATGACTTGAACAGACTCCAAGTTTGGAGTATGGGAAGTCATTTTAACTGGTGAATCCTTATGCACATGAACACAAATACTGGCTCCCAGTGCATGAGCTGCTTTACATTTCTAGCACAGAGCCAAAACTTACCATTGCATCAGCTTTGTGTTTCAGCCTCCTGGCCTCTTCTGCGTAGTATTCTGCTGGATACTTCAGATGTCTGAATTTGGGACACAGAGAGGAAAAACAGAAAACAGGGAAAAGGCAGTGGGATAAACTATTCACCGTGCAAATGGCACACAACCAGTCGTGCACTAACAAAACGAGCAAGTAAAGAGTCATGCCCTCTCAGAAAAAGTTACCTGCCTGCCCAGCACCTTGTCACAGAGTAGTTTACCACTTGCCAAGAAGGAGGCAAATCAAAACCTATCATTTGTAGGCAGGCACAAGAGGTACCTCCTCTCAGAGTGAAAAAGTAACTAATTTCTAGAGTAGTGCTTCTAGTCCAAGAAATGCTGTAATTAGACGTTTGCTTTGGGGTAGGTGGGGTAAGTCCCAGACATGAGAAGACAGTACAGGGCAAGTCACCGACACCTCTCCTTCTCTCTTTCCTCCCCAGAGAAATGCCTATTAAGGCAGAAGCCAGGGTAGCTGCAGGGCCAGGCTGGCCTGGTGGCTTTACAAAGTACAGATGACGGGTGTAAGACAAAACCTTACCTTTCAAACTTGAGTTGAGGTCTCTTTGGCTGGGAGGTACCATTTGGCAAAGAAGGCACTGGGAAAAGTTTTGTGACGTGTCCGGCAGATCCCTGACAAATCACAGAATACAGATAAATCTGCTTAGAGAGATGTCGAAAACGATTCCAAAGCTTGCCTTTCCTGAATTTCAATAGGAAATATTTTTTTGTCCCAGGCATAGTCTATCTCCCAGGCTCTACCTGTCTTCTAACCTACTTCCCCAGCACCTCCTCCAATAATGGAAATGAAAACCTGGCTTCTTACCTGACTGCAAGAAAGGCTTAATACCATTCACATCATTAATACTTTTCCCAAGCATGGGGAAATTAAGTAGCAGCTTTCCTTGCACAATGGCTAAGATAGCAGTAAGGCTGCAAGCAGCACATTTTTCAGGAAACCTTTCACTAACCAAGGCAGCAAGAGGTAATATCCATTCACACTTATTTCCAGCTTAACCACAAAATCGTTGATTCTCCATTACCAACTACATTATAAGGAAAAAGCAAGCAGTTAGAAGCCAGCTGAGAGAGCGAGCACAGTCGGGCTTGACTCACACAACATACTAGAGCACACCCACCCAGTCACTAGTAAATAGGAAGACAACTGAATTTTACAACCCAAAAATACAAAGATCCAGCTGCAAGGATCACTAACAATTTCATAAGCAAACTGTGAGGATGGTGAGGCACTGAAACAGGTTGCCCAAAGAAGTGGTAAATGCTCCATCCCATCCCAAACCATTCTATGATACTATGAAAACCTTACATGCGGGTTGTATGTTTCTTATTTTTAAGCAGCCCACTTTTCCCTTTTGTAAACACCCTTATTTTACACCAGTATTGTACTTGCAGTTGCCTACAGTCAGAAACAGTTACTGCCATCAACACGATGCCTTTGGTTTTTACACGGGCACCTCTTCTCACTAAGCTCCACTAAATGAGATGAAAACAAACGATGGCAAGTCAGCAGAGAAGTTACAGTGTAGGCTTCTGGGCTAGTGACGTACGGTTACAGATAGCCGTGAAAGGGGCAAAATGCCTCAGAGAGCTTTCTCTGGTGGCTGGTTTATCTTCTTTCCTTTTCTATATCCTCAGAGCATGTTTCTAAAGAGAATCACGCAGCACCCACGGGTTGCAGGGAACTTCCTGTTAGTTATAACAGATACCTACCTTGATATCCTTTGATAGTTCAGCTTCATTACTCTGCACTTTGCGGTGCTTGCAGATCAAAGGATCCTTGTTGTTGCTCTCGGTCTTGGTTGTGTTGGCGATGGCAGACAGCTCGTCGTTCTGGCTTCTGCGTCTCTTCTGGGCCACCTTTGTTGACTTTGGTGCAGGAGGTATAGGACACAGTGGTGGCAGTGGTGGAGGTTGAAAATCATTCTTCCAGTATTCAAATGAAGCTTTGGAGTTTGATGCTCTGGAGACGGGAAGAGCATTCAGCAATTGGGATGAATACGGTGCATCAATAATGTGGTGAATTTTTACAAAATTCGTTGCATCATGTACCGATGATGCTGAAATCTCTCTGGAAGTGAAGATGACATTAAGAATCCAACAAAGGCAAAATGAAATTTCAGTGTGCATTAGATACCACATCTTCAGCTGCTAACAACAGACAAGCGAGTTGCTTTTCAAGTAGAATTACGCCCCAGGACTTGTCCCTGGAATAAAAATTTATAACCAGGATAGCAGGATATTGCAAAAAAGACATCCCTCCAACACAGCCCCTTTTTACTTAAAGACAGAGACAGTCAGTTCTCTGTGAGAAATCAGCCAACAGGGCATTCCAACTCAGGGACTGCAACATCACAAGGAGGAAATTAAGCTAAACCCAGAGAAAAGACTGAAGTGTAACGTTGCACATCTGGCTTCCTTCTGCTGTGCATGGGACAGTCCTCTCCCCTGTTCCACAACCCACTTTTCCCATGGCACAGTCCCTACTCACTGCACTCGTGCTCCCTAACTTCACTGCCTTGTTACAGCTCCAGAGAGGATTATAGCACAGCAGCACCCTCTGACCTGATCCAGTGCCCTCTCTCCTCCAAAATACATATTCTCCTTTCACTCCCAAAGCCGGAACATGGGGTTTGCCTTCACTGAGAAAAAGGGAGGAATGAACCCCAGTGTCAAAGCCCCTCCGTTATGACACCAGCTGAAATACGACCCAACTAAACGTTAGCCCAGCGTTTCAGCGCTTCAAGAGTACATCTCTATTTTCTCGGCAGAAAAGCAGTTTACTCGTATTTTCAGGCCACAAACCTCAACGCTATACCAATCCAAGGCAATGCCTCAAATTCAAGTCACAGCAAGAATTTAATTCAGTAGCCCATGACTGATGCGCAAGCCTCCCATTTGAAGATATGCCTGGAAGCATTTGCTCTAGCAAAGATCTAGCCAAAATGCTGGCAGCACAAATTACGCAAATTATATAGGGGAAATCTCAGTACATCCATTTGAAGCACTGCAAACGCTATGCTGGAATAAAGGAGAAATTCCCGGCCATAAAGGCCCCCTGAAATTCCAGACAGAGTCATGATTCAAAACACACGCTTGTCTGCCCATTAAGTCACAGACACAAAAAGACAAAACCAACAAGATGATTTCAGTGGAGAAGGGAAATGCTCTCCACCTGCCTAGAAAGCATTTTAAGGCTACTTCTGTTTCTCATGAAAGCAGAAATAATGGACTCTCTGAGAGTTCAAACATCACAGAATAGAATCGTAGTTTGGTTTGGAAGGGACCTTTAACACTTGTCTAGGTCAACTCCTCTGCAATGAGCAGGGGCATCTTCAGCTAGACAGCAAGTTCTCTTGCCATCCCCTGAAACACCTCAACTATCATGCAGAACAAGCAGACGCCACTCCCCATAGAACAGCTAACACCCCCCAGACCACCTAGAGCAATCACCTGCTGACAGATCGCCTCCACGGAGGTTTGGAGAAGGGGAATGACTCCTGCATCCCAGCAGGCAGGCAGTCTACCGCACTGTATGGAACTCAACCAACAAATCTGGTTGGCACAAATGTGTTTCCTGCATCTGGTCCAAAAGGCAGCAGCGCAAATAGTTGCCTACCAGCTTAAAAGGACAAGCAATATGGGCACAACTGGCAATTACATTTCCTGCAGCGTAAAGAGATATCCCGAGCTATGCGCAATACATGGAACAGAGCAGACGGCAACGGAAGCTGCAGGATGGGAAGCGTTTAAAATCATGTCCATCTCGACGGTTAGAAATCTGGACAAATGCCACAACATTCAACGCTTGTGCAGCAGCGAACAGCAAGAATGGGAGGACGATCGGCCACTGAAACATCAGCTTATTCTTGAATGGTTAGAACCATAATCCTCAGCATTAAGAAGGGATCGGAAACAGGTGACACCCAAGTATCACTTCACACCTGCAACAAATAATAAGGTGAATAAATTCCATTCCCACAGCCACCTGGTGGGTTCCAGGAGTTAAAGACAAGTCTTCAGCAGATGAAGCCTCAGGAGGCACATTACGTTATAAGCAAATGTGTGAGGACAGAAGATACAGTTCCTTGTTTAAGACACACTCACTTTCGTGCATCTTTCTGCCATTCCACCACCGTATACTCACTTCAGTTTCTTGGAGTCTTTCTTAGGTGAAGAGTTCAGTGATTTTTTTTCTTTCTCTGATTTCAATTTCTTCCTATTCGTCTCTTCGTCCACCGCTTTCCTCTAACAGGAAGAAAGAAAACCAAATCACTCAGGTTTTTAAAGTTCACGTAAAGTATAAACCAATGCAGCTAAGTTTGATCAATTCTTGTTAGAAGTATTGAAAAGATAGTGGAACCAACAAAGTGGAAACCCAGACCACAGCAGATACAGATTTCAGGTTCACTGAGCAGTATCCTAAGATGACATTTTATCTCCTTCTGCTTGGATATTTTGTAGTGGCAGAGATGGAACTGCTCAACCTCTTGCGGCTAATAGTAATCAAAATTAAGGCACTTCCATTGCTCAAAATAAGCATTGCATCTGTTCTGGCTGGGCTTTTTTTCTCCTACTTGGTATGAATTATACAGAAATGTATTCAGATTCCTCCTGATGTAGTCATGAACAGCAGACAGTTGGGGGTTTTGATAAGTCTTATCAAAGGGAAGGAAAACGCTGCATTCAGATGTGCAGGGGTTTTTGGGTTTATTAACAAAACTATGATCTAGATGAAATTTTAAGAGTCAGTTAAAATTGCTGCCACTGTCTTCCAACAGGAACCATTAAGGTAGAGAGGTAATAAATACTACTTTTCAATTACACTCCCTGGATGGAAAAGTACAAGATATCAAAAATCATCAGCTCACATGAATGAAAATCTTCAGAATACTTTGCTACAAGCCAAGAAAATGTAAAAGAACCTGCACTTATCAGTCAGCGTTATCCACTGGCTGTCAATAGCCAATAGCATGCTAGGACTTTGTGTCCCTCCCAAGAGTACATCCAGGTTTATGTCACTATCACAGAGCTCAGTGGGCTGCGTGCAGCACCGAGTCTACCTTTGGCAGTGTGCTCAGGGCAAGGCTCCAGATCATGACCTTCAACTGTCTCTCAGGTTGAGCTCCACACTGCTGCAAAAGATGTCTGACAGCTGTACTGACCTAGGTGGCTGTGATGAGCCTCCAAGGACAGATGCATGCTTACATAATACAGACAGTGAGGCTCTGAGGGGGGGGGTCCTGAAGTCAGACGCTCAGACTGCCAGGCAGGACATGTCTAAGATCAAACAGCTCCTGCCTTGGGTCTTCTGAGGCAGCAGGAGAAGTGACAGATTTACTGCCTCTTCACCTTTCTCCCACTGCTCTGCACAAGGGGGACTGCTGGGGTCTCTCAAATTTCTTCACGATTTCCCCACCCTCCTGAATTCTCCCCTACAACTATGGGAAGTTCAGAAAATGCCAAGACTAAACTAAACCCACATGGGAACCAGGCTTATTCACCTACACATGCTAAGCTACCCGCTTGGTGCGGACCACCAAAAAGGTATACAGGCACAGAAATATCCATAGCGAATACCCATCCACCATAAGGCTTGCAGCCAACTTTCTCTGTGCCTGCCTGGAAGCTTATTCACAGTCCCCTTTGGGAGATAGATAGCTTTCCAAAAACCACTTGTGAGCAATTACTATCTTTGCTAAATAAAGGGCTGCCTTTAATTCAAAGGAAAGCAACTATTACAGCAGAAGGACTCTGCAAGGATGTGTCTGGAAAGCCCCTTACTGGACATACGTGTCTTTTCACGTATGTCTGTTCACTGCTAGAACCACGACAGCTCCAGGGAAAGCCAAAGAAACCTTCTATGTATTTATCCAAGCACTGAGATCCAAAGCAGGGTTTAGGGATGGTTGTTACTGTCAGTGAACCTGCTTCAGTTAAAAGCCTGCATTTATGGAAAAGCAAAAGGCACGAAGCTTCTACCATCGCCCCTAAGGAATAACACAGTTCAAGCCTGCAGAATTCCTTTCTCTTTGTGTAAGCAAGCAATCACAACTGTTTCAGACTACTCCACACAGGAAAAGGCTATGCTACTCAGACTGAGGTTACTTGGCTAATGGCAGCAGAAGGGGCACCCATGGACAAAACTGAAAAGCACAAACTGGGATGGCTGGGTTAGTTCTTCGGGGCACCCCCCCAAACTGCAGACAAGGTGCTCTCCCACAACAGACATTAAACGGGTAGCACAAATGACTGCACACTCTAGCAGGCATTTCAGATACTGTGCTGCTTTTAAATGGGTTGCAGGGAGAAGGGTGGGCTTACCTTGGTTAGGCAGTTGCCAGGCTGCCACTTACTGGAAGTTGGTGGGTCAGGCTGCAGGCAAAAAGAGAAAGGAGAGATGAAAGACTGAGGTCTTCATGAGCTATTTTCCTTCTAGCACAGCTTACTAGAACCCAGGAAAATTTCCTCTTTCAACTGTTTGAAAGAGCTTGAGAGACCATGAGACCGTGGGGATGCTCTAGCATGTGCACATCGACATCTGCTTCAGAAACACGGACCCCATTTCTCCACAGGATCAGTCAAACGTCTTGCACAGCACTCCTGGATCACTGCTAGCCCTGCCTGTCACTCACTAAGACACCAGTCTACATGAAAGCTTCATCTTTGTTTGCCACTAACCAACCCTGCTGCAAACTGAGACAACATCTATAAAGAGCGTCAACTGTAAAAACAGATTAGGTGCTGTCCTCGCAACGTTTGCGCAAAACTTCCTGCACGCAGCACTGCTTTCAAAGCGACAAGAACCTGTGCCAGCTGTCACACCTCTCTGCAGTCTGACAGGTCGGCTGTCAGGCTCCTGTGGTTTAACCATGAGAAAACCATTTACCAGAATTGTATAGCACATCAAGTCCGGCCTCTTCCCACTCCTCTGCCTACACAGCCCAACACACGCTTCCCTCCGCATCAAGCAAGGCATAAGCAATGACCGAGGTCTGAAGGCCTCTGGAGTCAGTCAGATAACAGAATGGGATTGCTACAAGCCCTGCCTAATCTAACAGCAGTCTGACATATTACAGTAAAGCCAACTAACCCTGAACCAGACAACAGAAGCTGCAAATCAGACACAATTCTCTAGGACCCATGCTGAAACTACCATGTGTGTGTCAGCATCACTCAAATGTGTAGCTCATTGTCTGGACACCAGAGCACAGCTATGCTCTTGCCCACATCAGTTCTCCTCAGTCACAACTCTGCTTCCAAGAGGAACCACAGTTCTTCTCCAAAAAGACAGCCTCTACTACATGAAAGGTTTACCGAGACTCCTGGGTCCCTTCCGCTGTGATTTTCTTCTCTATCCACATTCAACTCGCTGTAGAACACGTCGATAAACAAGACATGTCCTCAACTTTCTTTGAGTGAAACTACCTAGAAAACCGGTTTAAAACCCAGTTTGTTTCCCCATGGGTTTAGGGGTTTTCATTAGGTTTTCCAAACACTAGACTTCTGTTTAAGAAGAAGAAGGAACTATGGCCTGTAGGTCAAAGTCTGTGCTTTTGCATGGGAAGAACTAACTATAAACAAACAGGCCGTGTGCACTAACTTGCTCCTCGAGCATCATGGATGAACAGTTTGCTGTATAAAACAAGGATAAACCATCAGTGGCAAATAGCTGATCATTGGCAAACAGTGGCAAATAACTTCACTGGAGCAAGAAGGGTCTTTCAATGGAGGGTTCTCAGGACAAAGCAGGCAGCATTTGGTAAAAGAAGAGAAGCACATAACATCTGCTTCCTTCCAAAGACACCCACGTTGCAAAGGGCAAAGTCTGTAACTGAACTGCTGGATGGTAAAGCACGTAGATGCAAGATGAGAAAGATACTCCTTTTCAAAGTCTGTTTTCTGCACATAAAATTTTCCCCGTTGAGGTGCTTCTCAGGTAAAAGACAGGAAAGCTAGGGCTGGCGGAGGGGGAAGAAATAAATTATAGGGTTTCTGGGGTTTGTGAGAGCACCTCAAAACTGTCAGCAGACTGCTTACATCAGCTGTGGTCCATAGGATATAGGCATGCGCTTCCCTTCCCACTGGCCTGAGAACGTTTTGCAAGCTGGAGGAACTGTCTGAAACCATGGGACACGAGCACTTCCGCAGCAGACTTTTAGAAAATGCATGCTCTCAGTAATGAAACCTTAAGGCACCACATTCTGTTTGTCTGCTTTTCCCAATAAAAGCCTCAGAATTGCCAGTGCAGCACTATCTGAGCCAAATCCAACAGAAGCAAGTCTAAGCACATTCCAGCCCTTCCTGCAGGTCTGATCACTTCAGCTGCAATCTGGGAGAAGCTCAATCTGTCACTTGTGCACAGGAGCTGCACTGAGAGAGGGGCTCCTCTTAACCTATCAGGAAAGTGGTCTTATCCTGAAGCAGTCCATAGCTTTAGCACCCAGAAAAGCCCCGTGAGCAGAGGTGGGTCCCAGACACCCCCAGACGAGCTGTGCTGCTCATCTGCGCCTTCCTTATGTTTTGCCAGTGAAGTCACTAATTCCTCAAGGAGTGCTAGACAAACACTTCAAGGTTAAGCAGGTAAAACTCTAATTATGCTGTTAACAAGGGTTATAGAATTGATCAATTCTAGAAGGGGAGCAAAGGGCAGGAAAAGTCTGATGATGCAGCATAGACGTCACAGGGACACCTGAGCCATGAGAGGATTTCAGGTCTCCTGTCCTGGCTGCATTCAGACAGCGGGGAGGCTGAGGCAAGAGGCTGTATTAAGCAGCCTCTGCATTTTATCTGCATTCACCTCAGGCGCTGACGCTCTCAAAGGTTCCTTGGCTTCACTGCCACTTGTCTCTGAGTCTGAAGAGCTGTCTGAGTCACTGGTGCTCCCCGAGTCACTGGTGCTCCCTGAGCCACTGGTGCTCCTTGACTCCGAGCTGCTGGAATGTGCTGATGCTACAGTCTTGGCCTGGGACTGTTGGACACTGCAAGGCCACCATGAGATAAAATTAGAAAGCAGCATAGGTGAAGTTTCTTGTTATATTGACATGACAAGATTCAAAACTAAAACTGAAACCCCTGTTTTGGTACTGAGACGAGAAAGGATAAGGCCAAGGAATACAGTGCCATGCTCAAAAGATAAAGCACCGGAATAAAAAACCTCTAGAAGTAATAAAACCTCCAACTCTATAACCAGGTCAGAGAAATCTCTGAGCAGGACTGCTGCAGTCTGCAGCTGCATTTAGCCAACTGAATTTTAAAAAGGAACCAAAACTGGCAAGTGCTCTTTTGAAAGCCTCATCCCTCAAAAGAAAAGGGTGCCGTAAAGGCTAATGACACAGAAACATCCACGCCAGGATGATTTCTCTTTTCTATATTCTTCCCATAAAGTTTTCAATTCATCTGTGTTACTTGGGCAAGGTGCTGGAACTGCTTCTTTAACAACCACGTCAAGCACCAGCAGTTTTTGCAAGACTCTCCTCTCTTCAGGAGTGTTTTCCTCCAGCACTGGCAACAGGAGTGAATGGAACTGAGGAAGAGCCATGACTTGGATGCAGTCCTTTGTTTCGAAATGGGCTTGTGAATATTTTTTTTTCTCTTTGAAACTTGTTCCATACGTCAGAATCAACACATTTGTATGGATTGGAGGCAAGTTTCTTGAAAATCTTGAAAATTCTGTGCTTCTCCACTTCTTGTAATACTGGCAGGTGGCCGTTACGTCTACCCTAAATATTGCTTCTGACTAACAATACATGGCAGGAACTACTTATAAGGAGCTGCCTTATCAGGAGGAGCTGAAACAGCCTCCGTGAGTCTACCCAACGCTTTTCCGTTCTTCGCCTGCTTGGCTGTTTTGGGCTTCCTTCTAAACTAAAACTGGACTCACACCTCACCCAGCACTACTACAACTGAGAACCCCCTTGGCTCCAGGGTGATCTTCAGATACTCTGGTGGAGGGCAAGAGAACTTGGGGAAATATAATTCTGGTTGATAAGAAAAATCCAGCATGCCTGGATTATTCATTTCTCATTGGAGCTTTCTGTAAAACCCCATACAACTAACGCCAATTTTCAACAGCAGCTTCGGGCAGCTAGAAACCAAATCCTGTAGCTACAGGAGAAACAAGGAACCCCTTACCCATGCACCCCATATATTAAGACGTAGTTTGTTTTTCCCTTCTTATTTAGTCTAGCTGTTAGTTCAAGAACAAAGCTGTACCTTGGAGGAGCAAGTGGATTGTCAGCAACCTGTTTTGTTCACAAAAAAGAAGGAGGAGAATGAGAGTAAAGGTTAGCTTAAGGCATTCGGAACAACGCAACAAGGCCTGATGATTTAAAGGCATGTCTGCGCGCCCAGCGTATAAAACATCTAAAACCGACTTGGTTGTCATCGCTGTCTTCGCTATCACTGACTTGCAGGTCTTCCTGGAGCAGCACTCTGAAAGACAACCAGAAGATAAGTATCAGCCAAGGCAGACGTACTTTCAAGTACCAGACACTGAAAACGACTTGGTTTGTGTGTGCTTGCCAAAAGAAACCAACCTCCCACATTCTTTAGGAATGTTTGGCATTCTCTATCTGCTAAACCCTGTCGTTAATGAATGATAAAACGATAACACACAATCTAGGAACATTATATTGTACTTTTCAACTAATCTCAGGACATTTTGAAAAGGATGTCAGTATCATTGGCTGCCATCTACATACAACAAAGATGAAGCTCTGTGAGGGGAATGCTCCTCGCTTAAGTTTGTCCAGCGCATTAACGCAGCAGCACAGGGTGGAAGAACTCTGATCCTTGTACATTAAGAGAGTGGCGTGCTATTGGGCTGCACTGAGTCCCCAAGGGACAGAAAGCATCATCTGTGCACCAGAAGCTGCGTGCGCTCACGCTCTCTGCTCTCAGGGGCTGCAAATGTTTTTCTGTCACAAGGGTTCTCTTTTTGCTGCTCAAGTGTTCTACCGTACATACGTAAGTAAATGCCAAGGGCAAGCCTCCCTCCTCTTTCTTCTCTACACAATGAATTTGATGCTCCTGCACATCTCAGCAATATCTGTAAATCAAGCAGTTCAGACACTCCAAGCAGCTTACAAGTGGGGAGCCACAAACTCTCTTTTACTATTGCTAGAGAGCAGGCTGCCTGCAAATGTTTCTAGAAGCATCATTTCGTCCTCTGCCTGCAGGTGGTAAATACTGCTTGCTATTTCAATGTATTACTGAAGGCCTCGAGAGGCTGGAAGGGAAGGATCTGTGGGCGGGGACCCAGCCTTCCCCCAGGTGTTATTCTCCTCTGGAAATCACACAGGCATATTCAAAAGGAGCTGGAAAACAGACAGGCAAAACTCCTGCTGTTCGAAAGTACAGTGATTCAAATCCTGAAACTAGCTGGAGACCAGCTCCTCAACCCAGAGAATTACACAAGTGTCATTTCAAAACGGGATGAAAGCTTGGCCACTGACACAGGGATTTTGATCAATCAGGTCAAAGCTGCGTTTATTTCAACCTCATTTCCAACTAAGGGCTTTCTGTGAGAAATTTCTCTCATGCCCAAATAAGAAAAGTAAGCCTCCAACCCCTCAGGACAAGACATTTTAGAGCAGGAAAACAAGTAAGAAAGATTCCCAGGAAACCACATCCACCTTGAAAAGTGGGGGCAGAGTTTGTGTTCCTGATACTTGTGGGGAAAAGGAAAACGACACAAAACTTCACGTTCTTTCACGCCTTCATGTCCGATTATGAACAAAGCAAAAACCATTTACAGCTCTGGAGGTCACCTCTGATGACCCTGAGGTGACCTTTGCTTTCCTAATTCTGCGACATCGGAGGAGTGAAAACCTTGAGTCAAAAAAGTGATTCCCTCCTTTAAGCACAGTTCCCACAAAAGAGACACGCTATTTTACAGTCACACCAAAGCAGCTGCCATGCACGGAGATACTCTCCTTGAAACAGGACCACATTTACTGCCAAAGCTGACCACGGACTCCCAACAAACAATTCCACAAATCAGATGTGACAAATCCACTCTTGTCCACTGAGCAGGACGGCGCGAAGAAACCCCAAAGGTCTCCTGTGTCTACCAGTACAGAGCCAACCCTTGCCACACAGATGATGCCTGTTGAAA
Source organism: Pezoporus flaviventris (assembly GCF_033815535.1). Taxonomy (NCBI): domain Eukaryota; kingdom Metazoa; phylum Chordata; class Aves; order Psittaciformes; family Psittacidae; genus Pezoporus; species Pezoporus flaviventris. The sequence goes on along the minus strand of NW_026892550.1, from coordinate 57,873,668 downwards.
AGGCACCAACCCCACAGTCCCCGAGTACCTTACCCTGATGCACAAGAGGTTCTCGGCGCACACAGACTTTGATTACACCCAAAGGCCTACCGCGCTCTCTTTGCATTTGGCCCGTGCCATTGCCCTGTGGCTGCCTTAATTAGCTCATGCCTTAACAGACGCCAGGTTTTCATTTGCAGGACCTGTTCTTTTCCAGCTTAGATACACACCATCAATCTCCCTCCAAAGCTATAGAAAAGCTCTGTTAGTGAGAGAAGGAGCACTAAAATCAGCATCGCTTGAAAGCAAAGGCTGGTCCTTCCCCGCCAGCTGGGCTAAAGATGCATCACCACAAATGAGTGAGACATTTCCCCTTTTAAAAGAAGGGCTCTTCCATTCCAGCACTGCCAGGTGCTAACTTCAGGCTGTATTCAAGAATGAAAGCCGTCTGGGAAACCCTTGCACGCTCTGTAAAGCCGAATGCTTAATTTGGGCACACGAGCACCCTGGGATTTCAGGGCTGCTTCAAATTAAGCAGCACAAGCGCTGTTTGTTTTCAGCCAGCTACACTTGGTAAGGCAAGCTACTCCAGGCAGCTGGATTTTCAGTCACGTGTGCTTTAAACAGCAAAGAAAGCAAGCCCTGTTGTGCGAGTGAAAACAGAAAAACAAAGAGGAAGGGATGCATCGGTTCAAGGGACAGGTGCAGAGGAAGTCCCTGGGGAAATCCTTCTTGACTTCATTTTGGACATTAGCCTAAGCCACCCTCTTCCTCCCACTTCAGCTGTCTTTGCTGACTGTGGGTACACTGGCTCTGAAGAGCCCGCACGGACGCTGAGCAGAGAGGGGATGTTGGCGAAGGACAGAGGTACGTACCATGCCGAAGTTACAATTCTGGACCTCTGCGCTAAGAAAGGCATATTTTCAGATTCTTGTCTACAGTAAAAGTCTCTTCTCTCTCTGCTGCCTGGAAAACTGACTCAAGCTCAAAAGGGATTTTTACAGGCAGCTGAGAAGAGCTGAAAAAGACAGTCTGTGGAGGAAGGCAGAGCCTGCAGCAGTTGAAACGAATATGTTTAACAGCGCAAAGAAAAGTCCCAGAAGTCCTTCAGGAGGAGCAAGCTGGGGTGGAAGAAGGAGCAGCAAAAGAAAGAATGGATTAAAGCAGCAGCTAACTACTCAGGAAGACACTATCCCACACTACCAGCCAGGGGAGGCTCCTCTGCAGAATGTCAGAACAGCACGAAAAGGGTTGAGTTTTACAGACCTGACAGAGCTTGAGTGCAAGACTCTACAATCTCAACCAAGAGATGGCAACTGAGTCTGGTTACTTACGATACTGTTGTCTGAGAACGAGGCAACGTATCCGAAGGTCCATCGTACTGTCCTGTAAATCAAAAGAGAATCAGCGGGGTTTATCTGCCTCACCGGTAGCGTATTTTACCCTATGGTCTCTGAGCATCAGGTTAGAAAGTCACTTTCTTCCAGGACGTAACTGATTGCCACTGAGATTATTTATCACTCCAAATGGGGCTTCCTAATGAAATACTGTTTGTTCTCTGCTGAACTGCTGCCTTAATTTCTAGGTAAGGAATGCATACAGTCTCTTCAGCATTTTCTAAACTCATCAATGTTTAACAAAGCACAGGAAACCACGTCCCTTAATCAAGGTAAACATTTGATGTTCTCAATGTATGACACTCAAAACCGTCTCTCAATACACATAGAACAGTGTGCTTTCCTTTGGATTTCTACTTACTCTGGTTCTGTGCTACACATCCAACAGGCTGCGACTCCTAGAAAGCAAGCACAAGGTGCAAGTTGAGAATCAAATACATCATCTCTCAATAGCAGCGTATCAGTGATCCGATTTCCTTGTGTTTGTTACTCTAATCGATACTTTGAGCAACGTGACAAAGAATAACTCCGAAGTCTCCAATAGTCTAAGCTTGCCTGATGTAGCTTAGCACGGACAGAAGTGATGCATTGCAAGTAACCATCACACAATTCAAAATCCATTGTGACTTCTAAAGATAATTTCTCCTAAAAGCCTTTACCTATGAAAGGAGGTGCAAGAGTTGGAAAGCTCATCAGATGAAAGTACGTGCAAGAGTTGGAAAGCTCTCTTCTAATTTATCAAAAGCCTTGGCAAAAAGAGGGTGTTTACCTTTGTTGGTAATGGAAATTTGGAAGGCTCTGCAGTAGGAGGAGTAGGAATATCTGTCAGAAGAGGTGGCCATGACTGGGTCATTTCCTGGAAAGCAAATGACAGAAGTGGGTTACAGTATTTTTGCTGATACAGGCAACTGAAGTTGTACCTCAAAGACATTTATATTCATGTACAATAAAAAGCTGAGCCCATCGTAAACCCAAGAGGCAATACCACAGCAAGAAGCCCTCTTGGAGCTCAGCGAGCCAGACCGTCATGAGCACTTGCTCTTTTTCTCCAAGCATACTTGCATTGCCCAATTAGCAGCAACCTCAGTGAACCTTGTAGAGAGTTAAATACTTCCTATGTTTGCAGGATTAGGCTATCACAGTTAATAAAGGGAAAAGGACATAAAACCTGTCTACCAGTAGCTCTGGACTTTTTCAAAGTTCAGGAACTTCCTATTATGTTCCTATTACAGCAACAACACCCCCCTGAAAGGCTTTTCAAAACTCAAGGGGGTCAGCTAGGGAGCTCTGACTGCCAGCCATTCCTCATGCTATTCTACCTGAAACACTGCCTTTTGCTCTGACTGGCCAAGATGCCTTTGCTGCAGAGCTCCAAGACGTGGTTTCAAACCAAAGAGAGCGACTGCCTGATGGGCTATGTCTTTAGGAGCCTTTCTGCCCTGTTGCCCTGCCCTAACTCTCACCCAGGGACCAGCTAGTTGGGCTAAGCCATGGTCCGGCTAAGAGCACAGCACACAGACCGCAGCCAGGAGATAGGGATCAACCTCCAACCTGCCTCTTCTGGCACCACAGCTGGACACAGAGGACTGGGCTAAAGCTTTGGCTTGCACTGCAACAAACACGTGAACAGCCTAGCACAGACAACGATCTTTGTCTTGAACATACGCTAAAACACCTTAATGGGGGTCAATCTAGACAAAACCTTTGGGGAAGCTGGGGCTCAGAAATTCAGAACCACTCTGTTGAAATCACACAAGACAGACTTTTCTTGTCTCCCTATTAAGTTTAAATCCTGAAGAGTGTAATACTCACTCCCAGAAATAAAGGAACTCATATGGCCTGCCACCCTCACTGCCTCTCCTGGAACACTTATCTTATTTGCACTCTGTGCTCGGTGAAAGGGTCCCATGTACTCAGACCCAGCTGAGTACTGGCAGCCTGTGCGCTGCCCACAAAGCCATCTCTGACACAGGTTGCAGAGGCAGTTTTGCATTAAGAGCTGGCTCAGATTGGCGCAAATGTACCATAATTACAGGGACAGAGAAGCCCAGTCCAGCAGCAGTGCCATGCACGCGGTGATATTCCTCCTCCTCCCACCACCACTACTTCAATGTATACAAAACACAAACACGTCGATCTATTATTTAAGAGCACCTACCTTCAAAATTTCCTTAACGGCTTGGGCATCCCAGCGGAAGGTTTGCTACAAGCAAATAAAAAGAAGGAAGCAGCATGAGTTTCTTTGTTCCTTTACCAGCTGACTGAGATAAACAGAGGCACTCATCAAACGTTTGCTTACCAACAGTTCTACAAAGGCCACGGGAGTCCCTTAATAAGAAAAGACTAAAAAGCCCCATCAGAAGGGCACTTTATTCTACAAAGCCTGTTGTTTTCAAGTCTTTAGTAGAAGATATATTCCAATAAAGATGAGAAAGAACCAAAGTGAAAGAGAGTTCATTAAACAGTGGTGCTTGTCCAGCTGACAGGATTCCCCCTGCTTCCTAACTGGTGTCCTTCTGTGCACCCACGTGCACTCAGCAGAATAAGAAGCCAGTATAAAGCCCTAAACTGGGAGCAGGCAAAGTAAAGGTGGCTGTAAGTGGAAGAATAACCCACCGGACTCTTAAATGCCAGCTCCTGGACTCAAGGGAACACCAACTGTGATTAGAAAAGTTGAAAAGCAGTATGACTAACTTGTGCAGTTCAGGATAAAACCTTGAATGCACCGCCGGGTTAGAGCAACACGGGGAGGAACTAGCCTGCCTTCACTACAACAGGCTTGCACAAATGCACAGGTGCACACACCCGCAAAAGAAGGGAGGGAGATTTTCATGTAGAAAACAATTTAAGAAATGCACAGGCATTCTGTTCAAGCTGCACAGCAACTGTGTGACAAAACTCTCCGAAATACCTCCAAGTCCTCTTTTCACCGGCAATTCCAAAAAACCCACACACTTCCATAAGCACATGCCCTGAGGCTTACAGAGATCTCTTAGACACACTAGAGAGAGATGAACAAGGAACTCGGGATAATAAGAATCACCCCAAAGCAAACTAAATTGCTTGAGGAACCACCTGGTACACAAAGGAGATGTCCACTGGCCATGATGTGTGGGCCAGACACCCAGCCATCAACCAGAAGCAGTGCAGTGCCCCAACCAGGCAGTAACTCAAGACAGGGACGGCATCAGCCTGCCCGGCACTGCCGTCTTTTGTGGCAGACTCAGTTACAGCTTCACAGCAGGAGGCACCAGTAGCCTGCTCCTTGGTCTCGGTGTGATAGCTGGAGGCGGAAGGGCAAAGCACGAGAAGCATTGACAGAATAGTGGCAAAAGCCCAGCTTTCTCCTCTCTGCACAATGCAGTCAACGCTCGCCAAAGCTGGGAAACTCAGAAAGTGGGCATCTTTTTGAAAAGAAGGTTTTGCCACAGATACTACAAGGAATAAGCAGCGCTGGTTTGGGGTAATGGCTGAAGAGCTTTTAAGGCTGCTGCTTTTTATCAAAGGTATTCCATTAGAAATTACAGCACACATTTTTATTCCACTCTGCCAAGGTGTGCCAAATGGAGCTGAAGGACCACACAGCTCTGGCATGTGGAAGTAGGGGGCTGAAGCTTGCTCCCTGATTTGTAAACAGCCTGCCTCGCCTAAAGACCTTTCTGCTCCTTCTCATTTCAGTAATTTCCGCCTGCTTATCTGTATGCCTCTGTCGTCACAGCCCACGTAGAGCTGCCCCTCTGACACCAATCAGCCCTGTGCTGCTTCTCAGTCCCTTTCACCTCAGGTGAAACTGGTGCCTGTAGATATGCAAGCAGCGTAGGTCAAGAAGAGCTAGAGCACGCAGGCATTTCCTATGTTGCCTGCTATCTCCTCCTAATTGAAATGGACTCGCAACGTGTGTGTGTGTGTGTGTGGCTCAAGAATACCAGCTACTGCTCTTTGCCTGGTTTCAGGCTAAATTATTAGTGCTGAGAAAACCCGAGCGAGCAGGATCAGAAAAGCCAATTTGAGTTCCATGCCCTTCACTGTGCTGGCAGTTTTCTTTGTTTCCTAATGAGAGCTTTGCCACTGCAGCTATCAATTATCAGCAGAGAAGGTCACCTCTTCAGGCTGCTGAAAAAGTTTCCCATTTACAGCTGCTTCCAATTTAATACTATATTTTAATAGAAATATTTGGTTACAAATTTATTTTTCCATGTCAACCGCATGGGCTTTTGCCCCTTGAATGCAATGGGGATCACAAAACTGCATATGCATGAATGAAGACTTAGTTTGAATAGAACAGGCGGGGCAAGATCAGACCAAAACCTACCACCCTGTCCTCACTTAATCTGTACGTGCTTCGCTAGCTCAGAGCGGGAGGAGATCTTGCATATTAAATGCACTCTCTGTTCACACACAAGTCACGCTAGGAATAACACACTAACTTACTCTTCAAAGTGATTTTCCACCTGCATTTCTGTGTTAAGAATCTACCCTCTAATACTATAGGTAGATGCAAGATGCACACACATAGGGCACGCTTCCAAAATGACCCAGCCAACAAAAGAGACTGTATGTATTTTAACCAAGCCTCTTATCATCTTGATTAGGGATGCAATAATGTTCTGCTGTGTACTGAAAAAGCCTGCCAAAACTTGAAGCTACAATCAACTTGATGAAAACAAACACGTAAACACAGAAATCCATACAGGTTTTTGCAGGCTATCTTAAGGAACACCAGACACCAAAGCAGATGCTCTGCCAAAGATTTACCACTAAAGAGATGATAATACATCTCTGATACAAAGACAGGTCCAACAATCTGAAGCATGGCTTACTCCATCCACCTGGTTTTAGAGGATGTGGTGACAAAGCCGCTTTTGGGGAAAGCTGAAGCAACCGTTCCTAGTTACCTATTCAGGAGAGCGTTTATTGGAACAAATACGAAGACTGTGTGAATATACCTGTGATTAAAATAATTTCTAGTCAGGCAGGCACCATCCTGCAAGCAAACTATCAGCATGGGTGGTCCTTAAGCATGTTTTTAAGGGTTGTTTATCGCTTGCTGCAGACACAGTGCACTTGTTCAACAGATCTCTTTCTTTCATCCGCTCACCGATTCCCACAAGTGTTTGACGCATGGGGAACGTCTACCCTTTCTTAAGAGGGCAAACAAAACTGGCAGCTGATGCAGTAAAAAAGGCCCCTGCAAGCCACAGGAGAACTGGCTACACAGGGGAAACCGCAACACTGGTGTCGAGCAAACAAAAGCAGCAAAACCGCATCAAGTACGGGAGGTACAGGCAGGTAGTTAACACAAGATTTTCTTCTGACTTCTTTCAGGTTCAGGAATTGTAGGGGTTGTTTTTTATATTTGTTTCTGTTTTAAAGTTCACACAAAAAGAGTTATTAGCCTTTTTATAAGGAAAAATATGGAACTTGAGCTGAAGCTTACCGAGGTGTCTTCGCACTGTTGCCTGTGGGCTTTGCACTAAGCCAATAACAAACCAGATAAAGTGTGCGCAGACTTCGAAACAAGCTGTATTTTAAGGATGAGTATCCCTTCCCTGACTTCAGCGTGGGAATACTTGCACACCCTTAGGTTTCCCTTGGTGCTATTTTTGTATTGGCTCAAAACCATTCAAATCAGAAGCTCAAAAAGGGACTTTTGTTATCTAGTCACAAAATCTTGGTTGATATAATTTGTTTAAATTCTCAGATTGCACAGAGCTAAATATGTCTTTCATGACTGCTCCATGAATTATAGCTACAGACTTTAAAGGCCATTTTGTTACGTGGAAATTGCCTGAGGGTTCGTTGCTACTGCAAAATAACGTTCAGATACTGTTTGGCAGCCGAGTCCCCGTAGCAGCAGCTCGAGCTGTTCTACGAAATTCGGGAAGCTGCAGTCAGAGAACGACAAACCCATGAGCAGAGAAGGCAATTTTCTGAGCAGATTGCCTAAGGCTAGGATTAATTTTCACAGAGGGTTAATAATTACCGCAAGACGCACCGTTTTTAGCGCAGAAAATTCATTTCATCAAAAACACAATGGCCACAACAAACAAGACAAAAGGTGGAAGAGAGAAGGAAAGGCAAAATGCAACTCAAAGAAAACTGAAACGGAAACCCAACTTTCAAAAACCTTCCTATCCGACTGTCCTTGTGGAAAGAGAAGAAACTTGGTTCCAGTGCTGCACTAACAAGGCACCTCACACTGCAGCAGGTGTAAAATGTACGTTTGGGGATGCACTTGTTCAAGTTTTCTTCTAGCTTCAGGTAGCCAGCTGGGTGGGTTTAGCAGTGCAGGAGGAGCAGAAACAAGCAACGCATCCTACATCTCCCCTCTCACCAGCTTAGTTCTTGACCGTAATGGAGCAAGACTCTTGTAATTCCAGCAAAGCAAAGCTAAAGTCCATCTGGTTGCCATTGCTCCCAGCGTTAAGTTTCACTTCTACATTTCATGAAAAACAAAAACCATGCTATACTTTTTGCTTTATGCACACTAAAGCAATACTGAGGCACCACAGAAATGTACAGAATGGCTCTGCCTCATCCAGCGAGACAGAAATCTTCAAAGTTACATCAAAATCTACTTGTTCTCATATTTGTGTTTACGCTGCTCGCTTGGTTTTGACACCCGCGACTTCATGGCAGACTACAAATCAAAGCCACCAGGCTCAAAGTCCACAGGAGCCTTCTAAAATAATTTATCTGGGTGCTATTTCAGGTCCTCTGTGAGCCCCAGTTTAACCAGCAGGTTGCATGCAGCCAAGTCCCCTGTGGACGATTTCACAAGCGCGCTTAACCCATTCAAGTCCACTCCTCTCCTTTCCAAGGCAACCTAAAGTTGAGTCACTGAAACAATGCCATACCTCCAGGCAGTCTCCTGCTTCTGTCCCAGGGTCAACCCAGAAGCCCCACTCACAGACAAGACAAGACAGCAGCTCCAGCCTGCCACCACCCTTGCTGCAGGTTTGAAAACAAACCAAACCGTTTCCATCAACTTCTACTCTTGCTTTCTTCAGCTGACAATGAAGGCTCCTGGCAATGGAAGCATTTTACATCAAAATGCTCAGTAAACAATGGGTGCACTGTCCTGTTCCTGCCTGGCTGCCTGGAGGAAATAAAACAGTCCTCAAAGATATTACATGCTTTTCTAACTCCAAGATGGATTATTTTGCTCAATCTCAAACTAAATGCATGGACCTCTTTCTTGTGTCCAAAGAGCTTCGGAGAAAAAGAAAAAAAAATCACAGGTTTGCCTTCCTTTGCCTGAAGGTTTCAAGTTTCTCAGAAGCTCTAGCTTTACTTCCTAAAGCCATTTAACCACTTGAGGGTTTATGTACTGCTGGAGGTCAGCAGGAATCAGGCTATTAAAAGCTAAAAGGCATTTTGCAACAAAATTCTAGTCACTTAGATCCAAACCCAGCATAGCTACTGTTTGGTTGGGTTTAGTCTGTGTCTATTACTTGTTTCTATTCAAACCTGGGCATTAAGGTACCTGTTAACTTCTCATCAATGTCATTTTGCCAGTTTCCTCTCCTTTTCCACAAGAAATTGCCTACAGCCGTTTGCAGCTGATCAACACCCTCTTCCACAAAAGGCAGAAGGCACCCACACACTCCCTTTCTCTTACAAAGGCAAAACACAATCTTAAAACTCTCTCCACCTCTCTCCTTGCCCAGCTGCCTTAGGTCTCAGTCCTTGGCAGAGAAAGGACAAGTGCAGTGACCAGAACTAAGATATGCTCGAGGTTGCTGCCCAGGATGCCTTCTGCTGACAACAACAAACAAAAGAGCTCTGCTCCTTTTGCTCATAGCTGGGGGACAAGAAAGAGCCTACAGTCTTTCCCTGAATGCAGAATTTTAGAGGGCTTTCAGGGTCTTGCTTATGATTTACAATCCCACTTCTGCACTAAATTTCCTTCGAGAAACTGCTCAAAAAACATTCCATGGAGCGGGAAACAGAATGGTCTCGTGCTTCCCAAGGGCTAAGTCCATCTGGTAGAAATCTTCAGGATATTTTTTGTTTACATTGATACTTCCCTGAGGGTCTACAGTTACATCGTACAAACTCACTTAGGAGAGCCCTGTGGTGTTCACAGACAACTACCCAAAACCCCAAAAAGCCCAAAAACCTTCATCCTACCAGGTGACCATAGAACTCCCTGCACAGTCAGCTGTCCCAGTACTCAGCGAACATATGGGACTTCTACTCACCAGCACTCAGACCGAGTACCAACGCTCTGCATGCACTGACTGTAGGTACATCACCCCCTGACCTCTCAGCGTATCATTTCCCCCTTCTTCTTTTCAACAATCTTTACAGGCAAGAAAAAAGTCACAGCAACAGAAGCAGTCGCTCTAACCATAAGGCCTGCTGCAGCCTCACTGATAAAACAGACACGGAATCATGGCGAGTGCTGCATTTTCACCATGCAGGTATCTCCCCCAGATGTACTGGCAAAAGGCACTCTTAAAATACACCTTCTAAAAATGATAAAGTGTGCACAGCCATCAATGCTGCTCGTAGTCTCTGCCCTTTGGTGACCTGTCCTCCCATAGCTGAGCTTACCCTGCCAGCAACAGAGTCTCCTAACTCACCTTTACGGGCTCAGAAGGGATTTCTGATTTGAATAGTTTGGCTCTGGCATTCACCTTCAGATCTGAGATCTTTTCAAAGGGCTCTCTATGGTATTCCTCCAGGAGAGGTTTGAGATCTGGCTATTCCTCTCGCGCCTGATCTTGCACATCCATTGGTCTCACACAGGCAGTTGGTTTCTGCTGCATCGCGCTGGGCTTTGATGGCAAAGCTGTAGGAATCGTCCGAGAGGAAGGCCGAGTGTTGCTGCTCAGGTCAATGTCTGAGCCGTCCTGACTTTCCTCTTCCTCTGATCCTGTCACTAGGTCCTGAAACGATTTTCTTTGACTGTAGGTCAGCTCCTGGCTTTTGCTGCTCTTTTCTGACTTGGAACTGACGTGCAGGTCGGAACGCAGAGGTGACAGAGGTTCCAGTGGAGGAGGCAAAGGTGTCAGAAATGAAGAAAATGAGAAAATGGAGTAGTCCAGATCATGAGCACGACCTTCACCAGCCGCACGCCTGTCACTTCCCTTGCGATGAAGACCTTCGTGACTTTCCTTGTCACCACAACTGCGTTTGCGACTTTGGCTCTGACCGTTGGATGAGCTGCCGCTCTGCACGTGCAAACCTGAATGCGGTTTTGGCCTTGATTGTGCCTTTTCGCAGGGACTTGAGCGGTGAGCAGGAGGAGCACTTACAGCCGTAGTGGGTGGATGGTGGGCTGTGTCGTGGAATGAAGGTGATGATGTAGGGCTGGTATTTTCATCAAGGGAGTGTGGGAAATGAGGTGCTTCAGGTGAGACCGGAGGAAGGACTTCCTGAAGCCCTAAGAAATTCCATTGGGTTTTGGAGTTGATGAGCCCCATGACATCCTCATAATTGCCCAGCACGTTCCGAATTTGGTTTGACAAGTCATCTCCTTTATGAGTCTGCAACAGAAGAACAGAGGCAGAAATGGAAAAAGCACGGACCCTCAACTTCAGGAGACTCAGCTCTGTAAGAGAGATTCGTCAGGATCTTAATTGCATCACCATGTATCACCACAAGCAAAGTTAGGCAAGCTCATCTTGATCCTGCAGTGCAGTCCCTCCAAAGCAAGTGGGACTGCTCTGCTCACTCTTAGTTCTTCTGAGCCAAACTTGTAGGTGTGCCTGCAGTCTTCAGGAACACTAACAGCAGACCCGTTTGTTTCTATCACAGCTGCACACAGACAGGCAGCCAAGCTGCTCTTGGGTGCTCTCCCTCAAATTCCCAAACTACAGGAAGTAGCCTCCAAATGAATCTGCCCAGCCCAAAGACCTTACTGCGCTTGCACCATCTTCAGAGCTTTAAACACATACTCTGATGAGCTTAAGTTAAGCAGATGGGAAGATGCTGGTTCTGCACGTATCACACTCAACTCTGCTACACCATATGCAGAAGCCACAGCTCTGCTCTTACGCTCCAACCATCTTTCCTCCTCTCACTCCACCACACACACACCCCCACACCCTCCCCCCCATCATTACCTTGTAGGGTGCTGCAAAGACGGGAGGCTTCTCAGGGAGCTTGTTTTACTCCTGCTGAGCCCCCCTAATTCGTTTCTCTCTCTCTCTAGCACACAGCAGGTTTCTGTCCTCATTGCATAAGCTTTAGGAAAGAGAGAAAGAAAGGATGGTTACCGCTTTACACCACTGTTACCAACAAGTACCTACTGTGCTTTTCAGACAACAGTGCATGTCCAGCATGAAAGTAATTTTGAACAGGATGCTTACAGTTGGCAAATCAGTTACGTCATGTCACCGCATGGTGCTATAATACATACAAGGTACAGCAAGCACCCTTCTCAGGGCTTTCTACTCTTGATACCATACATCAAGAAAGGTGGGAAGGGGAAAACTATCCGTCCATTGAATCGTCAAACACTGGTTCCAGACTCTTTTCAGTGGTGCTCAACGGCAGGATGAGGACCAATGGCCACAAACTAAAAGTCAAGAAGCTTCACCCCAACGTGAGGAAGAACTTCTTTACATCAAGGGTGGCAGAGCACTGGAACAAGCTGCCCAGGAGAGTAGTGGTGGCCCCCTCTCTGGAGGCATTCCAAACGTGCCTGGGCACCTTCCTGTGTCATCTGCTCTAGGTGGCCCCGCCTTGCCAGGGCGGGTGGGCTGTATGATCTCCAGAGGTCCCTTCCAACCCTCACGATTCTGTGATTCTGTCTAACTCTTCACCTGAGGGTAAAAAAGAATCTACTATTTTGAAGGTGTTGCCACTTTCAGAGACTGAACTTTGCCAGCTTTATAAAGAGGCTTGAAAACTTAGTCTTTACTTTAAATGGGCAGTCAGAAAGCTGCTTGCTTACCTGCCAAACCATGCAGTTCCATTTAAAGCAATCGTGCAAATGTATTTAAAGTGGTGGTCTCAGAAATCTGGAAAGCACCAGGTCAAATCCCCCTGTTCCTCCTCAACCACATACGCATACACTCAATTCCGCCAGCCCCACATCAAAACAGCAATAAAGCTGCGTCACATGCGCAGCAGAATAAATTCACGGAAAGCCAGATACTTTAAAATACACCACCTCTGTGAAATACTCCTGCAAAATCTGGGACTATTAATGGACATTTGTCAAGCAGCAGCACGGAGGCACAGTATGTGGATGCAGGCATTGGCCTCCTCTCCTGCTTCTACTCTACTCACAGGCACACTATGTGGATGCATTATTTTTCTCTCTTCCCTCCTCTTTCTACCCTACCGCACAGTCTACTGCATACATGCAATTCCTATATTCTTCTTAGTACACTCAACTTCTCGAGCGTCCCAGTTTGGAAGGGAAGAGCCTTGCCTTCCCCACCACTGACATTTTCTCAAAGACCACACCGATGATCCCCTACTGAAGGTCAAGCTAGAGGCCTGGCTTTCCTGAAACAGTTAATCAAGAGGTCCAATTCCTGCAGAAGTGGCTTCCTGACACAATGTGAGCTATGGAAAACTGCTGTCTGATGGCAAGCTTCCTGCTAGGCCCTGCTCCCATGTGCCCTCCTGCCACCCAAGAAAACGGCTGTGTGACCTCCAAGACATCAAGCGTGTCCCTAGCCTTGGAGCCAAGCCAAGCTTCACAGCCAGCCAGTGGCACTAACACTTATGCTGTAGCCCCTCTTAGCACGCAACCTATTAAAGCAACTGGCTGATAAAGCAGGCCAGTAAATCATGCCAGTAAGTCATCATACAAAGGAAAGGGAAAGGATGCCGCAAACTTAAGCCTTTGCCACTTGAAGTGCTCCCAGTCTCCCCACATGCAGAGAGAGCAGGTAGTCAGAGCTAGAGAAGAGTTCAGCTGTTAACGAAGCAGTCAACCTTCCCGTCCTGCTTCCCCAAAGCTCAGGGCACTGTCTTCTTGCAGTCTGCAACGTAAAGCCACCTCTTGGCTTCAAGCCTGTCGAAAAGCACCACTGTGAAAACACACTGCGGAGCGCCAAACTTCTGTGCAGGATATACCACCAGTTTTAATTCCTTGTAATCATCCCTCGCCTGAAGCACAGGGGAGCAGGGTGGGGGGGGGGCTAAAGAGCAACGAGAGGAGTTTCTCCCCTTGGCATTTCTGACATGCTCGTTAAAGCATCCTAAAAGCTAACAAGGCATTTAACGGGTACCTTAAACAGCACTGCGTCATCAAACACCGTGACTTCAGAAAAGCTGCCTCCCCCATGCCGAGGGTGAAGTTGACTTTAGACAGGATGCCCCCCGCCCCCCAGCAGGCAGAACACAGTCACCCGAAAAGGATTTAACCGCCACTGCTGCATTCGCTTGGATTCTACTGCCTGACAGCAGCGACATCGGACCCTTCGTTTCCGTACTCTTCTCTACAATCATTTCCCACCTATCCAGCAGACCTGCACACAGGCAGACGCAACCTCCCATTTACACTGCCAGTTCTCCAACCCAATCGAACAGAAACCATTTACCACCTCTTCAAACAGCGCTGCGGGCAACCACAGAAACCTGTTTAGGCTGGGCTGGCTACAAGAGAAAACCACCAAAAGAGATACTGACAAGTCCCCAGGGGAGGAGAAAATCAGTTTCCCAGTGATGTTAACTTGCTGGGGAGGGGTTTGACAGCGAGAATTAGGACTCTGGGTCTTCAGCTAAAAGCAGCTTTATGCTGAGCTGAGGCAGCGGCGCCTCAGTGAGCGAAACGCATCAACGGAATCCAGCCAGGACGCCTCTCCACACACACCGCACCAACAGCAAACTCTGCCCGGCAAGGAGCGAAGGCATCATTACCACACCAACAGCGACACAAGCTCTTTAACGCCCTACCTCGACTGGGCAGCCGTCGCCAAGTTTAAAGCCCCAAGTGTCTTCTCTCCATGAGTTCTCTCCCCAGCTACCCAGGCTCTACCCGGCTGCCAACGCCTCCTCGTCCATGTGGCGGTGCCGCGTCGCCCTCCTCCGGACGCCCGTCAGCGTGCGGCTCCAAGCGGCCACCGCACCGCAGCCCTCGCTCCCCGCAGCCCGGCGCCCCGAGCCCGGCCTGCCTCACACTCATCTTGACAGACATCCGGGCAGCCGCGCCCTCCTCCGGCGCCAGTCATGCCCGGCCGGCGACGAGGAGGACGATGCGGACCACGGCACTTTCAGCTGGGAGGGGGGAACTCACGGGGGGGACCGGACCTGACCACACGGCCCTCTGTGAAAAACCAAGATCTGGCTCGCAGCGTGCCAACATCAACCGCGGCCCGCTGCTCTTTTAGTCCTCTGTCGCTTTATGGGGAGCGGGTCTGGCAGCAGCTCACTGCCCCCACGAGTACCCGCACTGTGGTGCGCCCACCACCCTTTTTAGCAGCGCTGTCATGGTACGACCCAACCTCCTAAATTGGGCAGGCGGTTCTGTCAGTCAGCGCAGCAGAGCGGCGCGATTGGACAGGAGCGGGCGGGTGGGCGGGCACTGCCGCCGCCGCCGCGCACGAGTCTCTTCAACCTGGCCGCTTGCAGCCGGCGCTCTGTGGACCGCGGGCGTAGCTCTGCGAGCGGCGGCTCCCTGCCCGCTGCCGCATCCCTCCCAGCGGCTTGCGCGTGTGCGTATGGGTGTGCAACGTTTGCTTGCTTTTGTAGAGGAAAAGAGGCTCGCGTGGCTTTTAGCGTTTTCAAAAGCAAGTACAGGACGCACGTGGCTACGCAGGTGTAGCGAATGGAAAGCCGAGGCGGCTGCTGCTGCTGCTGCTGCTAAGGTTGCAAGTACCATGGAAGCTCTGGAAGCCCTTCATCGGTTACGACTTGCTTCGGATCGAACTGTCCTACCGCGCCCTTGGACCCGAGGCGCGGGAGGGTGAGGCAGAGGAGCCGGTGTGCGTGAGGAGTGGGCTCTATGAGTTGGACGTAGCCAACGGGGTGTGCTACCCTGTCTACTGGAACCAATCAGAAAAGATCCCTGTGATGCATGGACAGTGGTTTATTGATTGCACACGGCAACCTCTGGAAGAGAAAGAAGGTAACTTAACAGACTGGGAGCATCTCATCTGCTTAAAAGGCCAGCAACTGCAGGAGAGCTTTGATACAGACGAACTGGCAAAATCTGTTGCCAGGAAGGAAGCTAGTCATAGTCTGAAGTTGAGTCGCAACCATGTGGACTGGCACAGTGTGGATGAAATGTATCTTCACAGTGATGCAACAGCATCTAAAATTGTAAGAACTGTTACAGAAAAGCTGGGGCTTCCCAAAGCTTTAAGTAGTGGGACAAGGCTAGATAGAGGCTTTGTATAAGAAGCTACATTAGAAGACAAGCCGCCACAAATTAGTCACATTCTGTTTGCTCGCATGTTATTGGGCAGAAAATGGACCGAGGAAGGATCATCAGAAATACAGCTATGATGTGAGATGCTTTAAGAAAAACAGAAGTATTTTTCTGATCTCTCAAAACTTTCTTAATTTCTTCCAGTTGAATGGAAGTCAAAACTTACCCTTGATGAAGACACTGTGGACTCCATTACTCCAGTTAAAGTACAAGGTTTATGGGATATGCTGAGCAGCAATGCAATGGGTATGATGTATTACACCCGTCCTCTTTACAGGGATGAACCAGTGAAAGGGTTGCAGCAAGAGCTGAACCAGCTATACACACTCATCTGTGCCCGAAATCAAGCCTTTGAGGAGAAAGGCGGGCAAGTCTCAATTGTGTCCCACTCACTCAGCTGTGTCATCACATCATGACTGGCTGGAACCCGGTCAGGTTTTATGAAAACTTGGTGCAGAAGGAAGAGGAGGAGCTTCAAGACCACTGGATGAGCTATGAAGAGCAACATTTACTTCAAGAACTTCATATAACTAAAAACTGGTTGAAAGAGATAGGAGAGAGGTTACATGGGTTAAAGGCATCCACCATTTCAGAACCACATGTCTTACAATTTAAGGTAGAGAATTTCTTCTGTGTGGGATCTCCATTAGCAATGTTTTTGGCATTGCGTGGCATCTGTCCAGGAAACTCTGGTAGTCAAGACCATATTCTGCTCAGAACAATTTGTAACTGCTAACTGTTTTTCACCCAACAGATACAGTGGCCTATAGATCAGAACCTTTAATTCTGAACACTACAGCAATATCTCGCCTATTCAGATCCACTGGTACAGCACTGTAAACCCTCTACTTTATGAGTGTATGAAGCCAAGTTTTCTCAACCCAACAAATGAACCTACCTCAGTTACCAATAGTGAAAGTGTGTCAACTGTACCAAGCCCAACTACTTCACCAGACATGGCTCGACGCCACTATGGGAAGTCTGTAACAAACATAGGCAAGGCAAGTATATTAGGAGCTGCAAGCATCAGGAAGGGCCTCGGCGGGATGCTTTATTCCAGATTTGGTTGATCTAGTACAGCCACCCCACAGACACTCGAGGCAGGAAAAGACAGAGACAAGGAGGATGACAAGAAGGCCACAGTGGCGGGGGCGCCGCTTTTAGTGCACAGCAACAGCTTGAGCTTCCTTGAACCCTACAGTTCAAGACACTGACTTCTGGAAAAGCTTGTAAATGCTGGGAATGCTCCCATAAACACCTCTGTTGGTTTCAGAGAGACCTGTTAGAGCCACAAGCACTCATCACTATAATGTAATGAGTGTTTGCAGAGATTGGCCTTAGCCGTTTAGGAACAACAAAATCCATTCAGTATTCATCTGCCTGGAACAGCAAGGCAGCAGGAGCCCCCATGTGACACTGACTCTCATGGCAGGTATCCCAAAGGACTAGCAGCTACCTAAGCCAGCATCTGTGCCAATCTCTGCTGAGCCCTTCATCATTCAACCCAGCCTGACCCTAGCAGTGATCGATAACTTCTGCTTAAGCCCCCCAGTTTTTACACTGGGCATGATGTGCTGTGGTATGTAATACCCCTTTGGCTGGCTTGGGTCAGGTGTTCTGTCTCTGCTCCCTCCTGTCTTCTTGTGCCCCTCCTCACTGGCAGAGCTTGAGAGACTGAAAAGTCCTTGATCGAAGTAAGCATTACTCAGCAAGAACGAAAACCAGCGGTGGTTATCAGCATTATTTCCAGACTAGAGCAAAACCACAGCACTGTGCCAGCTACTAAAATAACTGGAAAATAACTGTTATAGCTGAAACCAGGAAAACGTATTTGCTATCTACAGTATTACTGTACAGACAATTCAAGTATGGAGTATCTCATGACTTTTTTATGCACAGTTTCTCAGCAATTAACATACATGTGATGTGAAAAGTGAACTGAAACTAGTAGACTTTGTCAAGTGCTTCAAAAGAACAATACAGTTTATGCCTAACAGGCAGCAGTGCTGTCTGGGGAAGGTTAAAAGAGCTTGAAACTCAGATTGACAGTCACCATAAAGCCAATACCAAAACCATTACTGATGTCTGAGACACAAGAGGTAACACAACAGATTTACACAGCAGCTTCTTTAGGGAGGAAAGGCTGAAAAACTGGCATAGTACCATATTTTTCACAGCAAAGCATTCAGTTGAACTTTATGAAGAACGATAAAAATAGTTTACAGTTTATGGAGGAGAACTCAACTGAACACGTACTTCCCCACAAAGAAACATAAAGCAGATATATAATCATAGAAAGTGTTGGCAAGGACCTTAAGATCATCAAATTCCAACCCCTCTGTGAAAGGGAGTGATGCCTTGCACTAAACCATTATCACCGAAGGCTCTGTCCAACCTGCCCTTGAACAGCACCAGGGAAGGAGCATTCATAACTTCCCTGGGCAACTCATTCCAGTGCCTCACCACCCTCACAG
Source organism: Pezoporus flaviventris (assembly GCF_033815535.1). Lineage (NCBI taxonomy): Eukaryota > Metazoa > Chordata > Aves > Psittaciformes > Psittacidae > Pezoporus > Pezoporus flaviventris. Next base: position 57,855,480 of record NW_026892550.1, on the reverse strand, counting down.
TAAAGACCTTCTTTCTCATATCCAGTCTAAACTTCCCCTGTTTAAGCTCGAAACCATTACCCCTTGTACTGTCACTGCAGCTCCTAATGAAGAGGCCCTCCCCAGCATCCTTACAGGTCCCCTTCAAATACTGGAAGGCTGCTATGAGGTCTTCATGCAGCCTTCTCTTCTCCAGGCTGAACTGCCCCAAGTTTCTCAACCTGTCTTCATACAGGAGGTGCTCCAGTCCCCTGATCATCCTTGTGGCCCTCCTCTGGATTTGTTCCAACAGTTCCATGTCCTTTTGATGTTGAGGACACCAGAACTGTACTCCAGGTGAGGTCTCACAAGAGCAGAGTAGAGTTTGACCTGATGCAGCCAAGGATACGGTTGGCTTTCTGGGCTGTGAGCACACACTGAAGCCGGCTCATGTTAAGTTTCTCATTGACCAACACTCCCAAGTCCTTCTCCACAGGGCTGCTCTGAATCTCTTTTCTGCCCAACCTGTAGCTGTGCCTCAGATTGCCCCATCCCAGGTGTAGGTAGGACCTTGCACTTGGCATGGTTAAACTTCATAGGGTTGGCATCAGCCCACCTCACAAGTGTGTCCAGGTCCCTCTGGATGGCATTCCTTCCCTCCAGCATATCAACCGAACCACACAGCTTGGTGTCATTGGCAAACTTGCTGAGGGCGCACTCAATCCCACTGTCCATGTCAGCGATGAAGATGTTAAACAATACCGGTCCCAACACCAATCCCTGAGGGACACCACTCGTTACTGATCTCCAGGTGGACACTGAGGCACTGACCACAACTTTTTGCTTGCGGCCATCCAGACAGTTCTTTTTCCACCGAGTGGTCCATCCATCAAATTGATGTCTCTCCAATTTAGAGACAAGGATGTCATGTGGGACAGTGTCGAACGCTTTACACAACTCCAGGTAGATGACATCAACTGCTCTACCTGTCCATCAGTTCCGTAGCCCCATCATAGAAAGCCACCAAATTGGTCAGGCAGGATTTCCCCTTAGTGAAGCCATGCTGGCTGTCACCAAGCACCTTGTTGTTTTTCATGTGCCTTAGCATGCCTTCCAGGAGAATCTGCTCCAAGATTTTGCCAGGCACAGAGGTGAGACTGACTGGTCTGTAATTCCCTGGGTCATCCATTTTCACCTTCTTGAAAATAGGGGTTATATTTCCCTTTTTACAGTCATTGGGAACTTCACCTGACTGCCGTCATTTTTCAAATATGATGGACAGTGGCTTAGCAACTTCATTTGCCAGCTCCTTCAGGACCCACGGATGGATTCCATCAGGTCCCATGAAGTTGTGCACATTCAGGTTCTTAACATGATCTCGAACCAGATTCTTTCCTACAGTGGGCCTAGGGTCATCATTCTCACAGTCCCTGTGTCTGCCTTCCAAGACTTGGTTGGTGTGGTCAGAGCATTGGTCAGTGAAAACGGAGGCAAAGAAGTCATTAAGAACCTCAGCCTTCTCCAAAATCCAGAGTAGCCAGGTCTCCCGATAGCTTCCAGAGAGGGCCCACGTTGTCCCTAGTCTGTCTTTTGTTATTACGTACGTATAGAATCCCTTCCTGTTATCCTTAGCATCCCTAGCCAAGTTTAATTCTAACTGGGCCTTAGCTTTCCTAACCTGGTCCCCAGCTTCCCGGACAACATCCCTGTATTCTTCCCAGGCCACCTGTCCTTGCTTCCACCTTTTATAAGCCTCTTTTTTCCTTCAAAGTTTCCTCAGCAGCTACTTATCCATCCAAGGAGGTCTCCTGGCCCTCCTGCTGCACTTCCTTCTAGTTGGGATGCAACACTCCTGAGCTTGCAGTAGGTGATCCTTGAATATCAACCAACATTCTTGGGCCCCCCTGCCCTCTAGGGCTATATCCCATGAAACCTTACTAAGCAGGTTCCTGAAGAGGCCAATGTCTGCTCTCTTGAAGTCCACGGCAGTGAGCTTGCTGCACGCTCTTCTCACTGTCCTGAGGATCTCAAAATTGACCATCTCATGATCGCTATGTGATAAACACATAAATGTATTGGCTTTCGCAGATCATAGGTGTGGTTATATGGATAAAACTGCATGAGTTTACAATAACAGAAAAAAAGCTCGCTAAAGACACAAGATTAGACAGTAAGTTAAAAAGGGCCAGAACTCTTGAGCAAAGTGGAGTCACATAGCAAAAAAATTTGTAAAGGTGAAAGAAAGAGCAGGGGACTTGATGTAAGAAAAGCTAGTGCCTGGAAAACAGAGTTAAAGCACTTTTTAGCTTAACTTAGGCTGTAGAAAGAGAACAATGTTTATGTTGTAAGTCTGTGGAATTTAGTGGCTCCGCTAAACATGAATTAATTGTTTCACACTAGTCTTCTAAGTATTTTTAGCTTTAAAGAACAATGCTTGTGTTGTAAGTCTGTGGTGAGATAACAGGATTTAGTGGCCCCACTAAACATGAATGAGTTATTTCACACCATCCTTCTACTTTATCAGTTAGTTTAGAGACACAGCCTCCCAAACATCTGCTAGCTTGAGATATCCTGCAATAAATTTTGCAGGAAGGTCACGCTGTTTTAAATCTTTGCTAGTTATCAGAAGAATTACAGATGTAGCTGGTTTCAGCTAGTTGTGTGATTACTGGGGCATCCAACTGTGCCGAAGGTGAAAGTACACTGTGAGGAAGACTGCTTACTTCATCTTGAAGACCCCTACTCACAAGACGAAGACTGCTTACTTCATTCTCAAGACCCTTGCCCACAGTCACCAGAGAGCAGTGTGCAGACGCCAAGACGAGGAGACTTATGATAATAAGTTCCTGGAACTAGTTATTCCCTGCCTAAACGTGGGAATTATGAATATGTATGTGACTAATGCAATAATGAAAGTATATAAACCTGTAACAAATACTAATCACTTGCGCCTCTGGCTACGGTCACGCACCCAGTGCTGTTGCTTTATTGACTTTTTCCCTCAATAAAACCTTGTTATCTCCTTTAGAGGAGTGAGTTTGTATTTAACAGCTACAACCAAGGCTGCCCTGGAGCGTCAGATTTCCAACTGATATGCAGATTGAATCCTCAACTCGTTAGTTGTAAAGTAGGTATGCTTTGTTCAGCGCTGAGGCACATGGGGGTTTCTCCTCCAAAAGCATGCGCGCCCCCCTTTGCCACTCAGTTGATTTATATTACATATAATGATTACCTAAACATGAGATTGCTTCATGCGTAATACATATGCAAAACTTATTCCCGTCTAGTATTATAATTAGTTTTCTGGCATTCGTCCCATTGGTGTGCCTGTGAGTGCCTCCTGGTGGTGGTCGTTAGGGGGTTGTGAGGATGAAGGCCTGTAGTTCTTCATCACTGCAAGTAACCTCTTGCTTTCACACAGACTCAATAGGGTTTCGGCTCCTGTCCAAACCTCAGGTTCGGTACAAGCTGGTTTTATGTATCTTAAAATAGAAACTTGTCAAGTTTGTAAATTTTGTTACTCTGGCTATCTTTTGTTCCTTTTCTTTCTAAAGATATCATTTGAACAAGAATGCCAAATATTAAGCTATGAATCTTATCTACTACAATTCTGTCTAGCAGCTGTAACTCCTACAATTCTGCTTCACCATGCCAGCAACTTTGACTCCTACGGTTCTGCTTCACGGTTCTGCTTCACCAAGCACAGCAACTGCTTAAGCAAGCAGGCACAATGTTAACCCTTTATTTCCCAGTATCACAACAAGCCCTTCCCTGTTGGGGAGCATGAGGTCAAGCATGACACCTCTCCCTCTCTCCGTCGGCTCTTCTATTACTTGCAGAAGCAAGCCGTCTTCCATACAGTCGAGGAACCTCCCTGATTGCTTGTGCCGGTATGTGCTGTCCCTCCCAACAGGTATCAGGATGGTTGAAGTCCCCCATGAGAACAAGGGCTTGCAAGCAAGAGGCTGTTCCTATCTTGGTGTGTTTTTTTTGTTTTTTTTTTGGCTACTAGCTCCCAGCTTCCCGGATTACTGCCCTCCTTTTTTTCTGTATGCGCTGTGATGGACACTTGTGGCCTCTACGCAGCTTGGGCCTGCAGCAAGCAGTCCAACTCCCTCTCAGCTTCCCTGACATCTTTTAGCTACTGTCAGCGTCCCGCAGCTCAGCCCCTGCTGCAGGACCTCCACCAGAGCGCACCCCCGCCTCCCGAGACCAGTGCAGGCACTCTCTACACTCCGAGGTCTGCGCTGCACCCTCCACTCTCATCGGCTCTGTCTGATGCCGACGCTGCCACTCCTGTGGCAGCCAAGGCCCAGCTCCCAGCCCGGGCCCTCGCCCTAAGGCGAGCGCTCGCTCCCCGGGGCGGGTTTTACCAGCTCGGGGCGGGGCCGTTCCTCCTGGCACCGCCCCCTATGAGGCCCTGCTCGCCTCAGCGGAGCTGCCTCCTCCCGGGCAAGGTCTCTCGAGGGCTCAAGACTGCCTAGGTGCCTCTCGCCGCTCAGAACTGAGTCTCCTGGAGGCGGGGTTTTTCCACTCTCCGGGGTTGAAGGCGCCTCTCTGGAGCTGCTCACCTCGCGAGCACGTGACACAAAGGAGCCGTCTATAGAGACAGGTGTAGGAAGAGCCACGTGTTCTTTTATGCATTATCCCAGTGGATTTGTTCTTGAGGACACTCTGGAAATACCTGGTATGCCTTTAAAGGGAGCTGGGAAGCAAAATTGTCCATATAAAGTGCCTTGTTAGTGAACAAATGGCTGATTCTGCGGTCAACTTTGTTTAGTGATTACGCTTTGTTTGGGAACCTGGCTATTGTGCTGAAGTAACAGTCAGAGCCCTACCAGAGAAAAGAAAATATTATGGAGGTTAGCACAGTACAAAGAAGACATAACCCATTTCCTGGGACCCACTTGAGGAAATTGGCAATTAAATCTGTTCCCAGCCCAATGATTTATCCTCCAGATCACTTTCTCTTAGCCAGCTTTCCAGCACTTCATTAAATCAAAACCGAGCACTCCTTCCCTAACATCTCATTAGGAAACAAAGCTCCTTACAGAGCTCACTTGGCTGGCTGACACCAAGCAGCAGAAATAAAACACAAGTGATGCTCAGATTCAGGTCTGAATGCCAGCTGCAGAAGGCTTTCTTCTGCCTTCCCTTCCACTCCCCAGATTGTATAGTCAGCAGCCTAAGAAAGCACACCATTCAAGGAGATAGCCTATCAGTAATTTTTCTTCTCATTTCTTCAAAGAGGGTGTAAAAATTTTAGGTAGTCCTGTGGAGAAAAAGATAAGTATTGGTGTATATTTCTAAGCAGGAATCCATAGAAACTGAGCTTAAACAATCACACTGCATAAGCATGTCCATTTTCTCGTAATCAGTTTTGAGCTGTGGGGTCTGTTTCAACCAAACTGACCACATCAGGTGTCACAGATGGCAAGTTTCACCTGCTCAGCAGACAAAAAACACCCTCCCAGTGCCCTCAACAAGTATGAGACTAGGGAGGACTCCATCTTTATTAGATATCCCATAACTCAAGGTTGAGACAAAAACCCAAAGAAATTCAGACCACTTCTCAGAAGAGGCCAATGCCACCTTTCACCATAAATGGCATGACTTCTTAGGAACCTGAATGCTTCCCATTGGGACCCATCTGTTTTAATATAAAGTCAGGGTATTATTATTAACACAAGGTCAGGAATTTGGTCAAGAAAACTTCAATGTAGGAAGCCCATATTGTTCCCGCATGATGTTGTTTTCAGCTACATACCGACGGTACTGGGAGGATGATTTCAGATGGAAGGAGCTGGAACAAATAGATTGAAGGTGGATATAGAAGGGCTACATTTATTCTTGTTCATACAATGATGCTTTTCCTCCACAAGTTTCTTAAGAAGAGTTAGAATAGTTAATGAGTAGGGATAGCTGGGTTTTCCAACTGGACTTCTGGGACTGGGGTCCAATATAATATCTCATACATTATTCCAATGTCTTATCAATACAATATAATACATTATCGGGTGAATAGATAGGTCTGTCTATTCACTAATCACATGCTCACCTTCCAAGGGTAATTATGGGAGAAACTGAAAAGACTGAAAGGTGGGGAAAGGGGAGGGGGTTCCTTTTTCAGAGGATGGGGAGATTAAGTCAAGTTAATTATCCTCTGCTTTTCTGTTTGCCCATCATTAAAAGCCAGTTGAGTATAAAATACCATACTAGAGATTGTCATATATGAGAGGACAAGCAGCAAATCCTGGAATCTTGGCATGATGATCTGTTTCCCATAAGCTGTATTCTGATACAAATTGTTTTTACTGTACCAAAGTGGGCTTCATGTAGCAAACTATACAAAAAAATCAGTTTCTGTTTCTGCATTGTTTGGCATGTATCTGAAAATATCTAACTGAAGAATTCAACTGCTTTAATCATGCTGTCTAGTTACCATAACCATTTTTTTTTTGTTTCTAAATACCAGACATACCCAAATTCTCTGAACTCACTATTACTACTATAATAGTAGCAGCAGCGTTAACAGCTAGCTGTGTTTACTCACTTTGCCTTTTGGCAACTTCTGTTGAATATCTTCTGACTTCATTTTAAAGCTCCTTCATACAGGTGTCTCGTCAACATGGCCAGTCAATTTGCCTTTGCTTCTGTCTACACAGAATCAGTTTTCTTTCCTCAAACTAAACCGCTCTGAAAAAATGCTCAATTTTTTAACTGTGCTGGCATGCTGAAAGGAATAAACCCCACAGTATTACTATGGCAAATGAAAAAGGCTCTTCTCTTTTTTTTTTAAATTGTGTATTGTTAGCTAGAATACCATTAAACAAGTAAGATGGTGACAATTTCAGCTTTGGGAAACCACACCACTTTGGGCTACTGTTTTGAACAGTGAAAACCTTGGATAATCACAGGCCTCTGAACTTATTTCCACCACTGCAATGCAGAATGCTGTCAAATTGGTACTCTTACACCCTCCTTGACAGCACAAGTAACAAGGTGCAGTTCTGGTAAGGACTGCTGTGACAGGAATACTGCTGAAACCCCTTAATGGTCCCCTGCGCTGGCTGATAGCAGTTACTCATCATCAAAGGTTCTCATAAGCATAAATGAGGATTTCCTTTGAAAACACCTTTGAGTGTTTACAATATCACAAAAACACTGACTTACTTCAAACCTGATATCCTACCTCCCACCTCGAAACTGGTTGCTTTAAGCAGAGTAGATGACACTGTTTTCAGATCACTGCCATAGCATCCAGGTGCAAACACACCCCAAAAAATGTGATACAGGTGTCAATGCCCAGGTGATACAGGTGTCAATGCTGAGAAACAAGGAGGGAAGGAAAATATCCTCTTCCTTTCAGCATCCCGTGGAAACTGTCCAGAAAGGAACCTGCAGTTCTGAAGGCTTTTTCAAATGGACACTGAAGAACAGAAAGACATTGAAAAACAGAACACTGAAAATTTAAAGCATGCATAGCCCTTTTGTTGCAAATTTCTTAAGGGCAGCAACCACAATGAAGGATAAGGACGACCTGCAAGGCCAAGAAAAATCAGTCACAAGGACACAAAAATACCCAGACCCACTCATCAGTATACTTTAGGTGCACTTTTTATTTACAGAGGAGATGCCTAATCAGTTATAAGGTTAGACACCTGATAATTCAGCTTTTTCTGTAAAAGTGTATAAATATATACATGAAACTCTATGAAGTAAACCTTATTAACTGTGATACAGTAAACATTCACTACTATCATGCTAACAGGTATCTCAAAGCTTAAATGCAGATTTCAAGATACCCTCTATAAAATAGCTGTAACTATACTAAAAGGGCAAAAAATCTGCCATAAACAAGCTTTTAAAAGAGAGTACTAAAATGTCTTTGTAATAATGTTTGCCAGGACAAAAATACTGCTTCATCCCTCCCACTCCCCCACCCCATAAGAAACAAATACCCCAAAACAGTTGCAAAAATGCAGGAAGCATTACAAGATTACTTTTTTTCTTCTTCTTTACTTTTTTTTAATTAAAATATTTTTTACTTAATTATTTTACTACATATTAAGGAAACTGCAAAAAAATGCAGCTTTATTAAATATTATTTACTGTTATACAAAAACCTCACGTACGTGTCCATGCGACTGAAGACATTAGTGGTACCACATGAGCTATCCCTTTTCCTTATAGCTATATACCTTATTTGGAATGATGGAGAGACTTTATAGAAAAGACATCTGACAGCAACTGAAGAAAGGGACTGGAAAATATTGGCAGAACATGTGAGAGCCTCTAGACCTCCCTGCTTTCTTATTTTAAAAGCACTTCTGCTTCAGCATTATTTCATTTGTCTTTCTGTTGTTCTTCCTGTTGGAGATGATTCAGGACATAAAGAACAACTTGATAGCAGAAAATGTACTGATCCTGTAAGGGAAAGGAAAGCATAGAACATGTGAAAAATGCTTGCATCACCAAAGCAATTCACTCTCACCTGCACAGCACTCAATTTCAGTAGTAATTCTACAGATAAATAAAAAAAAATCCCAAACAACCCAGAAAACAAACCGCACAGTGGAGAAATATGCAAACTCAACTTAAAATAAAGGCAAGCCACTAAAGGTATATTTTATATGGGACATTCATCCTTCTTTCACACTCAAATTAACTCAAGCAGGGTTAAGTACTTTACATAAGTAGGAATGAAAACATCAAGTGAATTTCAAGAGGTCTTGCATCAATACCAGCTAATACAGAACTCTTTGACAGTGCAACTTACCTTAATCTTAGCAGTACAGGCATGGGGAATAATACGTGTTTTGGGATGTGATATGGGGCCCATAATTTTCTGGTTTCATTTCTTTTTTTTTCCTTGTGATTGTTTTTTTTTTAAACTATGATTTGACAATTCTGTCATGTTCAAAGAAAAAGTTCATATTTTAACAAGACCTTGTGATGTCCATGTCTAAGATAAAGTTAATTAGCTCTAGATCTAGATTATTCCTAAAACATTAATTTAACTTCTGTTTGAAAATCTCCCCAGAGGGGATTTCAGGACATTTTTTAAGTAAACACAGATGAAAACAGCAGAGCATGTTAAAAATTGCCTGTGTTTATAACTGTTAAATACATTACTGCTACTTACTGGCATGCATCATGATATAATTCTCTCAACATAGATGTTACACTATAAGGCACAAAGACAACCATTGTGTGTATCGCAAAGTTTCCTGGTCATATCAGAGTTAGAATTCCAGTGTCTTTCCTTTATCATATAGCTGGGGAAGCCAGACTCACCTCTGTCTGAACCATCCCATGCCTCTGCAGACGCATTGTGCGCACCAGGTCCGAGATGTCAAACTACCAAAACAAACCACAAGTTAAAACATTTTTAAAAATAAGACTTATGTGCATATAAAGAAAATATTCCCAGCATCAAACCAAGGAATCCAACTAGGTACATTAAACATTTAGTAGTTAAACAAGTAACAATTTACTATAGCCTACAAATGTCTGGTAGATAACCAGTATGGGTTGTCTCTGGTAAATATGTATGTGGCCCTCCTAAATCAGATACCTTCCTTCTCTTGTTTTCTTTCTCTGTGCTTACTCTTACTGGGATCTAAGTGTGCAGAAGATAGAGCCTCTCAGTCCAACCTAAGAAAACGCTATTTCCCCAGGTTAATAAAGTTATAAGACATTTTGTGAGTTCTTAGAAACCCCACTAAACTAAGCATGACAAAGATCATCTTCTCTACAAACGCACCAGGACACTGAAGAACATAAATATAAGGAAGGTACCACTCTCCTGTGGATCACCCTAAAATGCATATCCTTGGTTGTGCTGGAAAAATTAATGTACATACCCTCATCTCCAGCTGAGATGTCTGTACAATGAGTTTTTGATTCAGTTGGTTGGTTGGTTTCTAGCTGCCCTCCAACATGGATCTCTGACCAACTGAGTGCTGCAGCTCTCAGCTCTAGCACCATTTAACACGATACTTCCACTGAGCACATCCAGCCAGGCAAGGCAGGCATTTCAGCTTTTCCTTCAATTGCCCAAGTCATCATGGCAACACACTGTTGTTCCCAAGCCATACACCAGAAGTCTGCCATGGCAGGAGATGTTCTTGCAACATAAACTCTGATATCTCAAGGGGCATCTACCAATGTTGGATTGCTGAGTTGTCAAACAAGACCAACAAGAAGATTCCCTGAGCCAAGGACCAGCAGAAGTCTGAGCACCCCACCCCATAGATCACCAACAAAGAAGCATTTCACAAGTACTGCACTTCTGCATCCTGATTGAAGTTCCATTAAGATATGCTACTCTGAAAAGCTTAGCATATTCTTTAAACAATTGGACAGATCCAGTGGAACACATGTCCTGCAAGTCAAAAGCATAGCTTAGCCCATTCTCTTGGGTACTCACATCGAGGTCTCTGCTGATTAACCCTAGAACAACATCTATACAAATAAGGGTCCCCGACCGTCCAATGCCTGCACTGCAGTGAGTTATGATAGGTCCTGATTTGTGGACATGACGCATGTAGGAGATGAAAGTAAGCAGGTCATCTGGCTGAGAAGGGGTGTCATGGTCAGGCCAGGCAATGAAGTTCAGATGGGAAATGTGCCGTACTTCACCTGTCTAAGGTTTTTAAAAAAACAACAAAATGTAACACATGGGAAGAATAAAAACCCAAAAGGTAAGTTCTCAAAGGAAACAGTCTCAGAAGAGAGGTATTTGCCTAATGAAGGTGTTCTGTAGTTCTATAAAACAAGAGAAACAATGAGCTAAACTGAAAACAACTAGCAAATAGTTAAATAGTATAAGGAACGCTGTGCAGACTGAGATGATCACACAAAGGAATGAATCAGCCAGATTGCAGTGAGTTTCATATCCCTATAAATATTTATGTGGCCAAAGGCACCAACATTTAGAGTCTTATTAGCATAATGAAATAATCATCTGATCCAGCTGCCTTCTATAAGGTCACAGAATAGCACAAGCTGAAATGAGGAAATGTTGACTAGTAATGACCACTGAACAAAAAGGAGAAGCCCCAAGTTACCTCTTGATTAGACACTGCAACTGAAAGCAGGCAAGCCAGAAGTATGAGGATAAAACTGCCAACACTCAAAAAAAATCTGAACATGCAGATTCACTTACTTGAATCTCTTCTAGCTCCAGCACTCTAATGATGAAGCCCTTGAGCTGCTGGAGTCTTACAAGAGCAAGCCGTAGTCTATCATTTATCATGGTGGTTTTATTGAGTACATCTGGCCAGTAACGCTGGCATTTTATCTTTTCTCCTTCAACCTCCTGAGTCATCATGGCAATCACAGTACAGTTTTGCTCCCAAACCATCTGCCAGAAATCTGCTACAGTCGTGGGGAGAGGTCCTTGACATGCAATGTAAACAAACTCTTCATTCCCCACTGGCATGCGAATGAAGCTGGCGTTGATGTATCCACCTTCAATCCCAAGGGGAACTCTAGTGGTATCATCTGCAATTCCCACACAACAAAAATACCTTCATGTTATGCATGCACATAATTAGACCTTCAAACAATAGAGATGCTAAGCCTTACACACTCACATAGTACTTATCTCCACAGATGCTTCCAGATCTTATTAAAAAAAAAAAAAAAGATTAAAAAACACTACAATACTTGCTTTAGGATACTTCTCTTTGAGTAAAGAAAAAAATAGCTAGGGGAGAAATCTAGAACAGGAGACAGGCAGGATATCCAATTCAAACTGCAGCACCTCTGAAACTGAGGTTGAATACTTCTCATTCAGAACATTTGTCAGTTCTTGTTTCTCCACACATCTCCCACCTAACAAACAGAATTTTGTGGCAGGAAATTTACTGACAATAGTATACATGTCTGGTTTTCCAGTTTCACATAGGTAAAAGTGAAAAAAATCTTGTCTGGCTCTATATGTATACAATGTTTAAGACATAGAACCTGCTGAAACACCTGAAGAATCTGTCAACATCCATCCCAACCTACTACAGTAGCTTACTGTTTACTCAAACTGCTTTACAACTGCTTGCTTTAAATGTGTGGAAAATAAGTGGCAATTTTTTTCCCTTCTTAGTAGCACAACTAGGACATGCCACTTCTAACCCAATTCATCTGATCAGACAGGTGGTAATGAAATATCAACACTGAACTTCAGATTAGTTAGGACTTACAAGGAAGTATATTTTTATATCTGTTCTTCTTCCTGTTCTCCTTGGCTTGTCCAATCAAACACTGATCCAAAGGTTTCAACTCCTGAAGGTTCTGTATAGAAGCAATTACATACACATTAGAAAGTGCTGAATGGTAACAAGTGTAAAGAGTAGTTCTGTAACCAAGTACTTAGCAGACAGAATCATTAAGAAATAAATAATGCTAATGTAGAGTTGAATAATAATTCAGTCACAGGAAGAAATCTAATTTCATATAGCTAAGAAAATGAAACAAACAAAACTATTATCCAGTAAACAATTTCTCATTCTCTCAAAAAATACTGTATAACATAGAATCATAGTATAGTTAGGGTTGGAAAGGACCTTAAGATCATCTATGGTTGATTTAAGACTCTTTTCACATTCTGCAGGTAGATTTCACAGCATTTACCTTGTCTCTGCCTGTTAACATCATTTTCTCTTGGTAATTTACCAGAAGAAAGAATGATGTAAACACACTTTTGAATTGAATTCCTACTTCAACCTAATCTTACTTCTCAGCAGTTACTGGGGGAGGCAAGGGAGAGAAGTTTTTGGTAAAAGAAGTCTTTTAATCCCTTTAGAGCTGCCAGTTAAAGAGCTGTGGTATTTAAGGCAGTGATGAGTCAACCATTCTAACTGTTTCATACTAGAAAACAGGACTTTAAACGACAAGTAGTTACTCACTTCAATCTCTTTAGAAGGGACTCCCTGTTCCAGCAATCCATGCAACATTCTGATCACTGACTTCAGTTTAGCTCCTGAGTACTTGCCACCCGGGAGCACGTTCACAGTAGAGAGTGCAGAGATCTCGTCATTTGTCACTAAAGGGAAATCTAGCAGAACAACAGGACTGATTGATATAAATATAAATGAAAATAGCTAAAACTAGGGAAACTGTAGTGCAATTTTGGATTTCCTTGTTGCTTTTCCCCACTGTATTACCAGTTTTCTCTAGATTGCCTCAATACACCAGAGAGAATACATAGATATCCTCTCAGTTTGACAAGCAAAACCACATTAACTAACAAAATCAGCACGACGCAAAATCAGCTTTGATAAATCCAGGAACCAAAGGGACTGTTTCCCTGAACTTCCAATAAGCACACTGAAACAACGTTCAGATATATTTTAAACACAAGTTCTTCACACAATAAACTACAAAATTGATAAATGCACACAGGGATTAATTGAGAACTCTTCACTTAAATATAACAGCCTGTGACTTTGTTTTTAGCACTTACATTCAACATATCTTTCAAGTGGTAATTGTTAGATAGCTTAAATCTATCTTTCTTTTCCAATAAAGCTTGCTTTGTATGAGGCCTTCATTGTTTCTCTGAAGTACAATAAAATTAATAAACTGAGAGTCTCTCTGGTATCACAATTAAAAATATCCTTAATTTAGACTTAGTCTAAAGGTTTACACAGATTACCCTTTTTTTGTTTTAATGAATACAGATAAAAGGCAGCTGTATAAGAATTTCAGGAACTGACTTTACTAATGCCATCCCAAGAAGTAAAGACTAGATTCTGCCAAACACGTCAAATTGAGTAGCGATCCACTCTGCCACACTGAGCAGCAGTGGAAGAAGTAAGACTCACGACAAAGAAAATATATTGCCTAATTTGAGCATGGAGTATGCAAAGCACGTGATATATCAATCTGATCACAGTCAAATATCTATAGTTACAGCTTTTCTCAGATAGATGCTATGGAAGAAAGCATCTCAGCTGGTTTCAACTCTACTACAAGTACAGGTGCGATGTTGCCAATACTTGTTCCTATCAACTCTTGCACATTTATGCAAAGCTGTAAAGATACTTTCCAGTGGGCTGCTGAGCTGTTAAGATTTCCCATCACATGTGTCTTTACACCTTCAAAACAGGACATTTTAAAATTCACTTCTGGCATTTTCTCTATTTAACGTGATCCTCAGATTTCCACTGATGATTTGTTAAAGTTCTTGCCTTTATTTACACGTTCCTGGCTGACTGATTCAATTGGCAGTTCATCACTTCCCCACGTGATTTCATCTTCATCTGCTTGACTCAAAGGAGGTTGTGGAGTTGACCTGTAAGAAGACAAGGTATAGAAGTAAAAAAGATCACCTAGAAAAATACCAACACATTTGCAACCTAATAAAAAAAAAAATCAGGAAGACAGGAATCTGGTAACAGCTATTATTGCAATTACTTTCTATCATTGCAATTACTTTTCAAAGGCTAAGCAGAGAAATGCTCCATCCCTGGCAGTGTTCAAGTCTTGACAGAGCCTTGGGCAACCTGGTCTAGTGTAAGGTGTCTCTGCCTGGGGCACGGGGCTGGTACTAGATGATCTTAAGGTCCTTTCCAACCCAAACCATTCTGTGATTCTGTGAAAGAACACCCAAAAGCAGGTTTGGACCATTCACATAATTCACTACCTATACAGTAGAATATGTATTTTCCATTGCAATTTTACTAGCTTTGTTGAGGATGGTGGTAAACGTATTAAGTATTTTAGGTCATAATGATGCTGCTTGTGCCAAGCCTCAACCCAAAACTTCCTAGAAACAACATCAAAGTATAAAAATAAGTATATACACTTTAAGCTTTCCATGTAAAAAAGTAGGTCCTAAATACTCAAATGGGAACAGATGGACCAGTGGAACTATGCAGTTGAGTTTCTGTGCTCTAAAACCAGAAGAAGTAATATTATTGAAGCTTGTAAACCTTCAAACTGAAGACAGCATCGTTTGAACGTTTTCTTCACATGCAAGTACCAAATTGTTAGTACAATGCAAATTAAGTTATTTGGTGCCATTTGAACACAGCCCAGTTACTTGTTATAACCACATATCAAAGGAATAAATAAAACCACATAGTAAGCCACATAAAGCTGACTAATATTCCCACAAATTACAATCTTTGAAATAACAAGACTAGGCAGAGAGCAATGCAACAAGGCTTCACACAGATACTTTACTGGGTTTGTTTTAGTTTGAGTTGTTGTTTTTTTATAACATATCTCTCTTCAGAGTTTCAGACTTCACAGGTTTGCTTTCAAGCAACACTACTAAAGAAATCTTACCTTTCTGGCATAGCTTTTACTTCACAGTAGTCTTCATATCCATTTACATGTGTTAGCTAGTGGCAGAAATATTTTAAAACACATTAAAGGACAGAGTTATAACACTCACCCACTGTAAATTTTAAATAATTAACAATTACATGGACTATTTCTGAAGGGTACTAAGTTCAAAGCAGCACATAATGAAAGACTTTGCCCTTTTAGACATCTCATTAACCCAAAATAAGAGAGGACAAGAACACTGAATGACTGGAAAGAGGCATTACTGTAACAACGCCAAAAAGCTGCCTTAAAATCATTCCTGATTCACAGCAGCAGTAGAGCCATCTATGTTTTCTCCAGTTTATTTTGTTTCTTATATTAAAAACCCCTTCATGAGGTACGTTTGATAGTGAAAACTTCTGCTTTCTCACAAGCCACCACTCCTATATATAGCAGAACAGGGCTTTACCTCTAAATGTATTTAGAGGAAGGCGTATGTCTATATACACCTTCCTCAACAGATGATGAAGACTCAGCAGAGAAGGCAGCATTTTGACCCTTCCCATGAAAAAAAAACCAACCCTCTACAAACCCATTTATACTTATTAAGCTAGCTTGCAAGTTTCCACTTCCATACTCAGAAAATTTTACTTGTTGGCCTCCTAGAACACACCAATACAAAGCCAGATACTTGATCTGACTCTCAGCTTTAGTAGCTGGACAGAGAGCTGCAACAGCCAGTATGTGCTGGACAGACAGTGTTCTGCTGATCTCAAATATTGAGATGAAACCCAGGCATCTAGTGACAGATGTAAAACAGCACATGCAATGTAGGATAAACCTCATATAGATGCTGTTCAAATTAATGAACAGATCCTAGCAAAAAGTAGGAGGAAAAGAAATCTCCAATTTAGATTTTGGACCCCTAAGTCTGCACAGCATTCATTGTGACTACTTCTCTTCCCTGAGCAGGAATCAAGCAAATCTTTTAGATTAAATGCTCAAAATAACATTAACAAGGTAGTTTATTCTAGCCCTTTATTAAAAACAAAAAATACGAGAAACAGTATAAAATAACGCTATGCTTTGTTCTCTTATATAATTAGTTTATGGTAATCTTACGCAATTAAAAAAATGTTTGTACACCATTTACAACTACGATTGACAAAGATGTTTTAAACTGAAAGACATGTGAAGTTATTTCCACAAGTTCTATGCCAATAAGGAAAACAAGAAATCAAAACAGCATCTGAGAAAGCAAAATCAGCAAACAAATGTCTGCCAGCTTCTTGCTATCCCACCTCTGAAAAATCTTCAGGCAAAGATGACCCATCACAATCTGTGTCTTCAGACTTGTCTTCTGTCAGCTTTCCATTCATCTCTGCTGAAACAGGAAAATCAGGAGATACAGCATAAACTCACCCAAAGATGCCCAGGAGTCACCTTGTCATAGATGTAAATCCTGTTACACCTGTCTGGCACTACACAGGGAATACAGGCACCAGAATAACCAAGAAACATCTATTAAATCCCTTTGCTAACTGTGTTGGAAAAGAGGTCCAGCTGTATAGAATGATCAGACTTTAGGCTCCTTTCTTTTCAGACTGGAACATCTCTCATTCCATGTGAAGTGGTTTGCATAGCTAACAGAATATCTGTGCCAAAAAGATATAGAAAAGGATATCCAAAAAGGATAAACAGCCTAGTGCTAAGAAGGGATCAGATTCCCATGTCAGTAATGTTTCTTCCATTCAGTTACATTTAGACCAGCAGTAGGTCTAAACCAGGATTCTACTTGCTCTTTGCATTAACAAGACCTAATTAAGGTGTGCCGGATAAAATACGACTTGTACCTGTCTGCTACAGTAGTTCTCTGCTGCAGTATCTTACGTATTCAATTCATCTTCAGTTGCAAAGGCCAGATTCTACCTACAGGAAATTGGAAGTAGTGGAGCTCCAATAATATTCCTCAGCTGAGCTCACTTTTGGAGCATGCATAAATAGCGTGAGACCACTGAGGAACTACAAATCCTGCTCCATGCTAAATTTCAGTTAATAACTACTGGAGCTGAGGAGCTGGAACAATGGATATGAAAGGTGTACAGAAGCAGGTTCTGAAAACAGCAGTCTTTCTAAAAGAGCAGGTTGGCAATTTTTTTTGTTTCGAGAGATCTCAACACATTTCCAAGTTGTGCTATCAGTAATCAATGAAACGTTGAAACGCTTCAGCATTTCAACATGACTTTAACTGCAGAATAGCATGAATTCCACTGAGAAGACAACTCCTGTATGGCACTAATTTTCCCAGATTACTTTCTCGCAAAATCCAGATCTATCAAACCAGAGCTTGCCTTATTAAACTGCAACTGAAGTTCACTGGAATCAGCAACCATTTGTCTGTGTTTTACTTGAGAAACTTTCAGTTCACACATCAATTAAGTGTAAACTCTCCTTCCTGCCAAATCAATTTATTTGGCACCTTGTTTCAAGAAATATTTTGCTGTCAATGATATGCCTTTTTAATGGCTTATGTTACCTGGCAAGTGATCTTCTGATGTGGCCTTCCTGAGATGTAGAAGACTCTGAGCCTCTGAGGTCACATTATTACGATTTAAGAGGTTCTGGGCTTCCTCATCTACAACATCCAACAGATACTGGACAACTTCATTGTGATCATCGTCATCGTAATACTCATCATCTGGAACCTCTGTTTTTAAAAAGAACAGTATAAAAGGACAAGTTTTCCTAATATAGAATGTTTTCTCAGAAAAAATAGAGGCAGACAACATTGCATTATTTCGAACTTTTAGCATGGCTTTCCTTCATTTCTGTCTTACACAGAATACAATCTCCAACATCAGCTAATTTCTCTGAAGCCAAGCATGCAACTTGGAGATGATCTTCTAAAACTGACTGCCAGCCTAACATTGACTTATTTCAGCAATTCAACAATGCCTTGACTCACTTCCATGTACACACTAAACACTGATTAATGCTGTCCCCCATCTCATCTCTTACCTGATCTGTCACTCTGTTCAGAAAAGTCTGCTATCTGATTGGTAAAGCCAAGGGAAGGTGCATCTCCAGATCCCGAGAGATTCATTAGGCCTTTTGTGTGATGGATGTTGTTTTCTGTATTTATCTGGGAAGGCCCCAGGAAGCCATTGCCTTTTATCTAAGACAGCAAAGAACAATACAAATTAACTCCTCTGGAAGTTTGTTGATGCAGCAAGGAAGCCTTAAAATGTTCACTGTTCTGCTTAGCAACAAATTCAAAACCCTATTCTCATCTGAGATAGCTGGGTGATGGGTAGGCAGCTTTAATGTGTGTTAGAAGTTGCACATGAAAAGAATAAAAAAAATTTAGGGCAACTAAAAAAAACCCACATGTATTAAACATTACATTAACAGATGTATTTAACATTACTATAACGCCTACAAAACACATTCAGGCTTCAATACTTTTGGTCCCACAACACACTATTATTCAGGAAAAAATAAGGGGCGAGGGAGACAGAGGGGGCAGAACCATCTAGTAAATGTAACATGCAAACATTGCCAGAAACTGTGAACAGAATGGAGTTTTGTGGATCAGAGCCTTGCGTTCTTCTCATAAGACCCTGTGTCTTTTGATAAAGCAGTCCCAAAGAAGGAGAAGATCAATTTATCATATTTATTATGATCATTGCTTATTCACATCAACTGACAAACCCACTGACAGTGGGTTTGTATCCATCCATTCATTGATTGTTTTATTTATTTATTTTTAAAATTTTGGTAAAGTAGATTTTCTAATGACAGTAGGCACAATAAAGTAATATTTACCTTGGGCCCATGAGCATCAGGTGTCTTTTCTGTTTTATCACAGGAATCACTATAGGAACAACCTAAGCAAAAATGAAAAAAAACCAAAAAATCCAACAATTTCACAGCAACTTTCCCACAGAAATTAAATTAGCCCAAAGCAATTATTTTCACTAAAAAACCAACATATTTAATGTTATGAAATAAATAACATTTCTGCTTGGTTGCTGGACACTGCAAGACTTATGTCTGATGGACTATACTTTCTAACAGTTTTATGAATGTTACATTCAATGCATGTTATGAATGCTATTACAAGTAATCAATGCTAAGGAAAGAGAAATGCTGATAAACAGCTTAACAACATACAGTGGAAACAAGGCATGATTTCTCTTCCCTTGAAATGTACAAAACACAAGCCCACAGTCACCTGTTACTAACTTTTGGGGGTTATTTTTTGTTTAACATCGTCTGACATCTGGGTCCTTGTTCAAAGGTACCTTTCGCTTGCTAAAGATACTATGATATCAGAGAACTACTGACTATCCTAAATATCTCATTACTAGTATAAGAAATGAGACAAAATTGTTAGGGTGGTGAGGCACTGGAATGCATTGTCCAGGGAAGTTGTGAATACTCCATCCCTGGCGGTGTTCAAGGCCAGGTTGAACAGAGCCTTGGGTGACATGGTTTAGTGGGAGGTGTCCCTGCCCGTGGTAGCGGGGTTGGGACTTGATGATCTTAAGGTCCTTTCCAACCCTAACTATTCTATGATTTTATGAAAATGGAACCAGTAGATGATATATACCTAGCTACTAGTGAAGTTTTTGGTTTTCATATACATTGTGCTTTTACAAAGGAAGAAACCTGTAGATGAAATAACTGAAACCTAAAAATAACCTTTCATCTTGTCATGAACATGTGCATGACAAGTCATCTACAGGAAGGCAGTTTTAAGTGGAGGGCCTCCATATCAGTTTGTTCAGTTTTATTAATATGTGCAATTCACCTGCATTAAGTAAGCAAGTAAATCTTACCATTAGCTTTCACTGGCCATGGATTTGAGCTATCAGGGCTTTTGGATTTTGGAAGCACTGCATGACCATCTCTATTAAAAAAATGTTAACAGAAATTTTTATTAAGAAAAAATCATGGTAATAATCAGATATTGATGTAAGTATGTACTACTGTTACAGCTGCTGATCATGCTTTAAGTCACCTGTGGCATATTTTGAAAATGGTATTTTGAACACTTGCACTCGATAGCTGGAATACACCCTTGTCTTCCAGAGAAATAAAAAGCACAGCAAATGCTTTTTAAATACCATTCTGCTCCACTGAAGCACAACTGTGAACAGAGACCCTTTCGGTGGCATCAGTCCTCAATAGCATGCTACCTAGTACCAGTCTTGCAAATTAGTTGTCATACTAGGAACATGTTTTGTCCATATACTCCTAAAAGCCTGCAGTCAAATTAAGAGTACAGGGATGCATTTGCTTCCAAAACATACCTGGTCACTTTAAGCACCACTTTTGGAAGGTATGTTTCCAGCATTCTTTTGGCTTCTTTCAGAGTCATCCCCTGTGTGCTTACTCCATTAATATAATGGATAATATCTAGTGCACGGAGACTCTCCTCTCTGGCAGCAACCGATCTGGGGAGAATGTCACTGATATACACAACTTGGTAAAGGCTGTCATGACCTCCTGATAACAGCAAACCTTTGCAAGAAACAAGGGGGAGAGGAGGAAATCAGGTTTATTCTTTGTAACTGAAGGGAAAAAAATTGCTTTAGAGGAAAAACCAGTATACTACTGTGTTACCTAGCTCCTCTTCATGGCATGTTAGTGTGATATCAGGCAGTAAATGAGGCAGCACTGGCATCTTCGGTAGCTCCAAAACACGCCCTAACACTAATCTGACAGTCTTTGGGGCAGTGCGGAGAAAGTTTACTGCATCGGTGTGACTCACGTTAGTGACATCAATGTCATTAACCTGGGAAAATAAAAGCAACACAGATCTCCATGTTAGGTTCTGAATAAAACAGTTATCATAGGGTAGATTCAGACTAGATATAAGGAAGAAGTTTTTTACTACAAGGGTGGTGCAACACTGGAACAGGTTGATCTGAAAGGTGGTAGATGCTCCATCTCTGGAAACATTCAAGGTCAGGCTGGATAAAGCACTAAGCAGCCTGATCTAGTTGAAGATATTCCTGCTAACTGCAGGGAGGTTGGACTAGATGACCATTAAAAGTCCCTTCCAACCCAAACTATTTCATGATTCTATGATGAACATCTGTATGACATGATACGTACCCAGTAAACCCTTCTACAGTGAGTCTCTTAAATTTTATTTCTGAACAATATGCTAGCCATAGATGTATTTAACGAACAACTCCTCCGAATATCTGGGCAACCATCTTATTTAATAAATTAATGTTTTTAAACCATTTTTTGCTGTCATGAATAGTAGTTGCACACATGCCTAGCTGTGGGACATACCATAAACTCCCTTCAGCAATCTCATCATGTTGTCATACTTGTATACTTTTGTCTAAGTACTATCAAATTAAGCCTCTCGTAAGGTGCATGCCTTTGTTCCTTAACCGCATTTGACTCAAAGTTGTCCTTTTCAGGTAATCCCTGTATCTGAAAACATTAATCATCTCACTTTTATCAGTCGGTCTCCAGGTCGTAGTCTCCCATCACTTTTGGCAGGATCCTGAACAATGTCATGAATATAGCAGCCGACATTATCGCTACCTTTGGTCACCGTAAAACCCAGACTGCCCTTTTCTGACTTTGTCATAGTGACTCGAAGCTCTACTTCCTAGGAGAAGAAAAGAGCACTTTAAACAGACAGAAGCAATTTGAACACTTTACTGAATTTAAGACAGTTAGAAATAGAAAATGGTTCTACCTATTGGTTTAAATGGAACACAAGCTTGGACCATACCAATATGTGTCTTAGCAGGCTCAGCTTAGCAACTTCTAATGAATTCAGATGGACTACTGTTTTGCATGAAGCTAACCTTGGGCCAAAGGTTTATAATCTAAAAGTAGTGAAGGCACTCACCAAACCCAGCACCTTATTTTACCCTCAACTAGCTGCTATATATAAAAATGGCTCTGTGTTTTTCAAATAAGACATCACATCAGGAATTCACATCAGGAAATCACATCAATCAGGAAGAGTCTCACCTCTGTGCCTGGCAAAATCTTGGTGCAGATTCTCCTGGAAGGCATGCTAAGGCACATGAAAAACAACAAGGTGCTTGGTGACAGCCAGCATGGCTTCACTAAGGGGAAATCAAGCCTGACCAATTTGATGGCCTTCTATGATAGGGCTGCGGAAATGATGGACAGGGGTAGAGCAGCTGATGTCTACCTGGACTTGTGCAAGGTGTTCGACACTGTCCCACACGACATCCTTGTCTCTAAATTGGAGAGACACCAATTTGATAGGTGGACCACTCGGTGGATAAAGAACTGGCTGGATGGGCACAAGCAAAGAGTTGTGGTCAATGGCTCAATGTCCACCTGGAGATCAGTAATGAGTGGTGTCCCTCAGGGATCAGTGTTGGGACTGGTCTTGTTCAATATCTTTGTCGCTGACATGGACAGTGGGATTGAGTGTGCCCTCAGCAAGTTTGCCGATGACACCAAGCTGTGTGGTTCGGTTGATAGGCTGGAGGGAAGGAATGCCATCCAGAGGGACCTTGACATGCTTGTGAGGTGGGCTGATGCCAACCCTATGAAGTTTAACCATGCCAAGTGCAAGGTCCTGCACCTGGGTCAGAGTAATCCCAGGCAGAGCTACAGGTTGGGCAGAGAAGAGATTCAGAGCAGCCCTGCGGAGAAGGACTTGGAGGTGTTGGTTGATGAGAAATTAAACATGGGCTGGCAGTGTGCGCTTGCAGCCCAGAAAGCCAACCGTATCCTGGACTGCATCAAAAGGATCGTGACCAGGTTGAAGGAGGTGATCCTGCCCCTCTACTCTGCTCTTGTGAGACCTCACCTGGAGTATTGTGTGCAGTTCTGGTGTCCTCAATATAAAAAGGACATGGAACTGTTGGAACAAGTCCAGAGGAGGGCCACAAGGATGATCAGGGGACTGGAGCACCTCCTGTATGAAGACAGGCTGAGGAAGTTGGAACTGTTCAGCCTGGAGAAGAGAAGGCTGCGTGGAGACCTCATAGCAGCCTTCCAGTATCTGAAGGGGGCCTATAGGGATGCTGGGGAGGGACTCTTCCTTAGGGACTGTAGGAATAGGACAAGGGGTAATGGGTTCAAACTTAAACAGGGGAAGCTTAGATTGCATATAAGGAAGAATTTCTTTACTGTGAGGGTGGTGAGGCACTGGAATGGGTTGCTCAAGGAAGTTATGAATGCTCCTTCCCTGGTTGTGTTCAAGGCCAGGCTGGACAGAACCTTGGGTGACATGGTTTAGTGTGAAGTGTACCTGCCCATGGCAGGGGGGTTGAAACTACTTGATCTTAAGGTCCTTGCCAACCCTAACTATTCGATGATTCTATGAATTGCTGAACTGAAGAAAACAGGTGCATGTATTTTCCTACAGGGAGATACAGTACCATAGCTTATCTTGGAACTGAACACATGGTCATGTTTTTCCTGTTCTAATTTCCATTAATTTTGACTTGAAAGACATAGATCTGCCTCATTTGCATAGAAACTCATAGAGCCCCAGGAAGGTTTGAGAAAACCTTCTGAAAAAGGGACTAAGAAAAGGACAGTTTCCTGTCAAAATGGAGTATGAGCTAAAGCAGCTTTGTAACCTGAAAGACCCTCACAATTGAGACGTATCAAGGCTCAACTTTAATTTTTTTCCATCTGTGAATGGAATATGTGAGCATACGGAAGCAGAAGTTCCTTTTGATACACAAGACATTTCTGGGCTGGCAAGAAGCTATTTCAGAAGAGTCTCAAAAATATGCTGCCTTTTGAAGCAGATCAGAAAGCCTTTGAAATTCACAGATATAAATGCTGCAAAGAACAGTCTCCTGATATCCCCGCTGCCCCAGTTTATCTTATGATCTCTGAACAACCACACAAAAAACTGACAGGGCAGAAGCAAGGTATCTGCCATTTAAGCTTTTTCTGAGTACATGGATCAGGGGTGGTTCCATATTTAATGCCAAGTTTTCCAGGCTGAAATGTCACCTGAAATAGACATATACACATCTACCTATGTATGTATGGATGCCTACAATTTCACATAGGGAAATATATCAACTCCTCAGGAGTCCAGACAGAAAACGCTTGTGGAATTTGTTATGAGCAGCTGCAGTTCACTGGTTACAAATGGCACATGAATGTGCCTACAACTATCCTTTGTAAAGCAATATGCCTAACTGCTATTCACTCACTTCTGATGCCAAGGCTAAAACAACTTTCAGTTGGCCACAGCAATAAGTACATTTATGCCACTGAAAGACAGAAATAGTAAGTTACCGGCTCATATTCCTCAGCGTTTTTTTCCAACTGGTTGAGTAATGAATCCACTTCTCCCAGGTGCGGAGTCAGCTCAGAAGCAGTAGTACCGTAACAGTCATTTATTAAA
Source organism: Pezoporus flaviventris (assembly GCF_033815535.1). NCBI lineage: Eukaryota > Metazoa > Chordata > Aves > Psittaciformes > Psittacidae > Pezoporus > Pezoporus flaviventris. The sequence continues at coordinate 57,830,858 of NW_026892550.1, read as the reverse complement.
ATGGATGTGGTAACATCAGCAACAGTTCTACAGACTGGGATCAGTGGCAAATCCAGTGGCAAATCACTACAGATAAACAAGCAAAAACCCCAAGGATTAGCTTGTACAATGCGGCTGTCAACCGTAAATGAATATATGGACCAATATTGACTTCATGCAGATTTAAAAAGCAAAATGTAAAAGTCCAATAACCTATTTTTGTAAACACCTTCTTCAATATTACAAGTATCATTATAAACAGTATACCTGTTCTCAAGCTCTGACTTGCTAGGAGCCTCTGGATCAGGATATGAGATGGTGCGAACAGCCTCCTCCTGACCACCTTGTGCCTCATACTGACTATGTGCCTGTGTCATAGCTTCATCTGAAGTTTGGTGTAGCGCAGAACTCCAGCCAAGGCCCACTTGTGCTGGCAAGTCTATCACCTCCTCATCACCACTCCTGCTGCTGTCACTGTAGCTGTCTCTTCTAGAGGAAGATTTTAGCCCTTTCTTGCTCAGATCAGTAGTTTCATTTTCATCTGAGCTGTCACCTTGTTCTCCATTTGATGGACCAGAAACTTCTCTGCTGACATCGGGAAATACTTGTTGGGGTGAATGGATGGGAGTCTAAAGAGAGCAAGGACATGAAATTCCAGTTCTGATGACAAAAGAAGTTGTAAAGACTGCATAAAATTGCCAAATAGTCAGTGGCCCCTTCCATTCAGATGTTGCCCAAACTTCATAAACATATCATAGCGCAGTTTAACTGAGTTCAACACAACTTGGCCAAGATAAAGCTTGTAAACCCTTGAAACATATACTGCTACGGAACTGCAAATTCATCTAAGGAAAACAAATATTCTCTTGGCTTTAGTACCAGAGCACCTAATGACAAGATGCCTTTAAGCCATGCCCAGCAGTCATACAGGCAATTACCGTGAAATCCCTTACAACTAGAATACACTGCTGATGCTTAAAAGACAACTGAAGTCAAATAATTCTCACACAGGAGGGAAATATGGAACCCTTCCAGCAAAAAGCTACATAATGGACTACAAATCCTATGGTAATTTATGTCCAATGGAGACTGTTCAGTCAAGTTATTTACTCCCATGAGGATGAAGAACAGTTTTGCTAATAATCACAAATTCCCAAGAATGATGTCAGCTAGCAGACACATGAAGTTTAAAAGATTCATTTATGCTTTTATGGCCAAATTCTTGTGTTCATGAACACACCAATCTGATAACGTTATAAACAGAAATTGCCACTTGTTTATTTTTTCCTCTTCTTTTAATATATGCACTGTCTTACTAAAGTTAGTCCATACTACAAGCAGTTTAATTACAGGACTAATTATTTGTATTACTAGTTTGTTCAGTTGTTTATCTCCTATTTTAACTTCACTTAGGTTTGCATTTGTACATTTAAGTTTTTCATCAGACTTGAATGGTTTTGATTGTTTGAAAATAATACTAAAATAACTTAAACTGAAGATCTGTCTCCCTTAGTTTTACACTTCCCTGTATTATGGAAAGCCTGCTTTTCAGGCAGATTACCTGCTACATTCTCTTTTGCTGAAACACATTTAAATTTCCATGTCTTCCAAGTATCTGAAAGTGGCCTTCTGTTCTTTCAATTTAGTTATTGGAGCATTTTAAGATATTATTTGGGACATCTTTAATTTCCAGTAAGTAAGTATTTTATTTTCCCCTGGATTTATGTGCATCAGAATCAGACAAACTGGTGTTTCACAGAATATTCATAACATAGGCTACAGAAAGATTGAAATTCTATTTGAGATCAACTTCAAACCACTGGGCTGCAAAGAAAACTTTGACACAAAATCAGTGAATTAAGCCAATTTCCAGTGTCTTAAGCCACAAAATGGAGGCAGGAGGAAAATTAAATAAAGTCCTGCATTCTTTTCACATTTCCACAAAATGCTTAGTACACACCTCAGGGATTTACTTTAAGGACCATGTTTCTGTGAGCACCCTCCCCATCTTTATCCATTTAACTAACCCACCCACCAGACCTTACAAATAGCCATTAAACCCCGCCATAAACATCGTATGCCATACACCTTACCAATAAAGAAGGATCGATGTCTGGTAGTATACCAGATGGTGGTCGACAAAGGAGAAGAGAGACTTCTGGGGATGTTCCTCTCAGAGCAGAGATGACTTCCTATGGCCACAATGGGATTTGTTATTAGATGCAGACCCCCAAGACTTGCAATACTATCACAGCATAAGTTTCACTACTAAGGTACAAACCTGCTGGGACAAACCCTTTAGGGATGCCCCGTTCACTTTCAGAATGACATCCCCAATTTCTATTTGCCCACTTTCTGCTGCAGGCTGCCCAGGGAAGAGCTTTTTCACCCTCACAATAGTTGAGCCCAGTTGCTCTGGGGTAAGGTTATCTTCACGGCAGAAACTGAACCCAAGGCCTGAACTGTTCTTCAACAGCTTTACCTCAAATGTGTTCTCTGCAAAAGAAACATTAACTTATTATTTCTGACAGCACACTGACCATATAAAAAGTGCCTGGCATTTTTAGTCCAGACATGAGATGCACACCATTCTCCTCACAGGGTTCTTCCACTTTACTAGACACAAGAATTATCTAGAAGTTAAAGAGAACAAAAAGCTGATTATGACTGCTGGCTTGTCCTGACAGCATCCACGCTATACAGAAAGCCAGGGTGTCTCCAAAATACTGTTCCCCAGGAAGTCCACTAAGGAGCCTGTTAAAGCAGAGTGAAACACCCTTCCCAGCCACTGGTCTGACATTAATAAGAGCAGCAACCAGAGCTCCTGGCAGACAGGATAAATCCCATGCAGGAAGACCAAAGGTATCTGCAGTGGTTTCCCCATCTGTGTAGACTTCCCTCCACTTTCACAGGTCTCCAGCAAGAGGTGCTGAAATATGCCAAACTCTAGTCAGCTAAACAAATCCCTTGTCTCTCTTCATCAAGCTCTTGATATTTTCTCTCACCTAGACGGGAACAGCAGGACATACAGAATCTCTCATTTATATACAAGTATTTAACCCCGCCTTGGCACTCCTTAGGAGCACCCCTTTTATTCCAGCTGTGCCATAGCCCTGTCCTGCAAGACTGGTGAAATTGGGAAAAAACAAGGAACTGTGAGAGAGCAGACAGTTAAAAGTAACTAAATACAATTACTAAGATGTGAAAGGGAATTTTAAAAGCAAATGATACAGCACAAAAAGGAAGAGACTGCATTATGTGCAGGAGCTCGGTATAGATTGGTATAGAAGATCTGAAGAAAAGTATTCTGAAAACCAAAGGATGCTTCAAAAGTTCAGACAATTGTCCTGTGTGACCTGACCTGCAGTGACAAAGCTGTATTCTTTGGCATTTGTAGTTTTTGTCGCTGGCTTCTCCTGTGGCTGACATTGCCCCACCTGATTCGGAGGTGTGCATTGCGGTGTTACTGGAGCATGAACCTTGGCCACTGAAAGCTGACCTTTTTCCAACAGCAGATGCACCACCTAAAGAGATGAAACATTCTCAACTAGCAACAGTCATGCAGATAGCACAGTCTAGAGTATGTGTTTCTTTCTAACCTGTCAGGGCCCTAAATTTTACAGGAACGAACTTTATAGACACTTCTCTCCCCATACATCTTCCATTTGTTCCTTATTTTAAGGGCTGTGACAGTCTTAAGAAGACACTAATATCTTGCCAACACGGGGTTTTCTTCCAATAAGGCTGTGAGTGTCATTTTCACATGCATTAAGGGAATAGAGTTTTACAATGCGAGCATTTTATAAAGTGAGCGCAAATATCAGTCTTTAGCAGCTCTGAATATATACATTCACTGGCTATTTCCAGGTGTGCATGTACCTCCACATATGAAGCAGCTGAAATAAATAACACTATTAAATGAGGAGGTACCACTGACAGAACCAACTGCTATCCAAAAAGCCCAAGACTCAAATAAAGCTACCGACACAGCATGCAAACACTGCTGCATATATGGAAGCCCTTGTCTCCTCAGTGGTTCCCAAATCTCCTCAGGCAGATTTGGGACCTGTCTGTAGCATGCTGCTACAGCTGCTTTCCAACCCATGAACCTGGGGTTCCTTCCTATGAAGCCCAGGAAGAAGGAAAATCCAATTCCATGTAGAAATCTGACCCGAACAGAGCCAGAATTTCACTAGGGTGGGCAGCAAGACTCAAGGCCCAGGCAGCCAAGGAGTCTAAGAAAACACACCTAAAGCAACTAGGACACCAGGGCGAATTCCAGTCTTCTTCAGGTTCTTTTACCTCTCTCCATGAGTGAAGATGTGGTTTACTATACACAGGAGTAGAACCAGCAGCCACTTACCTGCCCGGTGTTCCTCAGCGTTTCAACAGCTTGCTTATGGGTAGCACCTTCCAAACTAATCCCATTGACGGACAGCACACGGTCACCTACAAATGATTGACTGATAATTTAAGAAAAAGCAGGCAGAACATCATCTGTAAAACCTATTGATGCATAGAAACCTTCAAGTCTCAGCTAACAAGGACAGTTGTTGAAGGAAATTCTCCTTCCCCTCCATATGCTGAGTCAAGAAGAGAACTTAGACAACTAAACTGTATGGTTGAGTAGTGAATATACTTTAATATCTCAGTGATATTAAAAGTTTTTCCCAACCTATGTAACTCTATGATTCTGTGGGATAACCCCACGTCAAAGCTAGTGTTAACAGCAGAATGACAGTCTGCCACAGAGCTCAGACTCTATTAAAAGCAAATCTTAAGTCTACAGTGGGAATTCTTACTTCAATAAGGAATGTGGCCTGGCTTTCAAACAAGAAAAGCCGTAACAATTACATCAGTTTTCTGTATTGAGGTGCCCAGCATGCCATTCAAGAAGGCCACAAGTAATACAAAGTCCTCTCTCCCCATGGCTGGAACAGAGAAATGTTCTCCATTAACACAGGCTGCAGGATTTTTGTACTTTTTTTTCCCCCTATTACAGCCTACTTCCTACTTTTCCCTTCCAGACTCTCAGCAGTTTTCTGTTGGTTCTGCAGTTGCAGTATTTAAAATGACAACTGCAAATGCAGTAGCTTAGAAAAACAGCTCTTATTCCCAGTTAAAAAGGTACAATGAAAGAAGGCAAATATAGCTTATAGCTTCTAGGCCACAGTGTATGGTCAAGTCCATCACAGACAGTTATCTGCTCTTTTTTCACATTAACAGTCCCAACTGAAAGAACTGAAATACTACCTTTTTCTATTCTGCCATCTGCTTCAGCTGCTCCCTGGGGAATAACTGCTTTCACATAAATACCACCGTGCCTTATGCTAGTATTTACACCTCCCTAAATGGAAAGCAAAACCAGGATGTTAGTCTTCTTGCAGTTAAAATACTTACTAATCAAACACAGTGTCACACAAGGAAAACTGTACTCAGGAAGCACTAGGGCTACTGGCATGTAAGAAGAACACCGAAACTATTAAAACCAAAACAACCCAAAGCATGTTTTTTGCAGTCATGCAATTTATTATGAATTCAGTTGGGGTGGGAAGATTGTAAAAACATGATGCATCACGATGCAAATGCACCTACAACAAATAAATGTTCTTCAGCAGAAGCATGTCTGCATTATGCCAAGTTTTACATGTTTGCATGCGTATTGAAGCTCAGGTATGTGTGAGAACACAGCATGCTAAAGCAGAAGATGCATACCCATGCAGTGCTCTACTCCAAACTCATGTAATAGGAAACTAAGGAGTGCTGCCTTCTCTCAGCTCATACAAGTTTGAAGGTCTAAGCTGAAAAAGTCTGCTCAAGCTCAAACGGCATTGTTTTTGGAGGGCCTTAGCCTTTCTGCTCACTGCAGGGGCAGAAGTGTGGACTAGATGATCTTTAGAAATCCCTTCTAACCTTTAGTCATCCTTTAAGGGAAATCTTTGCAGTGGTTGGGATCTTCTAATGTTTTCTACAAAGCCAATGCATGCATACACTGGGCTTGATGCTATTCTATAACCAACTCCTGCTGAACTTTGTTCTTCCAGCTGTCTTAAGTTACAAGCTTGACAAAGCAATATGACTTTGGATAGTCTGGGATGATGAAATAATAAAGTTTCATGCTGCTCCTTTTACAGTATTAGCCATATATATGAAAACAGTGCTAGGCTTGTGAATTGGGACTCCACCTACATGTCTAGGCTTATGGCCACATGTGGGTAAAGGCCAACTTATAAACAGCCAGTGAAAGCTGTAAGTTTTGAGCTAATAACTGCTCTTTACTGTTATAATGTAAACAATTTTTCCTTTCTTAAATTATTGTGTAGTCTGGTGATCAATCAACCAGAGATATCTCTACATTAAAGTACCAAAATATATTTTTGAACACAAGAACAGGAGCAGTGAAAAATGTGTGCATCTCAGTTATAAATCATTCTTTTCTTCTCTGAAGTGCACCTCTGCACTGTGTTGAGCCCTAAACATAAACTCCCTTCAAAATTTTATAGCCTGAGGAGAAATGAGTGCATTAAAAAAAATATTTTTGCTTCATACTGCAAGAAAGCAGTGTCAGCCTGGTCTTACTTGAATTTAAGTAGTTTTTTTGCTTTCTGCCTTTAATCCAGCAGAGGGAGAACCCTGAACGTGGTATGTGTGTGGACGTCCATAGGTACTCATGTAAGTCACACTACTGCCTCGACAGCCCGTGATGCCAGTCAGGGAAGGTCTTATTTCTCTCCATTGTAAATCTGCCACATTATTAGGTAGCAAGGGACAAAGACCACCTTGCTTTTTGTACTCAGAAAGCAGTGATAAGATTCTATTAGGACTTTGGGGCTTCACCATAAAACAACAAGAGTTATTTAAAAGGGCAGATGACAAGAAAAGGGATATAAAATAGTATTTACTTTTCAGCTTTGCTAAGATTAATCACACACCAGTAAAACTATATACTTAACAGTGACTCCAGAAAATATGCTTCCTTGTAATATATCAATTTAATGGGTTGCTGGGAGTAGAGAAAAAGAGAAAACATCTAAAAACCTTGTCAAACAGTACCGTGACACTTATTCCCAAGCCGTTATCTTTTTTGGCTAGTTCAACCTCAAAGATATCTCCAGGTTTAAGAAGTGCTCCAGTAACCTTTTTAGAATTCATTTTGTTTGCTGCATTCGCTGAAGAAGATTCCTTTATTAAAAAAAATAAAACCAAAACAACAACAACAAAACAAAAAACCAAACAAAACCACAAACAAAACAAAAAGAGAGAATGATTTGCCATTAGAACAGAAGTTTATAGTTAAGACCCTAAAGGGTGTGTTTTTGAGTCAGATGCAGCCAAAAGGAATCCACATAGCAAAGTACCATTTAGTAAGGCTCATAGCTTTAACTCTTCCATTGCTGCCATTGAACAGGTTTAGCACAGAAGTGTGCCTGGCCTTCAGCAGCTGAGTCTTTATTGTCAAAAGTAAGTTAGTCACAGAACATAAAAACTGCAGCTCTTCAGCATTACAGCAGCAGCTTGAGAGTGTTGGATAATTTGCAGGAGCTGCCACAACTTGACTGAATAACCTCCAGCAGCTGAAAAAAGGAATCACTGCAAGTTAGGAATTAATCTGTAGTACTTGCCATTGTGTTCTTTTGGAAAGGTGAAACAGCAAGCTGTCTCTGTTCAGAGAGCATGGTTCACTGCTGAACTTCACTACACAAAAGCAGTTTTCCATGGATTAGATCAATCCCAAATGACAATGAATTCTGTTGCTACCATTCCAGGTGCATCAGTACTACTTTAATCTAGGAAAAACTTGGTTTAAAAACATCTGTCAGGTTAATAAACTTACCTCTAGGGGTGGTCACTAGACTATGAACATATTGGGCAAATACACAGAATTGAAAGGAGGTTTTCTACAGAATGAACAAGTGCGCTATACATTCATCCCAAGGTACAATCTGCCTCTGGTAAGACATGGCCCCTTGGAAAGCTGGGAAGTTATTTCAAGTTATTTTTTTTGGAACAAATTCTTTTTAACAAAATCACCAAACTATTAGAAACTATCTATTACCATTTCCCATTAGAAGGATAACTTTCAGGCTAGGCTGTTCTTCCCCCACATCTTTTCCCCTTATTCACACCCACAATCAGATATTTCACTACCACTATTATATTGATTGGAAATTTCATATGAAATACACTATGCCTTTTTAGCTGGCTGTTGCTCCTGACTGCTGGAGTAAGTTGCTTCATCCATGTCAGAATCCCCTCGGTCAGAATACTCCACAGGCTCCACTACCCCAGGCCTTTTATTTTTGGCTCGTGTACTGTCTGACGAGGATCTTCTCTTCTCGTTCATTTTAGAAAGCCCAGACTGGGAATCACTGTAATGCTGAGGATCCTGCTGGGCTCTACCACTTGCACGTTTGCCAAAGAAGCCGGCTGTCTGGCTCTGAGACAGGCTGGCACTCTCAGTTCTGGAATCCTGGGAGCTCACACTTCCATCCCGCTTGCCACCCGAGAAGCCAGACAAACTCCCTGAAACAGGTCTCTGGTGACCACGAGGCTGGTTGTGCTCTTCTGAAGAGGATTCTGCCTCATTGTCCTGCACCGACGACGGCCTCCTCAAATAACCCCTAGTTCCATTACTGATGTGTGCAGCATTACATGATGCTGAAAACCAGGAGAAAAGACAGTCATCAATAGCTGGTAACCTTCTTATCTGCAGCATGACACAAATTTCTCAGCTTACAACCAGATAAAAGTTTTATACACTTCTTCATTCAGCCTCAGAACAGAATTTCAAGCATATACTAGCGGAGTTGCTTACAGAAGTAACTGCAGTTCCATACCTTTGGATAGCTTGTCCTTGGGCTGAGAGATAACAAGTATTACATCTTCAGGTGCATTCTCCAAAATTTCTAATGCTGCATGGTGGCTGACGCCTTCTAAACTTGTGCTATTTACGGATATTAGTCGGTGTCCTGCACAAAAGGGTTTGTTCAGATACAAACTAACATCTGCATTTTTATCCATCAATGAGAACGTGGAGTACAGGTCTGAAAATCTCTACACAATGCATGGATTAAAAATTATTAACATTCAAGTGATGCTGGAATAAGGAACCCTAATCATTAAAACAAAACCAAGCCAATCCCCAAAGCCCCCTCTAAAAACTAACAAAACCCAAACCAAACTACAAGAACTGGTTATGAGTATTTCCTCTTTTAAAAATGACAAACTTTTCCATATTATTATTTCTACATTCTGTTCTGCTGTAAAAAAAAATGGACAGAAAAACAAAAATCAAGAAGTGAAATAAGCAATATGCAGCTCAGTTCAAGGCACAGACTAAAATGAAAAAAAAAAAACCCAAACAAACCCCAAACCAAATAAACCAGATATGAAATAACCACCCACCCCACCCACCCCCACTATACGGTTACATTCACTTTTTTCAAATTCAAAGTATGCATGCAAAGTAGTTTTAAAAACAATAAATTACAAAGCATCTATAGAGAGACTGTGGCAAATAAGCCCCTTATATTTACATGTAACTTTAATTTTCTGCTACTTCAAGCTTTATAATTTTTACTTTGATTCATATTATTTTGGTGTTTGTATCGTTTAACGAAGAAGTATCAGCAGTTTTCAGAAATTATCTAGAAGGTAATGGGATGCCTGAAGCCAGAGATGGAAATGATATTACATATGTGTTTGGTCTTTTCTTACATGTATACACCTCATCTTATTTACACTATTCACCTGGCTTTAGAGATCCTTCCAAATCAGCTGGCCCTCCGGGAATAATTGAATGAATAAAAATTCCCAGATCAAGTTTCCCCGTCTTCTCTCCACCGACTATTTGAAAGCCTATTAAAAAAAGTCCAAAGCAGGCAAAAATATTAGTTACCACAGTGTAACTTAACACAAGTCTGTATTCTATGATTCTATGATTACAGAATATGTAAAACCTTAGTAATTCTAATAATTGAAAAATCTAAGAAAAATATATGCCTCAGAGAAGTCTACGTGAAAATAAGAGGTAAAGCTTTTTTGATGCATTTTTAATGCATTCTCTGTTTTTGAGCAAGCACTATAGATTTTGTCTAGCTGGCTTCCCAGAAAACTCCAGCAAAGGTTACAGAAGACAACTGTGGCAAGAGAAACACATGCACAAATGCATGACATTACATGCACATTCGCTGACCAGATGAAATGTATTTTCTCTTACTTAAAAATTTCTAGGTTTCTCTATTGTCAGATGCTTCACCTAAATGTCTGACCCTACTGAGTTTTTCAAGTCCCTGTTTTCTTTTTAGACTTTTCATCTACTTGGACTAATTTTATGAGGTAAACCTGGAAAGAATGTTCAAGATGAAAAAAAGAAAATGGAAGATATCAGGTCTTCTCTATTGTAGCTAAAACAGCAAAGTACCACAGGTTGCATGGGGAAGAAAGAGAAGAAATAGTGCATTTCATATGATTTTCTTTCCTTTTTGGTCAACTGTGCAGAGTAAACACTAAATATTATTGTCTTGCAGACTTTTCCCACCTCTTCAAATTTACACAAGTCCTATTCTGAATGACAGAACAATGTCCTTAAGGACACTTTACAGAGACTCTCTAAAGCACAATACTGACACCAAATTATTCATTACTCATACAGGGAAAAATTATGTGGGTTTATGAAAAAAATCAGTGGTAGAAGGAAGAATGGAATGCAAGTATCTCATCTTCCAGGCTTCTTAAACCTCAAATTAGCGTTCCATCTGATGATATTATAAGAGTAAGAAAAACGCTCCACAATTAGCACATAATGGCTATTTAATGCCTTTTTATTTCATTTAAACCCTTCAAGCTGTCACAAGTCTGAGATGTCCACATTGACAAAATCTTGTGCCTGAACACAGAAATAAACTTTAAAGGCCAACTTTTAGGATAACTAATTCACAATAAAAATATTATCTTATACTTACTATATAGAAAAAACAAGAAAACAAGAAATGGACTTAGTTAACACTCAACAAATCAGAAGCAGGCACTATCAAATAAGTCCAGGCTTTGACATGTTAAATACCATTAACATCCAGCTACTGTCTGCACTGCTTTCCTCAGTCCTACAATAAGTACAGACCTGAAAAATTCAGCTTTGACTTATAGGAACAGTCATGACAACAATAATTTTAAAGCCACTTACCTAAGCCCAATTTTTCATCCTTCTTCAGGTTCACCAAAGTGATCTCTCTTTCTGGTGAGGCAACTCTGTTGTGTGTTGTTTGCAGAGAATCAACTGAAAAGCCAATAGACATTATCTGAATGCTTCCCTTCAGGCTTGCCTTGAAGTTTGGAGAAGAGAAGGCTATGTGGAGACCTCATAGCAGCCTTCCAGTATATGAAGGGGGCCTATAAGGATGCTGGAGAGGGACTCTTTGTCAGGGACTGCAGTGATAGGATAAGAGGTAATGGGTTTAAACTTAAACAGGAGAAGTTCAGGTTTGATATAAGGAAGAAGTTCTTTACTGTGAGGGTGGTGAGGCACTGGAACAGGTTGCCCAAAGCAGTGGTGAATGTTCATCCCTGGCAGTGTTCAAGCCCAGGATGGACAGGGCCTTGGGTGACATGGGTGAGGCATCCCAGCCCATGGCAGTGGGGCTGGAACTAGATGATCTTAAGGTCCTTTCCAACCCTAACAATTCTGATTCTATTCCATTTAAAAACATTACTTCTCTGATAACCTGAAAAGCTCTTCTGAACAAGTGGGTCCAACTTACAACTTCCATGTCCAAATAATTTAAAAAAAAAACCAAAAATCCACCAAAAAACCAAACCAAACCAAAAAAACATCATCATTATAACTTAATCCCATCTTCAGTTAAAATTTTTTACTCCTCCTAAGAAAAGCACCTAGCACAGTCTCTTGGAATCACAATACAATTGAGCTCTAGAATCTTCAGATTTATTAGTCTTATTTCAGCAAAGTATTTAGATCTGTGTTTACATGCCCTGCTCAGGTAGGCAGGATGTAAGCATATTGGGTGAAAGTGAAACTGAGGCTTATTATATGAAGTTACTAAAAGGTTACTCATTAAATTCTCTTAATGGTGAACCTTCATTAAGAAACAACCAATTCAAGAAACATCCACTAAAACCTCTCTCATTTAAATTTATTTCCACACTTGCAACTCCACAGGCTGCTGATTCTGCCTGTTCCAAAATTTGAGCACAATAGATTTACATGATTAGGTGATTCCGGAGAGTTCCTAACAGGCTGAAGTAGACCCACACACTTTAGAGACAGAAGCATGATTTGGAAAAAGCCAGTTTCCTCAAACTTTCAGAAAATGGAACATACGGTAAGTCTGAACTCATGAATTTGCTACCTAGAGAAGATACAACTCATTTGGTCTTGAGTACCTGGGATACTTTTGCCCTAAGTGGAGCATGCAGTTCAAAACCAGCAGAAACCTACTGAGCTCTACACACTGGTACAAGCCTAAAGCAGTGTGCAAGATAGTGCAATACACTGAAAGAAGAGTTTTTCTCCCAAACCAAGTTAAACCTAAAGAGTAAATGAACTGAAAACAGTCCTCTCAGGCTCTACAGAATCTGTAACCTCAAAGTAAGGGAAATGAGATTTAAAGAGTATGGCATGTTAGGTGATAGCACCTTTCAAGTCTCAAACTAAACAGATACTATTTATATTTGAAAAATATTACACACAGAAGTCAAATTCTCTCCCCCAAGAAGAAAACCAAAAGAAAGGAGTTGTATTTAAGAGAATGTTCTATTCAACTAACCGGGAGAGGTATTTGAGAAACAGGACAGGTGGAACAGCGAAGCACTTGAAAAGAACACTTGAAAAGTGCTTCACAAGCTAACTGAATTAATTCTGCATGCATATTATTTATCCACTTACCACTCTCTTTTAATAGTGTTGATGACAGATGATTTTCTGAAGTATTCATGCTAACGCCTGTGACATGAATGGAAATATTAGATAGTGTTATTAGGTCTTTTGTTTTAAATATGAAAGCTACCAAGGTCTATTTCAGACTTTACACAGTACACATGAGCTCATTCACAATATCAGATTACTTATTTTAAAAATGAATAGACATAGAAGTAGTTTTGGATTAGCAAAGCCAAACTACTCATACTGTGGTTGTAGTTCAAGGTTAAGATAGATGGTAGGCTCATGCAAAAGCAAAGAATTAAGCAAAGGACAGAGGTTTGGCCTTTACAACCAGTGTTAACTTCTGATAAAATTAATGGATCTTTAAGAAACTAAGTCAAAGACTAAATTTTCTAAATAGGATTGCATGATTATGCTTAACCCAAAAAAACAGCAAGGGTTTTCTCAGATTTTGTACAGTAACAAATAAGTTGCTACAGTAACAAGAAATTTGTATCAAGTATTTCTATTTTAATTGGTTTGCACATAGAATCATATTTTCTTTGGAATGATCAATGCCAAGCAAATGTAGCATACCTTAAAGAAGGTAAAATAATAGGTGTATTAAGTTATGAAAGTAAATAAGGCAAGAGAATTCAAGCTTCTTATGAAAGCAGTCCTGGTCTTTCCCAAGCCTCTGAACCCTGAAGTTTCAGCTGATGAGTTTCATCATGCAAAGAATGCCTGTCCCCCCAGCACAGGCAATGTGATTCAGCAGGACTATCTGATATGTATCCTTATCAGAACTGCTGCCCAAATTATCATGGGTAAGCACATGATAACACTAATTGTAAAGCTAAAAGCATACGGTAAATGGCTGCAACCAGTTACTGCAGAAACTGTATGTCTCATCTCACTCTTCAGTGACTTATGCTGTCAGTACTGAAGAAGTATGGCTCCCAAGTCAGTTCAGGATTCAAGAGCAGTAGGGACAGATGTGCTAAGTGTTTGTATGTCACACTGTTTGACTTCTTGTTGTTTGTTTGTTTGGGGAGGTGGTTCATTTTGGGGGTGTTTGGTTTGGGTTTTTTTTTGTACATTTATATGACCTCTATAACCTTAATCTTCTACTTTTCCTGATATTCTGTAGCTAACAAATATATTTAGTATTAAGCAAAAACAAAGTATCAAAAGCAAGCTAAGGCTGCCAAATGCCTCAGACATTGTAATTTCTAGTATTCTAACAGGGAACCTTCTATAAACAGAAACCATAACATAGCTATATTAAAAATTAATGCACAGTTATACAATGTGTGGATTTAAATCTACCTAGCTGCTCTGATTTTTATTTTTTTAAATGCAGATTCTGTATTTTCACTGCCTAGAGTAAGACTACTTGCGTGCAACCCAATCCTTGCCCTGAAAATGGAGTAAGTAGGTCTGGTTTAGCTCATTACAAGAGATTTTTTTTGTGAAACACTCAATGCACTGCAAAAAAATACTGTACCTCATTTATTATATTTAAATGAGACAAACAAGAAAGAGCTGTGCAGTTACTGCTCAGAGGTACTATACAATAGCCAGCTTGTGCCAAACTGAGTCTACTTATAAAAAGGACTCCCTACACACTTAAACAGAAAGCACTAAAAAAAATTCAAGTTTGACAGACTGTGAAAACTAGCAAATTATCAAAAGATCCATACAATAAAATGTCACTCTGAAGTGACAAAATGGAAGATGTTTTCTGGAGCAGCTTTTACTGTCAAGTACTGTGCATAGACCGGTATTGTCCACAGGAGGACTTTTCTGATTAACTGCAACAATTATTCAGGAGCAACAGGCAATTGGCCTGCATTAATTTAACACCTGATACTCTGCTTCCTTTTTAAAATCAAAATATTACCATCAGTTAATAATTATATCAAAAAGGCATTGCACACAAAGCAGTTTTAGAGGTTGGTTAGTAAATACAGTAATATCATTTTTTGCATGCTGACCTACAACGTAGGCTTGACCGGTATCTTCAGTGGATGATGAGTCTGATTCATTTTTCTTTCTTTCAGGGCTTCTACTTAAACCTGCATGAGATTTTGAACTTAAAGGGGAGAAGGAGAGAAGGGAAACCAGAGAGAGGGAAGAGGAAGTTGGGAGAGGGAAGGATCAATGTAATAAAATAATGGTATGAATAATAAATCAAAACTGGTGCAAAATGTACATTGACTGTACACAAAGATATTGCAGGGCGGTCAGAGAGACTCTTACTTGCTCAGTTTTAATGCTCCTGCTGCTGATCCAGTATCAAATTTTGGCATTTGCTTAAAGACTCTGCCCATTATGTCTTCTATTTTTTTGGGGGAAGAGTCCAAAGCAGTAATGATATTTTTCCTTGGGGGGTAAACCGAGATGTGGCTCTGACTCAGATCATGAAATGACTTGCTCATAACCCTGGGTCTTTCCTCCCACAGAGTCTTCTCATTCTTGTCCTTTGAAGAGCCAGGAAGTGGCTGGAAGAGTGAGAGCTCAGAGCAGGACAGTCTCTTCAGAATCTCTGCCTGAACAGACAGAGGTCGAATGGCAAGTCGATTCAAAGTGCTGCTGGCCAGGCTACCAGTACTGATTGCTCGTCCCATGTTGAAGCCTTTGACAGAGTCTGCATGGAGATTTAGGCTCCTAAATGAAGCCCTTTCTGTGGATTTTGTTTTTTTTTAAACAACAAAAAAAAAAAAAATTAAGTTATACAGCAGAGTTAGTGTGACCTCCTTGTGTAAAGCAAGCATCTTAAAACAACCAACTCGCACAAATATTTTCTGTATATATTTTGTCTAGATGCTCAAAAGTATGTACCATCATCAGGCCCATATAAATAACCACCATGTAGTTTGCTCAGGAAGCAAAGTTTGGAGTTCATGACATTACACTAACCTGACCATCTACTACAGTGAAGTCCAAAACCACAGAATAGCAGAATATGTATCCTCTTGTTAGTATGAAGACTTATATTTCCTGTTAAACTGCAGTGCCTTATATACAGGCACATGATCTCTTTCTGCAAAGAAATTATGTCCTCAAGCCAAGTGACCTGGAACACTATACTTCCCTTAAACTACTCACACAAATCTTTTCCAGTATTTGAACAAAAAGGGCTCCCCCACTTCCACCCAACTTCCATCCACCCATTGCTTAGTTTTCTTCACTAAGCCCCTGACACAGTTACAATACAGCTGCAAAGTTATTGGGCAGCATCTCTACCTGGTTAAAGAGCATCGCTTCACTTAGGTGCACTTGGAGACTTCCCTGCCAGAAAAATTCATAAATGTTTTAGCACAGAACAGAAAGTGTTGACTGGCCTTTACCACACTTTTCTGACTCATGAACTAGGACTCCTTCAAGCAGCAGAGGGAAACAGGTTTTGGGTTTGTAATTAAACTACTGTCAGCTGAGTCGTGGGAACTGTCTGGATAGATGTTCTTAGCTGAAAGCAAATGCAAGATAATACAACTGAGCCTAACCCCCTCTTAACGTAGAGCAAAGCTGAGCAGGGCTCATTTCTATTAGCCTAACTGCCTCCTAAGGCTAGCAGTTAAGTTCCTGTGGCTTGGCTCTTGCACAGAAACTTGATAAGCTGCAGCAACATGTTTGCTTGTTAGAGCCTTTAAGGAAATCAGGCCACCTGAACCCTTCATAAACTTCACTGATGTCTTAGAGTCAGTTCACAAAGAAGTCTGAGGAAAAGCAATCTCCAACTGCAAATACAGTTCTGATTTAGGGTTAACTAGTGTAGGGTTTTTTTTTAACCTCTACATGCAGCTAGGAAATAAGCTGATTTAGGAAGCTGCACTGGAACTCAAAAGGCAAATGCTACTTTCTGGTACACACTGTCTGTTAGCTTCACTAAATGCTTAAGTATTCCCCATAGAAGAGTATATTTGGAAAATACAACCTCAGCACTTCCATTCCAAAAGACATTCTTTCCCCCAATACCTAGGGTAAGAATTAACTACAACAGTAACTTGCCCTGCATAAGGCTGACCTAGCCCTTGTTTCCATCTTTGTGGTTTTCAGAATGTCCTTTCAGGAATCCAAATATCCATCTTAAAACTCAGTGCTCAGTTAACTTTATGTCTCATCTCTTTCTATTTATGCAGAAAGAATTTTACTCAAGAGGCAATTTCCTTTCATTTTCCAAACCTAATTCTCCCTATTTGATTTACATGTGTTAAAATGTTTTCTCCCAGGTCACTGAAGACATTGTGCAACACGTGAAAAACATGTCATGGTACATACATCACGGGCTATAAGGTGCTCTCCATTATGCCTCCATCCTCTGTTGCTATGTTCCATGAAAATGTGTTCACCACCACTATGCATGCCAGGCCCTTCTCCCTTGTCTTGAAACACTTTTTCCATTCAGTGGCTGAAATCAAGGTGAGTCTTACAAGATGCTAATACTGTATTTCTGAAGAATCTTCCAAAGTATGTTAGTCTTCTGAAATCTGCTGCTTCTCCCCATGAACATGCAAGTGTTATAGGCATGTGCTTGTGTTCACTGTGCCGTTAGCCCAATCTTTATATAAGGAGCCTTCAAAACATACACTTCCTGTGGTGATCAGCCTCGAATTAATAATATTATCACCTTCCCTTTTGCTTACTGTTTTGCTTCTAACCGCCATTTTTACTGATATTTTAAGGGCTCTGAAAAAAAAAAACCAATCCAAAAATACTTGATGCTTCTATAGGCCAAGAATAATGCTTCCCAAATACTGCCTGGGATTTCACTGCTCTAAAAAAAAAACAGTGCTTCTAATTAATTAATATGCTATTTTGGCTAGCTGATTCATCATTGTTTTCTCTTACCTTTATTACAATACTTTCTCTTTTTTAAAATATTCTAGTAACTCTATTGCTCTATGCATATATCCCTGAAGGAAAGAGAAACAGGGCTGATCAGTTTAGATCAGTAAAGACATGACATAAGCAAAGTTTTGGAAGTGTTTCTACTTTTAATAACCAAGTGTAATGGAATTAACCATAATACTGACTTATTTCCTCCTGCTTACAGATGATTGATGAAATTTGAGACTTCTGAATTGTAAGTTATCTGCACTGCTTAGAAACAAACTATTATTTTTCAGACTCCAAAAGCACAACACATACTGCATCTGTAAGAGCAACCAAGTTTGCCTTGCCAAG
The DNA here is from genome assembly GCF_033815535.1 of Pezoporus flaviventris. Taxonomy (NCBI): domain Eukaryota; kingdom Metazoa; phylum Chordata; class Aves; order Psittaciformes; family Psittacidae; genus Pezoporus; species Pezoporus flaviventris. The sequence goes on along the minus strand of NW_026892550.1, from coordinate 57,812,809 downwards.
AAAGCCTTTCATGTGCTGCTTCTCTTTGCCATTCAGGATAAGCAAGCACTAAGCTAGAGAATGGTACAAAGGCTTGGCCCTGTTCCTTTCACTGAGTTGGCTGAACCCAACAGAATAGAAAAAAAGGCTGCAGAGTTGCCACACTGCCTCTCCTCCCTTCCCCCTCTTTTTTAAATTAGAGATGACAACCTCCGCAGCAGTGGGGTCAAACTCTATCCCAGCTATGCTGGCTGAAGTCTGGATTAACATCAACTGGAATGCAGACAGATAAAAACAGAGAACAAAGAAAGAATGAGCAGGCAGACTGACCAAAATAGCACTTCCAGCCAGCCAGTCAAGTGAGCTCTGCTCCAAATTGTAAAGAAATTAGTACAGAATGTGTTTAAATGGATTGCATTCTCCCATTAATATTTTCTATCTAAAAGCACACCTTTAGATTTTATATTATACCCACAAATTAGATAGCATTTCTGAAGAAAACTGACTAGCATCAGCGTTGTTCCTTACTGGGTCCCCGAAACATTAAGTGTAATAAAGACAGCTACACCCACAGCTTACAGATGCAGCATCATGAAATGCTCCCTATTGTATTTGCCCTCTCATGATCACACCATTTTATCTGTAATTCCACATCATCAAAGCATTTAATTTCACGTTAAGCAAAATGTAAAAATCCTGTTACTTAAGTATCTTCAACTTCTTTCTGAAAAAAGCCAGAAGCCATTAATCTAATCACAAAGTACTATTACTGACCTATTTTTAATCTCCTTTTATTTTAGAGGAGCTGCTGTGTGCCAGCTCTTGTGATATGCCAACTCTTCCCCCTCCAGCAAATCCTAAACAAACTTACTTAGTAGATTCTCTTTATAGTTCAAACCCTCCAGATGCAGAGCTACACATACGTAGCACTCAGTGGAATTACTGAAGCTCAAGTTCAGTTTTCTCCTTACAAAAATACATATAGATTGCTATTAAAAACTAACACAACATCACAGTCCTTACCAATGTCCTGAGCATCTTGGTTGCTCTGCCTGGTTCTCATCTGTAGTTGGAACTTATGCTGGGAAGAGCAGAGATGCAAAAGGTACTGGCAAGTCTTACTATTGTCAGTCTGAAATGCATGCTTGATACCATCTGATGTGTTCTGCAAAGTTATTTTCTTCTTCTACACAATGGAGAAATAAAAAAGTTAAAGACAATGATTACTTTTAGCTTACAAAGAATTTTGTATTTGCTTGTGCATTTACAGCATTGAAACCTTCCTGAAGCAAAAATGCACCAATGGGAGAGATTTCTATTAAAATTCGGGTTGAAAGTAATCTGACATTTACAAAGCAGCACTTTAAAGCTACTTCTGGGCTAGCTGAGATGGTACTTTATTATTATTTAATCCATCTCTGTTACTGTTAGTGATGACTAATGACAAACAGCACTATTATGTTTTGCAGGATGGACTTCTCAAAAGCCTCCAATGATGTCACAAAGGGTGTTGCCACTCAAAAGAAAAATAACTAGGTACCCATCCAGTTATGAAATTTTATCAGTTAATGTTCCAAGTCTAAAAATTACTGAAAAAATAAATTTAGAACTTCAATTTACCAATCCTAGATAAAAATCTTATCACAGATGAAACAGGCTGGAGCTTTTCAGTAAGTTATCAGACAGTTAGAAGTCCTGTTTTCAATACCTGTACCAAGGTAAGTACTTGAAGCTCAACACCTCATTAAAAACTGACACATGACCACCAGATTATGCTGTACCCACTAAAGTTGTCTGGTATTGTCCAGATCAAGTGTCAGCCACTGTCAACCATTACTGTTTAAGTTAACTACTCATGGAAATAAAATAATTTAAAAGCGAAATAGGTGAATCTGTTAATTACACTGAATTCTGGCATTTGCCAATACCCAGTCCTCTAATGCAGGATTCTCACTCCCATGCTCCTTCAGTACCCATGTCCCATACAGGAGCATGGGTGGATGCCCAGAAATGCAGTCAATGGGTAAAGCTTCTCCCTATAAGAGTAGCCTTTGATCTATCTCCATAATGGCTCATTCCTTACACAAGGCAGGGGAGCCATGTTTCACATCACTACAGATCTGCCAAACTAAAACACTGGTGTTAAACTCTCTGCTGCTGAGGTTCCAGCCTCAGAATAGGAGGCAAGCTAATAAAAAAAAAAAAAAAAAATCTTGGAAATTTCAAAACTCCTCTTTCAAACCCCTAAAACAACACAGCTCAGCAAACCAAAATGTAGTCAGACTACACTGAGAACAGCACCTTAATTTGCAGGAATAACACACAGTATCTGAACATACAAATATAGATATGTACAGACAGAGGAAAAGAGACCAACTTACACTAAAGGATATTTTCTTTGTCTCTCTCCATGGGAAGCGTAGTACAGGTGTGCGGGCACCATTGTGAACTTCAAAAATAACAACTCCTTTGCAGCACACTCCCAGAAGGATACCTGTTTGGGATCTCTTCTCAGGCAACACATGATGAAGATGAACCCCATATTCTGTGAGCCTCTGACACAACTATACAGATCAATACAATGAAACATCTAAGAATATGAAATTAAGGCTATTACAAGTTTTTATGCTTAATAGCGTTTATTAAAATCAGACAATGAAAGCATGAACCAAGAATGCCTGTGAGTAAATCAAACCTGCACAAACCAACTGTAACCAGCCAGATGGCCTTGTTATCGAACCACTTCTTAAAACATAGAATTAGATTAACACTGCAATTCTGTGATCACATTAAAGTATCGTAACTGCCAAGAGATGAAGTTTCACTCACTTTGCACTCCTAGTCATTAATTCCTGGTGTCTCTTCAGTACTGGCATACAGGACTGATGTAATGAATCAAATGAAGGAATCTAAGTGCTCTCCCCACCCCAAGTCACACTATGTCTAGCTAGGATCAAGGCCCCTGTTCTTCTTTTCTGTGCTTAAGTTACAAGAACACTTCAGCCAAAGCCTTAGAAGGGGCAAAGTCAGCTCAGTGCCTTTGCCACAACCTTCTCAAGAGACTGTGGAACCACAGCATGACTGTGGAATTACAGCGTAATGATTATCCAGCATCTCAGCACCAAGATGCCACCTCCTGAAGTCATTTGCAGCCATTGTATCAAGGCAGGACCTGCTCATTACCTCAGAGCAACAGCAGCAAAACACATAATTATATTTCTTGATGGGTTCTTTTAGAATAAATCAAATATAGCTGTGACTACAGCTTTCCTATCATCGGACCTTGTACCTGCACACAGAAGTCTGCTTGGTAATGCTCCTGGCTTGCTTCATACCAAGCACCATAAATAGTATTAGGTGTAACAAAACTTTTCATAATTTAAGTATTTTTTTTCTCAACAGAAAGAACAAAGGGCATAGGAAAAGCAGGGTGTGCTGCCTCATAATCATAGCTTCCTTCAGGGTAAACATAAGGATCAATAGTTGCTTTTATCTAGTTGGAGCTAAAGCAGGAAGACTACTGATCAGAAAACAAAGTGAAACGAATTCCTTCCCATCTCTTACAATTTCTTCTCCCTTGCAATGATATGTCGTTTGAGAATATCTTTTCTGTTAATCAGAACTTGAGCAGTTTTCTTGTGCTTTTGGTTGAAGTCCACACACCCATATTCCCCTCAATGAATTTCTTAAATCATAGATTAAGGAAGCAAACTGCTGCCCACTTACCTTCAAAAATTCTAACTCTGTCTCTTTTTCAGATGCACCCACGTAACTGCTATGCAATTTTGGCAGCTCTTCCTTGATGTAGGACAGATCTAGTTTCTCCATCACTCTAGCCGGGACATAGTGCTCTAGTCTGAAATAGGACATGCCATGCACCTACAAGACAAAATATTTATGTGGCAGCAACTCCATATACTGCTCTATATGCACAAATGAAGCATGAACACTCATGTTACAGGGAATCATACACTAAAAATCAACTGGAGAACCACATGCTTCCGAGTAAGAATCCTAACCCTGACTCAGACCTTTATTTCACATATGGTTTCTTCCTATTCAAGCCCTTCTTTACTTCCACTTAAAATAAAGGATTTAACATCCAGATCTTGAAACAGATTCTGCAACAGCCCTGTGTTATTAGACTATGAAAAAAAACCTTGCCCACAGCAAAAATAGCCAACAGCATATCAGCTGAGCTTCTAGTCCAGGCCCAAGCTGTGGCAGCTCACAGGCTATTCGTTAATTATGCAGCAAGAACATAGTTTCTCCAACGTGAAATTGATGGTGTACCTCAGCCTGGTAATCTCCATACTCAGCTTGGAGAGCTAGGGATGCTAATAATAAGGCTGTCTCATCATCACAGTGCATCCGGTCTTCCAGAATATCCTTCCGCAACTGCAGATAATACTGGTGACAGGTCAGTGTATGCCTGGAATAGGAAAACAAACCAAAAACCACTAAAACTCCAATATCATCTTTGGTACTCTTCCTGTTACAGCAGGTTTTCAGTATTTGATTACTATCCAATTTCTATCCGTAAATTCAGAGCTTAAAGGGTTAAAAAATATATTCATATACTCACTGTATAAGACTGACATCATCCACAAAAAACTTTATGCGAAAAAACAGAGTGAAGTTAACAGGGGGCTTGTTCTTTTTCTTTGGTTCTTCTTTCCATCCTTCAGGAGCTACTTTACTTAGCTTTATATCAGGATCAACGAAGAAAAATTCATTGTCTGCCATGAATGTTAAAGGGAAGCATATGGATATAAAACTATATAAATAATATGATAATACATTATCATATTATAAATCTGTATTATTCTGTATATAAAAATTATCTTCCATGATAGCTACAAAATAGGAGCTAGGGGTTCTTTAAAATTCTAACATTTCTTATCCCATAGAAAATCCAACATTCTAGTCTCTTCTAATAGCAAAAAACTAAATTGCTCAGGAGCAAGTTCTTTTTATATAAGGCAACTCCATCTATACTAGGCCCCTCCTATGCCTTCCAATGGGTCTGCCTCCATAAGAGGCTTCAGCAATGCCTGTGGTGTATTAACAGAACCCAAAACCCATTCATGTCCTCTGAGAGGTACTAGTCAGAGTGAGGGCAACAAGCAGCAGGGAAGAAAACTAGCAACCACAGGAAACAGGCTGCTCAAGATGAGCTGCCATAACTTTGACAAACATAGAATTTTATAGTGCAAAGGTGTTCTTTGAGGAATGTATTTTGCCTCAATGCAACAGAATATAACTCAAAGTAGACACTTTGTAGATGCCAGAGAGTTTCTGCTTATCTTCTCAACACCATGTAGCCAATTATTCTTTGTACCTGTCAATTACATGAAATCATTTTTCTTACCTCTTAAAGTAGCCAACCCAAAAAAGTGATGCTCCACCAAGCCAATATGGGCAACCACCATATCAAAGACATCTTTACATATTGTTTTGGTATCACAGGTCAGCTCCAGCTTCTGCCCACTTAGAAGCATCACATTTACTTTTCGCCTAGTGTCATCAGTCTTCCCTTTCTTAGTCTGCATTTTGTGAAACAAAAAATACAACATTCGCAATTGTGACAAAAGCACATTTTTTGGTTTAATGTACTTCCCCTGTCACTGATTGCTGAATAGCCCCTTCCTTACCAAGATCGACTTTGGCAGATCCAAGGAGATGAATGGCTCAATCGTCATTTTCACAAACTCAGGGCCAAAGAAATTCTGCAAATCACAAGAGTATGAGTCAACACTGTGTGGCTGGAACAACAGACTGAGGCACAGGTAACTTCCGCCCTGCAAATGCCAAAGAGGTACCGAAGACTGAAACTAGGAAATTGTGCTGAATTCCTCCCATGAGCCGGTATGTAACAAAACTCATCTTGCCAGCATGTGTGCCAGGTATCACGGGCAAGCTACAGTGTTAGTGACATTATTACTCTGCATATGCTCTTTCCTCTGCTGGGCAAAAGGTGATACTGTAATATTATTAGTCATTCTTTAAAATACAGGGTGTGGGGTTGCATATTGGGACCATCTGGGCTTATCTCAGTAAGCAATTGCCTGACATTACTAAGGTTTTCTTCACTGACATCCTTAACAAGTCTCTGTGACACACAAGTCTCATCTCCTGAAGGCTGAAACATTTCAGCCTAATTCCACCTGCTGGGTTCAAGTAGAGATCCTGGGAAATTTCTGTCTGCTTGTAGACAAACATCCTACTAATTCACCCTGTAAATTACAGGAGGTTACCTATCCAAACTGTTAAATGAACAAGACCTGAGTTCTTTCAAGGTTTCCCATCCTTAAAAAAATAAATAAATAAATAAATCCAATTCACTAAAAGCAGCAGCAGAGGGCATCATTCATCACCTTGTCTAAACACCAGCCACTGTATTTACCTGTACCTCTGTCTCCTTCTTTCTCTGTAATCTTGTATTGCATCCACATACCAAAACAGCTTGGAAAGGGGAGTTTGCATGGTGATTCAGGGTAAACCCAAAGGCCAAATGAATCCTTTCTGCTTTTCTGTACCTTTCCAACTTGCTCATTTAATAACTTTTAATGCTGGTGGGATACATCCACATTCCACAAAGAGAAATAAATGCAAACTGAAGTGGTTGAAAACACCACAGAATACAGGAGAAAACTACACCTTACCTTTGCTAGGATGCCACTTGTTTAATCAGTGCAATCTTTTGTCAAGGCTTGCTATCTGTTCTATCATCTCCAGATACTGCTTTAGGCTATGTAGCCACTAATGCCACAAAACCTCAGAATTTTACCCTGTGACAGTAGGTCTTTCCTATCAGGGCAACACCAGACACCTAGTATTTAATCTGCTGATGACTGTTACAGGACCTAATCTATGAATCCTACATATTAAGTTTTCAAGATACTGCTCTGTTTCAATGCAAATAAGAGTTCATCTGAGATCAGGGCATTACCCTCAGTTTCCTTTGTGTCATGGCTGTTTCCAGGGCTATTTCTCTCAGTGGATCTCTGGTGATGTCAAGCATGGAGGACCTAATTGCATCTCCTGGGTAGAGGTTAGGTCGGGACTGCCTGAGAGCCATTCTAGCTTGCAGTTGCATCATTTCTTCTTCCTGATGCTTAAGCATCACTTCTTGACTTACTAGACTGCCTTCAAATGGTGCGTCATGTTGCCTATGGTATAGTCAGAGGGGATAAAAGACATTAGTAGGTAGGCCTAAAATACTCTGTCGCTTTAAGCCCTTAAGTAGAAACCCAGAACACAAAAACTAGTTATCAAATACATCATTAAATAGAACACTTAGCAGCCAGGAGGTCAGCACTCTATGGTAATCCACCAATACAGAAAATGAGCAAACTTGCCAAATTTCTACAGCTGCTTGTCATTTATTCATACAAAAGTAAAGGCTCAGCTGCAGCCTAAAAAATACTTGACATTACAAAGCCAGTGAATCCGTACAAACCCACTGAACAGGAGGAAGAAAAATAATTAATGCTTTGAAAAATCTCTTAATTCCTCGGTTCAAGCAGGGACTGTGAAAAAGGCATGCTCAAAAGCATGCTGTTAAAGAAAAAAAGTAAGTGTACTTTATATAAGTAAGTATTTCTCTAATCACTTTCTCTGTAGCAATTCTTTACAAACTCTTTGCACAGAACTGTTATTTATTCCCTGATTTTCACTATGTCTGAAAACCACAGCAATCTATTCTCCAGTTCTTTGCTGAGCAGGTATGTATCCCAAATGTCTGCCAATTTTATTCTCTGTGGAAGGAAAGAAATCCATGTCCCATTTTTGATGAACAAAAGGCATTTTTTTTATTTGAGAATCAGGAGGTTAGGAAATGTGAAGAAGTCCAAGAAAAATGAAGCTAACTTCCCCTTCTTCTGTTCCACTCTTACAGAAAAACACCTTTAAACCCCAAGCTAAATATAAACCAACCAACTTGTTTTAGAAATCCTAAAACAAGTCAAAACAATGTTCTCTTTCTGTTAACATAACTATACATAGGCAATTTTTAAACATAAATGGACAGGGGAAACTAACAAGACTTCCATCCACAAAAAAACACTTCCAGCAATTCTAAGCTAAGTGTTAGTTTAGATGGTATATATTTTGGATATAAGGAGGAAGTTCTTTACTGTAAGGGTGGTGAGGCAGTGGAATGGGTTGCCCAGGGAAGTTATGAATGCTCCATCCCTGGCAGTGTTCAAAGCCAGGTTGGACAGAACCTTGGGTGACATGGTTTAGTGGATGGTGTCCCTGCCCGTGGCAAGGGGTTTGGAAATAGATTATCTTAAGGTCCTTTCCAGCCCTAACTATTCTATGATTCTATGGTACACTGGAGTAATGAAAAACATGAAAGAGTAAAGAAGGGTTATTTGAAGCCTGCATAACGTTGCACTGAAGAATACAGATAAATGCAGAGCAAGTCCTGCGCTGACACTGACATACAGTCCTTCACAGTAAAAGAATCTACAGACTTTTAAAGACATTATATTTATGTAACTACCTTTTAAAAGACCTAAAGATATGTTTGGTGAATAACAAATTAGTTAATAAACTAAGAGAAAAATGCACCTGTCTAGACATTAGTTGTCTATGCTAAATGGTAGACATGATTTATTTTTTCATCTTTTTATGGCAAAATTTCTAATGAATGCCAACAGTGTGAACAGTGCACTGCAATCTCTTACATTTTTTTATGCTAAAGTTTCATTGGTTAGCATACAAACCCAGCACTAAAATAAGAAGAGTTACATTATCATGGGAGTCCAAACAATAAAGTGCCACTACTGCACCACAAACTGAGCAAAACAGTGTTGAAGTTCTAAGGAAATATCTGGGAAGTTCAGAGTAGTTACAGAAAAATGTATTAATGTAAGCCCATTATCCTTTCCATTATGCAGCGCTTTCAAAGCGTGGATTCCTTTCTCCCTTCTCTGTTCTTTTCTGCAGCAGACTTAATAATGTGCACCTAAAAGGACAAAGTAATAAGAAAAGGCCTCAGACCTGCAAAGACTTGTGCACATGCTTAGCTTTTCACCAAGAGGAAGCTTATTAAGATTGACATATGTGGGAATATCCACAATGAACTAAGTTAAATACACCCATAAGCACATTTCAGATCAAGGCCTAAGGATGGGCTCTAAAATAAAACAAAACCAAACACTTTCTGAACATAAATATCTATGAACTTCCAAAGATGATATGAAAAAGATAGACATGTTGCAACTGGCTGCATCTGAAAATATTTGCTAATGTGAAAACCCCTACTGCAGAAAAAAAACCCCTTGCCTTTTTAACAACATACAGCTCAGTGCAGTAGGAGCAATCAAAAGTTACTGTGTAAAGCAGTAACACTATGTTGGTTTATCATCTTTGTTGATATTTATTAGTTTCTCTGCAAATTGTGGTGGGTATGGTGTTTCCAGGGAAGAAGCTCAAAACCCAAATGGTTTGAAAATTTTCCTAACCTAGTACATAGTCAATGTCACCAACCAGAAATCAGGACACTTCAGCATCCTGGGTAAGTAAAACTAACTATGGCTGGGTCAGATTGTCAATTTTCTATGCAAGGCATCAGCATGATCCACTCTCCAGATTCCAAGACAAGGAACGCATCTCTCATTCTACAAGAGAGGAGATATTGTTGACAGATCTCTTCTGTGAAGCTCAAAATATGCAAGTATTACTACTCCAACAAAAACAGATGTCCAAATTACATTCCTAACAGTCAAGATCATAAATGTGAGCTTCCTATGGTACTTCATCAGACAAGTACTTGGCTGCTACTATGTATTTTTATCAACGTCCGATTGCAAACCAGAATTTCAGAGTTACTTATTATCCTGAGCAATCACCTGGAAGGCTGACTCCTATAAGAGAGATAAGTGAATTAACTCCTCACCTACTGTACTTACCAAGTATTGGATCAGAGAAGAAAGTTGGAAGAAGGGAAGCAGGTAGACATTCTCTAATGGTAAGTGCAGTGGAAAGGTCAGGAACAGATTGAGCAAGACAGGTGCCTTTTGGTAAGGTAGGAACAATACGGAAATGAAATCTAGTGGAAGGAAAAGGCAACAGAAGGAAGAGCTCCATGTCAGCTGCTGCTCCTAGAGAGAAAAAGGAAGAAATAGTAAAGGAAGAAAAGAACAAAAAAAAAAAAAAAGGGGGGTGCGGAGGAAGGGGAAATAAGGAATACAAGAAGCAAAGAGGAAACACACACAGACACAAGTATCCATTGCCATGAGGAAAGCGTTCTAAGAAGTTTAAAGGATAACAACAGTCACAGAACATGAGAAGGGTTTGAGTATACGCTGAGAGTTCTACTGAAAAGCCTGTTGCTTCCGCTAGTTTAAGAGCAGGCCAGCCCACCGAAATAGCACAAATCATGCTCATTGATAACTCTGAACAACTTCACTGTCTAGTTTTTGTTTGGTTTTGGGTTGGTGGTTTTTTTATCATTGGTAGCAGACTCTGTCAAATCCAAATCCCCCTATTTGATTTACAACTCAGGTTTACACGGATAATTCTGTGGATAATTAAGTAGACTGTCTCTAAGGACATGCCACAGAAGCAGTAAATTTAATATGTACTGAAGTACAGATGGTATCTCTGAACACAGAAAAAAGCACTGAAACATGCTCCCAAGTGCTGGTGGAATTCAAGTAATGGATCAAGTTGCATAAACTTCCCCAAACCCTGAAATCAACCAACCAGCCAAAAAATGTAAACTGAGACTATGCTCCTTCGAACTGTTATCAAAAGTTTTACTTTGAGAGCTCATGTTTCTAAACTTACAAAAGCCATGGTCATCTGCAACACCAGACATTTTAAAGCAGCAACATTCAATGTTCTGGATAAAAATCATAGAATCATAGAATAGTTAGGGTTGGAAAGGACCTTATGATCATCTAGTTCCAACCCCTCTGTTACTTTCTTAGAAATCTCCCTGCTTAACTAGCTACCATCCTTGATGGTATTCCTTTTTTTCACTTGTTAGCACTGGGAAGTTTTAACAGCTGTTACAGAAAGACAGAGCACACACGCACTATTCATTTCACATAATGAACAGATATTATGTAAGTATTATTTAGGACCAAATTCTGTTCATGGCTGCTTTCCTGTTTCTCAATAGGTCTATTGAGAAAAAAAAAAAAAGCTTGTAAAACTAGCTTTTAGGAGTTCAGCCTCATTTTTTGTCTTGGATATATTTATTAGTCTGGTACTTTGATTTAAAGAAAAAATAAATAAAAGCTTTTTCACCTTATGAAAATGGAGGAATAATTGATTCTGTGATTCTATGAAAGCCATTGAAGAACTATGTGTGGTAGCCTAACATGGCATTTTTGTGTAGGTACAGAATTGCATCTTTTCACAAAGGGACAGGGAGGAGGCCAGCAGAAACAGGAGACTCAGTAAAATACTAAGCCTTGAAGTAAGACTGCATAGCTGTGTACATGTAAAAGTCATTTCATTGCTAAGCACAACAGGCGAGTCTATGCTGCGCTTACAAACCAGTATTTTCCTTCTAGATTTCACACATACAGATTACGTCCACTAAAGGTGCCAGTCTTAACGGAGCAGTATAAGGTAAAACAAACCGTGAGAAAGTATGTACTGTTTTACCAAGACATTTTCACCTGCATAATAAACAACTTAAAACAATGTAACTCATTCAAATACCACATACTACTTTCTGTTTCTGAAATGTTTTGTAAACGGAACAGAAGTTCTCTATCAGCATCCGCAAATTATTGCTGTTTTATTTTGAAGCATAGCTACAGTGTTGAATTGGCAACTTTTCTGGGTTTAAGTCAAACAAGAATGAAGTTTGACTTAGCAGTATTCAGCAAAAGAAATAAAGGCAAGTAAGTTAAGATAGCTGCATGCTCATCCTGTACACACAGTAGTAATAGCCTACTTTACCATTTTAGTGTGGTGCTAAGACAGCATTAATTGGGAAGCTGAAATTTACATCTCTGACAGGGTTCCATGGAAAATAAACCTGCAACCTAAGTCCTTCAAAATTCACCTTAAATACTCAGATACTAGCCAAAATCCTCTTACATTGAGCAAGGCTGGATTTCTAACACTGCTTGGACACTGCAGTCCATCATATATGCTATTACGTGAATACATACCATATTCCTGCCAATAAAGCAGTGCTGACCCAGGTAAGTAATGCTTAAATACTTCTCCCCTGTAGGAAATACCAATGTGTACATTTCTAGAGGACTGCGTTTTTCAGGCAAAGTGCAAGTAGTAATAAAACCAATGCTGCTGCTCAGCAGGTCACCAAAAGCTGTAAGATTTCCAAGTAACTGCTCTCTTGTTCATCTGCACTCAGATACAGCTCACCCGAGACCCATATCCATTTAAAGCACACAACATAGTGCAAGAAGCAGATGTTATTTTATTTTCATCTCTGTGTTCAATGCATGGCACTAAGCCCTACTCACTGCACATAACCCTATATGTTAAATGAACACAATGGACACTTTTGACAGCCTTGCCTCATCACCTGCAACAGTTTCAATCTTCGGACATCTCTAAGCTTCTTTAATAGGCTAGAGCAGGATTCCCACTCAACTTATGCCAAACCCATAAAAATATTCTAAAATACTGAGCACAGCAGCAAACTTTCTTCTGATCTACCCCAAGCAAAGCAAAAAGCTGCTGAGAGAAGGATCTGTTGTTGTAATGTGGTGAGGGAAGAGAAGAAAAACATGTGTGGGTTTGTTCCCCCCGCCCCCCCCAAATGATTTGAATTACTTTGATAAAATATTCCAAGGTGATTCAGCATCTGGCAGAGACTACATGAAAAATTTTCCATCCGAAAGGTCAGTGTCAGTAGAAATTCTCAAACATCCAGAATGGAACCACTCTCAAAACCTAACAGATATGTCAAGATACGCTTCTGTTGTACAAAGATGCTGTATTAAGGTTATGTACAAATCAGAACCTACTGTTTAAATCAGTATTGATGAACAACACTTGAAAAAAACACCCCAACAACTCAAACACATGTAACATTCAAGTAAATAGCACAGAAAAAAAAATATTCAAAACCCATGAATTGTTACTGAATCAGTGCCAAGGTATTAAAGAAAAAAAAAAAATATAAACACAACAACATAAACTAAGAGTTTGCCAGAACACACAACCAAATGTATGGCTTTTGGCTTATTTCAAAGAAATAACCGTGCTACCATTTCCTTATTAAATGAAAAAATGGCAAATTAATCTGTATGAATATTCTTTCCAAAACTTTTAGAAAATTATTTAAATATTTCCAAGCTGAACATAAACCTTCTGACAGGTACAAAAACTTGATAGAGTACAAGCCAGTCTCTATTAAATACAGGAACTGAACTTGTACTCCTAACTGGTATACCTACCTCTATACCACTGTGCATCATGAGACTTTAACTTCAGGCTTCAATATGTACTTATGAAATACTATTTTCTTTCAAGAACAACATGCCATTTTTGAACCTTAAACAGAAGCTGGCATGGGAGTAAAAATTTTGCTTGTGGATTTAGAATACTTTCTTTGATAAAGACAAAGCACTCCAAGACATATTGTTCCCACAGGGTTTACCTTGCCCTCTGAGAATTAGCTTGACTTGATGAGGAGATATCATCAGGACCCGGCAAAGCACTGCTGGCATCATCTCTCTTGAAACCTTCATTTCTTCTCACTAGCAAACCAAAAGACAAATTAATAGCTGAATTAATAAACTGGAACACAACACACACAGAGTAATCCTGTCTAAAAATCAAGGATTTATCAGTCATATTAGATTACTTAAAAGGAATCAGATTCATGTGTTCAGCACAACAGCGTTACAGTATTTGACAAACTAGTGTTATAAAGTTAATTTCTGTTGTCCACGTGATCTTACAGTCTCCCTCATCAAAGATAGCTGCACTACACAAGTCCTTTGAAGAATACTAAGGAAAGCCTAGAAGAAACCACAATTGAAGGAAAACCCCACACAACTGCACAGACACCTTTTCAAGGGTAACACATTTATTTGTCAACCATGAGTGGAGACACACATATGGCAGAGACATCAATTACACATCCAATTCACAAGAACGGAGTTCAGAAACCAGTATATATATATATATATATATATATATGTATGTATACATTGAGGTTCTGAGCTTCTCCTGGAATCTGACTCCTCCTTATAAATATACATTTGGTTTTTCTTCTTCTTCTTTTGGCAATATACTACCCTGTTCTTCTTTTTGTAATTGTTATCTTCATTGTTAGTATGTCTTCCTGTAGCAGCACCTGAGCCTATGCTTAAGAGCCTGAATTTGCTGACTACTTCGCTTTCATCTCTCACTGTGCCTTCAATTAACAGAGCTAGCAGGAGAGCTCTTACAGGACACATTACAGCCACAGTGATTCAGAAATGGTTCTGACAGTCATTTCACAAAGTCCAACAATACTATTACCATTAGTCAGAAAGCAGCTCTCTCTTGCCTGTATAAACTTAGGAGAAGTTGACTTTGCAGTAGAACACAAACAGCCTGTTATAAATGTAATCTAGATGATGGACATTGCTTTACAGGAGCCTTGCTACTTAATTACTGCTCCTTAGACTTCCGGTTTAGTAAGTAGGAGGATGTACAAAGATACATAAGGTTGAGAGCAGTGAGTAACCCAGGAAGGTTGGTTGGAACTCTGTGCATACAGAATATGGTGCAGATATACTCTTAACTTCCTAAATATTGCTTTCTTCCCTCATTTTCATCAAATGGTTTGTGTCTATCACTTATGATTCTGCAAAGCTGATTGTTCCATTAACTGTGCTTTCCTCTTGACTTCTTTTCACTATTCTAGCACTTCTTTCAAAAAATGCTTCAAGCATTTCCTTCCATGCTGTGCTGCCACTGTGTAAAGAAAACCCTTCCTGCCATTTATCAGCAAACAACCCTTCACACTTTCTCTTGCTTTTCTAATCCACTGATTTCCCAGTAAATTTACTATACAGCCTGTACTATGTGCTACTTTTGCATTACACTGAAATCCTTAGCCTGTAAATTATCAACCATTTAACCCTCACAGTAAAACCCACTGATACAAAAATAAACTATGTATGTCCCATATAAAGCTTTTGCAATTTACTGTTATTGTACATTAGCAACTTGATCATTATTGCATTTCTGAAGACAGCATGTTACTTAAAACAAGCACGCCAGGAAAAAGTTGACAACTTCCAGCCTTTCCTACCAAGTCCCCTTCCAGAACGCTAAATATCAAACTCATTTCTGAACAGACTACCAACTAGGCTGAACTGTACACAATGTTGTAATTACACGAGATCATCTTACAACTTTGCATAAGTGGTAATTTTGAAGCTTCTTCCTAAAGATTTAACATCATACTTCTGGCATCTGCTTTTTCATCTTGAACTTTTTTCTTTAGGATTTTTGTTGTTTGTTTTGATCTTTGCTTTTATTTATTATTTTATAACCATAGTTCTTACCTTGCCTGAAATCTGGTTCTGAAGAAATAACAGATGGACTTTCACTCGAAGTACTATAAACATCACTGTGGTAAGATTTGTACCTTCGCAAAGGCTCTGAAAGTTTAAATAAGAAGAGTAAGAGAGCAACAGCTCTAATGCAAAAATCAAACACAAATTAACATTTGAAGTTTTTGAAATCTTTTCAAAACATTTTTAAATGCAAAACATCTGTGGCTATGGAGTCTGAAAGCGGAACACTCAGTGGATGCTGTGCAGTCACATTCTGTCTCCATCACCTGAGGTTCTGTGGTCTGCCTGGCCTATCTTGGCTATCCTAACAGAGGCACCTCCTCTGAAATTCACTTTCATCATCAATTCCAAGTTAAAACTAATATTTAAAAAACCCCCAACAAAATCCATCAGAAAAAACAATCCCTCCTGCAAACAAAACTGATGCAAACACTTGGTGCACGTCTTGCGTGTCGAAAGCAACATGCACAAAATATGATTAACAATCAATTAATAAGCCCCTACAGGATATTTAATTAGCCAGAACAGCTAAATGCATGTGATGAGAAGTCAATACAGCTGTCTCAATTCCTACCCTCAGTGGATTCTTTAAATAACATACTGGAGCAAAGGACTCTACAGAAGGGAGTATGTACTGGACATTTGCAAGAATCTCCCAAAATTTTCCTGTGCACAAGCCAACCAACCAACCAACCAACTAGAGTGAGTAATAGCAGAAAACAAAATGAAAAAACACACACACTTTGGGATTACCAATGCTTCACTGTCTGAGACAAAAATTCAGGTGTGTCTATTAGGAGAAGGCTGCCTCTGGTCCAACTACAGTTAATGTTTTTGAAAACAAAACTGATGATAGAGAGAAAACACATGTAACTGCTGAAGACAACTATAAATCACTTCATCAAGGAAGACAGAATGTAAGAATGCAAAATAGGGAATATATGAGTGATGCATCTGGATGCTGCAAAAAAGGAAATCAGATGTTCCAGCTTCTCACATTCAGAAAACAGAATGCCCAGTGAAAAATCCTGCAAGAACGCTAAATCTGTGCCATAGCATGTATTAGGTCAGAGGACAGAGGTCAGGCATGTAGTCAACAGCACTAGTCTTTCAGACCTCCTACAGAAGCAGGGAAAACTCCAAATAGGAAAAATGGATGAGAAGATACAACATAATGAAGTAGAACAAGCTAATTCATGTTAGTTTTGGACTGTTCCTGAAACCTTCCTCCTTAAAAGACAGCATTTCTCCCATTTCTACCAACTCACTTGGGTTATGCAGGTCCCTACTGTCCCACCAAATACAAGATTCTTCAAGAAACCTGGGAAAAGTAAGCAAAGTTACCAATCAACCAACTACTCCTGCCAGCCCATACCAGCTGCACAGTTTAGCAGCATAAATTCCAACTAATCTTAAGGACATTTCACATTACTCTCAGAAACTAGCAATATGGTTTGCACATTTGCAAACCAACCTACAGCAAGATGAAGAGAATTCACTGGAGGGGGTGTGGTGGTGGTTGTGGTGGTGGAGGGTGGAGTTCCTTCAGTCTTTCACAATGGCTGCTTTCTTTGTCCTGGATTTTACTACAAAGAAATCTACCGCCAATCTAGCAATTACTTGCCTAACAAGGGAAATAAAAACCAAATTCAGTGGGTAGCTTTTGGAGATGTATTTTTAAAATGCTCCCAGCCCTTCAAGTGAGGCATCAATCCAAACATGATACTGGAGCTACAGTACAGAAACATTTAACTGAAAACAGATCTCTTCTTTCCCAGTAGTTTTATTAGCTGTAGGTTTTTTAAGGCTCCTAAACTGACTTTGAAGCAAGAGGATGGAGAGGGAACAATAAATTATGACACAAGATTTTAAACAGATTTATTTTTTCCATGCAGTCAGCAGCCTGTGCTTCCTGAATTTTACACAAACTGTGGCTCCATCCTGGTTCTTCAAGACATGAAATTTTACAAAACATGTCAAATGTCAAAACAGAAATGTGCACTTAAAACATAGAATAAATGTTTGTATGTGGCATGGTACCTGACTCTGCAGGGTATTTGACTTCTCCTGACTCATCTTGTTAGTGGGAGTTGGCACCCTGCTGTAGGCCAAGGGGTAAGTTCATGAGCCAAGAAATATAAAGCAAGATTCCCAATCACTACTTATCTCAGTGTTTTCACAGACCTCCACATGAGGCCCAGCTAAGTTTAAACCTATTCTCCCAGCATTCAGAAGTAGAGACAGAGATGAGACCACCCTCCTTTCTTGTCACATCTTTCTCCCTAAGCAAGACCATACAACTTATCCCAGTAACACAAGCAAAGGTATTCTTCTCATCTTCTGGAGGCATTTTACAACCTTTCCAAATAGGGCTGCATCAATGACTATCAGCCTGTTCAGCCTAGAGACAAAAGTTAAAGGCAATTAAGAAGCTACAGCTTCAAGTTTGGGGTAAATCCTGTAGATTTTTCTTCACTTTGCTCATTTTAGGTAAACTGTGTACAGATGTGGAACTGTTTGATGCTGGGGCTTCTTCTCTTTAACAACCACCTTCCAGTTCTCAACTGCTCTATGTATACATCTATGTATATCCACTACAAATAGCCCCAGCGCAGCACCCCCTTTTACCCAAACTTTTCTTTTCCAGGACACAGACAGGATATCCACTGCAGACCTGCAAACATTCAATTAAATTGTAAATATTGAGACTCCTGTTTCTATAATGTTTGCAAAATTATTGAAATAATTTATGCCACCTCCTCTACCAGCAATTTCTCCTCAATTCTAGCATATCATATTAGGATTTAACTTCAGAGAAGGCACTTGGATCATGCTCAAGCCAAACATCTAATTAAGAACTGACTTCCAAAGGTCACAAAGTCCCAATTCTGGGATCAAGTTAAAGTTAAGCTTTTCATACAAAAATTTAAAAAACGAGGACAAACTTCTAGCCTGTTTAGAAAAGGATCTGAAAGGTGACACTAATAAGCACTAAAGACAACAGTAAAACAGCTCCCATATTTATGATGTTGGTGACTAGAAACTTCAGAATTGATTTGACTACTAGAAACATCAAGCACATTATCACAAAAATTATTTTACCAGTTACTCTTCTTAACATTCCAGTGTTTAAGATTACAGTCTTTTACCAGAACACAAGTCATTTCATGCCTTAGCAGAAAAACAAACCTGAGTTTAAGCATGTTGTAAGAGTCCATAACTAGAAAGAATACATAAAACTTGCACTAATAAGTTGAGGGTAGCACCACAATGCAGAAATGAATAAAGCATTACAACTTAAAGAATCTCTGTGCTGCACTGCTAGTTTTCAAATTCCCTATCAAAGCCAGCATAGCACAACCTTACAGGCACTTAATGCAGCATAAAATAACAAACCACACTATTTACGCAAGGCAAGACATGCAAGCCCAGACAAGTAATTTACAGAAAGCCTCTTCTCAGCCAACTTCAACAGAAATCAGAGAACCACATTTAGCTTGGAATTTCATTACCCTGAACACATGACTCGCATTAGATACACAGCTTTTCAAATACACATTATGGTAGAATTATTTCTGGCTGGACAGAGAAGGAAAAGGACAGAGAAGATGGCAGCATTAGACAGTTTCAGGACAGAGAGGGAGCTCTTGTTTGCTCTTTGAAGTTTATTGGTGGGCATCTGTATTTTGCAAGAGTGTTAATGTAATACCACTTAAAACACATTAACTGCCCTTTAGGTGAGTCTGGGACTTGCTGCTCTCACAAGTGTTAAACCAATAGGTTAGAGTCATATTTAGTTTTATTTTTCCTCGTTTCTTATGAGAAAACTCAAACTATTTTATGCAAGGCCGCAAAGGTTTAACAGGAAGAATGCAGAGATCCAGAATAAATCTCTGGTACAGATTCATATCCAACAAGTGCATAAGGAAGCAAACCCATTCAGTTTTCCAAGGTGGCAGGTTCATTTTAACTTGCATGATTTCCACTACCCATATTCTAAGTGAAAAATCTGTATGGTACATGCAGCCTGAGTCACCACCCCTCCAGGGGACTCCCCAGAAATCCTAATAGACATCTGATGCAAAGGGTCCAGCAGGATCGGAGTGACAGGAAGAAACAGAGCTTTCTAAAATTCCAGATAACACACACCTACAGGGCTAGGTTGGAAAGGAAAACAGCAACATTAAAAATAACTCCAGGGTCTAGTAAGAACTCAGTGGGTTGTACTTAGACACACTTCTTTCCTGGACTATGCCATCAAGGATAATGTGCATAAATGGACACAGATAAAGTCTGCAAGTATGGCTAATAAAGTTAGTTGTTTGTTTTAATTTAAATGTTTTGACCAACTCCTAATGTAATATGTTGACTAAAAATTGGTAATACTAAAATGTGTGAGCTGCTGAAAGCTTAATAAAGCAGATACCACTTTGCTGGGCAATTATGGGATTGTAAGAGCTGTTTTACTACCTCATGTTAAACTATGTAATTCAGAACAAAATAATAGTGGCTGATGTCAGAGTACTTTTGTTTTACAAAAATCCCACAAACATTTCTTTCTTTTTCCTTGAAAAGCCAACTTCTGTAGTCTCAGTAAAATTAACTGAAAGTTTTCTACCTAAAATAGTATTAGTTCATTATTCTACCCTTCAGCTTCATTAATACAACTTCTGAACATTGTTCTAACTGAACATACCGGACATACCAACTACATGAGAATCTATTTTGCCATCAGTGAATTTAAATCATACTGCAGCACAATGATCCTAAGACATGTGTAAACTGAGTCTTAATTTGCTTTCACATACAAACAGATACACTACTGTAGATGACTCGCATTTCCTCTTCTTAGCCTACACATGAACTGAGCACACATGATTCAGGAGGAAAAAATATATGCACAATTCACTGACTTCACAGACATAAGTTTGTGACTCAGCTATTCATCTTTTGCCCTAAATCCAACCTCCCATTTAATGCACGTCTATAGAAAAATCCCAAATTAAAATCTCTGGGGCTTGATTTGTTGGGATAAATTTACTACCAACAGCTGCCTGATTACCTGCAGAAATTTTCACTTATTCGAAACAGAAGCTTCAGACTAAGAGAGCTTTTAAAATCCAGACATTTAGAGTACCGCTAACCATAACACCCCACCTAAAACGCACGCAGTTGCATGGAAGTTTTATAAACAGAGTCCAGATGGGTCTTCAGGGTAGCTAAAGAAAACATTGTTTTATGAGACAGGCATAGAAGACTTAGGAGGTAGAAACCCATCTCTAGAAACACAGAATACCAAAACAAGTACTCAATCATCTGGGTTTTCTGCTGAAAAAAAAATCAAAGGTAAGAAGAGAGAAAGACAAGCCCAGTTTGAGGCTCTGGGATTCACATGGTTCCCAACTGCAAAAACATTTAACAAAGGCTTGAGAATATTCCCAAACCAGCCCCATTCCCCCACCCCTGGATTCAGCATTCCAAAGCTTCAACAAGATCAGCCTTTCTGGTATCCTCCTCTCTTTTTCCTCACTGTCTGCTATTTAACCCACAGCTAGCTACATTACTACTCTCCTAACTGGTTTTGTGCTCCTATAGACTACTAGGACAATGGCAGTATTTATACCTTGCTCCCTCATGCATTTCATTTACAGCAGCCTTGCAAGCAAAACTGCACATAAAAAAAAGAAGGATGCACATTCACTCAAGTAACACATAAACCAACTCACTTTAAATTATGCACACGCTCAAAACAAGGACGGCAAAATCTTCCTAAGCAAATAGAAGGGAGAGATACATACAAGGCTACCATCTCTCACCCTTGTGCCTTACTACAGGGCCATTTGAAGTTGGCCTTGGATATGAAAGCTAAAGTATGTTTATACCTCATAACTATCAGAAGATACAATCAGTTTTGTGGGTGAGAAGGCAAAGCAAGCTGGGAGCAAGGGAGAACAGATACTCTTTCATGTTCCTGAGTGGCAATGCAGGCTTGCAAAATGTAAAAGCTAGAATATTATTTTCTCCCTGAAACTGGACACTATCAGTTGGTGCCAAGCAGCAATTTCCAAGCTGCAAAACAACAACAAAACCAAAATCTGCTCTCCTGGTACAAACTGCTTGGGTTTAACACCTAACAACTTCACAACTCTAAATAATTCTGCCTTAGCTCACAAAACTGACATAACAAAACCAAGAACTAACAATAACAGCAGAGATACAGAACCTACTCTCCCATCTCTTGGCAAGATTAACACATATTTTTCAAGTCTGTTCTCAGTATTCAGAATTGGCTACACCTGAAGTGAAAAAGCAGTCTCTTTCCCTTCACCCTTCTCCCATCTGGCTAAGCAGCACCTAATCATAAACAATCATCTTTAGTATACAGGAGATAAACAACCTCAACCCTGAAACTGTACAAGAGAAAACATATAAATGAGCAAGACACTTGCAATGACATTGCCTCTGGAAGGCTTGTGAGGCTAAATCTGAGATGTTCCAACTGTAGATTATAGTGCAGTTCAGATCTGCAGCTCACTACAAACTACTCTATTACAGCACAGCTACAATTAAAGCTCTGTCATTCCTTCCACTATAAACTCTACTTTTCATGACTTTAAAATTTGGATGATAAAAATGTGTTCTGAGTGAAAGCCTGGCAGAGTAGAGCCTGTCATGACAACATTTTCTTTTTCCAAGACAGTCAACTCCTTAAGGTTTTATGAATAACAAAAAAGTTTGCCAGTTTAACCCAAAATAAGTTACAGAAGAAATAAGCCACATGTCACTTAAGTTCCTTTGTAGTTTGAGGAGGGAAGTTTTACCCACAGAGAGTCCAATACCACTTCACAATTAAAAAACTGAAAAATAGTCAAAAGCAGAGGCTTACTATAATTTACGTAGACTTAACTGTAACCTAGACCTAGACTCAACCAAATTGAAAATATTCCTTATCTTGACTACACAAGCTTTCAAAAAAATGCTCTTTTTCTGTTTTTCCTTTCAATACCTCTCCTTTGAGGTCATGGTGTCCCCCACACAGTGAAAGAGCAATAGTTGCTGACATTCCGTGTGGACTTCTTTGCACTCCCTTTCTAGTTGTTGCCTGCCTATCCGCTATGTGACTACCAGCTATAGGCAGTAAGACAACCTTCCGTCACGTGCTGCCCAAACAAATGCCACCTTTCTCAAGATAGATGACATTTTACCTCAGCTTTCCACATAGTTCATCTCTGTCAGCTAGGCTGGGTTTACATCAGAAGAGCAATTCCATACACACTTGATAACACTTGACATTTGGAAATACCCACCAAGTGCTTGAAAATTACACACAATAATAAAGCACAAAAAGCTTGGACGGTATTTTTCATTTTTTGTGTATTTCACAAGCAATACACTCTTTTTATGAAAGATCTCACAGGACTTGTCTGTTGTAAACAAGATGTGAGATAAAGAATAGTAAAAGATATGGAACAAAACAGGAAAAGAAAAAGGGAAAGGTCTGGCAGACTTTATGTATTAAGGCTTTTGTGAATCTGCTCACTGAGGTGAAATAGAATACTTTCAGTCAGGCTTCTCAAGCCCTGTAAAACACAACAGCAACTAACTCCTAACTGAAAAAGTATTAGAATCATAGAATCATAGAGTTACTTAGGTTGGAAAAGGCCTTTAAGATCATTGAGTCCAACTATCAACCCGGCACTGCCAAGACCACCACTAAACAATATACCTAAGTGCCGCATCTACCCATTCATCATGCTAAAATACTCCTTTAAACTGCTTCTCATTAAAAAGTCACATTTATAAGTAGTTTCTGGGCCAAAACATTTAAACAACAACAAAAAAGCGCCTAAAATAAAACAACAGAACACATACTCCTAACCTCAATTCAAGAGTGACACATACCTCCTTTCTCTGTTGAGAGCAGAAAACTGAGAAGCAAGAGCACTGCAACCTACCTATCTGTTGAGAAAGTATCTTCATTTTTTTTCTAGCACGTAATGACTCCAAATTCAGTAGGATGGGCACTGAGTCATTAGCTATTGCCTCAATTTTCCCTATAGAGATTTGTCACTCACCTCCTGTGACTATTAACCTCCAGTTCCAGGTTTACTTTGACTACACTTTCACCCATTCCCTTTACGAATTAAGTAGTTTCACATATCTGAACTATCTGAGTTTGCAAGGCACAGACACATTACATTTTCAGCCGTCTCCCAATAATAAGAGTGATAAGCTCTTGCTTCATCATTGGGTTTTGATCAAGCTTTTGGTTTTGCTGTTGTGCAACACAAACCTGCACAAAGCTGCACTCCTGAACAACAAGGCTATTGAGCTTCCCTAGTGCAGGGAGTGGCCTCCTCCTAAACTTTGTCAGCTACCTATCTCGAGAGATCCTAGCTGACTCGAGTACTTGACCTGGTCCCCTTCAATTTCAGACTCTTAAACCAAAAACCAACCAACCTTCCCTGTACCTCATCAGACATCTCAGTGGATAATGATAGATGGTAAATGTCTATTGAGATAAACGATGGTATCTCCACAGCTACGTTCATTCCATCCCATTATAACATAACCCTCATAGGAAGATGCTAATTTGATAGCACAAAAACCCCTTCAGCTGTTGTCTGTACAACTTGTACAGAAATCACAGTAGCTTTTTGAACTGCCTATGGTATTTCAATAACACTCCTTTCTGAAACACAAGGCCTTCCTGCACAGGAGAGAAAGAATTTGCTTCCCATGCTAACTGCAATTATAAGCGTCTTCTGAGATGGCCACTAGCGGAATGAACAGGCATTTTCAGAAATTCAACTTTGACAAAAGGCTTCATCATCTCTCCCTAATAATTAGATGTTTACACCACAGTGCAGGAAAAGAAGGGAAAAGTGATTTGATTCCCCCCCCCACTCTCCCCAGTTACCTGTGTTACAAACCAGACAGGCAGCCATAACTTTTCAACTGTGTGGATTTTGAATGCACCTGAACAAATGACTGAGCTAGCTTTGTTCATACACCTCTCCTAACACATATACCTCAGATGACCAAGTTATGCATTCTGGCCATCATAAGCAGGATCCAACTCTGCCCTCAATTTCTTCCCAACTCTCACAAATTTATAATCCCTGAAAATCACATTTGCAAAGCAAGTAAGTATGCACTTTCCCTTATAGGGTTCTCCTTAAGACCATTTTAAAAGTCTCCACAGAACAAAGACTCCTCCCGCCACGCATTCTTTTATTTAACTTGTTGTCAAGTATTCCCACTGAGGTAAAGATATTAACATGAGTCAAAAAAAAAATTGTATTTAAGGGCTTAAGTCCAGAGGTATACAGTGCAAAATCTGAGTGATCTGGAGATTGAATTCTCCCTTTCCTCTGGGGTATAAATCCATTTCTAATGTCTGAAGATGAGTGGCTTCCTTCAAGGAAAATTACTTGACAATTAGCTGTTACCAACTTTTTTTTCTTTTTCTAATTTTAATTGATGAACTTGATACTGCCTGATTTAGAGAAATCAACTACTTTCACTAGCAAAGCAATTAGGACAAGCACATTTATCCTCCTTGGCAACAGATGTTCTAATGCTTTCACTTCACCAAAAAAAAAAGAAGATGAAGCAACAATCTTGGTCGTTTCAAGAGCTGCTACATGAGAACTCAGATTTATCATAAAGAGAAATCTTTGTTTAATGACAGGAATATTCAGAAAATCAAAAAGCTTCACTGACCTTCTACATTCATAGCTTCTCTCAGAAGCTGCAACTTCTTCTGTCTCTCCCTTATCCTGTCAAAGGCACTTGATATTGCTGCAGAAGTTGATGTCTCAGGCACATGGCGCATTTGGTCCATTTTCTGTTGTCCGAAGACATCCAGTGCTATGCTCCCATCAGAGTATCTTGCTTCCTTGTTTCTGGTAGTAGAAGTCCGTACTGTAAATGCTTCACATTGATAGCTGTGCCCATGAGAGCCTCCAGCATGGTTCTTCTCGGCTGCTTTGTCAGTTGTGCAAAGCAAGTCAGTGGAGGAAGCCCATACTTTCCGCTTGGGAGTGACATCTGTATGAAAGTGACCTTTTTTTTCAAACTCACTGGTTTTACATCTATGAGGACAGAAAACATCTTCCTGCCCTGAGCTGTAATCTGTGGAAATGCCCTGGAAAAACTCATCCTCGCCTTGGGTTCCTCTAATAGACAGAAATCCCATAGATTTGCTAAGTCCTTTGTTAAGCGTGGTCTGTTGAGAGAAGTGAGTTTTGTGTCCTTCAGCTGCATCAACCACCAATGTTTTTCCTGGAATAAGGAGACATTTCATATATGTAATTTTGTACTTAATACACAAGCGTGCAACACAAGTTACTTCCTGTTAAAGTTTATATTGAGCACATATTTTGGCCTTGATTTTGCCATGCAAAATATAGAGATGGCTATTTAAAGGGCTGCCTCAGTCAACAAAGACAGAAAAACTACCTCATAGCTAACAGGCATTTTCTTTCTTTTATTTGTGAAGTGCTCAAATGAAATTATGGCTTACTATAATTCAGCATTTACATAAAAATTATATTCACATAGATACTAAAAGTTGTTTTCTCATTAGTTTTATTTTTAAAATAGTCTGGACTATCACCAGAAGTACTGTTTAATGATTAATCTGAAATTGGCCATTCCTCTCACATCTCACACCCAAAGACACCACCTACAATTTTTAATGACAAGTCTAGGTTTGTTCTACGGATTTACAGATGCCCTGCAGTATGTCAGTAGTAAGAGAAGAATGACTGTATAGTTAGGAATTCTAAAAATCTTGGATCTTTCTTTAATAACTATTTTTTAGTGATGACAGTCTCTCCAGATAAAGAATACTCTGAAAACAACAAAACCCAGCAAAGCTTCTAAGACGAAAGTGATTCTACAAGCCTGTACACTTCATGTTTCATTAATAAATAGATTGGTCAATACTAATGAACACTCTCTCTTCTCCCAATCCTTTACTGTGAAATTATTTCCAAAATAAAAGAAACTAATCAGAGGCGGAATAATATAAAGAAATATGTGCTCTCTGTAGAATATCTTGACAAGAAGTTTTGATGAGCATATGTGTCTCAAAAGTATTAGCCCAATTTTACAAAACTAATTACAAACATCAGTAAGTACAATCAAACTTATTATTAACAGATGACCTATGAGTTTACCTTTCATGTTCTTAAGATCAAAGGATTACAACCATCGTAAGAGGAACATCCCAGAGAACAACTAGTATCAAAGAATACCCGGCTGCTACTTACTTTCTGTTAGCAAAAGTTTTTAATGCTTCTGCATTATTAAAGTTGTGAAAATCCAAAGTCTACTGTAGGTATTACACAGGCAGTTAATTACTCATAACTCCACCTGAGCATGTACATTGCAAAAATTACTATGAAGTCTAACCTTTTCAATCTACTGCATTAATATGGCAATCCTGACCTCAAAATTACACTCCTGATAAGAAAACCCAACTGAAAATATTCCATGATGGGTTGCCTAAGCAATGTCTGCTCACCCCAGGGGCACCAGCATGGCATGTGATGCTTTTCTTAGAGCTAGCTTCCTCTCTACTGTGATATTACCATGTATGTCTTTAAGAAGCAGCAGGCTTGAAGACATCCTCACAAAAGAAAGCAGTTGTAAGCTTTAAGTAAATTACTGCATTGTATCTACTACTCTTAAAGACGGCTCTATAATGCTGCCTGCTACTCTTCCAAAGCTGACTGAAATCAACCACCTCACTTGCACAGTAGGCTCTGGATGATATTTATCTACACTCTATTACCCTTTCAAATTGAGTTTTACAGAACACTAAGCACGCTCATAACTGTACAACATACAAAGATATGATCATAAAATGTTAGGGTTTAGAATGTCTAAAAAGTGTCTTGTAAGAAATTACACAGTTTCCACATGTTCCAGCCAAGAGAGTGTCCTGGGTTCAACAGTAGCAGTCGTTTTTCTCCTTCTTGGTAGCTGGTGCAGCGCTGTGTTTTGACTTTTGACTTGGGAACAAAGCTGATAGCAATGATGTTTTGGTTTGGCCAAGGACTTCGTGAGCCTCATGCTCTGCCAGGGAGGAAGGCAAGCCAGGAGGAAGCAGAGACAGGACACCTGACCCAAGCTAGACAAAGAGGTATTCCATACCACAGCACGTCATGCCCAGGATGTAACTGGGAGTGATCCAGAAGGGCAGGGAGTCTGCAGGGTTGGAGGAGGTATCAGTCGGTGCTTGGTTGGGTTGGGGGGGGCAAGTTATCAGCCGGCTGGTGGTGAGGTGTTGTATTCTCTTTCCTCTTTGTTTCTTTTATCATTATTATTATTGGTGGTAGCAGTAGTGATCTGTGTTATACCTTAGTTACTAAACTGTTCTTATCTCAACCCGTGGGAGTTGCATTCGTTTCGATTCTCCTCTCCGTCTCTCCAGGAGTAGGGGGAGGGCAAGAAGGGGGGGAGTGAGTGAACGAGCCCTCTGTCTGCTTTTAAACCATGACAGAGAGTAAAATTAAACACTTCGCTAATGAGAATGAACTAATCTTCAGAAAGGACCTGACACATCATTTCATATTTTACAAATATGGCTTTAATCCTAAACTCAAGCAAACATAATTATCTTTGTGGTCAGGTAAATCTTATGTTATTATCTTGTTCTTAGTCCGTACATCCCTCATAAGGCCATTGAATTACGTATAATATTCACTCACACAAAAAAGCCTTTTTAAAATAGCCATTCACTGTGAAATTCCCAGTGTCTACCTAAAGCAGTGGGATGATATCCATTCTGCAAACACGTAACTGACATTCACACACGTGCACATCAAGGACAGGCATTCCTAAATAGGATTTTAACCCAGTCTTTTGCAAGAGATAAAAACCAAAATACTGCAGTACTTAAAATGGTCACAAAAATGCTAATCCAAAGCAGCTCTGAGAATCCTCCCTAATAATGAGAGTTCAAAGATAATTTCAGGCAGAGAAAAAACACCAGGACAACCTCCTTTACACATTCTTTTCACATATTTTTAAAAAGAAAAAAAAATACTACAAATGTAGCAGGCTACAAATTCAGGATTACTTGCTATATATATATATACACATATATATATATATACTTGGTCAAGATTCAGAAGAACATTCCTGCTTCAAAGATCATTTGAATGTCTGTGCATTGTTGAAATGTTACCTTGTTTCAGGATCATATCCAGTGAAAAAAGCCACAACGTACTTTAAGTACCAGTGGGTAATCCTCACCCTAAGCACACCCAGAGACATAAATGTATCTGTGGCATGCTGGTGAGAGCTGCAGTGAAAGAGCCCAGCTGCCAATGAAAGACAATGCCAGAGGAGAAGGAGCATCCTCCTCACCAAAGCTGCAGTTTCTATGAACTTGCAGCATTCAGACTAGATGTAATAAATAGAAGCTGCTTCCAGTTCATAAAGAGGCTCAGAAGACATAAGCTCCTTGCCTCAGCATGTAAGAAATGTTTTCTGTTCCCCAAGTGATCCACCCACCTGGGGCTTTCTTCATGAAGAAAAGTCAATGCTATGAACACTCTCTCATAAGCAGTGAGTAGGAAAATACTCATTGCTACAGCTTTGACACCCATTCAGCTAACGACAGGAGATGAGCTGTCCCATTAGGAAGCAGTGCAGGAGGCACTGCACTTTCACATGGCTCTTCCAGTCTGCTGAATGGAGACGTCTACAGGCGTAACTCATATCCACACTGACTTATGCAGCCAGCATGAATTTTTAGCACAGTACCAAAGGAATCTACACCTGGTCTTAGTATTCAATCTTGAGAATGCAAAATCCTTTTGGACATCTTTCATCTTTCCTTTATTACTCTCCCCATTCGGAATTCTGCTTTTCACCAGCCTTGGAACTTCTCCCACCATTGCAAAACCCACTCTTCTTTACACAGTGTCATTTTAACAAGCCCTCCCCAAACTGGCTCACAGTGTCAACATGAGCTGCTTAAGAATCATCCTCAGAGAAGTTATCGAAGAGACTAGGGGGCAAGAGGTGCACAGTCTGCTCAAGTTGGGCATCCTCGGAAGACAAACTGAAACAAAGCAGCAATACACAACTTTCAAATCCATACTTCATACCAGCCAAGAATGCATGCTGCTCTTGGCACCAGGGAACAGAGGTCAATGATCAAGGGCAAGGCTTTTCAGAAGCAACTCAATAACAGATACCAGTGAAAAAATGGGATTAGATCAGTACAGGCCAATTCTTTTATTTTTAATAATTTAAGTCTGTTACTTACTATTTTTAATAACTTAAGTAATCCCTCCTTACTTTTAAAAATACTATTATAAACTTTGTAAGTCACAAAATCAACTGCTGAAGTTTTTTTGGTTTGTTCTCCCCTCTCAAACTTTCTCAATGTACTGCCTCAGCATTACTTAGATCAATGATCTTAAATGATGGCAGTAAGTCTCTTTCAGCACAAGGTTCATATGTCTAGCTTTCAGGTGAGGGTATACCTCCAGAATAAAGGAGACTGGAATGATATGCCCTTCTTTAATACATGTATTTTTAGTTGAATGGCATACACAAGTGCAAATCCATTAAACCAATATATAGTTTACCCATCAGCCTTTTCCCCCCCAGCTTTTATGATAAAATGTGTGGGAAAATGAAGGGAAGAACTACCAGTAAAAAAATTACGTATGAAGAATAAAGATCCAACTAATGATCAAAAGGAACCTGACTGGATAACGGAACTTCTGTATCTTTAAATTAATATGGATGGAAAGACTCATGTTGTGACTGTCGTTTGAAAAACAATGGCTTGTATTTGTAATGGAAACTCTGGAAAGCTATCTGAAATACCTTGGCTCCACTAAAGACATTGAGTGTCTAACCTGAGACCAAAGTTACTCCATCCTTCAGTTACCCAAGAGAGTATAAGAGGAAAGAGAATCCTTCCCTACTCGTCAGTGATGGTCACAGAATAAGCCATTAGCAATTAAGATACTACAGTAAGAAAGTAACTTCAAAAGGAATGCTCTCCCCTTCCCCTGTTACTTCTCTGCTGAACTAAACTTTTCTTCATGAACATGTATCTGGGTTCTTGATTTCACATATCGCCCTTGGGTGTTTATCCTCTACTTGATGTTACATTAGTGCAATTATTTGTAATTGCTGTAAATAATTCAAATGCAATTATAGTAATTGCATGATTCCAAAGTATAATACATAGTGAGGGAATATATGCAATAAAAATAGCAATTAATCACCAAGAGTTCACAATGAAATTCCCCTGTGGTGCTAAAATGAACATCTAGTTTTCCATACACCTTCAATTGGCAGATGTCACATTTGCTACATGGAACTACTTTCCTTCTTCCTATCATGTCTTCAGCTATGAATGCAACTACACCCTCTTTGACACCAGTGTCATTCACAAACAGAAACATCTTCTACTCACACTGGCAACAATCTGGCTAATTTTCCTCTGAGCAAGAGCGCTGTTTTCCTGTCCTACCTAAATTCAGCCTGCTGCAATTACTTGTGTACCAGCTTGATCATATAGGCAATTAATCAAATATTACGTAGGTAAAAATGTAGTGCCATCACATATCTGTTTTTACTGAATAAACTCAGTTTAAGTTTCTTGAAAGTCTTTGGGGTTGCCCCTTCTTCTGTTTGCGCAAAACAGAGTATTTTTTTCAGCTCCATTTTAGTAAAGCCTATGGATATATACATATTTACATGCACACACATGGGGAGGGAGTAACAGGGACTGGGGGTTCAGGGAGAGATTGCCTGCACTCACATGAAAGCACACACCATCATCGCCAAACTGGAAGGCCTCAAGAAAGAAATTATTATACAGGAGTTTAAAAAACATTGCCCACACCATCTTTCTGCATGAGACAGAAAGAAAGAAAAACCCTTATCTCAAGCCAATGCGCTTAGTTTCTCAAATATGAGTGGGTAGCTGATGGAGGAGATTGGTTTGCAATCCCTTTGAGGAAGGCTAAGAGCCAAAGGGAAGACAGAAAAGCCAGATGTGGTCTGTGGGTTGACTTCTAGGACTGGCATCTCCTCCTTTAACTTTATTAAACTGTTGAGAAAATCCAAGTTTGAGACGAAAGTATTACTAAAGCAATGCTTTCTTTGTGAAGGAAGAAACAAACTGGACACAAGGACTGTTGAAAGCACTTCAAGTAATGGCCAAGCTATAAATCCTGTGGAACAATTTGCATTCTGCTTTGGACTGACATGGCTCCTCTATAAAAAACCCAAACAGCTTCAGAAACCAGACATCTTGGTCAGAACAGTGGTGATGAACCTTGCCAAGTAGCACTTTGTAAATGCAGTATTTCACCTCTTCCTCAGCACCTCTGCAGAAAACACAACTGCACCCTTGCTCATTCCTACTCAGGTTTATGGGCCAATTCTTTTGGCAAATTTCTCAACCAGGTAGGCAAAGGGCTACCCAGGTATTCGCTTCCTTGATTTGTGCATACCCCAGGAGAAGCTCAGTGATGCAGCTGTTTTTCTGCACAGAGACAGCATTTGGCTTCTCTGGTTTGGTTTCCTCACTGATCTTTGTGTCCATTCCTGTTTTCTGTTTAGAGTTCTCAGTTTGTCCTCAGCACCACCTCTTCCAATAATACCAGGCTGGAAGCTCAGTAAAGCAATAGCAACTACACTTGAGAGCTCTCTACCAGCAACAATCACCAGTACTGGTAGATGCAAACAGGAATACCTACTGTAAGAAAACAGACATGGTTTCTGGAGTGTAAAGGAATTAAAGAGCAGGCTTTTTTTTTTTTTTTTTTTTGACAAGAAATCTTCATCTGGCTTCCATTTGGTTGTGCTGAACTCTGGAAGTTATTCTCCACCTACTCAATTCTTTTTTTCTAGTACCGAGGAGACAGAGGAAAGAAAAAAAAATTACATTTCCAGATGAGAGAATTTTAAGTCAATGGAATTAAGCTTGTGCTGTACTTTTTTTTTGATAAGCTAAATCTGTGTGCTTGGATTTAGTAAGAAAATGAGTAAACTGTTTCAGTTCACACATGGAGGTCATCATTATAAACCATTTCTTTATAGATTAAAACCTTCATTTTCACCCAGATCAGGAACTGAAACACAAGTCACAATCATTTCCCTGGATCAAAAGTAAAAGGGTACATTCCCTTTAGCCTTAAGAGTTTTTCCTGGGCAGCTATGTTAGTAATTGGTATTACGAAGAATAATAACAAAACACTAGAATTTGTTAAAATTAAAAGCAACTTAACTTAGCCTAGCACCTTTTATTCACTTTACAACACATACCATTTTTTGCTGCACCTGACAAAGTATTTTGTTCAACTATTTCCAAATATTTCCTGCTACATACAGTTAAGGCGAACCTTAAAGATCACTTAAATTCATTTCAAGCCTTTATTCATGTGGCATATATTCTTTTGGCAGGGACGAAGGTCAGAATTTTGCAGGATACAATTGCAGTACTGTAATATACAAGGCTAACTTATAACAGTCTACCATATTGCACAAGTCCAGTTAAAATCAAGAGACCCTCATGGTACAAAAGCAAAGCCAAGACATGTGCTAGTTAGATCTCTGCAAAAGACAGAGTATCTCCACAAAGGACTGTCCTTGGTGTTCACAAATCATCAACATAAGCTGGAACTTTGTAAATAAACACACAAGGTGCAGGATTTCGATTACTAGAAGGCTGGGAAGCAGGCTGCCATGCACTACAAGTCGCGGAGTTTCCAACTGGGCTTCAAATAGACTGTGCACTCTTTTGAAGGATGAGTGCCATAGTTTGTGGCAAAGAGTAGCACCGTGAATTAATTCTTACTTTATGTTTGGAGGAGTTGGAAAGTTACTTAATCTTTCGTCACACCAAAATAATTTCATCAAGCAACTTCCACAAACAGTTCTGTAAGTAAAGATTCTTACTGTCTGAAGTTTTTTGAGTAAGAAACTTAAATAACACTCATAGGTTCAGATGACTCACACCAGGTTTTACCACTTCTATTTCTGCTGGCTAAGTCAGTTCCTAAATAATGCGTTCCAAGTATGACTTGACTACAAGCAAACATTCTGTATTATTAATTTAGAATAAATTACTTTTGCAGTCAGCCCTGCCATAAAGCTCATTCACCAAGATGGCCACAGAAAGTGAGTCATGAAAGAGGCAAAAATATATTTAATTGGGGAGAATATTAACATGAAGCTATTACTTAATAATTATCTTCAAGACATAAAGATGGAAATGAATAGCTGAGAATATCCAAACTTGGTATGTAAGGAGACCAAAACATCCAGTCTAAACATGTGAAGTGGGAAAATATTTCAAAACGCTTGTCCTAAGACAATAAAAAAGTCCCAGCAATTATAATTTTGTTGACCACAGTATGGAAAACTGATCTTGACATTAATGATTTTCAAAGACTTAAAGCAAAAATCTTAGCATTTTTGAAAGGCTACAAATATCTAAGGTATTAGTTGGCTACTCTGCAACTAGGAGCACATCCCTTGCTGAACCATCTCTATATTCATGAACTTACCATGATTTATCAGCTATCTTAAGTTAGATACTCATAGTAACATTCTGATACTCTTAGGTTCATAATAAATGCCTTCCCTTTATGCTGGTTTTTTCTCCATATGACAGCTATTCTATTCACTGAAAATTGTCTTTTTCAGAATGATTCAACAGAATATAACCTCAAACAAGTCTTCTGCCCTCTCCAGGGAAAACTTCTACTCACTATATTTAGTTCCTTAAATATGCTGGTAAAATGACTGATAAAATATGTCCCTTATGTGTGCCTGCACTCCCCTGTCCTTGTGCTAAACTTTTTTTTTTAAACTTTTAGATTTCGCATTTTTCTTAAACCTTCATCTGGTCTCTTACTTGTGGCTCCTCAATCAATGATATTATAATTGGTAAAAGTAGTAATACATTCCACAGCTCACTTTTCCAGAAATCCAAAAGCTGAGTCCCCAGTGCAACCGGTGCGTGCTGCTACTGACAAAATTTGCACGAGAAAATCAGCATACCATTACAGAAAAAGAAATAACCAAGCATTAAATTGCCCTGAATCAAATGCAAGCTGTGTCTCTTTAATATCAGACGCTCACTAACTTTCACATATATAACTCAGTATACATAAGCACGCTAGTGGAACTGAAAACAGCTAGAGCTGGTTTGGTTTACAGTGGGGGGGGGGGGGGGGGGGGGAGATTGTTTTGCTTTGTTTTGGTATTTTACAGATACTCCATATTCCCTGAGGTCTCAGTGAAGTGCAGATCAAGGCACATATCTAAGATCAAAATATAGAGAAGATGGTGTCATTAAGACACACCAGGAAATGGGATTAATAACAGAAGTAGAATTGGCAAAGGCTTTGGGGAAGCTAAGGGGGTTGCAAACCCTCTAGGGAAAAGGAGAATAATAACAAGAGTTCCACAGATGATACAGAGAAACTGGGACAGGTTAAGTGAAAGCAGGACAGACAGAACATTAAAAAAATGACTGCAATTTATCTTATTTTCTGAAAATAAAGACTCAAATAACAGAAAACATGAAAAATATTTTCTACTTCTAGGGATAGGGGGAAGAAGCATAACACCAAAGTAGCATAAAACCCACACAGTAACTGAAAAATATTTTTGCTTGTTGACAGTTCATCTTGACAAAAAAAATAGGGAAAAAATCAAGTATTCAAGAGCATCTCATTAATAATTTGTACCTTCAGGACCAGGCTTGGAGTGTTGTTTGCACCGCACAGTGATGGGCAAACATTCATTACCTGTGGTGCCACATGTTATCTGCAACACTCTGCATGGATGCAATTGCAATCAACTTAAGAGAAACAGCAGTTAGAGGATGAGGACTATTCAGCCAACTTTATAGTCTGGGGGTTATCAAGTTCACTTATTTCACAAAGATTATTTAAGTAAATATTATATTTAATTAGATCTCTTCAGACAATGTTCCCTAAAAAGAGAAACTGTTCAGAAAAGTGATTTTGCCTGAGGTCGCTTAAAACCTTGTGCTGAATTTATTGGTCAACAGCAGCTGTGTCAAGTGGACTCCCCAGTCTCAGAGAACCCTTAAAACTGGTTATTGTTTTCCAACCCAGTGATTTCACAAGTGCACACACTGCAGGGAACCTGCTCTACTTGGCACTTTGGAAATCCTAGGCAAACAAGCACACCAACAGCAAGACAAGCATTCAGCTCGACAACCCTTTCGATTCAGAAACTGCATCCTAACTGAACTTTATGGAAATCAAAATAAAGAGCAACACCTTTGAACCATCTCAGAAGCAAAGTCATGCATACTAAACAATTCAAAAAAAACAAGGATAAGAGGAAAGAATATTCTAGCCATGACATTTTTTTCAAGTTGGAGGATACAGTAGAAAAGCATCAATTAGATCATCTAGTCTATGCCCTTTAAGTCAAAGACATAGTCCTCAGAGAAAGTTTCAGACATTACAGGGATGTTATTCACCCTACACTGAGCCAGAAAACCATGGAGATACTGGCTGGAGCTACTACATTCATCTCCAAAATTTAGAACCTAAAACAAAAGCTTTTTTGTTAAGATATAATTAAGACTTTGGGGACAAACATTA
Organism: Pezoporus flaviventris; assembly: GCF_033815535.1. NCBI lineage: Eukaryota > Metazoa > Chordata > Aves > Psittaciformes > Psittacidae > Pezoporus > Pezoporus flaviventris. The sequence continues at coordinate 57,776,673 of NW_026892550.1, read as the reverse complement.
CTTTGGTGGGGAGAATTATCTGCTAAAAGCTTAAAATTGTGGGTTAGGAAAATAACTGAACAAACAAGACCTCTCAAACCACACAAACATTTAAAAAAAAGAATTTAAGGATTTTCTAAGAAAATGAAAAACAAACCAGCAAAAACCTGTTCAGTTGTACTAGTGAAAATAAAACTAGAAACACCAAAGAAAAGAATAATCAAGATGATTGCTAATGCAGTGAGACCAGAGTTTAAAGACAACCTTAAGTCTCCAAAACTCAGCAAATATTCTGACTATTACCAAAACATGCAGTTTATTATAATCATGGAATAAAAAAACAGTACAGATAATGGAAAGAGGGTATGGAAATGTAGCCAGGTGGTAATGTGCTCAAATAAAGTTATGGGGGAAAAAAAAAAAGGCAAGGAACAGGCAAAAGAAAAAAGGCATGTAAAAAAACTGTGAACCTGACAGCACTGAAAATTGGGAATAGAGTTAAAGAATAAACTAAAAATTTAACGATCAGAACAATATGGTTCTAGTACAGCCCTTATAAAATTGGTGAGAACCAGGGAAAGAATTCATTTTAAGAAAGCTTAGGAGGTTGAGAAAAGAAAGGCATTACATGCTTTACAAACAGAGTCAACTAGATCAATTCAGTCCAAAACCCTGTATTCCTACAGATCTTCCTACTGCTACAGAAATATTCTGAAAAAAAGAAGAAAAAGAGCCAGTAAGAAAACAAAGCCTCTTGAGAAAGCAGTCAGAAGAGTGCAGTGGTGCCAGAAAATGAAGAGACAGCTTGTACCAGAAACTGTTCCTAAATACATAGCGTTGTACTGGAAGTGCTGACAACCACTGACATAAGGTTTTTATATCAAAAGTAGCCTAATCTAGGACACATCTCAAAAGATTCAATAAAGGAAAACCACCAATGCCTTGCCAGACTTGTGTCTAATTTGCAGTTTGTATTGCCACTAAGAATTCCATAGATAATTTTGGTTTCTGCAATTCACTGCACCGTTGCTTCACACAAAACTGAGAAACAGAGGAGTAACTTTAGCACATCAACAATACAATTTTGTTCCAAGTTTAGTGGTGGTAAATAGAAAGAGTTAATGTGGGGCAGATGAAAACCCTGTGTTGTTAACAGTTACGGTGTTGAGTATCTGTGGGTGATGTAGTATTCTGCCATACTCCATTTACAGATGAACATTTTTAGGCAAGAATGGCCTCATCTCATTATCACATCTCACTGCCTTCATTATAACTACTTAAAGTGGTCCCAGCTGATGCTTTACAAAATGCTCTTTCCCAGCTCTTTAATTCTTCCAGAGAAATATGAGACCAGTCTTTGGAAGAACACATCCTCTTGTCCAAGAAGCCTAGCACAAAGCTGATGCTCCCACTGACCTTAAACAAGGATATCTAATGAAGTCATGCATAAGCTGTCAGCCTACATCACTATCCTTTTTCCTCCACAGTGGCAACAGCCACAGTCTACCTCCTCCCTGCACCTCCCTTTCCCCACCTCACTCCAGTTCCCCCTTTCCTTACTTCCCTGAAGTAACCATACAACCCTACCTGGTTTCCATATCCACCTCACTGCCAAAGCACAGCAGAACTGTGATGGAAAAAAGAGGTGGTAGATAAAAAGTTTTGCATGCAGAGAAAGGGTCCAGGTCTGCTTGGGAAGCAGGGAAAGAGACTCTGTGCTTCTCCACACACAGAAAGCAGAGTCCAAAAGAAAGAGGGAACTAAGAAAAGCTGCTTCCTGTTCCTTTAGCTGACCTAGCTTCTGCTAAAGATTCCCTTTCTCCAGAAACAGAACTTTTGGCCAAGAGCCTTTAAAACCTATTCCTACCACCAGGACTGAACTGGAAAAAGACATGTTTTTTCTTGAAAAAAATATTTCATGTCGCCATCACCAACAGTCAGCTAGACACTGAAACACCATAGTTCTGTGAATTTCAGAATGTCCTCCTATATTCAGTTTCATTGGCTGCAAAAATGAACCCAAGCTTGGTCTTCCACAGAGCTGTATTTATTGCCATAACCCTTACTGCAGTAAAGTACTTACCTGTAGGAAGTCCTTTTCCCCTCAGTCTCTCTCGAATAGCCTGGCTCCTGTCTGGCTGCAATTTTCTATCTCCGTTACAAGGAAGCTGATCCACCTGCAACATAAAAAAAACAGTAACACAAATATTGAAAGATCTCAACAATAAGTGTCCATTATGTAAACGCACAATATAAGTCAGTGCCAAACAGTGGTAAGTTTTGTAAGTGGAAGTTCAAATTTTTTCATAAAACCCACATTCATCAGTGAGAAGACCCCCTAGAATTATCTATATTTAAATAATCCATGCATTATTTTTACTACATATTTGGCCTACCTTTTTCTACTATGTGTAAATTAAGTGTGCAACTTAAATACATCCCACCCCTATAGCAACACTCAAAAACCATGTTCCATAGTTGCAACATGACTGGAGCTTGGGATTGGTAAGATGAGCTTTCTGGGTAATAGGAAGAACTCTCTTGTACTTGGTAGTTTTAGGCTGATATCTCACACAATTTATTACACATGTAAAATCTTCATGCATTTGTCAGTAGGCTATTCTTTAGCCCCTCAGGCACATTCCTTTTGTGTGTGAGGCTTAACTATTCCCAGACGTTTAACTTTTTATTTTCTTAATCACTAGTTCCCTAAAAAAAAAAAAAAAAAAAAGTATTTTTCCACATGTACAAACATTCAAAGAAGAGCTTATTTGCTACAACAAAGAATCTTTGGTGAGATCTTTTGATATGCTGGGAATTGGCTTAATTTGGACAGTGGCTTAGCTGGGAGGTGGGAAGGAGAAATCAAGCAGCCTTCTATCCATTACAGTTACAATGCAACTCAATTAACATTAAGCAGATGGAATCGATCTTGTGCTATATTGACCTTTTCAAAGCATATTAACATGGAAAGTGAAAACATTCAAACAGGGCCTCTCAGCTGTGCTTTACAGAGCACCAATTGATCAGTTACAGAGCTAAGATCTCTCTAGCCTTTGATAAGGCCACACAAGACTGGAGGCATGCTGATCTTAGAATAGCAAGTTGTACTCTGGTTCTAAAACCTCAATTTTATATGCTTTTCTTACTAACTTAAGAATGCCAGCACACATACAGAGCCCTAAACATTAAAAACAGCAGGGATGGCTACCTAAGGCGTATGAAAACACAGCAGCACAGCTATGTCATCGTTATTCTGTCAACTCTTGGTTCTATTTGGTTGTTTTGTTCTTGTCTTCTTGTAAAGCCAATGCAGCAACATGTTATGAATTAGGTTTAAAAGGTTACTGGTAGAGGAAACCTATAAGGTTAGCAAAACTTCAGCACTGGATAACTGCCAGCAGTCCTGCTCCTTCATTATCAGCATCATATAGGAGGCAGGAATGCAGTTGCTGGATTTAGTACGGACATTTGGGACCACTATTGCTGTCTTTGGCAGGTCGGTCTAGATTACTCTGTCACACTAACGTCACACTCCCTCTAAAAGCTTGCTGACGAGAGCAAGATGAGGAAAAAGCAAAATATTTGCTAAGCAATATCCTTTAGGAACTTGGAGACTGATGCCTCGCTCTCCATAGTGGCCTTTTCTATAGCTTGTGGCCCAGTTTAAGGTTTGGATCGTATTATAATAGCTTCACTGATTAAGGCCTTGTAGGCCTTTATTTCACTGAATGACAGACTTGCTTTTCTTGGCAACTACACAGGACTTTAGATATTACAGAGAGGAGCACTGGACTGACAGACATAACCTCACAGACTAGACAATGCTTTGTGGAGCTCAGGCTCAGCATTATTTCTGGAGGCCTGTCATAATCAGCTGCTGCCAAATACTAGACAAATGCAGGGAACTCTCCTCTCAGGCAAGTGTTTCCAAACCAGATTTATGAAAAACTATCTAACAATTAGATCATAAGAATGTATTTTTTTCTTTTTACAAGGAAGCATTAGAAAGTCAAACATTTTTCTTGCAATTACAGTGCTGTCTCTCTAGTCACCAATTTTTATGTTGGCATATCCCCTATGAGATAAAAAAAGGAGTTTCAATGATATAAAGCCAGATAAAATTCAGGACCACCATGGAATATCATTCCAGCAGTAATAAACAGCTCACCAATTCTTCTAATTATAAACAGAACAGAAAGAAAGCAAGTACTGGCCACAGAACAGTCTAACAGTATCAACAACTGATGGCCTTCCTTTCTACTCAGAGCCTTAAAATTATTTAACTATTCTGAAGTTATGTTGTAATGGTTTAGGTGAAGGGAGAGGTTGCCTGTCAGGAATAGTAACTTTGCAACATGAGTTTATGTAGTTCCTTTTACTTCTGAAAACAGTTTAATGCATTTGTCATCATTAGACAATAACATCCTCCACAATTATATCCAAAAGCTTAGCAGAACTGCAAGACAACTGGCATGTTGCCTAAAATGTACCCCTTCCGGTTAATAAACAACTCTCCGAAAGTCAAGCATAGCTTTAAAAAATAAAATTCACAGCAATCATTTCTGAAGCATTTCAAGTAGCAACAATTCTAAGGCTTGCCCCAGAGTTCACCATGGTTTTTGTTCTCCCATTTTTCCCTACTTTACTTTCAATGAGACAAACAGTTCACAAAATTACCTTCCTCAGAAACAGCAGTCATGAACACATATCCCAGGAGGAACTGTCAAGTGCGCAAACTTTTACAGGGGGAGAAAAGGAATTCTCTCATTTCAACACTCGCCCTTATCAAAATTGCAACATCACAAAACAAGAGGAAGAATGACTGCAGAGTGACTCTGAATTAGCAGCTTTGCTCTCTTCCTGCTCATCTCTATTATTCTTCAAATGCTGACAGAGACTTACCCCAGACAGGCTTCCCAGAACCAGTCTGACCAACTGTTTCACGTATGAAAAAGAAGGGGCACAGTTACTGTTCCTTATGTGGGCGCTGCAAGCATCCAGAACAGTTCGTACAGATACACGGGCATAAATGACATCTTCACACATCCCGAGGAGTATGCTGTTGAGATGATCTCCAAGTTTGATAGGCTAGTGACAAACGAACACAGGAGAGATAGGAGAATCAGTTTTATCAGTGACTTGTCGTATACACACAGACAAAAGACATTCAGCATAGTAAATAACTATGAGACTTACTGTCCATGTTATCTGAATACCAGTTTGAAAGTCACTATCTAGGTGGTGAAAAAATGGCAGTTGTAGATCAGGATAGGCATTCATCATGTAGATTAGATTCCTACTCTACAACAAACTGGCTAAAACCAGCTGCCTGATCTGTAAGTTCCCTTTCTTAAGGACTTAATGACTAGCAGGAAGGTTCAGAGGAAATTTTCTCTGCTGTTTTTGAACATTCTTCAATTTTGTAACTGTCTCTGCTCATTTTCTACAGTTCCTCACCTCACTAATATTTTGCAGCAGCTGTGTTAGCATTTCCAAAGTGCAGTGAAATCATCAAACAGTACCAACCAAAAACATAAGGAATAAACCAGCAAAGCCACTCGTTTAGGAAGCAAAGCTTCACAGTTGCATGACAACACCCATACAGTTAAGAATCATCTAGAATTAATTTTCCTCCACCCATTTAGCTAATCCAGCACACTGTATGTGGAATATCACTCCTCAGGGTATGCAATAATGAGCAATAACAAGCAATAACACTTGTTCCCAGATGCCGCAGGCACTTGGGACTTGAACTTTCTGATCCGCAACTCTCCCGAAGCGGGTGGTTACCCACAAAGTTCAAGCATTGTTGTGCTTTTTTGCATCACAGAGCACTTCACTACAATCTGCCAATATTCCCTGCATTAGTACTCTTAAACTGTACTATTAAAAAAAATAAATAAATAAAGAAGAGGGTTCTGGATGACCCTTGTTCAATTAACACAGGCTTTTCCCATCTCTCTGTTTAACACTTTTAACTATTCGTAAAACTCACTCTTGTATTCAACCACACTCCCAGCAGAGAAGCAGCTGATTAGCCAAACACAGGCAGACAAATATGGAAAAAAAAACCCTTAAAGACAGGAAAATCTGAATGTGCAATTTGACAGTTAAAAGTAACACCATACGCAGACTGTCCTTTTGCCCCCACTAATGCCACTGGACAAAAGGTAGAGTACTCCTTCCCACTGCATTACTCTGAAACTGTTGCTACAACCTGACACAAAAGGAAGAAACAAAGAAAAGGGTGACTAAAATTCATGCCAACTTTCTGTTCAACACCTGCCTTTACCTACTTTCAATCACTCACTACTGCTGAATAGTGCTCTTTTCGTTCCCTACAAGATGGGAGAGCAAAGAAAGGGCATAGCTGTCTAAGAAAATATTAGGGTGCTTGGGACAGGCACTGTAGGCATTGCAAGTAAGTACCCTTAAAACAGTCATCGCTTCAATTGTTCTGACTTTTGCATTTGGGCAGCTACTTCCAAATCAGTATAACTGAGAACCCAACTAGCACTAGGAACTGAATACTTACATTGCCAAAGAGCCTTTCAAAAGTTTCTTCCTTACCCTTACACATAACACCAACTAGTGGGACTAAACTCAAATATGAAACAGAAACAGCTCCTTGAGTTGCACAATGCTCTGCCAAATGCCGCAACTGCTAGTCCATCATGAAACACTTTTTTGGATGCATTCCATCTTATGTTCACTCTTCTGCATATTGACTTCTGAATGTTTATTTGGGGGCAGGGAAAGAGCACCCAGGAAGATGATGAATCACATCATCTTCAGTCAGTTTTGTAAAGACAGCCTAGGAGTTCTGCTGGGTGTGCGAAATAACTCCATTGAGCAATAACACTCAGCTCTAAGCAGTCTACAACTGTGTTAGATACATTGCTATAGATAGATAGCATTGACTGACAAGTCAATAGCAAGAGTCTACTCCCAGGCAATTCATACCCTGTCTTGGCCATTGTGTAACATAAGTATCTGTATGTGCCAAGTCCAGACTCACAGAAACAGCAGCGTAGAGAACAAGTTGCTTTATTATTAGTAAAGTAACAATGTTATTTAAATATTTGTTTTTATATAAGCCTAAACAAATATTTTTCTCCTTTGTCAGCAGCTTCTTCATGGAAACTAACAGAAAGGTAGTATCAGTGCCTTCCTTCTGCAAGATACCACCACCCTCACACACTCCACAGGAAAAAGTTCCAAGTACAGGAAAGAAACCTTCCTCTACAGTGTCTCATTATGATATTCTACATGTTAACTCAAATGCATATTCAGTCAACTATGAAGTCTGAAGTTGCAATATTAAACAAAATGAAAGCTAAACTTACCTGACTTTGAGGAACTTCATGGTCAGCTCCCCAGAAAAGTGCCATACCAAGAGAATAAATATGGACCTGTCATGAGGCACAAGACATCAGCTCATTGAACAGGACTGGAAATGCAAAGCAGAGCTTTAAAACAGAACAACTAACAGCATCATTTAGTCCTGCTATTTAAGCTCACCTGTCTTCCAGATTTTTTTTCTCCTTCGCCTACTGCTATGAAATAAATGTACTGCATCTAACCAATGCCTCTGTCTTCTCTGTTCAGTTTTAAGCTTTCATATCACTTTGAAGCCACAAGAACATGTAATCCCTTTTATCAGCCTGGTGTGGGGTACACACTCTATTGCTTTGTCCAAGGGTTCTTAAATTTTAATCTAAACGCAAGGCAGACCTTAGCAGGAATCAAACAGCAGGCTACTACTGTCAAGAGATCCCTAACACTGGGATCAAAGGAAAAAAAGGAATGAACATAAAAGTATCAACATATAAAGCAGTCACCGTAACCTATTATTGATACTTTAAGATACATTAATCATTACATGTATAATTAATGATTAATATCAGCATTAATATATCTTTAACATAAGTAGCCCATGAGGACAGGGAATAAAACCTTTAAATACTGCAGAATTGAGAGCACAAGCACATACTGCCCCTGTAGGTGACTGTGAAAACCATACAGGTAAGCAAGTGCAGAAAAAACACAGTTTTTCTGTACGGTGTAAGTAACATATAGTAGTGATGATTCTTTCTACCAAGTTATTAGTAATATTTGTACTACTTAAATTTGTGCAACTTAAAGCAACAAGCTGATTGGATAATTGCAGAGGTGATGAACAGCAATTACAGGGGCAGCAATAAATTAAAAGCAATTTGCCTAAGTCAACCTCTTTGCAAACTAAAAGCAAAACATCTAACTTAAGTCCCAGAAATATATATTGACAAGATCTGTCCAGACTCTGGTACTTCATATAGAGATTTAAAAAAATTAAGTGTAAATTGAGTATACAAATGTAATGGATGGTCGCAACAGAACTTACAAAATACATAGAATTGTTAAAAATCATACATCTAGGCATAGCTTAAGGTCCTACAAGAGAATTCATCTTTGTACTGAGAAGTCTCTTAGCCTACTCAAGACAACAAAATATATTCTCAAAGACGCAGAAAAAGGATGATGCATAAATATTTTCCATTTTAGACCACTCCGTTTGAAAGACATTATACCATTACTCCACTGTGCCAGGAATTAACCCCAAAACACAAGTATGATGTATTTTCATATATCTGTTGTAAAACAGAAAAATGTTTCCTTTTTATGTATTTGGAAGAGCAGCACAGCTTTGTAACAGGGTAAGGAAGTAATTACTAAATACACTTAGAAGCAACATGTATTAAAGTTGCACTAGTAAATTCAACGTGCTTTATTCATATAAAATTGGAATTCAACATACTTTGAGAAGCACTCCAGTCCTAAACTTCTGCCACTTAAATCTTGTCAGATGGTCTCTATCTAGCATAGCATATGAGTCAGCACAGGACAGAAAGGTTCCCATCAGTATAAGGCAGTAATATACCAGATACTGCTGACACATGGTTACTCACACGTGCAGTCCCGTTGACTGACAAACACTGAAACACAGCTGTATGCTAGACGCAAATATGTAGCCAGCACTGTGTACCTAACAAGGGCTCACCCATCCTTCAACCTCCTCTCCCAGAAAGAAAGCACTGGCCAAAGTCAAGTCTCTCTGTTCCATACAAAGAACAGACACTGTAACTCAAGGGTGCTCAGTTAATACCATCACCCCATTCAACCAGAAACATTATCTTTTAAATACCGAGAATATTGTTCCATATCTGGTTGTGAAAAAAATCCAACACAACAATGAAAAACAACACCCCCCCCCCCCAAAAAGTCCCCCAACTCCTCCTGTCCCCCAGAAATGCAAAAAAAGCAATTAAAAAGTCTGTTATCAAAATCAGTAATTCTAATCAAAGAACTGGTCATGGTCCTAAGTTTGTCAGTATTCAAGAAGCATTTGGACAATACTCTTAAATATATTTAATTTTTTGATTTCTCTCTGTGGAGTTTGGAGTTGGACTCGATGATCCTCATGGGTCCCTTTCAACTCAGGATATTCTGTCATTCTATGATTCTAAGCTTCAACATAACGGAAGATGTTTTCAACAACCAAGAAGTGCATCATCCTCAACAAAAATATTACCATACAACCCTGCAAACCAGACCTCTAAACTGAAATGTGCTACCTGTAAACAGCTTTCAAAATAAAAGCATCTCTTCAAAAATTCTAGCTTATTTTTGTATTTTTATATTTTTAATATTTTCCACAGAATATCAATCATCAAACTAATTTCGAAAATGAATCACAGAATGAATGAGATCGGAAAAATCCTTTAAGAACATCAAGTCCAACCTTTACCCCAGGACTGTCAAACCCACCACTAAACAATGTCACTGAAGGCCTTGTCTACACAGCTTAAGAATGCTTCCATCACTACCCTGGGCAGCCTGTTCCAATGCCTGACCACCCATTCGGTTAAGAAATTTTTCATAAGATCCAACCTAAACCTCCCCTAGCACAGCCTGAGGCTGTTTCCTCTTGTCCTATCTCATCTTTCACTATAATTTTGTGTATGGTTTGCTTACTCTATTTCCAATAAGCTTACAGCTACCTCAGACTATTTTATATTCAAATTGACTGTGTGTCTAGGAATCAAAAGGGTATTCATTGACTAGAACTTTTTCTATTACTTGAATACACTGTTACTTTGTGTTAGCAAGTAAAGTCATAACTTCAAAAGACAAAAAGACAAATGGCAACCCTGTCACTGTGTTACAAAGCATCAAGAAACAAGATCTTTTTCTGCCTTCAGCAGCTTTCAGACATCGTCTGATTTCAGAATAATAATCAAAAAAGAAAACAGTGAAAATTTCCAGTAAATGAGTTCAGTGAACTACAGCAAGTTGTGATAGGAAAAAGTTAAAAATTACCCCAGTCAGCATGTGTGAAGCAAGATACAAGAAAGAAGAAGCCAACGTACCAAGACAAATAACCAGTGTACCACCCAACACACAGTTTAATACAAATGTAAAGTGAAACAGTCAAAAAACCTCGATGCGTACATAAGCTGCTTATGAGCCCTACTAACTTTAACTAAGCAAGCCCTAATATGACAAAAGTTTTTGTACAAAGCTATGTTTCAGGTAGCTGCCTACTTCCATACAAGCAAGCAAATAAACCCAAAAGGACTGATATGTTTGAGGCATTTTGCACAGATGTATTACACAGCATAGTTCCCAACCAGGGGACTACAGACCAGTGTTACAGATGCTCTGGTCTTTTTCCTAATGCATTATTAGAGATTATTTTTACATGTACTGGTATATAGCATGGCCATCATGAAAAGTGTTCAATTCTTAATGGTACATTCATAAGAATACAACTGGAGGGTCTCATATGAGAAAATGCAGGATGAGTAATTCTCAGATCCTGTCTTGAGATTATCTTCACTGCACCCAGACATGACTACCACAGTGGGAGAACAGCTGTGTGATTTTCCACAAGGCTTTAAACCAAGAACAAGAATGGTAGTAGCAAGTTTTCTTCAAATGTATTTGTACTATCCCAGGCATGTTTCTCCTTTGTGGTAGCTGGTGCAGTGCTGTGTTTTGACTTCCAGCCTGGGAACAATGTTGGTGAAACCAATGTTTTCGGTTGTTGCTAAGTGATGTTTACCCTGACCAAGGACTTTGTGAGGCTTATGCTCTGCCAGGGAGCAGGGGAAGCTGTGAGGAAGCAGAGACAGGGCGACTGACCCAGGCTAGCCAAGGAGGTATTCCATACCACAGCACGTCATGCCCGGGGTGGGGGGTAACTGGGAGTTACCCGGAAGGACACGGGCTTCCGGGTGGGACTCGTTTCTTGGCCGGTGGTGTCGTATTCTCTTCCCTTGTTATTTTCTCTTATCATTGTTGTCGGTGGTGGTAGCGGTGGTGATTTGTGTTGTACATTGGTTGCTGGACTGTTCTTGTCTCAACCTGTAGGAGTTGCACTCTTTCGATCCTCCTCCCTGTTCCTCTGGGAGCAGGGAAGGGGAGAGCCCCGGTGGGGGGGGCCTCGATTGTTGTCAGCCCGGCACCACTCACTGGGAGTGAGTGAACAAGTTGCCTGACTGGGTTTAAACCATGACAGTTCCTTTTGGCGCCCAACTTGGTGCTCGAACCCACAACCCTGAGATTAAGAGTGTCATGCTCTGCTTAACTCTTGAAATCAGTCGTGGGCAAAACACACTCTGTATGCGTGCTAGCATGGTGATTCCTATCACAATCAGCAAACAACTCTCAACAGCATTAAAAGGCCATTCAAAAACTTCAAAACTCTCAAATGTAAATGGTCTGGGGGGACGACTGGGAGGGTAAAAGGATGTCGCCTTCACAGGTTGAGCACCTGAGAAGGAGAAAAAAGATGTGTAATTGCTAAGCACCTCCATCATATACCTCCCAAAGTATAAAGGTGGTGACCACACTGGGAACATAAGCCAGATCAGTTTCATGATCAATGATTCTATTGTATTACAAATCATTATCATAAAGTACAATGAGACAAAAACCTTAGCCCAAGCCCCACACTTGAAAAACACTAATACAGCAAATACCGGATGGAAGTAAGATACAATATACTGAAACTGTGAGATCAAGAGGAACAACCTTGAGAGCCAATAAATCAGTATTGTGACGAGTGACTATTAATCCAGTCAGATCTGTCGTTATCTCAACTCCTCGTGCCCCGCGTTGGGCGCCAAAAGGAACTGTCGTGGTTTAAACCCAGCTACTGCTGAACCCAGGACAACAGGTTAATTCATCTCAAGCCCAAATCCTGAAGCTTCAGCCTAATGCTAAAGCTGAATACCACAAGTTAAAGGGTTTTATTTAGTTTATACATGACTGTATGAGTAATTTGCTTATGTAAAGCCAAAGCTTGTCTCTTTCCACATCCAATTGTTTCCCAAAGAAAACAGCGACACAGTTGCTGCAGTCTAGAGCCCCAATGTTGTCATCAGCTCCCAGCAAGCAAGGTTATACTGTTATCAAGAAATAAAGTCAGACAGCCACTATCAGCGAGGATCAATCAGCGCTGCCTATATGCAGAATGCCAGTATTTGGTCACCGCCTATTGATATGCTCTGTGCTGGAGCTTACAGGCCACTGTGCCCCTCTGAGTATTTCCTGCCTAAAGATTAAGATAAAGAAATATCAGAGCATGGGTTTTAATAGTAACAGTTCTCTGTTTATTTCAAAAAGAAAAAAGTAACATACTGAATTAATGCTGGCACAGAACAAAGAAAGCAGTCAGCTCTAACGAAGGTCACAACGTCAGTTCAAAACCGTTTTCTGGCATTTTAAAGGCCTGTTTTATATATTAACTTCAGAGCTGGCACTAGAGGTAACATTACTGTCTTCAACAGTGTTGTCTCTTGAAAGAGGATAAACAATTCCAACAGTATGACTACAGAGTTTGGCAGCTGCACCCTACACAACTGATCCAGAATTTGCATTGATGTCAATGTTATTTTTATTTCTCTATTAATGTTATTTTTATTTCTCTATTAAAATTTTCAACCAAGGTTGCTAATTGCTTATAGCTTTGTCATAGATAAAATGACAATAAAATGACAATATTTTATTGTATCATTAACTTTGACTATATTGCAGGGCAAAAAGGATGTCTGAAAGGCTTGCAAGTAAGTGAGAGAACAGTGATTTTTGGTAGGTATTTGGTGATACAGTCCTAAAGAAAACTGTCTATATACAAGGTTTAGAAGAAAAAAAGCTTCAAACACAAAAAATTCAACACAAGCCTCCCCCATGTTTCAACAGTCCTTGTGCACACAACAGCAATCAGTGCCAATCCCAGTTTCCTCTGCGGTAAGAGTATGTTGCTGTTCTTCCCAACTGCCAAATGTCATAATTGTTCCCAGATTACAACAGTGGTTGCAGCTAGTTTCCTTCCCTAAGGATTATCGATCCAGAGAAGCCAAAGAGATGGAAATAGGGCTCAGTTTCCTTCTTACTCCCACACATTAAATATCTTTGACAAGGCCAAGGGAATGTTTTTCTGGGGAAAGGATTACCCTTTGCAACAAATTACTGTTAGGAAAACATTTAAGAAGCTAGTGATTTTGACTGGGCATATCAATGACCTGGAGAAGGTCACACATACAAACCTTACCTGCCTCAACCTCTAACCCTGGGGAAGAGTTAAAAAAGCAAGGTGGAAAGGAACTATTTTGCACACAACTGAGGAATACTTAGGTTAATTAAAACAAACCTTTCCTTCTAAGATCAGTGTAGGAACACCCATTTTTTTAAGCCCTGGATTGTGCTTGAGAACTTCCCTTGCTTATCTCTCAGATGCATTTTGTGAAAAATATTTAAAAAAAAATGAAATAAATGGTGTTGCTGTAATTTAAAAAAAAAAAAAGGCAAAGTGTTGCTTATTAACTGATGGTCAGTTATTCTGTGCAGCTGTTGCTCAACTATGGGTGTCAGTAGCACACATGTGACAGGGACCTACACACAGACACTTCTTCTTAAGTGCATATAATTATAACCACTATCCCACTTCTACAGAAAGAGCAGGAGGATCCCTGTTCCTCTCACAAAAGAAATCTAGAATTACACATAAAATCAAGAAACACAGGGAGCCAAAAAGGACAGTTTAAAGCTACTTTGTGAAGGAATCAACAGCAATAGACAGCTCCTGTCTGCCAAGGAAGAGGTACTCTACCTTTTCAACATCTGACAAAGATGATAGAGAATGGTTCTGCAGAACCTCTGGTGCTGTAAATGCTCGCAGGTCTTGTTGGGAGACATTTTCATCTGTAAATGATACACTGCCAGATGGGAGCAACAGGAGAGACCATGGAGAAATGATGAATCCCAGAGCAGTAGGATCAGCTGTATTTGAAAAAAAACAAATGAATTTAAAGCAACATTCTTTGATGTTCTTGCTTGATGTTATTTTATTTGCTCAAAGGCACGTTTAATAACCAGTCTACAGATTATTAATCAAATAGATTCATGCTTCCTTTTCCACTTGTGGTGCTTCATAACCACAGCAACCACCTCAATTTTAATCACACTAAGGAGTAGCAGCACCTCTCTTTATTGACTGTTCTTTGCTATTATCATACCAGCAAGCTGCTGCAATACTATAAGCACTCCTGTCCTCAGGCTGTTTCATTTATGTTACATTTGATATATAAAATGATCACATTTCCTACCATGCATGTCATTAAAGGCTAACTCCATTCTTATTGTAGGAATTAACTGCTTTACTAATATATCACTGCTGAAACAGAAATGATCTGAGAAGACAAAGTTAGTAGAGAAGGAAATTCTTATTAGAGTAGCTAACAGAACTGGACAAAAATGGAGAAGTTCTGGGGCACAGAAGTATTTTTCTGGCCCAAAGAAAAAAAATATTTCAAAAGGGAGGAAGAAAAAAATAATTCTAGGCAGCACTGAAAGCAGGCAAAGAATAAAAGTAAAACCTTACTAAGATTGCCCATTCAAATCCTGTTTATAACACTTGAAAACAGCAAAACTAGCACTGAAATCAGTCAACAAAATGTGACAGAAAATTTCTGACACCACAAATACACAATCTGCCAGCTGCGTTTTTGATGTCTGATAACACTGCTGTCAAGCTTCTGGCTACAGAACCTCCTAAAAAAAATAAAATAAAATAAGGGTAGGAGGGGAGGAAGGAGGAAACACAGGATACATGTGCAGGGGAAAGTCTTAAACCAAAAACCTACCTTGAAAGTAAAAGTTAACTGAGGCAGGAAAAAGAAAGACCATTTCCTTGAGTGAAAATATTTTTTTCTACACCTCAAACAGTAAATCAGCTCAGTTTCACTGAAGGAGGCATAAGCTTTTGTCTACGTAGAAATAGAAATTAACTGTTAATTTTCTACAAGCAAAGAGGCAGTTGGTCTGTTTTCTGCTACATGATATATCAAAGACTTGAAAAAATACACATTTAAAGGATAAGTATTTCTTTTTCCTCTACACAGTAAGCAACAACAGCAGAATAATAATTTCCGCTTTCAGTTCCACCGCTAACAAAATTTTCCACTCTCCTATCAGCTCAAGATGTTCCTACAGTTCTGGTTCCTAGCTTGTTCAATTATCTTGTAATCTAGAATATTTCTAATCTCCTAAGAAATGTATTAAATTACTACTTGCAGGTATCAGATGTAAAAGGATCTACCAAGTAAGTCCTTCAATTTCTCCACTCCCCTTCCTCCAAGAGAAGCTAAGAAATTGCTTTTAAGCTTTCCACATTCTGTGATGCCAAAGCAAAACCATATTAATAATCTGGTAGTACGATTATCCAGAAAAACATTCCCAACTTGCAGATCCTGAAGCTCTGAAAGTTTCCCCTCCTACCAATGTGTGCAAGAGAAGCCATTCAGTAGAGAAACTTATAATTAATTTTTCAGTCTAAGACTAACATACACAATTTTCTGAATGCATCTTGAATTGCTATGCAGAATTTTGCTTTAAAAAGGAAAAGAGACCATGGAGAGCAACAAACATTCTAGAAATGGAAACATCCTACAGACTGTACTCAGGTAGCTATTTCAAGTTGTTTAATCACCTGAGAACCAAAGCAGTTTGTTACAGTTTTTCTAATGGATTTTAATATGTCAGTGTGTTTTCCAGAAAGCCAGTATGACCAGCTTAGGATTCGCAGTACAGTACTGGTTTCCCCCTGCTCTGCTTTTTATAATATACGAGAGAGGCTCAGTTTTCTTGGCTTCTGGAAATGTTTCATTGATCTGCTTTTTTCCTATTGGTTCATAAGAAATTATGGATGGTATCTCTGATCATCTAGGGTAAACCAATTTAAGCTCTCACAAAGAACTCCTGAGCTCCCCATGGAAACCAGAGTTCTTTGTCATACATGTATATATTTAAACACCCCCCCCCCCCCCCCCCAAACTACCTAATACATGAAGCCATACCCAGCAGTATCTCTATTATACACGGAAGACAAGCTCTAAGGTGTTTTTTTTCATTGTATTTCAGTAAGTAAAATTGAAAGACATGTCAGATAAACATGTGGATGTCAATATAAGCTAAACTAAATAAAACATGGCTCAACAAACAAGTCGTACAAGTTTCTTTATGCTTCTAGACCTCCACCAGTGTAACTTCAAATACTTCTAATTATTGACTTTATCAAGTTGGTTGGATTTTATTTTTTTATAAATGCACTAGCATCGTATAGATTTGGTCAAGAAAAGAAATTCTAAATTTCATGCTGACATTAATTACCAATCCGTACACTGCAGTACACATTTTCCCTCTTCCCCACAGCAATCCAATCGACTCCTAGCTACAAAAAGATTTAAGTCTGGAATCACTCTCTTTAATGGCCATGACAAAAAATCTGCTTGATACAGCAGTGAAAATAATCAATCACGTCCATGTCCAAGATGATGGTGTCACCAGGAAGTGTAGCAAGACACGTGGCATGAGGCAAATGACATTACCTCTACAGACACCTTCTCTTAGCTTAGCCAATGTCAAAACCAAAGAGTTTAGAAATCTCGTATTATGAAACAGCTATCAAATATGTAAACTTAAAAATAAGATGAGCTGATAAAAACTTCTCCAGCAAGACCTTTAAATGGAACATATGGTGAAAGTAATGAAAATTGACATCAACTGAATTAAGAAGAATGAAAATTAATTAAGAATGAAAACAGCATTATCAGTTCCTCCCATTCTCAAGAAATTCCATTTTGCGCTATATCGCTAACCCCACTTCCTTAAACAAAACAGAACAACTACTGTTCACTGTTCTGGCAATAAGTTCAGATACCAAACAAAAGAAATGTGAAGATGAAAAGACCGTTCCTATTATATGTGCATAAGAAAATATTACACTATATAGCAAAGGATTTTTAGAAAGACCACCTTAGTTGGCCATCAACTTCCAAAAATAACCCTGTTAGCAACTACTGGATTATTTACTTGTTCTGTGTTTATAGACCATTGCCATAAAAAATTATATATTTTAAATTATATCTGCTTAAAAGCCTCAAATCAAGAAACTTCAAGTAATGTGTTTATCATTATCTTAATGTTTTATACGACAAAGACTTTAAATACATATGAACTTTTCATATTCTGAAACATACTGCAGAAACAATGAGACTGAAACACAGTTTTAAGAACAGTAAAAAACCCACCACATTTACCTGACATCTTACCAATATTAATTTAAACAAACTTTGGAACACACATTTGTCCCCTACAGATATAGAGGCTGAATTTGTTTATCCACATGCAGTATTGCTGTCCACAATTTTCACGATCTGAAGCCATGTACAATGGATGTGTTTAACTGTAAGTTTAGAAAAAGGGCTGATTTTGCCAAGCTCATTTTGTTGACATTTTCTTAGCTTCCTCTTTTAGAAGCTTTTAACTAATACTGCCTACATCACAACTTGGGGAATCTGATGTACTGTTACAAAGGATGAGAATAAAGTAACTCATTCTCCATTTCCTTCCTTAAGGCATGCGTCACAAACAAAAATAACTGTCTCAAAGTTTCTACTATGCAGATTTAACCTAAGAAAAGAAAGTATCAAAGATGCAATACATCAAATAGCCAGGGATCATAAGGAAGCAACAGAAACCAGTCTGCAATCATAATAATCATGTCATCTTCTGTTCAGGCTTTCAGAATTTACAAGACCAGTAAGAGAAATGTATTAGGGGGAAATGACAAAAACAAAAAAAAACACACAACCAACCAAACCAAACCAAAAGAGATTAAAGCACGGGAATTCAGGATATGGCTCCTGGCCAATTTTCTATCCAGCAGGTTTTGAACTGCGCTAGTGCTGCCAGCCTTCCCAGTTAACTCCAGAACTATGCAACTTGGTAACAAAACACTTGTGAGAGTACCGTTTTATCAAGTAGCGCCAAGACAGAGATAATGTGCTCTTACTTAAAGTGAGACAGTGAACTGTTTTTGAATGCAATAAAAACTAAAACAACCGTTAGCTACATCTGCCAAACAAATTAAAGACTTATGAAAAAGTCTTTTACATGATTTAACAGGATACAAGTAGCCAAAGATGAAAAAAAAAGCCCACTATATTATAAGAAACAGTAAGTTCAGGTAGAAATCTAAAATAGATCCATTTTACAATATCGATGGCAGGTAACTTTGAATTCCCAGACTATATAGAATACAATTCAAGATCCTTCACTTTTGTTTTCTCTCTTAAGCCACAGCGATCAGCAAAAAAGATCCTAAGTGATGTACATTTCATTCCATGACACAAAATAAATACCTTAAAAAGAGCAGAGAACAATCCAAATAAAAATAAAATAAAAGCCAAACAACTCACACCAAAAAACCCACAACCAAACAAAATCAGAAAAACCACACCAAGACCCACAAAAGCCTGATCTCTTTCCTCCTCAGCTATCAAAAGATCAAATGCTACCAGAAGGTTAAAAAAAAAAAATAATCGTTCCTCAACAGTTACCGGTAAAGGGAAAAAACTGACTACTTAATAGTTGACAGAAAGGAGTGGCTGGAAAGTGAGGTGGATTCCCTCCCCTCCACCCCCCTCCCCCCCCATTGTGTTTTCTCTCTTTTCAATTGAAATAGGCTTTCCCCTCTGCATCTCAACTAGGTCTACAACTACTCAAGACCCAGCAATAATGCCCATCAACACATTTCACATTCTGCCTTCCTTTGCTAAGCAGATATAATGCTATGACTGTCAACAAGATATTCAGGTCCCCCCCAAAACACAATTGTCCTTCACATCCACTTTCAGATGTTAATACTTTTTTTTACATAAATAATTCCTCATATACAAATTTGCAAGACAGTCAATTTGTAAAGTGTCTCTTTCTTTGCTCAACCTACTTTTTTATTAACAGACTTTTTTCCTCTTCTCTTCCCCCCCCCCCCCCCCCCCCGACACACCTTGAAACATAAGGTCCAGTTATTTACAGAATCCACAGTACATGCTCTAGTATTAGGAGTGGCCTAAGCAACAAATGAAGTCTTAATCACTCTCTGTTTTGATAAACCTTTTCCAGTTAAACCTACCAAATGAGAGGGAAGCCTGGCTTGTAATTTGCAGCAACAGAGAGCACACTTACATGCTTCTTAAATGCCCATATTTGAGATACTTAACTTCAAAGACCTGTTCATTTGACCTCATGGAGTACTGAATACATGATGCAGCATGTCTAAAACAGCTGATACACCCTCTCAACAACAAAATAGTTATTGCAGATAATTAAACAGATGTAAGAGAAGGGCAGGTCTGGTATCGGCCTTTTCAAATCTCCAGATTAATCTCAACATCACTAGTCCAATTGATGTCAGATCTGCAACCGCGTGCTAGATTGTCTTTCTCCACCATTTAACAGCTTGCAATATGCTGACAAGACAGCTACCAGAGTTGATCTTCTAAATCAGTGATAAGCAACTGGGCATTTCAAGCTAATCTTTCACTGCTTGTAACAACTGAAATCAGTTTATAAAGTGTTTTTGAAGAATTCAACACCTGTTAGAACTGCAAATACAAATAGGCATAAAATTATGCCCATTTCTGCACCAGTCACTGAATTAATTAGACATGGTGTGGTATGTGATTAACCATGTAAGACATGGATTTTCATTACGTCCTTCGTTTACTCACTGATGGATAAGAAAATATACTCACTAAAACACATGCAGTATTTTATAAATAAATAAGTCATTAAATCTGGAACAGAAGGTTGGTTTGGGGCATTGTTGCCTGTTCTCCTGAAACTAGTTTAAGTACCAAATTAATTGAAGAATATGTTCTCAGTTGACAGGAGTACTAGCAAGGATATTCAACTTTGAATAGACTGGCAAAACTTTTCCATTATTAAAATAAATAAATAAATGGTTACTTGGGCTCTATTTCCTTTAAGTGTTTGTGGTTGTGTGGCTGGTGCAGGGAGACTGGCAACAGACAGCAATTCAAGAGTTGATAGTTTCTATGTCCTTTTTATCCCCCCCATTTCAAAACAGCTGGACAACAGACTGTTGAACAGTATGCCTTATTTTATTTTTTTTAAAGAAATTTAATATAGAAAACACTCAAAACTTAGATTTTGTTACAGAACAACATGTTCACGGACTTCAGAGCAAGAAGAGCATCTATAAGACTAGTCAAAGCCAAATACACTATGGACTTGCAGGAGCTAAAAGCTTGCGTCTTTGATCTCTGCCAAGGAGCAATTGGTCAGTTCTGAAAAATTTTGGAAACTTGCCCTCTGGCACAAAATAGTTCTTCCATGATGTATGCTAGGTCTGAAATTTGACCAAGGAAAACAGATTCCTCTAGGACACCTGTTCGTTATAAGTCCTCCACAAATAAAGAACAAAATTGAGTCAGACAAACCTACAGGAACCTCTGCATTCCCTGTTCCTGCATCTCTGCAATGCATCTTTACAAGCCAGCACAGAAACTGATATTCAAGATGACCAAAAAAGTTTCTATATTGTTTCCTTTGCAAAGCCAAATCTTCATTAAAGACTATCTGGTTATCCTAATCTTGATGGGAGAAATTATATTGCCATTGTCAGCCTTAGCTATATAGTAAACCTCTTTCATTTGGTGTCTCTTGAAGTGCATTTTACCACCAGGCTACATCCCAGGTTAATTAATAGCATGAAACTAAAAATAGTTTGCTGAAATAACAGAAAAACAACCAATAAAACAGCTTCACCTCCAACAAGAAACAGATTCTTCTGGCACTGATTTTATATGAATTTGTATTTTGGTCTTCACTGATAGGAAGACAAGACCAGAAGCTTCTGCCACCTTAGCCAGTCTTCACTGACAAACACATTAAAAGCACATACCAGAAGCCCTAGGGCAGATTTCCAGTTTGTGCTCTCATCTTTCAGTACTTGTCCCTCTGAAGGAAGTCTGTGTTCTCATTATCAACACCTGCATGCAGCTTTCAGAGTCATTACGGTAACTCTTTTCTGCACTGCTCTCATGTCAAGAAAGGGTCAGCTCTTATTTTCAGTGAAGACTTCATTCTCAAAAAGAATTTAGACCTAGGACAATGTCTTAAGTGGTTTCGCTCTATATACTTGTGATCTTTCAGGTAGATTTCAAAATGGAGCTTAATGTGTTGATTCTTGTAAAGCGTACAAGAGTAAAGCTCTAATCATTCAAGATCTCTCTTTAGTCAAGGTCTCACTTGGTCTCAACAACCTGTCCTCTTTCAGAAAAAACAAACAAAAATCATTCCTCTGATTCTCTCTCCGATGAGAAAGAGAGAGGAAATTAAGGTACCAGCTTTCCCTTTCTTGCAATACAAGAAACAGGGGGATGGGGCAGTTAGTCAAATTGCAACAATAAACTCAGCATTCCTAATAATTCCAAATAACTCAGCTTCCTAATAAGGAACACTCCTCACATGCATGGGCTGGGAGGTTGCTGGTAAAGGGGAAAAAGAAAATTTGTCTGTGATATCAAAACTACCCATAATTTGCCTGCCAAAAAAATATTTCAGAGAACTTGACATAATTTCCTATTTATAATGCTAAGGCAAGTTTGATCAGAAATTAAACGCTTTGTGACAGCTTCTGCTCACATCTCCCTTTGGAATCCCTTTGGAATCTTTATGAAGTATCCAACAGAGAACACTTTCAGAGGGTGCAAAGGTACAAGACAGATGAAAATGTTTCCAGTTCTGTATATATGAGTCTTTAAAAATGCTTACCTTTTCTGAATAGTTCTTGAAGGCTCTCTGCACTTTGATTCAAAATTGCCCATACTTCCTCCTCTTGCAATGGCCCTCCCCGAACCTCCAGAGCCTCTGCCAGTGATACATGCATGTTACCTAGGAAATGAGACAGACTGATTTAAGTTATTTTGCCCTTGCATGCAGTATTCAACTAGTAATAACCCATGTTCAACTTTCAGTCACAAAATAAATCTCTAACATTAAAAGAAACCATCAAATATAAATACTACAAAACAGTCACCGTGGCAAGAACTTTGAGCATCTGCTACTATGAAGAAGAAAAACTTAGGTTAAAACAACAATGATCCATATTAATACTGTGGAGTACTAAGGAATCAACTCAACAAGGTTGCATGCTATGGGCAAGAGTTTGCTCTGTTTAAAAAAAAAAAAAAAATCCCAGAATGATTAGTAGTTACAGGTTATTAACATAAATCAGCTATTAACATTATTTTGACAGGCTTAAGTCAAGCTGCTGTTAGGAAAGGAAGCTGCTCTTCCAATATATCTTCAAGGGGCTGTTTATACTGTCTTACAACTAAACAGGCAAGCAAGCAAGCTAGCTGTGGAACTGATAGTTATCTCCTTTGTTCAGTTTCTTCATACATTTACAAAAGCTAA
Organism: Pezoporus flaviventris; assembly: GCF_033815535.1. Lineage (NCBI taxonomy): Eukaryota > Metazoa > Chordata > Aves > Psittaciformes > Psittacidae > Pezoporus > Pezoporus flaviventris. The sequence continues at coordinate 57,753,861 of NW_026892550.1, read as the reverse complement.
GTAAAACAGTTAGCTCCACTCTACATATTGCACCACCAGAAAACAAATAAAGATTTCTTTCTTGAGCTAAAAGAGGTCAGGCCTTAGTATTTTTTCAACAACTTAAAGCATTTTCACCATACCACAATATGACATTCAATTGCCCAAAACCATTTTGAAAACCGAAGAAAGCATCCCTAAATATTCTGAGAAAGTCAAAGCTTCATCATTTCGGTAAGCTCAGGATCCAATGCATCATGTGTCTGCTTAATTACTCCAGCTGTCTATACACACTAAATGTTCTGAGACTTAGCACTTGCACTAATTTATATTTCTGACTTAGATGCAGCTGCAATTGCTTCTCTCTCTGCTTCTCTCTAAAGCCCAAAGAATAAAATCTTGAGACAGTGAGCTGCAGCAAGAGTCCAAGGTATACTGTCAATCATCAGTGACAAGTTTGTTAGGTCTAAAAGGCCCCAAAATTGTTGCTGAAAATGAAAACCACAGTTCCACAAGCAATGTATATTGGCCCGAGATCAGTAACTGATACCAACAGCTTTAGTTGACCCAACAGTACAGAGGAACCAACAGAGTACCAACAGAGAGGAAGTTCCTCCCGCTTCCTCTCAATCAGCTATCTGGAGCCTCCCTATCAGCATAGAAACCTGGCTCAGATGTCACTGTCACTCATGGCTATTAATCTAACAATCTGCAAGCAGGAAAGGCTGACTAGTTGTATTTCATTTCCAAACTGTCTAGGTAGTTTCATGCCTTCCATGTTTTTTTACTTTCAGATAACCAGGCTCATACAATGGCAATATAAAAGGCTGAATATTCTGCAACTTCTAGCTGAAAACATGGGCTTTGAAGATATTTGTTGAAGTACTACCCAGAGCCTTTTCAGCTGGAATTCTGTACTACACTGTAAAAAATTACATACTATTGGCTGCATTGCAGACCACTTATTTTTCCTTACTTAACAGCTTAACAATTTTTGCTATTCAATTATTCAGCATATTTACTAGGCCAGATACATTTTCAACAATTAATGTTCAAAAGTCAAAAGATAATGGAAGTAAAAACAGATCCACACCACATTCAAAAGAAAGATGAAATCTGAATTCCCCAAAGACAAAAATACACCATTCAAAATAGAAAGCTAGGGACTTGCTACAGACTTGTAATAAATGGATGAAAAGCCAGAGATAAACATTTTTTCTAGTCAGTATGAGATTCACATACACCTGGCAAAGTGTCTGGTCTATAATCCATACCAGGGAATTTTCTGGTTTCCTTGTACTGTGTCAAATTTCAGTATGTACACCTAGAATCAAACTGTATTATTCAGATTAAGAGATTTCATCTTCTCCTAGGGACTAAAAATGTATGATCTGAAAATGAAAACTTTCTGTATGAAACATTCTAAAGAAAGTATGCTGAACACACCACCACCACTTCCGAAAATCTCCGCCCCCAGAATCCTTCTCTGCCGCTCCCCTTTTTTCCATCCTGCAGAATCATGATTCTTTTTAACTATGATTAATAGCATGGACTGTTCTGTAGCAGATATAAGCTGATTCCCTATGTAACATCACTCCAAAGACCATAAGCATGTCTGCTCAAACTCCCAAACATGCTACATAAACAGTAAAAGAATTCTACAGAAAACACACTTCTTGATCGCGGTAACAAGTGCATGCATATCTACCCAGCCATGCAGACATCAGCTGTAGCAGTGTAAGCAGTAAGATCTGCTTGAATATCACAGATAGCAGTAGCTTGACAAATAAAACCAAGTATCACAACACACCAAACTCAAAACATTTCACATTAATTTTGGAATCACAGAAGCAAATATGTTGGAAAAGACGTTCAAGATCATCAAGTCCACCTGTTGCCCCAGGATGGCCAAGTCCACCACTAAGTCACTAAGGGCCTTTACACAGTTTTTGAACACTTCCAGGGACGGTGATTCCACCACTGCCCTGGGCAGCCTGTTCCAATGCCTGACCACCCTTTTGGTGAAGCAGCTTTTTCTAATATCCAGTCTAAACCTTCCCTGGTACAGCTTGAGGCCATTTCCTCTAGTCCCATCTGTTGTTACTTGGGAGAAGAGACCAGCCACCTCCTCTCTACATCCTCCTTTCAGGTAGTTGTAGAGAGTGATAAGGTCCCTTCTGAGCCTCCTCTTCTCCAGACTAAACAACCCCAGTTGCTCCTCATCAGACTTGTGCTCCAGGCCCTTCACCAGCTTTGTTGCCCTTTTCTGGTCCATGAGAAGAATACAACAACACATCAATGATTACAAACACAGCCACATGAAAAAAGGCACAAGTTGGGATTGGAGTAGGATTCTAGTTGTAGCCTACCTGTTTTGGTAACTTTTTGGCAACTTTGTTTTGGTAACTATTGCTTTTCCTCCTCAAAACTATCTTCAAGCTGCAGTGCTTGACTGTCACACAGCAAAGAGCAGACCAACAGGTCTGAAGATTAAAGAAGCTTCCATGAAATGGATCTCTGCAATTGAGGAACTGATTGAAGCAAGTTGTAGTGAAGTGTTTTTGGGAAAATGCATGGCCAGAGTTATCCATCTGTACTATCTGTTAGCAGCCAAGTAGCATTAATTTAACATGATGAAGCTGACAGTGAAAGTGCCGAGCTAAAAACATACTTCTTCCCCACCAGTTTGTTTGCAATGGATGTTTTTCGCATGGAGAAAGGAGAAATTTGTAGGAATGATAATATTTACAATGCACAATTCTTCTGGATTTGCTGTCTCAAATTCTCAGAACCTTCAATAAAGTGTCCGGTCCTTAATACAGAAGCTGAAGTGCTAAGTGATCAAGATGTACAACAGATCTGGTGATGCCTAATGCCTGAAGTTCCGTAAATTGCAACATAATGACAGTACAAAGTAACTTATGTAAGAGAAAAACAAAGTTTTTGTAGAATACTGTATCAAAACCATATGGACTGTCTACCTTCACATCTTAGCCCTCTAATTGCAGCTATGTTCATGGCTATATAACATTGTGTAATGCTCATTTTCCAATTAAATTATAGAATCATAGAATCACAGAATAGTTAGGGTTGGAAAGGGCCTTAAGATCATCAAGTTCCAACCCCCCTGCCATGGGCAGGGACATCTCACACTAAACCATGTCACTAAACCATGTCAACCTGGCTTTGAACACTGCCAGGGATGGAGCATTCACAGCTTCCTTGGGCAACGTGTTCCACTGCCTCACCACCCTTACAGTAAAGAACTTCTTCCTTATATCTAATCTAAACTTCCCCTGTTTAAGTTTTAACCCGTTACCCCTTGTCCTATCACTACAGCCCCTAATGATGAGTCCTTCCCCAGCATCCTTATAGGCCCCCTTCAGATACTGGAAGGCTGCTATGAGGTCTCCAAGCAGCCTTCTCGTCTCCAGGCTGAACAGCCCCAACTTTCTCAGCCTATCGCCATTTCACGAAGCCCCATCCTTGAAAGCGTTTAAGGCCAGGCTGGATGGGGCTTTGAGCTACCTTATCTAGTGGAAGGTGTTCCTGCCCATGGCAGGGGGTTGGAACAAGATGATCTTTAAGGTCCCTTCCAACCCAAACCATTCCGTGATTCTATAATTTAAAAAGTGCATGTAAACTCCTATTTCTAAGAACTCAGAGAAAGGAAGCTAGGTGATAGCAATAGGGGACAGCAGACTAAGAACAGCAACCTCTTAAAATGCAGGAAAGAAAAGACGGAATAAAGATGAGCTCTCTCTGTTAAGGGTAAACTTTGAGCTCATTTCAGTTGAGCAAAGTGGGGCTAATCCAAGGAGAAAGTGTGAGTGGATCTCAGGAAAGTTGAATAGTATTGGCCTGAAATGACAGCACACAAAGCTGTAAGTAAAGACTTTTCTCTTATACTAACAGTACCAACCAGTCTGATTCAGATTTCCAAAGATGTTCCTGGCAGTTCCTGTGGTTTTCAGTATATCAAGTTGACTGGCAAAGTGTTATCAGCTGACTGGCTCACTAGTGTCATTGGCAGAGTTCTCACAGGAGTCTTCAGTTCCTGTCAGGCCACTTTCTTGCAATGAGTCCTCTCCCTGTCTCCTCTTCATTTAAGATAGGCATGATCTACTGTGCTTGCATCCTATGCCCTGCTCCTTTCACTCCTTGAAGTAAAGAAAGGGCAGATAGAAGAACATGGAAAAATGCACCTACAGATGAGTTCATTTCCTTTATCCTTCGGAAAACATCATGGTGGCATCTTACTATGAAGCCACATGGACACTTAGTTGAAGATGGGATTGCGAGGCTTACACAACTAAGCACATCCTGATTCTACACCTTGCTTTACAAGGTGAGAAGTCCAGGTGCAGTCATGATCAGGAAGCATGACAAAGGGCTAGGTGGTATAAACTCAGCATGAACTGTGAAGGTGTGGATTCCCCATACATACACCCAAAACCCACCCACAATCATAGCCACAGAACATCCAAAAAGGGACATTCACACGGCAGAGAACACAGCACGATGCAGGAATACAGTAGACAAAACAGTTAACACTGGAGAAGCATATAGAATCATAGAATTCCAGGTTACATGAACATTACTTTCAAGTTGCTTGTACTGGGACAGAATTTATTTCCAAAGGAAAGGATTTACATCATGTGGAGGCAGCTTTTTTTCGCTGGAGGACAAGAGAGTAAATTCAGGTGTAAATCATTTGTATCAACAAGCCCTGAGTGCAATTTCTCACCCTCCACGCCATTCATCCCTAAGCCATGCAGGCAGCACAGTTCTAAGAAAGAATGCTGCTTAAGCCAAAGGCCTCTCCCCTATCTCAAACACTTCCTTTAAAAAGGCTGTTTACCTCATGAGGACCAACTGCCAGCTCCTCCCTCTAAGGCAGACAGCTTATACACTCCCTGGTGAGTGGGATGGGTAGTTCTGTCTCTTGCCTGTAAAGCAAGCTTACTAACCTCCTTGCCCCTATGCTCTACAGCCCCAACAACCTGTGTTAAAAGCACACCATCTATGGAACATCCAGGCAGCACCAACATGGCGCATGAGGTGCTGACATTTTTCTGAGCCTGACATTTTCTCAGTTCGAGGTAAGAGGGAAAACAGGAGCAGCACCTCACACCAAGTAATACTGTCAAAAAGACTACTTACAAAGTATTACTTCCTCCACCACCCCCAAATAAATTGCAGTTTTCAAAACACCTCGCTCAAAATTCTGTTTTTGCTCAACCACCAACTTTTTCCCTTATGCATTTTAAATTTGAAATTTAAGTTCTCCAACAGCAACCAAAAATTAGGAAAATTTTAATGGCTTATTCTTTCCAGATTGTATTGAATTTTTACCAGCTACTGAATTAAGAATAATATTGCTATTATTGTGTTTAATAAAGACTATAATGTCAGTAATTTTGTCAAGTTCCTAAAAACAGCCTGAAAGTCAAAAGCTAAACTGCTTCAACTTAACTGCTGCTTCACAGCTTTGTGTTTTGGTTTTAGTAATACATATCCCTTGCTTTTTAACTTGCCTTCTGCATCAGCATTTTTCCCTCTCATAACTTCAGAACCAAAAGTTTAAGTCAAAAGCTCTGCTTTAAAAACGTCAGCTAAGATGCCTGCAGTACCTCATACTTATTTGATATCAGAATACATTTCCAAGAAACATGTAGAAGAGCTGCTTTAGTCACACAGTCTATATGCATCCAAAATATTTTCTGCAATGAAAAAAAGCACTTTATTTCATTCATATACAACACTGCTAAATGAGTTCATCTGTCCCAAACAGGAGCATTATTGCCCCTTTGCTCCACAGGTATACTTAGGCAAAAGGTGGTTATTTCCAAGGAGCACTTTCCTCCCAGCAGATAAGCAAAGAGCTCTTCCTCAGCCTCTCCTCTCTAAAAAGACAATTCTGTCCAAAAGAACCTCTTAAAAATCACCTTTCTGAAGCCATGATTAGCTCCTTATTTTTTTTTTTTTTCGAAAGCGTGAAGTGCTTTCTAAAAGCACTCAATGTTCATGAAACCCAGTGAAACCAAACTGGAGCTATACCTGAAGAGTTTTGAAAGTCTGGCCTCTCCCATTGTAGAGCCTAAGTATCTGCAGTCATTACCATGCCCTGTAATTTCAGAAAGCTGGCATCTCTCCTATTTATTTACATTGACCCACATCTTACACCCCTGAAGAAGACCTGGCATGCATCTATCAATTAGTTTATCCTCAATAATACTGTTGCTGAAACTGCTTAAGTGCAGAACCCTGGAGCCAAGTTAGAAAGCTTGTGCTTCAGTAGTCTTTGAAACCTGATTTTCAAATATGCACATACTTGGATGTGTGCACATAAAATGTGGTTTCCTATAGCTGCAGGTCCAATTTGCATAGACTACTCAGAAAACAAGGAATTATTTAAAAATATTCAAGTCAAGCACACAATCAAGGGAAATATACAAGCTAATCAAGTCCACTATAAGTAATATTTATTTTTTTTTTAGAATCCTGCTCTAAAGTTAATTACTGCACATTATTCTCATTTGTTGTCTTGAAGGATAAGAAAACAAACCTTTGTGCCATGACCACTTTTTTCCACTTCTCCTATAGATACGAAGAGGGGATAAAAAGCCCCACAAGATGTAAATCCCATCTCCCTCCTCTAAATAGCTGCCAGAAGTTGTGTGAATCTAAGCTTCTGCAAAAACACATACTTCTGTGGCACTTTTCGCTCAATCATCCACCTGATAAGTACTATTCCTTCATTTTGGAGAGGTCAGCAGAGAATAGTATTACCACCCAAGAACTTCACCACATTGCGGAAGAGATTAGCTTCTTCCACTCCTATTTTTCCTTCCATGTTCTCTTTTTGTCTTCTGCAGGCAGACAGGATGAAATGTCAGCAGTCTCATGCTTCTGGACTTATCTTCCAACTATAACAAGAGAATTTCTTTAAATTTGCATCTCCTCTTCAAACTGGGAGCTTGCTGCTTGAGCTCAAGCCTCCTAAGTAAAGAAAAAGAAAGTAGCTCAAATCTGTGACAAAACACAAAGAACACAAGGGCACTCCCAGAAGTATATGGCACTGTTGGCCTTTTATTTGAGCATAGTGATGCTCTCACACCCACTGTAACAGATGAGATATTAGCATTTCTCCTTCCAAAGCCCTAAATCAGTGTTGTATTCCCATGTCTGAAAGACAGAAGAATGTGACACTGAGAGTCTTGGCTCTCATCTCCAGGGCAACCAATATTTATTTTACTTGAGAAATGCTTTCTTTCCTTCCTGGAAGGTGGAAAGAAATCAGCTTTTAGCATTGGACTGAACTTACAATGGAAGACAAGCAAGGGTTATTGCTGACTCCTTCCCTTGCTCTTCTGTCTCTCTATCACCAGAACCAGATAAACTTGTTTATCTGAGGCTTCGTGCAAGGCAAACTAGTAAATCCAGTCCAAAATGTATATAATAATAACGAAAGTCATGTTTTCTAGGCAACTTTTATACACCAGGGTAGCTGATGTTTCACATCTGATGTTAAAATTTTATTCAGAAGAATATATAATTATCACTACAAAGTATGCTTAATCCACATAAATCAGGGCATGACTCTTGTATCCCTCTCAGTTTAATTGCCAGTGTAACATCCTTGGGCAACTCCCTTATTTTGCTGCTGATCTGCTCCACCTTGGAGAGGTACCTCTCCTCGGTGCATTTCTCACACTTGCAACATTCATTTTAATTGCTAAGTAGCAAGAGAGGACCTGTGACTAAGACAAGCTTTATAAATGGAGAAGCAGAAATTTCAGGATTGCAAACCAGCTTGGCAACAAAAATGCTTTTCAAATAGCAGATCAACCAATAGTACCCTTATTCACATATAGCAGATGAAATTCTTCTAGACATGAAATAATCACAAGCAAAATACATATTGACAACATAACTTCATGATGTAGTGATGCACTGTCTATCATACAGCTTCACTTAATGACAGACAAATTTCAGACTCTGCAGCAGTCTTAATAAAGATGCCTTCCTCAGCATCCTTCCATCCTGCGTTTTTTCAGTGCCCAGTGACAGCAGTGCTCTTCATGAAGTACACAAGGGCACACAACTGTTGCTAGGTCTATGTGGGTAACATGCATTGTTACCACAGCAGGGACACACTACCCCGAGAGAACTTAAGACTGGCACCTCCAGCTTTAGTCCAGCAGTTACTCCATTGTTGCAAATGAACTACGCATTCCTCACATACTATGAAAAGGTCATGACTGAAGTCTGGCCTCATTCACTTGCAGCTTTTAGCAGAGCTGAAGAGGGAATGAAAGCTGTGGTCAGAGGAGGAGAAACAGTAGCACGCACACGATTTAAATACCACAGAGTCACTAGGAAGCATTATCCTGTCAATAAGTACTACTTCCCACCATCTGCAACATTTCAAAGGTATCTGCAAGTAAGACGATCAGGCTCTGATAAGCAACACAAGTAGTGGTAATTGTATAGAGTAACTGCTTTTTCATATCACACAAAGACAATTTTCTTCATAACAACCCCAGTGTTTGAGAACAATAATGCTCAAATGTTTAACACCAAGATATAAATTGCCACAGACTAGAAACTCACTGACTCTACAAGTAAGTTTCACTGATTTAACAGGAAAAAATTAAGCCAGCATTCCTCAACAGATAACTTCGCTAATGGATAAATTTACTCTAGAGTGGGTTTTTAAAAACTTAGCTTAAGGTCTCTCCTGTGGTAATGAAGTCATTTGAATTTTACTGTATTAGATATATTCTCCAGTACTGAAGGGTTCAGATGCTGATAGATTATAAATCCTTACACTCAGAGTAACAGAGGATGGTACCTTGCTTTAAAAATGTCTCTTCTCAGCATGACAGCCCCTTGCAGAAACATAATAACCAGTGTAAATGAAGGCAGCACAACTAGATCAGCAAAAAACTAAGCATGATACGCCAACAGAGTTAAGAGTCCTCAAATTTCTTAGATATGCCATTAGAAAGTGAACTACAGGAAGCTTTACAGCTTTTTTTTCTTCCTGTTTCTTCTCTCCCCCTTCCCCCCTCCATCAGAAAATTGCTGACTTGCAAATAAGTGCAGAAACATCATGATGTTAACATGCTAAAATATTGGGAAAGATATTTCTAATATCCACCAACCTTATTAATCAAGAAGAGTGTTTAGGACTGTAGTGTATTTGTAAATCCCTGTTAAAGTCAACATACTCTCAATAAGTATACAGCCTGACCCCATCAAATATTATTTCAAACCCAGATTTTAACCCTATATATGTATATATAACCCAAACCTTCAACAAATGGCTTTTGCTGTTGTTATGATGGGTGACCTGTGGAGTTCACTTTGTTAGATTTCTTCTGCCTGTGGGAGAAGGGTGGGACGGATACGAGAAAAAAAATCCTTGCCAGCCTCATGTGTTTGACTAACAGACATTTTGGAAAAAGAAATTGGAAGAGATCCTTCACTGTGGCATCAGAATAGTTTCTCCACAGCTAGAACAACCTAATGTATGGTACTCATGAGAGAAAAGTACCAGTTTCAGAAACAATTCTGTTGTGGTTTTTTACTTTGAAAGCAGCACCCTTGCATACTCATGACAAGAAAGCAATTTGCTAGCAGGAAGTGTAACTTGTGTACTCCATAAAATTCTAGTATCCAGAGGACAATTCATACTAACAGCTACTTCATATGTACTGCCTGGTAAGGAAACAATATCTGACAACAGAATAAAACCTGGCCAACTGACAGAACAAGTCTGAAAATACCACCTATCTGCATCTGACTCCTCTAGCACTTCCTCCAGCTTTACCATAGGCACATGGAGGCAAAGAAGCTACACTACTACAATACAAGGATTTTTTTTTGTTTAAGTACACAGTTCAACAAGAGAGTTAAACTCCCACATGGATCATCCCACCCACCAATACTTCCACTAAACTGCACTTGTAAGTATTTAGTTTTGCTATGAAAAGGAGAAAAACCCCAATAAATTTAAAAGTTACCACCTAGCAGGTGTTCTCTTTGGCTAAGCAGCTGCTACAAACAGTCCAATGGCTTTTTTACCTAATACCCTAGTCTTACGCAACACCTAGCTTTCTTGCCCTTTCTTACTAAAGTCAATATACATCCTCACTCACATTTTTACCATTTATTACTCTCGGTGAAAACAGTTGATGAGAGTCAACAATTACTGATGGAGATGGACCATCTCCTGAATAACAACACTCTCCTCAGCCATGACCCTGAGTGATGCTTTTGTTCCTGGTGACTGACAGGAACAATTCTGAAGCAGCCCTACAGCTCCGGGTGGAAATGATCATGTTCTCAAACTTTAGGGTGCCTGAAGGTTCTACCCATGTGGAGGGTCTATGTTGCATCATTTCTTCAGTCTTTGATGCTCAAGTAATGTTTCCAAGTCCTTGGTAATTCAGACTTCTTTAAGTGACTGCATGTGTTCTACAACATTGGCAACACCACAGAATCTCAGGACTTGCAGCAGTAAAAGAAATGTGCTGGCAACCCAGACACTTATGATTTTTCGTTTCATATTTAGGAAGACAAAAAAAAAAAAAAGGAGCTATGGCATAAGGAACAGAACAGACCCTGAGGTCTGCAGCTGGATGACACCATGGATATCTTATCTGTGAACTCACCTGTCTGGGAGTAAAGTTATTACTCACACAAGTGATGATTAATTCTTATTGTGAAAGTCGGGATTTCTACCCTGAAAAACAGACAAGACAGAACATAGGCCTACATTTCAGCTGTCAAGAACTGTGTACACAAGAGCAGCCGCATCTTTAGGACTAAGGCGTAAGATGAGAGATCCTTACTCGTTTATCTGAAAGTTGAAGAAAATGTTAATTCCAGCACAGTAGCAAATATCAGGTCTTATTCTAAGTACTGCATTTTCTTCACTTTTCTGTAGCAGCAATAAAAGTAATTTCATTTTCAGACAGCTCTTAGCTACTTAGACAAGGCATAAGATTTATACTTTTTGTATGCTCAAAAATGCAAGTAAAAAGGTCTGTGATATATTGTCCTTCTGTTAGGTGTGAAAATATATGCAAAGACTATGCTAAAGAAATTTTAAGCGGGAATCAGTGTCTAACTTTAAAAAGCAACTTCATATATTTCCAAGTAAGCACCAAACTCAAGAGAACTACCTCTTCAAAACAGAGGTATCTGATGCTATCCCATTCTCATACAGAGACCCAATCAGGAAATAGGTATGTTCCAAGGGAACACCAGAGATGTGAACAGGCAGCTGGCTGGATTCGACTTGTCCACAGAACAACTGTTCTACAGAGAGCAATTATAAAGACAACAAATGCTAAGCTGCTGCCTCAAATGAAGGCAGACATACTAAGGAAAATGAGAAGCACTGTCAAGTGAGATTACATATCTGCCTCTCTGAACTTTTACATAAACCTTCAGGGAGGATGTGCTTGTGAACACCCATGTGAGAAAGAGTGTGTGTGTGTCCCCACACATATATATGTGCATATACACATGCATGTATTATTTTACCACCCGCCTCTAAAATTTATATGTGCATTTGCCCGAACGTGTGTACTTCCTGTACACCAAGCAATTCACTTGTGGCTTAAGTTTCTGCTGCAGGAAAGGAGAAAAACTCTGAAGGACAGAGTTCTAAATGGGCAGGAACACTTATGTATTTTGAGAAGTCAACTACCTGAAAGCCTTGTTAGAGGGTCTCTAAAGCCTATTAAAGGCTTTGGCCAAGGCAGATTTAAAGTAAGATTCTGTAAGCATTTGCAAGACTAAATTTGATACCAGCAGGTGGACTACAGCTGTAGTAACAGACCTCCATCTGTCCAGAAACCAGCTCTTCATTCTATGTGTATGGTACTGCAAGTGTAGGGCTAACAAGTCTTAACAGGTAGAACCATTTCCTGAGAAGGAATTCAATGGCATTCATCATCTGTGTATACACCTGTCCTTAAGAGACTCCCACGGCAAGTTCTTCTCATTGTAAGTGAGTAGCTTTCCAGAGAAAAGATAACCTATTTAACTGTTACCTCATGAAAGCACTTAGTTGCTGTTCAAGAGATACAAACGGTGTTTCCCCTTCCTGAAGTGATACCAAGCTCAGGAGCGGACTGTTGGAAAATCATTACATTATCCTTGAACAGGATACATCTCATTTTTTTCACCCAGTAACTGATAATCTGTCAATGTAATGTAAACTAGGCAAGCTACCAATAAGGTCCAGACATGAACTATATTAAACAGTATTCAGTGAAGCCAGTAACAAGAAAAACCCCAACGGGATAACATGCAGGATAATTAACTCTGAGTTAGATGCACACACTGCAAGCATCAAGATTCCTTCTTCCACTCAACACCTGCATGTCCCAAGCACAGAATTTGTGACAACTAAGGTGATCATTTATCTTCTCAGATTGCAGACCCCTTTTTTCCTGCACTTCCTTTCATACTCATGCATACAGTAATTAATTTAAGACTAAAGTTGTACATACTCTCTTCACATGCATTCCCAACCAGTAACCAAATTGAAGGGCACATAAAAATCTGAGAGCAAGCAGCAAACATGCAGGGTATACTTAAATGCTGTGAAACAGACCCATTTCCCAGAAAAAAAAGAAAAGAAGCTTTATAGGAATGGTATTATTATATTATTCCCTACTGGTTCATTATATGATTTCACAAAATTCTCACTCATCTGCTGCTGGCATTTCCATACTCCAGTATTTCTCAAGCTCTCACGTTGTTTAGGTTCGCTGTTAAACCTAACTTTAGCAGGGTTTCTAAGCATGCTACTCACCACCATCTTGCAGATATTGAGTAAATAGTCTTCTTTTTTTAAGGCAGACTTTCATTACCCAACCACCCACAGTTAATCCACTTCCTGCAACTGATAACATACATCACGATTTACCTACTCTTTGCCCATCTGCTTCACACAACTCTGTAGATGTGGTGTAGACCAAATATTGACAATAGTATAGTCCATGTGACACCTATCACCAGCTAATTTAGCAGCCTATCTACAGATACTTTATCAACTGAAAGATACCACACAAAACATTAACATTTTTGCTCACAGATGCTTGCTTTTTAAATGAGCTCCTTATAGAGGCCAACATCTTTCCAAGCAGCTTATAGAGTTTAATTTAAATCCTACAATTAGAAGGTTTTAGTTCCAGATTAATTAGTAGACAAAGCCACTTGAAGACTTAGAATGCCTATGATTAGGAAATGATGATCTTGCTCCAAAACATGAGTTGACAAAGCACATATGGCTATGTACCAAAATTATATAAGTTAATCAGAATCTGACTGGTTAACTACGGTCCCTCAGCCTGTCACTGTTCACTGCACTTCAGCAGAATATATCATTATATACTGCATGATTCAGTCTGCTGTTTACAACTTAACAATTGTTAAATTGACTATACTGCCCCTTGAACAAATTTCTAACACACACCCAATGTATGATTCATCTAAAATGCAGAGGCTATGTATAATTTCTTCAGTCCTACAACCATAATATTCTCCATGTTTTAACTGCCCTCAAAGGTGATATGATTATTAGTCCTTTCATATAGATGGGAAAACATGCCATTGCTTTTTCACAAGAGATTCATCTACCTCTTTTTGCCCTGCTTCAAATCATTACCAAGCTTGAGGTTTCTGAGACAAGAAAGTGAATGGGATTCAGAGTGTAAAAAGGACACTTACCACAAAGAACATAAGCCTCAGTATCATTTGACAGCAACATAAAAAATCTGCAAGGGTGATTCACAGACCTTGTAACAAGACCTTCCACACAAATCAGACTAACCCGATCTACAGTAAAGACAGAGAGATAGTCCACGATATAATATATTTGATTCAGCTTCACACACTAGAATGGATGAAGACTCCATCTGATCATTATCTGCACTGCATAATATTTTGGTACTTGGAGAAATGACAGGACAGAACAAGCTACAGAAGATGGCATTTCCAATAAAACAGGAAAAACAAGACATCGGTGCCTCCTCCCATGACACAATGCCAAGCCTGCTGTCGCCAAAATCAGAGTTCAGGGAAGTCTTGCTTTGTCTGGATGATAAATGCATTCATATTAGTAGACTTACAGGACAAAGAGATGTATTACACCCTTGGCTGCATAACAAGGACAAACTCGCAGAAACTTTTCCTCCACAGGCCCTGAAAGTGTGAGAGGAAAGCAAGTTACTGCATCATTTTTCAATTTTTTTTTCCCAAGAACATTCTTATGAATTATAATGGAGAGGTACTGGGAGTGAGGACATACACAGATAACACCCATGTACAAATTATACTTGCTGGACTGGAAAAGAACCAAGAAGAAGGTTGAAGTAACCTGTGAACCTACTGCCTTAGTGAGGGATTAAGTGAAAGGAGAATAGAAGGATAATGTAACAGCACTTGAATCTTTTATTGATGCAGCTGGACCACAGGGAGTTAGACTGCAGTTAAAGAATACATCAAATTTTGCTGCCTTCTCAATCAATTTCATAATTTCATGTACAGCATCTTAACCCCAACTCTTTATTTCATGGAGACTCAAAAATACCACCTAAAATAGACCCATAGAACCATATAAAATAAACAGACAATGTCACCACAATGACACACACAAAAAATCCCATTCCTCCAAAACTTACAAGCTCAAGGCTTACACAATATGGTCTGCATACAACATACCAACTTTCATCCTTCCCATGCATGGCTAAAACTTTTAAACAAATCTAAACTTTCTTCCAGTCCTGAATTTCAGTTTTCACCTTGCAAACTTTAAAAAAAGGGTGTTATAAAAAAATATGATTTGCATTATCAGTATATAAATGGCATAAACTTCTAAATAGCTTTTAGGAAAAAGATTTCAAAGTTTTATGCAAGAAAAAAAGATGTGCTAAAGCTCTTTAACTCCTATTTCCATCTTTCATTGCTAAGTAAATACTTTGGAAAAGAAGTGAAGACTATTCATTGATACAGCACGTCAAGTCATAAATATGAGGCTTTGCAAAAAGCACTTGGGCAGTAGTCTGAAACAGATATCAAAACTTTATGTTTTATAAACAGTTTCAAAACATCTTCAATTTTGATACATGTTGTCTTACTACTATAAACTTTGAATATAAAATACAGAATTTGAATGATAGTTTATCAAAGTGGACCAGTTGTATTGGTTTACCTCAAGCTGAGAAACGGTAGTACTAGTAATGAGTGAGAAGCCTCAAGGGTTCACCACTTACAGAAATACACAATTTGATACTAACAAAAGAAGGCAAGGAGTTACAAAAAAAAACAAACCAGTAAGAAAACTGCAAACAAACAGGGAGGGAAGGAACAAAATTTTACAATCTTAAGATTTAAATCTAAAGGACAGGAGAACGCAGTATCTTCACAGTCCATGGTGGGAGGAATAATCCATAGCTTCCTTCTTGTGCAGATGCACAGAGACCAGAACAAAGCCTTCATCAGACAGTAGAGTTAGAACAGAAAGCAAGCATATTTGCACAAAAGCATACACGTACTGTTTTAGCCAAAGAAGAAATACCTAATTTACAGACAAAGTAGCAGCTAGGGACAGTGGAATCTTTCTCATAAGAAAAAAATAAATTAATAAATCATTACAGATGCCAAGTCTTACTGGAAGACTTAAGGCATCCTGTGGACCACTACTAATCAATTGTAGATGAAAAATATTTTTCCCTCACAAAATTCTTTACAATATTTTTACAATTTAATTTATAGTACTGATCATTTTTCAGCCACTTACCTAGAAGCAGAATATTACCCCAGTCATTTAGGGGGGAAATAAATGCATAGAACCAATCACAGGCTGCATTTTTTTAAAGTACAGATTTACAGATTACAAATTTGAGTTTTGGCAAAAAATAACAACTGAAGACAGCTGGTACCAATCCGCTTTTGCCTTTAATCACACACTCTCCAATTTTTTAGCAATCTTCTTCCACAATAATCAGACCTATAAAAGTGGCTGTAAGACTTAACACTATTTTACACCATCAGTCTACAAACAATAAAACCACCAAAAGGTTTCTCCAAGTGACAGATGGAGAGGGAGGGGGGGAAAGGAAGAAGAAAGAAACTTAGACTCTCCTCACCCAGAAGTTATACACACTTTACAATTGCTCTATATTAAAGCATGGTCAATGCTTTTAAAGCATGCTGGTCAATGATTAGAGCCTTTGTCACCCCCCCCAAAAATCTGAGTTCCACAAATCCTCTGACAATGGTTTAAAGACCATATACCTCAGGGTTCCAGAAGTATTATAAAATTAAATCGCTCTTATTAGATGCATATTACTCCTTGGCACAAGAGTCATGTTGTTAGGTTGGTTCGCTTGGGTTTTTTTAAACTGGTGTTTATAGTCTAGCATTGAAAATACATCATAAGCCTTGAAACGAATGTTGTCTACATAAAAGGTAAATTTATATATAAATTATTAAGGTCTAGACAGGCAGTAGTTTCTCTTCCACTTCTCCAAAACCACTGAAGAGGGAAGCAGAAAAAACAAGATTTTACATCATCAGCAGACTTCCAAACCAGCAGTTCATATTACAGTAAAAAGTTTAATTCTGTGATCTTCAATTCTTTAACATTCTCAAAGCAGGGGCAACAGGTGGGACAGAATTGGTGAGAATTAATTCATATATCAAAGAGTTTGGTTGATGTGAATCACAAAAATATTTTCTATGATATTGCCAACTATATTGTCTACTGTGCAAGCACCAGGGAAATTTTCATATACTACATTAAATACAATTTGTTGATTCTATCCCGCTCTTTAATACTCAGTACTGAGAGACACAAATTTCACCACTATCTGGTATCACAGAACAAAAGGGTTTTTACTGAAAGATGCTTTTTGATTATTCTATGCTAATTTCAGTATGCAAGGCCAAAGAGCACCCAACAAAACAGCACATGTACTAGTACCAACAGAACAATAATCTGATATTGAGTCAAGCAAGAACAAAAAGAATGCCTTTTATCATTGCAGAATGTCCTTCAGTTCTAAAATAGTTCGATTTCTTTTACAGATGAGTGATATGCTATTTAAATCTCTACAAGTTGTTTTTGTTGTGCTTTTCATGTGAAACCAATTAAAATGACAGTTACTTATATAATCTATTTTATTATTTCATCAGGTAGCATATTTTCACATCCCTCTTTAACAGCTAATACTGCTACAGATGATTTTGTGTTATCATCAAGGTATTCCTGTCTTTTTGTCCCCTCTTCCTGAGCAACTATTTTTACTCTAGACTTTTATGCACAAAAATTAACCTCCTTGATTACTTGACTATCCATTACTTAATCCTTCCTTAACGGATCTGAATAAAAGGGAATAAGGATTCCATGACAGAAAGGATGAACAAACATGCAAGGAACTGCAGTTTGACCAGCCAGCCCAACATCTTGTTTACACTTCTTCAGCTAGGTAGAAACTTCTCTCCATTTTCAGGAACAGGCATGACCACCGTTGTTTCCTCTAGAGCACTGACCTAACTGCAACCAGTGCAGGAGTTGGCTGTAATGCAGATTTTCTTGGGCCACGCAGTAGTTCCCAGTGTTTGGATGCCTTCTATTCCTAGAGTTCATCTCTGAACAGTGAGTCAGCCCATGTGGACACACACAAGCTTTAAAGGCAGATCACAAAAGATGTCTTATTAAAGAAATTTTCAGTTTGGAGGAGCTTCCCATTTCTTTTAGTACGTAGAAGTCTATGCAATGTTCAATAAAAGTAGTACTATACTGGATCAGACCACCCCTCCTATCACCCTTCCTTGGCAATCACTAGTTTATTAAACTCCTGAGCCGAAGGTTATAAGTGCACAGTCAAATTTAATACTCACTAATGGTCTCTGTTCTGTTAATTTCTCTAATCCCTTTCTGAACACATTCACACTTTTCCAGCACATGATATTTTGTTCCAGTAAGACAGCTGTAATTAAGCAGTTCACAAGGAGTATTTTCTTTTGTTTGCTGTGAAGATATTAGCCTAGCTTTTACTATAGAAGAACATGCTAAGGGTCTTGAAGGACCCCGTAATGCCTCACAGTCACCCAGCTTTTACCAACCACTCTGAAGTAAATGTTTGCAGCTACCAAGAATAAACTTTTTTTCCACCCATATTTACTGTGTGAACTGTGCTACGCACAGTTACCACCACAGAAACTGACAAATACAAACAACAATCTTCTAGCATACAAAATACTTTCTATTCTGAAGATAAAATATGCAAGTAAAACTACAAAATTCTAATAACCTTTTTTTAGGGCTTTCCTTAGTATTTTGTGACAAAATAACAAAAAGTAGGCTTAAGGGTTTTTTTCTTTATACATCAAATTCCTCAAATTCATAGAGGATAGAACCAGGGAGCAAGGAAAAAGGGAGAAAACTGCTCTTGCTGGAGCTGTTTGCCAATTGTTTAAAGCAAACACTAGTGCTAATGGGATACAGTGGTATCAAAACCTACTGAAAACAAACATGAACAAAATAGTTCATTTTTACAATTTACAATCACACTCTTCTGAAACACCAGAGGCTTTAAGAATCGTGGTGAGCACACACATTTTATTTTGACATGAAGGAACTTTGCAAAGCTGTTTCAGTAATTCAGTTCTACGCATTAGCCCATGTGCTTAAAGCTCCAGGCTGATTTGGCTGTTCCACACATGTGATAACCTAACTGCAAAGCCACTCAATAAATGAGTCTATATAGCTGATGAATCAAACTTTCACTACTGCCAGCTAGCAAACCTTTACAAGTGGATAATCTTTAAATTCTTTATTAAGGTCATTCAAGGGATTGCAATGACAAGGCACACTGAAAAATCAAGCTACTCAAAAATTAAGCTTCTTGGGAATTAGCTTGTGTTGCTAAATGTATATATTTGTCAAATAAATAGCATCAGAAGAAACCTCTTTTTGGGAAACATGAGTCTAATGCTCTGGGGTTTCCTGAAAAACTTAGTGTCTTGCAAATCTTATTAAACAGATCATTACAGCAGGCTTCCCAAGCCAATTTCTGATTTTTGGAGTTTGAACCACCTTACAAACAAAAAGGCATGAGGACCAAAATTCCTAAAAAAGCTTACAAAATCTACAAAAAAATCCCCGCAAGGAAATAAATAAAAAAAACCACACATCAGATAATTAATTGTGGAAGGTCCTAAAAATGTCTATTAAGTTTGGAGACCCAAAAGTACTTGCAAATTTGAAGGCCTGAAAATTCATCCAAGCCTTTCTCAGGGAGAAATCTCAGTTCACAGAAGCCTCCACTGCCACCACATGAGATGACAGGGACATTCTGGTATGGCCTTTACGGATTAAAGGGAACTGAAGGTGCCCAGCACACCTTGATTGAGACCACTCTTTTTGTGTGTGTGCATGTGCTTTCCTTCCTTCTTTTCTCCACCTTCCATTTTTAAACTCTTTGCACTGCCAAGAAATACTGATTTTCTAATTTTCAAAAGCTACGCCTTCTTGGTCAAAGTCTTCCAGGTACTATAGAAGTATATTCTAGCTAGCTTGATAAATAATTTCTTCCTTTTTCAAATACAAGCCATTTAACATTTCACAACTGCTATTCCTGTGAGAAACCACTTTCTCTTAACTGACATACAAATTTATATTGCAGTGTCTACTCTAATGGTACATATCAATAACAATGTCAATGACATTTGTATTCTGCTTGCATCCCACTCAAATTTCTCGTGAAGTTAGCAGGGAGATTCTCATTGATCTTCACAGTGTAACTATTCAGATGCAAACACCAGCATGCACAAATGTCAAAGTTACTTTTATGGAAAAAAATCATGAAAATTTTAATTTTCCCTGGATTTTTTTTTAGTATTTCAGTGGATTCATTAGACGTGTTGTTATTATTTTTTGCTGCTATTCCTTGAACAGATTTCTAACAATAATCAATAAGCTAACTTTTACTGAAAGCTTTTTTGAAGCTTTCCTTCAAATAGCTACGAGGAAATTCCTTCAAGTGCAGGGCAGTGGTCTAAGAACAGAGAAAAGATGACTGAAGATATACAAAAGGATTCTAAAAGATCTTCATAGATTCCGTCTTCTCTAAAAGACAGAATCTATGAAGGATGGAGAGAAACTCTTTCTTCCTAAAAGCCTGTCCTGGGTTCAGCAGTAGCAGTCATTTTTCTCCTTCTTGGTAGCTGGTGCAGCGCTGTGTTTTGACTTTCGGCCTGGGAACAGAGCTGATAACAATGATGTTTTGGTTTGGCCACAGACTTTGTGAGCCTCATGCTCTGCCAGGGAGGAGGGGAAGCCAGGAAAAAGCAGAGACAGGACACCTGACCTAAACTGACCAAAGAGGTATTCCATACCACAGCACATCATGCCCAGGATGTAACTGAGAGTTACCCAGAAGAGCTAGGACTGCAGGGTTGGAGGAGGTATCGGTCAGTGCTTGGTCGGGCTGGGAGGGCGAGTTACCAGTTGGCTGGTGGTGAGGTGTTGTATTCTCTTCCCTTGTTATTTCCTTTATCATTATTATTGGGGGTAGCAGTAGTGATCTGTGTTATACCTTAGTTACTAAACTGCTCTTATCTCAACCTGTGGGAGTTGCATTATTTTGATTCTCCTCTCCATCCCTCCGGGAGTAGGGGGGAGGGAAAGAAAGGGGGGGGGGGGAGGCAAGTGAGTGAACAAGCTGTCTGGCTGGGTTTAAACCACGACAAAGCCTGAGATGATAAATGCTTTAGTAAGAAGTGCAGAGAGTCCTTATTGTCAAACAAATATCTGATTAACACATGCATACAGGCAGCAGTCCCTTGCTTCCTATAAATCAAATTAATGTGAAGACCAATTTTAAGCCTTACAAAGACAAAAGCAAACTGGCTTCAGACGAACAAACAAAAAATGGACCTCGATCACTGGAATATAGTTATAGCAGACTAAGGCAACCGAAAGAAATACCATAACAAAACTTCTGAAGGAGAAAACGGTATTTACCACCTGTTGAAACATACCATTTAAGGAAGTTACATATAGTCTTTAATTAGGCTGCTGGAGGGATAATTCTGCATAAACCTAACCACACAATTGTCCAGTCAGCAACGTATACTACAGAGATGTCTCTCAAAGTAATACATGTGCTGTTACTCACTGAAATTAAAAAGCAAAGAATAAAAGTAGCACTTGTACCACCGTATCGACCATTTGGTTGCCTGGAATTCATGCTCCCAAATTAATTCATTGAAGGCAAATAAAGCTTTGTACTGACTTGACAAAAGCAAGCTATTATTTCACTGACCATAACCCTAAGCGCTAGGAAAGGATTTTCCGCTTACTGATTTTACAGTAAAGATACTAGAATGCAAAACATCTGCTCCCTTTACCTTCTCTAACTTTTCTCTTTGCTGAAACACTACATTATGCAAAGAGAAACAGACAAAATCAGTAAAAATGTTGCCCTTGATGAATTTTGACGAGAAGAAGAATCAGCAAGTTTTTCTACAGAAATTTATTTTTTTCTACAGAAAATTTATATACAGAAATTTATTTTTTTCCACAGAAAATTTATATAAATTTTCTACCTACTTTCCTCAAAGGTTTACTTTTTACTTATGACATTGATAAACATCTAAATATTCCATTTTTTTCACACCACTATTGTGAGAGCCTCTCACAATGTGCAAGTCCAAATCTTTCATCATTTAAACCAGGCATGACTTTGCCAGCAAGTACAACTATTTCTAACGCTTAAAGTTTCAAACTAATTTAGCCCCCTCTTCAGTCCATTCAATCTTTTAAAATTACCATACACCATTTGGTTAGCAGAAGAAGTCAACAGCTCCATTGAGAACGGTGGAATACATTTAACACCAAATAAGGCAGCTTACAGGTTTAAAATTGTATAGTTAATATTTCAAAAGCTGTTTTCTACAGGCTCTATGAATACCTGCTGCACAGCAGATGTGGCTTTACAAGTCTCATTACCTTCACTTGGTGACCTTAAGAAAGCCCTGGAACCACCAGCTTCACAGGTTTATTGGTGTTTTTTATGCCCTCCTTGTAGCCACTCACCTCTGTCTGAAAACCTGAAAATACAGTAGCCAATCTACACACTATAGAGATGCTAAATAAATTAATATTAAAAAGGGAAAAATCCTAATATGAAAAACATTAATCGCTGGGAACCGATTTGCCTGCACAAACAGGGAGCTGCAAATGAGAGGGTCTATAGCCCTTGAGATAATGAGATAAGCCATGCTCTGCCTCGACTCAGTAATAACTTAGAAAGCCTTTGGACTCAGTCCTTGCGGAGTTTCTGTAGCAGGTTTTAAGGGCCTGTCCACTACCTGAGTACAACACTAGCTATTACATGAATAAAAATAAAGACAGACTGCAAAATGGACATGAGACTCAGAGAAGCTTACATCTCCAAACATGCAACTTTATTACATTATTTACATTAAAAACCCTGAATTGTTGTTCCAAAACAGACTGAAGTCAATAGAGAATGCAACAATTTCTAATACATTGGCATAACCATGCTATTGCAATGAACTAGTATCGTTACTTTCATACGGCACACAGCAGTGGCGGTAAGATTCTAACACACACGGATATCCTGGAACCTGCTAGGAAGACTACTGTCATCTGGCTGCTGGAGAACATCAGCTGTACCTACATACATATATAAAAAACTGTAGTCAAAATGCTTTTACAGCTGTTTTAATACTGGATACGAAACACGGGTGAACCTGGTGTTTCCACTATTTATCCAATAAAAGTCTGTCGTTCATTATAATGAAAAGCACATTCTACCTTTAAAACATGAGGAATCTGTATGATCTAACAGCCTTCTCACCTCAACAAATTACAGAGCAACAAGCAAAACCAGATTTCAGGAAAAAGTCTACTGGGAAAGAGCCTCTGTTCAAGTTTTTACTTGAGAAATAAACAGAAATGTTTCCTACTGAACTCAGCATCAATTGCAACCTTACAGCACAAAACCAGATCACCCGCAATGTTATTATGCAAGAAAAGTCACCCAAGTAGTGCTTCAGCACAAGATTTTTTTTTTCCTAAATATAACAGAGTTCAGTTATGACATTTCTGCACATGTACCTGAAACCAAGTACCTAACTACATACGAATACTCAGTTACAAAAGACTTCAACACCATAAAAAAAACATTTCCAGACTCACTTCCAAATATTTCAGCAAACTCTATAGGAAATTTCTTTCCATATCTCTCCCATACAGACAAATATTCTTTATTAAGACAATTTTCAAGAAACAAACAAAAAATAATCATTATCCAGAGTTGTGAGAAGATCCCAGAAAACTTGTCCTTCCTCTGACAAAGCACGAGCACACATAAATTGAAGGTCTTTTCAGGCCTACTGGAAAAAGCAATGTGGTTTTCAACAGGACCAGATTAGCTCATGAACAGGTTTGTGTTCAATTCCAAACTTGAGCGCTTAAACTTTCATTGGTTTTAAGTGTTTCAGTTCTTCTCCCTGTGCTTTACTTCTAGCCATGAAATCGGAAAAGAGAAGGAAGCTTTATTTCCAAGCGCTCCATCTCAGCTAATGACAGACTGTTTGAAGTAGGAACAATGAGCTGACACAGCAGCTCATTACCCCATCATCTACAAATCCTTAATAACACTCAACAACCTACAAAACTACAGTATTCCCTATAAATAACATAAATCAGAAATCAGCATTTTTAATACTGGGTCTCCTTTAATTTTTGACATATTGCAGACATTTCTGTGGCATATTAAATTTACACATAAAAAGATAAAGAACAACAGATGAAACCCTGAGAACAAAGCCTTCTCACCTTTGCTATTCTTCCTATGGAGTTTCATAAGCTAACTGGAGCAGATCTCTATCCTGGCAGTTGGATTTTAAACTCGTAACACGTATCATTGTCCCAAGGCAGCCTACTGAATTCACTGCCTTTTATGACAGTACTTTAATAGATAATGATGCACAAAGAATATGCCTAGTTGCTCACCAGGTCTTTAACTGGCATAGGAGAAAGAGAAGCCCGGACAAAATAAAAACGGCACCAAAGAGTCTTCAGCCCTTCCCATCCGTAAATGCCAGCTTCCTTCACTTCAGGAGGAGGTGGGGCTGGGAAACACTTCTTTCAGAA
This sequence comes from Pezoporus flaviventris, assembly GCF_033815535.1. Classification (NCBI taxonomy): domain Eukaryota; kingdom Metazoa; phylum Chordata; class Aves; order Psittaciformes; family Psittacidae; genus Pezoporus; species Pezoporus flaviventris. The sequence goes on along the minus strand of NW_026892550.1, from coordinate 57,729,662 downwards.
GTTCCACCCTTCTTTACACATGCACAGATTTCATTAATAGTTAACTGGCGACATACAACATTAACTTACTCTGGTATTCATAGGTTTCCATCCATGCTTGCCCCATGGTAAGCACAGTTCAAGGTAACTGCTTACAAATATTTTCTGAACCATGACACACTACCCCAAGACTTGCTTTTCAGTCTGTCTCACTGATTAGCTCATTTTAAAATCATAAAATTCCGTGCAATTTTTCTGCAAGTGAAGAAAACAAAGGGTGACTAACAGAGCATTGGATTGCTAATCAACACTCCCTCTCACACATCCAAAATGTGGCAGCCAGACCAATATTAACATGGTCTTAGGTTTAAAAGTCTCCTTGCAAAATCACTTTGACTTTTACCAACATCACCAATGGACTAAAGGTTCTAGGCCTGTTGCATGAGTAAACTGGAAAGCTCTTCAAAAGAAAATCATCCCCCTTAAAGAGCTGACCTTACTCCCATTCAAGTTAGAAAGTCTTTACAAGTGCTATGAAACAACCACTAGAGAGACTCTTGAGTGTAAGGTCTCCTCAACTGTGAAGAACTTGGAATAAGAGGATGCCTATATTAACCAGGCCCTTTAGGCCACATTGTCATGTATTCCAACATATAAATATTTGAAGACATTTAAGGTACACCAATATTCAGTGACTTCAGTGATAAAGAGCAGCTTTGTCCAACTGACTGGCACTTCATCAATAAACTCCATTTAAGAGTCTGCCCAGTCTCATTTTATCTGCCTAATTACTTACCTCTCGCAGCAATAGCACGCTATTAAGGTTTGCTGATTAAGATTTGAAAGCACTTTGAAGATTTATTGTACTATACAACTGCTAATTATTATTGTTCATACCTGCATTCAGTTGGGAGGAAAATAGCTATGTGCCAAATAATGCCTGTTCCACATATAAAAGTGAAAATAATTGCTTCGCTGTACTCTTTAAAAAGTAAACAGATAAAAAGACTGCACTTTAACTTGCAGTCTTTCACTATGATACTTACTCTATAAGAACCACATGGCTGAAATAAACCCACCATAAAGGGAAAACAAGCCAAGAAACAGAATACCTTCCTTTCCACTAGAACAGGAAAACATATTTGTGCCCTGGTAACTTCCCACCTGCAAGAATGTAATCTCCTTCCTTTCCTAGCCTTCTTCACTACTTCCCTTTAAGGCATTTGAAATGAAAATGCTGTGCACAAGTTATCACAGGCTCAAGATGACCAGCTACAGAGGTTATTTACCACTCATCCCTATCACAGCCCCTTTTAAACTCTCAAAGGCCTGTGAAGCTATGAATAGATTACTGGGTTGCATCCTCTCCATACACTCTTATCCTGGTGAAAATATGTGCTGTGAGCTCACTTATCCCTTAGCATTGAGCCCATCCTTCTCCCACAGATACTTCCTTGTTTCATGCGTGCTTTTCCATCCACTCAAGTGTCCTCAAGTCCAGGTCTGTCACAACCTCCAGGACCACTAAACAACAGTCTCAGGACAAAAAGACTGCTTTTTTAATTAACTCATTATAACAATACCCTGTGATACAGCCTGTGTCTTTTTACATCTGGTATATATATTGAACAGTATTTAGTTCTACTCCACATTTAACAAACAAACAAGCAAAAACGAAAAATCACAATGAATAGAAAATAATACAAAAATCCTCATCTGCAGGAGGTTCAACTTTATCATGCACCAGCAAAAGAAAAAAAAACCAAAAAAGTCCCATTATGGAAGGAATATGCTATGTGCTTTTCCAGTCATCAGACAGGACTGTTCAGTTAAAAACAAGCAATAAAACATCTTAAAAAGTTAGACTGTAGGTTTTTCTATCTTTCGCTGTGATTCTTTTCTTTCCTTAAATTACTGCTTACATTCAAAAACTGTTTATGGAAAGACGTGGCAGATAAAAGAGACACTTCTGACAAAGTACATATGCCAAATGTGAAAGCTGAACAGATAGGTACATTTGATAGCACAAGGAGTGGTAGCAAATTCTGTTGTAACTGCACTACCAAAAGATTCTAAGACTAGATTTATTCTTTCCCCATCAGTATTTCTTGCACAAGAACTGAACTATTTGTTTTCCTCTTTGTGTCTTTATCCTGGTTGATTATAACTCTTGCAGAAATATCTTTAAAACGTATTTCTGGTCATCCAAAGACACACTTGCTCAGACAGAGTATCAGTCAGGGGCCTGATGCATAATTTGAACACAGAAAGTAGTCCTGGTCTGGAGTCATTACTTCAGGTATAAAAATGTCATTGCTTCACTAGCCTGAGCCCAAATGAAAGAACTGGGAGTCAAGACAGCCAGGAACATACATAGTGACAGCTTTCTCACATGAGATTCTGCCCCCAGGAGAAAGGCTGCGTATTCTGACCCAGTTTCGCTGTAGTTTCATAAACCATGTCCTCTTCCCACTGAAAAGCCTTCGTGAACTGATCACAGTTACTGCCCCAGCTAGTTCCATATGCAAAGACTTTCATATTCCCTTCTCCAAAACTCACACCTTAATAAGATGGCTAGACACAGATTACCTGCAAACAACCTTTTAGTCTTCATGTCCTACATTCACTTCTGATCCTACCTACAAAACCAAACCGGTTCCCAAATGTTTCCCCAATAAACAGGAGGGGTACAGAGCAGCTCTTGGCGGTTCCCTATGAAGTCACTGCCTTTGTTGTTTTAAACATGCAATTTAAAGAGAATGACACAATCTAAAATATGAGAGAGATTATCCTGCGGTCTGCGGAGGTGTCGATTGCTGGAGATAAAAAGCCAATGAAACCTACGCTATTTCTCATCATCAGCCAACAGATTTATACTTCGTTTCTGTTCCTCCAAAAACGTTAATAAGGCAAAAAGTTTCCCTCTGTTAAGCAGTTCGGGGGCAGGGAGTTTGCTTTGTTTGGTTTGCGAAAGCAAAAACGAGCCCTTGGCCGCCGGCACACACAAACCCCCACGCGTGTACTGCAGTTACTGAACGCTCAGTTCAACCCCAAAGGCGATCCGGGCAGGAAGTCCAGGGGGAGAACCAACACCCTCCGCCAAACTTTGTGCGGCCTCTCTTTTGTCCTCCCGCGCCTCGCGGACAGGGCCGCTACCCTCCCCCGTACTTCACCCTGCCTGCACCCCTCGGGGGGGGGGGGGGGGGGGAGCCCGAAACCCGCCCTCCCCTCAACAGCCCGCTCACCTGGCGGCACCGTCACGGCCGCTGCCCCACACCATTAAATGCTCACCAAGAGTCGCCCGCCCGCGGTACCCCTTGCCCTCAGGTCTCTTCTCTCCGAAACGGCCACGCACCTCCAGAGTGGCCGCGAAAGGCTCCCCGGCGAGCAGGGAAGAGCGGCCCGGGCAGCAGCGGACCTACCGATCAGCCTGGAGACGCCGTTCGTGCATGCAGGGCTGTGATAGCACCGAAGAACCCAGATCTTCGCTGTTCCGCGCAGCAGCGCTCGCGTACGGTTGTAGTCGGCGCCTGTAAGGGAGAACGGGGAGGGAGTCAGAATGAAGCAGCATCTCCTCCCGCACCAGCCGCCAGCCCCGGCGCGGAGAGGGCGGGAACGGCGACACGGCGTTCCCCGCCCCGCGGCTCCCTCCCTCCTTCTCTCCTTTCTTCCCTGCCCCTGTGCATGGCCGGCCCACTGCCAGCAGCCCCACTCCGACCCGGGTACCCACCGCCGCGGAGCCGCCCGGCCCCCCCGCTCCGCACTCGGCTCCGCCGGCCGCTGCCCCCTCAGGGCCGCCAGCAGCGCGGGGAGGCGGGTACGTAGCTGCCTTCCACCCCACAGCCGCTCCCTCCCTCACGCCCCCGAGGCAGCGGGGAAGCTGCTGACACAGGCCCAGCCCCGCCCGGGCCCGGCTCTCAGCTCCCGCCCCGGCTCTTTCGCGCCCTCAGCGTACGGCCGGAGCTCGAAGGTGACTTGGGCATAAGCTACTGCGTTGATAACGGCAGCCTGTTCTTGGCCCCAAAGGAGGATGATCTTCTGGTTGCTCCCAGTACGTGGCGCTTAAACTGGGAGTCATGGTTCTCTGCTACAGCAGTCTCGTACAGTCTCCCGTCCCGGAAGGTGCTGAAGGGATGGGGAAGCTGGGGAGCCATCCATGGGCAGACGTTTTATTTCCCATCACTAGCCAACCGCTGCTACATCGATTGGGGGAAAAAAAAAACAAAGAAAAAAAAAAGCCAAACAAAAAATCCCCAAATTTGCACAAAGCAAACTTGCACAAAGGGTTCAAATACAACCAGTTGTTTTTGAACTGGCAGACACTTCTTTTTGTACTTTGAATGTGAGATCCACTTTGGGGACCCACTTGACAGTGGGCTTGAGGCTTCTCCAGTGGGTTCCTGTGGGCCTTCTGCATGAGCTCCCACCTTTGTGGAGACAGGCTGTGAAAGAAAGTAGTCACAGGGTAGGAAAATTACTCTTAGTTGCAAAGAACACTGTCACAGAGATAAGGCCTGAAATTCAGGCTATGTGAAAATAGCTTTTTTTCAGAAGGATAGTCTAGAAGAATCTTTTTCTATTTAAAAATTGAGTATTTTTGTGTGCCTGTGTGTGGAAACAGTTGCTTTAGAATAAATAAGAAATGCTTGGCTGTAACTGTTCCGTAAAGTAAATGCCAATTCCTTTGTACTAACGAAAGTACTAAGGACTCAACATGAAAGTGAGTCTGCCATAAGTAATACTGTCAGTGACTTTGTGAAAGTCATAACAAAAATAAAGATGAGTAGTGGAACTAGTTAACATTTTAAGAGGCTACAGTAATCTGAGACATTGTTAGTTATGTAATTTAAATATTATTTTCTTGTAATACAAGTTCCTTAAGTTGATAACTATCTACTTACTTTTTAAGGTGAACTGAACGTATTGCTATTTCCAAAAAGCTTTTTGGTCTCTGTACATTTATACGTTCCACAGCAAGGGCCCACCCTCTTTTTATACAGGTCAGTGTCTTACTGAAATAATACTTTTATGGATGTTTATGTAATAGGTTTTATCCTGAAACTTGGTTTCCATGCCTCAGGTCAATTTATAATTGCTATCACCCATGTTACTATATATTCTATCTTATTTACTGTATTTGAAGATGGAGCACAGAAGAACTCCCTATAGAAACATAGGGGGGTTTTGCAAAGACACATCATTAATGCAAGTAAACAGAATGAGTAAAACAGGACTTAGAGATATCTTATAACCCAACCTACATATAAGGCAATCCTTGTGTTAGAATATGCCTCTGAATGTAGAAGTCTCCTCCCCAAAACCTCATCTTTCTTAAAAGACTGTAAATTTGATTGTAATTTACTTTCCTCTAAAGAAGATTTAGTTCCTTGTTCTTCATTCTACTAATAAGCAACTGCATGGGACAGCATTTTCCTTAGCTTTGTAAATGTATGTGAATGCCTTGGCAATTATATCATTATACTATTTGATTTTTTTTAAATTAAATATCTTCAGCAGGAAACATGGAGCTTAGGATCAATGAAAAATACAATTTCCATCTCCACCTACTGTGCATTTTACAGGCATGCAAATACACAAAGAACACTGTCATAACTTTTGAAATTTCTTACATCATTGACTAAAAAAAAGACATAACACATTGTGCACAAAGACTGCTGCCTTGGACTGCCTCCATTGTGGAAAAAAAAGAAATGGCATTGTCAGTGTGGTGCTTTTGCCATTTGTTATGAACACAACATACATGTACTGCAAAGACAGACATGCCAGTACTTAATATATTCCCAAGTGTGACTTTTTCCTTAGCTCTTCAGAGAAATTTTCCATGCCAACCAGACTTCAAGCTTTAAATTTTCCCCTCAGAGAGTGTCTGGCAAATAAATATACTTCAGTTACTCCACCATCAAAGTCTTGCATCATTTACTCATAGATTTTGCTTGCTATAGTGCAACTTTGCTTATGGGGGGATAAGGGGAAAGCTAAATTACATTATCTACTGTTCTTGTTAAAACTTCTTTAGTAAACAGGTGTTACTCTATCTATCTGTGTCTAAACTGGGAGATTCAAGAGCACCTTCAAGTTCCTGGTCTGGGATGCATGTCTGGCCAAAACTTGACTGCATTTGAGAATAAAACCTCTACGTAAACTATAACCCTCACTTAATCTCATGCTTATGGGTAACTGAAGAGTCAAAAATTGTGTGGCATTCTACAGCGTACATGTCAAGGTCACGATAGAGGAAGGCTAAGTCTGCCTAATCACACTTTGTGACTAAGGAAAACCATAAAAAAGGGAAAGAAGAAAAAAGCCCAACATAGCTGCATCATATGCAATTCACACACAGCTTGGCCTGCAAAGCAAGATTATTAGAATATTAGGGCATTAGGTGTCATCTAAGAGATCCTAAGTAGGTTACATTTGTTTCTCAGAAAGAAGCAGCAAAGAGAAATAGCTACCACAAAGATTAAATCTCCGAGAAATTAAGATTTAGTACAAGGATTGTCTGAGATTTTCAAAAGCAACAATTAATTTGGGGCGTCTCAGTTGTGGTGCCCAAACAGGGACCTTACTTTCAAAAAGAACACAATAAGAGGTGTCTGAAGTTTGGCAGCTTCATTCACAAATCCCTTTAGAACTATTAGCCATTTTATGCTCTTTGGCTAAATGACAATCAAGGGACAGGGAGAACTCTGCCTGCACTTGAAGAGGCTGAATGCCTTATCATCAAGTGAGAAGAAGCAAGTATTTTTGGTCTCCATCTCCAATAAAATCCATTTGGTAGGTTAATGTCAGGTTTAAAGTGTGCTTCTTGGCTCTGTATAGGTACAGTTGCAGCAAAGAGAACTGAGACGTATTTGGAAGTATAGACATACGTACTACATAAAACAGAAAAAAAAAAACAAAACAGAGGTTTTACTAGAAAAGTATTTCTTACACCAAGACTTACAGCTCTTGAGGATAATCTTCAAGAAAGTCTAATTTACAGAAGCTAATTAGCTTTAGATACTTAAAACCAGACTGGTTGAAATAGTAGTAAATATACAGTAGAGAACAATCTCTTGCCCAGACAGAAGCTACTTGTTCAAACAGGTCCCCTCTGCATTTAACTTTGGAGTCTATCTTAATGAAGGTTTTGTTTGTGAATATTACAGTCAAGAGTTAAAGCAGCGGAAGAGAGACATTAAAATGTATAGGGAGAGGAGGAGAAAAGGAGTTGATTTTATTTGAGATTTGAAATGAGATGAAGGGTCACCAAGGCTAAGAAATACACAAAGGCTGTCCCAGACTACAGCCTGTTTTGAAGAAAAGGCTCTCACATCAACAGTAGCTAGATTGTGTGGAGGGACAGACCAAAGTCTAGACAAGTTGCTGAGGGTGGAGGCACGGAGAAGGGAGATTTTTTTTTTCCCCAAATTGTAGTGTTTCTGTAATTCTATAATTGATGACTCGTCTGATGAAATTTTAAAGGCCAGGCAGACAGGATTTTTGAGTATTTCTTTTTTATAGCTCCCTGACATTTAAAAGCATTGTGCTTATCGTCAATGAATGCATTGCTCTGCTGCTGCAACACAGCTTAACAATATTCTGTTTGCAATTGCTAGAACAATTTCTGCTGAATGCAGTATGACCTTCATAGCTCCCTTAAATAGAGAAGGCTCTGACTTGAACTAATGACAGCTTTACATTTTGCAGTGATCTTTAGTATTTGTATGTCAGCAAGAAATTCTGCTTATCTATTGCTAAATTCTATATTTTGAGGGTCATCCTTTTTTTTCTGTTTTTACTGTTATGCATTGAAAGTTGCAAAATGACAGTTCCAGTAAGCAAATGTCTGCAGACAAGCAATCTAACATGTAGATCCAGTATGCACAGCTCGTGCACTATTTTATTGCATTTCCAGAACTGTTGAAATTCCTAAGGCTTCTCACATAACCTTTTCTGCTTAATCAAATCTCACTTTTCTAAAGTGATAGAAATTACTGGAAGCCAAATTAATCCTTATTTTTAAGGATTGCACAGTTTTGCTATTTATGACTAGCAAATATTCAGATGTATGATCTTAAGCCTAATTGAAAGGTATGGGAACTGAATATATTTATTGTAGTACTTTTTGTTAGAAGGTAGAAAAAATAGTAAAAGAAATACAAACCAAGCTAATATAGCCCAACTTTTTTTTCCATAACTTTTTTACCTTTTTTCTCTTTGTTGACATCTAAGACAATTTTTTTGAGTTTTTGTTGCTACTGGCCGTAGCAACTGCATAACAAACTCTCTGTTCTTGGAAATTGTACTTAGTATTTTCTTTATGTTTTTTATATTCCCAGTACCATCGTTTCAGGGACAAAACTTGGGTCATTGCATTTTTTAGCATGCAAAGCATACATAAAGAGATGGCAGACATTACAGGTGATGAAATATCTTGGTAAAGGTTAAAATATCTATGGATGTAGAAGTAGTGATAGGAGACAATGCAAACATGTCTGTTGCATCATTAAATATTTGAAACAACTAGCAAAAAAAAACGGCTGAAGAAAGACTCCAGGGAAACAGAGTGAGATAATCACAGGATTAAAGTAGAATCCCTGTAAAAACTAGTAAAAGAACTATCAAAGAGTCAAAGGAACACAAAAATAACAAAATGCATCTAATGCCTTAGAACTATTGTATTTCTCCTAATGGTGCCAGAATTTGTTTCCATCTTTACCAAAATCTCTTCTATCTGTCTGTATAATTCTCTACAGAAGTTCCATCAGAGTAAATCAAGAGTAATTACACTGAAATCTGCATAATTACTCTAGGTTTACATTAATGTTATAGTGGCCATAATCTGACTCTGTAAGGAACAATTATTGTTTCCCCTACTTAATCTATAAACTACTGTAATTTACATTTCTACTAACATTTGCCATAAAAAGCTGTGAATTAACTTGACCAAAAAGCTGCTTTGTTCCTAAGAAATGTCTCTTTGTTCTTATGTAGGAATAAGGATTTTTTTTTTTTTTTAAATTGTACAAAACTGAGCTTTTAAAAAGCAATGTGCTGGGATATCTGGTTATAGTTTTGTACCTAATCAAACAAAGCTTATTTTGTCAAACTAAAGGGACTGAGTTCCACCTCAGAAGTTGCAGCCTTTTCACACAGTTATGCCCACTGAAGTGAGTTAATTTTAATTTTATCGCAATAATGGTACATGCTCTTATATTTTTGCAGGCATTTTTTCAGGTCTTTGTTTTATTAAGTGCTTGCTATCAACACACTTTCACGGTAATGGTCCTTCTTTTGTAATTCATTGCAAATTAGTTTTGTTCTCATGGATTTTAAATCAAGTGTCTTTAAAAAACTGAAAGATACTCCCTTTTGAAGAATAGCACACCTTATACAGAGTAAGTGGCATCCCACTATTCTGGTCAGTTTTATCTTCAGTTATACATGTGACAGATACTCTACCTGGATTCTGTCAGAATTGCATGTGAATGAATTTTCACATTTATTTCAGTGATTATAAAAAAAATATTGATTAATATAATTATGTAGTATTTTTTGGCACTTTCTATTTAGCTGTGCCACATTACTTGTTCTAATAATGTTTTACTGCTCTGTTAACTGGAAGTTATTTTTGAAGTATGAAGCAGAGGAAGCAGTATGTTGTACAGTCTTCTTTATGCTGCTGTTGTACTATGTATTTCCACAACTGGAAATTTTAACAGAATTTATAACTGTCATTAGCCGAAAGAGAAATTTCTTTAGTATCCCCTGGCCATAAATTACTTTAAGAACAAGCAGAGATGGAAAACAGTTTGTAACAGGAACATGCCCTTTGAAAAGTTTCTCTCTTGTAAGAAACAGGTAGTTGTTTAAGCACTATAAAGGGAACACTTGACAGTTTGGGTCAAGTGTTAATAAAATGCTGAATTTTCAATTCTGGCTTTATAATCTCAATTATATATTTTCATGCATCTTTCTATATCTGATAATATTTTGACATTTTTTACTCCTGCCTCTTGAAGCTTTCAAAGGAGGTCACTGTACTGATATGCTAAATCACATTTCAAAGAAGGAAAAACTGAAGCATGACCTGCTGTATTCAGGGTTACACAGAAAACTTGGTGCAAAGCATGGGAAGTTTTGACTTCCAGTCCTGTGGTCTTCTTACAGAAGAGCTGGTAGCCCAGAAGGAGTCAGACTCTTGCTTAATCTCTCGAGGGTTTTCTTCTGGCTACATATAGCAAGAATTATTCATTTTAATTTCACTACCTTTCATAGTATGTCCTGTACTATGCTGAATTTAAAACATGCCCCTTTCTCCTTGCAACTGTGGAGATTGTTAGGTAGAAGACTATCTTATTTAAATTTCAAAGGGCTTCTTTGTAAAATACTTCCTCATGGTGGAACCACTAGTTTATGCTTTTAAATAAAACCTTTACTCAGCATGTTTAGAAATTACAGGGCATTTCAGGCTACATTTGCATCAGAATTTAGTGTGTATAAGTGCAGTCAGAGTGTAAGAATCTTCTGATCTTTTGAGTAACTTCTATTGTTACAACTCTTTGTCTTGACACTACTTTAACTAATTTACATGTGCTACCTAAAAATTAAAGAAACTGTACCTCATTCTCATTGTTTGAAAGCTTGCATTTTTAAGAACCCAAGCATAAAACATACTATGTATACTTATCACATGACTCATTATAATCCAACTAGTTTGTACTCATGGAATGCATCTTATAATGTCAATTACAATCAGTCACTGTCATTAACCACGCAACAATGGCTGAATCCATAAATAAGAGAAACAGCAATACAGAGTGGACAAATGCAACAGTATGTATTGGTACCTTCCTTTTCATAGTATCATTAAATTCACAAGGACTTCATACATTCTTCCCCAGTGACCCAGAGCAGTCCATGGCACAGTATCATCAATGAACAGTGGCAGAGATGTACACCAGTAAAACAACCGAGTGTTCCTGTATCATGCATCAGAGACAGCATGTATCCCTGAACAGATAAGGAGAAGTCCCATATAAAGATTGCTGATTGAAAGCAAAAGCTGCTGGGGCTAGATATATAGCTAATGAAAAATGCATTGCGAAGGTCAGAGCACTTAGCTGGAATTTGAGTGTCTGAGGCTGAGCTGGTTGTGTGCCAGTGGCCTATGGAGAGATATATTCATGGGAGAGCTGGGTGTGAAGCCTGTGACAGGAGAGCCGAGCTGTGTCACTGGGGTCAGAGCATGGGTTGATGCAAGAGGCTGAGGAGCATGGCAGGGAGTGTCAGACAGACTCTTACTCGGTAACAAAGCTTGAGGCACAGTGCTTGTCTGCCACATTCGCAGCAGCTGTGGAGTCAGGCACATTCATGATAGACGTACAATCAAGCATGGGAAAGTCTACTAATTCAAGTGTCTGCGCAGCACAGTCTGTGCCATGACATTTGAGTGATGAGAAAACAGAGCGACTAACAAGACATTATCTGTCTTTGGTTGCCATTCATGTGAAGAATAATCTAATTTTAAATAATAGTCATTAAAGAAGCTTTTTGAAGTGTTTAACTTCCATTTAAGCAGAAAATGTGTGATTTCCTGTGCTAGGATTTGATTGTGTTGTCCACATCTCTCTAATTTATTCCATTGCGTGGAAATAGAACACAGTAGTGCCCCAGGGAAGGCATAGGTATCATGAATGCAAAATATGTTGAAGGGGTATATTCAAATCACACAGCCTGCCATGACAGCAAATCATAACCACATTTCCAGTTAAAGCTGGAGAAAAAAATAAAATGCATAGAGGTTGTCATTACAGAGTGCTCTTATTACTTGGATTATATTATTGCACAACTACAGATAGCACTTAGTCCCCTGTGATACATCTCATAGTACGTCTACCTGAGATCAAAATTGGAAAACTGCCATTATTTATAGAGAAAAATATTGGCATATGTTTATCTACAACTTTTTTTTTTTCTCTCATGTACCAAAAATCCATAGAGAAGTACCTTGATAACTTCAGGAACAGCAGACTATTTATGGGCTTGGGAACAGAACAGTAGTACGTTTTCTTCTTACTGAATTTTTGTATCCTGTTAAGGAAAAGCTGACCCTTCCCCATCAGTAGACTTATATAGACATAGCCCATTTCTGTGATGACTTGTTTTTTCTGACTACCTGGTATTTTGTTTTTCTACCAGTGGATGTTGTACTTTTTCCTTAATTTCTCCCTAGTTTGAACTAGGATTTGAACTTTTCATTTAACTGTTCAGAGATTGTTCTTCCTTAGTAGAGACACTCTCTGTGTTTTCTGCAGACCATCAATAGTGAATGGTCCTCTAGAGAGCCAGCACCATGGACTTGAGAGAACCAGAGCTCCACACCCATGTGGTAGATAGCAGTTGTCCAGTGATAAAGGGTCTGCAGTCAGTAAAAGGGAGGTGTGAGCTGTCATGACTTTGACAGCTGCACCCCCCCCCCCCCCCCCCCAAATTGAACGGACACATCCTTCTGTGTGACAAGACTGTATTTAGCCAGGGATGAACTTGGAAAATTGAAGAAGCCTAATGTTGGCATACTGGTAATTCTATGAGGCTTGCCCATTAAACAGTATTTGCCTGGCAATCTGGAAATTTCTAATACTTTAAGAGTTTGAGGGAGTCATTATAATTTAAAAACCTGTGAAGACTCAACTTGAAAGCCTCATGGACAGAGGCAGAAGCTGGCCAGCTTTCATGCAACTGTTAGGGAGAAAAAGGAATTAAAAAAACAAGGTTAAAGAAAATTATGAGGGCGTTTAGCACCCTTTATTCATCTCCTGTTTTAAAAATAATAAATTAGGGGAACGCACTCAAATGCAATGATACTAAGTTTATAACTAACTTACCTGGTTAGTATGACAGTTTAAAAAGAAGCTTAGGGGAAGGGGGTTTAGTATTATAGTACCAGATGCTGACCAAAACCCATAGCTGGGTGCTTTTGGAGAGATGTCTCTTTTCTATTACAGGAAACTATTTGGTGTCAATTATTTCCTTTATGACTTTTAAATAGAACCATTGTCTCTGAGGCTTATCAGGCAGAGGTTTAAATGAGCAAACTTACCCATACATTATGCACACAGAGGAAACAAAGTATGAAAAAATATATTTTTAATTTCTTATTTTAACCTGAATGAGCTTATTATTGCTAGGTAGCCACAGGAATACATTAGATATGGAACCACCAGAGGAAATAATCAAATTTTTAGGCTTTGCAAGAGTAGGAGTAAAAATGTGAATTACGGAAAATGAATTCATCTGGATATCACTGAAAATTTGAAGATTTTTTTTTTTTCCACAGTCCCTGTGGAAATATATTAGTATTTGAAAAAATAGTCTGTATGATTTGTATTCGCTGCTGGTATGGCTGCCTTATACCAATATGTACAGAGTATTTTATATAAATAACCCTGAGAAATTTCATTATTACATTGGCATTTTTCTTTCTTTTTTTTTAAAGAGAAACAGACATTACTTGATTTTAATATAAATCATATATCCTCTTTTTGACAGTAGGCTAGTCTATGTTGGCAATGTTCAGAAAGCTTACCTGGTGAGTGGGACAAGGCTGAGAATTGAAGCTTCATTAGCTCAAAAAGTTTCTGATGTCTTTAGCTGGAGAAGCCTGCCCTCTGACGTATGATTCCTCTGCATGTAAATTGTAAACTTATCTTTTAAATAGTCTGATCAATAGTTTGTGTAATAAGTATGAGCCTGTGGATGGCTCACATTTGTTCAAAACAAAGTCTAGCTATTTATTCAGTCTTTGGAATTACTCTAGCAGACAAAGTGAGTTCACACCTAAGTCAAATTCTGTGGTTGCTCTTCCATGAGCAGACAATCCAAATTTCAGGGCTAAAAGCACATGTACCTTGTAGTTAAGAAAAAAACAAGATTTTCTTGCTTGTTGGGCCCTAAATCATAATTTTCTGAGGATCACTATGCATGAAATGGTACTCAGAAAAAAAGAATATCATATACATGAGCAGTCATTTGAGTTGTACACATTAACTTCCTCTTGATCAACACCAACCAAGAACAGCTTTTTTCTGTAATATCCTGGCACCTGCAGTCTTCTCCTCTAGTGTAAATTGACATGGTTACTCCACTGGAGATAACTACCTGACTTACAATTGATGTCACACTTGAAGTGACAGTGTGATCTCTGTCTCACCTGTCTGATGGTATCCTGTGTTTAGACTCTGTCCTGACAGTCCTATATGCACATTCATTTCTTGCAGCTTTCCTAAGTATTTCCAGATTCAGGGAGGTTAGACTTCTATGGCATGACAACACTCTTGCTCCAGGAGTGGGTATGAGATGACTTTTTTCTTGGTTGCCTTCTTAGCCATTTCTGTGCCCAACTAAAACTTGCTGATTGTGTGTCATTCTCTACAGGCTTGTTTCACCCTTTGACTTGAAACCTCCTGTATATTTCCACACACTAGCTTATCTCTTTCCTTTTCTTTTCTGTCCTGCTCCAGCTGGGAGTTGCTTTCCCCAACGGTATAGCATCCACTTTATTTTATACCTATTTTAAAGAAGTTTCTGTTTAAGTGCACTACTCTACTCCAGTAACAGTATCACTCATCTCTCTTCCTAAAAATTCCAATACTGAAATATGGAAGGAAGCATATGAAGCATAACAAGAATTATTCTGCTTTAGAAAACAGAATGCTGCTTCTCTGAAGAGAGATGTTGCAAGTAAGATTATTTACTGATGTTGCCATAAATACACTGAAGTCAGTGGAGCTGCACTGATTGACTACATCTGCTAAAGTTCAGAGTAAAGTCCTTGTTACCATTAGTTGTTTAATTATTACCCAAGAAGGGCTCCAGAAGATATTTTTTACAACACTGCTGGAGTGCTTTCTATTATAGAATACTAACAAAACAGTAATCCAGAAGCAGGTATTTTAATGTATTGCTTACCTGTAACTGACTTAACGCTGTAGATACTATTTTCTGCCCCAGAAACACTCTTTACTGTAAACCACATACACTTTAAGTCAAGAAACTTAAATGTTCAAGAAAACAAATCTGAAACTCGGCTGGTTTTGTTAATGTTATCTTAGCAATGCTGAAGAACTGAAATGCATTCCTTACACAAGGAACCGCAGTCTGATGAGCATTTTCTTTCATTGTTAAAGTAAATACCTTCTTGGCATAGCTGGTATGCCATTAGTATAGATGCTGTGACCAAAATCTTTGTCTCCTTCAAAACACCAGAACAGACAGCTTTCTGGAATACCATATTTCTCCACAAAATCTGTGGTCCTGTAATGCTATTTCATAGAATCATAGAATAATTAGGGTTGGAAAGGACCTTACAATTATCTAGTTCCAACCCCCTTGCCATGGGCCGGGATGCCCCACACTAGACTATTTTGTCCAAGGCTTTGTCCAGCCTGGCCTTGAATATGGCCAGAAATGGAGAATTTACCACTTTGGGCAGTCCGTTCCAGTGCCTCACCACCCTCACAGTAAAGAACTTCTTCCTTACATCCAACCTGAACTTTCCTTGTTTAAGTTTAAACACATTCCCCCTTGTCCTAGTGCTTCAGTCCCTGATGAAGAGTCCCTCTCCCACATCCTTGTAGGCCCTTTTCAAAATATTTCTGTAAAAGTATTTTCTCTGTACCACCTTTTAGTTTCTTTGTAATTAATTTTCCTTCTGTCTCTTGCTATCTCCTGCACACTTTAGTGTTCACAGATGAGTTAATAACAAATCTCTTACCTCTGTTTCTCCATTCTGTAGAAATGCTATCTATTTTTTTATAGCTGATAGTGAATTAATGTCCAGCTTCACAGATCCTTAAATACAGGGAGGCCCAGGCAAATTTTAATTCAAGTCATGTGCAGGATAATAAAGAAATTGCATCATCAGCATAACAAAAGTTCCTTAATGGACATCTTAGTATCATTTGCAACACCTTTGATGATCTCTTATTTCTGATAAAAACAGGTAAGGAAGAGAGAGTATATTGTTTTTCTGCGCATGATATAGCCATCCTGGGAAGTTTCACTCCAAACATAGGAAACTGAATTTGCAACTTCTCTAAGGTATGCTCACAGATGGCCAGTCCTGATTTGAGTGCTTCTACTAAGACAAGTGAAGAATCACGTGCTGCTCCAGGTAACAAGAGCCATAGCATTTATGGAAATGGCCAATTTCAGTGTATAGCAGCACTCACAAGACAGAAACTCACGAAACATATCTGTAGGGGCACACTACAGACAACAAAGTTGTCAGCCTGACAACTTTGAAGAACCTTGTCGTGGTTTAAACCCAGTCAGGCAATTCGTTCGCTCACTTCCCCCCCTTTCTTGCCCTCCCCCTGCTCCCGGAGGGACGGAGAGGAGAATCAAAAGAATGCAACTCCCACGGGTTGAGATAAGAACAGTTTAGTAACTAAGGTATAACACAAATCACTACTGCTACCACCAATGATAATAATGATAAAGGAAATAACAAGGGAAGAGAATACAACACCTCAGCACCCGCTGACCGATAACTCGCCCCCCAAGCCCGACCAAGCTCCGACCCATACCTCCTCCAACCCTGCAGTCTCCCAGCCCTTCCGGCTAACTCCCAGTTACATCCTGGGCATGACGTGCTGTGGTATGGAATAGCTCTTTGGTCAGTTTGGGTCAGGTGTCCTGTCTCTGCTTCCTCCCAGCTTCCCCTCCTCCCTGGCAGAGCATGAGGCTCACAAAGTCCTTGGCCAGACCAAAACATCTCTATCAGCTCTGTTCCCAAGCCGAAAGTCAAAACACTGCACTGCACCAGCTACCAAGGAGGAGAAACATGACTGCTACTGCTGAACCCAGGACAAACCTATATATATATAATGTTATTTATTAAAACAATAACGTATACTGTGGCTGTGCTGTTTGTGAAAATAGATCTGTCCTTGACTAAAAAAAAAAAAAAGTGTAAATGATTTTATAAAAATCTAGTAAAATATAATGAGTTTCAGATTTCCCTCCATAAAATTTGATTTAATTTTTATTGCTCAGGGGAAATATCCTGGTGGTGTTGGAAGTTCAGAACACTGTTGGAAATCTTAGATAATTTATGTCTAGGATCCTAACCTAGGATCCTAACTGTAAGATAACAAATAGCCAAGATAAAACAAGAAAATCACAATTTCTTTTTTTTTTTTTTAAATCAGAGTGTCTTCTTATTTCCATTCTAATTCAATCTCTCATTGAGTAAAGGTTACAGCTTTGTATAAAATGTGTTTATGAGCCATGTCTGGAGGAAAACCATGTTTTTTTCTCAACATTGTGGTTGTAAATGGATTTGAATTGTTAGATAAACAGTTATAATCAAATTACTAGAGTAAGTGTAGGGAACATTTTTATACCATTCCTGAATACCAAAGTATTAGGAAAAAACAAACCAGAATTAACACTGGCAGTAGATTATTTTATAGTTCAGTATATTATTTAATCTTTAATTCTATTGTCAAGGAAGTGGCTGAAAGTATTCTATCATGTCAAATCGGTACCACCACAAGCCAGAGTACTACCACAATACAGAAAGTAACTACATCCAGTATCTCTAAATTGCAAGGCAAAGGTTTTTTTATTTGCTTCACTGCTCTCCAGAGGGCAATTGCCAAATGTGGCTGCACTGCATTTGGTAATACTACTAGTTTTGAAAATCAGGGTTTGAGAGGTGAAAATCTATGAAGCAGGCCACACTGGGGTCTGATTTTAAAGACTTGCTTTTATTTTCAATCACATACATACAGTAGGTTTTGATACAGAGGAACTTTAAAATCTTGAGTGTCTTTTTGGTTCTTCCCTCTAAAAAAATATAATTAGTTCAGGATAGAAGACACAGGTAAGTCATTTCCTGAAATTATTATACTTTTCCATAAAGTCTGGTGGTGACTGGAGTTGAAATTCAGAGCAGTGAAGGGAATGGAGCTCTCAGACTCTTACACTGCACTGCTGTAGAGAAGCCATGCACTTAACTCCTCCTCACACCACAACAAAATCATTCACAATCGGTACAAAAGAAAATGAACCAAAACCACTTGAGCTGCTATTTATTTAGTTATTTTACAGAAAATAATTACATTTATTCTCACCAGTTAAATAGTTTCTTTCTCTGCCTCCATCCAAATATAAGGTTTGACCTTGATTCTGCCCTTGGTTCAGCCAAAAATCCTCTTAGACAGTGAAGGAGGGGGTTTTGCCTGAATGAGGGAAACAACCTTGGACCTGTGTGGGTGCTGTTAGTAAACAAGAATGTACACATGGGATCTGCAGTGCAGGAGTGACTGCAGCAAGTACCTGCGTCTCCCTTTCTCACAAAAGTCTTAACTTTACACTGCTGTGGCATCCATGGCTGAGATGAAAAGGAGACTGTAGTGCATCACACTAGTGAACTCTGGTCCTACAACATTTTTGTCCTGAAAGGGAAAGATGAGATCTGAGTGCATGAAGAATATGGAGGGGAAGGGTTAAAATTTAAAGGGTACTTTTAAGGCTAAAAATACAACTTCCATACTTTATCACCATCACGTAAGTTCTTTTAATTGCCATTTGAAGTCATGCTCAGTTGAAGAATAGCAATTTTCTTTCCCAGTCTTAGGAGCTACCTGCTTTAGTCTTTCAAGTCTGAAACTATCTGTATGAGTAGGTCAGAGCTATGTGAGTTAGTTAGAAGAGGCCTCCCACTGGCAAACCAAAGACTAGTTCTTAGCCTGTGTGACAGTAAACATTCCAGTTCTCATTATTGAACCTCAGGGAAAACATCATGCACCAAAGCAAAGCCTTCAAGTCAAATTCTTTGACATCAAAGGCCACGACACCCAAACCAGCAATTGCTTTCAGAACACTGTACAGAAAAGAAGTCCTCCTGGCACAGAAAGGAATGATGGGGAGTTCACTGCTCTCTGCAGTGCAAAAGCAGCATGCCTGTGTTCATACGATGGGACAATACACATCCCTACCTCTCCATTCTTCTCTACTCTGATGTTTATATTTGTGTGAGCGTGTCTCAAGGGCAGTCTTACACGAGGTTACACAAGCCTGATGGTCCAACAGCACATGTGGTAGCGAACCAACTTCTGACCTGGGCTGAAGGTGAAGTTCTGATTTGGTGTTATTTAAACCATTTGCATACAGTGAGACTATTTCCAGATAACAAGTATGACTGTGCTATGGTGCTCATTAAACTTGTTATTTCCTAAAGAGTGATGACTGTAACGAGCATGGCTGTCAGGTGTTCATTCATCAGTTCAAAATTCTGAATACAGCATTAACACCCGAATTGCTTACAGTGTTAGAGCTGTTTCAACTGGCTGCTCAGCAGTCTGGTAATGTATCAGGTCATTAGCGTTGGTTATTCACACAGCTTGGCTGATATGATTGTTCCACATTCTTAACCACCTGCTTTATTTTCTTTCAACGTAAAAACATCCAGTGCATTCTCACATAAAGACTTAAGTAATTGAGCAAAGCCACTATGATAGATTGATTTATTACTACTACTGAGACAACTGTAATCCTCACTAGTTAGAAGACTGAAAGGAAGAGAACATAAAATATCCTCTGCATTGCAGTGACCTGGGGGCAAGTCTATGACCATATTTCAGTGTTGTGTTGTAACAAAAAAAAAAAAAAAAGGCAGCTACAGTGCCAAAATGTTTCCAGGGATATTTCCCCCAAACACCACACTAATTTAAATCAACTGCTGCCTATATACAATGTAATTTACTTTCCTAATTAGCCTTTGGACATACTAAGCACTGTGATATGACTTACACACACATAGCACACATAGTAGGTAATTTATGCATGAAGAAAAAACTGATAGAAACTCATGACCTGAGACAGGTGTTACTGGCTTTTATTTTACAAAAACTTTGGTAAGGAAATATTTTCTATTTAACTTGGTGAATTAATTGCAATTTAGTTTTATGTTCTTATTGCTCTGACTGCTCTCCACTTAATGTTCTTTTGTGTAGGAAATAAAAATGCTTATGCGTGCTCGTAATGTATTATGTACCTGTTCCCTGCATATTAACTGTACATCACCTACAACATCAAATCAATGAAAATATTAATTCCCTGCATGCACTTCACTATAAAGTGCAAAGTCATTAGCTCCTCACAGCAAGATTGCAATGTTGATGCAGTAACATTTTGTTTCTTTGCTTGTAATACACTTCTTGCAGGCAATGTAGTAGGAATTTTGATGTAATCATCATTTTAAGCAGCTTCTCTGACATGGTGAAATGAGAGATGTGATAATTACTGAATGCTGTTATCTTTAAGAGAGCTCATTTCCTGAGCTGATGGAGTAGCCCTTAATAAATAAATGCACTACAGCTTAAAACCAGAATGTACAAACCGTATCATTTGGGAAGATGAATGGTTTGTAAAATGTTCAAATGTTTGCTCTGTGTGGGAGCATGAGGTTCAATTGCATAGATGTAAAGGGAAGTTTAGTCTAATGTACCATCACTCACAGTAGTCATGTGTGATTTCTTTCAGCTTCAGTCTGCCACTCCTGACTGTTTCCACTACTTCAGAAGTTGTTATAGGGATAAGGACTAATTAATATTATGCCAAAGTTGATCTGTCTGCAGTTTGGTGGTACTGGTGAGACCTCACCTGGAGCATTCCAGGTGCGTCCAGCTCTGGAGTCCTCAGCACAGGAAAGACGTGAACCTTTTGGAGCATGTCCAGAGGAGGGCCATGAAAATGTTCAGAGGGATAGAACACACCTCCTGTGAAGAAAGGCTGAGAGAGTTAGGGCTGTTCAGTCTGGAGAAGAGAAGGCTTCAGGCAGACCTTAGTGTGGCCTTTCAGTACTTAAAGGGGCCTATAAGAAAGATGGGGACAAACATTTTAGTAGGGCCTCCTTCAATAATGGTGTTAAACTGAAAGAAGGTAGATTCAGACTAGATATAAGGAAGACATTTTTACTAGGAGAGTGGTGAAACATTGGAATGGCTGTCCTAAGAGGTGGTAGATGCTCCATCCCTGTAAATATTCAAGGTCAGGTTGGACTGGGCTCTGAGCAACATGATTTAGTTGAAGATGTCTCTTCCTGTTGAAGGGGGCTGGACTAGATGACCCTTGAAGGCCCCTTCCAGTCCAAACTTTTTAATGGTTCTATGATTGTTCCTGGATAACAAGGCTGTTAACACCACACTGGACATAACACTTGTCAGTCTTCAAAGCAAGAAGCATTGTGTTCTCTGTTGGAAGAAGTTTTCACTATGTAATTTCAAGTTTGACACAGACCAGGCAATTGAAAATTTGTGAAAAGTAGTTGCCTAAATTCTTTGTGGCCCTTTACTTCCAGGTCTCCATTTAGTTTTGAAGAGATTGAGCACGGCCAAGTCTACCCACACCCCCACCTGGTTTAGCACCACCATCATCTACCCCTCAATTCTGCTCATTTGACCATCTTTCTTGTCATCCCCAGTGCTCCAGAGAGTTGTTTACACACATTCATACACAAAAGTTATTGGAAAAAGAAGGAAAAATTAACTAAAACTTAAAAAAAATGTAGAATTCTGCTATGTCTGATAAATGCTCCAGATCATCAAGTACATGACAAGTTGCCCAGGGTCAGTCTGGCTGGAGAAGAAATGCAGCAAGCAGATTATTATTACAGGCTGAAGGATTTGCTCCATTTTCACCCTGCTGGAGCCTTCAGCATTTTTGCCTTTAGGTGGCACTCTTCACCTGTATCGTGCTCCTTCCTTGACTAAAGAAAGCTGTGTCGGTACAGCTCTGCAATACCATATTGAGGGGAGTGAGTGCAACATTAACCAGAGATCACAGTATCACACAGTATCACAGTATGCTAGAGATTGGAAGGGACCTCGAAAGATCATCTAGTCCAATCCCCCTGCCGGAGCAGGAACACCTAGATAATGTTACACAGGAATGTGTCCAGGCGAGTTTTGAATGTCTCCAGGGAAGGAGACTCCACAACCTCCCTGGGCAGCCTGTTCCAGTGTTCCGTCACCCTCACTGAGAAGAAGTTTCTTCTCAAGTTTAAGTGGAACCTCTTGTATTCCAGTTTGCACCCCTTGTCCTATCATTGTTTGCCACTGAGTAGAGCCTGGCTCCATCCTCGTGACACTCCCCCTTTATATATTTATAGACACTTATAAGATCACCCCTCAGTCTCCTCTTCTCCAGACTATAGAGACCCAGCTCCCTCAGTCTTTCCTCATAAGGGAGATGCTCCACTCCCCTAATCATCTTCGTTGCCCTTCGCTGGACTCTCTCCAGCAGGTCCCTGTCCTTCTTGAACTGAGGGGCCCAGAACTGGACACAATATTCCAGATGGGGTCTCACCAGGGCAGAGTAGAGGGGAAGGAGGACCTCTCTCGACCTACTAACCACCGCCCTTCTAATACACCCCAGGATGCCATTGGCCTTCTTGGCCACAAGGGCACAGTGTTGGCTCATGGTCATCCTGTCGTCCACTAGGACCCCCAGGTCCCTCTCCCCTACACTGCTCTCTAACAGGTCGTTCCCCAACCTATACTGGAACCTGGGGTTGTTCCTGCCCAGATGCAGGACTCTACACTTTCCCTTGTTATATTTCATCAAGTTATTCCCTGCCCAATTCTCCAGCCTGTCCAGGTCTCGCTGGATGGCAGCACAGCCTTCTGGCGTATCAGCCACTCCTCCCAGCTTAGTGTCATCAGCAAACTTGCTGATAGTACACTCGATCCCCTCATCTAAATCATTGATGAATATATTAAATAATACTGGTCCCAGTACTGACCCTTGAGGCACTCCACTAGTTACAGGCCTCCAACTAGACTCAGCCCCGTAGACTACAACTCTCTGGCTTCTCTCCTTCAGCCAGTTCGCAGTCCACCTCACTACCTGATCATCCAGTCCACACTTCCTCAATTTAGCTGTGAGGATGCTGTGGGAGACTGTGTCAAATGCTTTGCTGAAGTCAAGGTAGACCACATCCACCGCTCTGCCATCATCCATCCACCGTGTTATTTCCTCATAAAAGGCTAAGAGATTGGTCAAACATGATTTCCCCCTGGTGAAGCCATGTTGACTGCCCCTCATAACCTTCTTATCCTTGATATGCCTTAAGATGGCACCAAGGATAAGGTGTTCCATCACTTTCCCAGGGATGGAGGTGAGGCTGACCGGTCTATAGTTACCCGCGTCCTCCTTGCCCTTTTTGAAGACTGGAGTGACATTTGCTTTCCTCCAGTCCTCAGGCACCTCTCCCGTTTCCCAAGACTTGGTAAAGATGATGGAGAGTGGTCTAGCAATGACTTCCGCCAGTTCCCTCAGCACCCGCGGGTGCATCCCATCTGGACCCATGGATTTATGGATGTCCAGATTGCTCAACTGGTCTCTAACGCATTCCTCATCGACTAAGGCAAACCGCTCCGTTGACCTGACTTCATCTAAGGTCTCAGGGGTACAGGGCTCTTCAGGACTGCCTGCAGCAGAGTAGACAGAGACAAAGAAGGCATTCAGTAACTCTGCCATCTCTGTATCTTCTGTCACCAGGGCACCCATCCCGTTCATCAGTGGGCCTACATTGCCTCTGGTGTTAGTTTTGTCTGCCATGTATTTGAAAAAGCTCTTTTTGCTGTCCTTGACCCTTCTCGCCAGGTTTAATTCTAAGGATGCTTTAGTCCTCCTAGCTGTCTTCCTACATCCTCTAGCAGCAGCCTTATATTCCTCCCAAGTGGCCAGCCCCTCCTTCCATGACCTGTAAACTCTCCTCTTCCACTTGAGCATACCCAGCAATTCCCTATTTAGCCACGCAGGTCTCCTGGCCCTCTTCCTTGACTTCCTACGTGTCGGGATGCTCCGATCTTGAGCTCGGAAAAAGCAATCCTTGAATGTCAACCAACTATCTTGGGCCCCTTTACCTTCAAGCAGCCTTGCCCATGGGATTTCCCCTAGCAATTGCTTGAAAAGGCCAAAGTTTGCCCTGCTAAAGTCCAGGGTTGCAATTCTACTTGGTATTCTACTGGTCCTACCACACAAGATCCTGAACTCCACCATCTCGTGGTCGCTGCAACCAAGGCAGCCCTCAACCATTACTGCTTCGACCAGACCCTCCTTGTTAGTGAGGATGAGATCCAGCAGCGCTCCTCTCCTGGTTGGCTCAGCCACCATTTGCAGGAGGAAGTTATCATCCATACACTGGAGGAACCTCCTGGACTGTGGCTGGGTTGCCGAGTGGTCCTTCCAGCAAACATCAGGGAAGTTAAAATCCCCCACGACGACCACGGCCTGTGACTGTGAGGCCGCTCTCAGCTGCCTGTAGAAGGCCTCGTCAACTTCCTCACCCTGATCTGGTGGCCTGTAACAGACCCCCACAACAGTATCCCCCCTGCCAGCCTGCCCCTTACTTCTCACCCACAGACTCTCAACTCGCTCGTCATCTGTCCCTGGACAGAACTCGGTGCATTGTAGTTGCTCCCGTACATAAAGAGCAACCCCACCACCCCTCCTGGCTGGCCTGTCTTTCCTGAAAAGGACATAGCCCTCCATGACTATATTCCAATCATGTGAGCTGTCCCACCACGTCTCTGTAATTGCCACCAGATCATAGTCTCCTGACTTAACATAGGTTATGGGATAAGGGATTTGATCCAACACAGAGTAGAAGCTGGAATAACCACTGCCGCCTTCCTCCATCAGCTTTAAAAAATGTGATGTGGAATCACAGTTTCTCTGGATTCGGTGTTGCGTAGGAGTGGTGATGAATTTTTGCAGTATATGTGAGTCTTTACCTTTGTGCTAACTGCCTAAAAATCCAGTGCTAAAACCAATGGACAGCTTCGTGGTCCTGTTGATTTCCTCATGCTAGTAATTACAGCCAAAAAGTGACACAACACTGTTGACAAATTAATTATTTTAGCAGTGCATGGTGTGATTGTATTGCCATGTCCACTAACCCTGTCTTGTGCTTGTGACAAAATGGAATCAGAAAGCTAAAATTGATGACTACAAGCGTGCTGACACTTGGCCAACATTCTCTCACTGACCCATAGCAGCATGCTATTGTGTTGCAGCATTATTCTAGGAGATGTTACTTTTCTCCTTTCCAGTGAGAAAAGAGGAGAGTTCTGCACATTGCCCAAAAAAAAAAAAAAAAAAGTTTTTTCTTATGCAGAGAATTACAGCAATCCTTCAACTAACTGACATTTCAGAAAGACATACACTCAGATGACTCCTGCTCTGAGAATACAGCTATGCCTTCTGATATGCTAGATGGCATTAGACTTTTGTAAAAGAATTTGGACAATGTTTTGGCCATTTGGGACTTTGAATTTCAGTGGCTTTCACACATGAGGTTTGATTCCTGGACTACATCTCATAATGTTCTTTGATTTTAAAACCATAACTTCATCTTCAGTCCACTCAGTTATGTGCTGGGCCCTAGAGTACTTGCAATTTTACAGAAGAGAGTTTTTGTACATATCTGAAATGCATCTGGATTCAAATCCTGTTAATTAAGAAAGAGTCACCATTCCCCCTAATACCTATATCCACAGATCTTTCTCTGAAAGGCAACTTTCTGCAAAACAGGTGTGGGTGGGCACATTTAACAGCACCCTGTGGTGACATACCTCTAGGACTTTTACTTTTGTTATTGAGCTACCGAAGATAATTATTCAGGTAAAGAAGAAAACAAAAAAGTGAACATTTATTCTAGCTGTGACTTAGCAGCCTGATATGAATACTTAAAACATGTCCCTTCCTTTCTAAGATGATGCAACTGAACTGAAAAGGTAAAACCCCTCCAAGAGCGGAAATATCATCTGGAGAATACTGAGGACAAATCCAGCAAATCATGGGCATAAACATATCTTCCCAAGATAAAAAAATCCGGAGGTAATCTTTCTAAATGGTTCCTGATGACAAATCAAGACTTAAAGATGTTTTTATAGTATCTCCCATCAATTTCTTAATCACTGACACAAGGTAATCTTGTAACATCAGACATGTCTTTATCTAACTAGGATTGACAGCAGGAAGAGGTCATTGTACAGCTTTTCCCTCATCCACACATTAAATCATTAATTGCTCTGAAAAATAAAAGGGATATTTTGCTGCTACAGCTGCTTCTTTCTAATTTCTGCCTCATGTGTTTGTAAGAATCAAGGGCAATTCCCCTTATTCTCCAACATCATATTTGAAATAGAGGTGAGAATAATTTCACACATTTCAAACTTAGCCAAAAGAAATATTAAATGTCCCCATAGTTAGTTCCAGGCTTATGATACAAGAAAGGCTAAAATCTTCCAGACAGCAACAGTCATCCACTCCTGTAATGGGACTTAGTTAACAAAAGCCTCAGTCTATGTATTAAATAGACATATTCAGGAAGAGAGCCGTTTTCTTCAGCACCCTAATGACTATTCCATTATATGAGTGCTCCTGGAATGTGGACAAAACATCATACAGAAACATCAGGAGACAAACAACGCTTACTCCTTCCCACCAGTCAACCTCAAAATAAGACAAACACACTGGGAAATCAGCATTAATTAAACCAGCTAAACTTCATCCCTGTCTCCTTACACTATACTGATAATACTGTTTTCTTGAAGCCACAGCAGATTTGCAATTCAGGCTCCAAGCTATACCATTAACATAGGGTTTTGAAGAGCATGTTGAAAAGCAAGATAATCTCAGTCTTTATCAGTATGTATACTTGAAGAGAGTTCCAGCCACAGGATAGTGAATGGGGCCTGCAGACTTGTTGCTTTCTAATCATCAGCACATACAGAAACAGGGCTAAAACTCAACAGCCTCCAGCAGAGGGTTCCATAGGAGAAGTGAAACTTCAGTTCTGTCACCAAACTGGAAAGTGACTTGCACATGCAGATCACAATAGCCATACATACTGTAAGGGAATCGTGAACTGGTCTCAGAGCATTTGCATGGGCTTCACAACATGATAGTGAATGTTCATCAGTTTGAGCACAAAGGTTGTTCACTGACCTTCATCCTATTTGTTTGCTTCAAGTGGAGAGGGAGGGAAGTTTCACAGAGGCTCTGATCTTCCTTCAGTCTGCTTCAACACAGATGATTCCATTGATTTGCTGCAGCTCCTCAGTGTGCAACACGTATTCCCCCTTACCAAACAAGAGATGTTTAGGCCATCATCAAGCTGACTGAAGAAAAAATCCACTGCTGGTCTGTTGCTACAAGAAGTACTTCCATTGAATACCAAGAAGTACTATAGAAGATAGACCCATCCTGTTCAAGTAAGAACTTCAGATTTTCTGGAATTTAGGACTCTTGAGTTATTTGCAGCTAAATCACAGTTACAGCTTCAGATCTGGGTTCAATGATGTGTAAATCACTGAAATACGATCATAAAATTTCTGATTCCTGAAAAGGGCAAACCTCTCAAAAAAAGGTGAATATTCAATGACCTGAAAATGCACTTGGTAAAACAAAAAAAAAGCTGGTCCCTATCCTTCCTGTTTTGCAGTAAGAATCACAAAGCCAAAATTCCCTTGCAAGTGTAAGTCAGACTTTTGTATTATTATCTTTGCATATATAAACTGGGACAAGAACAGGCCTTGAAAATTTTCCTGTTTTAGCAAGTAGAGCAAGAATATCAGCTCTGCACAGTATATTTAAAGTGGCATTTAAGTACCAGCAACTGTAAGAACGTCTTTCTTTACAGTGCTTACAAGTGCTTTAGTTGATTCTTTTCTATAGCTCCCCCACTTCAAATTGCTTCAACAGAAGGCTGTTTGTGATTTTTCATTTCATCTCTGCACATGATAATCCAAACATAAAAATGTCCTTTGTGTATTATGGTTTGACTTGCTTGGAAATATTATAGGGACAGATAGCTTGTGCAAGAACTGAGAAAAACAGCAATGTTTCCCAAAAGGCAGCAGCCTCTCGTTTTTGTTCTTTTTTCACTTGAAGGGTGTTCAACTTTGTGAAAAGTCAGTCCCCAAGTAGTAATTGCAGTTGATATGATTGTTTGGGTTTTTTTTGGTTTTGTTTATGTGTTTGGTTGGTTGGTTGGTTTGGCTGGGGGTGTGTGGTGGTGCTGTGATTTTGTTTTACATTTTTTAAGGGGAAAGAGATGGAATAGGGACTAACTTAGCAGTTTTTCTTCATTCTGTCCAGTCATGTGGTCAAATTCCCTCCCATATTTTTACGCAGTTAACCAGAGGAATAAGCTCTTAAGCTGCTTAAAGACAAAAGGTCTGGTCTCATATGCAATAAGATTCTCTTTACCTTTCTGTAGTGCTGTAAATGCTTCTTAAATGACTGGTGTTATACAAGATTAAGCACATCAGAAGCACTGACTGGATTTTGTAATACTGGCAATCATAGTTTTACCTGTGTTGCTTAGCAGGGGATGAAGAAAAAAAAAAGCCAGGAGAGCTGTATGAGCATACTTTGTATCTTCTTCATTGATACCCTTCATGCCATTCAAATAGGACTCCAGAATACACTATTTTAATTAGCAAAGCTTGTTTTAAAATAAACAACACAAACACTTCTTGTAGAACAGTCACAGTCTCCCCTGCTAGACATACAGGCTTTTTGGCAAGATCACATTCAAACAGCATGAAATTCACCCCTGTTCACGGACCCCCAGCAGGCCCTCGCACCACTTAACTTCCACTTAGCTGCTCTGGATAGGAGCGAGTGGCCTGTGAGATAAGGACCAAGGTTCACTACAACTTTCCTCCAAAAAAAAGATGGTCCAAGTCCACATCTGTAAAGATCAGCAGTTTTACCACTATAAGGTCATAAAGGTGTAATATAGGCGTCATGCATAGAGTACATACCATATTTCAATTGAGTCCTGTCCTTGCATGACTTTGAGCCCCTGTGAAAGTACAAATGCACAACACACGTAATAAAGCCCTCAATCAATATGGTTTGCTGTGTTGTGCTGTTTACTGGGAACACTGCAAAGTCATTCAACTGACAGGAGTCAAGACAGCAGTGAGAAAAGTATCCTCATGAGGAAGCTCTGATAGGATTCCTTTTGACACATGGGAGAACATGAGATTTCCATCTTAGTTCAGTAATTGCTAAACAAACAAATCAGAAATCATTGATGCAACATTGACCTGAAGACCGAGGTCCTGTTCTCCCCTGTACTACACCCAGGGAACAACAGATGGTGAAAGGAAAACAGGGTAAGAACAAAACAATATGGAAATGAGGTTGGTTCTTTAACAAATGTCACTACTGCGGTCCATTTATGCTGACTGACGCTGGTTGGTTTTTCAGCTTTTCTTTTTGCGCAACAAAATCAGGCATGTCTCATCTTCCAGTCTTGATACCGAACTGTTGTTGTTGATTTTCTTTTGTTGGTTTTCTTTTCTTTTCTTTTCTTTTCTTTTTTTTTTTTTTTTTTTTTAAATCTACGTTTATCAACACTGATACATTACAGATCTTGTTAGTTATACTTTGAAGTCTGATCATGCAGAAATACAGGCAGGTGCAACTTAGATCTTATTACAGAATGGACATGGCAAGGTGAACAGTTGTTTTTGCTAGTTAAGATCTGGAGCTCTGTTACTGTTGTGGCTTAATGTATACTGGCCATAAGTCCCACTTACTCAATTTACTAAATATACATGATTCTGTATGTACACTAGAACCTCCAGCACCCACCTTTTCAGCATGTGACTGACTTAGGAAAAGGTCAGAGGTCAACCATATTTAAGCATACAGTGACCTTATCATAAAAGATTTAACAGAAATAGCATGTTGGATTATTACATATTAGTTACAGATAAAGGAGAGAAAAAAAATCAGTACAACTATTTACATTATAAATATCTTGCTTTCCAGAAGACAAGAATGGCCCTGTTCAGTGAAAATTAGCAAGAAAGACAGGCTTACCTGTCTGAAATAATAAGCATGGTAGAGATACATTTATTTCCCAAATTGGCTGTGTCTTCCTTCAATACGTGCTTTTCAGCTTTTCTCTCTCAGATAAAAGGCACTATTAGCCTCAGCTGAAGTTTTTCAACATCCCTTTGTTGAATCAAAACCTCTTTAAAACTCAGACTTGCCATGGGTCAATGAACCTGAACATAATTTAAACAGTTCACCTCTTGCAATCAATAGTTAATTTTAAATAAAGAAAATAAAAAATCAGTCCACACTGGCAAGTATACTCAGCAGATTCTACTAAATTCCACTGGACAGGTCTGTTTTCCAGCTTATCAGTGAAGATAACACATTCAGCATTTCCCTACCTCCCCCAGGTGTCTCACTAATTAAGACATTACATATTTGTGGAATAGTCAAGCCTACTGCACAATGAATTTCTGTTTGTGTGTGTGTGTGTGTGTGTGTGTGTGAAAGATTACCTTGAGCTTCCAATTAGTTAACTATGTCCTTTGTAAAGTGGTGGAAGTTCAAATAAACACAGCCATCAGATTCTTGAAGATGTGTGATTATGTTGCATTTACACTCTTTAGCCACACTGAGAACTTGGATCAAATATGAAGAGAACACAGGTTCAAAAAATCACCTCCAGATGCACTCCCTCTCTTTCCTACATGCACATACGGAAGCAAAGACAAACAGAAGGCTAAACTTAAATTCAGACTTTTTTGCTGGACTACTAAAAGTAAAGTCTAATTTTTCCCTGTAGGGTTTTTTTTTTTCATACTGCTGTCCCTGGAATCACAGAGAATTTGTTGCAGAATTCCTTTGCTGCTGCTGCTGTTGTTGTTTTTGCATGTTTGAATTCATACAAAATTTTGAAGTCTCAATAATCATGAAGAACCATAGATCTGAAATTAAAATAATTTTTGATCCTTTGTAACATAAATAAACTAGAATTGGCTGTTAAAACTTATTTTGAATTATAATATTCCAATTACATTTTACAATTATTTCAGGATACTCAAAGCACTTTTTTTTTTTTTAATAAGTAATCTGGGAGATTTGCTGAAATTGACTCTCTCAGGCAGTTCTAAAGTTAACTAGTAGCATATTTTTCATGAGAAAATATGTTGACATAAAAGAAATCACTGGTGTTTACTGACAAACATTAGAATATAATCCAAATCAGTTATGTAGCACTTCTTTTGAAAACTTCCTGAAGGTACTGCAACAAGTCTAATACCTTCAGGATTGTTAGCCCAAAGCTTGAAGGTAAAGCAATATATATGAAGATAAAACCATATATATGAATCTATTAGTTATAAGTTTAGACGAGTGATACAGTGACACAATCATCTGTCTTGTGTCATCTCTGGAGGCCAATATTATGCAGGAGCTGGTGATTTCCAGAGGAAAATAACCAGTGCATTAGGTAAATATCTGATGAGGCTTTTTTTTTTTCTTTGACATGTTACCACACAATTTAAGCTCCAATTTATACAATGCAAGCATGCTAAGATTTCTGAATTTATCTTTGCCATGGAATTCTATATAGCATGGGAGGATTATCAACCACAATGCGATTCATGTAAATCAGTGTGTGACCAACTCAAATATCTGAATTCTCCGAAGATCTGTTGCATTTTAATGGAATACAGTCAAAACTCACAAGATACGATTCCATCTGAAGACTGACTTCAAAGATTACAGAAATTTTTTGATTAAAAACATGCAAAACCTTGCATCGACTTGGAGTAAATCAATATCTCACCCTCATTCATCAGGGAGAAGGAAAATTGAAGTGTCTTTTAAGAACAATTATGACTTTTTTTTTCCTTTTCTAGTTTTTCATACTATCCAGAAGTACTCCATCTGAAAATAAAGCAGGAATATTTTGCAACAACGTTTCTGTCTACTTTGTCAATGCCATTTTTTGCAGCTAGTGCTCTGAGCAGCTACTGATAGTTGAGATGCTTCTGCCATTTTCCTCATCTTGCTGATGGCTATCTACATGACTTAAGCCACTTGGGACAGAATTTCTTCATGTATTCAGGCACTTAAGATACCAACAGGCTCTTAGGTACAATTTCAAAAATACCAAGGTGTCCAGCTGCCATTCATGCTGATGGAAGATATGCCACTTCTGGCACAGGCTCTCTGATTACTCCTTTAATACCTAAATATCTTGGAACATCTGTACATAGATCTCTGGCTTCCCAATTTCCTACATTTCTCCAGTGGTGGCAATTATGCTTACAACTGCAAACCTCTGAATGAGCTGAAAATTGTTACTCAAGTACTATTCAGTAATATTTTAAACAGAGGTAGATTTAAAAGATCACTGGCAAAAAATAACAGACTGGGGGAATAAAGGGGAATGGGCTTAAAGAGAAGGGTGTCAAAACCTTCTAGAATCTGAAAGTAAAAAATTGTTTACCTTAAGACAGCTACAGAACATCATCACTACAACCTTTTATTCAAGAGTACATGCATTCTTGTAAGGAATCAGCTGACAGCACCAACTTCTTGACACAAAGCAGAACAAAGGATACCATTCCTGTTCCATGGTCCCTACTTCGGTTTGAACATATAAGGACTAGAACTGTAAAGAGCTATTGCTTTTCTTCACTAATGGCTTTTTTTTTTGTTCCTAGTGTCCAATGTGGACAGCCCAAGTCTCCTCCCCCAGGTAAAGCTTCTCATAAAGGAGACTAATCTGAGGACAAAAAGAGATGCAATAATTCTTTTAAGCCCCATTTCAGCAAGGCACTTAAGCACATGCTGATGTTGATCACTGTTGAGCAAAGGACAAAAGCACATGCCAGTTGAAATTATGTGTGCATCCCTATAGTCTCCATTAAGTGTCTGTACAAGCATGGGTGCTTAATGGAATCAGGGCTTTTGGAAATAAAGCTATATAATTGCTGTGGGCTGATTTAGTGCTGATCACTAGGACATCTATGCTGACTGGTTCTTCACCCACACTTCACAAACCCAAACAAGGCTGAGTATCAGGGGACTAAGAGCGCATTTTTTGACTCTGATAGATGGAATATGGGAGATCTGTAAGCATCTGTCTACCATAAATGGGCTTCTCTGCTACTGCCTATGCCATATCTCCACAATATCACTGTCAATGAACTGTGATTATTCCAAGTTTCTATGGTCTACATTTGTGGTATTTTTGCAGTTTCTCTTACATACAGCTTTGCCTCTTTTAGACACCTTTTTTTTTTTCCGTTTAAATAAAACACTCAAATGCTGTGCACTAAGGAACGTAAAGCAGATACTAGTTACCTGAATATTATTAACAAATATCTGTGGCGAATTAAATCTGGAGATGATACATTTGATTATTGCTAAGAAGTCACCCTTGGGGTTATTGCCTTCATATCTACAAAGCGTTGCTGTTTACCTTTCAATACATTTATGATCACTGGCTTTGAAGTGAGAGTCACATCACTCAACAATGACTTTGTATTTCATGGCTTAAGAGAGAATATTGCTAAATATTTTCAGCAGTAGTAAATTATTGCTTTTACAGTTACTTTAGAACATTATTAACCTAATCTTGTTCTCAAAAAGATTTCTATAAAAATCTACCAAAAATATATCTGGGGAAAAAAAACACAAAACGTTTCCTACAGCAATTTTGAGACAGCTCAGGCCCACCAAGTCTGAAATTATTTCATATCCACTTATGTTTTACCTCCCCTCTTTCTCACCCTGGAGAGAATGTTTCTTGCTTTTGTTTCCTTCCCTTTGAGCAAAACTGGACTTAATACTCACGTTTTTTTCCTACCACAAATGGCAGGCTTGTAAGCTACCTAATAGAACAGTCTTATTTTGGTAGAATTTTGAATACATAAGAATCAATGAATTCAAAATATGCATTAATATAGTCAAAACAGTTTCTTTCTTTAACATTTGGAAAACATTGGAGTACAATTTAGCTCATTTCAGTTTACATGAAATACTCTGGTAAGAGGAGAGATGACTTGGATTTTAGTTAGCTTCCAACTCAGGTGATGACCTTGCACTGGAAAATGCTAATTGATGTTTTAGCTGTCAGTTGTTCTGACATTCTGGGTGGAGCTTTGCCATTCTCTGATAAAAACACTTGCTGTTACTTACCACAGCAAATCCTATGTATTATTACCTGGTAAAATCAGTCACTGTTGGGTTTTTCTGTCTAAACCACCTAAGACCCCTGATTGAGACCACTTCAGCCCAGCACACTAGCTGATTGATATCCTCTGCTATTACTCAGAATACAGGAATACTAGACCCACGCACTCTGTGGTTCCTTTCCATGTAACACAGCGGATAAGACTTCCTGAGGGAGTCAGATGGTTTGTCACAAGCAAAGGAACAGCCGAAAGCACCTAGAGAAGGCCTGTTGTCTTAGCAGTAGAGATCCCTGCAAGAGAATTATTTAAAGGGAAAAAAAACCCTCTAAGCTGCAAACATATACTAGAGAGGGAGTGGGCTGCAAATATTTAACCTATAAAGACATAGAAGTAAAATAAAAACAAGTTGTTTCATGACCTTTTGATATTTTTCTGCCTTTTTCCCAACCCTGTCATACCACTCTAACATACAAGCCACATATATTATGAATACATGTAATTCATAATAGCAAACCTATCTATGAACTAAGATGATAACTCACTTAACATTGGCAGGAAAAGCTGCTTACTGAGATAAAACCTTCTGGGCTTAGACATGCATAAAAACCCCATCATTTCTGTTCCCTGTATCTTGCAAAGATACATGTGCTTCCTTCTAACCTGGTTTTAGCTTGGCATATCTGCTTTAAAAATCATAACAAGTCTTAACATTCACGAACATTTTTCTATGAAGCTCTATGGCTTCTTCTTTCAATACAAACTGCTTATTATTTCAAAATATATATACAAATCTCAACAGAAATTTTGGTGCTACATCTTCAAGTGTCTGAGGGAGCCACAGTTCAATGTGGTTATTTACACTTCCACAAATCCTCACACAAGTTATGCAACCTCATCAATGAATAAACAAATCTAATATATACTGGTAATATCACAGATGTAGTTATGCAGTTCATCTGAAATGGGCCATTTACAGTGGTGAAGTGCACATTAAGTCGGTATGCAGATGTGCATGTTCCTATAGGCACACAGCTGCATGAGCTGACAGAATTCTATTGGCACCTGTGTGTATGTGCTATTGGTATATGAAGAACAATGCATGTGTATCCCTATCTGCATCACTGGGCAGAAGACGACAGAACAGAGAGTGAAGGCAGATACACACTTGTATGTTTGGGAGTGACTACTGCACACCTTGTCATGCCAGTGTGAAAAGGACAGCTGCAGGTTGCTGGTTTTGCAGCCATTAATTTTACATCTTATGGGGAGGGGATTAAAAAAAAGGATTTTTCAGTTCCTTTTTTCCTTGCCCCCAGGAAGCATCATTGGAAGAAGACCAAAGCAGAGCAACTATAAGTTAAATATACACTTGAGCTTAGCTGCATTACATAACTCTGTAGGAGAAGCAGGCTGAAAAGATTTTGCTTGTTTCACTTAAATCTTTGTATTTTATTTCTCTTCCTTTTCATTTCTTAACTCCTGTTAATTTTTCCTCCTAAATTACATCATCCTCTGAAGAACGCTGGGTTTCGCAGGCAGGCGGCTAGTCACCTGCAACAACCAAGGGGTCCCGCAGAAGCTTCCAGGCTGCTGTCTGTGTCAGACGCCAGTGTTTGATCCGTGGACATGGATGAGATGTCATTGACAGATGAGGATGGAGGGAGGCTTTCACTGCTGTTCACTGCTGCACCTGTGCTACGAAAATGAACACCAACGTGATTAAACCTGAAACCCCAGAACTTCTCACAGTTTAAAAAGCAAGGGATGCTTACTCTGTGGCAACAGGCGTGTAAGTACAAAGACCATTTTAAACGATGGCAAATATTAGCAGAAAATGGGCAATGCCAACTTTAGGCTTTGGGCAATATCAAACCTTTTACTGGGAAATTCTCTCTCTCAACACTCTGGCTTGAAGAGGCTTAGCTCTTGTTGTGTCTCTTGTGCCATTTCTTTTCCACAAAACACCCAAAAATCAGATGCCTGCTAGGATCACACAGGCACCACCAAGATGGTTTAAAAAAACCAACCCAATCCTCCATACTCTCTCATGTCTACATGTTATTAAACCACATGGCATTTTATGAAAATACTGATCAGTTCAAAGAAATGCATGTAGATATAGCCAAAACATGACTGAACTTAATGATATCAATGACTAAACAATATATTACCTTTCTAAATGTTTACAGTGCTGGACAGAAACCTGCCATAAAGTCATGGATACTGTCCCAGGAGTTGTAGAATCATAGAATGGTTAGAGTTGGAAAGGATCTTAAGATCATCAATTTCCAACCCCTCTGCTATGGGCAGGGACACCTTGCACTAAACCATGTCACTCAAGATTCCATCCACCCTTGCCTTAAACACTGCCACGGCTGGAACATTCACAGCTTCTTTGGCAACCCATTCCACTGCCTCACCACCCTCACAGTAAAGAACTTCTTCCTTATATCTAACCTAAATTTCCCCTGTTTAAGTTTGAATGCATTACCCCTTGTCCTATCACTACAGTCCCTAATGAAGAGTCCCTCCCCAGCATCCTTGTAGGCTCCCTTCAGATACTGGAAGGCTGCTATGAGGTCTCCAATCAAATGGAAAGAAAGAATTCCAGTAGGTTCAACTGACTTTTGATCAAACTGTTGCTGTGCAGCTTTCTTTGATGAATGCGCAATCAACTTAGCTAGGCAAAATAACTGATGAAATAGCTGCAGAAATTGTACAGGTGAATATTTTGTTACACTCTGTCTGATTCAGCACCATTGAATTCAATAAACCCTTCTATATTCCTTTCACCAAGTACTAACTCAGCCCCAGGCGAGTTTCTAGTTTCTGGAAAGTGCATTTTTATAGTTATTCCTAACTTTCAGCACAAAGCCAAGGGAAGCCACACCAAACCTGAATGACAGAATTAAAGAATTCAGCAGCACAAAGCAGTGCTTACACAGCAACACTCAGAAACCCAACCAGAAGCTGTCCTAGCCAACAAGTAATGCTTAATTTGCTATGTGAATCAACTGTCTGGTGCTACAACAGCTTGTTCCTGAAGGGATGTATGCCAGGTGAAACAGTGCAGAACTAAAAGAGGTACATTCAAAAGAGAAAGAGAGCCCCACGTATTAATTTGCGGTTTGGCAGGAAGCTTCTCACTGGTTACAGGGTTGAGAAAAAGAGCAAAAGATTAGAGCAGGTGAAAAATAACTCCTGGGATCTGTTCCTGGCTCTGCCGTTGAGTTGACGTCTGCTCTTTTAAGCCACGCATCAATTTCCCTGCTGTAAAGTAGGGATTCCTTCCTCAGAGGAAGCTTCCTATGAAGCCCTATTTAGCTAGCATCTATGAAAGTGCCTTTAAGAATCCAGCTGCAAAGTGGTACAGATGTGAGGGGAAAAAACTGAAAGGAGAAATGCAGCTTTCGCTGTTTCCAAAAATATGCCTTGTGTCTGTGTTGGGAATTTGCTCAGCTTCTTGTGAATCATGTCATTAGTAACTCTTGATATCCAGTGTCTCAATGCTTGGCAAGTCCATAAGCTGCTTAATTTAAGCTCTGCACATTACAGAAGAGGGCTGCTAAAGGTATCCTGTAGTTCTTGGGTGATAGCAACAAAACTGACCAAATAAGGCAGCATCTAAAAGGAAGGGAGGGAAGAATAAAAGAGCAATTTTCAGCAAGAAAGGGATTATTTAACAATCCTGAAGGTTGATGAAAAGTAGTGGCTATTCCTCACATGTATTTAATATTCTCCCAGGTATGGCCTAGACCTTTGGAATAGTGAGTATGTTGGTAAGGGGTACAGCATCTGAATTTATAAATAAAACATCCATTTAGCAATTCTGTGACACGGAAAACACAGAAAAGCACAAACTCCCATCTAAGATTAAATTCAATGTTTATGTGTACATGTGGACATGCATATATTGGTGTACATGCAGATGTTGTTTGCATGCATTGCTTACATATTTAGGTAACATATATACACACCTATACACAAATCTTTCCACTTAAATCAGCACTACTAGTGCCTTAAGCAGATAGGTTTGAGCACTGTGATCTACGAAAGACAGAAGTCAACTAGATAAAGAAAAAAAAAAAAGGCAGTAAATTTGAAAGATTCAAAGATGCAGGTACTGAAGTTCAAATGAAGGAAGACTGATTAGGGATGTGATAATGGAATTTACGTGAGCTAAGAGCTGCCAGAAAGACAGATGGAGGGAACTGTTCTCCATGTTCTCTGGAAACAGGGCAAGAAATAACAGAGTTAAACTGCAGCAAAAAGGGTTTAGGCAAGACAATAGGAAAAACTATTTGAAAGTCTACAAGGTAGCCTACAGAATTTTGTTTGGAATAGGCAGTAGAAGTATCTGCTGTGAACAGTTTCAGACACAGTTGATTTGTTGGACATGAGCATGAGGGGCACTTGAGGTTCTCCCAGGGCTTCACATTTCAAGCTTCTTGTCTTCACAGGACAAGTGGAAGAAGTAAGTGACCGACACTCTGATACCCCAGCACTCTGAGCAGCCTAAACTGTCTATGGACAACGGTTATCCTTGGTGGTGTCAACATCAGCTGTCTCCCTGAAAGCTCTACCAAGTAGCCACAGAAACTCCAAACATCTCCAGCTTGCCTGTAGTGATTATTTATACAGGCCAAATCTTAGCCTGCTGAATTCTTGCCAAGAACACTGAAAAGCAAGCAGTGTGTGTGTAGTCTCCTCCATTTCTCTTATGCTCAGAACTGGTGACTCGTGTCATCTCATTCTTCCAGTATTTCATTCAGTGGAAAAAGAATTAAGTCAGATGTATGGAGTGATGAAAAACAGGAAATCTGATGTTTTATTAAAAAGCCTCATCTGAGAGCATTTCTTAAGTAGTTGCAATACATGTTGGTGCCGAACAATCCAAAAACAGTCAAAGAGAAACAGCAGAAGACAGGCAAGAAATGTCAATTTTGTGTATTCTGAAATGTTTTATATAAACAACAAAAACCTTTCACATAGGAAAAATAGAACATAGAATACATAAAGAAATCCCTGGGTAGTAAATTCCTGAAACCAGCAACTACAGTGTTTCTTGATCATAAATGAGACTGCAAACACCATTCTTTGAGAGATGGTTAAGAATGAGGATTTATCAACACATTTGTCAGGAGCCCAGATTGGTGCTACAGAAGTTTGGTAAATTAATTCTGCAAGCCCTATGCTTTGTTTGCTACTCAGCAAGAACACAGTGGATTTTCCACAATATCTGATATCATCGATGTCAAAGTCCATGTGCAGTACTAATGCTCCAATTTTGTCATCCAGCACTCCATTAACTTCCTCCACTGTTGCCATGTTTCTCCTTGTCCTGCTAGTTATTAATGATGCATTCTTGTTCTAACATAAATTTGGCTCAGCAGCAAGTGAAAAATGAGAATGCAAAAAATCTCTCTGTGAAAATATGCAGTAAACACTGAATTAAATGATTCTGCTTTGAGGAAAGGCTTTGTAGAAGGTAGTTTTACTGATAAACACTACCAGAATACTGCTAAAAAGCTGGGCACTCCAAGTCTGCCAATGAAAGCATACCTTCACAAATATGTGGGAGTTGGAACTAGATGATCTTAAGGTCCATTCCAACCCTAGCTATTCTATGATTCTATGATTCGATGTATTTCTGTGTACTGGCAGTCACAGGGTGCATTTCTGTGAAAAGATTGCTGATGTGAATTTTCCTCAGTTAAAATGTAGTTGTTAATTTATTTTTTGACAGGACTTAAAGAATCAGTGTTTGAAGACGACTTTCCCTTCTCACTGAGGTGTCAATCAAGTTTGTCAGCAAGCTGATCTAATGTTATCAGACTTCTGAAAGGATGAACTACCAGAGTAGATACCAGATGCTTATACGAGGGTGGGAGGGGTGCTGTATCACATACATGTCCAGCAGGTGGATACTTGCTAACATCACCAATTTTGTA
Organism: Pezoporus flaviventris; assembly: GCF_033815535.1. Lineage (NCBI taxonomy): Eukaryota > Metazoa > Chordata > Aves > Psittaciformes > Psittacidae > Pezoporus > Pezoporus flaviventris. The sequence continues at coordinate 57,689,686 of NW_026892550.1, read as the reverse complement.
TATCAATTAGCAAAGTATTAATTCAATTATCCATAAACAGTATATAATAATAATCTGAGGCCTCCCCACCCACAGGAATATAATCTATAACCACAGATCTTTCCATAGAAAATGCCAAGAAAACAATATCTCAAATAGCCAGAAAGACTAATTTTTAAGTATGAACATGACACTGGAGCACAATTAAATCAAGGTTATCCCATTAGAAGCACTGGATTTCACAAGCACTTCTAAATTGGTCTACATAACTGCAAGTGTAGCCAAGTACTTCAGCTATTTCCATTCTCTTTTTGTCAGTACAGAAAACATGTCAAAGTTATTCAATGGGGCTGAGTACCTGAAGGAGAAGGCTGTCCTTTTACTACACCATTTTTAGTCTTTTCTTCAGAGTTCATTACTTCTTTGTAGATAAGTTCTGGAAGAGAGAATTGCAGCGGTTACAAACAGGAACCAGTGCCTATGATCAGGAACAAAACAACTATCACAAACCACAGTACTGTAGCATTCCGATGGGCATCCTAGGTCTGCTCTACTTTGTCTTCACAATTCTGACAGCTCTACTCACCTAAGACCTCTCTCTTCCATTCCCCTCCTCTCCTATCATCTCTTTTTGGAGCTGAATTGAGACAAACAGGGTTAAACGCAACACTTATTGCTTAATGCAACATTGTCTAGAAATAAAGCAGCATGGTAATACAGTGCTTTTTACTGTAGCTAAAGTTCTGATATATCATGCTGCTGAACAGTATTCTGATCTCCAGATGATACCCTTATATTTCAATGAAGCAGTGCAATCCGCACCTCCTGTGTTAACATAGATAATGCTAGCCCTCAGGACATTTCTTACATCTTCACTACCAAAGCACCAGTTTGTAGGACTAGTGTCAATTCTTCATATCAAAGGTATTCTTTTAGTTTTACGCAGATACTTGGCAGTGGGACACGGCCACTGAAATACCCTTCCCATATAACTCTAAACTGTAATTACCTTTCCATTCCTCAATTGTATGTTCTCTTTCATCCAGCTGTTTATCATATATCTGAGGAGGCGGCTGCAGGACAGAAAAAAAAGCTATTTATTCAATTGTTAAATTGTAAATAATTAGGAGTAATTATTTAAGTAAAGGTAAATTCTCTTTTCCCTCTTAATTATCTATCCTGTACATGAAAAACCACATGAAACACACTGGAATATTAAAGGGATTAACACTTCTGGACTTCAACTCTTTATGCAGAAGAAATCAATATACAACAATCTTTTAAACAAGAGCTACAGTTGCAGTTGAAATAGAACTCAGGTCAACAATGCCATTATGCTTAACACTGAGACCAGAAACCACATGCAGATTGTTTGCACTGGCAGAGAAAGTACTGTCAGAGTAACAGACAAATACCAACCCTGATTAATTAGTAGTAAGATTACTATATTAAAGTTGCCCTTTAGACATCATACTCATCATACTCACTGTTATACTACTTCTCAGATTAACTCTATTTTGAAGTAAATCTTTGCCAGAATTTCTGATCCATATTCCAAATTCCCAAGCTTTTCAGTATATATATTTTTAAATAAATCTGCTTTGCCCAGAAAGGTGTGTTTGGTTTGAGTTTTGTTTGTTTATTTGCTTGCTTGTTTGTGTGTTTTACTGTATTTTTTAGTTGATGAGTGTTACAGAAGTAGCAGATCCTGGAATTTATGGAATTTACTGAGACAAAAGCAACTAGAATTTCCAAGAGCCTAAATACCTGCTTTCATTGGGCAACTAAGCCATGTGTTGTCTCTTCTGATGTTAGCTGCCAAATACAGCAGCCAAACAAGCTTCATCATCCAAGGTAAGAGTATCTAATGAAGATTAAAAGATCCACAACTCTAACTTTCCTCTGACTTACATCTTGGGCACTTGGCCATTGCATCCCTTTCAAAACATTCTCCTGTTAAATGCAAATTTACCAAGCTGCTTTTTGATTCACTTAGAAGTTGAGAATTTACTCTCAAGACTCTAACACCATTAGTCCATTAAGCTATTTGCATACTAACAGATACAACTGAGAAACTGATGTAATATGGGCCAGGAAAATGGTATGATAGCTGAACTGGACAAATGTACTGAAAACAAAACAGCTTCTTGTATAGTGACATTTGTACTGGGCTAAGGACAAAGGAATTATGTGAAGTTGTGGAATGCCAAGTCTCATACCTGAGAAAGAGCAGAGAGAACCTGAAACGTATACCATGAGTTAACATGAATGTCAGGCCTCAGCAGGGGTACCTGAAGTATTGCTATGTCAGTAAGGTAAGACACAATCACAAAAGAAGTCTGAGTCCAAAACTAATGCATCTATTCTTTTATTCAGCATTAACAACTCTTGTTGGACCCTTCCAATGAGTTTTGAAGTTTAAGATATATTCAACCAAAATGGGTAAAAAACTCTATTGGGACTTCATGTTTCTGATGTCTCTAATATCAGTGTGTTGAAAGCTACGGAAGAGTGTGGATGAGCTCACCATTGACCCTTGGGATGCGGTAAGCTTGCTCCATCCCTCCAGCTGAGCCTGCTGCACTACTGCTTAGCTACTCAACCAGCCCTACAGCGTGTATTTCGTAATGGGGGAAAACAGAGAAAGCTGGCAAAGACAAGGAAATCCTGGGGTGTTAAGAGTTCACAGGAGATTTACACGGCCTGTCAGTTCCACTACGCAGCTGGCTCTTGGCTTTTCATGGTAGCAGTAGAGGAGGCAAGAATTTCCTGCAAGTCCCTTTCTTTCTTAAAGCTTCAGGGAGGGGCTTACAAAAAGCACAGGCTATGGGTAAAATAGCTCTTACCAAGTGTAAACACTTTTTTTTACACCTTCCATAGAAAAACAGGAAGGAGTATTTCTCCCCCAGGCAGAAATAAGAGGATAGTTTCCTTCACTGCTTGAATTCCCAAACACAAATTACAGAATCAAGAGGAACAAGCAATCAGATGTACATTCCTATCCTCAGTTCATAGAACCATAAAACCCTTGGCTTATGTGTCTTCTAATTTATTTCAGCTATGTCTTAAGCAGGCACAATTGGCTAATAGACAATAAGAAAAGTAGCAGTAATTATTTCCTAGATTAAAACATTCTGGAAATGAAGACATTTTCCAGGAAGAGAGTCCAGAATTACCTCATTTGTTACCAAACTCTTTTTCTGTTATGAAAACAAGGGAGAGCAACCAAACTGTACTTCACACACCACAGGATGGCAGAAACTGCACCTGTACAGTGCTACTGCTGTACTAGTATTTCTACTGCAGACCTTTATTTGTGAGCTGGCATAACCCGCAGCAATAAAACATGGCTCTCAGCAGGAATGCAAGAGCCAAGGGTCATAAATACTCAGTGTGATAATGACATGTATAAATTCCTCCTCTTCACACAGGCAGGATCTCTACATCTCTAAAGCTTGTGCAGAGCACAGGTGAATGGCACTCTGCTGAAAGGCTAAATCAGTGCTCTTATGCTGGAAGAAGTGAAGCTTTCCCATCTGAATTGCCTGATATAGGTAAATGAGTCCTTAAGACGTGTTTTCATTGATTCAAGGCAGAGCTGAGCTGAGAACACCACAAGTTTCAGGAATTCATTAATCTTCCCATGATTCTCATCAATCTTAATGAGAACCACAAAACTTAATACACTGTTATCAACCTACAGGCTGACCATCGATTCTTTGCTAATTTCTTTGTTCTGTTGTTTTTTTTTTAACCAGTTTCTAAAATTAGAGGGAGGAAGAGAGGTTTTTAACACAAATATCGTATCAATGGAGCAGACAGAGCAGCTGCCATACCTGGGCACCCAATTACAGTTTTGTTGCAAAGGTTGGTCTAAAAATGGCTTTGCTTCCTGACTCAAATGCCATAAAAAATGACTGATTTCATCATTATGATTTTTTCTAGGTGGATGCAGCTGCAGTATTATAGACATTCCTATAAACTGTACAGGTTTTAGAAAAGGTATGAGCTAGCATATGTCTGGATGAAGCCTAAGGGTGGCAGCATCTAGCTTCAATTTAAGGTAGCCATTTTCTCCCCAAAGATTTATCTGTAAGCAATTGCATTGGCAACAATAGCAAAGAATGGAATCTATTTTTGGATGCAAAAGAGAAGGAATTCATTAAATTTTTCTTGTACATGTTAGAATAACAACTTGTTGTTTCAGTGGTGTTTCAGTGGCTTTTCTATTTTACAAATTGATCTAAAAAATTTTTTTGCATGAAGTTTACCATTCACTGAGAATAAAAATTACCAAAAAAAAAACCCCAAAACCAAACAAACAAAAAAACACACCAAAAAAAAAAACAACAAAACCCAAACAGAAAATATCCACATGGATGTTCTTCTAAACAAAACCAAAACAATAAAAAACCCCAACAAACAAACAAACAAAACCCAAACCCACAAAAGACAGTGTTTTCATGTGGTTAGGTAAACATCAGGAGACTACTGGACTCGTTACAAGTAGTCCTTTCTAATACCTTTCTAATGGGAGGAGAGGAAAAGCTGTACACTAAGGAAAAAACACATGTTGGGGCTGATGTATTCTCACTTTCTCAAAGCAACATGGATTAGTTTGTATGCCACTGCTAGAAAGCAAAAAGGAGTGGGCTGGAGCTCACACTTGAATAAATCCTGCCATCTCTGTCCTTGCCTCTGCAGAGCTAGTGTCAGCACAATGAAGACCTTGGGAAGAGTTGTTTTCAGAAGGCTATGCAGGGGTAAGGCTTGACTCTGCATCTGTTCCGAGTCACTGTGTCTGGAGCAGTAGTTGCAAAATGGCATATAAAGCAACAATAAAATTAGCAATATATAAATGGAGGCAATGGAGGCTGTAAAATTTAATGGTGGGAGATTAAACTATTTAAATGGCTTAGATGCTCATAATAGGTGAATATAAAAATTCCTTTGTGTTTTGCTACAACCTAGACTGTGTTACTGATACCATTTACATATTTATTTTTGCAGTGCAAGATGAAGTGTACTAGTGGGCTGTTGCCAGAGGCCTAAAGTCCCTTTAGCTAGAGAGCAAGGTGTATAGGGCCACCTTGGATCTTGCTCAGGGACTCCACAATCGTCTGGCCATGATCTCTACTATGGATATGGAAAAAGAGATGCCTCTGTGCTCATTCATTACTTGGACTTTTTGCAGAGCCTTTTGTAAAACTCCACAGGTAGTGTCCATGAAAGACACTGTGGTCTGAGCTGTTTCTGAGCAGCTAGACTGTAAGGATACCATGCATCAGGAGTAAAGATTACTTGGCTACAAACAGCTTGCAGGTACATACAACAGTATGCTGGAAAAAGGTTTTGTTTGATTTGGAAAAGAAAAAGAAAAAACAGAAATGCCTCTTTCTTCTCTAACCAGTACTTCTCACTCACATTAACAAAGAAAAATTGCTGCAGAAGCTGTACTCAGCTTCCATAATTAATCAGCTATAAATGGATAGATGTCACTCACTAGAGGGAATATCTGTGCAAATAAAGCAGAGCTGTAAACTTCTTTTGTGATACAACAGATGGGAAACATGGACTTCTAAGCAGAAAACCAAACACTGTAACTGATCACTAAAATATCCCTGCTGCAGATCACCAAAGAGTTTAGATACAGTATCTTTACACAAGGGGCTGAGCAAGAGAAGAGAATAACAGAAAAGAAGCACAACCTGACAGCCTTGATTTTGCTATGAAGTGTCACATGTAGTGAAGGTGACACCACCTTTGAAGTGGTCACAGAGCTCTCCAGAAGCATTTGTCCTTTGTCATGGATGCTGAGCGCTCACAGGAAAAATAAGAGATGTGGTTCTTTTCTTTTTTTCTCATGACAAACTATAAAGATTTAAAGTAATTGGAACAGATTGTATGTAACAGCTGGTCACAGATAGTTTATACAAGGCTAAGGCAATACAGCAGCAGTTTCTATCCTGGATCTTGGACTGAGAACGACAAACTAAGTTCTGCTCACAAGCATTGTAGGAAACAGCATCAGACTAATAAAAGATAACACGCAAATTGGCATGCAGAGAGAAATGAATGATAATTCACAGCTCAGCCCCTCACGGGTGGTTCTAGATGCAGCGATATACCCCAGTGAAGTGTAAATCCTATGCAAATAAAACCAATTATCAAAGCAGTGTGAATTCCAGGAAATAAATACCCTGGAAACCTATCACTGTTGTAAAATTCTGTCAACATCAAGATATGCTTAAAAGGGATGTTTTCAACATCTGATCTTTCCTTTTTTAGGAAATCTCTCTTCTAAGTGATGACATATGTCAGATAACAAGCAATAACTGCAGGAACAGTAGAATCTAAGAAGAATTTTGAAACCAGTTAACAAAAAATGTCAGATAAGTATGACAAATTTTGCTACTAGATTTGCTCCTATGGGATGGAATAGTGGAATAGTACTGTTCCCAAGCAGGAACCAATATGAGATCACACAGATATTCAAAAAGTTCCAAAATGAAGTCATTTATAGGTGAAGAAAAAAAAATGTACAAGATAAACTCCTAAATGATTGCCCCTAAATAGAAAATATACTTCTAAGATCACATCTTCCTGAAATGTACAAGCAAATCACATTTTGGCCAGAAACCACTTAGTTATTTTTTAATGAAAGAATGTAATAATTTTAAAGTTTAGGGGAGGAATAGAAAGCAGCCACAGTCTTGCATAAAAATATGACATTGATAACAATAATAGGTATCTCTCATTCAAAATGATTTCTAATGTCAACAATATGTAAGGAATTAGACTGGAGAGAAGGCAGCTCAAGCCAATGCAGTCCTAGCGAGCAACTGGCGCAAGTTTTATGAAACTTGATTTCAGAGCCACCTAGAGCCACCAGGTGGCAAAGCTAAAAAATATTCTAAACCATGTATCTAGGAAACCATTCTGTTGACATATAGGCAGCATCGCATAAACATAGGGGGAGATGTGAAAAACTAAATATCAGATTTGGGATTTATTCACAGATGATCTCAATGATGGGTAAGAACTTATAGCAACTTCAAAAAAGGCAGCTGTGTAAAAGAAAATGTCTAAAACATAGCATTTTCAGACAAGAAAGCAGAAAAGCTAATATACCATCAGGGAAATACTAAGAGTATCTACATTAAACAGCATATTCTATATGTGGAGGCAAGAGATGTTAAAAATGTCATCTTTCCTAAAAATAGAGCAAGAGCACTTGGAAGGAGAAAAGGTATTGTATGTGTCATTTATTCATTGTAATAGCCCAAATGCTGTTCTGTATGTAAAGTAAATATAGCACAAGGGTAATACGCATAATATTTGTTTAAAAGCGGACTCAAGACAGTTTCTACATATAAGATATAGGAAGAAACAACCTTTAACTGAAGTATAAAACAGAGAAGTAAGGTTTATAGGTTCCTGTTCTGCTCTTCTGATTTTACATTAGATTTCCTGCATAATATTAGCAAATAATACTTTTCCCCTTTGAACTCTGGTTTCCCTATGTATAACTTAGGTGTGACGATTGATAACAGATTTCAACACTTCCTAAAATCACAGAATGGTTTGGATTGGGAGGGACCTTAAACATCATCCAGTGCCAACCCCAAACCCATGGGCAGGACCACCTTCCGCTAGACCAGGTTGCTCCAAGCCCCACTCAACCTGGCCTTGAACACTTCCAAGGATGGGGCATCCACAGCTTCTCTGGGCAACCTGTCCCCGTGTCTCACCACCCTGACAGTGAAGAATTTCTTCCTAATATCTAACCTAAATCTCCCCTCTTTCAGTTTAAAGCCATTTCCCCCTTGTTCTGTCACTACATGCCCTTGTAAAAAGGCATGTAAAAATCTTGGGAATTCCACATATTCATAAACATATGTGTATATTAGCATATTTAAAAAAAATTGTAGTTATAATTGGTTGAATATAGAAATTACCTTAACTGTAACACTATTCAAATTAATTTCAGAGCAAGGATGCTCTACCAAACCTAACACTGTGGCTTTATTATAAATGATACTGCAACAAGCTGAGCAGTCTCAGAAGAAGTGGCTAAACAGGTTAGTATGTTAGACATAAGAGTTTTCGCTAAATCCAAAATGTAGCTTACCCACTCATTCTGCAGGTAAGCTTAAAAACCATGCAAGGCCTGTTTCTAAATATAAATCTCTTAATTTTTTTCAGAGCTATGGAGGGCTTTGGATGTGGTTTGCTTTTATGCTGAAGTCTGTGGGAGAGTCACAGTGTTGTTTGTGTAACCTCCTGCTGTTAGTGAGTAGCAAGTACCACATTTAATAACATCTTCTTCTCTGTATCAGGGAATCACAGCATGGCATTGAAGGTTGACCAGGAGAGTTTAATGCTGTTACATACTGGTGTAAAGGGTATCACATTCTTACCATTTCCCATTTGTTTTATAGTCTTTGTCCATTAGAATGAGACATAATGGTTTTATTGCCCCCTACAGCCTGTGAAAGACTATAAACTTTTAATAGACTTAATAAAAAGGAACTGTAAATGTCTCACTAGTCTGCTTTTAACAGGGCAGCACAAGGCTATTTTGTCTAATACCCTCACATTCATAATGCTGTAAATCTGGGCAGATTCAGAGAATCATTATCTCCACGTTAAACTCTGACATCAAATTCTCTGCTTATTCCCAGTGCTGTTTTCAGTGCTCTTCATGGTCTACTCCAGCACACACTGACATTTCATGACATTGCAACAGATCACTTAAAAAGTCCTGTCACTTTCAATGTGTTACCTGTCCACTTAGGCTTCTGTACCAAATGAATACAGTGCAACAAATGCCTAACCATTTTGATGAAGCCATTTACTGGGGAGAAGGAGCTCCCAAGTTAACTAAGTTAACTAAATCCCACCCAACTGTACACTGCTTGAAAAAATCATTTAATATCTCTGTATCCTAATTTCTGTCCTTATCAGGGTCTTGTCAGGTTCCCCAGCCTGCACACTTGCAGGGCAGTCCATGAAGAAGAAGAAAAGTTTATCACATACAGATACCTTGCTGTCTTGTAAAGAGCTAACAGCTGATCAGATATCAAGTGCTCAGGCAGAATTGCTAAGTTTTAACACAGACACACCAGTAAAACTTTCTTTCCAGTGTAGCAATAACTACCCCTCATAGGGGCACTGCCTTGGTTAGTAGCAGTCCCAGAACCTCAGGACATTCTTTTGAGGAAGAATAGAAAGCCACCAATCATCTCCCATGAATCTGTTTAAGAAAGTTACTCCATCATTGAGACAATGCCAATGAAAAACACAGACTGAGTGCACTTCAGCAGCTAAATACATGAGTTAAGTTTTCTCCAGAAAATAATTAGTAAATGATTCACAGCTAGCCACTGAAGGTGTGTCAGCATGAACAGGTGGAAATTTAGAATTTAATAAACTGTTAATTGAAAAAAATAAAATAAAGAAGAGTCCTCCAGTTTAACTTTCCCTCTGAAAATGAGAATGGAAAAATAATGAATTTAAAGGCAAGCCAGGCTCTTTCTACAGTTCTTAGCACTCTGAGAAAATACAATGAATATTTATTAATCCCATGTTCTTCTATTTGGGTTACACCGCACACAGTCTGAACCTGCCTGTTTTTTAACATGATACGGTCCCATGAAGGAGAAGGGTCTCTGTACCCTAGTGTGATTGGGGTCAAAGAAATTTGGTAACACATCACTGTCAAAACACTGAAGTCGAAAGTATTGGTGTCTTTCTATAGTATATTATTGACAAGGTATAGCCTGTTTTGGAAGAGAAAACTTTGAAGCTAAGAGAGATAGAGAAAGAAGCTCAGGATGTTGATGTTCAGCTCATGTTAACTACACAATAACTGCAGGAAACAAGGTGAGTAAAGGGAACAGAGGAACTGTATCTAAAATGCAGTTCAATGATGCAAACTTAGACAATATTGAGCTGTTGGAAGCTCAAGGTGCTATTCTTTGAGGTTCAACAGGATGAATGACAGCTTGGTTTTCTGCTGCTTTACACTTTCTGTAGTCATTTACTAGGCAATAAAATACAGACAACAGTGAAAATGCAAAAAATGCGATTTGACAGCATGTGGCATAATGCTTGTACAGGTATCTATGGTGACAGGAGGTGCCTGTGAGACTAATACCTCAATGAACTAGAATATAATTACTGCAGGCTTTTGAAAGCTAGAGAGCTCATTAGATTCCCGTCAATTCACCTGGCCAAAAGTATTATTCCTGTCTTACAGTCATGATCCAGAGAAAGGATGTGGTTTATTATAGATTATTTGAGGACTGTATGCTACAGTCAGAAATTAAATCATTGTCTTTTCAACCGTAGAAGTACCCCGATCTCTGTCTGCATAAGAAGACAGTAATACAAGGTTCAATATCAGCTGTAATTCTAGTTGTGTGTGGCAAGTTTCTCCTTCTAAAAGGGCAGCTTCATCATGACAAGAATTCTACTTCAGTCTGAAACACAACTAAAAGCATATGTTTTGGGCAAACAATTACATCAAAATATCCACTGCACCAAATTCCCTTCCTGTTCTGTGTCAGAAGTGGATCCCCATGGTTAAATTCACAGGCAAAGCACATCTAAAGAGAGAGACAAATCCGAGCTCTGACAACAGAGTAGATGATAAGGCGGAGTTAAGAAATCCATGGAAATACAACAGAAGTGTCTGGGAACGGAATGACATCTTTGAGAAGGATGCTAAACTAAAATGTACGTGCCAGCTGGTAAAATATTTCAAAGTATCAAATGTTTGAACGTCAGACTGATAAACTTTCTTCTTGAAGAAAACCAAACAGGACATAAAAATTAAAGGCTATCTATAGCAGAACCATCCCCTGTAAAGCACTCCTAAGTAACATACTCTGTGAAATTCCTGCACATGTGAAATCCGATGGGGTTTTGTGCATTTCATTTGCTTTTGAAGTTTACTGCACTTTCAGGACCACACACTGAATTGGACCATATAACTAAACAGCAGTGATTTAATTTTGCAAGGGTCAACTCTGTTTCCTGTTGTGGTTAAGCAAGATCTCTAAACCTTTTGAAATACACTGTTTTCATACATTTAATACATTGTATTACAGGGAACAACTGTAAATTTGTACCTATAGCTGTTATGTCACTGAAGTGCCTACTGACTGCACTTATTCTTGTTAAAACCAGTCTCATCAAGGTATGTGGAGAGGTGTCTAGAGCATGACAAGATCGTAAGAAAAAATCCATTTCTGTTTGTACACAGTGTACATGATAGAGAACATTGAACCATGGCTCAAGAAAACACATGAACTCCTGCTTCATTTTAAGGAATAACTTGTATCCTGCCAAGATTTTTTGGAATCCTGACTTCAGGACTTTTTATTGTTTTGTTTAATTCTTCTCCTCTCCACATATATCCTTAAACACAAACACAGGAAGCGGTGTTTTCTGTTTTCCACAAGAAAAGGTTTAGAGAGAAAGACAGCATCTTTTGCCAGACTGACTTACATAGCTAACAAAACCAGGTGAGCTACTAGGTTCAAACCCCTTTCTTCATGTGATCTAGAAGAAAGCCGAAAATGGCTTCATATGCTTGAAGTGATTCTGCTTCTCTAATCTCTTGTCAGTTCATCTAACAAAGAGATATCTCCTGTCCCTACAGATCTCATTTCATGTAAATCCAAAGACCCCCACAGTCACAACATTGTTTCTCTATAGCACGCTCGTTATCAAGCTGCTGTAAAACAGCAGGAATCTATGAATCATATTTGCATTTAGTAATCTGAAGTAAGGAATCATGCCTCACTTACCGCCTCCACTTCTGCCGGGTCATACCAGACATTAATGTATGGATGCTGTAAGGCTTCATCTACTGATATTCTCTTGGCTGGATCAATGACTAGCATCTTTGATAAAAGGTCCCTGGCTTGGCTGGCTAGAACAACGAAATCAGATAAACACAGTATTAGTACAAAACAATCACTGCCTACAGTGAAGGGTCAATTGGGTTAGGAAAGTAACAATGACACAACGCATTAGAGGCAATAATGTCAAGCCTGCAGCCTGGGATCAATACATAATTGTATAGAAGTACCTAGTAACTGCTTAAGTTTTGTTTGTCCCACATAACAAAGTTTAAATCAGTGGGATACATCATCCTCCATTACTGAAATGCACAGCCTTAAATATACCTTTGTATTTTATGTTATTTACCTGATAATGTAGCCCATTGTGCCTGTCAGGACACAGGCTCATCCTTCTATTACCCAAATTGTTTCTACCATTTAGAGTTTGCAACAAATATAAACTCATGTGAAAAAATTACAACAACGTATATTTCTAGTGTTACTATCAACATAATATTCCAAGCTCTTCCATGCTCAAGATTATTTCTTGTGTCAATGAAAAAGAAAATGAAGGAAAAAAAGAGATGTAAGTGCATAAATATTATTAGGCTGAGTAAAAGTAATATCTAATTAAAACATTAACATTACACTCTGGTGAAATACTTAGGTAGGGCATGGATGATACAGTGGCACACAAGCAGATTTTTTGTAATACACTGGTTTATATTCTGTGACTATATCTTGAAAACTGGCATCCAGTATGCTCAAATGCACGTGCTTACTGTATCCAAAAGATAACAGCACTGTTTAACAGCAATTTCTAGTCATTAGCTCCAAATCCAAGAAAATCCCATTATTCAATTGTGTTGTAGTAAGCATATAAAATTCTGTGTATCCAAAAGCATCTACTCAGACCTTTCAGTTCCAGAGCCAAGACAGCAGTCTTACTATGAAACAGTTGTTAATTGAAAGAGTATTCTAAATAATGTAATGACATGCAAATTGCAAGCAACTGAAAACCTTTACATGCCACAGTAGTAAGAGGCCCCAAATATTCAAGTGGTGCAGAACTGGTACACAGTACAAGTTTGCAGGGTGCCAGAGCTGTGATAAGAAATCCTTTCTATACTAAACACACATTCATCTCTTTCTAGTTAAGGTCGATCCCCTGTTCAGGTAAAACAAGACTTCAATATATGATTAAAACCACTGCAACTTATATTTTACAGGGGTATATCTCATCACACTGAAAATAAGTTGGTGCTCTAATTCACATATACAAACAGACTCACAGCATTTTTCTAAAGAAATCCACCAATAGCAGACATTAAACCCCAGTTACATGGCTGATAATTGCTAATATCTTTTTATTGCCTAGTAAAGGTAGAGCCATGAGGCAGGAATCTGGCTGAACTGATAATTTTTACCTAAAAAAAAAAAAAAGTGCAAGCACTAACATCTTTCAATGAAGTTCTAATGTTTCTTTGCTTGACAAGTTTAAGAATAAGAGTATAGGAACACCTCAGATTCTCATGGTCAAGCAGAATGGCCATAGGGGTATGCTCAACGCATCAGTGATAATGTATGTTCCCTTGGCTGGCTAAGCACTGGGGCCTCCAAAAATCATTTCTAAAAGCTGCCTCTCAGCTGAACAAAACCCATGCAGATATTTGTCTCTGCAACTAACTCCATTAAAAGCAAATGAAACTAGAGAGAAGGAAAAGTGACCAAAAATCCCCACTTCATCGCACTGTAGCTTTTGACATCTGAACTGCATCTCTTTGTCATACATACCTTTGAGTTTGTTGTGTTCTGAGTCAGCTGGGAAGAGAGAGTCTGGAAAAAGTTTGGGGAAAGTGAGGCCAGCATACTTGGGTCTGTTCTCAACATAGTTCCGTACTGTTGGCTGCAGCTTCTTCATGAATTCTGGACAGGGTGTTCCCAGCTGCTCAATAACTTTATTCCACTGATCAATATCTGAACATCCATAGTTAAGGAAGACAAAACACAACCCCCTATGTAGTCTCCTGGCACTTCTATTTGAGTGTTCTTTGGGAATCCTCAGAGCTATTTCACTACTTTCATAACATCTTTACAGTCACTATCTTTTTTCATCATCATGTCTCCAGGTCCTATGGCGTCCAAAGGGCAAAACTCTTTTTCACAATTGTACCTACCTGAAGGAAATGTGTACTCCTAAAACCATCACCACCATAGGAAAATACTCAGCTTCCCCTTTGAGTCAGCGTTTCTTATAATTTTTACTTTTAGTTGCAACCCAGTGACTTGCAAACCCTTTTATTAGATGCAAGTAATTGCCTCTATGTCACTCTGGCCACATGGGCACAGCAAGAAAGAATGACACGTTCCCCTGTCTCCTATATTCAGTCTATGGGGACTGAGAGACTAAGCTGGTTCAAAGGAGTTCTGCACATGACGTAAGTCACCCTCAATTTGTCTGCTTTATGCTTGTATTTTCACTCTCTCCAATAACCTTATTATTGTTAATTTTGCTAAACCCACCTAATCAGCAACCCCTCAAAAAGCAATTTGTTTGATTTTTATGAGAATGCACTAGGATTAATTTTCTATAGACAAATGATGCCTCAGGTATAGAGAGATGTTTCCCTTCAACTGCAAATGTGATGGCTGTACTGCTGAACAATTACTGACTAATAAGAAACAGGCTTTCAGGCTTAAAAAAAGAAACGGTAATACAGCAATTTGTACTGAGTTGTTTTGTTTCATTTTGGTGTTCAGGTTTTTTTTTAGCTTCCTTCACCATTGGGCACCTGATAGGTGTTATGTAGCTCTTCCAGCCATGCTCAGAGTAAGCCTTACTGCATCAAAGAAAAAAAAATATTATTAAGCAAATATGTATAAAATCAGTACCATCTCTATGTCACACTAACTTGCAGTGGTAAGAATCTGATGACAACATAAAAAAAAAAAAAAAAGAAGAGTGCATACAGCCATGGGTGCATTGATGTTAAGAACTGTGATGAAATGAAGCTTCATTAAGAACATTTTGGAAATAAAATATTTTTGAAAGACAAACATCAAAGCATTTCAGCACAGAGTTTTTTAAAATTATTATGAGCAGTTATTGTCATAAGCAGCATTAGTATTTGGGAAATTCCTCCACACTTGACACAGTTCCTCACAATCTGGGAGAGAAATTAGTTCTTCAGAATGAAGAAGGGGGGGGGGGGGGGGGGGGGGATGCAAATCCCATCTCTTTGGTGCAGAGGCAATTTCAGATTTAAAAAAAAGTGTTTTAGATTAGGGAACTGGAAATGGCATTTTCACAAACCTTGAAAATTCAAGACAGACTTAACTTGGGTTCACCTGAACTGCTTTATTTTAACAAAAATCAAATAATTAATTTAAAATTTGCAGCTTTGCTTATCAATGTGTTTAGAGGAATGCTGAAAGAGTGTCTTGCATGGTTTTAATTTCAACTGAAAAAGGTTGCTAGAAATAGCAATGGTCTGTAAAGATTTTTTTTTAATATCTTTAATTTTAAATCTAATCAAAGATTTATTATTCCCTCAGTCCCTCGCACACACGGACTCCATAGGTTGTATTTATTTTGTATTGTCTATGAAAAGCATCTTTTTCTCAACAGAAAACTAAGGAACTGCAACAACAAATTTATCCAAGACTCAAACCTTGAATTAAACAGTTTATGCAAGAATAAAGTGGTTTGACATTTTAAACCTGTATTCAGCTTGACACACCTCACTGTTTGCTGGCTGGACTATTTCAGAAGCAGGTCTTTCTGAGGAACTTGAAAACAGAGAATGCGTAAATGCTTTACAAACAAGAACAGAGAATACATAAATGAAGTTGCAGTTAGTTGTGCCTAGAGAAGATAAATGGGTGAGAAAGCCAAGGCATAAAAGCATCACTGGGAACATTACCTGTGCAGGTTGAGTGAAGGCCATTTGATAAACAGGGAGGACCAAATAGACTTGCTTCAGAGCAGACATCGGAAGCTTATGCTTGTGCAGAGCAGGTTAACCATCTCTTAGGCATTTAATGAGGGCCAAAAAGAGGGAGATCTTGGGGATTATAGAATGTTGCTGGAGTTGGACATGTTGAGAGGGAAGATGTAACAAGATGCTCTGAATGTGTGTGATAAGGGAAAAAGAGTTAAAAAAGAATAAGACCTGTGTGGTAGGAACCAGTGTCAATAGCGAGAAGGAGAACCCTCAGAGCACAGGTCAGTGCCTGCTGGACACATTTCTTGAGAAAGGATCTGAGTAAGAGACAACAGACAAGCAAGCTACCACCCACAACTGGAAAATTTTAAGTGATGGAAGAAGCTTCATGAGTCATCAGTGCAAACATGACAGCCAAAGCCAATGGAGATGGCAGAGACGCCATGTTCCACTTCTTGACTTGCCTTGATTTGGAGGACAGCACTGGGGCTTTTGCAGGCCTGGCTTGTTCTAGTAACAGGAACAGCAAAAACTATGCACAGTGAAAGCAGGTGGAGACATACCACTTTTCAGCCAGATAGACATACACATTCTCTCTCTAGTATTGTTTCTCCACTTACCTAGGCCTTACAAGCATTGGATCATATTCTGAGGTCCAACACGTGAAAGCATGCAAGAATGTAATAATGTCCATGCTAAATACAGGTCTGACTCCATTTCATTGTTATGTTTTATACAGTCACTGGTTGTAACACATCTGATAGTGAGAGGTTGTATTGATCATGGTATGAGATTTAAAAAAAAGTTGTTTAGAAAAAAATCTGAGGTCTTGAACTGAAGCAAAGAGAAGCACCTTTTTTTTTAGCTGGCAGTCTGAATTAACTTCCACAGTTCTGAATAAAACAAATGTCACTGCAGAACAGCCCTAATGTCAGTCAAAACCCACTCTAGGTTACGTTAGCCAATAAGTGATTGTGACTATAGACGTTATTTGCACACCAACTGAAAAATTGGTACTATGAGTTAATGATCATGTGACTCCGACAGAAATTTCCCAGGCCAAAAAAAGGTTAAACTATATTTGACTGAAAGGAAACCTTAAACTTCTGCAAACAAAAGACCCCGTTTTAACCCTTAAAGTGAAGCAAATGTTGGTCAGACTGGAAGTTGGAAAGAATTCCAGCTGAAAACTCCGGAATATAATTAAATGTCTGCTTTAAAGCTATTTGAATCACATTATCTGTCCATTGCTCCAAACAGGATCAAGGAAAATGTGTCAACTATACACTGTAGCATCTATATTACTTAAGACAGAAGAAGGGGTCTAACCTGGATTTGTTAGTTTGTCCCTGACGCTAATACTGTGGCATTTTTAGTAACATTAATGTAGCCATACAAAGTTCCATGTAAGAAACTATTTAACAAAATAGTGCTGAAATAGTTCTAAAATCATTGAGTGAGGTTCTCTGGTTGCCTCAAGGTTCCAAACCACCTTTTCCATTTGCAGTCTAATATTGTCTTAAGGATTGTTCTCCTTTGTTTTCTAAATGCTTGGTTATTTACATGGAAAACAATCAGAATCTGAACTTTAGATCAAGAGACATATTTTCCTAAGCAAATGCACAATTTTTTTAATGGGAAACCAGTATTTTGAATGCACAATGGAGTATTTCTATTGGAAAAAAAAAAGAGATTTCACAGTGAAGTCATCTGTTTAGAGGTACAGGCTGAAAGTTTACCATTATTTTTGTTTCTGCTCTCATTGCATCAATACATACATTGAATCAATGTATGTCAGAAGTGTGAAGTAAGGACCAGTTTTCTTCCTTCAGTTGGCTTGCAGTCTTCAGTTAAATTTATGCAAATATTCAAACAACTAAGGAAATGGAGCTTGTCTATAAGGGAAAAGTTCTAATACTTCTCTGCCTCAATCAGAAATATTAAAAATATTTCTATATTTGCATAAATTCATAGTTTGTGATTAAAAAATGAAATTTAGATGACAAATTATTGTCTTAACCTATTTATGTTGAAGAGGAAGCTTTCTAATTACTCTTGCTCCTTCTACACATAAATACATCCTTAAGTATGCTTCTCTCAAGTTCTTATGGCTCATAGTACCAGCTGATGGAGTTATGCAGCTGTCCAACTCCATGACTTGTCTGAAAATAGAATCTTGTTTACAGAAATGCTAAGCATTTTCTATGCAGATTTAAGCAAGAAGGTGTCATGAGGTCATCAATCCCAGCAGGCTGGGTCTGCTTATACAACTTTCTGACTGGTTTTCAGCTGCACAGACAGACATAGGGGCCAGAAGTGCCGAACTCTTGACAGTGGCTGTTCAGCAGCAGGAGAGAGGTGGTGGTGGTGAATGGATTTGGAGAAAAAAAAGCAATGGCATCATTTTCTGTTCACAGGCATGTCACTCATGGAACAGCAGAAGAAAAGTGGAGTGGTACATTAAACATAGTGCAAATTTAGCAATGTATTATAAATACAAATGAAGAATGTGAACTCAATTACAGAGCAAGCCCAAACAGATCAGCAGCTGGCAATGCCAAATTCTGTGGGGTTTTTGCAATAATAAGCAGCACAAAATGGTTTAATTATAGAGGCTTTGTGTGATTTCTTTTCAAGAAGTACACAGCTGCGCCAAAGAAACCAGTTTTTAAAGAGCTATAAAGACACACTCAATTCTTTTTGTACTTACTTGGGGATTTCTTTAAATGATATCTTGCAACATGTCTATTAATGTAAAAACAGTTCCAACTACAACACTGAACTATGCTAACGCGCACTCTTAAATTGCTCACTCCACACTCATAGGAAACACCAGCACAGCCTGAACCAAATCTTCCTGGAGCACAAATAGGTGCTAATGACCTACATTAACACATAGAAGCGAAAGGTTCACTTTCATATATGCAGATGAGATGTGCTCCACATCACGTGAGAACACATGGGAATTTTAGCGTTCAAGTATGAATATGCTCATCCAACATTTTTGACAATATATGAATCAGAATCTTAATAGACAAGACTGTAAAAATATTAATGATATCATTGCCTACTTAAATTTCTTTCATGTTCTTCAGATATTACTTTTTTTCACATTTTAATCAAAACATTGAACCCTTGAAAGTGTGAACGAGGACAAAAGTGAAGTGCTAAACTGAATTGGTATGCATATAGGTACACACACACGTATACATAATGCATATGCACGCACATACAGAGAAAGTTACATAAAAATGAATAATGCCTGGAAACTCCTCCACCATCTAAGCACAGAGTTAAAATCAGAAGGAAAACTTGTACACAGGTCATCTCCGTTTCTCATCTGTGTAATCCTATGCACCAGGAATTGCTGGGGTTAGACCAAGCGTGCATAGAATATAGTTGCTGTTGCGCACAAGAAGAAACCACTTTCACAATCTGATAAATAATAGGGTATATGTTGAGGTTTAATAAAGCGTCAGATAAAGCAGAAATTATGGCTGCCTCAGTCCTGAATGCAGAATGGTCTCAAAGGAAAACTTACATATACCTAGTCTGCTTGGATCACTTGTCCACTGTTTTAATGTATTTACCTGTAAGTTGCTTTTTGTTGGTGTCAAAAACAGTCTGCTTTCACACAATGACTACATGTACATAAATAAAGGATGACAGACTGAAGCCTACTACAACAGTTTCCAAGGAAACTCCTAGCCTTTTAAGTCATCAATTTGGTACAAAATTGAGTGATAATTTTAGTCTTGGGAAGCAGAAGTTGTCCCCAAACTGAGGACATTTCCTTCTTTCCTTCCTCAATATCACTTGCAGAGCAAACAAGCAAACAAATAAGTATTTCTGAAAGTCACGTCTGAGTTATTCATACCTTCTTCTCAAAACGCAGAACCTCTTATTCACCATCCTGGTGTAAACAGTAACTTGCTCCTACCACGCTACACCCTGTACTTACAGTGTCATCAATGAAATACCCTCCTCCCCTCCCTGACAAATTAATGAAGAGACATTTATAACAACACAACTAAAACCAGAAGTGGTCACTGGCTCCAGAAAGTGATTCTGATGAACCATGTAGGATGATGGTTTTCATCTCCTTACACTGCGGCTTCCACCTAAGGCTTTTAGTGGAAGGCAGTAACAGTTTATTGACATTTTGGTTTGCAGGGATTTTGCAGCGGGACTTAACGCAGCTCTTTGGATAGAGTACAGATGTATGTCAGCACTAGTCTAGCAGGAAGGGTTTGGAAGCACCTACTGAGGCCAAAATGGCTGCTAGGAAGGATACGATCAGTGCCAGGAAACAACACAGCACCTTTAATCATTTCTCCCATGATGCACCCTACTGACCACATGTCAACTGAAAACAAAAATGAAATGAGGGTAAACAAGAAAACAGGAACAGAACAACAAATAAATGAGAAGATTTATCCAATCATGCTATAGCACAGAGCCTGCAGCCCACGCTGCAGACACAGACTTGCCTTTCACTCTCTGCAAATGCTTTTCTGCTTGAACGTACATGTTTTGTGACAACTTAGCAGGTCTGAGAAAAACCAACTCCAGCAGCTTTCAATTATGCCAATGTGGATGAAAGACAATACTATTAAATACAGAAAACCAAGTGAGACCCACGGCTGGCTACTGTGTCATAACACAACTTTGTGATTAATATTTACCAATTATTTTTTTCTTTTTAAAGTTTTCATTTGTATTCAGTACCTAGGTTTATGCTGCTTGGTATTGTAAATGAATGCTGGTCTCTGTATTCAATGAGGACATGCAAATTGCTTTCCCTTTATCCTTTCAGTTATCAGAGATCCATGCATATTTTCACAAGCTGAACTGCCAGAAGCCACAAAAGGAACTTGGTACTTGTGAAGACATATCCACGTCTTATTCAGGGGTCTGAATAGAATTTGTTGAGATTATATGACTCCAATAATGCTTGCTTTAGAACCTGCTGGCTCACTTCCACTGAATCTCAGTGGAGCCAGCAGTCCATAATAGGGGTTTTGAGCATCAACTAAGATTTCCATTTACTGTGATAGAAAATGGTGATTTTTAAATAGGACAGTTGAGACACAGAAGCACTAAGCTGTATCTTCTGCACTGCAGTCAAAGCAAACTGGGGAACTATTTGCCTTGTACAGAGAAGAGCAGTTCAGCTGGGTCAAACAAAGCTAACCACGATTTACATTGGGACACAAGATGAAAATCAGGCTCCTTATATCCAGTACGGGATTAAGGTGGCATTTTCCCCCATGTCAATACCATGAAACCACATTACCTCTGCTATCCTTGCTCTATGATAAGCCATAGGGCATGGAAGCAAGAAAAGGGACAGACTGGTTTCTCAGGGCCAGAAACTGTGGGAAAAAAAATGAAAGTGGCATGCTGCTTGATTAAATTTACTCTTACAATTTCATATTGAGCAACAGTTTAAAGTGGATTTGACTTTGAAGGCAAATGTTCTATCTGTGCAGATCTTTACATGCTTCGGTCTAAGGCTCCCTGTTGCTTTCTTTAGCATATGAAAAGGGTTCATCACTACAAAATAAATAAATCAATAAACAAACAAAAAAAACCCAAATAAATTAAAGGCTACTTGTTTAGAAGCAAGAAGCAAACCTAGAGATGCAAATTATTGCTGCTTTCATCACAAGCTAAATGGCATGCAATGTATCAGGAAAAGATAGAGCAAGCAGTTGTTTGTTCATCTGTCATTATTCCTTTATATTTTCTGAGGCTTTCTTCTGACATTACTGCTCTATGCTGTGTTCAAGAGCACACACACAGAAGTTGAAGTAGTGACTTACTAAACCATAAACTGTGTAAAGAAGAGATGATTATTGTCCTCTACTCCTGAGGTTTTGGGAAGGAAGCTCTTTAAAAATGTCTAAATCAGGAGCAACATTTGAATATAACCGGCAACTGAAGAGAGAAAAAAAGTGCATTCTTGGCTGCTGCCTCTTTTTCCTCTCCTGAGCCAATTAGAAATAAGTCAAATTGGGACCCAGAGTTTCACTTCACATTTAAGAAAGCTAGTTATTTGAAGGTTATAGGAGTTTCGGCATATAGAGCAGCAGCAGCAGCTGTCAGAAGCCCCAGTTAAGGCACTGAGACTCATGCAAAGTTCCGTAAGGACTGTACTACAGAGACCTAAGCCTCAATTCTCAGTTTCATTTAGTCCAACATAAATCCAGATGTAGTCCCAGTGATTTCAGTTGTACAAGCTTCAGAGAAACAAACAAACCACAATGTCTAAACATCTGCGCTCAGCTCCAAAGCACTGAAAAGCTACATTTGGTTCAAGATTTTTTCCAAATACAAAATAGTCAAAAAGGCTGGCAATGCTCCACCAACACATGGAATATTCCTAAACTTTAATCAAATCCAGGCTAATTTACAGTCACAGAGACCTCTGCATGACTTTAGGTAAAATTTCACTTTAGCAACTATTTGCCTTGTTTTAGAATCACATGAAATAGTGTTAAGGAATTAAACCTACAACTTTCCACAATGCTCTGAAGTGAAATTGTTGAGATTTGCATAGCCCTTGGTAAGAAGCTCCTTCTCCATACCCATGTCCTGGATTACAAGAAGTGGGGGATTTTCAATGTGTCGAAAACCTCTGCAAACCTGATTATTGAACAGAGCTCCTCTGAAATGCATTCTTGAGTGTGTGTGTATACTTCAAAATACAAGTAAGTTTTCCAAGGACACCAAATGTCTCCCTACCATAGCCATCTTGAATAAAAGTCCACCATAAACCACATGCAAGTGTTTTCCTCAACAGAGAAAATATTTCACTTGTACAGAAACTTTTCACCTCTGGCCCACCTGCTGGTTCTAAGTCCACATCAAACAGTTAGGAAACATCCTCTTCAGTGACTGTATCAGGGCTGTTTTACAAAACATTTGGAGAATGAATCTGCCCTCCACAGGAAAATTCAAAATCTCTCCAGGAACTTGAACAGAGTTTGAAGAAGCTGAACACACGTGCATGCTCCCCACTCTCCAAACTTTCTGTGTCATGGGAAAAGCCTGGTCTGGCTGTTGACATAGCCCTTCACAGTTAAGGTGACCAGAAGAGATGGTGAGAAGGGAGAGCTGGAATAGAAGAGCATTAATGAAGACATCTATTCCTCTTTGTGCTTTAGTCTCATGTACGTCCTGTCCCAAACAAGTGCTTGGTCATCATTCCGGGTTTCAGATTTCCTTCAGAAAAGGTGCAAAAGGATCAGGAACTGCAGAACTAGCCAAAGATGTTTCTATCTAAAAGGATCTGAGCTAACCTTCTAGGACACCTCCCCTGTAACTTAGCTGTGGATACAATTTCCTTTCCTGTTTCTTCAGAAGGCTGCTCCTACCATGCTGAGTGAATTTGTAAAAGAATGGGTGTCACTGTGATACTGGACACCATAGCTTGTTTCCTTTCTCATTTCTTCGTAATGGTCCTGCATTTTCCTCCCGCCAAAATGTAGGTTCTCAGGGACTTGACAAAACAAAATGAAAGGGACCTCTTAAGGGGGATCTGCAACTGGCATTGCTAAAACTGCTACTGAGATCGCTTGTTAGACCTGCACTCAGTGAGCTCTGGTTTTCATTCAATGAAAATCATGACATTTAAATGAAAATTCATGAAATACATGCCACGGGAAACTCTGGAGACCAGAGATGCACGTGAAACGAAATGAGCTTTGCTACCTTTTCCAACCTCATGGGCTAGTTCACGCTTTCTCTCTCTGCCCAGAGCATTAGTAGGAATGCCAAGATTCATACTTGTCATGGCTCCTGTTTTAGTGATGCAGAAATTGCTCCTCTGCAAGATGGAAAGAGATGATCATGTCTTCAAAACTAACTTGGGAAAACTATGACAGATGTATTTCTGAAGCAAACCATGATACCGGATTTTATTTGTGTTACAGTAAGCCAAAATGTTTAGCACACCATGCTGTTTCCTCATGGCTGAGGTGCAAGCTCCAGTAAAACATCAAGGCAACTGAGCATGCCTGTCACAAGGCAGTGAGCTTCTCTTTCCAAATCCTTCTAACACAGAAAGACACCAAATCCTTCTAAAATAGAAAGATACCTTTCTATTCTAAAATAGAAAAGGTAGGACTTCTGTTTACCTCCCTCTCTGTTGCTGAGTGCTCCTGCAGATCTGCAGCAAGGTCTGCTTTGAGGAACCATTTCTAGGCCCTTACTTGAATTTTCAGGAAGAAAAACACAGCAGTCTGTATTGGACACTGTACCCTGTTTTTACAGGTTTTTCTGTTGTTTCTATGCAATAAAAAAGGACATATAGTTTACAAAAATACTTGGTAATTCTCAATGATACAAGGGTGAAGATCCCTTTTCTCACAAGTTCTAGATAGCACAGCTACAAAGGCTTCAGATTTCCAGTGCCAAGGAAAGTTTGCAATATGTAGTGCTCCTAATGACAATTGTGAAGGTGGCTCAAATACCTGAAAAAGATTAAAAGCCTCCCAAACCCATCAAACTCTTCCCTCTCTCAATTCTGTCTAAATCACGGCAAACTCTCAGTTTTGTGACATTCCAATCTCAGGACCTCACTGAGATACCAAAACCCTTCTCTTCATACTTGTATTTATTATATGTATGGATTTCAATGTGTTTTAACAAGTGCTCAGGACAGTACCAGCTCAATCCATTAAGATTTCCTGAGAAAAATCTTTCCTTTCTAGTTTGAAAAACACCCTCCACATGATGTCATTTAACCCTTAAAATTTTCAGTAACAGGGTTCCAAAGTGTTTGAATACTGTATTATTGACTTCTAATTTACTATCTGCAACAGAAGCTGCAAAACACTGTAGAGTACAGCTACTCTCCTGACAGACTCTAGATGGAAATAAAAGGTAATTGCCACAATTTTACAAGTGTGATGATTCAAACCAATGTATTAATTTCTCTCTCTTTTCTTTATAAACTTTCCACAAGTTCCAGACTGATATGCATGTGCTTTCTTATGACACAGTGAAGCCAGCACTCTCTGAGATTCAGAGTAGCAGATGCTCAACTTCATTTGGCAAAGACAGAACTGACCTGTAGTAGAAAGGCCTGTAGACCCTGGCTCACCTGGAAAAATGCAAAAGGATGTCAGAATTGTATGCAAATTTATGCTCTTCCTCAGATTTTGGCTCTTATGTTGCTGTCCCAAAAAACTATTGTTTTTCCTTGGAAAGTCATGCTCCACTGTCCCTTTCAGAACAGCAGAGCTTGCAGAGGGACTGGAAGGGATGCCATACGATATTAAAAGGCACAAGTATATTAAGAAAAGGCCATGGGAATCCTGAGGTGCAAGCTCAAGAATGAGTGGAGGCACCCATATTCTTCCTCATCACCATCATCTTTTGAATATAACTATATAAATACCATTGCAGTGAAAAATACCTATGGGGAAATTTGCCAAGGAATGTTAAACACACTACACTGCATCTAGCAGATAGTAACATTTAAAGCATGTCTTGCAGATGCTGCAGTTGGCTAGCTTCAGAGCTCCTTTTAGCTTAATTTAAATTTTGACTTTGAAATATGTCTTGCCAGTTCTCAAACAGTATTCAAGCACACTCATTTCACCTGTTCCAGGAGGAATCCCACAGGTAAACTCTCCTGCTACAGTACAAACAGATAAGTATATCATTTAAGTATACTTGTATATTTTCATATCTGATGATATATGATTTTGAGTGTGTTCCTGTCCTCTACTTTGATCCCAACCAAACACTACAAGCTCTTGACAAAAGACTTCAGTACTACTTATTTTATCTACAAGTTTTAAATTCTCTGCTCAACTGTACCAGTGAAACTCAGTCCAAATTAGTGCAGCTGCCATCAAGCAAAACCTGATTAATAGAATAAAAAGGAGGAAAAACAAAACCCAGAATACATTTGAGACCATCCAATTTTCGCTAGTGCCTGAAAAGGCAATTAACTGAGTGGCTGAAATTCATATGAGGCAGCAGTAAGTGTAGCACATGTCTACACCTCAGTGTTAGGCCACTTTTGAAATTGCGTGTTCAGGCCCATCCTGAAAATCTTTAAGGTGAATGTTGGGAAAAGAGCAATGTATCATCTTCACTGTAGCAGCTGGAATGCATTCCAAATGCCATGCAGATCGCAGACAGCAATGCGGCTCTTATACTAAGTAAAAATCACACTATAAACCGTTGGAGTATACAGATCTGAATTAAAAAAGAAAGATTGGCAACAGCCAAATCCTCTTCCTAGCTATGCTGAAGTCTCTTTGAAACAGACCTTGGCTCAGATGAGTAAACGTCCGCCAATAAAATAATCAGAATTCAAAATCTTGCTGTATTCTCAGAGAAATCCTGAGTCCAAAACCAAATACCATGTGCCTAGGGTGGAATCAAAATCCAGACTTATCCCTCATTGTCATCATAGGCAACAGAAATTTCAGCAGCAGGCTAAGGCATACCAGCTGATCTAGCCTGGAGAGCCAGGACAGCCATTCTTAATAGTCTCTTTTAAAAAATCCTGATGCTTATCGTTGTTTTTGTTTTTTTTTCAAAGACAAAACAAGCCTTAAGAAAATACTACTGGGGACATGAAAAATAACAGACTGCACTAAATAAAAGTGCAGATGGTTTATTATATCAGTTTAAGAAAATCCACAACATGCACTCAATATACTAGGATTATATGCACTAATAATTGCAAATGATATTTCAAATGCAAAGAGATATTCTGCTAATGAGTGGTGGAAAGGCAACACCTTTTTTGAAAGACTTTGTTGAGACAAAATCTTTTTCCTAAGGCAAGCAATACAGCAAAACACAACAAAATCCTAATCTCACCTCCTAATACATCTCCTAATACATCTCCTAATCCCACCAGTCTCAAAGACAGCTGGCGGAAAAAAGAATTTTTGACAATCTGGCCACAGAAAACATTAACTTCCTCTGTTGATACTGACTTCCCTTCATAATCATTTTTGAATGTCCATATATACATAGAGCCAGTTTGGATTTTTTTGCTCTTGCTATCCTAATGGCATTTTCTATTTTGGCTGTCTTAGACTCTGAGCTCTTTGCAGTAGGAATTTTCTATGCTCACCATTGTAACCCAGGCCTAGCCAAATTTAAGACACTTGCCTGTTATCAGAATGATTTCTGTGACTAAGTCACTGTTTCCCCTTTGATCTCTTGAAGAACTCACACATGAACTTGCTAGAGTACCATCCTTTACATGCCTCCCCAGTACTTAAGAGAGCTGCTCTTTTCTTTATTTCCCCATTAAGTCATATATGCCTGTAGGACATCATTGTGTCCTCAACACCTCAGATCTAATAAATAAATCTCACTTTAAAGCATTCAGACCATTGTAAGTTTTTCCTTCTCTTAGACAAAAAAATACCAGAAATACATTTCTAGTCCTTACATTGAAACCTCATGAGATTTTGAAGATATTATTAGCTAGAGCTGAGCACAGCTTTAGGGAATGTCCTGGAGTTTTCCAACATATTTCCAATGACATCCAAGAGTTTGGGCAGGTTTTAGCTGCTCACACTCTTTCTGATTTAACTGAGACAAAAGTGGCGTATGGATTGAAGGAATACTGAGCAAGGAGTTCAGACGTGGACTACAGAAGCTTACCAGAACTCCTCAGGAAAGTTTTAGTCTGTAAATCCACCTGCAAATTTATCAGAAGGTGCATATCTTCTCATGAGGGTCTGATTTTAGACAAAGAAGTCTCCCTGACAGCATTTTGAAACGTCTGCTCTAGGTGAGTAACAAGGAACAAAGGTACCTGCTGTGCAACTTCTACCCAGCACTCTCCAGGAGACTGGAGGGTGTTATTTTTCGGAGAACCAGCTAGCTCATCACAAACTATCATTCAGCACTTGAATGGACCGGTCCTCTAGCCCTGACATATCTCAAGTACCTTGCTAGGTCAATTACATTAAATGCATCAACATTATTGACAGAGCAATAATTTTCAATTTTTGTTTGGCTTTTTTTTTTTTCCAGTGAAAATAGCAGTTAACAGAACATGTGCTCAGAGAACATTTTAATAAAGCTAACAAACATACACATTTTTTTTAAAATGCGTAATTTCCATTAATACCAACCAGGACAGTTATCATTTACTAGTATCTGTAGTCTATACAGATTTCAGAGATTTCTTATAGTAACTTAGAGAAAGTTCCTTATTTATGTGAGATTATCTGAAATTAATATTCTCCATGTTTTAATTTCCATGGAGACTTTGAAATTGAAATTTTATTTCAAGTTGGCAGCACCAAGTGCCATGATAACTCAGTGGGATGGTTTAGTCAATCATAATTCCTTAAATTTTTTCTTTTCATAAAGCTTGACAGCAGCTGTGCAATTTTTCTTGGATGTAGACTGTACCGTACATGAATGTTCTTACTTCAGGCTAGAAATGAGTAAGCTACACTGCAATGCCACATACACTGTATTGTAGGGTGCGGGATTTCCAATGATTTAAAAAGTAGGACTATCCCAGAGTTTACACAATGTTTTCTGCATTTGTTTATAAATTCAGTTGTCATTTTAACTGATACTGACATGTTAAAAGGTATTTAAAAACTATTCTATTGCTCTCCCTGAATAAGACGCTGTCATTGGAGACTGCACCCCATGGTAGAGACTCACACTGGAGCAGTGCATGAAGAACTGCAGCCTGTGTGAAGGACTCACATTGGAAGAGTTCATGAAGAGCAGTCTCCTGTGGGAGGGACCCCATGCTGGAGCAGGGGAAGAGTGTGAGGAGTCCTACCCTGAGGAGGAAGAAGCAGCAGAGACAGTGGGTGGTGAACTGACCACAACCCCCGTCCCCTGTCCCCTTGTGCTGCTATCAGGAAGGAGATAGAGAATTCATGAGTGAAATTTAGCCCAGGAAGAGGTGATGGGTGGGGGAAGGTCTTTTTAAGATTTGGGTTTATTTCTCATTACTGATTTAATTGGTAATCAATTAAACTAACTTCCTAAAGTCCTTCCTGTTTTGCCCATGACAGTAATTGCTGAGTGATCTCTCCCTGACCCTATCTCAACCCACGAGTTGTATTTTCTGTCCTCTGAGGAGGGGGAGTTATAGAATGGTTTTGGTGTCCAGCCAGGGTCAGCTCACCACAGGTGGGTTTACAGACTGCTCCGCATGTTGTAGGGGAAGCTCAGCACCTATGGAGTGACATATCACAGCTATCCATTAATAGTAAAAACCACCATTCTTATTCCACTAATAATAAACCCCTCCATTCTTATTTCACTGTTGTGCTTGGCATCTGATAACTTTTCAGTTCATATTCCTATAAGACTAGAAGCCAGTACAATGTTGCTGTTTCCTCCTCAACAAACAAGAGGCACTTGCAGTTTCCTCATCTTCCTATTGGTAATGTATAACTGCATCTTCACCTGGCTACTGGGAAGAGCTACATTTTCAGAGAAAGTTGACAGAGCTGTGAAAACAGGACAGGCAGGACCTAACTCTGACAAACCCTACAGGAATCACTCTAGAGCCAGCAAAAAAAAATATTTACTTCCATGACTACATGTCTGAAAAGCTGGGTTTTCTCCACACCAACTGCCTGTGTCTGCTGATGCCAGGTTTTTTTATGGTGTCTTTCTGCCAACCTGCTGAAAATAACATGCCTTTTGGATTCTGAAAGTGGAAAACATGCTATGCTGCTGCATTTTATGCTGACGGGCAAAAGAGACACTACTTAAACTTCCCAACCATCCCAGGCAGGTTGCCTGGCTTAGCATGTGATAGACTGAAGGCTAAGCAGAGCACCTCCTCTTTTATTTTCATTTTCTAATATGGCTTTCACCACCTTGGCAGTGGTAAAAATAATATCACCCAAGAAAAGAAGAACAAGATGGGAAGGAAACACAGCTTAATTAAAAACACAGACCTCATGCAAGTAGAGGAAAATCCATTTTTAAACCAAGAGAATCTGATTCCAGGCCACTTTGGAAACCACAGCAGATAAACAGTTGCCTTAAACTGGGTGAGTCAAATTCTTCATTTTGTTTTAAAGATAAAAAATGTTGTATTGACTCAACTCTGAGCCCATACAGCATTGATGTGAATCCAATTCTATGATGCATTGCAAGCAAAACACTGCGGTGTCACCACAAATGTTATGAAGCCACTCTTTTGAAAACATAAAAGCAGAAAAACAGATTTACAGGAGCCAGATGCACCAAGTTAGGATTCTTTTCTTTCTTACTTTTCCTTCGAATAATAATGAGTAAAGCTCTCTAATTTGAGCCCATGATGCTTGTTTGCTTTATTGCTTATTAGTATGACATAATGACTACATAAAATGGAATGATTACAGGTTTTAAAATAAAATAACTTGTTTGACTGAAATAATTCTGTGCATGTGTTTTTCATTTTCAATTTTGTTCATATTGGTAGTGCCCTATTTTCATTTACTCATACCTCTGGGATTCAACTTTTTGCTTCTATCTTTACAGTCCTGGTATAGTCATTACATGGTAAAAGGGATGGGGTGAAGCTGCAGCAAATGGCACAAGGATACAGTCCCTTCCTGGAAAGAGGATTTTGTGGCGAACCATTTCTCCCATAATGCATCCCACAGACCATATATCCACTAGAATAGCAGAGACAGGGAAGTGAAGAAGGAGGGAAAAAAAGAAAAGTTAACTACGATATTTCACTCCTAAAGGAGGGGAAAAAGAGCAGGTTGATCAGAACAGTACAGTTTGTTTTGTGGTTTTGTTAGGGGTTTTTTTTCATGTCTTACCAAAAAAATAAATAAGTAAATAAGTAAAAGCTGTGTCAGTCAGCTTGACAGTAGTTAGTAACAATGGTGGAAAAAGTTTAAAATCAACATTTTTGGGAAAAGGCTCACAGCAAGTAAAGAACAAGTAACAACTGCACAGAGTCATAGTATACACTGAGTTTATGGTAAAAAAAACAGGTTTTTTTTTTTGTTTGTTTGGTTTTTTTTTTGTAAGGAAAAGATAACAACACAAAACCTCAGGCTAGACAATGATCAACTGGAACAAATCCTACTTGCAACCAGGCAGTTTCTAGGTTTTGCCATGCAGGACTGAGTCTCCTTGCAGCGGTACAGAAGAGGTTCTACTCACATAAATAAAGGCTGTATAAATACCACCCTTAAGGGTTATTTAAAACTCCTGCTTCAAGATCTGTACTTGTGTCCTAGGTACCTATCTCTACATACCTGTACCTACATACCAACTGGAAAGAACTGGAGAGTGTGACCTGTGTGGACTCTGTTTTTTACTTCATACTTAAATGCTAAAACAACCACTTTGCACAAGTACCATCAAGAGTAAGAGCATTTATTTTCCTGATCCTGCATTTAGCTTTTAGATGCAATATGCGTAGTCACATTATCTGCTTGACCTGGCTGGTTTGGGGTATTTTTGTCATCTTACAATAAAAAAGACTAGATAGATAGTGACACAGTATGAACAGAAAGAACAGACTTGCATTCCATGTGAAGGGGAAAAAACTGTTTTTAAATTCTTTAAAAACTATGTTGTTTCTCAGCTTTGAATCCTCATTTTGTGGTTATGCTTGACCTACACAACCAGTTTCTCCTCTTTTTCTTCCCCTTTTTATCCTCCAAAAGCAATCCAAACCAAACCAAACCAAAGAAACAAACAAACAACTCATTTCTTGGTAAAACAAAATAAAGGTGAAATGTTCCATTTGGGAAAAGGAGGGTATAGGTACCAGGGGCATGGGACAGCAAGAGCATGCCTGAGGCAGTGGCAGAGTTTTCTTCAAACTGACAGTTATGGGACCTTCCACAGAAGGGCAGCAAACTGATGGTAATTATGCATCTTTAGCCAACCAAGTGCGGAAAGAAAATGAAAGCATTGAACGGTCCTTGTACAGGCAGTATATGCAGTAAGAAGGGGAAAAAAGGTAGGGGAGCTTCAGTAATGTGGCAGCATAGGCCAGAGCAGGGAAGCAAAAACCAACCCTTTCTGTTGACTTCCTTGGGAGCTGGATCAAAGCCTCCAAGCAGACCAGATCCTCCAAGGAGAAAGCTGACCTTCTTTTTAAAATATTTTGTTTTCTCTCTCTGTTTACTTTATTTTGGCTTTGTACAAGTTGACAGAATCATTCATCTTGAGCCAGATTCATTGCCCAAGGAAGTCAAAGGAAGTCTCCATGTTAACTTCAGTGGGCATTTGAACAAGACCTTTGGATGTGGCAAACATTCTTAGTACCTTCCCAGCTGTGTACTTCATCACAAGAGTGTCTAACTTTTTCTTGGTGCGATTTTAATCATGTGAAAAACAAGTGCTTTTTCTGTCCTTTCAGGGACAATAACAACAACAATAGTAATCATCTACTACATGTCTGGAGAGGAAAAAAATAAACACAAAATAGTTCATTTCAGAATAGAAGGAACTCTGGATTTTGACAAAGGAACCATCTAAGCATGCTGAGCCTAGTTCAAATCTCTAACAGCACTTATAAAAATTAACAATTACAAAATACTTTAAGGAAGTTTTTTTTTTAAGAAATTATTCTTTTCACTTAGACTGTGCTTAATCATCCTCTACTTTTTAGACTTTAATATTGAAATGTGTGCTGTAAATTCATAAACATTACAAATAATTCTTGCAGACTTGCTAATTTTGGAGAACTTTTTGTTAGCATGGCTTTATTGTGTAAGTCATAAAATCAGCACCCAAAATCAGTTCAATGCCCTTTATAGGATACAGCTGGCTGCTAGTAAAAGTTCTCGTGCAGGTTAGGTAACCCCTTCAATGTAAATTACATAGAACACTTTTTAACAAAAAAGTGGTTTTGACATTTGCTGTGCTTGTCATTGAAAATTTTCTGTGTCAAACAGACCACTGGTAGTTTTGACAACAGAATCTGAGTCCTAGCTGGCCTACCTGGCACTCAGGTGCAATTCACAGCTATGTTACAAAATGAGAATCACTTATTAAGTTTTCCCTTCATACTTTGCAAAATGTGAATTCTTCCTTACCTGCTTCTCTATAGTGAGCACCCCCTACCTGCTTTTCACAGTCTTTCCAGGGATCAAGAGGTATCCAGATCCCTCACAGACTGTTCAGAGCAAAATCCTATTTATTTCTAGTGAAATTATATACAAATCAGGTGCATGTTTTTTTTCGCTTCAGCTAAAACACATGAAAACTGTCAGCAAAACCTAGGAGTTTAGTTAAACCTACCATAAAGATAGAAGCCATTCCTGATATTCAGATTGAACTCCAGATATGGAGAAATTCTGGGAGGGTTAGGATTCCCTATTTCAGCTAGTATCTCATCTTCCCTTGAACAATTCAGAGACCCAGACTCAAATTTAGAGCACATCATTCATTCAGCAATTTCAGTGGTTTTCACACTGTTTCACAGACACAGAAGCCAAAGAGAAAGAGCTAACTGTATTTGCTAAGTTCAACCATAACTAAGAACAAGGTTCTTAGTACTCTGCAGCTCCACAGTGATACATTCACCAGCACAGCATCCCAAATACATTCAGTAGCTGCAGTACACAACAGCGAGAAACTGCTCTAAATGACCTGCCTTTTAAATTATAACTGTCATTTCCCATTATGTTTTCTTTTTCTCCTGGTGCCCCTTACAATTGTAGAGGTAGACCTTCCACTTCAGGTCATACTGTGCTTGCTACAAAATTGCAGCCCTACCATTCTCCTTGTAGCCCATTCCCAAGATGACCTCTGGTGCTCTGTAGTAACGTGTCACCACATAGGGAGTCATCATGAAGCTAGTGCCCGCAGTCCTGGCCAGTCCAAAATCCAAAATCTTCAAAGTGCAGTCAGATTTTACCACAATATTACTTGGTTTTAAATCCTGCAAAAAGATAGTGAAAAGGCATATGACTGACTTTCATAAAGCCAGGCATAGCTGTGATATGAACTGATATTTTAGGTCAGATTTAAAATAGAGTTTTACTCTCCTGATACTTACAGCTACTATCAAAAATACTTTAAAATACACAGCAAAACCTGGCTACTGTTTCTCTAAGCAAACTCTTCTGGGAGATGGTCTAACTTTGCATACAGTGGGGCTTTACCTGGATCCTACTGGTGTTAAATTAATTGCATTTAGCAGTTCAAGAAACTAAAATGGTACTCTGGTACTAATCCTGAGTTTTTGTGTTTTTTTTTTAATGCTGTAAGCCTAATAGAGACATTCCAACTGTATGTGTGGAGATACCTTAATGCTTCATTTATAATAATTCAACTCATCCTTTGCCAGTTGACTACTGGAAGCCAAATCTATAATCCTTTGCTAACCATATGACATGCTAAGAAAGGAGATTTTTGTATATTGTAAAGCAATGTCCACTTTGTAAACCATTTTATCAGCCCTCGTTTTCTTCCTCCATTAATGGAAGGAAAACATTTTTTGATTGTTTTTTCATATGGAAATCCCAAATTAGTAAAAGCACATTTCAATAAAGATGATAACTCAGGATATTTTCAATCTGTTCAGAACTGCCTCCTGCCCACTGTCATATGAACCGTTCCGCATGTCAGCAACAATCACACCTCTGGCTTGCACAACCAGGTACCACATTCTTACCAGCCACAGTATTCTGACACGAAAAGCAAATGAGAGGATGCAGAAGACTTAGCAGTCTTTGAATTCGTTTTGCATATATAAATGATGGCAAATGCCAATTCCATACAACCTAACATCTGCAGATCCTGACCAAGCAATACTTGGACCACAGTGCATCAGTTCAAAGTGGCTGAATGTCATGTGTGGTAAATGTAGCCAGCTGCATTTTCAGGACAAATAACACTAATCCACACCTTTCAGAGATCATAATCACTTTGAAGATTTCAGTGTTTATTATTTACTTTTAATAATCACATAATCTTTTAATTGATTAAATTTACAAATAATCTCATTCCTAACACAAACACAAAGATATCCTGCTAAGGGGATGGACCATGATTCATAAGTTTATAGTAATTTTTCTGGGAGATAGGGCTTTGATCCATAGTACACAAGAATCTCAAGTGGTTTCTAAAGTCTTTATGATGATGTCACATGCTTCCCTAAGTTTTAAACCAAAGACCCCTTACCCTGTGAATAATTCCTGCAGAGTGAAGATGCTTGATACCACAGAGCATTTGGTACAGTAGATAAGACATACGTTCATGGTCTAGCTCCATCTGAATGACCTGGCACAGATTGGCATCCATTAATTCCATTACCAGGTAACTGAATGAAAAAGCAAAGTCATAGTGTTATTGTCTGTGTTGAAGAGGAGCCACAGCATCATCTCAAATAAGTAACAATGTCTTCTTGCTCAATATTCACTTTATTTCTAGGGACTGGGAGTAACGCAGCTGGAGACTGAGCCTACTCACAATGCTATCATTGTGGTGGTTGTTTCTCACTACACCATCTCATGGCAGAGATACCATTACTTTAGCAACCCAGCAAAACAGCTGGATTGCTGGCCCTTTCTTGGTGTATTCCCCATGACAGAGACTATACCCTACATGAACAAACAAGCAGCAAGACACTGAAATGTGCAGAAAACAGAAGAGTCACAGCATCAAATGTCATGACTGTTTGGCCTTTGACCATTATGAGGAATGGCTACCACAGTACATGATAGGCTAAAATATGCAACCCCATCCGAAATGTCCCCAAAACTCTTTCTAAGATTTCATGATTTCACACAATTCTCATTACAACTAATTGACTTTGTGCTTCTGATAAATAAGCTTCACTGACAACTTCATTAGCCCAATCCCCTTTAGCAATAAATATTTTAAACACATTAGCTCATTTCTTACGAGACATCCCACAAGCACAGCTGATTCGTAAGTGTAACATTACATTAAAGCAGTCTCACACTCCATTTCAATGTATGCTGCATGCCTTGTCTTTTTCTCCATCACTAGTTCCCTCCTTTTCTCTGCACAGGTCTGCAGTGACAATGTTATGAGAGAATTCCAAACACCAAAACCAGAACAGTAGTCGCCTGACTTCAGCCATCTCTCTCTGTTATCACTACTGATACTAGATACAGAATGGGAATACATTTCCATACAGTGTATACAGAATAGGGGAATGACTAAAAGATAAAAGGAGTACAACTGTATAAATCACTGAATGTTTAAAATTTCATTCAGGGCCAGTACATACTATGCACAGTAGCACTTGTAAACTAGGGCAGTGTTCAGCAGAGATGCTAGTTGTGCTCAACACCTAGCACTAGTCCCCCAGGCAAGTAATTTCATGCAGTTCAAGGTTATATCAAAACAAATATGAAATGAGGAAACATTTCACTTCAGTCTGTTTTACAGGATGTTATTTCCGACTGAAGTGCCACATATATATTAGGGAGTCACATAGCAACCATCATTCCCCTAGCAAACTAATAGCACAAAAGCAGACCCTTTTAACTACTCAAACTTCTTCATCTGCATCTGAAGACAAACACAAGCATTGACCTCTCAAGAAAAGCCATCAGCTAGGTTTGCACACTATTATGCTGCTTAGGAAGGCCTGTATTTGTCAACTTATAGCTGTCTAAAGTGCTCTCAGTATGGGTATGCAGCGTATCTGTCTACTCACAGTGTAGACTACACATGATCTTCTTTAGAGTGGCTTATAACATTTGCCTTTTGAGAAGTTATTGCATTTCAGGTACACTATAATCCCCTCCCATCTCTAAAGCTTTAGTTTAATTACAGCCTGTGTTACTTACACATCCTGGAATTCCTCCAGAGATTTCTGTGGTGTGAAGACATTTAATAAACTGATAATCTGAAAAGCAAAATACACAAAGGATGAAGAGAACAGATAAATGTAAGCAGCTGAACCCATTTTGAAGTATGTGTTAAAGGATAAATTCTGTTTTTTCACTGCTCAATTTACACTAACACTTCTCACTTTATGGATCAGTAAAAAGTCAGCAATATTCAACATAAAATACTGCAGATCTCTCAGATTTCTTCTAAGTGCACTTGAAATGGCTTCTGAGACACAGATTAGCAATGATCAGTGACAAACCAAAATGCTAAGGGTGAGACAGTCCTCTGAATTTTGAAGTTACAGGTTCAAAGACCAACTTCAGCTCAGTCTAGCACAGCAGTCCTCATGCTACAGCCAGAGATTTCTTACATATGAAGAATGTTTACCTGAGGGGACAGATAATCAAGGACTACCTTATTAAAAATAAACAGAAGACCTTCGCTCTTTTTGATATGGCCTCAATTCCTTTGAGGGCACACGCTCACATACGCTGATACAAATCCCATTATGAGAGGTACCACATTTTTGGTAGGAGCACTTTAAAATGCTAGGCACATTCTGGGCAAACACATCTTGCATACTGCAACTCCTTTTTGTCCTTTCTTTTTCTTTAATTTGTTTTGTGTTTTGTTTAAATGGGCTGGGCTGTTGAAAGATACTGGTAGGAATGTGTGAAACAGCACAGAGGTAAAACACGACCTCACATGACTGAATTGTCCATGTTTTTCTTATTGCATCTACCTCTAGGCAACAGAGGTAGAAGATGTCAGCACAGCTGCCATGAAGACAACATCTGAATGCTTTCCTCCCCACCTTCATCACCTCTCTAGGATTTTCTCTTTTTCCTCTTGCCTCCACACAGGCGCCTTTACAATCCTCTCCTTCCTCTGCACTCCTCTGTAAAAGCAGATTAAAACTCTGACCCAACCAGTGTTGTGGTGTTATCAGTTTTATGCAGCATTTATAAAGTTATATATTTAAAGTTAATACCACTCCCATTGCCCTCTCTTTCCAGTCCATTAAAAACATGAAGTGAGAATGCATCGTTCTCTGTTCTGCAGGGAGAGCTACTCACTCATCCCTGCTTTTTCTTTCCATGTGAATTTGTGATTGAGAATAAGTAAGTGTAAAATCTCACCTTACATCACACTTTTTGAGCCCAATTCCTCTTCACATAGGGAGAGACTAATTTTTAGGATATGAAGCAAGACTAAGCATGTAGCAAACTGGAAAAATCACTCCTAATTAAAAGGAAAGGGCACAAAAGCCACAGCAGAAACTGAGGAATTTTAGGAAAAATAAATTCTTGGGAAATCCCTCAACAATGCAGTGGGGCTATCCTACATACCTCAGTACAAAAAAAGAGAGCTTATAGAATGTCAGGCAGCTCGTTCTAACTAATAGATAGGTATTTACAATTAACATAAAATCCATGGAATAAATCTTTTGCTGCAGCATAAGAATAGTTTCATTCATTATGGATACTAAGTGTTATACAATAGGTAGAGGGTGTAAGAAGCATGAAAGTCTGGAACCTGTTAGTGCTATTCATTTCAACAAGAGCACTGTGATTAGAAGGAATGGCACAACACGTTGAGGCTTCAGAGTCCTGGTTTACACACATTAGCTTACACACAAATATGTGAGAATGGAAAAGTGCTTTTGGTTCTTAATTTTCTTTAGCAGTTTTGCAGCAACCTTCACCATGACAACCCCTCATCTTGTAAAATCTATACAACGCATCTATATGACTAGTTTTCAGAGGAACTTGAGAGCAAGGAGTCCTCTCAACTTCTGCATGGGTGCACCAACTCAAGAGACAGTCCCTTTGAGTCACAAATCCCAGTGATAAGAGGATGGAGCCAGGATTTCAACAACCATTTATGCATTTCTGGATAAGGAATTGACAAGAATGTATCCTGCTCTTTCCCCTTCTATCCCTCTAGCCCTACTACCAGCACTCCCATTTGGCATAGCCTTTAAATAAACATATGGACAGATCCTTGGTCTCTCATGTGGTCATTTAGTACCAGAAAGACTGTAGGCCTAGAGCTGAATTTGCCTTTCATTTCTTCTGCTTTAAAAAGGCACCCAACAATATTAACAAACCAATATACATACCACTTCTCTGGTTACCTATGGAAAACTTACATTTTTATGATTCACACACTTCATGAGGACCAGCTCCCTGTAAGCTCGCTTGGCATGAGTTTGGTTCTGAAAAGGTCTGCTGAGCTTCTTAATGGCCACGTTTCTGTCAAGGATGGCATCATATGCAGCACTGCAGTGATCACAAACACAGGAGTTATACATCTTAGAGAATATCCTGCATTTCTTATGGCAAATTCTTGAGCCTCAAGTCAGCTATTGCCTTTTTTTTTCCACTGAGAAAAATACTGGGACAAAAGAAGGAGAGAGTTTCTAGTGAGGAAAAAGATGTCAAAAGGAAACATGTACCATCACAGTGGCAGAAGACAGCATGCACCACTACTTCTGACCTTCAGTTTGTAGGAAATTAACACTCATTTTCAAGGGATGGGGAAAAATATAATTAAGTAACTTCACATAAAAATACAATAGAAACTGGATGAGACAAAAAGATATTCCATAAAGCAACTCTCTGTGCATTGGGTACAGCGGAGAGGCTTTTGCTTTTATTAAGGACACCTTCACAAGCAGCTCAATGAACAATTACCTACTTTTATCTAGGATAAAGTTTGTTTTTTCGTTATTATATTTCTAATGGAATAAAGTAATTTAATCATTCTTTGAGACCATATAATCCAATTCCAATAATATACCTAGAAACAGAACCATTTCAAAAGATTTCGTTACTATTTTCTTGTCACAATGAAAAAACAGTTAAAAATTTTCTAAACATGAAGAAATACAGGCTCTGGTTTGCAAAGCAGACTTTTAAACTTGGGCTCCTAAAATTCTTCTTAAACTCTTTAATGTTTTATACAACCTTGTGTTATTTTGATAAACGTCACTTCCTGAGAATTTGAACCATTTATTTTGTTTTGGTGGTTCGAATCTGACTACACAAATTTTAACTTGTGCATTTCACAAAGCACACTAATTCTTAGAAACTTTCCCAACGAGACAGTCCTCAGACCCTTTTGCTTATTCTCCCTTTTACCAAGAGTGAGGAAAGTTTTTTGCTACTCCATGAAGAGCAACAGTGTATTTCCCAAAAGATAAATCAACCAAACCACTACTTGCTCTAAAGATACTTATTTAAGCAGCAAAATAAACATTCAAAATCTTGTGTTCTATTTCTCATTCATTCCATTACAGAGTCCTACTAACCAAGTACAGAGCAGAAAGCATGTAAGCAACAGAAGCTTAGTCACAAAGCCAACAAAAATATACAAGTGCTCTAAATAGGTAGATAAGTGTTGGCAATGTATGTCCTGGAAATCGCACAGGGGGAGAAAAATACTTACACTACTCCTGAATAAAAAGCACACAAAATGCATCCCACAAATAAGAACAACTGTTAAAGATGATGAGTAATTTTTTGAAGAGTGCTTTAGTCCACTGCTGATACTTGGGGCAGGATGGTGGGGTTTCCCCTGAAAATATGTTCAGAAAGGAGAAAAGAAAAAGTCTCATAACTGCCCTTTCAGGTGCCTCGAAACCATCAGGAAGTTCTATTTTAACCTTTTCATAGTGAAAGTACTTCAGATCAAAATGTTAATTTACATAAAAAGTAAAAATAAATACTGAATCTCCCCAAAGTACCAACATTGTGAAATGCCAAGCACTACACCTGGGGAGGAATAACCCCAGGCACCATTATACACTTGGGGCCAAAAGTCTGGAAAGCAGGTTTGCAGGTTTGCACCAGAAGTCCTGGTGGACAGCCAGCTGAACATAAGCCAGCAAGGTGCCATCATGGCTAAGAAGGACAGCAGCATCCTGGGCTGCACTTAGAAAGACTGCTTCTAGGAGGTCAAGGGAACTGATCTTTCCCATTTGCTCAGTGCTGTTGAGGCCACATCTGGAGGGCTGGGTCCACCTCTGGGCTCTGTAGTACAAGAAAGATAGGAATGTATTGGAACAATTCTACTGATGAACCACGAATATGGTTAGGGACTGCAATATCTGTCATACAAGGAGAGGCTGGGCAAGCTGGGGTTGTTTACCCTGGTGAGACAAGGGGGGAGGGCCACAAAATTACAAAATGGAATATATAAATCTTTAGAATCAGTTTTAAGTAATGTTAAGTTTGATGGCTTTGTAACAGTAGCAATGGAAAATTACTGAGGTGCATGATACATAGAAAAAAAATAGAGTACAGCTAGAGAACATACTGAAAATTCTTGTACAAGATAAACCATTGTAATTGACGTAGTGTTAAGTAAAACATTCTAGAAGAACAGGATGCAAGGATAAGGAATATCCAGGATGAGCTACAGTTAAACTAACTGATAAGTAGGAAGACAGGTGGATTATTATGTCTGTGGTGTTAACGAACCAATTAAGCTGGTATAAACATCTACTGGCCAAGCTTCAAAGGCTGCCAGAAGTGATGAAGATTGTTAGAAGAAGTAAACGACCCTCAGAGACCACCGCCACATTTTTGTACGCATGCAGGGAACTTTCTGGAAAATTATGTAATCCATACTTAGCCTCACGAATATGTATGTATGCCCAGTGACTATATAAGGATGGCTTGTGTGGCAATACAGAGACTCATATTAGGCGGAGCTATCCCCCGTGTCTCCCAGCACCGCAAAAAAAGAATACCTGCTTGTCAGCTTGAAAACTTTGTTGGCAAGTTTGTTCCTGGAGTTTTCTCCGAATCACTGGAGAAGAGGATCTTATCTCTGTACTTAAGTATTTGCTAGGATGAGTAAAGAAGATAGAGTAAGACTCTTCCAGTGGTCCTGATCACCTTCTCTAGTTGGCTCCGCATTGAACAAGTGGCTTGGACTAGACACGCTCCAACATGATCCATTCTGTCATTTGATAACAATTCTTTCTTCTCTTCTTCATTAATAAGGCATGTAACTTTTATGACCCAGCTAATGTCATACTAGGCACATATATAAACAAAGACATTGCACTCACTAGTATGTATGAAGCAGCTTATGAGATAAGGTTATCAAAGATCCAGTCTGACCTGACTTCATTCTGGCCAGAGTTTCACTCAACTAAACCTTATGTTAGGAGGAAGAAGGTGTGTGATTTATAGCCTAATAGCACATAGAAAGCAAAAACTCCTATAGCAACTGTCAGAATTCTCTCATTCTCATTTAGTTCATCCACAACAAGCCACAACTAAAATACCCCTTAATAACATTAAGAAAGTACTAAACAAACAAAAAAACAAAGCTGAAAGATTTAAAACCTATGATCTTTCAACAGTTAAATGTTTTGACTCTATCAGTCATAGATATGTACTGTAAATATACTTCAGCAGACAAATCTCTCAGCTAATGACAACTTCATTTAAGAAGAAAAGCTTACATGAGACTCAGCTATGTAAGAGTACTTTGAATCATTTTAATAATCTTTTCTCTTTAATTTAAATCTCATTAGTTACATCATAAAATTGCTGACTAGGAGTTAGAAAAGAGTAACACTGAAAGTTTATCTGAGCAACCAAACTATTTTCTCCAGTTTCTGATCTCCACCAAAGAAAGAGATAAAAAAGCCCCAGTCTCAAATGGGAAAACCAAAGGCTTCTAAAGCCTTTGGATTTTGTGATCCA
The DNA here is from genome assembly GCF_033815535.1 of Pezoporus flaviventris. Classification (NCBI taxonomy): domain Eukaryota; kingdom Metazoa; phylum Chordata; class Aves; order Psittaciformes; family Psittacidae; genus Pezoporus; species Pezoporus flaviventris. Next base: position 57,647,386 of record NW_026892550.1, on the reverse strand, counting down.
TTCCCAGCCCTTTACATAGCATGGAGGAAAACAAAACAGTTAAAGTAATCATTTGTACAGGGATATTTACTTTGAGATACAAGGATCTTGACTGCTCTTCTATTACTGTTTCCTATCAAATGGAAGGTGTCCAACTACTTCAAGAAGTCAATACATATATTGATTGCTCTGTGTAAATTAATAGCACTGATTTTTTTTCTATTCACCAGAGAGAAGCTTTTGTTTACAGACAGCCAACTATGCATTTTACTACAATGAAATTACAGATACCACATGTAGGTCCTCTCTCTGCTGCTTGCTACACAAAATCCTTACCTTGGAACACCAAGGTTAGTATTGATGATAAGCCTTCTTAAGACAAACTTCAGTCACTGGCAGAAGAGTGGCTGTATAAACAGGTGACTCAAGGGAGCAGGAATAAGAGAGAGAGAGTAATGAGTGTCTGTGAACTGCTGTGAAAAGGCCGAGTGTGAAAGTCAGTGTCAAGATCTGCAACAAGAGATTGGACTTGCATCTAAAAGCCTGTTTGTCTTTCCCTGGAAACTCGTAACACCTCTTGCTCAACTGAATTTGTTTTTTTCATTTATACAGTTGCCCTATTTTTATAACAAAGACTACAATGCTAGTCTTGTAATAAAATTATAGCCCTACTGCAGCATGAGCTCAGAAAAATCCCCCAAGTTTACAACCTTATCTCTGGCAGCTGAACAGACAGAAAAAGCAGTAAATAAACTCTTTCCCTATAAGTTCCGTTTATGGCTAGTTTGGCAAGGTAAATGTTAGTATTTAAAATGCCTTTTTAAACTGTAAATAATTTGAAACAAACCTACTTAGCAGAGATAAAAAATTTTAGCCAGATGTGAATATAAATTCATGCCTTCAAAGAGATCTATGTAATTACAGCTATTTAACAAGACACTGCTGACTTCAGCAGGGAAAAAAGAAAGGAAATAAATGAAACTCATTCTAGTGAGATTTACACTAACTGAGATCATCATTTACCACTAATACTGTGTGAGAGTTCAGACCGTAATGATCAATGAGCAATGCTCTGTTATCATACACTTGAAAGACCAGACATTCATTTTTATGCCTATTTCAGAAAGGAAGAAAAGCATTCTAGTTTCACGTCCAAGTTTCTATTTCAACATGCACTTACCAAGTAAATACTTAAAACTATTTTTCCCGTACGGGAATAATTCTTTTAATCAACAATGAAACTTGGCATTTATCTACTCCATTATATTCTGTGCCAGAACAGACTGACAAAACCACAGAACACACTTATTTTTTAGATAAACTTTTAGCTAGGGGTTCCTAGTATAACAAATGACAATTTTTGACAGTCTTTAGTTTCAAGATTCTTCAGATAGTGCACACATATCCTTTTCAAGATGGTTATCCTTTCTCAAGCCACTACTTCATTAAAGTACTATTATTAGCCCTCAGATGACAGAATGGAAACCCAAAACAGGAAAGGAAGCTCCTAGACTCCTGGGGCATGCTGTGAAACGGAGACTTTCAGCAAACTCAGCAAACAGCTTTCTATATTAAGAAAGCCTCTTCACTGAATGTTGTAGAAATCCAAGGGTTGGTAAATGTTCATCTTACCTATCATTACACTTATACATTGCAACATATATAGTATTTTAATTTATCTGAAAAGCTACTTAATATAATATCGACTTTCTACAGGAGCAAAATTTGGTCATCTTTTGCCTTTCTCCAGAAATACTTCAGCTGCTATGCTGATTATTACAAATCACTGTTATTTATATCTGCATTACCTGATCCTTCTAGGTACTGCAGTTTTGCCACTGACATTAGCATTTTGCCTTAGTCCCTTCATCCCAGCACAGCAAAATGGAAGAAAGCTGAAGCTGATCTTGTTAAACAGAGCATTGATCTATGTATTTGAAATGCCTATTCTATTTAGTGCTGAGACGTCCATCAGGAGAGAAAATTGGTAACCTTGAAAATCATGTTTAACAAGGATGCTGATGATACCTCTTCTAACAATCACCACTGATACATGGATCAGAATACATTCTATATACATACACAGATATATATTGAAATGTATATATACACAACATATAACTTCTGAGTTTCTAAAGGCAGATTGTGATATGTATCTATTCACAACCAGTGCATATTCCTCTCTTCAGCAATCATGTTAAAAAAGAATAAATAAATTATTATTTTTAGAGTGAAAACTTCCCTTCAGAAAGTATCATTTAAAATAGTGAATGTTTCTGATGAAAACAGGAAGAATTCCTTACACACACCAACATGAAGAAACACTTCCCCTGAAGCAGTACAATAAAAGACCACTGTGATGGACAAGAGCCTTTCAAGGTCCTTATTACATTTGGAAACAAGTCTGTGTGCTGAAAACCCAGAACATAACCAATATGATCCTAATGATGAGTTGCAGACCTGTTGTCAGGAATGGCTACTCTGCATTCCAGATCAGGTCTATTTCTCCCCCACAGTCAGAGAAATTCAGTGGCCTCTGAGGCAGCATTCAGAGCTGATGCTTAAGGAGACCAATACAGTTTCATAATGGATGACTGCTGCACCTTTTCTGTTACTGTATATGGTTCCAGCTATTTGTTGTGAGTTTCCATCAGCTCACAGCTTCTTGCAATCAGCTGGTAACAGCTGGATTAGGAAATACAATCAAGCTGCCTCCAGGCTGCACCAAAGTCATCATTTATTTTTTTCCTATCACCATGGATGTTTCACAGCATAAATAAATCAGCCCACAAGACCTTCCATGAGCTTCCTACCACAGCAGAGATTACTGATTGAGCTCAAAATGTTCCTTCCTGCACTACATGGGTTAGCAAAAACTGCACTTGCTGAAGTGCAGCAAGAGTCATACACAGGCATCCTGTCACAGCAGATACCTTGCTGGCAAGATGCTCCAGCTGATGCCCTTTGGAGCCCCTTCACATGCTAAGATGACCTTGCAGCAAAGGCAAAAGAGAGGTTGAACTAAGCTGTCACCTCAGTGCAGTTTAAATGAGACATCAAAATGCATTCATGCTTATTCCTAAGAAAGCAAACACAAAGTTCAAGCCCACAACTCATCCAGTCCATTTACTGTCACCACTAAAGTATGGATATTCCATATCCATGACAGGTGTAGACTCATTCTTTTTAAAGTACTATAATCATTGCCTGAAATGTCAAAGCCAAGCAGCCCTTTCCAGCAAAGATAAACTGGGAAGCACAATGAATTTGTATTTCCAAGGGCAACTAGGTTTGATAATTTTGCTGTGAAATATATTTTACAATTCAGTCATGCCGAGACAGCTCGTATCCACCAAACTTTCAGAAGTGTGGTCTGAAGGAAGATGATCAAGCCATTATACATAAGACAATGTAAAAGAAGTTGCACAGAAAAAAAAAGGCTGAAATGCTTATTTTTAGTAAACATATCTATGATAAAAGCTCACTCAACATCTGTCACTGGTGGCTCCAAATGTGCTGTATTATAATTTTGCCAATTATACTACTGATTAAAATTGTAAAGGAACAGAATTATTCACTAAGTGGCAAAAGAAGCTACACGCTTTGAAAATTGATGGGAAAAAGGAATCACAGGCTGGAATCTATTAAGAAAAGGAGGGTCTGTAGTAAAAATTTGCCCTCTGTTACTTGCTGAAAAATTCTCCTAGGCTATTCGGTTACTAGGGTAGACCTGCTCTGCTGATACCTTCTTTTAAAACAACTACACATATGAAAGTATCAAACTGTTCATGTTAACAAAGTGTTTTTCCATCAAAAGCTCTCATAGTGACTTAAAGGTGACTGTCCTTTCCAGCTCCGTCACCACCACAAACCACAAGGCTGTGTTCAGAGAAGCTCCACTCCTTGCACAGATCTTTTTACTGAGCTGACAATTACAATGCTCAAGGTTTTGCCCTTCTGGCTTAAGTTGTACAAAAATACCTCTGTGACTCTCTCATCCACTCAATTTAGTTATCTTTCTGATTACTTGAGCTGGTGATGCCCTAACAAGAACCATTTTGTAATCCAGCAATCAGTTCTGTACACTGATGCAAGATAAACTATTTTCCTGTAGGCATTCTCACAAAGATGGTACAGGGATACAGTAGGAAAGGCAATCTAGCAACAGCTATACTTCTCACACATCGCCTGCCATGCCTCTCATAATGGGTGCCATTTTAGTTTGCCCGGAGACTAAAATATTAATGAGGATGCTGAATATTAAGTATGTTTACATACCACTCATCTGTATATACTCTGCTAACTTCTTAGCACTGAAAGGGACTTGGTTGTAGAATCCTTTTCCGAACAGAAATGTAAAAACAGTACTTTCTGATTCTGCACTTCTTATGTCAATATCTCACTATATGTCTTGCTAGCTGACAATAACTTTTGGCAGCTGCTAGCCTAGGAAATTCAGCCTGGTCAGTGAAAGAAGCCAAGGTTGGGTTTTTTTTTTCCAATCTGCTTGAAAAGGACTTGAGGCCAAAATGCTTTCCCTTATGTGTGTGACATGTAAAAGATGACAATGGTTTCCAAAGCATGTCATGTTACTAACTCTTTATATGCTCAAGGATTTACCGAAGCCAGGGCAAGGTAAAAATCAGAAAAATGGATCAGAGCTGGAGGTGCCTGTCAATATCCAGTAGCAGAAAATAACTGGGCAAAGGAAGTTAAAGTGTGAGTTGTAGTTAAACCATACTAAGTAAAAGTTTGCCCAGCACCTGGCAAAGGGATCTCATATTCCGTGCTTTGGGCTGTCAGCAGGGTATATAAACTTTGGACAGTTTTCAAGTTCTGTTAAGCAGCAAAGCCAGAAAAAGTCCAGTTTTCTCATTTAACAGCAATTTACAAGACTAGGGAAATACTGACACTGAAACAGAGTCTGTGCACTGGGCAGAAGTTCAGTACCTAGCACATTCAAACTGTCAGTCACATGATAAGCCTGCTATTTTTGGATCTACAAACTGAAGTAGAAAACAGCTACTATCTTCTATACCCACCTCATGGTTATAACTTAAAAGACTTGCTGGCTTTCATGACAAACAGAGCAAAAGCTGCCAGTTTGGAGAAAAAGAAAGGTTATTTCACAACCTTTTTTGCAACATTTCTTAACTGATTAAAAATCAGAATTCAACCAAGCACTGAAAATGTATTGTCAGCAAGTCATCATCTGCAATGTGATAATCATGGAAGGAAAAAAAAAAGTCAACACAAAAATGTAACCCTAAAAGCCTAATCAAATTCTAGTTTCCTGAAACTAACCCTGCAATCTCTGCAACACTATTCTAAGCAGACAGAAACAGAGAATGTGAGATGCCAAAATGTCACTTGGTGCTGTTCTGGGAAGGAAGAAAGCCAGTGCTACTGCATGTCGTCTTTACCTTCCCAGGCAAAGGGCTAGTTCACAACCTGCCCCTATGCTGACATGAACTCAACCAATCCAAGTTGCTACAACTCTTTCAGCACTCTCATCCAACTGGGATACTTCTGTATCTACAGTCTCTCATATGGAGGACACCTCTGACACAGATAAGATGCTAGCAGGCAAACCTGATGGTTTGTAAGGATACAAAATGTTTTACCTGCTATATAACAAGCCAAAATGCCTCAGTTCAACGGGAACAAAATTAGAAATTACTTAGTTTTTTTTGAGTTGGCCTGTTACCAGCACAGATTTCAAGACGTAGATGTTCTGACACAGTTTTAAAACCAGAATTTTGTTTGAATCAGAAACTCTGCCCCCTTCTGTGGCTCATGGTGAATTAGCAACCCCGGAGCCACAAAATATATTTCCAGTTTGTAAATGGGCACCAACCAGTTTGGGATGGAAAAGTGTAAAACAATGAATCGAGAGAAAAATCAAAGCAAAAAAACCCAACCCAAAACAAACACACAAAACTAATCAATCAAAAAAAAAAAAAAAAAAAAAAAAGATCCTGTCTGTCACTTGCTTTGAGTCCTGTCTTTGGGTCTTCTTCTTTTCTGCCTTCCTTCCTGTCTCTCTGTTTATTATCAACTCTTGCCCGTTCTGATGAGTTTTCTCACTTGTGCCATGCCAGACATGTCTCGCACAAACTTCACCTAGCCTTTACGCATAATCTCTTGTTTCATATTTTCTATTTCGCACAACTTGCTATATTTTTTTCTGTCTGTTGCTGTTTTTGTTGTGACCTTTATTGTAGAAGGATAGCAGGCTCTGGGAAAAGTTACAGCTTTTTGCTTTCTGTAAAGCACTGTGAAGAGCCGTAGACCACATTAACATCAATAATATGTGCTAACAAAGAAAATTGAATTGACTGAGCTGCGTTTCCTTCAGACCGGCTCTTTCTTTTTTCTATTTCTGGTTCCAGTACTGCTTTGTTTTGATACCTGCCTTTTTATTTGGATGTTCTGTCATAGTCCTACCTCTCTGATTCCATAGGGTCACAGCTATTCTCCTACCACAGTGTAAAGCCCTTGTCCCTAAGAGGGAACAGAGGTATTTAGTGGAATTACTGTCATGTTAGACACATGGTAATCAGAGATGACAATGCAACAGTCCTCCTTTCAGTGGTGACAGGCCTTCAAGTGAATGAATAAAAGGATAAGTCTGAACTCAGGTAAGGAATGGCTGCAATGCACTGACAGTAGTTAATTATAATCCTAATTTCCTCCTTGAACTTAAATTTGTCTGCGACTGAACTCCAGGCAGACAATCTGACACAACAGGAGAAGCAACAGAGTGTTGAAAAATATCTGCCCAGTGTGCCATAGCGTAGGAGTAAGACAGAACTCACATTTGAGAAAAGGGAGATCTAGCAGTGACAAAAAGGAAGCTTTAGACGGGGTAGGAGTGTATGGAACCTGACACATCTAAAAGGAGTTACAAAATGTTACTGCCTGATAGCAAAAAGTGTGAATTAAATTAGGTTTTTAATCAGCTAATACAGAAAGAATTTAAGTTACACAAACATCAGTAACACTCCTGAGCCACAAAATTTGCAAAGAAAGAGCTGATCAATTTTTACTGGCTCTAGCAGGATCATCATCCAGTTATGGCTCTGAACAAACCTCTCTATGCCTAAGAGCTGTACTGATCCAGCTGAAAAAAACTGCTATCTGAAGAATAAATGTATCATAATACAAAACCCCCAGAATACGCTGTTCCAAATGTACATCAGACAGCGATTAATTGGCAACTGAATGCATGCAGTGAAATTTTTGGCATTTAGATCAACAGCAGAGTAGAAAATCCAAAGAAAACTACAATGTGAATGCAAATTGGTAGTTGGAGACAAATCCTGCAATGTACAAAGGAATAAGCGAGGCTTGAGGCTTGCTGGGACTTTACAGTATTTCAACATTTCAGAGCCTCAAGTGAAAAGAAAATCTGGCAGTAGTTTAAACCGCTTGTTCTCAGCAGAAAAAAAGCAAACCAACTCATCAGGTGTTGCATTGTATGAGATGGTATTAGCCCTGGGTAACATGAGAGAATTTGCTTAAACTGACATGCTTACTTCACCAACAGTACAGTAACATTTCACAGTACAAACTGACAGCTATTCTCTACATTACCCTCACACACAATGCTTGAAAAACTCTCTAAAGGATGTCTTCAAAAACCTCCTCAGGAGTGGAGTGTCAAAGCACATCAGCGAAACAGACACCAGCATGAGAGAACACAAGCTGAACTAATGGATACAATGTGGAGAATCTTTAACAGAATAGGATAAATCTGCACCAGTCAACAGAATGTTAAGCACAAAAAGTCTGCAAGATGTGACTGTGTAGCTGCAATACGAGTAACTGAGCTCGTGACATATGCTCAAGTACTGATTCACAGGAGAGACTGGGGCTGACAAAATTAATGCTTCTGCTCCCTTCAGGGCAGCTGAAATTGTAGTCACATCTGGGTATGAGGTTCACTTAATTTTTCCTCAAAACAACATGTCTTCTCCTCCTCTAAGGAAAATCACTAATCTGTCCCATGGTAAGAAGACCTCTGAACTTCAATGGAACTGTGCCAGTTTATAAAAGCAGAAATGTTGACCTCTATCAGGGAACACAGTATGTCAATTCAGTGGCACAAAGAAATCAAAACAATATCACTGAGATAGCAGGGTCACACAGGAGAAATATTTTGATCTCTCAAGAACTTTAATACACCAGTGTCCAGAAAAACAATACAAATAAATTGTGCATTAACTGAAAAACACTGAGATGTCCACTATTCTCTGCGCTTTTTCCATTGCACCATAGCAAACGCATAGACTACTACTCTTCTTTGATCAGTGTGGGCTCAGACTTGATTATGCTCAGAAGTATCAGCTTCCTCTTTTCTATGGCTTTTACCATTATTCCCATTGCAATATCACTGTAGAACTGTATACTCAGACTAGGAATCAGCTGTGTTACACAAAACCAGAACAGAAAGATAACCATCATACAAAAGAGCTCAAATGTTTTTGCAAACTCAAATATCTGATCCTCTTCATTATTTACAGGCACATTCCTCACAGAAGGTAGTTACATTAAATTAAAATGTATTTTAAAGTGGTTCTATTGGTTGACTATATTCATATATTCACAGACGCCCACCAGAGATCAAGGGAATGGAAGATGTTTCCCTATAATAATTGTCTTAGCACATATAACACATGGATATTCAGAGAACAGATGAAATTTTAGCCAACCCCAACTTAACAAATCTTCTATAACCAATATTAGGACACAACAGCACACTTCCCTATAATAGTGCCAAGGAGAACAGCAAAAAAAGACCCCAAATCTTTCATAATGGACATCTTGTAATGGAAAATATCTGTTACATTCCTCCTCTGACATTTGAACATTACAGGAAGTGGTTGAGTCACCATCCCTGAAGGTTTTTAAAAAACATGTAGCTGTGGCACTTAGGCACATGGCTCAGTGGTGGACTTGGCAGTGCTGGGCTAGTGGTTAAAATCAATGATCTTAAGGGTCTTTTCCAACCTAAATGATTCTATGGTTCTGGGATTACTTTGGGGAAAGAATCAGCAGTAATACAGGACGCAACAAGCACCACCATCACAACACACTGACTTGAAAGAATTCTGCACTCCCTAAGATTCAACCACCAAATTACAATTAAAACACCAAATTACAAATTGAATCAGAACCTACAGCAATTTTAGGTAACACAGCAAGCTGTCGGTTGACTCGTTGACTCTACCTGTTACAGGGATCACAAACAGACTTCAATCTCCTTCACAGTCAGGCTCAAAGATACCAAATCATTAATTCCAAGGGGAAAAAAAAAAGGCACAGTAATTTGTCCAATTCACTACTTCAAGAATATATTTATAATATCCACTATATTTGCAGATGGGATGTCTTTCTAATTTATAATGCATTCACTGAAAAGCTACCATGACTCTTCAAAACTATCCTCAAACCATCATTCCTGCTCCCATACTCCGCCTGCCTCTAACATTGCTCCAAGACACAAAAACTTCTTTCATAAACTAGACAGCATAAAGCACTTCCCAGCTAACACACCCCTGGTCCAGCTGAAATGCCATTAGACCATATCCCAACATCATATAGCGTGAAAGCCTGTCTTCACTCTTCAGAAAAGAGCAAGATAAACATTCTGGATTTCAGCTAGAAGACATCATCAGACTCATCTACTTGATACTCACCCAGATGACTTTGTCTTTAAAGCTAACACTTTCTCCTGATAATGCACAGAGGTATAGGCACCAATGTGGTCATAAAACAGGACAAATGTCTTCATAAGCTGCTTCTAAGATTTTAATTTCTTGCATCCTTAAGCTTGTAAGTTATGTCTTCTCTACCTGCCATAGAAAGCTGGACTTCACCCTTGCTTCCATCACAAATTCAGGAACTATCATAGCCTCTTCAAACTGCTTTTGAAATATTCCTGTAGAAGACAATTTTTCTAGACATTTCAGGCAGTATCAAAAATATCACAGGTAATATAAAAACTGCAGAAAAACTACAGATTAGCTATGTTGCTTCCACGTAAAAAGCATTCATTTAAAACACAAACACCCACTCCAACAGCAGCATATTTCTGTTGATTTTATGGAACATGAAAATTCCTCTCCCTCCACCCTCATCTAAACATCATGTCTTTTCTCCCTCTTCCCCTGCATCTACAATTACCTCTTGGACTGTGGACAGTTTGCCTGCCCAAGTATATCTGGTAAGGTGCTAAGGCAGCCAGTACATTGGGCATGTACGATCCCACATCCAAGTTAAGAGGGAGGCTGCTGCTAGCAAATGGAGTTTGGTACTGAAGCTAGTGCTGAGGCAGTCCTTGACATGGAATATCTTGCACCTGATAGGTACTGAGAGATCTGATGCTAAACCATTAAAAAATCTATAATTAAGTAGGTCCTTTTTTCTTAAGATGTGGAAAACACAGTTGTGTGGCCAAGTACTAGGCAAAGCAGAAAAGTCATCAACAGCTCAGCTCTTCTAGTGTGGGGATGACAGCATGGACTCCACTTAACAAGCTACAAATATCTAGACTAGTCAAGAAGCAGGCTGCAACTGCTGGTGGCAGCTCAGGCCTGAAAGGGTAGTTAGCATTTATGAATAATACTCTACCTTTATTACTCCATAAAACCATGTTACTATGCATTAAGGCTGTCTCCAGTAGCTGGGTAGCCCATCACCCCACCCAGAAAACAGGTAGTGTCCTTTTACCTACAATCATCTGGAAGGAAAATCCAGAAATAGTGCATGCTATGAGAAGTCTGAACCTAAACGTCTCTGGGCTATCCTACCTGTGTCTGCATTTGGTAGAGGAAACAGAAATCACCCATTCAGCTCCTACACTTCTGCTAATTCTGTTACTGAGACAGAATTGCATCCCAGATCTGTTAAGCTTTTCAATTAACAGCTCAGTAAGTGTGACAGAGCCATTGGATCTAAAAGAAACCACTATCTAGGTTTTTTCCACTGTTTTCATAGAGGCACTTTTTATGGCTACCTTTTGCAAAAGAACAATATGAGCCAGGTAAAATACTTCCGCAACAGAGCCAGCAGCATTCCATAAATAAGCAGTTTTTCAGAATATTTTTTCACTTAATCTGCTTTTTCCAGGTGTAAACTTATATCCATCAAAATACCTATAGTTTCTAAATATAGAAACTTACACTATTTAAGCTTATGTAGTAAACTTATTACTATATAATGGTTACTATTACTGAACATAAACTTACGTAACTAAATATTTTTTCCTCATGTATTGTTTTCCTTTAGCTAAAATACATATATTTATCTCACCTTCTTTTTTTTTTTTTTCACTTCAGCATCAATTCTTTATGCTTTGCTTATAGTTTGTTAATGTATTTCTGGTAAATTATGCCTCATGACAAATAGATTACAATATAATACATAAGCAAAAACGCTCATTATCTACCCCATTTATCATGTAATATATATGCGTATCATCAAACCATAAAGGGACTTTTATGGCCTCTCCATGCAGCTCAGATTTGTGTTAACTTTCACTTGAACTTACTTGTTTTCTGATTTGATTTTCTTAATTTTTGCCTGCCAGCTCTTAGCACAAAAGACAAATTCACAGGGTTTTACTGATTCTATTTAGCTCAACTTCTATGTTTTTGGGTTTATTTGCTGCTCATAACTGATCATTACAGCAATTCAGTTGCAGAGGTTCAGCAAAATCTGGTTTTCCTCTAAAATGAATAGAGAATAGTAAGTAGTAAGAAAAAACATATTACTATATATGGAAGTAAATGAATAGTGCAAATGAATATTGATAGTACTCAACACAGTGTATGTTTCTTTCCCAAAGTTGATTTTAAACTAACCTTTAACCCTTCTTAACCTTTAAACTTTAAACTAACCTTTAACCCCTAAACCTTTAAAATAACCTTTAACCCTTAAACCTTTAAACTAACATTTAACCCTTTTAAACTAACTCTTAACTCTTTAAGAGATGAAATAGAATACTTGATCATTTAGATCAATTTTTGGACTTGTGTCACTAGAAGTGACAGACTGAGACCTAAGAATGTGTTGCTAATTGCTGTTACATAGTCAATTATAGTGCCAATGCCAATGATCCACGGAAGCCCACTTGCCCCTAGATTAAAGAAATCTGTTGCTTTACCACTACCTCCAACTGTAAGGTAACACATACTGTACAAAAGTCAGAAAAGATCAGTGCTAAAGATGACAGGTAGAATTAGACTTCCTCTCTGATCAAGTTACTCTGATCATGTTAGTTACTCTAATGCCCTGTAATTAAACAGGTAACAAATGTCCACACAGAGACTTTTAAATACAATCCACTGAAATTTAAGACATATCTCTAAAAATGCAGAGGAAAAAGCCACATAGGCTATCACAACTTTTTAACATAATAAATTTCAAATTCCATAAACCAGTCATATTATTTAGAAGAGCTACTGATTTTGTGTCTTTTGTTTGCCTTATTCACATCACTGAAACATCTGTTTTAAAAAATAAAGAAAACATTAGCAGTTATCTCAGTTTGAAAGGCTTCCATTTTGAATACTTGAGAATGCTATGGGATGTGACAAGTTTCTATATTGCTCTCAGTGACTTCTGCTGTACAAAGACTAAACTTACAGGGATTATTTTGGATATTATTCGTTCTACCTCTGGAAATAGTGCCACAGACGTCAATTGTGATAAGATCTTTCTCCTGCTTTCTTGCTAATTATATTTTGCTACGTGAAGAAATAAACCTAGTGCTACCATTCTCACCAGCAGGAGAATTTATTAGCAAACCACTAGACTCCTTCTGCCTCAGGATATCTGTGCCTGACTTATTTTTGCAATTTTAGACAATGTCTGTGGCTAGCAAACTGTGAAGAAATGCAAAAGGAAAATCCTATTTTAAAAGCATAAGAGAAACTACTGATACTTACCAAACTATTCCCTGAGCCCCAGAGCCAATAGGTTTCAAGTTCTGGTAGCGTTTGAGAACCGTGAAGGTTGAGTCACCTACTTCCACGCTGTAGAACTGGTTGTCAACTTTGCTTTTGCTCATGTTGTAATGTTTGGCAATATATGACACATCCACTTGTTTCCCAAATCCCTGTTTTACAGAAGAAGGGAAGGGAGAAGGGAGTGGAGAAAAAAAACAGAAACCAAGGATGGTAAAACATCATAATACTGATAAAACACAGTCAGCTTAATTTTCCAACATAAATTCTTGTCAGTTTAGGCCCATTGTCATTGTCATGAACCCTCTAATGCTCTCAAAGATTGTATCAAAACTTCATTCACCCAGAAAGTAGCCAGAAACAGTCACTGATTAAAGAAAGCTAGTGAATTCTCTAGCTCATGTTTGTGACACAGTTGCTCTCAGCTACTGGTCTCTGCTTTATGACTGTTGACTTACGCATTCATACTGATTCTGCTCTCATTTGTATCACAGTAAATATCTCACTTTAAAATTAGAAGACTCACATCAGTGTAGAAGGGACAAGAGACATGAGAATTAGGCTTTTCGTCATTGGTCAGATGGAACAAATAAGTCTGTTCACATGAACTCTAAACCTTCCCCTGAGCTGTAACCTCACTTCAATTGTAGAATTACTATACAGACTGCTACATTATAGTTCTTTTATGACTACCACTGAGCTCAGTTTCCTGAAGACTATGGAGCAAAGTATACAGTAATTTGAGATAAAAATCAGAATTTAGTGTTTGTAATTTAGGATTCTATACTACATGATGCTGAGCACAGGATTCAAAAGTTCAACATATCACAACAGACCTGTTCTCAAGTAGTTGACAATTGAGTTATGGAAGTTAAGACTTTCCCAAATGCCATCTATAAGGAGAACCAAACCCCAAACCTGCCTCTGTCTGTGCATTTATTTTCAGTGCTCATAAACAGAGATTCTAAATTTTCTTATTTGCTCTATTATAAATTGTATTCCCCCAAAAATCTGAATAATCAACCATGTTATGTGACTACGGACTACTAAGTTGAATTTTGATGGAGCAGGAAAAATGTAAAGTTGATTTGTAGACTATTATTTTTTCAATTTAAAAGGACATCATTCTGGTGTTCCACAAAGCTGGTCATTAAAAGCAAAGAACTAACCTTGTTGAGAACTTGGATTCTTAGGTTTGCTTTAGGATTATTAATATTCTTTTTTCTGTTTGTTATCACTGGACAGCCCTGGTTAATCCTAACCACTTCATTTAGAGACTTCGACACACCTTAATAAATGTAACAGTTCATAAACATGGAGACTCATTTCATATGAGCAATTAGAAACATTATATTAACTTGTTAATCATATGTAGGAGAAGGCTTTCCCCCTCACATACACATGTAGGAAGTGAGAGATTTATGGATGCTGACACAGTGCTAAATTGAAGCTTATACAGAACGAAAGGAATCTGAAGAAGGTTTGAATTTTTTCATCTGAAGAAAGACTGCATCTGATTTGTACTGTGAAACCTTAGTCTTAAAAATCCTTCCATTATGTGAAGAGAGATGCACAAATCTGGCTACCTCAGCTATTCATACCAGACCTGGAACTAAGAGGCTTTATTTTAATAATGCTCTCCTGAGAGACAGGAAATAATCATAGCTCCCTTTGGCTAGACAAACACATTTGCAGCATGTTATTTTCTGATGTCATTATCAGAACAATGCAGACAATATTCAGAATTAACACCCGTTACTCTGAAACCAATGTTATATAAAGTGTCAGCATAAAAATTGCATTCCTTAGTGAGCCTGACTCATAGCCAGCTCCTCTGGAAGTACAGATACAGCTACTTTTTTAAACACAGCTGCATGACCATGTTAAGGCTTGGGTGAGCCAGGCCTGCCGTAACTTGCTTGCATCCTCACTCCTGAGCTACCCAACAGCTCCTCACGGGGTATGGAGTGACATGGGAAAAGGTACTTCGTCAGCCTGCATTCAGAATCCTGTGCACATCAAAATTACTTGCCTTCAAATTAGGCTGACCCTGTGAACTGCTAGCCTCAGAAATCCTGTGCTGCCTACAATGGGATTTCTGAACTACTGCAGTTCTAAGGAATGTCTTAGAAAACAATTGAAACAGCTCAGAACACCACTCTGTAGTACCTCAGTTATATGGATATATATGCAATAGCAATCAAATACCTGGAAGAACAACGTGTCCTGATGAGCAGCTCTCCTCTGCATAACACGGACCATTCCTATGACCATCCACTCCTAACTGTTGTGGGTAGGGAAGGTAAAGGCTATTCTAATTTTAATGGAAAATTATTATTTTTAGATTAATATTTTTCTCAAGGACTGTCTACTTAAAAGTCTGTAAGCCATAAGGAGGTTTGATGGAAAATATCAACACCAAGAATTACTCATAATGTTCAAGACAGGCTGATTTAGATTGAAGTTGACTCCAAGTAGAATGCCTCCTCTGAGTGACAAACACTTCAGCTCTGTGGGTGGACCAAAGAGTCTCCAGGTCATCTACTAATTTGTCTCCTCCCTTTAAACCTACACTGCTAAAAATTGACAAAACCCCCTACTCTCTATATTTTGATGATTTTTACCAAAGCCTAAGTAAGCAAAATTAAAACACAGCAAGCCTACTGCTTAAGCCCAAAGTACTGCTTATTTTTATAAGAACCAGGAGATGAATAACTATTCTTGTCATGACTGTAACTTAAATCCCTAAATCAATAAATTAACAGTGTTACTAGATTAATCACATTTGATCAGATACTCAAAGACGGCACGAAATCAGATAATGAACTGTCATCTCCAAGTTGCTATAGAACAGCCTCTTGTTAAATGGGAACAAGGAAAAGACAGTTTTGTTTAGAGTGAGAGTATTGTTTTCTTTCATCTCAAACACTTGAGTCTTGACAGTTCATTTTCTTTCCTCCTCCCCAGCTGCTGGGATATTAAGCAAACATCCTGGCAGATAAGACTGTGCATTTAAGTGACCCAACAAAGTGATCTATGTTTTCAAGTCTGAAAAACTTACTTCTCTTACTCTTAAATTTTTCAGTATGGCAGAAAAAGAATGGCATTAGGTGTGTGTTAGAAGTTTTCAGTTAAGGTAAAAGAGCTTTTCCCATTAGCAAGGAAATTAATACTCTTAATAAAGCACATCAATGTTAGTTTTACTTTCAAACCCTGATTAAAAGGTTCTTCTCAAAGTCTCCTCAATCCTTATTGCTGATCTTATAAGAAACCTATGTACCACATTTTGATCTGTTACATTCTCAGGTTCACTCAAACCCCTTCCAGAAGCCTTGGTGTTGGTATCATAGTTAATAGCTTCTTTCCCCACACCCATCTACACCATATAAGATTTCAGATTCAGGTTTGACTTTATAATGCTCACAACTATTGTACTGGCAGCTTAAGTTAATACTTTTGATTCTGACAGCAGAAAGGGACAGAGGGCTAAGAATTTTCAGAATACACCCTTCTGTATACACATCTAAACCAAAAACTTCTTTCAAATTTGATTGATACTGACAGCTTGAGTCACTAGGAATTACCATTTCATTAATAATTAGCTGGGGAAAGGGAGAGTGTGTGTGTATATATATATATATTCTGTATATATAATGATCAGGTATACTTCTTAGGATGTCATAGTAAAGATGCATAGGTCTCATAGAAAAGTGAAATTCAGTGAATTAATACATTTTCAGGTGAACTTTCAATGAATTTAGTCAAGCTACAATTCTGGAGCCCCAAAGTAATCGTAAACATTGCAGGTATAAAACAAAAGTAAATTTTTTTCATCCTTTTCACTTTGAACAAAACACATTTAGTTTCTCAGACCTCAGTGCAATGTGAAGGATTTTTCCTCAGAGACAAAGTATGCATTTGACAGCCATCATTTTTTTTTGGTTTCCATAAATATTTGGACAATGCAATTATATTGCTTCAACACTGAACAGAACTTAACTTTTATTTTACATGTAGAAGAATGCACACTGAGACAAGGGGGCACAAAATCACAAAATGGAATATAGAAACCTTTAGAATTAGTTTTAAGTAATGTTAAGTTTGATGGCTTTGTAACAGTAACAATGGAAAATTACTGAGGTGCAGGATACATAGAAAAAAAAATAGAGTACAGCTAGAGAACATACTGAGAATTCTCACAAGATAAATCGTTATAGTTGTGACATAGCTTAAGAAAAACAGTCTAAAAGAACAGGACACAGGGATAAGGAGTATCTGGGAACCGCAGGTGTCCAGGATGGGCTGCAGTTAAACTAACTGGTAAGTACGAGGATAGGATTATTATGTCCCTGGTGCTAACGAACCAATTAAACTGGTATGAGCATCTACTGGGCATGCTTCAAAGGCTGACAGAAGTGATGAAGATTGTTGGAAGAAGTAAACGACCCTCAGAGACCACCACCATAATTCTGTACGCATGCAGGGAACTTTCTGGAAAATTATGTAATCCATACGTAGCCTCATGAATATGTATGTATGCCCAGTGGCTATAAAAGGACGGCTTGTGTGGCAATTGAGGGACACACAGGTTAGGAGGAGCTATCCCCCATGTCTCCCAGTGCTGCAATAAAGAATACCTGCTTGTCAGCTTGAAAACTTTGTTGGCAAGTTTGTTCCTGGAGTTTTCTCCGAATCAACACATCATTTTTTCTCTTTTCAGTATCCAACTGAAAACTTCTAACACACACCTAATGCCATTCTTTTTCTGCCATACTGAAAAATTTAAGAGTAAGAGAAGTAAGTTTTTCAGACTTGAAAACATAGATCACTCTTTTGGTCACTTAAATGCACAGTCTTATCTGCCAGGATGTTTGCTTATTATCCCAGCAGTTGGGGAGGAGGAAAGAAAATGAACTGTCAAGACTCAAGTGTTTGAGATGAAGGAAAACAATACTCTCACCATTGCTAAATGCTTAGATTACATAGATTTTGCTTTCAAAGAACAATTACTTAAAAAATTGGTGAAACCCAAATAACTTATTGCCTCACACACAACTACAATTTGTACTCACCAGGGAGGTTGTGAATGCTCCATCCCTGGCAGTGTTCAAGACCAAGTTGGACGAGGCCTTGGGTGATATGATTTAGCGTAAGGTGTCCCTGCCCACTGCAGGGGGGTTGGAACTAAATGATCTTAAGGTCCTTTCCAACCCTAACGATTCTATGATTCTATGATTCTCTTCCTTTTTCTGTTTCACAGCATAGAGAACAAAAGAGGGTTAAAAAACACAATAGAAACAAAACTATATTATTTTCTGTATTATGAGGTGAATCGTTTCCTGATATCTTATTTTATTTGTCCATTTCTACCCCATAGAACTATATTTATTATATGATAGACCTCTGCAACTCAACACCATTCCTATTACTGAGGAGCCTAAAATATCACAATCTCTTCCAGCTCGAGTATCTCATGCATCCTAGCTTTTATAAATACCAGCCATGCTAATGGGAGCTAAAGCTAAATTGCTTTCCTTTGCGTTTCCAAGACAATGAGTGCTGTCACAGAGTTTATGTAGTGGGCATCAGCTGAGGGGTAAATTTACCTCAGTATTAGTATCCATCCCTGTCTGCACAGAGAAATACCTACAGGAACATATCAACATTTGAGGGTGTTATAGTTCAGAGAATCAGAATCGACAAGTTTAAAAAGATAATCAATTCCAATCTTTACCCCAGGACTACCAAGTCTGCTACTAACCATGTCAGTAAGGGCCTCACTTTCAAGACCACTGAAAATAGTTACATGAATTCACATGTGCGAATGCCGGAGAGGAAAACAATTAGATGGAAAACTGAAAGGCTGACTCCTAATTTGCAGTTGGCACAGCACCCAGAGATGAGCAGGATGCAAAAGAGTGGATTTTCTGAGCTAGCAATCACAATGACTCCCCAGAGGCCCCAAGTCTCAACCCACCTCAGAAAAAGAGACTGGTATGGAGAGCAGTATGTGTCGGAGGCAGATTCCTTCAATTCCCTCAGGATCTGAAAGGATTGTATCTTAAAGCTACAGTTTGACCTTAAAAGTCAGATGCTGAGATCATACAAATTGAAATTCTGAAGCATGGTAAAATCCTGAGTCTTCTTGCTAGATCCAAAGTATACATAGAGGCAAGCCCTGCTCACCTGTGTGCATCAGCTAAGTCAACAATGCTATTAATTTAATGTCGATCCTTCCACTTGTACAGCTGTAATTTTCTCAGAAGATTCAAATGCCAAAATCCTGGGATGAACAGATGTTTAGTGAACCCTCTGCTTTGGATTTAATGGTCAGAGGTTTTGCTGTGTAAATTTGGATGTCCATAGAAGCAGCCACTTGAGAAACATAAAGTATCTTCACACTGAAAGGCCTACTACATTATATTTCATTGCGTGTTCTGTATATGCAACATTTATCGCAAAGATATTATCTATTTTTCTTATCATAAAGCCAGAGTTGTTACTTACTCCTGCTCTCCCTGAACTCAAAAGTCCAAAGATAGTGATAAAATTTCCTACAAGAAATGGGTTTTTCATCTTGTGTGTGTGTTTGGGTGTAGCATTAGAGAGTTCTATCTTATCAGCCACATCACCTGTCACCCTGTCTTCCTGATTTCAATGTATTTTGAGTGTGATTTAATGGGTTAATACTCCTTCTTTTAATCCTTCTCCAGCAGTCTTCTCCCAGCCCCCAGATACAACCTGTCCTCCTTTATGAAGTCAGACTTTCAAGTAGGCAACTGATACTTGCAAACAACTCAACCTTGATCAATTAATCATGGATCTTTTTACTATATTTGTTTTGCTCACTCTATTTTAAAATATCATATTAAACCACTTCATTAGATGGAGTACAATATTTGTAAGTACTGGTTGGTTGGGGGGTGTTGGTGTTTTGCTGTTGTTGTTTGTTTTTTTAAACAAGCTGTCCTTGTTTAACCTCTTCTAGCTCAGATACCAAAATCTCAGCATCTTCAGAATTGGCCCTCAAGTAGTTCTGATTACACAAGAAACAGCAGGACTGCCTTCAGTTTCCTTTTCTTTTGCATCTACTCAAAACTCAATGCTAAACACTACTTACATATTTTTAACTTGTCCTCCACATATTGACTGAGCTTTAACTACATTTACTTGCTTTTCTTACAGGCACAATTTTTTTGTAGTTCATTTGTAACTGTGCTATCACGTTTTCTCAGAAATCACTGTCATACAAAGGTGCCTGCTTCATTCTAGGCCAGACTTCTAAGAGATGAACAATAGGTGAGTATCTGCACAACAGGTCAAAAATGATTCTTTATTCCCCCGATGCCTGAAGAATTCAACACTGACACATAGGTAATATCCAACCCTGGTCATCATATCAAATAAGGTAGGGAAGAAAAGAGTGATCAAGAAACACTGAGAGAATTCCCTAAGAATGAGGTTTCTTTGTGGTCAGAAACTTAGTCAGCGATCTAAATGGAAATTTAGCCAAAAATACATGAAAGAATGATTTAAGAGTAGGCAATAAAGCTACAGTAAAGATGTTTGGAAACATCTCATTCAGGCGCAGCTCCAGACACAGAAAGCTTGACACATTGTGGAATTGTGTCCAAAACAGAGGAAAGATATTTGAGCAGCCAACTGAAGGAGAAATGAGAAGAAACACTGCAGTTTATATTAATCAGTTTGTTCTGAGGCACTAGATTTGAAAAAAAGACAATAACTTGGAAAGAAGCAAGATACAGTTAAGATTAGGAAAAAGAAATAGGGTCACTAAAAGTTGGCCAAAACATCACAACACTAAGAAATGAAAAGTACTCTCCATTTATCAACAATGGTGAAGGGAACATAGAAACACAATGTGTTAAGAGCATAGGAGACCCATATGGGATTAACTCCTCTTTATGTAATTTTTCAAATGTTTTACACTTCTCAGGAAACTGGAATTACACTGAAATACTTGGTGTTTGTTGGTTTGAGAAGCGTTCTTCTAATATGCAAGCAGGGCAGCAAGAATACAAAACTTTATGCTCTAATGCACAACACTGCTTCCTTTACAAAAAAGGGTAAAGAAGCATATAACAACAGTGCAGAGAAAGTACTCAAATAAATAAATTTATCAATATAATTGTATAATTAGAGTATTCACTGTGAAGACAATAGCTTATGAAAACATTCTCACTTTTAGAAGGAAAGACCATAAGGAGCTAAATAATTTAATTACAAATTTTGTTAGAAATAGACATGTCTTGATACTATGAAGCATCATTGCAGTCCTAGAAATCCAAGATACAGGTCACTTCTCCTTGATGGCATTAGTTGTAATTAAAGTGGTTTCTCAAAAGTAACATAAAATTTAAAAATCAGATCAGATGAATCAAGCAATCAATAGAGAGCAATGCAATTAATAAAGCTAGTCTTTTCTGTATGTAAAATGAAAAATTTTTTAAATAATGTAATTTTTAAATGATCACTGATGCAATATTACATCTAGGAAGTCTATACACATTTTGCTCAAGACATGTAAACCTGACTGTGGAAAAGAAGCAAGTTAGCAGAATACAAGAAAAAAAGGATGTCTAGAGAGAAATTAAAGCTTTTAAAATATTATTGTTTGGAGATCTGTTTTTGTTTTTTTTTCTTTTTTCTCTTCTTTTAAAGCATAAATTGAGTAGAACTTTATAAAAGTACCCTCAAAATGCAAACTAAAGTTTCATTCTAAGGTTTTCTTTTGGTGGCCTCAGTACAGCACCAACACGTATGTCAGTATGCAAAAGTGCTGATATACTCTACATGGGACATTAAACTGTTTAAACTGGGCACTAAAGACTAGTGATGACACCATACCAAAGAATTACCATGTGAATTTACATTTGTGATTCACATTAAGTGTTTTCTTAACATGTATGGCCAGGTCAATTGCGTTTCATCTCAGTAATCCCATGTCCTGCTTTTCTGTTAAAAAATGAATTGTTGAAGTACTATGGAAATACTACGGCATACAAATTCTAATAATAAAGATTTTTTTTTATTTTTCTAGAAAACAAGGAAAGCTTAGAAAACTTGAAAATTCTGACAGATTATACACATCTTGAGGATAATTTTAAAAAATTACTGAAAAACTAAATGAAGGAAAACATGAATGAAGCACTCGGTATTCTTAGACATAGTTAGCTATTATTGAGCACTGAAACTTTAAGTTGTTCCATTAAAGATGGTGTTTACATACAGACTTCAAGTATTACCTCACCTTAATCCACACCAAGGGAATCTGTGAATCTTATTTACTCTTGCCTTCTCATAGGTGGGATGTAACGAGGAAGGCATATTTACCCCACTTATACTACTAAGTATTTCTCAGGAAAGACTTTTCTTTTTTCTTAAGTTGGAAATTCTTAAGATTCTATTCCTGCTAAACTAGCATTTCGTCTATTGAAACCAGTATACTCAATGACATAAGATCTGTGGCAAGAGGAACAGCCTATAATGAGGTATATGTTACTTTCTTTCATAGCAGATAAAGCTATGCCTTCTAGGCTATGAGAGAGAAATCACCACAAAATATTTATTGTGAGAAAAATATGTACTAACACAGTACTAACAATCACTGGAATACTTTCTAATATTATACTGTCGTAGTTTAAACCCAGTCAGGTAACTCGTTCACTCACTCCCCCCTTTCTTTCCCTTCCCCTACTCCCAGAGGGATGGAGAGGAGAATCGAAAAGAATGCAACTCCCACGGGTTGAGATAAGAACAGTTTAGTAACTAAGGTATAACACAGATCACTACTGCTACCACCAATGATAATAATGATAAAGGAAATAACAAGGGAAGAGAATACAACACCTCAGCACCAGCTGACCGATAACTCGCCCCCCAAGCCCGACCAAGCTCCGACCCATACCTCCTCCAACCCTGCAGTCTCCCAGCCCTTCCGGCTAACTCCCAGTTACATCCTGGGCATGACGTGCTGTGGTATGGAATACCTCTTTGGTCAGTTTGGGTCAGGTGTCCTGTCTCTGCTTCCTCCTGGCTTCCCCTCCCCCCTGGCAGAGCAAGAGGCTCACAAAGTCCTTGGCCAAACCAAAACATCGCTATCAGTTCTGTTCCCAGGCCGAAAGTCAAAACACTGCACTGCACCAGCTACCAAGAAGGAGAAACATGACTGCTACTGCTGAACCCAGGACATTATTTTTCCATACCATTCACGTCATGCTCAGATCCCACATTTTCAATATGCCATCACTCTTATCTTAGTGCATGGACCAGTAGCTATAAGGCTGCTGCGTCCATCTGGTCCATGATGCCAGGCTCCATCTCTTGTAAGAGTCTTCCAGAGCAGGAGAGACTGTGTGCAGTGTTCACACTCATGAATAACCTGGGCAATAGTGTCCATTGCTAAGTCCACCCCTTGATCATAAGTCCATCACTATGTTGCATCTCTGCTCTGATGGCCTGAAGTGCCATGGGCCCACCAGGCTTAAAATAATTCACTCTCCCCTTCAGCAGTTTCTGCAGCTTGTTGCTGGGGACTCCATACAGCTGCCTTCCATCTCTGACGCTTCCAAAGCACTGGAGGGGCCCAGTGGACTAGATACTTGCCCATACTGTCCCACACACCCTGCCACTCATGACTGTCCAGCCTTGGGGAAAATCTCTTGGTCACCCTATATCGTCGTCTAACCCCAGACAAGACCCAAACCCGACTCTGCTTAACTTTTGAGATCAGACAAAATGGTTGTGGGTAGAACACACTCTGTATGTGTGCCAACATGGTGATCCCCACCACAATCAGCAGGCAGGTCCCAAGGATACCCAAAGGCCATTCAGAACCTTCAGAACTCTCAAACGATGCTGTTGTACTTGTCACTTGGGGCTGGTGTAGCTGCTGTGCTTGCCGGCTCTCCCACCGCCAGCTTCTCTTTTCCTGAGTCCCGCTCTTCCTCCTCTGCCTTGCTGGGAAATGCTGCGTGGTCTCCTGCATCCTCCTGGGGCTCGGCGGGCGCCTTCCGGGAAATGCTCTCGGCCGTCGCGGGGCTCGGCTCGGCCGCGGGGCTCGGCTCCTCCGCGGGGCTCGGCTCTTCCGCGGGGCTCGGCTCCTCCGCCGCCTTCTCCCTCTGCTCGGCAGCCGCCTCCTTCTGCTCCTCGACCTCCCCGACCTCCTCCACCCGCAGCCGTCCCCTCGCGGCCTCGGGCCCCGCTCCCGCCGCCGCTTGGTCCCCGGGGCCGCTCTCCTGAGCCGCTTCGGCTGCCGCCGGCTCCCGGGGCCGCTCCCCCTCGGCTCCCCGCAGCCTCACGAAGATGGAGAGTAGGGCGAGGGCCAGGCCGGTGAAGAGCAGCCGGACGGCCAGGTACAAGCCCACAGCCACGTCCGTCCCGCCCTGCTGCTGGAGCCCGCCCGTATTACAAGCCATTGCCATAAAGCACAGTGAGACAAGAACCTTAGCGCAGGCCCCACACTTGATAAACACTAACACAGCAAATACCGACTCTAAGTAAGTTACAACATTCTGAAGCTGTGAGATCAACAGGAACAACTCTGAGAGCCAATAAATCAGCATTGTGACGAGTGACTATTAATCCGGTCAGATCTGTCATTATCTCAACCCTTCGTGCCCCACGTTGGGCGCCAAAATGAACTGTCGTAGTTTAAACCCAGTCAGGTAACTCGTTCACTCACTCCCCCCTTTCTTTCCCTCCCCCTACTCCCAGAGGGACGGAGAGGAGAATCGAAAAAAATGCAACTCCCACGGGTTGAGATAAGAACAGTTCAGTAACTAAGGTATAACACAAATCACTACTGCTACCACCAATGATAATAATGATAAAGGAAATAACAAGGGAAGAGAATACAACACCTCACCACCAGCTGACCGATAACTCGCCCCCCAAGCCCGACCAAGCTCCGACCCATACCTCCTCCAACCCTGCAGTCTCCCAGCCCTTCCGGCTAACTCCCAGTTACATCCTGGGCATGACGTGCTGTGGTATGGAATACCTCTTTGGTCAGTTTGGGTCAGGTGTCCTGTCTCTGCTTCCTCACAGCTTCCCTCCTCCCTGGCAGAGCATGAGGCTCACAAAGTCCTTGGCCAAACCAAAACATCGCTATCAGTTCTGTTCCCAGGCCGAAAGTCAAAACACTGCACTGCACCAGCTACCAAGAAGGAGAAACATGACTGCTACTGCTGAACCCAGGACATATACCTTTATAAAAGACACTTCAGCCCAAGTCTATATTTTTTAGAAAGCCTACAGTAAGCACAAATTCCAAATGGGAGCAGGACTTCAATGTGGTAGACATGAGTCTCAAAATTGCAATAATCTATTGGATTGTTTATTCTAGTACACCATCACTAGAGGCTCTCATCTTAACAGGTCAACAGGACAGTCAACTACACCACACTGACTTTTTCTGATAATCTGTTGCATATTTATATAGTAGAAATAATTTTTTTTTTGCGTTTGGTGAACCACTTGAAAGTCTTACTGAGTTGAATTATGTTCACTGGAAACTACATTCTTGTGCTCTCTTGTCCAGATACTGCTGGGATCCTTGCTGGCTACAGACACCTCAAGATTTAAATGGAAGTATCTACCTCTTGCTGCATCTTCATTTTTTGTTAACAGTAGTTCCTGAAATTCTTAGAATTGGTGATTCAGCAGATTAAAATTGCTTAAAGATATAAATGAAATTTACACTTGGAGCAGAAGTGCTAGTAAATCACAGGGCATTCGTGACATTCTGAATAAGCATGGAATAAACAATATTATTAGCTGGAGACTAAATAGTTTCTAAGTAGTTGAATAGCCTCTAAATACAGACCTGGATGTTTGGATCAAGTATTACCAGCATGCAGATATAACCCACATCTTACGCTATGCAACACAAATGAACAGCATCCATGACAGCAAAGGTCTTACTCAAGCAAAACACAAATTTAGAGACTGTTCTTGTATCACACAGTATCACAGTATGCTAGAGATTGGAAGGGACCTCGAAAGATCATCTAGTCCAATCCCCCTGAAGGAGCAGGAACACCTAGATAGTGTTACACAGGAATGTGTCCAAGCGGGTTTTGAATGTCTCCAGGGAAGGAGACTCCACAACCTCCCTGGGCAGCCTGTTCCAGTGTTCCGTCACCCTCACTGAGAAGAAGTTTCTTCTCAAGTTTAAGTGGAACCTCTTGTGTTCCAGTTTGTACCCATTACCCCTTGTCCTATCATTGTTTGCCACTGAGTAGAGCCTGGCTCCATCCTCGTGACACTCCCCCTTTATATATTTATAGACACTTATAAGATCACCCCTCAGTCTCCTCTTCTCCAAACTATAGAGACCCAGCTCCCTCAGTCTTTCCTCATAAGGGAGATGCTCCACTCCCCTAATCATCTTTGTTGCCCTTCGCTGGACTCTCTCCAGCAGGTCCCTGTCCTTCTTGAACTGAGGGGCCCAGAACTGGACACAATATTCCAGATGGGGTCTCACCAGGGCAGAGTAGAGGGGAAGGAGGACCTCTCTCGACCTACTAACCACCCCCCTTCTAATACACCCCAGGATGCCATTGGCCTTCTTAGCCACAAGGGCACAGTGTTGGCCCATGGTCATCCTGTCGTCCACTAGGACCCCCAGGTCCCTCTCCCCTACACTGCTCTCTAACAGGTCGTTCCCCAACCTATACTGGAACCTGGGGTTGTTCCTGCCCAGATGCAGGACTCTACACTTTCCCTTGTTATATTTCATCAAGTTATTCCCTGCCCAATTCTCCAGTCTGTCCAGGTCTCGCTGCATGGCAGCACAGCCTTCTGGCGTGTCAGCCACTCCTCCCAGCTTAGTGTCATCAGCAAACTTGCTGATAGTACACTCAATTCCCTCATCTAAATCATTGATAAATATATTAAATAATACTGGTCCCAGTACTGACCCTTGAGGCACTCCACTAGTTACAGGCCTCCAACTAGACTCAGCCCCGTAGACTACAACTCTCTGGCTTCTCTCCTTCAGCCAGTTCGCAGTCCACCTCACTACCTGATCATCCAGTCCACACTTCCTCAATTTAGCTGTGAGGATGCTGTGGGAGACTGTGTCAAATGCTTTGCTGAAGTCAAGGTAGACCACATCCACCGCTCTGCCATCATCCATCCACCGTGTTATTTCCTCATAAAAGGCTAAGAGATTGGTCAAACATGATTTCCCCCTGGTGAAGCCATGTTGACTGCCCCTCATAACCTTCTTATCCTTGATATGCCTTAAGATGGCACCAAGGATAAGGTGTTCCATCACTTTCCCAGGGATGGAGGTGAGGCTGACCGGTCTATAGTTACCCGCGTCCTCCTTGCCCTTTTTGAAGACTGGAGTGACATTTGCTTTCCTCCAGTCCTCAGGCACCTCTCCCGTTTCCCAAGACTTGGTAAAGATGATGGAGAGTGGTCTAGCAATGACTTCCGCCAGTTCCCTCAGCACCCGCGGGTGCATCCCATCTGGACCCATGGATTTATGGATGTCCAGATTGCTCAACTGGTCTCTAACGCATTCCTCATCGACTAAGGCAAACCGCTCCGTTGACCTGACTTCATCTAAGGTCTCAGGGGTACAGGGCTCTTCAGGACTGCCTGCAGCAGAGTAGACAGAGACAAAGAAGGCATTCAGTAACTCTGCCATCTCTGTATCTTCTGTCACCAGGGCACCCATCCCGTTCATCAGTGGGCCTACATTGCCTCTGGTGTTAGTTTTGTCTGCCATGTATTTGAAAAAGCTCTTTTTGCTGTCCTTGACCCTTCTCGCCAGGTTTAATTCTAAGGATGCTTTAGTCCTCCTAGCTGTCTTCCTACATCCTCTAGCAGCAGCCTTATATTCCTCCCAAGTGGCCAGCCCCTCCTTCCATGACCTGTAAACTCTCCTCTTCCACTTGAGCATACCCAGCAATTCCCTATTTAGCCACGCAGGTCTCCTGGCCCTCTTCCTTGACTTCCTACGTGTCGGGATGCTCCGATCTTGAGCTCGGAAAAAGCAATCCTTGAATGTCAACCAACTATCTTGGGCCCCTTTACCTTCAAGCAGCCTTGCCCATGGGATTTCCCCTAGCAATTGCTTGAAAAGGCCAAAGTTTGCCCTGCTAAAGTCCAGGGTTGCAATTCTACTTGGTATTCTACTAGTCCTATCACACAAGATCCTGAACTCCACCATCTCGTGGTCGCTGCAACCAAGGCAGCCCTGAACCCTTACTGCTTCGACCAGATCCTCCTTGTTAGTGAGGATGAGATCCAGCAGCGCTCCTCTCCTGGTCGGCTCATCCACCATTTGCAGGAGGAAGTTATCATCCATGTACTTAATGTTAACTATGTGTTTAACTGTTATTTGGATCAGGGCCTATCTTTATGGAGAGAATAAATTAATGTGAAGCCTGAACCAGCTTTTACCCTCAGGAGAATAAATCTGACCATCTGAAGACCTTGAAAACGTATTTGTGTGGTAAGTGCTTGAAGAATAAATTCCTGTTTCCTGCAATATCAAGATAGTATTTCCCATATGTGTTTATTGGATGACTCCTCTTTGGGTACCTGCTGTAGGAGTTGAATATGAATCATTTTTATTCAGCATTAAAAATCTTCAAAAATGCTATCAATTTCACCATATATAGACTCATAGAATAATTAGGGTTAGAAAGGACCTTAAGATCATCTAGTTCCACCCCTCCTGCCATGGGCAGGGACACCTCACACTAAACCATGCCATCCAAGGCTTCATCCAGCCTGGCCTTGAACACTGCCAGGGATGGAGCATTCACAACCTCCCTGGGCAACCCATTCCAGTACCTCACCTAAAAGCCTTGCAAATATATCTGGTTCTGTATGTGACTCTGAAGACCTTTTATTTAGTTAGGGTAACAGCAAAGGAATAATTTCAGTGGCATGTTTCCAATAAAAGAAGAATCTGGAGTGCAGTGACAGCATTGGCTATACATGGTCATACAGTGATTGATGCCAAGGCTAAAGTAGCACTAAACATGAAAGGAAGTGATTGAGAATACCTTTCCTCTGCATGTGTAAAATAAAATTGTTTTTGTAAAACTCTGGTTTTCTCTGAATAAAAGTGAGAAGAAAATTCCCAGGCAGAGCTATGCAAAAAACGATTTTGCACAATCTTCTTCATACAATCAGAGGAAAACCGTTTTTGTGCAATTTTTGCAAAAAAACCCACAAAACAAACCTCCCAGAAGCTGTTACCGTTTTGTGTTAAATGCTTGCATACAAGTAATAGCTCTTTCTTTTTTAGATTTGTACTTGGACCCCATAAGTAATGTAAAGGGAAAAAACAAGTGTTTACCATGATTCCATTTCTAAGAATGCAGCATTGTTCTTATTCCTCAAAAATAAAGAATGTACCTAATGTCCCTCCAGCTAGTTAGATTATTGGTCTCCCATCTCACAAAAATAATTATGAAGAGACAGATTTCAAACATAAACCAATGTTCATAAATGAGCAAAAGTCCTCATCTTTTGTTCATGCTGTAAAAGATGCATACAGATTTGTGATTCATATATGTTAACTAAATCTAACCAAGAGATCAAAAAAATGGACAAATCAATATACTTCAATTTGCTATAATGCAGTCTCATGACTCCATCTGCATAGCACATAGTGTTCAACTGGAAAAAAGAAAACCCCCACAGCTCCTATTAACCCTCCCTTCACTTCTAGTAAAGGTAGATTAAGGGGCAGAAAACTGTAGTAACAGGCTCTGCCTCACAAAAACAGAGGCTAAGATAAAATAGCTCTAATCTGTGTATTTCTGAGAAAGCATCTGTCTGCATATGGTTATTGTCTGATATATCATTAAGTTTACTGGAAGCACAGCCAACTTTCTGTGTTTGCAAACTCTGATATTATTTTTACCTAAAAAAATAATATCTCTGAATATTAACTGACATTTTAGCAAAACAAAATAAAAAATCATTAAGAGAAAACTACAAAATAAACATCAAAAGAAATAGAAAAGTAATTTTTTTTTTTATTATGCATGAACTGCAAAAATGAAATACAAGTATATACTGTACCTTGGTTTACCTGTAAGGGACACACACCTGACAAAAGGCAATCTTCACATCCAGAGTAGGTTCACCACAATAATACAAGAAATGGCGGCTCATAAATACCTGCAATTAAAAAAAAGTAGACATAGAAATCTTGTATGTCTGCTGATGTGCAAGTACAGTGCAGATGTATCCATATTTAGATTATAAAACTGAGTTGCTACCCAGCTTGTGAAGAACAGAAATCAGCTACAACATTGACCTGTAAATAGACTCTAAATTCTAGTTGGTGGTCATCAAGGTTTTGGCCTCAACTATGACCTGGTAAATCTTCAAAATTTTACAGTAACTGATGCCATTACCTCTAAGTTTATTATGTCACTTGTATTTCTAAATCAACAAAAATAAAATTCAGGTCAATAATGTTCTAAACAATGTGGGAAAGAAAAAAGTCTTAAGTTGGCAATTATTACAAAAGTTATAGGAATTGAAAGACTAATTACATCATGTATAAATTCATGGCACTACCACTTTATAAATATTATATGTAGTTCCGGGTCTCATCGTAACATCTTACAAATAGAAGTTACAGAAAAGGGCGATAAGAAATGTTCAAAGCATATTCAGATTCATTACACGAAACAACTGCACAGACAGAATTTTGTTTTTAGCCTAGAAAATTGCTGTTTGAGTGGAGATATGCTAGAGATCCATAAAATGAGCGTAATACTGAAAAGTTAAGAGGAAAACACTGTCCCCGATGTTGTTTTTTTTTTTTTGTTTTTGTGGTTTGTTTGGTTTGGGTTGTTTGCTTGTTTCTTTGTTTAATTTATTTATTTTAATTAAAAGAAGTTTGTGGCAACGAACTAAGTTCTCAAACAGCAGATTCAGAATCAGCAGTAGGAGAGAGTTCTTCATACGCTGTTTCACCACGCTGCAAAACTCCCTGCTTAGCACTCTTGTGGATGTCAGAGGTCAATGTAAGTCCTAGTATGATGCAGCAAATTCACATAATAAGGAATCTGCTGAAGGCTATTAACCTCAAAAATATCATCTCTGACTCAAGACAAGTCTGAGTCACAGTCTGCCACTATATGCTCACCCTATTTTTAAGATTCTGTCCAGTCTAGCCATACACTAGACTAGACAGGCCTCTGTGTGTACCCTATTACAGCTGTTTTAAATTAATTCCATAGCACTACATTCAGCTCTAACCAATCCTTTCCTAACTGCAGTCTAGCATGGGACATCCACAAAAATACCCCATAGTAATGTAATGCTCTCAGGTTGAAATAAGACTTTGGAGCACACTGATTTTTCTGCAGAGCTCAAAAAGCCCCCTAAGACAGACAAACAAACAAACAAACATTAAAAGTTTTAACAGCACCAATAAAAAAACAGAAACTTTTATGTAAAAAGAGACAAATAATATAGACAAATTTTGGAACATACATGTTTTTATTTTAAATATAAGCTCATTGTAAAGACTTATAAAGCAAAGAAATGCAGCCATCACTCCACTGAGATATGGCCATGATCCTGAAACACCACGTGTGTCATTACAGCACGTTGCTTCAATAGGAACAATTAACTAACTTCTGGTATAAATATAAGGAAGAGAAGACTTAATTTGGAGTACCTTTATCTCACACAAGCTCATTGTGACTTAAGAAACTCTAAGGAAGTATTCACGAATACTTGCATCATGTGTTCCCACATGTGTTTAATTTTTAATGAATGAGTGAATAATCCTGTTATGAAAGCAAGTGTATGACCTTGTTTTGCATCATGTTACAGTGTCTGAGACTGCTGCCTCATTGCCCAGTGAGTCACTACCGGAGCCTCACATTCCACAGAGGGTTTATATTAAAACGAGAGGGAGAAAGAAAGATATAAGCAGAGCTTTTAACATTAGTCATATTGCCAGTGTTTTCTGGAAAGCCAGCAGATAATTATACTCTCACACTGCCAGTATATGTACTATGAAATCCTATTGGTTGGATGAATTGTATTACTATAATAATAACTGGAGTGTCGTTATAACATACCACGTTCAAGACAAAGTCTAATAGTGGAAGGTGAAGAAAGGAAGGGAAGGGAACTGGGGAAATTTGATTCTTCAGTGAATTTGCTGTGAGGATCTATTGAGAAGACATTTTGTATTGCATACGCATTTCTAGTCGTACACGGTGCCTCAGCTTTCCACAGGAGTGACTGTCACTGTTAATAGTCACCCTGGGGCAGAGCAGTAGACTGGTGAATTTTATGAACTGGAATACATTTTCCACTTTATTATGTTGTCCTTGTATGCAGTTACTGCTTAAAAAATAATAGAAGTATGATATGTTTTAATAGCCCAGATCAATACTCATATTCTTCTGTGCATAAGATATATCAAATGAATCGCTAGACAGCTGAGATACGCCAATTGTACAGCAGGAATCAGGATAACTTTCTGTAGCGCAGAGGTCTGTGTATAGCCAGAATGTGTATACCCAGGGAAAACTGATTTTGTGTTTACATAATGTGTGTCTTCATATAGTGAAATCATATGAGATTCTCTTCAGTGCCCTGTAAGTAAATACACATGTACGTAACTTTTAATTTCTTCACACAGAAAACACATTCACGTTCAACTGTGTAAATACCCTTGATCATATCTCCTCTGGTGGTAGCTGACACCATGCCAGTAGAGACTTTGACAGTGTCGGTGTAAAGAGCATAAAGAACTGGTTTGATGATGAGATAATTGTGTCAAAACATAAAGCAGTTATATAAAAAAAGAAACTAGTAACAAACAGCCTCATTCACTAGGGAACTGAGCTTTAGGTGAGAGCATAAGTATCTACTATTTCTTTACTTCTGGTGCTTTATCTTTTCACACTTGAGCAAAATGACTCAGGGTGGGAAGAACTGCAGGAACAGAACAACAAAACACCTCATAATAACCCAGGCTGACATCCAGCTGTGAAGCCAAAAGTTGCAGTAGCATCACAGAGAAAAAAACCTGTCAAGGAAACACCAACACCACTACTGGATCTCAAATTTTCATCACAAGCAAGGCATCTGTATGCCAGAACCTGTAAAAACATACAAGTCTCAGCAGTAAATATATGATCTCCTTTCAGGCAAGATACTAGAAGGCAATGAAGTAGAAGAAAGTAGACATGCAGGCAAGAATAAGAAAATCCTGAAAATCCTCTGAGCTTCCAGTGGAACAGCCCCAAAAGAACTGCTGCCTGGGACTGTGAAGATAACAAGGGGCTTGTCCTCTACCTGACCTGCTGCTTTGCCATCCTCTTCTTCACTCCATTCCTTCTCCTTATCAAGAGCTACTCTTCCAAAGAGAATATGGGCTAATGACATGACTCAATTTCAAGCATGAACTTCCGCTTCCCCTCAGTGCTGCTATGAAATCTGCCTTTTCTGGGGAAGGACTGTTTATTTTTAATGATGTTTATCTTTCTCTCTAGGGATCAGCGGGATTATCTCATTATTAGTCAAACAGCTTTTTGAAGACTGAAAGGATTAAATCAATACTATCAGTATAATAATTGAGAGCAGAGAGGGAGCTGTGCAATGACAGTAGACAAAACAGACTGGAAAACCAATAGTAACTGTAGTTCTCAATTACAGCCTCTGGCAGTAAAACTTTCTGATTGTCCTTGAATTCTTTCCTCACCCTCAAATCTCTAGCCAGTGAATGTCCAAGCAATTTGGCAGGCAGTCTCTTAGCCTAGGAAGCCTTGTTTTCCCTCCCAAACTGGACTACTGTTCACATCATTGGCTTCTGCTTTGTAAGTGGAAAGCCTGTGCTTGCGTTAGGCCCATAGATGCAAACACTGAGCCTAAGGGCCCTGAACTGTTTCTGTGCTTGTCTGAGGAGAGTCTCAGCACTTGCACCCACCATGTTGCCTCTGAGCTGCTTCTCTGGCTGACACTTAACAAACTTTTGTCTGGAAAAAGCATCACAGTCACTTTCTTTTCAGAAAATACTTCCAGGATGGTTTCTCATCCCCATATCTCCTAATCAACAAGCACGCACAGTAGACATTGCTGTGGCCTGTCAAAGAATATTAAAGCTTTTTTTGTAACAATTTTGAAGACAAAAATGGAGCCTCAGGAAAGTTCCATATAACTCTGAATGAAGAGATGCAAAGGAGCGAGCTGCCCTGCTGTGATACTACGTTCTTCATCACAGCCTAGACAAGCAGGACTCTTTACCTCACCCCACAGCAAAATCATCTATGTCAAATACACTGATTCAGGGTTGAAGCAAGGTTCTTGATGAGAAAAGCTGCAGTAGCTGTTAGACATGTATTTAAACTGGTGTTGCTGCTGTTGAAATGAATCAATTCCCAAACTACCTGCAGTGCTGTTCTCCTCCCACACTCCTGCAGCTCTACTCTGTCTGAGGGTTGTTTACATGTCCTATAGCAAAATGAATTGCAATCCTTCAAATCCTAATGTGAAAAACAACCCTGTGAAAAAAACGTACAATAAAAAGCATGAGTTCCAATTTAAACAGAAATCAAACAGCAGCTGAAAGTACTGTAGGCAGAGCTGCTTGTATCTAAAACATCACTGAACTGGCAAGGTGTGACTGCACACTGGAAGGTTTTAACAGATTCACAGGACATCCTCCAGTAATATGCTATTATCTATTCCCAGGCCCACCAACTGTGATAATCTCAATAATAAGGGGAAACTATACACATTTGTATTAAGAGCCAAATCCAGCATTTCTGCTTATTTGATTATTACCATCTGAATACATCACATGTGCAAAATGGGTATAGTGAATGTGTTCCCTATCTTCACAGGGCAGATAGGCAGATAGTTCTACACTTGTGCTACAAATGGCTAATTAAACTATTTACTGCTGCATTATTCTATTTCACTCATGAACAGAAGGATTCACAGCATGAAAAAAAAATTAAATAGGACAATCATTTAAAGTTTTAAGAAATTTGTCATGTCCCACTTCAGTGAGAGGGGGTCACTTATCAATTCAGCTGTCACTTGAAAACCTTCTTGAAAAACATTAATGTTCAAAGATTAACATTTATGAATTATTAATGCTTCCTGCTTTCAGAAAGTGTTTGAATCATTTTATGCATTTCCAGTACTTGAATTCCTCGCTCCATCTGAAAAAATATATTCTCATCACATTATCAGCTCCCTGAAGCTTTGAGTAGTCTTAAACTCCTGTAATTTTTGTCCCATTACTGAAATTTGGCTGTTCTGCTCTTTATAAACAAGGAGAACCATACAGAAGTTACAGTATA
Source organism: Pezoporus flaviventris (assembly GCF_033815535.1). Classification (NCBI taxonomy): domain Eukaryota; kingdom Metazoa; phylum Chordata; class Aves; order Psittaciformes; family Psittacidae; genus Pezoporus; species Pezoporus flaviventris. The sequence continues at coordinate 57,612,096 of NW_026892550.1, read as the reverse complement.
TTGTCATCATAATGGATATTTCCATTTAGCATATTTGTATTCTGAATGTAATGAAGTCACATAGTGTGAGAAAACATATCAGGAGAGAATGGTAGTTTCTGACCCCCAGGCTGATACAGAATTTTATACATGGGCTCTGTCTTTAACATGCTGGATTAAGAAAGACGGGCTGCGATTTCCCCACATTTTTCCTATAATTGTTGCCAGTTATGTTTGGGATATATATGTCCAAATATCCTATCAAATCGGCCTTCAAAGACCAGACATGCTGGTTTATCAGCAATTTTCATAAAACTTTATTAATTTATTATTTTGTTTTTCACATCTAATTTAGAACACTGTAACAGCAGGGCATTGTCAATATCAGCTTCAATGAGACCCACTGCTTGGCAAAAGCTTCAAGACTTAACAGAGGATAAATATGAACTGAAATTTACAAGTGGATTAGTAATAGACAAGGAGAGTGCTTGTACTGATAAAAAAGTGTTTTTCTGTTGTGGCTGTGCTGTCATTTTAATTATTCTTGGAGTAGCTGGGGAAAGGAAGAGTGTGAACAGAGTAATTACTAAGGTTAAATCCCAGCAGAAACAGATCATGTTCCACCAGGATGAGAAGTGATGGCATGTAAAAATTTACAAGAATCATGAAAGCAACTCTAAAACAGAACTGCTGGAAAAGAGTGGTAAAGAAAGATTTTAGGAATAGCAATGAAAAGGCTTTCAGATGAAGACATGTGAATGGGGAAAGAACATACACACTGAAAAGACAGAATTGATAAGCAGGATTTCCTAATGATTACAGCACACATGCAGAAGACAGGAACAAACGAGCTCTAAGTCTGGCCTTGCTACCAGCTCCCCATGTATTCTTAAGTCAATTATTCTAAGTCAGATTTCCACACTTGACAATACCCGGTTTAAACCACCAAGTTACAATAGTCCAAGGTATCACACACCTAGGTATTACTTTTACAAACAGGTATTATCAGAGAAAGAACCTGCTCCTGTGAGGTGTTATGACAGATTAATCAGTCAGTTTATGATGACCTTGTCATAACTTCTCATACCATCTTTTCATGTGTGGCTGAATAACCTCCATTCTCTGGTGCAAATTCAAAGAGAAAATAAAATGTAGCCACCTTCTAGAGGCATTAAATTAGACTTCTCAGAAGCAGCTCTGAATTTTCATAGGATGAACCTCCAGTGGTAAGTATGCAAGACCATAGGTACTACTATCACAAAAAAAATTGAAGAAAACCAAAGTGCAAAGATCTTAGGACAATAAAACCCTTACTACTTGCCTACCATAAGATAACTACATTTACCACAATGGTTAAAGCAAAAGGTGGGTTTTTTTGGCTGCATTTTGACAAGTCAAAGGCAGAAAATTGAGGTAAGCACCTCAACACAGTTGAGTGAAACATTCTGCCCTTTCAGAAAATGGTTTTCCTCTATTTAGAAAAAAATATTAAAAAAATAAAACCAAAAAAACCGCACCAAAAAAACCCCCAAATCAAAAAAAATCAACAGCAGCAACAAAACCCAAAACAAAATGCACACAATAAAAAGCTGTTCTTTAGATAAAAGTCAGTGGTACAACTGTTTGAAGACATGCAATGAACCACACCAAAACTATTTTTAATACACTCCCAAGTAACAGCACAACCTCCAAATGTAATTCAAATTCAGTTAAATTTGCCTTCAACACAGATGGCTCTGGAACTGTATGACTGGTGAAAATTACATATATTCTATAGAATACATAGAGAAAAATAGTCAGTTACAGTCTGCACCAAGCAATGTCAAAAAAAAAAAAAAGTTTTGAATAAATGAAATTTTCTAAGCCCAGAGAGTTTGGAATTAATTTCTAATATGTTGATGTGCATGCTATTGAATCACATTCTTAATATGCTGCTCTGTTGTGCAAGTTAACCAACCCATTAATGAAGGACGCATGTAAAAAGGATGACTACCTAGTCAAAAGTAAAATTCTAACTTCAGAAGAAACGTATGAAAGGCCAGGGCACTTAGATCCAGATAAAAATCCTGTTTCATGATACCTTCATTTTCTGGCACTATGGTAGAAAGCAATTTCTATGACAGTTTCATTCAATTTAGAGGAAAAAATATGGCTTTGGTGACTTAAGAGGAAAAATTATGCAAAAAAAAAAAATAATTAGCCATGATTTTGCATATTTAATAAAAAATTATGTTATGCTTTACCGATGCTTATCTTTCCTATACCAAAGTTTGCATGGTGGAAACACTAAAACTTTTTAGGACTATGGAATAATTTGCTCAACAGACACATGTAATTATCATCATAAATTTGAAGGACCTGCACAACTGGCCACTGAATTCTAAAGCTGGCCAATTTACACTTCACAATTATTCAGGAACAGAATCACAGAATCACTCACACTGGAAGGGGCCTCGGGAAATGTATTACCCAGCCTCTCCGCTCAAACCAAGGACAGCTGCATCAGTTGTTTGCGAAGTTAGGATGCTCAATTCCTGCTTTGGTTTGTATTTATATACTAATACAATAGCTACATGACTAAAAACACTATTACTCTAAAAAATTCTAAGAGGCTTACTTCTAGAGTAAGAGCCTGTCGCCGTGAAGAGATTATGCTGTAAATTCCGCAGTTACAAACCAGCTTATTTCTCAAACAACTAAAATCCAGATTCCTTCCCTTCTGAAAAAGCTTTTCCCCTCCTAAGCACTAACATTTCTAAATTTCAATTATTGTGATATCAAAAACCCTATTAGAAGTACTCATCTCAGGGATGCAAACAGGCTTTATTGCAAAATCACTGCAAGCTGTTAATATCAAATGTCAGTTGCATCTTGTTTGAGAAAACACAGAAAATACTCTGATACTTTGTGGGTTGTGATGACTGAAAATCTAAACACTTGAAGAATAAAGTCTTAATGAGTAAGAAGAGGCCCTGTGTTTCTGATGATCAATAATTGAATCTGATATGATGTGAGACCAGAAAGAACTGCTGCTGGACTATATCCATTTACCTATGCTGCTATTGTTTAGAACAGAGAGCAGAGTAGAGGGGCAGGATCACCTCCTTTGACCTGATGGTCATGTTCCTTTTGATGCAGCCCAGCATATGGTTGGCTTTCTGGGCTGCGAGCACACACTGCTGGCTCATGTTCATTTCCTCCTTGACCAACACCCCCAAGTCCTTCTCCGCAGGGCTGCTTTGAATCTCTTCCCTGCCCAACCTGCAACTGTGCCTGGGATTGCTCTTACCCAGGTGTAGGACCTTGCACTTGGCATGGTTAAACTTCGTAAGGTTGGCATCAGCCCACCTCACAAGCATGTCAAGGTCCTCTGAATGGCATTCCTTCCCTCCAGCGTATCAACTGAACAGCACAGCTTAATGTCATACACTGATGCTACAATTGCTATGTTCTACTAATTTTTCCCTTTTCCAAATAGGCCCTTCTCCATAAATGCCTCAGATTCAGCATGAAGTTCTTACATTAATCAAGCCCTCAACTACACAAAAATCGAAGCACAGCACCCTACGCTTTTACTGATACCCAACTTCTTCATGCCTGACACACAATTTTCAAAAAACTTAGCTTACTATGTTTAGCAGCTAGACCAAAAATAAACCAAAAAGGAAATAAAACTATCCATTACTAAAAGGAACATTAATGGCAATTATATATCCAATCAATACAATTCAAGTTCTAGTGTCTGATGAAACAATGAAAGAACTATTTAAAGAAAGCATATCTACTGCTGCCAAGTGGTGTTGCTGCAACAGTGTAATTTGCTTTCCTATAAGAAAGTCGGAAATACAGTGGCTGATTAATACAAAGATACAGAATCATGAAGGTTATTGTTTGTTAGCTGCTACACAAAGCACAAACTAGAACATTAGAAACAGAATTTACAGTTTTGTGAACTGAAAACAGACTGGACAGGTAAGAAGCAATTAAAATAAAGTCACATTCCTGTCAGGCTTTTGTATACAAGTTAAACAAGGAATGGTGCATTAGAACTCAAAGGCTAACTGGCACAAGAAATTAATTTGTTTGTTTGTTTTTCTGTGTTCTGTAGCATTGGAACAAAGTGACTTTGATAAAGTCAGAGGGTGGGAATTTGAGACTGTAAGTAGAAACACTTCTTTATGTACATTTCCTTTTAGATTAAGGAACTGATTCAGGGCCCTCCTGTTTGAGGCATACTGTGCAGGTAATGTCCTATATGGTTATTTACAGATTCTTATACTGTGAATCTTCTGTGAGAGACCATTAGAAGCAGATACAAGCCAGACAGCCAGAGCACTCCCCTGTTCTGGCTTCGCTGCAGCAGAAACTTTGCATCTCTGTTGTATGTACTGCAGCAGCCTTTTCAAGGTTTTTTTTCTCCACCATTTCAGATAATTTATTTAGACTCACTCTCTGATTCAGTGTTCTTCCATTTTTTATCGGCTGTCATGGATGCAGTAAAGGAACAGAACAAGAGATACCAGGCAGAAGTGTTGAACTTGTTGAATCCTATGGCCAGACTCCATTAGTTTTGTATGCTGGCTCACTTCAAATATCACCCCACAAAACACTGACCCTTCACAGGGACCAGCAGTTTATTCCAATGGGCAAGGACTTTATAGAGCTGGGATGTAGCACACAGAACTGTACATTAAAATAATCCTAACTTTGATTCTTTTCCCAAGTGTGAAAAAGCCAGCAGGAATCATACATGCCAAATTTAATGTACAGAAGTACCTTTTTGCCAAGTGTCACATGGCACAAAGCAACTCTGGTGAAGTTAAAACAGCAACATTGCAAAAAGATAACTCTGCTGCAAAATACTTCTTTGTAGTTGTTGTTTCTTTTGTAATAAATAAAAACACCGTGGCATGAAAAACATTTCCACATTTTCATGGGCCATCAAGTTCTTCTCTAGCTGCAACTGCAGAGTTATTTTTTTACTTACATATCTCAATTTCACTTTCTGAAAGGAAATCGTTTTCTCTCTCTCTCTGAGTTTCCATCACATTAGAGTTTTCATCATATCATAACCTTGGAGACACACAACAGAATATGGAAGGAATATAGAGACATGTTTGGAAATACTTTGCTGTGTGGCAGAATGTTGAATGATACGAGGTACTTGGAGATCAACCTTTTACATCAGACACTATCTATTTAAAAAGGGTACCATCCATTCCAGATCGAAAAATTTGAATGCAGTTTTTTATAAACCATTCATTAAAACAACCGAAGAGAGAGGAAGAGGGAAAGTGATTCAGGGAGGTGAAATAATACAGCAACATGAAAGTGTCTACAGTACTGAAATGGAAGGCAGCACATAAAAATTCCAGTAATAATATAAAAACTTCACATCACTGCAAAGTAAGCTGAAAGTGTAAGGGTAGAGGTACCCCCAGCATGTTTTTTTTTAACCAAAGACCACCTTCTCCTAGCACTTCGGTAAGAAAGAAGGAACCAAAAAGGCAAACTGGGAAATTGCCTAGATAAAACTGTTTAGGAAAAGAGAAAATGGAAAGTGAAACAGGCTGTTTTGTATTTTCTTCCTTCTCACTGCCACCAACAAAGAGATACTAGCTCATAACAAAACAGCAATGTAAATGATCTTTATTTTGTCCAACCCTTTGCACTTGATTAATTCTACTCCCTATAAATTGTTAACCCACTTGACTATTACTCATCCCAGGTAGACTGTAAGCTAACACACTACACATTCTGTAAAGTTTTGTGCACACATGCCATCAGATCAGTAATACATAGCACTAATAATAATCACATATAATGCATAATACACATGGTCATCTAAAGAAGAGAAAGTTCTTAAGGGAGATATAAGCCCACATGCCCTTTTTGTTCTAGGAAAACCTCAGCAATGTAGTGTGTGTCCAAGGCATGTTTCCTAGATGTTTCCTAGAGCTCCCTTGAGGACAGCATAGCTTTACACTGGCCACAGTGGAGGCCTGCACCCATAAAGCATAACACAGCCCTCACACAGTACCACTGGAGTGCTGGCATTCACTCTTGTAAAGTAGAAATCTAAACATGAATGAAAAATTTAGAACTTGGTCATATGCCAGGGCTCTAGAGATTTAGCCAAGGTTTCAGGGGTTTAATGTGGTTTTCAGTTGACAGCCCTTATTAAGGGGTTGAACTAGGGATCATTTTCTGTTTCTGAAACATCTGTTGTCCAGTAAAGTCACAATTACACTTAGCTCTTTTCTTGCTTCAGTAACGATTATATAATACAAGAAAGCAATGGCCATTTGAACAAGCAACAGACCAGCAAATGTAAGTTTCTGGATTCACTTCCTGGTGCTTTTACACTTCAGCTACAAATGTAAACATACAAGAACTATGTATATATAAAATATATAAATACTTTTCTTAAACTGTAGCAGATAAATGTCTCAAAGCTGATGGGCAGTTATCTCTAATTTGCAAATGGAATTTGAACTAGATAGCTTAAAGTCAGTTAAAGTATTTTTTCCCTGAAGCATCTGTCAGCTGTGTCTACTACATCATCCACTGGGGTGGCCCAGCTGGCAGTCTGTGCCTGCAGGCTGCTCACACTAAGGTACCTGCCCTTCTCTGAGGCAAGTGGCTGTTGCTGCTGCCATAGTGAGAGGTATTATTTTGTGCCTGCACATGAACCATTGCCATTACTCCATTCATACAGCATTTTAAGACTGACTTTTTCTCTGTTCCAATTTCCAGAAGGTTATGAATTTCCATGATTTCTTGTTCTCTTGAACCTCCCGAAGGCCACAAGTCCAGAATACAAGCATAAGCAGACAGCGCACTACTCTGCTGCCTACTTTTCAATGCCAAGCTGAAAAAATGTTCTGAAGGACACTAATTTCCTGTATCATAAACAAGACTGAGCCTTGCTTCCTAAATGAGAGTGGATGCCCAGAGAATCAGATGTGACTGCCCCTAAATATTTTCTGATATCATTTCCAGCTTCCATAAGCTGCATTTATGACAAATCAACTTAAATCAAACTGACCTGACATCGCTTGCAAGGAATTATCCTGCTGCGAGACAGATGATTGATTTCTTTTCTCCATTTCAAAGTGGTAACATGAACTACTACAACATGCAATGAATGTCATGAAGCTGCTCCACACAAAAACAACATATTGTCCATAAAAACACATGAATTTAAAGAGGAAATTTGCTACACATGGTTTCCATCATCCTGTATACTGCTGGTCAGAGCATACTTATTTACCCTTACATAAACACTTTGCAATAACGCGCATAGTTCATATATTCCATGGGTAATTGACTGTTAACTGTTTCTTACCAAAATCAGAGACAGGTTCAGTGATACTCCACAGGGAGAAAAATGATGATAAAGAAACCATCTTTTAGACTCTTCTCCTCACCCCTACTCCCAAAAATAAGTACAATGTGCTAAGCAAAGTAGGAGCTGATGTTTTACAAAAATAGGTTTACAACACTCCCCAGGAGCTCTTCCACACACATTTGACAGATAATAAAACTAAGGCACCAGCAAAATAAATGACATGTCCACTCAGTCAGGAACAGCAGCCTGGGTTTAATCCACCTACTGAAAGCACCAATGAACGCTAATGTAAATAGGATGGGTCAAATTCCTAAACATAATAAAAGTTAAGTAAAACTGGGTTTCATTGAAACCCATATCCTTCTGACAGTTTCCCCAGCAACAAAGAAACAAAATCCAGTTCTGCTTGCACAGACAAGCACTTTCTCTTTTTGTATTTAAGTTTAGAATCTAAACATTTTGGAGTGGAGAAATGAGCAGCTGAATAAACTGATACATTTCTCTGTAACATGTAGTATTTTCATAATCTAGGTTTTGGGGAATTTTTACTCTCTGTTTTTAGGACGTGTTTCTGGGTTTTAGTGCGAAATCAAATGGATCCACGAATAATAACAGACTCCATATTCTTTTGAGTGGCAGGGAGTTTTAATCATAGTTATCATTATCAGACTAATGTATGAGCACTTAAAGATGAACTAAAACTAGTCACATTATACTGGGCACTACTAACTCATCTTTCATATTATCATTTACACTATTATTATATTCTGTTTATATTATAATATTACACATCTGTACTACACATAAAAGAATATTACAAGTGTATTGAAACCTTGATTTTTGCAAAAAAATTAAATATGGGCCTAAAGAAAATACCAGCATATGAAATATCCTCTAGACCACAGAGGCAAATGTGTGTAAGGCTTTGCATAGGATCCACAGTTGCACAGTCATGCTCATGGAAGGGAAGTAATACTGGAATTAGATTTAGAGGTGAAACTTCACAGTAACATGCACAGCTAAATAGGTCAGGTCTACAGAATGCAGCCTACCTCACCCACACACTGTCCAGGCTTTGAGCCATCATGCAAAAAGCCATATTCATTCAGTGCTTTCCAAAGGTTCATTGACTGGTCAAATCAAAACCAGCTCTGTCATAACACTTATGCATTTTTCATAAATGAGTTCTTTGGTCACAATCAGTTCTCCCTCACAGGGGCAGACTACAAGCAATAGCTACAAACAGTAAACTACAGAACACCTTTGGAAAATGTCTCTTCTCCTGTACTAATTCTCTTTGTTTTACTTTTTCTGCATTTTTATAGTATACTCATCACAGCGCAATATGAACATTTCACAAACACGTAAAATCTCTATAGTAGTTAACTTCTTTTGCAGGGATTTTCCTTTGTATTAAGCTTATTTTTATCAGTAACAAGGAGGCCCCAGACGGCTTACCAGGGATAGGATAGTGACAGTGAAGTTACATTTTGTCCAGGTGACTTGTAATTGTTCTGTTCTGAGATCTTCCCAGGAAGAGCTGCAAATCTGGGGACCAATGCTCAGCAAATGCAGCCTGGAGAAGTTTCACCTCGTCCCAGCGGAAGACAGCTGTCAAAGGAGTTAAGACATGCAGGGTTAGGGAAGTCTGGGTCTGATTTGGGGCAGTTAGCTCCTTTAGGGACTATTTTTTTCCATTTTACTATGCTCCAATTCAAAGCAGCACAGATAACTTGAGCAAGGGATACTGAGTGGTCCATTTTCTCCCGTTAAAATAGCTGTTTTCTTTCAAACCCTCTGCAGCCTTTCTAAAGTCAGTACTTTCACCCACTAGCATACTCTTAGATTAAAAAAGCCTGGAAGTCACTACTGTGCATTCTGATAGTCAGTGACTGCAATATCTTGTTCAAATCCAGGTAGAGGACATTTCTGTAGTTGTGGACCTTTGGGAACAGAGAATAGTCCAAAAGGTAAATAAACAATATGCTATTCTTTAAACGTGCCATTGTACAGTAATAAGTCCACATCCTGAATATTCTTTCTGCAGAGAACTGAAGGCCTATAGTAAAAGGAAAATTCCTTTGTTGGAGAAATAAAGAAACCTGAGGAAAGGTAAATTAAAACTCCCAAAACATCAGAGCTGAAATATTCGAGTATAAATTTAAGAGGCAATCGATAAAATCTTAGCAACTGCATATTGATGAGGAAAGGTGAGAAAGATGCATTGTTCACTTTTTAAGAATAATATTGACACTTCAATTTTTACCATACCCATGAAATTACAGTAGCTATTTACCTATCTACCTTTTTTTTGGCCCTATCAGCTATACATTTCATCTTTCTCTCTGCTGTCCTGAGCAATAGTAGAACGTTTTATAATCTAGAGAATGTGGGAGCTGAGGGCAATGGCAACCAACAGCTTCTCCCATTAACTTAATTCTTAAAAGTCACTCTTAAGATGATCCGTCAAAATATGCACTTCAGACCATATGTGTACTGTATGCCACATCTGACTTAAAGTGTAAACTTTAAAAGGAACAAGTAGCTGTTTAAAGACCTTAAAAACATCCTTATACATCAGTGAAAAAAACAAGGAAATATCTGTAGATTCAAGAGCCTTCACATCTTCAAAACCAGCATCCGTAAGCATACTCTGCTTTCTACACAGTCATGGAAGATTAAGCTCATGTCGCAAACCACTGTGCAAAGCCAAGAATAGAAGATTAGTAACATTTCCTTTCCTCTTTCTTGTTATATGTGATTTTATGTTTTTCACATTATTCTGATATTTCTGGTAACAGAACTATGAAAATACTGCTGCAGGAGACACCAGTAAACTATCTAGTCTATATTTCTGCCCGACAGCAGGATCAACTGTAATTCTTTCTGACAGATATTTTCATAACTTCTTCTTCATAATGGAACATGCCCTTGAAATTTACATTGCATTCAGTGGAGGATTTCCTGTTTATAAATAAAATCTGTATCATGGGAACAGTGCTCAGCAGAATGTTAGGCTTACAAAGATATAAAAGAAGTCACAGAAAATTTATGTACTCTGGGCCAAATCAACCACTAGTAGAAAGGTTAATCAGGGTTAGGTCCACCTCCATAATTAATTAGTCTATGTCCCCTATACAAAACATTGAGAGTTTTACCCTTTAATGAGGAGCCTGCATGATTAGTATACTGTGTTGCTTTACACATGCCAAATGTGATTTTAAACAGCCACTGTACTTGAATTACTGATGAAACAACCCTACTATAAGAGTTCAATGTTTCACTTAAGTCAAGGAGCTTTCTTATCAACTTCCCAACAACCAGAGAAACTACAGCCAACAAGACTTGATCTTCACTCTCCAAAGCACTTTTCCTCCACATTTGCACCAAGTTTAACAACACTATGAGTAAATGCCTTTGCATGGTGTATTTATCCCTGGATTCTGAGAGCCTTTCAGACATGGACTATTAACCAGTAACTATTTATGGTTGGTTTGTTTGAGATGGTTTCATTTTGGTTTTAAATTTTCAGTGTCACTCTAAATGTAACCACAGGAACTATCAATTTCTGCTCAACAAAGGATGAATGCTTAGTCCAAGAGCTCATAAAACATCTCTGGAAGACACAAGAAAGCAGGTAGCTGAAAGAGCATCTTATTGCAGTGCATTTCCTTTGTATGGGGATGACCTTTAACACTCCCTACAGCATTTTCAAGGCCCATCTTCCATGGTGTGACTCTAGGGTTGCTCAGTGCAACTTATTACAGCTTGGGACTGTATCATGTTGGGACTGGCACTGTTCAACATCTTTGTTGGTGACATGGGCAGTGGGATTGAGTGCACCCTTAGCAAGTTTGCAGTGTTCGGGATTTTAGGGGGTAGTGTTTTTTGATAGACAGAACTTACCTACAATACTTGAATGGTTAGAGAAGGTCATCAGATCCTTCTCTACACTAGCCAGCATGTGCTGTTCAATAGTTAATGAATCCTGAAGAACATTCAACCATGATGCTCAAAAGAAATCTCTATCCTACTGTTAAGCAGGATGCTGTTTATCAGTCTGTACATTGAAATAGATGTTGTACAAATGAAATTCACAGCATCAGCAATAATGAATCAGATGCTTAAAAAGCTCATCAAAGCAAGATGGGCACCTCCAATTCCCAATCAGAAAGGCGCACTAAACCACTTACAGAAAGACATTTCCATTTCCAAGACATTTTAGTGAATTCATGCCTGCTCCTGGCTGCATTTCAATGAAGATAAAAATAAAATGACATGTACACTACACCAGCTCCACAGTAGGAGCACTTCCATGACTGGGAATAGTAGAGACAATTACTGAATCAGAACTTCTCAAAGACTTCTGCAGAGTCAGCAGAGCACAAAGCAGATGTTGCTGCTGACAGGACAGAAACTAAATTTGCAAGAAGTCTACTTGGAGTTGGAAGAGAAGAAGGGAAAAAAGAGAAAAGGAATGTGATCACCACAAGCCCACAAATTTTACAAGTCTTTTCAAGCAAATTTCAAAGCTGTAATGGAAGGATAATTTTAAAACCAACCACCACCAGTACAGAAGCAGAGTTTTGTTGTGATTATAAATAATCCTTAGCAACAGAAATATATCACTCATCTGCGTAAGTCCGTAACATAGTGTAGCCCTTCCAGCTTCAGGTGACTGTCACTCTCAAAAGGATATGAGCCACTGCCCAGCATGACCAGCCTTTACTCACTTTTCTACTGCTACTACTGGCAACTCTTACTATGGTATCACAAAATCCGATAGTACTTCTTGCTCTTCTCAAAGCTTCAGGTTAAGAGTTTTAACTTTCATTTAAAAGATGTTTCTGTCCCTCACAGTTGCAGAAAGACAACAGAGAACACACTTAACAGTCTTAAAGATGAAAACCAAGAACACACAAAGATTCTCCTTTTAGAAACAAAATGCCCCAATAATTTTTTTAGACTTCTACTCATGATTTAGAAATAAATGGAGACAAATATTCACTTACAAATGGAAAGCAGATGTAGGCATATGCTTATTTAACCAACCTGTAGCTACAAATTCATGACGATTTCTTTTCTTGACAAGATTTCTTCCTCTAACATCAGTATTTGAAGGAAACTGTACTGTTTATTTCAGGGAAAGGAAAAGCAGGGTCATTGGTGACTAGTATCAGTCACTACCAGTGAAGGCTTAATGAAATTTTTCACTATGCAAGAGCTTCTTTACCATGATTGTTAAAATAAAGGTCAGAGTAAGTGAAGAATCCAAACAAAGGCATGCGAACAGGATGGACAGTTTATCTACTGACAAAACTCATCACTGAAAGAAAATTCTGCAGCATTAACTAAGGGTTAGCTTGGAGTAATGCAGAACCAAAACACAGACAAAATCTCACCTACACTGTGACAGTGAGCACTGCAGTGCAAACATTGTAAAAAAACCTTGTCAGTGTATATGTCTGCTGCAGCCCTTTGAAGCAAAATGTATGTGACCGTCAGTGTGCTATTGAAATCTTCTTTGCTTAATCTGAATAAAATTGCATATGTGAAAGAGAAAGTGTAGGGCACCGTCTTCTAGGAGAGGATTTTATCTGTCAGGAATTACTCCAGTGTATCAGAGACACTGTGTAAAAAGAGATTTCAATGTAATTATTCTTATATAAACTTGATAAAATGATGTGGAACACTGAAAAAGTGCAAAGAAAAGACCTGCATGAAAAGTGTGAGACATTTTTTATAAGAACTATCATTCCACTTTCTCTAGACAACTCAGATTGATAGTAATACAAGATCTTGTATACATACTATTATCATAATAACATTCCAAGAATATCTCTTTGTGTTTTGTATAATATCCCTATTACAATTAAAAAAAAAACAATAAAATAAAATACAAACAAATGATAAATTGTATTCAACAAGAATGATAAATGCATTAATAAACAAATTCTGCCTGTATGATGTAGGCAAGCAAATTTGTGCCCATAAGAATAGCCAGAAATACTGTCTTGCACATGCGGTCTCATACAAAACTTTCTGAATCACAGTGCTACCAGGGTTAGTGACCTCACACGATGGCCATGCCTAAGATCTGACTACATGTTGGGACCAAAGCATGTGGGACCAACCATATGGATTTTAACTATGGATGTATGCAAGATTTTAACTCCATCAAGGGAAATAATTTTGTTACAGTTCTGTTATTTATTTATGTTTTATTTCCCTCATTATAGGTATGAATCCATGCTGTCATACTTAAACCTATTCTCTCTCACTTGTACAATATTCTAAACCCTCTACACAAAGTTACCTCTAACAATCCCCAACTACTGCAACTGAATGCTCATTGAGGAAACACTGAATAACAGTTACTTAAGATCAGTTTAAGACTGGATCAGTTTAAGCAGCTTACAGCTGGTGGAGGAGGGCAAAAGGGAGAGAGCGAGAGGGACTGACCTTTTTCGTTCTGTTTCTGTTACACTGGCCAGATCAGCCTATTTTGAAACATGTCACCACAAAGCAGTGAGGTACTGCCATCTCTGTGTGGAGGACTGTTTCACAGCATAACCCAGAATCCTTTCTGTCATTAAGCCTGGTAAGATTACTACAAAGTGGGCAAATGGCAGAAAACATGCTGAATTGCCTTGATCTACAGAAACTATGAGGCACCTGGCAGTACAGGCTATAAAATTGCTATAAAAATTAGAAGATTGGCCAAAATGTTTAGGGGCCATTCTTAACAACATCAATAGGTTTATAAACCAATAACAGATCTGAATGCAGTAAAAATGAGGCTATAAAACTTCATGAAAAGATTATACCTGGTTTGATCACCAAGGGGCAATCACAGAATGCTTTGTGTTGGAAGGGACCTTAAATATGAGCCAGTTCCAACCCACTGTCCACCTTCCACTAGAGCAGGTTGCTCAGAGTGTACAACCTGTTCTTGAACAGTTGCAGAGACAAGGCATCCACAAATTCCCTTGGCAACCTATTCCACTGCCTCACCACAATCACAGTACAGAACTTCCTGAAATCTAGTCTAAATCTCCACTCTTTCAGTTTAACACTATTCCCCCTTGTCCTATCACTACATACCCTTGTTTTGGAATGAGACTATGTGGTTTGGTTTTGGAAAGGCAAGTCCTTCTTTTAAAAGAAATGTGATTAATGTGTAGGTCTTCACTCAGGACACAACCTCTCCACCTCAGGCTCCCTTTAAGTGCTGAAGAATGTATTTTGTCACATCATTTGTATTCATTTGGTTGTGGGTTTTGTTTGTTTGTTTTGTTGTGTTTTTTGTTTGTTTGGCCCTGTTTTTTATAAACTTAAACATACAGCATAAACCTTGTATTTCTAGCTGTTCTTTGCAAAAGAAGAGCCTGAAAGGCTGAAAGGTTACTTCAAAAGTGATGGGGATGGGGAGGGGAAGAATTATTTTTAGTGCTATTTGCCTCAGAGGGAAGGCAGGAAAAACAAGGCCTAAGTAAAAAGGACTTTGAAAAAAAATCTATGTAATTAAAAAATGCAAAAGAGCTTAAGTGATCAAGCTGCCTAAAGTCCTGTGGGTGAGGATATGTCATTGTTATAGCATAAATCATGAAGATGGTGAAAGTTTATAAGCTTTTCTATACTCCCATGTCTGCAAGGCATGCAATTATCTGCTGAAGAAGGAAAATGTTTCTTTTCTCAGTACCAGCATTCACCTAGGTTCACTAATGACCCTTTCCTTTTGGACCTATAGCTATAGTCATAAGTCCTAATGATGCACCAAACCAAGAATGGACCACTGTGTCTGTGCATCCCTCCTTATATTTATACAGAACCTATGCATGTAAGAAGTTGCAAATATACAATCTAGGATAAGCTGCAATTCTCTACAGTTCTTCCAGGATTTTTCTCTTACAACATGCATAAGCAAATCAGTAATGAAGAAATCTAAAGCCGGTCTTATCTGGCAGGAAAATATCAGTTTAAATATCCTTGACTGTACTGGGATTCCCTTCATTTCTGTTCATACTAAATGAACCACGAACAGATAACTTTTTTCTCTGCTGGAAAATACTGTGAAAATATTTTCTTTTTTAAGAAAGATGATGACTCAGTTGGAAGATAAGATAGCCACTTGATGCTGAGCAGTTTAATCTCAAATGTGAATGTGTCTGTAGATCACAGAAAGACAACGCTAACACCCTGTGTTTCTCATTTCTCGTCAAGTCTAGCTCAATGTCTACCACCACTGTGACAGACTTAACTGACTGGCTCAGCCTCTACTCACAAAGAGAATAAAACTACTAACTGTACTACGATGGAATGAAGTTCATACTCTGCCATCAGCACATTTACTCTATGTTCCTACTTACCCCGTGGAAACCACAGATATATATCTAACTCACACTGTCTAAATAGCAAGCTCAGCCTATATATATAAAAAATGTATATAAATGAAAATTACCAGAGGAATGCTTTCAGAAACACCATACCACAAGCCACTAGATTTCACTGCTGAGCAGATACATATTCTCTCCAGTTAAAGCATCGCAGAGCTTCCTTATGTCCTTCACCTGAAAAAAATTCAGCTTGTATGGGTCCATGCGTTGATTACTTGTCACTCCTCAGACACATACAGGCACAATGAAGTGCCACTACTTGCCAGCTAGGTTACATCTGCCAGGCCTGCTAAATGACTGTGCGCTACCTGTCATTCAAAGAAATAAAGCATTAAGAATAAAAAAAAACAATTACATTGTCCAGAATGACTCTCCATAAGAAACATGAACAGAAACAACAGTGTACAACAGAAAGAGAAGACAATCCCACTAATAAACCAGCACGTCACATGGTACCATATTCTGGGAAGTAACAGTGGATTTACATTGATACACCTAATAGAGCTGTTGGATATAAAAAACCCCTACACAACCAACATTCTTCATGAAATGTGAACTTATCTACTGTACTCTATGCAACATGAACCACAAATTCTTAGCCTAACTCAATAAGGATAACTCATTGTCCATGAATGTATTAACATGCAGCAGTCCTTTCAAGCATGTGACTATATAGTTACTCAAAATTATGTAACTGTGGCAAATGTATACAATCTAATATATTGACATTTTGTGAAGTGCTTTTCAGCACCAGTTTTCAGACAGCGTATGTTGAAGGAGCTTGAAGAACGAATACCCAAGAAACACTGATGTCTTTGCAAGAAACACCAATGTCCTGTTATCATAATTTACAGACTAGGAGAGCTAAAAATTATTGTCTTCAGAGACTAGACACATATGCAGCCGTTAACTGAATTGAAGTACAGAGACACCACTGCAGCTGAAAGGACTATCACTCCTCTTGGCAACATGGAGATGTTAAGTTCAAAACGTATTTATATTTATCAGAAATTCTTGTTTCTTTACATACTGTGTAAAATCGAGTATAAGTAAATAAATAGGTTCTGTAGGCAGGCTAAAGTAACTAATGTAATTTGCCTAATGGCATTTCCGTGAGTAAATGAATTACAAAGGCATTCTGCAAGTTTATGAAGGTACACAGGAAGAATTCAGTTAACATTTTTCTCAAATTCAAAGGGATAGCTATTTTGATATCTTTCCTGGATTTAGTACGGCTGCTTCCCTCTGCATACGGTTAGATCACTTGTGCTAGAAATGAATCTACAGCTTTTCCACCTCTACAATGGGATGTAGCACATCAAATGGCAAGATATTTTAAAACCTCTCTGACAGAGAGCAAGCACGGGTCTTTGTCCTTTACCACTTTGCACTGTCAGATATGTATATTCTCGATGCATTTGAGCTCATCAGAAAGTTCAAAGCAAAACAAAACAACCCCCTTCATTAAAATTCTGTCTGCACACTAACATTGCTACAATCATATGTGTCACACAGGAGGACATTGTGAAGTTTAGGGACAGATGAATAAGGACATAAGAGACAACTCCCTTTGAAAAGGAAAGGGTTTGATAGCTTGGATCTTTTCTCTGTTTTGTACTGGACCTGGACACTAATTTAAAATGTATTCTGGTCTCAGAGGAATGCTAACTCATATTAAGGATCCAGCGTCTAAAGTCAGGTCTCATGCTATCTGTTGCAATATAGAAAGCAAACTTGAGTTCCAAAATAGATTTTGCATTCTCACATTAAATTATCAGTAAGTTCAAAGTGCTGTGGCTTCAGCTTAAGTACACGGAACACACAAGTTTGAACAAGCCGTCTTGGAAACTGCTAATAAAATAGCCACAGTAGCATGCAGATGAGCTTCAACAGCTGGGCATCAAGCCATTTTTGCTGCAGTTCATAGGGAGTTCCATATTACTAGGACTTCATTCTTCTCAGCAGTCAAGTTAGATAATTCAAAACCAGTTGAATGCACACTATAATCTTGCACTGACAACAGTGTAGGCATACGTTTAACAAAAACTAAATAAAGGCAAAATTACATCATAGTTTACCTACAGCATATAGATACTTCAGAATAATTTGGCTTTCCCTGCACTTCATGTGTGGAGAAATAGTTCACATAACTGGGGATTGTGTTAAAAATAGGAAAATATAAATATTAAGATAGTAATTAGTAAAAGTAGTAAGAGAAAAAATAAATGGAAATAGGCAAAGTAAGATCCACAAATAGCCATACCTACATATTTGGGAAACTAAATATCTTCGCAGAAAAAATGGGGGAAAAATACAGGTAAGTGTTCTAATATTTTACTCTTAGTAATACCAAAAAGATTGTCTAATCAACAGAAATAGACAGTAATGTTGCAACGTTACAATATTAAACATTAATTAATGAGATAAAATACTTGCATGATCTAAGCACTTGATAGAAATTGTATGGATACAATATAGATGTAAGGCTACATTTATTTTTTATCAAAGCAAAAGATACTGTAAACAAAACCACTGAGACAGCTAAGCCTAATAGAATAAAAATACTGCAGCTAAACATATACAAGGGGAAACAGTAGAAGTATGAGACTAGTCCCAGCTTATGACAAGATAGCCAAAAGGAATAGGCTATATAATTACTTCAAGTTTTAATAAAGGCTACAGTTTAACATGCTTACTACAGAAAGCACAAAATGTGTCACTGTGAAACTCAATTTTCAAACAGTCAGAAGGTAGTAAATAAAAGGCAAGAAATTAATATACATAGTCTCAAGCCTGTAGGAGACATAGACATCTCCCCAAAGGCATGTACTCTCAGTAAGAATAAGATAGCAGTGGGCAAAGACAAGATAAATATTCTTGTACAGTCAGATACTGCAGCAATTGTTGACCTCCATTCCTTGAACATCAGTGGCATCTTGTCTTTGGCTTCCATTATTTATATAAAATGTAAGATTTCTTAATCCCGTAACAAAGAAGCTTTCTGTGATTGATATAGATGTTTCAACCTTAGGAATATTTTTTATGCCAGTTCAGTAACTTCATTTCTGATTGCACCACACATTCACAATCTCAAAATAATGAGTGCAGGTCACATTTTGTCTCATACTGAGATACTGTATTCAATAAATATCCTTCTATTGATTTCACTGTGCTTTGGATTATTTCATTAAATAGTATTCTCGTTAGCAATAAAGAGCTCATATTTACAGCACCAACCTAATACCTTTCAGTTATGTTTTACTGTACAAATTCAGCAAAGTAATTAGTCTAGAGCATTCTACTTCCCTGATAGATGTGCTTAAGAACTTTGTGTAACAAATCTAAAAAACTGCTTAACTAGTAAGCTGAACTTTAGGCTAAAGCATCCTTATTCTGCTAGCTCTCTTCTCCTTCCAATCAGTGTAATGCATGTAAGAAGATTCCATAATTTTAGGAGAAAGTTATCACTGCTTAAATATACTCTAATATCCAAGACCAACCAGCAACATTCTAGTCAAAACTGTATAACAAAGCAAAAGTAAAATAAATTAGAAACTTTTACTTATTACCATCTTAACATAAATCAATGTGACATTACTGACTAAGCTGCAGCACTGGGTCTTTGTCCTAGTTAATGACCAGAGAAAAGAAAACCACAGAGGAATGGTCAACACCATTCAACCCTGGCACTCTGTTCCTCTTGTGATACAGTGAATAGATGGAGACTGAGTCCTCCTGCTGTGGGAGCAGCTGGCACACTTCTCTGGGCATCAAGAACAATGGAAAATACACTTGGTGAGTGTCTGTTCTCCTTTACTGATTGTCCACTGAAGCCAAAAGCTGGTAGCTAATACTCACATTTTTATGGTGAGTTGTTTATTTTTTTAAGCCTTTAACTTTCAAGTCACGTAAGGACCACAATTTCACCTTTCATTAAGTATATATACACACAATAAAATCACATACTTTAATGACATGCATAATATAATTTTATTATATAAGGAGTTATATCTTTAACTGTATCATAGATACAGATTATTATTTTTTATTTTTTATATATAAATGCCACCAGGGCAATCAGTAATGTCACACTGATTTATGTTAAAATGATAATAATTAAAAGTTTCTAATTTATTTTATCTAGAGTTTAAAATGCAAAATGAAATGGTGGAAAAACTTTAAGAAAATATTACTAAGAGCACATGCTGAAGCAAACAAGCTTGGAGAAGCAGAGCAACAATGTAGATGAGATTATAAGAAACAACATCATATCCAGTTGCTTTTCACGCCCCCACAAACAAGACACTAATTTAGATTCTCCAAGTAAGTTGCTGCTTGACATCTGAAGCAAAGCCTGCTTCACATCACTCTCCTAGCATCTCAAAAAAGAAAAAAACAACCCGAAACACTCACCACAAACCGTGCAGAAGTCAGATAAACATGTCTGCCATTGATGATATTCTAACTTGCATTTCTAAACCACTTTCACAATCTCAAAGGAATCTTCATGAAGTTTGGTGTTTTGAGTTTTTACTGGTGGGGGGGGAGGGTAGGTGCTGTTGGTTTTTTGTGGTTGTTTTTTGTTGTGGGGTTGTTTTTATTCTGTTTTGTTTTAATAACCTGAGACCGTGATAATGTAAGCAGAAGAGCTATTGCAGGGCTTACACTGTCAGACACAGTTAAATACTAGCTCACCCTCTTGGAGCCAAGGTCTGCAGGAAGCATAGGTAAAGAAATGTGAATGAACAATAGTGCTCCTAAAGCTCTGTCTTCTTTCACACTTTGAAAAGTTATTTTGCATAAGAAAAGCAGCAGAATACCTAAAAGCTGAAATATCAAAATTAAATTACTGGCTCGTATTTCATTTAGATTGGGCCATAATTCTGGTCTCCTCTGAGCTCATTTCGCTGTTCGCTTTTCTTCTCTTAATGTGGACACTCTATTGTTTAGTGATCTGTAGTAACACATGAATACTGGCTGATTTGGGGGCTGCTTTTGTAGGTGCACTGTGAAGCAGTATATGCTAAACAAGATTTGATTCTTACTACTTGGAACAAGGAGCGAGGCTTCAAGCATAATCAGAAGCAAAGCTCTACAGAGCAAGGCTGTATTTCCATGCAGCTGGAAATGTCCAAGGGCTTCTAAGTCAGTACATGAACTGCTCAAGAAATAAGAACTCGCAATCAAAGTGTGTTTGAAAGTTCTCTATATGTTTTCAAAAGAGAAAAAAACACCCACCCCCCAAAACCCACCTAAGTTATTCACCTACAGTAGCCATAGCAGTTTTCAAAAGACTCATAAACTATGTATTATAGACATTATATTATTAAGGAATCGTATCAAGATTGATCTAGACAATGTATCACATCTAGAAAGTTAAAAAAAGCCAGCAAATGAGATAATACTGCACTGAAGTTCTATAAATCAGTGTCTCAGCTACAAGATTTACCTCTTCACACTCTGACTGCTCACGCAGTTAGCTCAGACTTCCTAAGAGAGAGCCATCTCTGGTTTTAGCTCATTAAAACCACAAGGAAACATTACAGTAGACAGTCATAGACACATTGTAACCCTGATTCCATTTCCTAATCTAATTCTTATCCCTCCAGGACTTGCAAGCAGGCAAAACACAAAGAAATTAGTATTAGTCACCTACCTCACTTTAAACATTAACAGTGGTTAATCCCAGCACATTCAACTGTGCCAGTTGAATACTGCCTCTTGATACATACCGATATAACTCAAATTAGAATAAATGAAGGAATAGCCTCAAGGACAAGACTGCCAACTTGTGATTTTGCAACTCTAAATTGTCTTTAGCAGCAAGTCCTATGGTAATACTGAGCAGGTGATGTACCGTATGATGACTTGATCAAATCCGGTGTTCCTTGCTGCATCCCATTCCATGCCTTCCAAATTCTTTCCTGTGCAGAAACTACACTAGCACAACCACTGAGCCCCAAGTAATAAATGCTGCTGAGAAATGTGGCAATAGCAAACACTGGAGATTCAAGGGCATAATCAGATTGCTTTTTTCAGCCAAGAATTTTATTTTATGTTTCATTCAATAAGAAAAAGGCAGATCAGCAAGAAATTTAACTGGTCAACCTAGATAATATACAACTTAGTTGAGCATTAGTCAGTTACCTTTTACGTCTTTTTTACAGGTGTTTATCTTCCTGGACAAAAATTTGTTCATAAATGTTCTTGCAATTTTAATATTTAGACAAAGATGTATGCAATATTCAATGGCCAGTATCTATAGTATTTGTGTTTTGCCTCAAAGTATCTAAAGATGCACTTCCAATGGTGTAAAAAAAAAAAGAAAGAAGCTTTTCAGTTCAGAAGGTTCAGGTTACAGAGTTTGAAGAGAATTCTGTCTCACTAATTCCAGTTGGCTCCTCCATTAGTACAACGTAACATGACAGCTTTCACAATACATCACCTTCCTATCCTAACATAAATGCTATCTTTCTGAAGTACTGCCAAGATGTTCGGCACAGTTGCCAATCTGAATTATACTGGCAGACCACTACAGCACTGACGTGCTCAGAGTAGAATACTGTTTGGGCAAATACATCTACCGTTTCGCAAAAATCAAAGACAACAGGTAAAAGTAACAGTCACAACTATGGCACTCATCTACCCATGATATGTACAACAGATAACCTTCAGTGATAAAATTATGAGCATCAGCTGTTAATGCTCTAACCTCACTACTGCCAGCAGAGTTTAGAAGCTCTGCCTGGTCCTCGCCAGTTTTAAGAAGAGAAAGCCTTTGCAGAACTATTGCAGAACACACTCATCACCCATGCTGCTGATGTTATGATTTCTAGGACTGATTATAATGTTTCTTTCACTCTATCACCTACAATATATTCAGCTGAACATCTAAAGCTACCTGTGGGTTAACTGGAGTTACACTATTGCCATGGCACAGCACCACATAATGCCACAGTTTTCAGAGCAAATACCAAATGCTTCAGCAAGTAAGTTCAGCTACTGTTTCACTGTAGCTTAATGCAGACTTAGCCTTTTGTGGCGTTTGCTATATGAGCAGTTCTTCATAGAGCAGTCACATCCAGAAAGACAGGATCTGTGCCCCACAGAGCTGAACACAAACATGAAACTCACAATGCCACCTAGAAAACTGAAAATATGTATTGGTCGAATCAACAATGGATCTGTATATTTTAGTGTAAATGCTTTATGATTATTATTATTATTGCTGGTTATGATATTAAGACTCCTGCTACAGAGATCAAAAAGGTCAATGGTTTGCTGAGAAGGAAAAAAAAAAAAGAGGCACCTTTCAGATGTTGTTTGGGGTTGTGTGGCTTACTTCCATTTGTCCTCCCCCTACTGGCCTGTACAAATTCACTACTGTAGCTCCCAGCTCACTAAACCAAACGGTTTACCAAGCTGAAGGTAACTATGAGCAGGTTTTCCCTAGATGCTTCCTTCATGTCAGATGCGGTGGTTAAACTGAGCTGCCTGCCAGAGCTGTAGCCCGTAACACCAAAACATATCCATAAAACACAAACTGTGTGAAAGATGAGGTTAACAAATTGTTAGTATTCTTGTACTGATAAGTGTCAGGATCTCAGTGAACTGGTAGGGGGGAAAAAAAAAGAATAAAAAATAATTTTTTTCTTAAACGAACAACAGAGGGGTTAAACACTTTTGTGGTTTTTTTTTTTCCCCAAGAGAATCTCTCGTGAATGTCTACTACCAATAACCTCTCTTCCAAAATTAAATGAAGAAAACAAAAGAGTTCTCTACAGCTCCTTGTGCCCCCCTCTCTCCCTCTCAACCATGACTATTTACCAAACCTGAGAAAATGTTTGTCTCCGTTCCTTTCAAGTTTGCTGAACATACTAACATACCACATCCTACTGGTATATATTTTCTCATGACAAGAAATGCATATGCTGCCAGACTACTGAAGGCTTTCTGTGGTTTCCATTTCTTTCCCCTTCCCTGTCTCCAAACAGCAGACATCCTCTCTGAACAGCAAGGTCCATGTCCAGTTTGCTCCTGTCACAGCAATGCAGTTGCCTCCGATACAGGTGACCACTATCTGCCCTTGACATGCTGCCCAAGAACACTCCTCCTCTCCAGCATCCTTTCTTTATTGTTATAAGCTCACCTGCTTTTGAAGGTCTCATAGAAAGAACATACACATTGGGCGTGGGTTTTTTAAACAGCACCTTTCTTCATGGTACAGGATGTTTTCCCAGAATTACACCTTTGTGTTGTCCACATCTCTGGTTCCCAAATTACACATTTCTTTCCTTACAATATTTCTTATTTTCCTTATTTTCACATATTTTTGTGTGTTTCTAGTAAAGCTAACAGCATTTACATATAAATACAATATTGTATTTTAAGCATTTTCCCACCATTTTGTGTGTGCTTCTATGAACTGTATAGGAACTTTTGGCATCATGAAGTATAAAGCTGTTCAAAATTATCTATTTTGGTCATGCTGATGTGTCAAAAAATTTATACACTCAGAAAAAAACTCTGGAAAATGCCTCTATAATCTTTGGAAGAAAAAATACTATTCCTTTACTAACTACTGAATGTTTTGGTGTTTTAGATATATGTACTTGAACCTATAATCTCTCCTCTGAAAAAGTTTTTGTGAAGCTGCTTAGAGATCACTTTCTGTTTTCTTGTGGGCAGCAGCTTTTCTTACCCTGTTAGCTCTTTTCAGGGCACCTAAATTCCGATTATTTCAATTTGGAATATCCATTCAAATCACCCCTCCTGTTCCCACGTGGATTTTCTTTTTTAGATTCTATGTCATTTCTTCTATGATTAGAAACTTCCAGCAACAATCACCCTTAACAAGCACAGATTTCCTCACTGAGTTTTAAGTTTTTTGCCCATTGTTGAGCCCCAGTATGACCCTGAGTCCCTCATATATGAAACATGAAACAATTAAGGCTTCATTTAGCGACTCATTTAAACATTTGTCAGCTTTATCATGTAGATTTCAACTAAGTCTGTTTCGATAATTTTATAGACAATAATAACCTTGGTGAAAAAATTGTCCATACTGACTCTTCCTAACTATCCATCTCCAGGGAGACTCAGCATACCTATATCACAGGATATTTTCAAGAGTTCACTTTGCTGAAATTGTGTTATTTTTTACCCACAATCCAGACAGATATCAAATGTCCATTTCAGGTTGGGCGTTGCCTATTCTTTGTCCTTTGAGCATTGTTCCTACCACAGACCCTACAGCAAACAAACAGTAGCCACAAGGCTTGCAATTACAGGATTATCTGTCAGAAGCAATGAAAGCACAATTCCATACATGTAGAAAAAAGGAACTTGACTTCTTTCAGTGAACTGTTTGTCCTTCAGCTTTCAGAGAATCTGGGCACTGAATTGAAAGATTTCCTTAACACCTGAAGTTTAAGAACAGACACTATACTAAAAAAATTAGTCATCAGGTGAGGAATTCCTCGCGGATTTCAATGTGACTATTAGAAGAAAGAAATTATCAAAGTAAGAAGCTGTAACTTGTTCCAGAAAAAGTGAACTCTTTTTCTGCTCTCTGCCTGAGGTTATTAAAACCACTTTGAAAAGCACTCAGACACTGACAAATACTTTTCAAAT
Organism: Pezoporus flaviventris; assembly: GCF_033815535.1. Classification (NCBI taxonomy): domain Eukaryota; kingdom Metazoa; phylum Chordata; class Aves; order Psittaciformes; family Psittacidae; genus Pezoporus; species Pezoporus flaviventris. The sequence continues at coordinate 57,586,737 of NW_026892550.1, read as the reverse complement.
TGCATCTGCCAACCAAAATCACTAGAAACTGAAAGCACTAACCATAGAATCATAGAATAGAATCATAGAATAGTTATGGTTGGAAAGGACTTTAAGATCATCCAGTTCAAACCCCCCTTGCCATGGGCAGGGAAAACTTCATAAGGTTGACATCAGCCCACCTCACAAGCATGTCAAGGTCCCTCTGAATGGCATTCCTTCCCTCCAGCATATCACTAAGGGAAGCCTTCCAGAAATTATTTAAATGACATGGAATTATATCTACAATCACCTCCTGTCTCTGGGATGCACAGCAAGTTGAGGCCTTCTTTTTTTGTGTCTGCTTTCTGGGATGGGAGTTTACTGGAGCAGAAATTCCTTTTATATTTGTGTCTTGTTCAGCACAGATAATGTTGCTAGTATTCTGCAAATGCAGCACTGCAGCAGCACATCAGCACTAAGCAGCTGATTGTCAAACTGACTTTATATACTTACAACTTTGATTCTAAAACATGGATGTGCTTGGGACTTTCTCTGGTGCCTTAAACCAATGAAAACCCTTCTGCAGGCTTAAATAGAAATGAAAGGGATAATACTGCCTGTTATTTAACTTTTCAAACTACAGTTCGCTATATCAAGCTAAGTAACTTCACATTTTAACCCAAACAACGAATGAGGAAAAAACACAGTACTTCTCTACCTCTTTTTATTTAAGGGAAACAATACATCTAGCATAGACAAGTTTTTCTTGGCCTCCTTCTCAATGTTTGGGAATATTAGGACAGTTCAAGGCTAGCTGATACGTTCCTTCACTCTTTCACAATATTATGTGAAGCTCTTAAAAAGCAGTAAGGAGAAAAATAAAGCAAGTAAGCCAAACTCCTTTCTCCATACATCATACATGCTAGAGAACCAAAGGGTTTTGCTCTCACACCTAAACAACCTATGACCCCAGACCACATTTCCCTAAGGTGAAAAAGACCACTTGGTATGAAAAACATTACCAGGAAGGCGGAAGTTTTAATACTTTCTATAATGACCCTTATGCTATGATTATAGTTTAATGGAGGTGAGGATAGTAAGGGGGGATAATTTTCTTCCAAATAAAATGTCAAAGACCCTGTTTTACACAGATCTACCAGTTTCATAAGAGGAAAGGACAACTTTTTGCATGATATGTTGTTTAAATGAAATGAACTCTACTGGGTGTCATAATCTGTCAGTTAATACTGGAAATGGCCTGAAGGCCCTGCAACAAATGTAACCTTCAGAAATGGCAGCTCAATCCAAATGCACATCAAACCAACTGAAACCAGCTGAGCACTGTTTGACACAGAACAAATGGTTACTTTGAGCCTTGGGTTATATTCTTAAACATGGACTTTTTTGCTTCCTTCTTCTTTGAGATGATTATTATCCATCATTCAAAGCATTTAATAAGCCATTGTTGAGGGAATGGACTGTGAACTACAGATACTCTTGTACCAGAAACCAAACCACAGATGTGACACACAAATATATTTTGCTGTAATTGTGTATCGTACCTCTGGTTTACAAAGAGCCCAGTGTAAGTTTGAGGTCTATACCAGGGAGTCAGATATATTGTTGTAGCACAATTACTGGACAGACAACAATGAATTGTAGAAAATTATAGGAAGACAATAGAAAGAAGTTTCCATAGCAGTAAAGCAGTCTGATACATTGAGAAAAAAATACCTGTGAAAAGCCAAACAAGAAGGGAGTAGGGATGGAAGGGCCATTATTTTGCAGCATAATACAACTGGAACTGTGTCTGAACGTCCTGCTATGTGCATGTATCAAAAAAATATGTCAAACATCCAAAACGTAGACTAATGAGAAATGCAAAACCAGAGGGTCTTCCTTCAAAAAAGTGGTGGGGTTATTTTTCCTTCTCATAATTCAATGTGTTTACATATAGTTTGGGTTAACAGTATCAAAAATGAAATGGCAACATATTTTCCTTTTCTCAGACTACTGCCCATCTTGTAATCACCTTTGGATGTGCCTTGATGGTTGCCTTAAAGAATTAATTGGTCTGACTACTGCAGAGCTACACTGCTGTAGCTGAACTTCCTCATGCAACAGGTCCTCCTCCTTGGCATTCTCCCTACATACTCTTAAATCCATTGCAAATGCAGGCAGATATAGGTTTTTTGATGACGTTTCTACTTGCATAGAAAAAACTGAAAGCTTGTCAACTTGTCTCCAAGATTGACATTATGATATCCAATCGTGTTCTTAATGATTCCATCTTTATTGCAATAAATTTACAGGAGTTTCTTGTTCTTTCTCTTTAAATTCTGGAAATAATCCTTCATATTCAAACAGGGAGTCATAATACTGTTATAAAAGTGTTTTTCACTGAGTTAAAGTTATTTATATAAACAGATGTTTTCAATGTATCAAAATAAATTGCTTCTTTGTTAACAGGAATACAAGCAGAAACTGACTGTTTCAAGCTATTGAAGGAGTTCAAACGATACAAATTATTTTCAGAATGTCCTTTCACAATGGCTATTTCATTATTTCATTGGTTATTCTAAGATGCCAAGTTCTAGTCTTAAAAAAAAAAAGACAAAAAAAGACAAAAAATAGTTCTTCATATCTGGACATTTTATTCACCATCTTAAAAATAAAATTCTGTTTTTACTTCTCTCCCTCTTTACCACTGTTCTTCCTTTCCTATTTCTCAATTTTTGTCCCAGGAAAACCTGCACTATCCCAAAGTATGGACTCTTACTGAATGATAATCATCATTGTAAGGACTGACTTAAATTCGCACAGAATGAGTTTATATATCTTGCATTTCAGCAAAAGCTGTCCAAAGAAAATATGGGGTATTAAGTTCCAACCTAAACTTTGGCATAACTGAAATAAACAACTACTTACAATAGCATGGTTCTGAGCATATCACACACGTACTGAACCCTCCGCCTAAAATATTTTTGCCCAAGCCTTAGAGAGACAGATTTCCCATTGAAACTTGTTCAAGTTAGGTATATGGAGTTGGGGCTACTGTGGAAGCATTCCTGTAGTCCCTGCTGTATGTGCTCCCCTTCCTCAGCACTCCATCAGTGCAAGAACAGCAAACCTAGCTTTCCAGAGATCTTGTTGCATTTGCCATGTCTCATACCTTGGGATTCCAGTAACAAAGCTTATGTTGGTAACACTTTCAGCTGTCTTTGACTGAATACCTAAACTGAAGTAGAAACACATGCAATGAACAACTTGGTAAAGCTGGCGCAAGCTACATTTACCTCCTATTTACAAAGAGACAGATATCTATACCAGCCATTTCTGCATCTATAGTCAAAATTCACATTATTACCACTACTACAAGAACTTCTACCCTCATCCCTCTTGTTTCCTAATAATAAACTATACAAGATACCTGTATATAATATTAATGCATAATATTGATGTATAATATTAATATTAATTAACAATTAATAATAATAATATCCACAAAAGAAAACATAGTCCCCATTGCAAAGATACTTTTCTTTGTCTGCATTGTCCTGATTCAGCAAAATAATGTCTGTCTAATTCAAAGATAAGTCATTACATTAATTTCCATAGCATTTTTTACATGCTTAGGAATGTGCTAGTGCACACTAATCAGGCACATCAGTACAATGAAAAGAGAAATGACCTGAAATTACTCAATTTGTACAGAGATTTAAAGTTATGATTAATAACTTAAAATGTAATGACAGAAAGCATGGGAGGAGATACACCAGATAATCTGAAAAAGTAACAGAAATTGACAGATTCCCTCAGAATGAGGTCCTGCCATTTTGCACATACGACTATCTAGAGCAATTTCACTGGAAACAATCTGTATGATAAAGTTACAGGCACATCATACCATAGCTAGTAGAGTCCAGTCTATATTCTTTGTGTGGCACCTTGTCAGTGTTTATGTGGAAAGCTATGGTTTACTTGCACCAGTGATACCTCCATGACCACCTTGCTTATTTTACTTATTGCTTTTCCTCTTGAGAGTGGTATCTTAACAACCACTAAAAACTTTCTTCCTCCTTTAGCTTCAGGCCATAGTTCTTGCCCTAGAACCAACATAAACATTTACAGAAGTAGATGGGGAACAAACACCCCAGGCTGGTCTTGCTTCATTATTCATTTTCTGTATAATAGATAGCATTACTTTATTGGTACAACACGGAAAGCCTGATTTGCAAAGGCCATAGGGAACCACAGTTCTGGCTGTCTTTTAAATATCGGTAGCTGTTCCAAGGAGGAAAAGAAAGCACATGAATAATATTTGTATCTAAGAGCAAACCGTGTATCTGAAAGTTACCTAGGATAAATCAGCCTATCTACATGAAAACATTTTGGTACTTAACCAGTTAACTGCCAAAAAGTTGGTGGTTAAAGCTTTTACACACTAGAGCAAGCTAATTCTGAATCAAAGCCATTGACGATAAAAGTAAATGTGAATGTGCTTATTTGACTAGTATATGTTGTCTTTGTTTTGCCAGGATGGCATAATGTCAGCAGAGTATGGCCTTAATTTGGATAAAGAAAGATGTAGTTGCAAATATAAGAAAATCTCTAAATGAAAGGACAGTTTATTGATGAATGGGCATATTAAAATCTAAATTAATCCAAATTTATCTTAGTAAACTTTTCCAAAAATTTCACTGTATTAAAGAAAATCAGATGCACTGATAGTGAAATAAATTAAAATCAATACAGACCCCAAGGCATCTTCCGTTTCATCTTTCTGTGTGACAATGGACACTATCCTGCAAAATATTATTTCCAAAACATTTGCTAAAATACAAACAAGCTGCATCCAGAAAGGAATGCTAGAAATTGTTACTCACCATAGGAACATATTAATAAGCAGAAGTCAGATGAGGTAGATCTGTCATATACAAGATGGGTCCTGTATCATGTTAAGGAAAACACAAATGGGAATTCAAAAAGCAATTACACTTTCAATTGCTTCTTATGTTTGAAATACAGCCTATGACAAAGACCAACAAACAGATGCATTTTGTGAAGATGAAATGTTGGAGGATATAAAGTGAAATAGGACAAACAGTTTGTAATATACTTGACCCAACCAGCACCTTTTTTAACAGAACTCAAGGTGTTCAGAGATTAAATGATCCAACAATCCAGGTGAGGCTGCTTTTACCTGCACATGCAATGTAAAAATTCTAGTTAATCTGGAAGTACCCAGATTACAGTTGTAAATTATTGTTGTACATGTATTTCTCTACAGGGCTATTCTACCCACACTAAATGAGGCTGGAAATATCAAACATAAATCACAATATCCACACGGATATTAGGAATACATATAAAATAGTAAAAATGAAATGCAGTAACTCTACTACAGGAATCACACAGAGAAAATGGCACAGGATTACTATCTGCTCACAGATCTGGCTGACCTTGATTCCATCCTGTATCTAACTGCTCTGTTGAGCAGTTCCAAGGCTGGCTAGTGTCACAAAACCTTAAATTCTGGGTAGTGATATAATTTGTGCTGTTACCACAGCATTATTGATGGATAACCACTTAAAATTCACAAGAGGCAGCTAATTTCAGCAATTCTCTTCAGGGCACTGTTTAAACATCCTATGTCAACTTCTGACTATGTGAACTGTTTGCAAGAGCAGAAATCTAGGACTAGTAGAAAACTCACAAATCCAGTAATTTTCCATCAGAATCTAGGCACAATCAGCTCCAAGTGTTCATTAGGAGCTCAAAATCAAGAAGTACTCCAAATCAGTGGAAACCTCCACAATCTTGCTTTAATTTCTGCATCTCTGTTTTAAAATCAAGGTAGTTTTATATTTGTATTAAATTGCCACGTGGCTTCCTAAATGCCTGCATGCAACTAGTGTCCTTTAGAAAAGAAAAGAAAAAGAGAAATTATTTAACTTAAAAAAACTCAAAGTGCTTTAACCATTGTGTAAAAAGGTAGAAAATAAGGATTCTGCTTTTCCCCCCTGTTTCTCCACCCAAATCCCAAGTTGGCAGGAAGCTGAAGGAAAACAAAACTGGACTATAAAAAGAAAGCAAAACCAAAAAGATCCAGGGCTAATTCTTATCTCATTTTCTCAAATAATAAATCCACGAAGTTTTAGCTTTCATCACAGTAATTAAGACCATATATACAAAGGTGTAAAGGAAACCAGAATACGGACCAATACAGACCGTATATCTTTTGCCCTTCATTATCACAATTGTGCAGTGAAGTAGCCAGTGTTATCAAGAGAGTTTTACAGATAACAGAAACAACAAAGTATAACACACCAATATGAAAGATTACAGCATAACATTTCTGCCTGTTTATTGCTAAACACTTCTTAGAACTGCCATTCTATATGCTCTTGTATTTTACAAACTGAAACCAGGAAAAAAAAAATATTTGAAATACAAAATGCCTCAGGCAACTAAACAAACACGATCTTAGATCCTTGTACAAAAAATAGAAAACAACAAAAAATCACACTTTCTCTCTCGCTAATTCAAAGCCTTCTACACATGCCCAAATCCCATCAAACAATTAAAAAGGATCTTCTACGTGACAGCAAAATCAGAGTCCTGTTCACATGTGTTATTTATGTTTCCTAAATCAAGAGCACTTCTTTCTAAAGCCCACATTGTACTGCAATATCTAGTACATATACCAGCTCTATGTATACTACACAAGTTTATCTAGTCATACTCATCGAATATATGTTGTGCTTTTATCATGGAAGTCTGCATAAAACTAGCCTTTTAATTTGGCAGCCAAAGCAACATTTCTCTCCTCATTCCCTGTCCCTCACAATGAGCAGTAACATTGCTCAAATTTACTGGAAAATGGTCAGTATTCTCATTTCTCACAGGTATGTTTCACAAGAAATTACTTTATTTACTCACTGATCTATCATAATGAATGGACCCTAGGAACTCTGCATGCTATCTAACTGTGTCCCTGACATTACTGGCTTTAAACTGATGTTAAACATAATCTTAATTTAAGGAGTAACAGCTGTTTGGTTTTGTGTACTTTTGGGAATGGGGACGAGTAATCACAGTTAATGTTTCATATTCCAATTTTAAACAGCAGGTGTTCAGATGAAAGCTGTGGGATTTCAATTTGAAATTAACTCTAAATATTTTCCATTGCTGACGCTGCAACTGTTGCTGATCATTTTAATGGTATCTGCAAGTCTTCTCACCAGTTACCCTCAACATAATATGGATGATTTCCTTCAGCTAAGATTGTGAACTATCTAAACTGCTGATTAACCTTGTGGTTCTGGTCTGTGACAAGGGACTGAGCAGTTTTACATTGCATTTCAGTTCATCAGACCATTTTATGTGATGAAATTATTTCAAGCAGAAGTGGAAGGTCAGTTCTGTTTCACATACCAGATGTTTTTCATGCACAATGACATCACACATTGAAACACCATCAGTGTCCTCTTCACCCAGAGAGAATGTGAACATTCTTTCAGGACATGGAGAACCTCAGTATCTCATCTTGCACCAATGTTGAAGTGCTTGGCAAACAAACAATACAATCCTTTGGCTGATAAAAATGTTTTCCAACACTTGAAAATATGGGTTTGTGAGGTGTGAATCTGTCACCAAAACACAGAGCCCAGGATGATCTGAACTCTAACTCAGAGCACTCCAGTCTTTTCATGCATTACCCTGTGCAAAAGATTATTAGTATGGACTGTGTCTGTTTGGTTCTCAGAGCAGTGCAATTAAGTAAAAAGTAGGTATGCATGCTGCTGAAACGCAGAAATGATGCTGCTGATTGTAATGACTAGTAGAGAGAGATCAAGTATCCAAGTGTCATAAAAACTGTATTTATGTCACTTTGCTCCCTGGTTCAACTCCATTCACAAACTGAAAATGAATTAGTCTATTAACACACTAGTTACATTTGCACCTTTCCTACGCTCAGTAAAATGCAGAACCTTGAAACGACTGATTCCATTCAGTTCATGCACTTCATGTGAAGGAAGGGGGATGCTCTTCAACTAGTTTTGGATAAATGCTTAACTAATATCCTGCTGGCAATTCTAAAGATCGGGAACTAACACCAATTAGCCAGGTCATTGTTAACTCAGTTCTGCTTTACAGAACTACATAGGAAATAGTTTCGAGCTTACAGCTAACCAAAGAATCACTGGTGAGAAGGAAAGTTTTCATACTGAGAAAATATTTATTGCTGCAGAAATGAAGAGTAAAACAGTATCTACAGCACAAAAAAGTGTTGCCTGTTTTAACACCTGCTAAGACTGATCCAAAAATGTGCCCCAGGCTCTATAATGACCAGAATGAGAAATAACCTCTGCCTTACTAACCAGAGAATTACAAGATATATCAGTTACAAACTAAATCAATAATTCCATTTATTTCATCAGGAAAATTATTAGAAATCATTTATCATACTGTTAGAATTTGTCTAAATACCCAATAAAAACATAATGCTTTGATTTGCATGCATTCTGCATTTTGTACCTCAAAGTAAGGGCCATGCTTGGGAAGTTACATGGAAGGCCTTAGTGCTTTTGACAAAGACGTGCAACGTTTAAATTGCTGTTCCACTCTATGTAATGACCAAAAATAGTACCTCTGTGCAGATTTTGTAACAGAACACAGTCTTGAAGACATCATCTCACTATCACCACTAACAATGGCAGAAATATGGACAAAAATAGAAGTCTCTGTTAAAAACTAAGAACTTATATTATGTATCCCACTAGCAGTCAGTCTATCAACTGCTTTTTGTAAGAGTCATCCCCAGCCATGTCACACAAAATCTCTCAAGAAGTTTGCAAAAGACACTGGAATGAAGGTTTTAGCTTCCTCATGGCAAGAAAAGACCTAGACCAGACCTTACCAACAACTAACCCCAAAATTCTTCAGATCTTTTGAACTTGTTTAAGGTTATTCTTACTTCTTTTTTTTTGGTTTTGAGACATTGAATTTAGAAACAAATATATCATACACAGTAATAATTTTTATTACTTACACATTTGCTTTCCCTGACTTCTGTTTCTGAAGCCAAGAAATAAACACATATGACAGCAAGTGTTAATTACATAAAACACAGGTGTATGCCTAGCTATTTAGTTTTCTTCTCATTACTAAACCTTACATAGGCAAACCATACTTAGATGCATTGTACCATGCATAACATCAGCATCAGGTCAAGAGGTCAGATCTCACTCAGAAGCATCTCACAACATTTGAGCCTTAGACCAGTGGGGAGAATATGAATGAGGTTTTCACAGCAAATAGACACTTTTGAGGAGACAAACAAAACACATTTTTGTCACCTGTGCTGTCAGTTACTGCCAGGAAAAAGGGTGTCTCTTGACAAATACCAAAAAAGGGGGGAAAAGGTGCAGAGAAAAAAAAAATAGACATAAAGCAGGATTTTAGACTGCCTGGTCTTAGTGTCTTTACCTTTACAGAAGCCAAAGATAAAAATCACTGCTGGGATTGTTCTCATAAAGCTGTGTTTCTCCAACAGCAAGTCATGACTGCCTTGGGAGTTATAAAAGTAGTCAGCAGCAGCACGCTTCTACCCTAATCAACAGTGGTTTACTTCTTGCAAGGTAGAATGAGACCCCATAAAATTACCAGCCATAATGCTCCCACAAAGCACCCGCTAACTCTCTTCACTTGCTGGCAGCAGGTGCCATTATTCTAAAGCTTGAGAGGGACTGTAAACAACTGAAGTGAGGAATTAGTGCATGGAAGACAAACTGAAGCTGACTGAAGATGCCACAGACAACATGAGACAAAAGGAATCATCGTTCCAAAATGACCCTGTGGAAAAGCACACAATTCAGATGGGATGGTATCCTTCTTCACCAATTTCACTCCCACTTCATTCCATTCCTGAACTTGCTTGCTAGCCTCACAATTCAATGCAGTCCTTCCAAGCATCTTTTCTCCTTCACACGTAATTTTCTCTCCTTTTTCTTATTTTGTTTCTTTACTACATCTTTTACCACTTATTTTTCTGTTTCTTCTATCCATAGTGCCTCCTCCTTTTCTACTCTGCCCACTGCCATTTTTCAATGGCCAACACTTCACTTTTTTTATTCTTTCTACTGCTGAGTGCCCTCACTGTTCATTCAATATGTCTCTTCCTGAGCACACCCTTCTCACCTCTATACTCTTTCTTTTTCCCTTCAAAGACACTTCTTGACTTTTCTTCTATCTTTAGTTCTGTCACTCCTTTTCCTGTCTTCAGTCTGCAGACTGAAAGAGATTCTAGAAATGAAGTCAGGCCTAATGCTCAGTGTAAACTCTGGCATAATCTTCAAGTCTCAAACAAAACAGCATACTGGCTTTACTGGTCGAAGAAAGTGAATTGGGCAGATAAGAAACAAAAGCAATATAGTCAAGAACAGAACTTTGATCATATTGATGCTGCATCTCTAGTTGTAGTTTGGAGATCACTAAACCTTACTGCTAGAAACAAATACTTTCTGCTCTTCTGCCTGCACACTCTTTTGCATCAGGAGTCCTCATTTCAGTTGAGATTAGTTGAACAAGAGTTTTGAAGAAGCAACATGATTCACACCAGACTGAATAAGGGAAAGAGAAGAATCTCTATATTATGACAAAGCAGGCAGACTGGCATTTTTTTCATCTACTTCATGCAACCTTGAAAACCTGTGCCACCTATAAACAGGCAACCAGCACAAAGGCTTTTGGGCACTTAAAGGCCTGTTGTGAACTAGTCTGGGAAGTCTAGGAAGTGAGTGACTGATTTCCCAGTGATGTGCCCATGTAAGTTACCCTGGAGATAGGGAACTGGAGTTTTAAATTACCTGACATCTTTACCTGAAACTCCTAATACTGCCGAATACATCAGTGAACTATGCACTTGAGTTAAGGCACAGCCTTAGAAGGCAAATAAAACAAAAAGCACATCAAAAGTCACTTTTCATACATCAGTAATACCAACAAATGGCCAAGTCACCCCAAACTCAATTAGTGCATCTAAATCGGAAATAGCTCCAAATAATTATTTTCAGAAACGCCAAGACTGGGCTATTTGTGTTTGTTTAATCATAGCACTGATTAAGCTATAATCAGTGTAGTTGCTTCCCCATGCTTAATAATGCAAAACAGCCTCTTAAAATTTAACGCAATGGAGCACCAGCTGCCAGAAAATATGGACAGGCTGTCCTTGTAGAAGGAAAACTGCTCCCTGGGAAACAGTAGCCTTACACAGTTGTTCTTCCTCATATTTCTGAGGAAATGTGTGAGGACACAAAGGCACAACCTGCTGAACTCAGAATATCCATATTACAGACTTGCTTCCTGCCAGGATAAACTTAATTAAAATCCTTTCATACACAGAAGATTAAGCACAATTGCTCATATGCAGAGTCAGAAGGAATTGGAAAATCAGCTGGTTTAAAGATGCAGTGAGCAGTTAAAAGCAGCTGAGATTTTTCATTCCATTTTTTTAACACAGAGCAACAGCAACTAAATTTAGTATTACTTCTGTGCCAAAAAAAAAAAAAAAAGAAAAAAGGCAGCTATAAAATCAATTAAAACCTGCTCACATTCTTCAAGTTTAAGAAGTTATATGTCACACAGTGTGGTAACAGTCCCATTTTGGTCAGAAGCACACATGTGACAGTTTTCTTTGTTTCTTTGTCAGAATGCTGATAGAACAAGACCATGTAAAGTTATGCTTTACAAGCCAAAAAAGAAAAAAAAAAAAGAAATTCTGAGAGGGTTGAGAGTTGGGAAAGGCATTGTAGATATGAAATATGTTAGATAAAAGCAAAGAGTTAGTTTTTTCCTCTTTCAATGCAGAGACAGTCAAAATATGTCCCTGTGGCTTATACCTGAAGAACAACATGGAAAAGAAGTATCAATTTATTCTCTGCCTTTCTGATCTCTTCTTTGGAAATCTTTGGTTCAAAATTTAAACTAGCTCACACTAGCGATGAGGTGGAGTAAAAAGCAAAATATTTCCCATTATTAGAAACTGCCTCTTCCTTTTCAGAGGTGTTCTTCATTATGGCAAAAGCAGTTAATATACACTAAAAGGAAAATATCCTTGAGAACAAGAATCCTTTAACATCGTACAGCAGAGAGATGCTCTTGACTGTGCATGGCAACTAAACCCAAGTTTCTTTTTAACCTCATGAGAGCAATTCCTACTGACAAGCACTTCAAGGAAACAAAAAACAACCCACACAACAAAAACATGGACACCAAAATGCATAAAAGGCATGTTAATGAAGTAACACAAACATAATATGAAGAGCACAGTCACACAGAACTTTTCAAGGGTTTATCTCAAATTATTGTAATTTTTATAACTAAAACCCCAAATCTTCCTACTTATCTTCTATATCTGCTTGCTAATGACAAGTTGTGTGATCATCACACAACAGTATGGTGCAGTTGACACACTGGAGGGAAGGGATGCCATCCAGAGACCTTGACATGCTTGATAGGTGGGCAAATGCCAGCCTCATGAAATTCAACAATGCCAAACACCAGAGGCTGGGCAGAGACTGGATTGAGCATAGCCCGGCAGAGGACTTGGATATGTTGATTGCTGAGAAGGTCAACATAAGCCAGCAGTGTGTGCTCACAGCCCAGAAAGGAAACCATATGTTGGGCTGCATCAAAAGGAGCATGACCAGCAGGTCAAAGGAGGTAATCCTGCCCCTCTACTCTGCTCTCATGAGACCCCACTTGCAGTACTGTGTGCGGTTCTGGGTCCCCCAAATATGAAGGACATGAAGCTGTTGAAGCAAGTCCAGAGTTGGGCTATGAAGATGAACAGAGGGCTAGAGCACTTCTCCCATGAAGACAGGCTGAGAGAGTTGGGCTTGTTCAGCCTGGTGAAGAGAGGGCTCCGGGGAGACCTTACAGCAGCCTTCCAGTATCTGAAGTTCCAAAAATGTGGAGAGGGACTTTTTACAAAGGAATATAGTAACAGGACAAGAGGAATGGTTTTAAACTGAAAGGATAAATTTAGATTAGATAATGGGAAAAAATTCTTTGCTACGAGGGTGGTGAGACACTGGCACAGGTTGCCCAGAGGAGTCTTGGCTGCCCCATCCATGATGGTGTTTTAAGACCAGGCTGGATGGGGCTTTGAGCAACCTGGTGTAGTGGAAGGTGTCCCTGTCCATGGCAGGGGGGTTGGAACTGGATGATCTTTAAGGTCCCTGCCTACCCAGACCATTCCGTGATTTTGTGATAAGAGTGGTCAGATTTTCATCCATGCCGGAAGATTTTTTCCTGAGCTTCTGAAATATATTTGCAGTAACTCCACTGGGTGTGTAAAAAGGACATACTAAGTGCTTGGCACGGACTATGGAGAGTTACAGAAGTGCAGGTGTAAAAGTCTAAGGACCAGTACTGTTGGAAGTACTCTTTACAGAGGCAATGGTGAATTTATTACTTTATAGCAGGTATGATTATTTTGTTACTTTTCAGTAAGCTACATGTTAGCTGAGCTGAAGTCAGGGAGACAAAAATAGGGAGATGGTACTGATGCACTGTTTAATTTAGCAACTGTTGCCATGGAAATATCTTTCTACTGACTGGTGATGATTATCTCATGTTTGAAATGTGATTTATGCATATTCTTCAGGAAAACAGAGAGGCATGTTTATAGATGAGTAAAAAAAACCTGTGGTTATTCCTACATTAAAATGCAGCGTTGCTCCGTGTACTTTTCAGAAATACATAATTTGTCAAAATAGTCTATTAATCACACAAGTATATTGGCCTCCTGCAGTATATAACCCAATTACCAGAGTAAAGCAGAAGCCTAGGAGCCTTTCCAGATCTCAAATGATCAAGAAACATAATGCAATTCCCACTCTCTTCCTTTTATCCTGTCACAGGAAAGGAGAGGGACAGAACCAGAAAGACTACCTGGTCCAGCAGCTGCTATTGTTATGAATTTACAGATGCACAGGCTGCACAAAGACATATTCCTGTCTACTGCTGCCGGATTTTTGTCAGTTTTTCTCATATTGGCTTTTATGTCTGAAAGTTTTTTTAGAATCATAGCTCCCCCAAAAGCTTAAATGCACTGTTTTATCTTCTTCTTTGTCCTAATATTTGCCTTACAATCAATTATCTCTCATTCCACACACTCTTCTATTTTGAATGACCCAGCTACAACAGAGAAACCATGGGGATAATACACTTAGGTTTGTGTGCATGTGTGTGTGTGTGTGTGTGTGTGTGTGTGTGTGTGTAAAGCAAGCGATGCCAAAAAATTTAGTATCTCCATTCTATCTGACAACCTCTTGGAATGGTAAAGCCAGAAAAGGAGGCTTTCTGTTTTCTTTACCACTTGCAATAAAAGACGACAAATGAAACCAGAAAGGATGCATACAAAATGGATGGGGGTGACTAGTGTAGCTTCAAATATAGGTGGAAGAGATTTCTAACTGGAGACTGACAGGACAAAACACAGAGCTCTGTGAGGAAGCCCCAGCAGCCAAAAGAAAAGACCTGTCTGAAAAACAAGACCTAAATGATAGCTTCAGCTCAGAGCAACTTACACGACTGATAGGCAGTAAAAGAATCTAAGAATCAAGGAAATAAGCACTGTATCTTTAGACTTAAATATGGATTATTGATATTATCTAAAGTAATAATATAAATAGTAGCAGTGCAGTAGCACTCTTTCTCAACATTTGTTTTTGCCAGTAACTGCAAAGCTACCAAGACAAAGCCTAATGCTGAAAGGCACACCAGCAGAGAGAGCTATCTCCAGAAATAAAGGTGCTTAGTGTATGGTTTTAACTAGTTCTGGGTCCATCTGCATGTAAGAAAAAAAAAAAAAAAAGCTTAGCTAAAAATAAGAACTCTTCAGAATTAAGAAGAATTTCAGTTACAGAGCAACAGATAACTAGATAAAAAGGAGAGGTATTGAAAGTCCCTGCTTTAAGGTACAAAAACCAATGCAGAGCCTGCCTGAAGTCACAAGGAGCCAAAAATCTCATTGGCCAACCTGTGTAGCTAGCTGTACAAAAGCAGTTTCAAAGTAAGGCAAGGAGGAACTAGACCAAAGTAAACACAGAACAAGTCACACAAATAGAAAAAGACCGTAATTACACAGAGCCACCCAGAATATGCTCAGTATTTGAAGTAACAGCAAAAATGTAGAAAATTAAATGTCTATTCTCCCACACAACCAACCAACCAAAAATTTAGCCATACGAGACCTACAGATTGTTCGCTGAACTCAGTTGTGACCAAGCTGTTCTTGTGTATGAGGTTATCAGAGCTTAAGAGTAATTACACAGTACAGTGGTTTCCAAACTACAGTTTCAGAGGTCAAACAGACCACAAGTCATCTGTAGGTGCTTTAACCCTCACACCAACAGAGGCACACTCTCAGCACGTGGAAAATCTTCTTATGAAAATACCCAACTGCAGACATGCTCCCCTTAGGCAATAAAAGGTTTAACCAGGCTCCTTGGGTACACTCCTGTATATTAGGTCTCATTTCTGAACCATTCATCTGGGAAAGGAAACCTGCTAGTGGAGTGGAAGACTGGAATTCATCTGTGCTTCATTCACTATGAAGACAATATACCTATACATTTTGAGTCTGGCACTACAGGTAAAATTCATCTATCACCCTACATAGCAAAAAGGTATCAAAAGTACTTAAAAATCACTTGAATGCTGTATTTGTAATATAAGGAGATCAAGAAAGAGTTACTGATAAAATTCTCCATTACAAATGACAATCAAGAACTTCAGTTCAGCCACTCTTCAGTTCTCCCATGCTTACGTTTTAATATCAGCTGGATACATATATAAAGCTAAAGATAACACGCATTATAAGCTTACTATAAACAAAGATGCACAACACCAAAAAAGAACTGATCACATGACATCCAGAATTTTTTATGAAGTACAAGAGTTCTTGAATCAGCCAACAAATACATCAGTTGCTGAGTCACCACCATCATATGTGGATGCAGAAGTATGTTCTTTGCAATGACAGATGTAGCGAGTTGTATGCACAGTGCTGGTAAAGGGAGAAACTTGCGGCTGAAGCAAACAAGCCCCCTCTACAGGATGGTAGCCTAGCAAAAATTTAAGACACAGCAAGAATAGGATCACCTCAATTTCAGACATTTTAACAAGGTTATCCTGAGACAGCATTTCTCAGCCCCCATACCAGACATTTTAGTACAGCCAAAGTGCTAAAAACATACTTGGTAAAACATAGAGATATTAAAAGATCACATAATCAGCTGTCTGAACCATGTACTTTGAACTGGTAGGAGGAAACAAAGAAACAAAAGAATATTTTCTCTCTACTTACTTTTGGCAACCAAATGAGCTGACAAAGTATTTTTGCTAATGAACACAGAAAAACCTGAAGGCGTTGCCAGCATTTGTATAACAGCTGATGACATGATAAGAGCATCAGTTCAGGCAGAGACTGCAGCTAGTGATGGCAAAGGACCAAGCTGAAAATTTTAAGGTCAGTCCAGATAAAATTTAGCTTGTGATGAAATAAGACAAATGCTTAATACTCCTACTCTTATTCAGACAGAACCCACCCAGTGAATCCAAAGCCACTTCCAAATATGAAATAATAAGGAGTGTTTCAGAAAATCCAGTTACAGAATATGACAGACAAAACCTATTTTGACCACTGCGGCAACTGTTATATGACAACAGCTTAGCAACCAGGAATAGCAGGACAAATACTCTTGAGATCATCTAGTTCAAACCCCCTGCCACGGGCCAGGACACTTTCCAGTAGACCAGGTTGTTCAAAGCCCTGTCCACACTAGCCTTAAACACTACCAGGTAGCCAAGACTTCTCTAGGCAGTTCAAGACACTGTGCCAGTGTCTCACCACCTTCATGGCAAAGATTTTTTTCCCACTATCTAATCTAAATTTATCCTCTTTCAATTTAAAACTATCCCCTTTGTCCTGTCACTATATTCCTTTGTAAAAAGTCCCTCTCCAGATTTTTGGAACTTCAGATACTGGAAGGCTGCTATAAGGTCTCCCTGGCGCCTTCTCATCTCCAGGCTGAGAAAGCCCAACTATGATTCTATGACAGCAGAGCAAAGTCACCTTCTATGTTCAAGTCTGTGCCTACACATATAATGACCACTGGTGCCCAGCTCTGCAATCACAACAAATTGAGACATCAGCACATTAGCAGGGTAACATGAACTGGAAACACCTACTACTGTACAATGAGACCTATATACAGCACACTTATTTATACTTCAAGAACAGCAAAAGCAAAAAACAACATTTCCACCAGCAATTAGAACTGCCACCACCATCTTCACAGACACACTTTACATAAGAAGTGTCAGTAAACCAACAAGTGGAAATGGATTATGTATTCTAGCTTGACAGTAAGACACATATCACAGCTTCACTCAGGCACTGCATGAAGAAACAGACTTGGAGAGTAGTTAAGATTGAGCTCTGACCAGTTAAGTGTTAATAGTACCTGACACACATGGATAAGAACTAATTAGGGAATTGTCAGGACTGTTATAATAATGACAGCTTGAAATGTTGTTCAGTGGGAGGGATTCTAAAAATGAGAATTCACTCAGCACTATATTGCAATACTCTCTTTAAAATTAATCATGAATAATCATTACAGGGCTTCTGGTTGGTGGGAGGGAGTATTTCACATGACCCAGATCCTGTCTGTAGATCTACACAGATGGGATTATAGCTGTCTGGTATCTAATAACGAGAGCTCTGTTTCAGACTTATGACCTTTCTTTCAGTCTTGGTCTCTAAATAATTGGGAAATGGTGATGAAAGTTCAGCAGTTTTAGCCAACAAACATGCTGATATTGCTAAGGCTGAAAAAACTTATGATGTACTCTGCATGTAGGAGATTGTCAAAGACATACAATAGAGAGAAAACTAATTCCTGCCTGTGGAAACACCCTCTCCTTCTCCTTCTCCCCCTCCTCCCATTGCAATTATGGATTTCTGCATTCAGACCTAGTGTAAAAATGTTCTTAATTCTGTGGGATTTTTAAAGTACCTGAATAGTCTGATTTAGGCACTGTTCACCTGCTTAAAATTAGATTTGTCAGGATGATTCAGTTAGTTAAAACTAGGTGTGCATACAATTATCCTGGTAAATTGATCTGTCTCCTTTTTAGTGTTGTGGGTAGTCCTAGATTCAGAAATGCTGTAGATAGTAACAATAAAGAAACCAAAATTAAATAAAATTAAATTAAAAATACAATAAATTAAAGCAAATAAAATGCAGCTGAATACTTTTTTCCATAACTAAAATTCAATAGTCAATGGACAATATTTTTTTCTCAAATCAAAGATAAAAAAAATAACTACAGACTAATAATGCAGATGAGTATCCCAAATTTTTAATTTCTTCCATTCCAACTCTGGTACGCCAATTATGCTGCATTTCTTCTTCCCCTCAATTTAAGGTTTTCTTATTAGTCCTCCTAGAGACAGATTAGAGTTACTTCTAGTCTGCTGCTAACACTAACAATGCAGTGAAAGTATTATATTCTTTCCTGTTAGAAAAAATTCTTCCTTATCATAGTTGTTCACTCCTAAAAATAATCAGAGAGACAGCACTATTTTACTTCTTTTCTCCTTCTCCAGTAGTCAGGTACCAAACTCTGCTTCATTACCCCTTTAATCTGTGGGTCAAATATTAAGATGCTTAAATGCAACTTATATTTAATAAACAATTTATGGTCAAATACTGCTTAGATATGGCAAGTACTTGAAGTTCTAATGTGCACGAAGGTTAAATATTTCTTTTCTCACATCTAAATTACCTCTCAGGAAATAACAGATTTCTCAGTTATGTCAAAATATTTCACCTATAAATTTGTAGTCTTGAATTTACAGTACATATAGACAGATTTACATATACTATACAAAAACGCATGTGTTGTTATATGGCTAAGTGCCTTTTCAGCCATAGGATGTAACCAATGTAAATGGTATTGACTTTGTATTTGTGAACTTTATACATACTATATAAATACTGTGATGACACTTGTGAAAAATATCTGCAAGCAACACTAGACTGTAATTTAAGTCAGAAGAAATCAGCAATCTTTGGCCACACCAAAATTCTCCCTCTCCCCTGCCTTTAAATTTCCAGGTGTCTTCATCACTATTTATGATGGTTTGTTTCCATTTTTTTTTGAGATTTTTTAATTCTGAAGGAGGAAAAGTTATTCATTCTTTATGTGTTGTGGTATGCCTTCCATTGAGGTAGCTGTAGTTATTTATTCTGCATTTCCTTCTGTGGTGCAGGTTAGAATGTATTTCTGGAAGTGGCTGATTATATAAATTTCCTAAGAAAAGAAAAACCAAACAAAATCCTCCCATGCAAGGTCATCTTTAATTTAGTCCAGCAGTTTTACTCTATTTTTTTTTTATTATTCCATTAAATACATCTTGATGAGGTCCATATATCTACTTCCCAGTAGAAAAGAAAGCAGAGAGTGCAGAGAGAGGATGTCTGTCATCAAATAGGGTGAGACACTGCAGATCTGCTCTGCAGGCCTGTCTTGGGCTTTTATGCAGCTGAAGTTCAAAGGTCTACATTTATGTGTCAGAAAGGCACAAAAGCCTACTCAGAAGAGGCACAGAAGCCTACTCATTTTTATGGAAAGGGATGAACAGAAGACCTCAGGAAAAAAGGCAGATCTACCAAAACACAAGGTCTTTTGCAGGCAGAGAATAAAGAAAATTTAACTATCTCAGTCCATTTCCCCCCATCCTATTACCTACTCGTACTTCAGAGGCTCATCAGAAGAGGTAAATAACCATACAATCTGTTTAAATGAGGCACTGCTCCCAAAGCTTTTAAAGAGGATAATTGAAACAATGGATTTTTTTAAAGGCTCCTGACCAGTGTGTGATTGTACTACTCCCTGCCCAGAATTGGTATCACTTCGAGAAGGCAATGGTGATTTTTGAAAATAGTCACATGAAAAGAAAATAAACACTTCATGCTGGGGAGGGCTATAGGGGCGCAAAACCAAAACTGATATCCAGCCAAAACCCTGTCTTGAGATGAAGAGATGCATAAACTGCTGTTGTCTGATATTAACCCAAGCCAAATGTCTTTATCAGCAAACAGGATTTGAGCAGAATTGAAGGAGACATTCATTCTTCACTGAATGCCAAAAGAAATATTTCATCTAAATTAATTTTGTTTTGCAAGCTTAAAAATCAAGACTTAAAAGGAAACACAGCTCTCCAGTTTTATAACAGCAGTAAAATAAAGAGATTTCTGTCAGTCATGGTCATGAGATGCAATGGCATTCAGGCGTGGTTGGACCTTGCTCTGGAACAAGGGAACACACTGCAGATTGTCACCACTATCCCCTCCCTTCTGCAGTGCTCCTGAAGCATCATCTCACATGCTGCCCCCAACACCCCTTCTCAAGCACAAGACAGGAGAGTAAATCCACCAAAATTATTTGGCAAAATGGCCTTGGTGCCTTCTAGACAAAAAGAGAAAATTAGGACAGTTGCAACAGTAAAGCCTTAGTATTAAAAGATCTCTGACAGACTAGTAAGTACCTACAATATCACAGAGTTGTAGTAGAGTGTTGCTACAGAAGTCACCAGGAAATCTTGCAGTTAGGAACCAGAATGGGCCTGCAGCTGTTCCTTTTTTAACTCCACCAGTGATAATCCAACCATTGCAACAGCAACTAATTCAGAGAGCCACAAGCTTATCTCCTGCATTGCTTGTTCTTCCTTCCTGCCTGCAACCATAATGTCCTTATGGCGGTTACCCTTTCTTCCAGACAACTTAGTTGAAGGCAAAAGTTTGCTGACTTTGAACTACCAGCAGTGTCAGACACTTACACTTTCTTACTCCAAACTTTATTAGCAGATCAAAGTTTGCATGTATATTTCAAGCGCTGGTTATTAATTCTACTTGTTCTCTTGGCAGATTTTTTATGGCACTTTGGCTTGTCCTATCAAACAACTTCAATGATAAAGTCTTAATATCATATTAGTAGGCTGCTTTTTCTGCCCTCTTACACAAACACCCTTTACATTGTCCTCCATGTATCTAGACTGTTGGTTCTGCAAGCATAGCACACTTGTCAGCTAGACTTACTGAATGTTTAACAAACACTCACTGACTATGTGAAAGTCTCCTGTAAAAAACGGCAGTATATCACATACACCATCAAAACTTCCCTGTCCTGGACTCCAAGAACAACCATGCCAAAGCTGCTGCAATTTGTCTGCTCTGCACTATCTTCCCTTTCTCTTCTCATTGTTTTTGCTCCCGAGTTTACAGTGCATTTCAATGTCAAACATGGTACTTTGCAAAAAAAACACAAACCACCATTTATTATATGCAAGGACAAATCAGTTAATTCACTATCTTGATTTTAAGACTGAAAAACCACCTATGATTTACTGCATATTCTTTTTATTTAAAAAAGCAAAGACTGACAAGTCAATGTAAATAAGCAATGCTGATGATGCACTGTGCTATGAAATTCCATAGCATGGAAGACAGTGCAAAATACTACATGCACAAAGAAGCCAATTTCTATGTCCTGAGGAAATGGCTTTGTATTCCACAAATTTACTACATTTCATGTCTCACAGAAGAAAATTACAATAAACCCCAGTATAGCTCTTTATTTTATTTTTTTTAACTCTCCATTACATATGTTGTGGGGAAGCCATCATTAGAAAGCTGACATTTAACATGAAAAAAATAACTGAGTGTAAGGACTATGTGCCAAAAAAGAAATGCAAAACCAAAGCAGCACCATTTGCTGAATGAATTGGTGAATTTGAGTAATTTAATGGCAGCATCTACTCTTTTTGATAAGTAGGCAGATATATTTTGGGCCTCACCCTAACAGAAAGAAAACGCTTGCATTGCTTACTAAAGAGCAATATTTAACATAAGCTCATAATACCAAAACCGTAACAAAAATCCTATTCGTTCTGATGACTTACTAGCCTAGCAAAAGCTTTAAGCTCAAATATTTCTTTTAAAAAAGTGATTCTAGACATGAATTTCATGTTATCCTTCTGCAATACAACACAGCATTGAAGATGGAATAACAGCTTAGATCTCTCTTGACACCGTTTTTTCCTCTTATACATGGTAATAAAGAGCTGAAAGTTTTATTAATGTACAACCATGAAATCTATCAGGAGATATGCTAATACTATTCACCATGAATATAAATAAAAATTTTGGGGTTTGTGGCTAGTTATATATTCATTCATACTGTAAACAATATCAGGTGGAGGTACAATCAACGTGAAAGAGCTCTCCATGGATTTAGGTGTAATCAACATTACAAAGCACCTCATGTGCCATTAAGTGCAATGATGTAACAGACAGAAATCAAATGTAGCAGCACAGTTAAGTCTTATTTTGTTTAGAGCTCACTCTGCCTCTACCTTGCTATGTCTATCCCATTCTATCTCTACCTAGCTGCTAAGCCAGCTAGTTATCTTCACATATGCTTGTCCTTTGAAGTAGTGATACACAGTCTTCCCAAACTGTAGCTCAGTGCTATAACACAAAATTCCTGGAGGACAGAGACATTTCCTTTCACAGAGAAACAGAAGGCATTCATGGAACTCTCTCCCTCAGGTAACTTCAAGTTGAAGGTTTGTATTAGAACATAAGGATTTGGTTTAGAGGTGGACTTGGCAGTCCTGGGGGAGCAGTTGGACTTGATGTTCTTAAAGATCTTTTACAACCTCGTTGATTCTATGGTTCTGTGATTAAATAAATCTGAAGTATCAAAAGCAAGTGCCTAATATAGGGAAAAAACCCAACAAAACCACCACCACCAACAACAAAAACACCAGCAAAATATATTTTCTCTTTCGCAAAGCAAAGATATGCTGCTTTTTTGTTGTCTGGTCTATCTCTTCTCTAGTCAGAGACTTGGCACTCAGTAAGCTAACTGAAACAATTACTGACTTTTGGTCTGGACATGTCATCACAACCAAGCTTTTCGAGGTAGGGACTTGCTAGTCTGAACTTGCTCTACATCTTGAATCTGAATTTTTTTTCCTGGAGGTGAATTTTCATGGTATTATGTTAAAGAAGTCTTTTAGCTTTCTGTGAAGTTTTTGACATCACACTTACCACCTTGAGCTGCACTAGACACGCAATGAGCTTTCAGATCTAACCCAAAATCATGCTGCTGTTCTTTTGGGCATTACACACAGCATTACTTTGAGCATCTGTGTTTGGAAATATCTACCAAACCTTTTCAAGGACAGTTTCTAACACAGAAATAGCGAAGGATAAAGCTAAAAAGTAGTTAATTGTGAGAGGAAACGGCAGACACTGGAAAGGAACAGAGGTGATGACTGCAAGACAGTAGCAGAGGAGGTACAACAGTTTTATTGGTAAGGCACAGCAATAAGAATAACTTCATTTTGGAATTTATTTTTACTTCAGAAACAAGTTCTAAGGCAAAATACTGGAAATTCTGATTGCTAAAATAAAAAAGAAAGCGTCCTTCTTTTCATCCCTCCAAAGAGCAATGGATGGTGTCAAAACCAGAGTTCTGCTGATGTCTGCAGAAAGCAGAGGAAAGGAATTAAAGGATTTAGTGGAAATAGCGGAATCCCCTCAGAAGATCCCTGCATGCAAGATTACTGCATTAGTTGTGAAAATGGCATGTATTTTAGTACAAGTGCTTTAGCTGCAGACAATATCAGTAGTGTTTAGAGCAGCAGGAAGTGGAGTAGACGGTAGAACAGAAGTAGTTCAGATCACAAGATAAGGAGAAGTGTCAACTGGGCTTTGCAACACAGCAGCATGGGTAACAAAAACCTGAGGCTTGATTGCACCCATCTCTGTATGAGGCATTACTGGAGAAGGGCATAAGCATGCAACAGCTTGGTTAGGTTGCTCAGTGAAGACAAGTACTGTGAAACAGCATTAGTCCTACTTCAGGGCTATTGGTTTGTATCCTTTTTATCTACATAGCCAAGTTTTTCTTTTTGGAGAATGGCTTGGTTTGGAAGGGACCTTTGAAGATCATCTAGTCCAACCCTCCTGCAATGAGCAGGGACATCTTCAACTAGGTCAGGTTGCTCAAACCCACATCCAACCTGACCTTGAATATTTCCAGGGAGGCAGCATGTACCACGTTTCAGGACAACTCTTCTAGTGTCTCAGCACCCTCATTGTAAAACATTTCTTCCTCATATCTAGACTGAATCTCCCCTCCTTTAGTTTAAAGCCATTATCCCCTGTCCTACTACTACAGGCCCTACGAAGAAGTCCATCCCCGTCTTTCTTATAAGTCCCCTTTAATTATTGAAAGGACATGATAAGGTATGCCTGGAGCCTTCTCCAGGCTTAACAGCCCCGACTCTCTCAGCCTTTCCTCACAGGAGAGGTGCTCCAGCCTTCCTCTGGACCTGCTCCAGCAAGCACGTCTTTTTTGCATTGAGGACTCCAGAGCTGGACACAGTACTCCAGGTGGGGTCTCACCAGAGCAGACTAGACATGCTAAACTGGTTCATGCTTGCAGATGATTAAAATTAGCTCACTGAGCACTAGAAAGTTTCTTTGCAACATTTCCAGGTGAGAGGTCAGATGTCAAACTTATTTTAGTGATCACTACTTACGTCCCAATTTGGACTTTGATGCTTACAGCCAAATCCTGAAAGAAGACTTCAAATATATTAACTGTTTTCTCTTTCCTATCAACAAAAAATAATCATTGTCATATATGATGGGCTACTGTTTGATTACGTGCCCTAAGGTCTCTAGGAAGTAGAGAATTAGATGTGGAATATTTTTTGTCAGTTTTAAGCCTGCCATGATTGCCTTCACCCTGCTAGTTAAAGAAGTGTCTACCTTTACCAGTATATCATGTTCTATCCTCCCACAGTTCAACGTTGCTCCTCTGAAAACACCCAAGCAATTCTAGCTTGAAGTAGCTCAAAGTCTACTTTGATCTATTCTGGTCTCTTACTAGTTATATAATACAGAGCTCACACACAAATTAATCATTAGTCCAAAAGCACTCTTACAGTGGGAAAAAAAAAAGATAGTACTTGCACAAGGATTAGCAATTCAAGTGCACTTGATACACATTTGCTCTGAAATCTTGAATATCATGACTCAGCTATAATTTTGAAGGCTGCTAAAGCCTAATTTGATTATAGCTCTCTTCTTTGCAGTTCTATCCAGTCACTGAGACTTTGAAGCTATGAAGAAGAACGTCTGGTCTTGTGTATTAGCTAAACCTTAAAGAAAAGCTGCAGGGTAACTAGCTCAGATAACGGTATCACTGACAATTACACAGGACAGTATGAGATGTTCTTCACTACTGCAAAAGGGATTTGAGAAAGAAAAAGAGAAAAAGAGGAATGTGTGGCTTTATTTCCATTAGTGCTACCAGAAACTAATGTCAGAAAGCTTAAGTTCCTGACAGTGTTCAAAATCTGAGCCGAGTTGTGCATAGCACAAGAGATGCATCTAGATTGTCTTTGCCTATCCTGACCCCATCAGATTCTGCTTTGTTGGTTAATTTATATGGACTATCTGGTGTCCAGGCCATTCAGATGAGCAAATTATTGAGCCAGTTAGCCAAGACTGCACTGAGTTTCAAGTGGAAAAATTTTGAGGCAATATATATATATCAACTGATTGTGTGAGATGCAGCCCAGGGCAAATTTGCTTTCCAACTGCCCACCTTCAAGATAAAATAAGACATGTCAGAAGGCTTCCTTATATATAAATATTTCATGTTATTACTGTACCCTGTAGCCATTCAGATATATCTTGGCAATTATCTTCAGAAAAAAAAAAAAAAAGAGGTAATTCCCAGGTCAGATTCCACCTAGCAAGGTTGTTGGGCAGCAGATCTGTGCATAACTGTTTCCAACAAAATTATCTATAGAATTTATCCCACCACTGCTGACACCAAAAACTGTTGCTTTAATTTTCCTATTAATTTGGTTTTGGATTTGTGCGCTTTTTTTTTGTTTGTTTGGGTTTTGGGGGGGGGGGGGGTTGTTTTTTTTTCTTTTTTCTTTTCTTTTCTGTTTTTTTCCTGCATTCTATCTTTAGTTTTTACACCCCTTTGATGTTCAGAGAAAACCTTAAAATGAGACCCAAACATAGCCTACAAGCTCACAAAATGAAAAATCAAAACAATCTCCAAGTCTGAATATTTTATTCAAGGTTTTGACAATACTGCTTCACATGACAGTTTCAGCCACATGTAATGGTTGCAGCCAGAGATTTCTTTTTTCCACATTAATAAGACATAAAAGCTCAGAAATGAAGATGGGTGAAGTGGAGGAAAAGTCTGTAGTCCAGAAACTCAGTCTCCATCATATCAGGAGAAATTTTCAACAACAAAACTAGTGCCATTTAAAAAACAACATAAAATTAAACCTGCAGAACACAAGCCTCAGCTGCTGTAAATTGTCCCTTTCTTACTGCAATCAATGTAGTTATAGAGAGGATTCGAGCTTACAGATGTAAGCTTAACTAACAATTGCCACAGCTATCTAAAGCCAAAACCAAGCAGATATCTTTGTCTTTGTTTCTCCAAGTCCTCAAAAGAAAACCACAGAATTTCACTACGCGTTTGGATTGAGGAGTGCATACCACATGAAATCACTGCTTTTATAAAAAGAATTCATAGATCACTGCCATCTGTACAAACATGTAGGTATTCTTTTTACATTCTTTTATCATGGGAGACATCCACCATATTCTCTTTATGCAGCATTAAGAAAAAGTTAAGTACAACAGCAAATCAAGCATTCATGATACCATAAAAACATTCATCTACACACTGATGACTGAAATCTACCATAAAATTAATGCAGGCATTTAAGTAGCATTATGATTCAAATTAAGCCATGCAGATATTTTTCAGGAACAACTCAGAGAACATTTTGGTGTTCGGTTGTTTTTTTTAATTTCAAAAAAAGCAGCATTAACAGTGTATTTTTCTTTTTCCTTGCCTTTTTTTAGTGTTCCTATTTAAGAATGGGAGCCAATCTTTACATACTGTGTCTGAATTATCTGAGGTAAATATGTGCACAGTATTTGGACTATGCATGAAGTAGTGAAATTAAATGGTAAAAACCCACCAACAACAGTAAGCAATTAGGCTCATAGGAAAACTTGCTTTGGGAATACAGGGAGAGGAACATTTGGTTACCATTAGAGGTCATTATGTCACCTGGTTCTGATGTGTAACCAAGAAAAACCTTTATGTCAACTCTATGAAATACAGGGTAATTAATTCCTCCCTGGTTTCTCTTCTGTGCTTTATTTCAATCCGACAGTTTATAAAGCAAGAAAACCCTCCCACCCTTCTCCCTCTCAAGCAGTGCTAGCAGGCCAGAACAGAGAGCACTATCACGTGCTCAGCCTACCTTATGTGGTACTCAAACGGAAGTAACGCTACTAGCTGGATACCTAACAGGAATTACAATTTTCCAGAAACAAAGGTAAAATAAGCAGATTAGGAAGTCTCTGTATCACTACTAGAATGTGTCCAGCAAAGGGCTGGACTAGATGATTTTCAAAGGTCCCTTCCAACACAAACCATTCTATGATTCTATATGCTGCATTGATGTAGAAGAACTAGCTTGGGATAGTAGCACGTTAACACAAAGCTACATGCACAATAAATTACTCCAGAGCCTGCTGTATAAATACTACCTGTAGCAGTGATTTCATATCTGCTACAAATCAGAACTTCTTATCAGGATGCGCTATCTTCCTAGTACTTTCAAAGCCCTTGCAGTCTTACAGTGATTTCACACAAAGAGAAACCCCAACCAACCAACAAAAAAAAAAAACAAAACAGCCAAACCCCAAACCCCAAAACCAACAGACTTCTGAAATACAGGAGGACACAGCAAGTAAAACATTAATGATTGAGTATCTTGTTCTCACTTTTCTTCACCAAATATTTAGCTAATGGCCACTGAGGACACAAGCCTTTGCTAGATGCATTTTTTCTGTGACTCTACTGGTTGTTCTTATATTGTTAATCTTAAAAGTGACAAAAAATGTAAGCCTGAACAATTCCAATTTTTATGAAACAAAGCCAGCATCCAGCAGCTCAAGGATGCCTATTTAACCATTACGTCTTCTCAAACTCATCACAGGTGAATTGCTCTTATTGATTTGGCCAGGCATTTAGGACATATTAAGAATGCACGAGTACTGCCTCATGCCTGCAGTGTTCACTCTCTTCTTGCCAATCTGCTACTGCACAGCAGTCTGCATCCAACACAACAAGGATACTTCAAGTGCTGTAGATGAGGCTGTGGATGTACAATGAGTTTAAACAACCTCTGGATAACCTGACCTTTCTGGGTAGTCCTCCATCATGCATATTTGTCTTCACCCTTTCACTTGTCTGCTGCACTCTATCCCAGCACACAATAGTTAAGACAGAAGGATCACGATACTAACATCATACTTGCACATTGCATCAATAGGCCTGTAGGTAGAGGTAGCTCACATATTTTACTCCTTATTTACACTGGGGAAATAACTACTCCAGGAGCTTAAAGCATCTAATCTGATGCCTGCACAGCAGCTAGGATACTGCTGCCTTGAGGCAGCTTGACCTAAGCCCTAGTGTATTGAGCATGAATGTGATAGCTGATGCTACCAGTACTGCAGATACTTCTTTCTACAAGAGCTACAATTTTCACTTACAGCCAATGCTCCCCATTCTTTCTTATACAAACTACAGCAGAGGTGTCGTGGTTTAAACCCAGTCAGGTAATTCGTTCACTCACTTCCCCCCCTTTCTTGCCCTCCCCCTGCTCCCGGAGGGACAGAGAGGAGAATCGAAAAGAATGCAACTCCCACAGGTTGAGATAAGAACAGTTTAGTAACTAAGGTATAACACAAATCACTACTGCTACCACCAATGATAATAATGATAAAGGAAATAACAAGGGAAGAGAATATAACACCTCAGCACCAGCCGACCGATAACTCGCCCCCCTCAGCCCGACCAAGCTCTGACCCATACCTCCTCCAACCCTGCAGTCTCCCAGCCCTTCCGGCTAACTCCCAGTTACATC
The DNA here is from genome assembly GCF_033815535.1 of Pezoporus flaviventris. NCBI lineage: Eukaryota > Metazoa > Chordata > Aves > Psittaciformes > Psittacidae > Pezoporus > Pezoporus flaviventris. The sequence continues at coordinate 57,557,633 of NW_026892550.1, read as the reverse complement.
CTGGGCATGATGTGCTGTGGTATGGAATACCTCTTTGGTCAGTTTGGGTCAGGTGTCCTGTCTCTGCTTCCTCCTGGCTTCCCGTCCTCCCTGGCAGAGCATGAGGCTCACAAAGTCCTTGGCCAAACCAAAACATCTCTATCAGCTCTGTTCCCAGGCCGAGAGTCAAAACACAGCACTGCATCAGCTACCAAGAAGGGGAAAAATGACTGCTACTGCTGAACCCAGGACAAGAGGGAAGGTGAACAGAGAAAAAGCTAACAGTATTACACAGCATGTTCAGCTCTCTGCTCCCATTGACAGTCTGTGACAAGGAAAGGAACTTTTGTTAAAAACACTACACAAAGAAACAGGCACATAGTAAACACACCACAATAGCAAATCTAGAAGAGGAGAGAGGTAAATTATTTCCCCCTGTGGTTACAAAATACTTCCTACTACTTTATATAACATGGGTTCATATGACATACCCATTAACACAGCTGAATTTACTGTTGTGTTGGTCTACTTTCTACCACTCTCCTGGCACCACTGTTCTTGGTTATTGATTTAGCATTTCCATTTATTCTTCTGCTGACTATTCAGATTATTTTACTACAACTCATAAGGATCACACTAAAGAACTACAGAAAGATTCAGAATATCTGTCTGACATTCTACCCCCATATTCTACAGCAATAGTCCTGAATATTTTCCACAAGGCTGGGAGAGGAGCCTGCCAAATACTGAACTAACCTGCCAGGTGGCACAGTTATTTCTTCCATCAGCAACTTGAAAAATACAGCAGAGACATGAGTATTTCATGTGATATGTACACAGGTGGCACCTGGCACAGGGAGGTATTAAGCTTGTAATACAAGTTCGCCCCTTTTCAACAAGCACAGACTGCTATATAGCAGAAAAAAGCATTTGATCCACTAGTATTTCAAAGTGAAATTAAACAACTGGAGATCCCCCAAAGACTTGAATCTGCACTTGAATTTTTCAGAATAATTTAATTTTCACTTTTTGTATGTGCAAATAGCTTGACTCTTCCTATGCCAGTCCAGGCTACTGGACGAATGCAGCCATAGATACAGAACAGAGATATGCCCACACCTTTACAAGCATTCAGATGCATAGCAAATCTTCACTTTCCAATTAACTTTATCTATAATTTTTTGAGATTATCAGTCAGAACAACCATGGCATATGCTCCCAAAATTCTGAGATACCACTAGGGTATAATCTCAGTGGAAGGGTTGTACATTTTTGAAGCCTCAAGCTTTCACATATTCAAATTCAATTTTTTTCAGGATCAATGATGAAAATCCTACTTTTTATTAAAAGAAGCCTCATAGTTTTTCATATGTATGTGACACTGAGCCTAGGGCATTAAAAAACCCAAATACTGCGAAAGTTGACAATGCTACATTTTGGTATAATTTAATTAAAATACTAATATTACAGGCTGAAAGGTTGAGTAAAGACAAACCAAGAATGAAGGGAGAAGGGAAATGAACCAGAATAAGAAGTAACAGAATAAAAAATAATGCAATATGAGCTTAAAAGGGATTGAAAAAATCCTGTAAAAAAATATCCTGAGGAGACTGAATAAAACAAATAATAATAAAACTAAATAATAAGAAAACCAACAAGAAAAAAAATGCCAAGGCAGGACAATTCCCTTTTATAGGCATTTCCAGTGAAGTTTATTAAAATAAAAGGTGATAAAGAGGTTCCACTGAGATGTCTGTAATTCAAAGTGAAGATCTCAGCACTTTCTGGAAAAGTCCAGTCTCCCCAAAGAGTAAGGAAGGTGAACAGTTAAAGTGTTGACAATTACAGGTCACTTCTGCAAAATCTTTGTTTGTACATAGTTATCACATGATAAATGGCTTTTGGAAATACATTAAGGCAACTGTCCTCAAATAGGAAAACTTACTCATTTTATCAGCACTATTGATAACAGATAAGAAGTCTTTACATTTATCATATGCAGCGAATTTAATATAAATAGGCTTTTCCTATTAGCCAGGGGGCAGAGGAGCAGAATGCAGGTTTATCAAAGAAAACTGTGTTCTGAGCTCTGACATAAATCTCGTGTAACTGTACTAAACTCTCTGGAGCTACTTTACATTTACTTGAGCAGATGATGTTCAGAATTTCTCTTAGTGCACTTAGCACTTACATAGGAATGAACATACAAGAAACTAACGCAATGTTTCATAAAAACATGCAACTGCATAAGTTAACTCTATAAGTGCTTAAAAATAAATTACTTTATCCCAGGTACTTTGCTCATCTGCAGAGCTATATCAAAGCCTCTCTCTCTCATGATTTCTACCGAAATTACTAACTCAGCTTTATAAAACACCCATCAGCCATAGTACTAAACTTATTTTCACGTTAAACAAAATAAAATCACTTTTTCATTACCTGCTCTTTTTGTGATGCATACTATGAACTATTTTTATTCTCCAAATGCTACTTCTCCTGACCATTTTTAGAAGTTTTTTGACAGTGAATTTAACTTTGACAATTACATGCTAGGTTTTAGACCTGATTTCTCATTTCACAAGTTATAAAGCTTGCATTTTCATAAGGAGAAATGGCTGAATACAAAACATAGTTATGTGTTCAAAGTGATTTGTATGCCTTAACAACCAATATTAACTGGAAAGACTCTTCACAGAAAGCATAAGAATTTGCATATCAAGGCCCCATCTTTCAAACACACATGCTAAAGGTTTGTATTACTTGCCTGAAGACAATGATAGACATTTTCTGTATATCTGCAGCTTCAGAACAAGACCTTGAATTACTTAATTTCTGTTAAAAATGTTTCACTCTCTGTTCGTTAAAATTATGTCAGTTGGGAGGAAAACTTCTCAAGCAACTCTTTACCTGTGACATCTCTTAAGTTTTTTTAATTTGTATCCTATACTGCTCTGAAAAAGCTGCTATTTGTACTGATTACCACTCTGAAACTGAGATGAACAAAGCTAAAGAAGGTGACTTAGATGTCTTGAATTAGGTGTCTTAGAGGACTTGAACTCAGAGAGAAAATACACTGAATACACTGAACAGAGCCATTGGTACTTGCTTCAAATACCAAACAGCAATATCAATAGCTACAACATTAAGACAAAGACATCTTGGTGACCTGAGGGACAAATGATTGAGTCACACTGCTTGTAGGCAGCAATATGACTGTATTCAAAAATTAGCACTGCATGTATTTCTAAATGTAAAATTGCTAAGATTGGAGATTATTGTCACCCAACTTCTTAAAAAAATATTCTACATGTACAGCAATTTTCAAAATGCTAATGGTGACAGGAACTGAACTGCTATAACTATGGACTAATCATATTAACATGTAAAAAAAAGTCATAAAAATTCCATGTAATTTCTCTTCAGCTACTGTCCATTATGGACATATTAACAAAATCCTTTCTTTTTACAATATTACCAACTATCATAAATCCTGAACATTTTGCTGTTTCCAGTTTATTTTAAACTTCCATTATCTACAACAAGTAGGTTATCTATATGCTTTTAAGCACAGAAATAAAATTTGGGGAAAAAAAAGGTTATATATTCATACGGTTTTTAGAGTCCATATTAAACTAAGTATTAAAAAAGATGAAGGCTGTCTTGCTAACAAGAACTGCCTTAGGACAAACACAATAGGCCCTGAAAGCCGTAAGACATTAAAAATATCATAGCAGTAATACATAGCAGGGACGTTTTTTAAGTTCTACATAGATTTTTGCATCCACTCTTCATGACACAAATCACTATTAATGTCCAGGGTTTGGTTTCTCCTCTTGGGAAACACCCCTTAGGTTTCAAGAGAGCACAGATTATTTCAATGGACTAGCAGGTACTGCTTTCTGCTACTTTCTCTCTCATTTCACTCTGGAGTAAAGTCAAATTCATTTAACTGACACCTGTTCCATTTTTTCAGCAGCTCTACCAAGGATGAAAGTAACATGCCATCAGAGCACTCATTTCATTACTGTTGTATTAGTCACATATCACTAATGCCCACCAGTCATTATGTACTACGTGTTTCCATCTCTGCCTGATCTACCAATAACATTCTAGTGGTGTAGCTCTACACCTTATTTGTGTAATAGCATCAGGCATAAGTTTTGACACTGGCCACCAGTAAAGGTCAAATCACACAAGATCTACTTGAAGTCTACAGCTGTGGCTTCTTTTTGAATCTGTTGGCTGGTTATGGTGACTGCAACTGACAAACGTCCACCTGGTATCAGAGGGGGAAAAAAGTAATATAAGCTTGTTTTGAAGAGAAAATTTGTTACCTTCAATCATTACAAGATCTCACAATAATTCTCTTGTGATTACATGGGACAGTTAAAAACAATTCCTCATCTCCCAAAGGAGATCATCTAAAAGAAATTATGGGGATCAAAATTACTTATTATGTAAGAAAGAGGTTGCAAAATTATTAGCAGACTTACAGATAAAGCCAAAGAGTATTTTAAAAAGGCTATTTCCTTTTAAACACTATTCTTACAATCTATTTTCCTGTCAAAGAATAGAGTTATATGTCAGAAAATTCTGTCATGATTCCTCAAAGTCTTCTTTAGTCATATCAAATAGGAAAAAAACCCACCTTTCCTCTCCCCCACCCCAAATCAAAGAGATGCAAAATATTTTGTAGTTAACAAAATTTGGTGTAAAATAGTGGATATATCAAGCCAAGAATGTGTGTATGTAGGAGTTTTTAAAAATCATTTTTTATCCTCACACTTTCAGCACAATCCTATTCCCAATGTGCTCCACCTGATGATCACATGTACAATGCAGAAATTATACACTTTAAAAAGACATTTAAAAGACAGCATTAGGCTCATATGTACTAAAAATTAGCAGAAGTTGTAGTTTTAACCTTCCTCCCCTCAAAAAAGCTCACAAAGAAAACAACAAGAAATAAACCCCAAACCACCACCATGCACTTTGGCATCATTTAGCTTTTTTTTTTGCTTTTTTTTTTTTTTTTTGCCAAGTAGTTGGATTTAATAAAATAATACACTGTTGACTCACCACAGCATGTGCTATGTCTCATCTATAGGAAATGGTTCAAAGGCATCAACTTCATGCATGGGTTGCCATAACTGATACTTGAGCCTGGCCTGCTGCTGGTACAGGTTTCTAATACTAGCCCTAAGCACAAAAAAAAAAAAAAAGAGAAAGAAACATTTGGGGCTTATTTTTCAGGTCTGACAGAAACAGAGAGAGTGCACAAACGAAGCTAAACCAGAATGTAAGTATTTGAACATCATGTAACAAAGACAATATTTTCCTCTGATAATACCATAATGCATCCAGTTACAGGCAATATCTGTGCCATATTTTCCCTTCTGCTGTGCAGAGAAGAAAGGCTAGAGATAGAAAATAGTGCAGAATAAAATGTTATTTAAATGGGAGAGAAAGGTCACAGTCATATCCCCTCCCCACCAAAAAAAAAAAGGGGGAGGGGGAGAGGAAGGTACAAATTAAGGTGGGCAGATTCTTGCGCTCAAGAGCTCATGTTCAAGACTATACAAATTTTAACAGATGGTACCAAAAATCATAACACTGTTCTAAAATAGTTATTTTCTGTTTCTATCCTATCTTTCTCATGTTAGGCCTTCAAAATTTTCTGTGAAATGAGGAAGAGCATAACCTTTCACTGTAACAAGCTGAGGTTTGTACACTGTCATCTTTCACTAGTACCTAGGGATTGAAATTAAATTTGAATTGTGACATTATGAACAGCTTTAAAAACTGTGTAATATGGACACATATAGGTAAAAGAAAAGGCCTGTAAATTACTGTTGTTCACCAAATTATCATACTTTTAAAAACAAACATCAAAATAAGTGACAAAACACTTTCAATTAACAAAGTGCTTGCAATTGAGAAAATTATAGACAACCTCAAGAAATGTAGAAAGCAACTGTTGTGATATTAAGACAGCAAACAAGAGGAGAAATAGTCAAGCACTAGCACTCTCTGTAACCACTGAACAAAATTAAGTGACTATCATTAAGTGGAACATTTGGGCAACATTTTCTTATCACTCTTTCACAATATATTTTCAAATAGTTCAGAAGAATCCTAAACATTTTACTAAGGATAGAGGATTAAAAATCCTTATGAGAAAACACTTGCTTAACCAAAAAGGGCCCAGTACATTTCACTGGAACAAGAGTTGCACATACTCAATCTCTCTGAAGTGCCACTTCAAATAGCAATTCTTAATTTCCTAGGTTATCTGACCTCTTAGTGTAGAATGTTGGTGAAGCAGTTATTGACTTGACTAGAAGGCTCTTCTGGACCTCCAACTCTTACTGTTTATTACAATGTTAAAAGCTGACAGTAATCTTGTGAGACTGTAACACCCAAAATTTCCTATGTCATCACTGTGATGTGAGCAAGGGTCTGCACTCTTGCTGTCAACCTCTTCTTTTCCTTAGGCAGGAGAAAGAACCTGGAAGACTAAAAATACAACTGTTCTTTCTCTTTTTTGCCTTAAAAGGGGTTCTGACTGTGTTCAGGCATAGTCAGAGATACCGTAAGATTCACAAAAAATCACGACTTCACATCCTTTCTATACAGATGAAGCTGAAGAGAACATTCCAGTGCCACTAGTGAGTTCATGTGCCAAATCCTTCTTTTAAAATCTCTATAACACATATAACTGGAAAGTACTGGGACTTCCTGTCCTTCTCTTCTAATAAAATAGCCAAGACTGATTATAAAGCTTCCTAACAAAGCTATAGGTAGCAGGCTAAAATACAGTATAGCTACTCAAGGAAAGCTGTGTAATTTTTGCAGACAGTGAACAGGGGACTATTAAACTCTGTCCCTGTACTGCTTTTGATCTCTAATCTCACTGTCCCAGCATCAGAGAAAGGAAACATAGCCGTAATACCTGATATTTCACAGTAGAGCTATATGTTACTTTCAGTTTTAGACAACTGACTTTAGATGGTTACTTGAATACAAAAGATCTTTTGTTTCCGTGACTGTTTTTCTTATGTCTGTCTCCACAGAAGGTTTTGCAAGAAGGAAATTAAGAAGAAGCCGCAGTAAATGCAGCATTTTTTCTTTTAACTGGTGCCCTTTTATGAGAATTCATTTTTTTTTGCAAGCAGCCCTCAAAACAGTAAGCATGCAAGAATTACAGAATTGGGTAGCAGAAGATAAGCAATGAAAGCCAGGTTATAGTTATAATCAGTATCGTGGTCCAACGAAATGTCTCTTTTCTCTTGATGACGTAACAGAGCAGCAACTATGGTAATACTTCAATCACTAGGTTTCGATATTATAATTTCTAGCAGTGCTATAATAAGCTCAAAATATAACCGATGGCATGGGAAAGGCTATGGGTATAGAATGCTTGCCATAAAAAAAAACAAAACCAAACAACAACAAAACCAAAATACCACCTTATTTGTTTTGACAATTTATCAAGCTGGTGATATATTCCATGATTCGGGAATTGCCCAAAGAACTGGGTAGCTTCTACTTAATAACAGTTTATAAGAGAGAAGCAATTTTAAATCTGTGGACCTTTCTATAAATGCAGCTTTTCTGCCTTTCAAATCTAAATAAGACTACAATGTTGCTTGCAGAAGCAATGCTAAAACTATCTCCTTAGGGCCTGTGTTAGAGCTCTCTTAAATTGCATGAGTTTTGCAATGGGCTGCAAACTACAAGTGAGCTTTATTGACATTCCCCAGTGCAGTAGTAGGAAAATTTTGTTAGCTTTCCTTTTGCTTTCACAAGCCAAATGTGGTACTGTAACACTGCTGGAAGATATTTTGTCTTATAATTACTGATCTAGTAGTATTAAATCTCTAAATAATGGCTGCAAACATGCCAACCATTGACAGAGAGGAAAAAAACCCCAACCAACCAACCAACCCTCTCCCCCACTCCCCAAAACCAAAACCACAACAACCTACAATAAAACACTCATCCTCAAGGTCTGCTCATAAAAAGCCCCTTTGGTGCATACACGTATTTCTAACAATAAGGAGGACATTTTATAATACCAAACAAGCAGACAGGCAGCAGAAGGCAACTTATTTTTCATGTTAAGCAATTTTTGCCCCGTAATCCTAACACTCCTCAAAAAAAAAAAAAAAAAAAAAATTAAAATATTGAAATTCCAACAGGACCCTGAAAAATTATGGGCACTCTGAAACAGCAGGAGAGAGCAATGTGCAAGAGTGCAGGTTACTCAGAGCCAGAGAGGAAGAATATTATTTAATGACTGAGGTCAAATCACCTTTGTCATTCACATCTACATCTCTGAAAGAGAAAGCCATTAGCTGAGCCAATTGAAAAGGTATTTCTGTACCACCTTTCTTAACAGGTAAAGTGAGCACACAGCAGCAGGATCACAGAAGAAAATACTACTTCAAAGTGTTTCCAGCTGGTGACTACAGAGAAGTGTTCTGAAAGAGGGTTAAAACCCGGCGGTATGGTGCACTCCACTTTCCCCAAGGCACGGGAACCAAAGGTAGCTTATATGTAAGCAAAGATAAACAGCTCTGTGCAATACCAGCACCATCTTATTCTATCTTAGCCTTTCCCTTTTCCTGAAGCTGGCCTTGCATGAGAAGCTCTGCGTCCTCTAGCAATCTGATTTCAGGCTTCTCCTGAGCATTTAAAATATACTTATTTGCTTTTCTTCAAAACAAATTCAACTCTATGCCATCATTTTCTTCAAAGTCTGTGTTTTTATATAGTGTTGATTTTGTCTTTAAACAAGGGTCCTGCAAAACTCACAGTGAACATATCAGAGGATGGGAAGGCTGCAATGGGGGTATCATGAAGCTATGCAGCAAAAAGAACCCATGTAAACAAGCTTACAATCACTCAGTACACAAATGGTGTGAAACATACCCATCATGGTTCGCTGTAAGCACCACCTGCTTATTAAACAACGCTGTAACACTTAATTATCAAAGTCAAATGTGTATTATTTCTAATAAGGTCTCTCTGCAGTAAAAGACCCCAACATTTCTTCCTGTAGCAATAGCTTTTCTGCCTGAGAATTTCCCTGCAAAGCAACATTGATTTCACTGCAGCATCTACACATTGTTAATTCTCTTCTGCAAAATAAATGGCCTATACCATGCTGTAAACACTCCTAAAAGCTCTTGGTGGTTCTGTAAGACCTAGTGGGCTGAGTTGTTCACTCGGATCACAGAGTAAAGCAGAAGAGTGATGATTACCTTAAAAGATCACTTTCCTAAAAACAACCCCCACCCCCACATCCAGCAAGGTTTGTCAAAGGCTTCTACACACACACACACACACACACACACACACGCACACACAGAGTGCTGGTTTTCTGTGTGTAGAAGGCCAAGACTTCTATTCTCTGGATCTTCTACTTGTTTATCATTATCCTTTCTTTTTATTTTTATAAATTCTAATTTTACATGGCTCCATATGGATAATATAATCCACATAAGGTGCTCATTTCTACTGAATTGCAAACCAACACACTTCCTTCCCCCCAAAGTCCCCAAGCAGTGTTAGAGGTGATGAGGCTGAGTAAACGCTACTGTTTACATGAGCCAGCTGTTAAAGCACCATCGCACTCCTTTTCATGATGTCCCTCTGCACTGCTCTCACAACCATCTCACCTACAGCACCCAAACAGAAAAGCTCATACACACCTGAATGCAGGGAAATGATGGTTCTCTGGCCACAAAATACACAGCTGCAGCCTTCTTGTTTCCTCAGTTTACTTCATTAACCTGTCTGTCGCTCCCTCTCCCCCATTTTTTTTTAAACAGCAATCAATATTCATCACCCCACCCTGCGAAAGCAGTTAGTCATAGAATATTAGCATCAACCACCTACCATTCCGTGCTTGCGAGCTATTTTCCTCGTCCAGAAACCTTTCCCCCAAACTGCGACTGTAGGTGGTATTTTTAAAATCACATTCCAAACAGTGGCAAGGAAAAAATGGGTTATTTATGATGATAATAATAATAATAATAAAAAAAAAGAAGATGGGCAGTTGGATTCAAGGTAAATCACTGTTTTCATTTAAAGAACTAAATGAATGCCTGGGGGAAAGGGTAGAGCAGAACAGAAAAAGGGGAGGCAAAATGTCTGATAATAATGAAATAAAGGAAGGAAAAAAAAAAAGGGGGGGGGAAAAAAAAAAAGAGTGGCTTGCTGAATCACGCTCTTTCACTGCCTGGAAACCATTGTGCAGCGTGATGCTGGCTGTACCATTGTGGAATCTACCAGAGGAGACAGGCAGAGAGCTTGGGGAATGGGGCTGCTATGGCAACTGAAAGGAGCACACATGACGTCAAAGCACACAGAGGTCTCACAGGGGGAGGGAGAGAAAAGTCTAATCTGCAGCCACAGCTACAGTATGTCCTGGTGAATCAGGGGATACAGCAGACTGCAAAGGGGAGCTGAATAGTCTTCTGTAGCACTCACCAACAGCAGCGGCTCGGACATTTGCAGCATCAGGGAGCTAGTCAGTACAGAGAAGAGGTAGTAATAGCAGTGTAGATATGCTCCTTTGTTTACATTGGCTGCTATACAAAAGCACAAATGCCCATCACCCTAAATAGAAAAATCTAAATGTTTCAAATTCATTTAAGTTTCTGCAAGAGATGGACAGTGGGGTGTGTGTGTAAATAAATGAATAAATAAATCACAACACATCTCCTTCACAGCTATTGAACACAGCTATTCCTCACACAAACAAGCAATGCAACTCTAAGAACAGAGTCCCTTTGAAGCCCAAGGAGCCACTAGAGATTTCCCCATTAGCAGTATGTTGTGCCTACTACTAGAATGCTCCAAATCCCCATACTAAAACTTGCCACCTTCAAAAAGTCCCATTATACAGAGGTACTATTGCATTTAGAGCTCACAGAACCAGCAGAGTTGGTGATGATTTCTGGTGCCCTCAAAGTTGAAAAGTTATGTTGATGACATTTCTTCTGAACACATCAAACTGAAGGATGTCTCCCCTCTTCTACATTAAACAGCAAAGAAAATACACTAGAAAGCTCCAACACTGAACTAGATTTCCATGAGATTTATTCTGGGATAAGAGCTAGCTAGAAATATTTATAGTGAAATTCAAACTTCCTGGAGTACTTATCTTCTTTGAAACACAAACCATTTAATTCAGAATATCAAATACATTGGTCAAGAAGAGCTCCAAGGAACTTGCTGCAGCTTTCCTGTCAGTGGCCTGAATATACCACAGGCTTTACTACAGCCAGAGCCAAACAGTCCTGTATGAGCTGGAACTCTATCATTACCTAATTCAGGCTGGGTAACTGCTCCCTCCAATGAGCCTCCTTTCACCCCAAGAAAGGTTTCATCCCTTCCAAATCCTAAAGAATAACACAAGAGAATGCCCTGAAAAATTATTGCTTTTGTGCTCACAGTCTCCTTCAAAAGGATACTAGAAATACACTATTGCTAGCAAAACACCAGAATGAAATTACATCTTTGAGCGAAGTCTACATCAACCTCTTCTTTGGGGTGTCTGTGTATTGCAAAAACCTATTAAAGATTTATGCTTATTTGGTGAAAGTCTCCACTACAGCAACCATATGTAAATTTATATAGAATAGTGAGTCTTAGAAGAGACCTTAAAGATCGTCCAGTTCCAACCCCCTGCCATGGGCAGGGACACCTTCCACTAGGCCAGGTTGCTCAAAGCCCCATCCAGCCTAGCCTTGTAAACTTACACATACATATTTGGGTTTATTACTATTCTGGAGAGATGGGGGATCTTTCTTCTTAAAATAAGTCCATACACATACACGTATTTTATCTGTATTACCTAAAAAAGTTCAAGATAATTCTTAAAAAATACTTTTCTTGTAAAACCCAAACAAACAAACAAACCCCCCCAATAAGCTGTTGTGTGAGTCAGTAAAACGGAGAATACCTTTGGAAAGCATTAACTGACAAACAGATTGGTGCAGAAGGGGCAAGGAGTGGTAGCATTTTACACAACTGGGTGACTGGGACTGGGGGAAGGGAGAGGAAACAAAAGAGCCTAAGCTCTTGCAGAGGCTTTGGAGTGTAATTAGGATAATCGTTCTTGAGAAAACAGATCGAATGGGAAATAGCACCTTTTCAGATGTGGCTTTTTCTAATGAAGGGATGCTGCTTCCTCAAGCTCAGCTGCTAAACCAGCATTTCACTCCACATTGTCTTAAATGATTACAATTCACTTTTTCTGGTGTCCTGCTGAGATGGCTTACTGTCTGGGGCAAGATATACCAAAAGGTCATAAAGTGCATTCCAGCCTGGAATCAGGCCTCAGATAAGCACTGTAATGGCCAGACACAAATAAAGTAAATAAATAAATAATTTTAGGCACCCATTTCCCAGAATAGGTGCCCACTCTTAACTGGGAGGCAGATATGCTGTCCATGATAGGCAAACCTATAAGCAGGTACGATCTAAATTTAAGACGAACTGGACTGAAGCAGATTTTGACAACATGAATACAGCTACAAAGGTCACCATGAGCTAATTAAATTCACTCAGCCAAGCTCTTGTATCCCTACTTTGTGCCTCTAAATCACTCATTGTTGGTCATTTTTAGTACAAAACTTCATCTTGTTTTCCTTTAAATGTGAATTCCAAAAAAGGTACATACATTTTGTAGCCCAGGAGATGAACAGTAGACTGTACGTCCCCTCTGCCCTTGATTTTCATGAGAACTGGGAGCACTGAGGTTCGGAGAACATGCTCAGTCCTGCATTTACACACAAAAAAAAAGAAGGATGAATGTAGCAACTCCCATTTCACAGTCCAGCATATTAAAGTACCCTGAAACTAGCAATAGTTTAACGCACTGGGTCATTGTTTAGGAGCTGTTACACATGCCATTCAGCTCTATCTGCCTTACAAAGGTCATATTCTTCTGGATGGTAAACATTAAGGCTACTAAAACTAAATGCTAGTGAAGAAGTATCTTCATCCAACTCAGTGCTAAAGCTGAGAGTATTTTCTCAACATCACTTTCAGCCAAAGTTTTCTGATTCCAGCCTCATGTAATCAAATGCCCATCAAATCCAAGTGCCCATCAAATCTCAGAGTTCCTTTGTTCCAAAGTTATTTCTCAAGCTTGAGGACTCAATATATGAAACTATTTTTTTTTTTTTGCAGCTCACATTTGCCTTCAATACAACCATCTGCTGTACTGAACTTAGGCAGTTTTAAGAAAACCTAAAATTTTTCAATGCCTTTATTGATTTTATTCTCAAGAATAATTACTGAAGAAGGTTGACCTAGACTTCGTTTCAGGCAAAATGAAAAGTTATCTTGGATGTTGTTCTCATCTCCATCAAAAGACCTTTAAAGTTATTACATTTTCCACGACTATTACGCTAATGGCTGAGAGAGTCGCTTGGAAAAATTGAGAAAGCTGCACATACTCCTATCACCCCTCTTTCACCCCCCTTTCTTCTACATCTTCACTACCTTACCATGAAGAATACATTGCAATCTAAAGATTTCTTTAACTTTGTTATCAGACGGACGAATGTAACAGAACTGAACCAGGGAAATAACTATGACTGACTGCTTTCTGGTTAACTCTGCTGTTGAAAAGCGCAATCTAAACAGTAACTTCATGTGGCCTGATGGATACAGAGCTGCTGCAACTATAACTGGAGACAAAGTCTGGTAGCTGAGAACAGGCAATAGTATCACAAGCCAGGCCATGGCTGTTGAACAAGTTCCCTTGATTTGTTTTTTTACAAGAAGGCTTTTAAGCAAAAGAGACAGTGAATCAGCATAACAGATGAATCATAAGAATTCACAAAAGACAGACTGATTAACAGTAACCTAAGGGGTTATACTGATCAGCTGCTTGTCAGACAACTGCAAAAGCAGAAAACTACTCTGGTATTTTTTTTACAGAAATGTATGCTTTAGAAATTGAAAACTTGGTTTATATGTGGTAGAGGAAAGGAGTGGTTTCTGAAAAAAAGAAGTCTCTTCAAGAGGGCTATTCATTACCCATACATTTCTAAATCAAGGTCTTGTATAAGGGAAAACAAATCTTAGCAGATATACATTAAGCAGCAATAAGATAGTCATAAACACAGGAGCAATATACACATGCACGCATGCATATGAATACATCAATTAGAAGGGTTCAAGCATTTGCATTCATCCTAATTAGAAAAAGGAAATCCTGATCCAAAGGCCATAAATATATCAAATAGAAAGATGCACAAGTACTTCATTAGGCAGCGAATTAGATGTGAAAGACTGGACTGCTAAGTGCTTGCTTCAACAAAGAGAATGAGCTTAATACATACAACTGTTAGAGAAATGGGACCTTCTTACTGCTCATGAAACTACTTCATCTGCAGCTTTAGTACTTACTTATTCGATGACACACATATCAAGAAAGTGATTTCAGCACACAATACTAATGCTAGTTTTGAAACACCCTCAGTGGTCTGTCTACTGTCAAGAGCTTTATGCACTCTAGCAAATAAATATATCCTAAAATGCACTAATTTAATTTTGAATAAATTTGTCACAAGTGTTTTATTATCCTAATAACATAAAACACTACATAAAATGCTAAAAGGTGCCATAAACTGAATGTTCACTATGGAAAAGAAAACAACTGTAATTTTAAATCACCAACTGAAGGTAAATGCAAAACCTGCTCCAGTCTTATTTAATTTTAAAAACTGCCATTTCCTGTATTCAATAATTCTTCCAGAGCAAATGATTTCATGCTCAGTTTTCCCTGCAGAGATACATAAGGCATGTATCAAGGATTCAATTATAAATTATTCCAGTACAATAGAGCACTAAACAGAACTAAAACTTGTTTCAGGATGCAAACAGAAATCAACACATCCCCCAAATGAGTACTTTCTCCTTTTACATAACATGAATACACAACCACCATTTACAATATATCACAGGTTTTCCTGAAAACCATGACATACTTCCAGCTGACTTCTGTGAAAATTTCTACTCTGTCAGTTCACTTTTCTACAACCATAAAATTAAATCAGACTGTGACAGATGGTGTCCAGCCTGTCTGAAGATATTATCTGCAGAATAAATAGTGATTATTTTAATAAGTTCTGCTCCAAATATATGTTTTGAAAGAATATAATTTCTATCTTGAGCTTAACTAACAGTAAAAGCTGCAATCATGTTACCACAGCAATAATATTTTCCCTAAGGTAGGACTTAGAAGAGTTGGGCCAAATAATTTTATTGGCTAAACACTGCTGTATTCAAAGTTGCACACACTTACTGAGACAGGAAAAAAATGAATGTCTAGATTTGGGGAAATACATTGAGTTCAGCACCCTGCTGACAGGTAGCTAAACCTCCTCTGTTACTGAACTCTGCTTCCTGAGTAACTACAAAAGCTCTCCACACATTACTTTTTTGCAAGTTGTTTTATTTTCTTAAAATTAACTATTGGATAACAACCCATCCACTTTTTCTCAAGCTCAGCAGGTGATGGTTTGCAATTGCTAAGTCCTGATTCCACATTTCTTTCATATGAACAAGTCTCTGCTCCCATGAGGAAGCCTAACAGCTCCAAATAATACAGGGATTGTAGAATGTCAGCAATAGCAGTACATGATACATCTATTTTAATGCAACTGGGTTGACTGCCCCCATGCATTTGGTTCCCCCAGGTATTTCTTCTGAATACTTTGTTCCACTCTGGGAGCAGAATGATCACAAAGAAAAAGCATTTTTGAATATTTTATCTCAGTCCTGACCCAAGAAATAAGTCATAAGGGTTTTGCTTAAACTTGGCAGTTATGAAGGCTGCAGTTCATAAAGACAGAAACTAACACTGAGGACTCTAGCACTGCCTGCAAATTAAAATGAAGTAGAACAGCTAGATCTTCATTTGATTCACAGAAAATTCACTCACAGCAAAATACAGTAAGATAGGTATGTTAATTACCCAGTGCACTGTATATGGAAAGCGTGTTCTCAAAGTGCATAAAAATTCTCTCCTCCACCCCTGCTTTCTGCACTCGATGCCTAAGGAACTGTTGCAACGCTCTCAAATGCTGCGCAAGAACGGAAGTATGCATACTATGTGTGGCAGTTTACCAGCATCAGCATGGACCCTCCCTACCTGAGACACCACTCATCAAAGCGAGCTTTGCCCGCTTCATCTTAGCAGGGCCTGCATCTCTCAGTTCATGTCATTCTGGCTGGCACAGGGTCAGGAAACGTAAGAAGCACCTGAAAAAAACTGTTTTCTCTTCCTTCCACAACTCCAAACACAATCCAAAGTCTCTTAGTGAACACTGCAAGACTGAATACAACTGTAATTCAGTGTCACACTCAAATAGAGTTTGTCAAGACAAGCAGCAGATATGGTCTAAGACAAACAGCATAAAACTCTTGGAGTCGTTACTTTCAGGATTGTCAGCTGCTTCTATCATACAACATTTTCCACACCTGGCAGAGCAACATTTTTAAGCACCATATTTTAATATTGATTCTAGAATGAAACAACAACTAAGTGAGGATGATGTGCAAACTGGCCAAGCTCAACAGGTCCATAAATCTCCCAAAGGTACAGAACAATGATGTGAAAATAGTGTAATTCCACGCCAACATTATTTAATTTCAGAATTGAAGTAATAGCTCAGATACAACAAAACTCACATTTTCCTGGAATTCTTATTCCATGAATTTAGACACTGCCTGTGCTTCTAGCCCTTCCCTCTCTTCACTGTCTCAGCATACTTCTTTTTCATTTCATCCTGCTATATTGCAAAGGCTGTCATAGAAACAGGAAAAAAAAAAAGGCAGAAATAAAAAGAGACATACAAAAATCCTTTCTAAGAAACATAAGGACCCTAATCTGTTTACCTCACTGAAAACAACAAATTGAGAGATGGTGTGATCTGTGTCTGTTAGTACCTATATTGGAAAAAAGTATCTGATCTAGACACATGCATAATCTAGTAAATCAGGGCAAATCTACAGCCAACAATTTGAATATGAATCTACACAAAGCTAGAAAATTCAATAAAAACAAGTTCTGTAAGTTATGCCAAAAGCACATTACACAAATCAATTTAACATTGCGTTATTTCTGTTGCCAGGAAAGTCAAGACCCTAACCTGCCCAAATAAAAATAAATGCTTAAAAGAACCACTCCTTCACAAAACAGTTCTATTGACTGAGAATAGTTTGCAGAGGCCAATTTCAAAGATTGATCTTGTAACTGGTGTAATTCACTGAAGAGGGACTGCACCATTATACTGTTTTCATGAGGAGAGAAGAATAAAGTACTTCAGGAAAAAAAGTATTATTCCTGCTTGTTAAGTCCAAAAAAAGTTCAAAAGTTAAGGATTAATAACTACTAAAATGGATAATTGACTTATGGAAAGGAAAAACTGAAGTCAAAGTCAGGATCTGCAGAAAATTTTGTGATCTGCCTTCAAGAGAGAAAGAGAGGTTCTAAGGCATAATTTAGTTACTGGCCATTTTAAAGAGGAAAATAGCACTGGATCTCTATATATGAGTTCCAAGAATTAAAATACTGCGGTGACAGATGTGTCTAAAACGATTTTTGTTGAGGGCCATTGCAAACTTCCACAATACCCCATGTTTACTTTACTTAAGCAGAAATCCAGGAAAAAAAACAGAGAATGCTACTTATTGACACCTACCTGGCAGGTTTATCACTTACATCTTTCCCTCAATAACTTGTCTTCTTCTTCTGGACTCAAGCAAAAGAAACACAGGATGGAAATCATACTAATTTTATCCAAATAACGCTCTTGGGTGAGCAGTACTTCTTGCAGCTTCTTATGGGACACAAGTTTGCCATCTCATCATAAGCACCTCATGCTATTTGAGATATACTATGAAGTGCAAGATAATCTACACAGACTTGGGAAATAAGTCACTGGAAATTTAGGAGAACCATGCCCCTTTTGAATCAGCAGCTAGATAATGGACAACATTCTCTGTGACATTTCACATCACACTGATACCCATGTTTATGCAACTGAATCAGGCCCCTAATGTCCCGGTATAGCAACACTACACTAACCGGCTGCCTATTGTCATCTCCAAGTCAAGCTGTAAGTTATGATACTCCCCAGTTTATCTTCCGTTGCTATCACAGACACATAAGGCAAGATTGCAACATGCAGCTATGACTTGGAGGATGCCCATGTGGTTCTTCTTTTGGTCACAGACTCTAGATGAAATCTTGACATGGATTCCTTTCAAGCAGAGCACTTTTCCTCCCAAAACAAAGCACCAGATACCCCAGTCAATCTGTGTTAATATATCTCAACCAATACACTGAAGCATCATTCCAGTTCTGGGGAAAAACAGGAATTCTGTTCTATCACACCCTGTTATCTTTGCCTCTGAGAAATCTAAACATAAAAGTAAACTGCTTTGCACTTGCGAAATAAAGTCCCCTATAAGTCTTCATCTCACAAGTGATTACGTTCGTGTTTAATATGAGAACACCTTTCCCTGACTTTCTACATAGCACAAAACATATTTAACACAGAAACTCTTATCTGGACAAATAAACCAGAAATACCCACAGCAGACAAGATGAATAGCAAAACAGCTCTTCTGGAGCTTTCATTTGCATGCAGTATGGCATTTAGAGATACCGGCAAAGTTCAAAGGTTTTGTCTAAAAAAGCATGAAAAATAAAAGCAAGTTGAAACAGTTACAATTACTGTCAGCAGCAACACATAGACTTTGCTGCTAAATACAAGCAGTTTCTTTAATTTTTGTGGTTACCCAGCAAATGTTTATAATAAAAACCTTTGCTCTCAATTGACATTGTAAGGATTGGAAAGAAGACATGAGAAAAAACCCAAACAAACAAACCAATTCTTCAGATGCTAACTGGAAAAGAAAGCATGACAATCCATGAAATCCCTATTAATGAAGTTTCACTTCACTTTTCTCCTTAGACAAGCAGCGAGGAATAGGAACAAATTCTAAAGTAATTTTAGCTTCTTTCCTATTATAAAAATAATTTTAAAAACCCACAGAAACATCACAGAACAGATGGACAAAATGCTATGCAATGAAACCTTCACTGAGGACTGTACTTAACAAACTGTTTGCTTTAAATAGCCACTTGGAAGCTGTCCCAGATCACTTCACCAAAACCAGACTTTACTATAGATCTTCTTTTGACACTAAGAAACCCTGATACCCAGGAATGGCACATTGACACTCCTGACTTTCAGGCCTGTGGTTGCCTGGGTAGAATCCACATCTAAAAGTTGTGTACCAGTTTCCAATACAACATCTGGGGAGCAACAGGCATTCAAGAAAAGCTTATCCAAAGCTGCAGGCATGAAGGATGACAGCCACTTATCTCAGAGGGAACAGTTGCCACCACAGGGTATTTGAACTCCTTGCTCTGTCTAGAGCATGGATACTCCAAATGTCCTCTTACAATCCTGGTGCCTTCAATTGTTCTATGAACTGCCAGAGAAGGACTGCTGTTTATCTGGTTATTTTTGTAGCACAGCTGGAAAAAGTACTGTCACTTTTAGATAACAGTTCAGTGGCATTAACACCTCTTCAGGCAGTGACAGGCCTGGATTCACTGTTAATGCAAAATCAAAAGTCAGAAACAGAAAGCAAGGGAGAAATAAATCATCACTTGTGTAGTTTCTCAAAAGGGAAAACAGTATTCTTGGTTTGTTCCTACAACTGTTCAAGCAGAAGCAGTTTTTTGAATATCAAAAATAACCCATTCCTGTGCTTAAGCTGCAAAGCCACTAAGACAGCAGGCACTACCCTTCACATCTTTCTCTCTCTGGCTGCCTTTTCTAAACAAAGTAGTCACAGCTGCATTCATAAAGAGCACAATTTAACCAATATGGGTGTTTTCAGCTTTACAATAGTTAGTTACAGCTCTTCCCTATTTCTCAATCCCTACACACACCTGACGATGAATCATTTGTCAAAAATATTAGATGCATAATACTATAAGTCAGTGCTCTATGGGTGGCTCCCCATTATTTGATGCTTTTTAGTCTTCAAGGTAGATCAAGGCTAAGGAGCTTTTCAACAAGAGGAAGTTGCAATCAAAATAGGCTGCTTCTCTCTTCCCCAAGATCATCACTAGTGTTTATATACAGCTTTCCAGAGGTCAAGACTAGTCTGGTCCAACAGATTACTGCTGCTACACACTGCTGAAAAATGGCTTATTCTGGCTCACCCACACACATGTTACGTCCTGTGTGCCACCCCACTCCAGCCTATTCAGATAGGTATAACCTATTTCCAGGCCAGATGCCAGACAGGATACCATTTTCCTAGTTTTATTATGATTTTTATATAAGTGTTTTACTATACCAGCTAGCAGATACTACCAAATAATTTACTTCCTGCCCTAGCAAACACAGTCTTGAGCTATGTCTGAGCACAATAAAAGTAATAATAAAATCATTCACATGTCTTCATCCTACAGCTCCCTTCTGTAGTGTTTTCAGTTTTTCTTCTCTCCTGCTTTTTGCTTGCTTCCTTCACCTAGAACCTTCATTACTTCTGAAAGAAGAGAACCTTTAAAATTTTATTATCGCTGCAAACTCGGCTTGTCTTTTTATTTTTAAATATTATGAAAGGAAGAAAGGAAGACCTTTAAGTGAAATGTTTATTGAAACTAGCAAATAAACCAACAATAGTTACAGGACTGACCACAACAGCTACAGCCTATTAGCTGCAATATTGAAGCAGTTCATCTTAAACAAGCCAAGAGGATGATTCAAGTGTTTCGGGATGTAAAAGAATAACAGCCAGACCCTTGGATAGCAGTACCAGCAAACAGATAAAGGCAAGCTTTCACTCCAATGGTTTGCTTTATTTACTATTAATAAAAGAATAATTTTATTTTTTATATCTACTTTAATATTTATGCATTTATCTTAATAAAACAGTTAACAGCCAGGTTTATGTTCCTTGAAAGTAATCCAAAAGTTCATCAGAATAGACCTGTTCTGACATGATAAGCTGAATAAATGCAATTTTAGAGTAGTTACCTTGGTGTCTTGAGAGATTTCTTGTAAACAAAACCATTGTAAAATTCTCCAGTCATTTCCAGGCCACAGAAGTGCTAAACCTAACAAGACTGAAATCTCTGTGCCTAAAAGAAAATGCTGAGAATGCAGATTCCAAAAGTCACTTTCTGCAACATCTAACATTTCTTTAACAAGAGATGTTATTTTTACTCTGCAACGCTTACTGTTCTTGTTTGTTTTTTGCCAGTAATAACCTACCACAGGACTAATTGGTTCAATTTTACATCTTCACAGAAAAGACAAAGTGCAGACAGCAAGTCTTCTTTATGTTATTGTATCTCTTCTTGAAAAGACAGCTAGACCTAAATAAAACCAAACAATAATAATATTTTTTTAACTTTCTCAGAAAATGTGTAGAGAAACATGGCTAATTTTCCTAATATAATCTTTTTTTAATCATATATACAAACATATCTATATATAGATAGGAGCTCTTTTACATAGATACTAATAATATATAAAAGCTAGGAAAAAAAACTATTTTTATTTGGTCATGTCGTACAAGTTTTATGGTCAATTTCCACAGAACCATGGAAACCAATGTTTAGAATTGAACTTTTCTATTTCCAAGTTCTTTGCAGGCATGCATTTTCCAGATAGGTAAACACAGTCCTATTTATTACAAAATCATTGTATCTACTCTTTATGAGAAAGTCTTTTCTCCCTGCAGTGCTCAAGTCAGCAAAGCTTCCAGTGAAGTAGATAGAATATATGATCCTTCCTCTTCCAAGTTTCAAATTATTGATATACCCAAGCAGGATTTCAATGAATTGACTGTCATTATTAAGCCATATTTATATTCCAATGATCTCCTTATACACATGCTTTAGAGCTTTTCTGATCCCTATACAGTTTAGAAATAAGTTTCTTTACAGCTGAATATAATATAATTTTGCTTCCAGTTGTGGGAAGAGAGGAAGACACTACTTCAGGTTTCCCATTTTGCCCCAGGTATTCCAGAATTATTATGAGTGCACATCAGCTTCGGGCTGGATGCCCACAATCACCTGGCAGCACTGAAAGAGCTCAGAGATACTCCATTATGGTTTTGTTTCCACATAGCAGGTTATAGACACCATCACATGTAGTATTAAAAGGACTTCTCCCTTGGCCTGCATCACTGATCACCTCCTTTTACCCCAGTGCAGCATGGAATATAGTGCTGTTTCAACACAAAATCTCAAATGTCTCTGATCTCTTTCCATACACACACACTCCATGATTTCGTATATATATACACTTATATACACAAAGATGTTACACAATGAAGGAGAAAAGCCAGAAAATACCAGCACTGTATGTCTCAGAACTGTAAGCATACAGTCAGGCAGCCCAGTGGCGTCTTACAGAAAAGGTTTATTCCACATTTGTCTATGCTTGTAGAAACACAATCCATGAGCTCCCTAACAGGTGGGTTTTTCCATACTGCTTTTCAAAAAACACAATCTCCCCGGTGACTTGTGAGGAATATCCTATTGCTCAATGCAGATAAGAAAAAACACCAATATGGTTCTTAGGTGTACCATGGTCAACAATTTTTGGTAATTAAATCAATATGCATATGATTGGAAAATGGAAACATGCATATGCTTCAGTGGTAGCCATACATGTCAGAAGCAAGCTGGTATTAATCTGCATCATGATTCTGAAGTCACCTAGATAAGTTAGAAAACTTTGTACTACTGCTGTCATCACCTCTGTACTCCCACATACCTCTTGTTCTCACTATACAAGATTTTTGAGCCCATGCACGCCTTCCTATCCCACCACTGTCTGTACTTAGGTACTTAGGGTCAGCTCTGGAACACACGAAAATAATGAAAACCCTGCCACTGAATTCAGCAGTAACACTTCAAGCCTTTAGGCAGACCATTTGTCAAGTGTTGTGAAAATCTGTGCTTTATAAAATAAAATTGCTCTTCATTCTTACTGCATCTTTAAAGATGTGACAGAGTATTTTAAACTTGCTGCCTTTCTGTGAGAAGAAGAAACAAGAAGAACAATAGCTACAGAAATTAATCAGATAAAAAAAGGGTAGGTGAGAGTTAAAAAACCTCAGTAACTACACCAAAATGTATCCAAATCAACAGTTAAGATTCTAACAAATAAATGCAGAGGGAGATGTTTTTAAATTTCCCCCCTCTTCCTGACCCAAATTAATGGTTGTCTTAGACTGGGCATTCACAGAAGAAATAACACTTGCTCATGTTTGTGTAAGTACAATAGAATCCTAATTATGATCACAGCCTACAGCTACAATAGCATGAAGAATTAAGACAGAAAGATGATGTATAGGCAGTTCTTGAATGTGATTAAAATACCAAGGCATCTGTTTAAAGATTTTGAGCTATTTTAAAAAAAATCCCTCCCCTCACACAGGCTGGGGTCTGAATTCCTAGGGCAAGTGAAGTTTTACCTTTTCATTTCATTTTACGATCAACAGATTGGGGTAAAGACTTCAAGCAGCGTTCCACACATTCACTGGCATCAACACCTGTGTGGGTGTCAGCACAGTCATGTAAAGAAACAGTATCACACAACCCTGCTCACAACAGATGCAGCTGGCTTATTTAATTAAACCCTTCCCAACCACAGGCAGAGTTGAAACAGTTCAAGATCCTGGGATAAAAGCTGCCAGGGAAGATAGACCCATTATTTATTACTCAGTAACCAAGACCAAATACAAAAGACTAACCAACAGCCTTTCCAATCCCACAGCTGCCATCTGGCACTGAATGATAAGTGAAAGCACTGCAAAGTGCTTTTCCCCTTGCTTTTATAACAGTGTAATTTGAATATGTGGTATATGGCACATTGCCATTTCCATTTTTTGAGTGCAAAAGCCTTGTGCAGGGAACAGGGAGTACAGCCAATAGAACCGGATCTGCTGAGAACTTTGAATTAAAATTCGTTGTTTCATGGGTGAACAGCAAACATTTTTCTTGGTTTACTCTTCATGTTCAACGCGAATTATTTGAATGAACTGTTAAGATAAACTTTTAGTAAAAGCATTATCAACAAAGGATGAATTCTTCAACTCTGCTAAAATTCATTTTTGCCAGAAAGGATTTACAGCCTATTTATATGTACAACCTACGTATGAATCAGCATTCTTGTAGGAGCAGCAGAATGCCTCACACGCCAGTCTGGGGAAAGGCATAGAACTGTCAAATCTCAACATATGAGGATGACATGGGTGTCACTGCATTCAGCCCTACCACATAGCTGCACAATTTGACAGCCTCTAGGAACTTGACAGCAAGGGGAAGCTCTGTCTGACTTGCCCGCAATGTGCCAAACATGAAATCATTGAAGAGCAGTATTTAACCATACATTCATAACCACCCCATTTCAGAGAAGTCAGCCTCAAAACCAAAGCTTCCAGGTGTTACAGACACTGCAGAAGGCTGCATTTTCATCTGATAAGTGTACATAATTCATGCAACGTAAGTGAAAACAAGTAATTACTGATATGATGCCAAGTAGTCACATTTAGTTCCTAATGCAGATAAAAGGCAAATACATACTGTCGAAAGAGTAATCTTTTATCCAACTTACATTATCCTGAAAAGTATCGTAACTGAAAAGAGAGTAGTGTTTACAGACCTGTTTCTCTTGAAATAACAGAGATGCAAGATTCTTGGTGAATTTTGCTTGTACATGACATTTGATATTTTCTGTTATTTGATGTTAAAGACCAGGTACTCTTCGAGGAAACATTTTTTTAAAGTGAAAACAGAACACAGCCTCACAAATTCCAGGACCAGTCATACAGGAGAGAACAAAACTACGTTATACAAATCATGGTTTCACAGTGCAAATCTAAGCCAAAGGGTCTCCATCTCTAGATTACAATGGATCGGTATACTTGTTTAAATTTCTACCTTAACTATAAAGCAGCAAAACTTTAGAACATCACAGTCATGTTTTCAAGATGCCCCTTTCATATTTTTCTCAGGTTAACACCTTATTTCTGTACCCATTACTTACCATTACCCATAGTTTCTGGGAGTAATAAAGTCAGTCAGTGACAGATGTAGGCAAATTCTCCACTGTCAATTGAAGTGTTATGGCTTTTTATTTTTTTTTTCTTAAGCACAAATCTGAACAGAAAGGAAAAAAACAAAACAAAACCAAACCAAAACAAAAACCTACACAGTCTTTGCTAGTTTCGTTACTTGAAACCAAGTAATATAGCACATGCTGAGCAGACCAGTAAAGCCAAAGCATGTATTTCCATACAGCTCCAAAATACGATTTCACTCCTATACGTAAAACTACAAAATTCATTTTTTAAATTGACCCTGTTATTTTTGAGGGCTAGATAAGAACGTGGGTTGTAACATGACTGAAATGAGAGAGGGGAACAGAAGCTGGAATGGTGAGCAGAAGGTGAGCAATGGAGGAAAGAGAGATTGTACCAGATCAGAAGCACTATGGTTAATGACAGTGAAGCTGTTGACTGTCATGCCCAAGAACAGAATTGGTACTCGTTTGTTCACACATATGGCGAAAATCCAGCTTATAATAAGCAAACTATTGGCCTATTAAGAAGTTTTGAAGGTGATATTCTTGTGCAGAATATTTTTCATTAACTTAAACTTTGCTTAAATGCATGATTGCATATTTGCATGTATTTGTCCTCCAAAATTATTTCAACTGGTCAATTATATTCTAGACACAATATGCCTGTAATGCTGTGGATCACCTCTTCATAGCATAAAGGCTGCAACTGGGCACCTTTTTGTCTACCAAGTTACAAATCTCACAGGAAATATGTTAGGTTGTCCAATTTCCAGCCACCAGGTAAAACTATGTTATTTAGGAATCATAGCTCTCTAGTGTCAACAACTTGAGCCCATATCAGACACTAGCATCTCCTTGCAATTCCAAGAAAGAGAGAGAGTGAGAGCAAACTGCTGCCCTGTGAGGAATTAAAGCTTTGAGCAAAATGCTCTGAAAACAAACACATGAAATCCATTAATAAAGAAACACAGAGCTATTTACTGATCTACTTATACAAGACATTTCCTTAATACAAATAAGAAATATGTTATCTTTTTTTTCTTTAATAAGCCTAAATTGGATTAACATCAATAACATTTATCTAACCCCTTGGAGCATTCAATCTCCAATCTCTTATTCAGGCTTCTTTCAACAGACATACCAGGATATCCCTCCAAGTAATCAAATGTCCACTTACTCTGCTTTTTCTGAGAATCTGGGAAAGAATGCACCGAGGTATTATATTATCACTTATTGGAGGAAAAAAATGTCAATAACTCAGTATTAACTTTTAGGATAGACGGTGTCACCCATCATTACATGGAAATTCTTTAGCAATAGGAAAGTAAAGCAGTGACTCTGACAGCATCTTTCTGGCTTTTTCTCATATGCTCTCTTTAAACTCCCTCACATTATGAAATTCTTCTATCCCTCCTCTTTTTCATTTCTCTAACCACAGAGCATAATATCTATGCTACCATTAGGACAGCAGAAAGTGTTTCATTTTCTCCTCTTCTTGATCATGTAAGCCAAGTACAGAACCAGTTCTTCATAATCTGTTTAAAGTACTTAGAAAGAACAAATTCAGTTATATTAAGAATGATACTATTCCTATCACATAGTCAGTGGTCAAAGTGAATGCAGTATCTGGGTTTAAGGGTATTAATTGGGGAATGTGGGGGCCAGAAACAGCCATCGCTCTCAGAGAGAGTATTCCTCATCTGAAAAAAAAAAAAGAGCCCTTTCTGGTTTTAGGAAGCTGGGAGGTAGGAAATCCTGCCTTTATAGTTAGCTCCCAGCTGACCCAGAGTGCATTCTGAAAGCAATTAATGTGCATTTGGCACTTGTTCCAGCATATGCAGAAACCAGGGCACACAAGAGAGGCTCACGCAACTATGCAAACAGGAGCGTGCCTAAGACATACACTGGGCCTCGGAAGCTGAGAAAGGCTTATAGTTTGTTGCTAATTGAGGTGTAACACACAAATTGTGAACTGTCTTCCTACCTGGGTGGTAGGTGTGCTAGGGAGCTTGAAAGTCAGCAGGACAGAGGAGGCAGAGCAGCAGCCTTGCATTTTAAAAGGTCCTGCTTTTCTGTGCAGCAGAAGCCATAGGATCACAAAACTTTGCTGAAGCATAGGCTTAATCCTATTTCACTTAAGGGCTGAAACTTCTTAGGGTCTTGTAGTCTTAGAGACTTCCAGGTGAAGCACCTTCTGCCCAGCTGTGGTGATAGTCTCCCCTCAAAACTCAAGAATTGCAAAACAAAAGATGTGCTGGTATGGCATGTCACTGCATGCTGCCCTACTTCCAATGCTGCCAATGGATGTGCCACTGTATTTTCTATTCAAATTGCAGACCTTTTGAAAAAATAAATCACAAAGTAATGTATGGAAAGAAACACATCTTAATTAATACAAACAGCAGTCACGACAATCAGAAATTACTTCTAAAAACTAGCATAACTGAGTTGGCAAAGAATAAAAGGAGTCTTCTCATTTTGAGAAATTCTTCACAGAAAATGTTAATAATGGGAGAAATTACAAGATTATTTAAATGCTTATGTCCTTATTTTAATAAAACTTTGGTTGTTTTTTGTGAACCTAGAAATTTAGTTTATGACTGCAAGTCTAAGCTTGCAGAGTGTTCACGTTACAAGCAGGCACCCCTTGGTGCAAGAAACCAGAATGAGAATTTGGCCAAAAAATTGCGGTTAGACTAGCTCAATAAAAAAAATATCCTATGAAGCCCATGAAAACATACTATATTAGTGGTGCATTTGGCATCATTTCGCCTTTGATCCTTATTAATATAAACAATTGCTTTATTTTAGAATAGGCATCAAACAGGTTCCACCACAGAGGAGTTTCCTGTGGGCAACAAGTTCTTTCTGAATATACACACATTAAATATATTTTCCTGCATACTTATGCTGAAGTGCTCAAGATGGGCTTCTGAAAAAAGCTAGACTAAATAGGATGATGCCCTTCTTGAACAAATGTAAGCAGCTGGCAATGTTCTGTCATGGCCTATAACGGGAGGGGGAAGTCTGGGTTTGTTTCTAAGGTGACCCTGTGTTATGTATTAAGTAGACCTCATATATACAAGATGATTCTGGGAAAGACAGACAAGACTGGTGTGTCTGCTACCCTGAAGTAAGGTAGTCTTGGCCTGGGTCCAGCCAAGCCAGTTCCGCTGGGATATTCTAGAGGTGTTGGGCAGCCAGCATAAGTCACAGGCATAGGAAAAGAGGACTTTCCCCTGTTGAAGGTCTTTTTCATTTGTTTTGCTCTTTGCTTGTATCTTCTGCTGCTGCTTTAGTCAACTTCTTTCTGCTGTACACATTGTATGCCATCAAGCATCAGTAGGGGCATGCATGTCCTGGATTTTTTCTTACTGGGTAAAAGGGAATGTATAATTAACATCTTGTCATCACTGGTTTTCAAATTAGTGTGCCAGGCAATTTTCACAGTGTTTGGAGCAGAGTCCCAATGGATGCTACTTATTTTGTGAGCAGACAGCCTGAATTAATACTGTTAGGATTTCTGGGAGTATCTGGTCCACATTCAGACATCTTTTGCTGCTGGTCTATGCTATGGACATGTATAACCTGCTTTGTGCTTAGAGCTGAACTGTACAAATTGCACAACTCGGCACACATAACCTTTTTGTTTCTTGTAACTTGCTGGTATAGATTTACTATTCCTAAATTCACAGATTGAAGGGGCAGAAAAGTTAATGCATAGAACCACAGAACCAACCACCACAGAATGGTCTGGGTTGGAAGTGACCTTAAAGATCATCCCCTCCCCTCTACCTGTCCCCATGTTTCGCCAGTGCTGGAGCTGGCTCTTTGACAGGGTCATCCCTGACAGGCTCCAGCAGTTCTGTGGGGACTAAGGTCCCTCTCCTCACAGATAGCATCAAGGTCCCTTGGTAATGGCAGCCGTTGCCTGCCCTGCCTCCTCAGGCCCTTTTCTGAGGGCTTGGATTTTAATGCTGGGTCAAAATAACATGTGCTTCTTCAAGTCACTTACTATAAGGGGCATTTAGCAAGCTAAAAAAAAACCAAAAATGTATGGAGGTCAAATCTCCTCACTTCTCCTCCTCACCTATCCCTGGCGCCTGTGCTGGTTTTGGGCTCAGACACCAACATTGTACCTTGCAAAACTCCACAAAGACACTGGGCACTGGGCCCTTTCAGCCCTTTTGCTGCTTAAAATAGCGAAATCTGGGTGCATGTCTGGCTGCTGTTGCCCAAAAAGGATGCACAGAGCTGGGGGGGATGCAGTGGCATGGCAGTGGTATCCCTCCCTTAATGGAAAAATTGGGAAAATGTTGTGTATGCATGCCCATCTTTCACAAAGTAATTTCAGCCTGCAAATAAAACAAGTATAATTTATGTCTGAGTACAAAACACCTGAGAAGTTCATTATGTTCACTCACCGCCGGAAATAATAGAAGGAAAAACCTTTTCATGCAACTGCATTACAGCAATGGTGACTTCAGTAGCATGAATTATGACTTTTTTTTTTTTCCCAAATGATGTATATTGTAAAGGCTTTGCCCATGCTGTGTTTGTACACAAACACTCAAGGGCATGATTTTCAGCCTTGGTAGCCGCTTTGACTTCCACATTGGTATCTATTGTTAAATTGTTGAAATTGTAACTTAATAGTTCAACAGAAGATCAAAGAAAGAATTGCAGCTTTTTTAAACTAAGTTTGTGCATTCATTTGTACAAATCATTTTGAAAGCTCTCCCTGCTTCCTTCCTTTAGTCTCATTATTTGTATTTTTATGTCTTAGTCAATTGACAACTCTTGGGATTTGGGATGTTTTCTCTGATGATGCGTCTGGCCTCTCTTTCTTAGCATTCACTTTGCTCTCACCCTCCACAAGTGACATCAGGCTACATGGAATAAGACTGAGGGATCTTTAAAAATACTGCAGTCACAGTACTGCACCTTAAGTTAACCCTTTACTTTCAAAAAGACTTCATTATAGCTTGAATGATTGACAGAGCATCCGAATACAGTATTTCCAACATTGTGCAGGTCTGTTTCTGGTGATCCTCAAGGTAACCAAGAATAAAACAAATTTGGAAGGAAGCTGTCACCTACTGGTCAGATTGAGATGAAAGCCACCTGCACATGCCTGCGTAGCTGCAGGGCTTATCTTGGGAGCTTTATAATCGCGTACCTTTAATGGGACTGTGCTAGTTGTAAACCAGCATACCTTCTGTATGTCAGCAGAGGTTTTCCAGGGGAACCAAGAATACACAGCAAGCAATCAAGTAACATCAGCTGGTTTGCATGGAAGTATTTACTGTTTTCATTTTGTAAGGACCGAGTTTTCACAATTAATACAATCATCAACTCCCATGTAGCCTCAAAGTTGTTGTTTTAGATCACAATCTTATTAAAGAATCTTTTTTTTTATCCTGCTCTTAAGAAATCTTTTATTTGCAGCTTTTATCCTGTGAAGATAAATGCAAACTTTTGTGGAACTGATCAAATTAATTCCTTCCATACGTATAAAGCTTGCATTAATTTTGAGTTCACACAGTCGTTCTGCACAGTTTAGGTAGGCAGTCAGCTCTACCTGAACACAATTCCTTCACTGTCTATGGTAATCTTAGAGACTTCCACAGTTTATGTATCCCTTTTGCAACAGCCAACAGTGATAACTGCTTTACATATCCCAACAGTAATAATGCCCTTCCATATTCAAAGTATTTGTTAAAGTTTTAATCCCTACTTAAACAAAATTTCATTGAAAGTACATGGAAGTTTGGGGACAGGGGGACATGTCACAGTGGATGGATGGATGGATGGATGGATGGATGGATGGATGGATGGATGGAAATAGGGGGGTGGCATGAGACAGCATGACAAAACTAACTGACCACATGCAAAAGAGGTTAACCCTGCAGACCCCAGAAAGCATAGTGTAGGTTAAGCCAGAACTAGCACTCCTCAACCATATTTGATTGCATATTTGATTGCCCTTGTTGTATAATCCCAGCTTCAGGCTTAAAATACAGACTGCTTCACAAAGAACAGCTTTTCAAGCTTTGGGACCAACCAGATAAAATACAAGATGCTGTAACAGGGCAATAGTTCTGGTACTAAAGAAGTAAGCTACAAAGATAACATGCTCTTTAGTTCTCAGACAGAAAATATGCAAGATCACCCACAGAATAACTACTCTGAAAGGCTGCCATCCTGTGGCACTTCAGGGATGATGTAGTAGCTCACTGTCTTAATAGTTTCTATAATCTGGAGGAGGAAACATGTCCAAAACATCTCGTATGTAGATAAAACAAATGCTTAATCTTTTAATATATTTAGTTAGTTTCAGGAGAATGGTCTGACCTCTCTTATGAGTGCAGTTTATAAGTTGGGACTCAGTTAAAGATTCTTTTAGTTCCATCAAGAGAAACAGTGAACATAACTTTGAAACCTTATATTCGTTCCACAGCTGAATGTGGTATTGCTGTTACATTCAGCCATAAATTGCAGCTGCTGGATTTTCTGCATTGCATCTCAGGATCACTTTACTTCCTTAGTTTATTTATTATTTGGTTTGAAAGACAATGGTATACAATCCTATAAGGCTCACTCCTTGAGCAATTAATGCAAGATCCCAGGTAAATCAATAGGATTTTTAGAAAAAAAGGATATTAGGACTTATCCCTGAACCTGATTAACCTCTTTAACCTCAGTTCTTACTGATATTCATTTGCTGTTCACAGCATATAATGCATTAGTGCCAAGGTGTACATATTTCTTCTAGCACACTTAAAATTCATTATAAGAAAGCTAGAGAATATTAATTTGGCTTGCAATACATGCAGAGCTTACTGAAAACTAATGATAAGTTAGGAACAAGTCCTTCATATTTTTCATTCCCCTACAAATTTTAAATGAGGATGAGCTTGCAACTACTATAAAATATAATTCTATAGCAAATAATAGAGATTGCAGATGCCCCATACCTGCAAGTGTTCAAGATCAAGTTGCGTGATCTAGTGGAAGGTGTCCCTGCCCATGGTAGTGAGGTTGGAACTAGGCGATCTTTAAGGTTCCCTTCCAACCAAAAGCATTCTATGATTCTGTGATCATAGCAAAACCACACTTCCATTCTTCAGAGAATCTTTGTTTAAAAGGTCAGGAAAAAAATGCGTACTTGACAAATTTTTCTCTATTAGCATAGAAGTAATGAGAAGCAATGCACAACTTTTAGAAATACATCTGAATTTTAAACTTCAGCTCCTTGAAATATTCTCAGTTACTTGAGTGAGGTTTACATCTTGATTTCAAAAGCAAAAAAATAAACAACTTTATTCGTATCCCAATCAGTTCAGCTTTCTTATATCCACACTCCATTATCTGCAAGGATAAAGTAGCTCATCTGCAGCCTTGACCTCAGATTCTTCTATCTGGACTAGCTTTTTTAATTTAGTGTCTGCTTTCAAGTAATATTACTTCACTGGAGATGAAATTCTCAGTCTTACGTATACTTTTGACCCCACCCACCCTCAAGCTATGATATCTTTCAAACAGTATACTGTCAAAGCTTTTAAGAACTAACTGTAACTCCCTCCTATAGTACCCCTTGAAGCACTAACCACTTTTAAAAGCTCTGAAGAACAGGAGTCCTGCACCAAGGTACACGTGCCTCTGCATGTAGTGCCACTGGACCATTAATCTGCTCTTCTTCAGCAAAAACCGGTATGTACTCCATTCTGTATCTCTCTTCAGCCTACACTGGCCTTTCCACAACCAGAAAGGCATGAATTCCCACTCAGACTACAGCCTTTCCTCCTCTAGATGCTGAGCCTTCACTCTGAATGGAAAATAAAGTTTTCTCATGAAAAACCACAACATCCTAAATTCTAATTCCAGTGGTCTGAGAATCCTTGTCAAACATTTACTGCATCTTTCCCAAATGCCAGGAAACACTCTGGATTTTTTTTTTTTTTTTGTTTAATCCTACTTGCAGGATTCAGTTCTGGAAGGTTCATGAGTCACAGCATTTTAAACCTTGCAGCAAGTACTCTTGCAAAGAGTTAAGATAGTCTTTTGCTCTGTCTGACTTTATAAAGCACATATATTCCTAATTTCACACTACTGAATTAATCTTAGGACATAACAAAACACAGTGTCACAGGAGATAAGAAAAAAACAAACACTGTATCAGCTCAAGACCATTTACCTGTTGTACTAATTCTCTAATCCCATTCCTTGACTTCCTTAGTTTCCTTCAGCCTGTAAACTAGCAGCTGCTCCACCAGACCATTAAGACTCAGGGAAGAGGAGCGTGGGAAATGCCACAGCTGCAGTAAAAGTAATTCAGGTGAATTCAATAATGGCAAGCATGAGTCAAAACCCTTAACTTAGAAGAGAGACTAGAGTAAGTGGAATCTGTATCCTGAGCATGTGTGCAAAAATTAAAGACCATCTTTAATGACTCACAGAGCTTAATGAAACGGCTCCCCATCCCCCAGTATAGAAACCTGATTTTAACAAGGGTTGGTTTCAGTCTCCTGATTTGGAAACCAGTGTGATTACTCAGGGGTAGAGGAGCTGAATCAAACTTTTTACTCTGGAGCTCGTTGATGTCAGACATCTTATGCATAGGCATCTTTTATAATATTTGTTACTAACAGAATTGAACCCACCTGACTTGCTTCATATTTCATCCTCAGATTTACTCTTACTTAATTACACACACTTTTTTTGAACTCTGACAGTAGGGGATTGATACAGATATAAAAAAGCTTTAATGATCGTGTTGTCTGACGGCTCTGTGTTCAAGCTTCCACATGTGCTTTACAGATCTTCGATCTCCTCCATTCATTACTATTTGCTAATCTTGAACAGGAAGACTAAAGCCAGTCATGATTTAAAATATCAAAACACATTATAGATCTGTCTACAACTTCATGACTCATTTTCTTTGCATGATCATCTTTCCTTTGGCAAAATGAAAACTTTGTAAGAGAAGTCTGAGTTCTGTTTTATTTTGGTTTGGTTTTTTACTGTAATCCATCTCCTTTTACTATAATCCATCTTTCCTTTATATGTTTCTGCTTCACCTGCAGTTACCAGAAATTATTGTATCCCAGATGAAAATATTAATATCTTAATTACTCTCCAAACAAGGCTGAGCCTGTATTCTAGTGTCATCCCAAATTCCTACAGTCCACTTCCAGGAAGCTAAGGCTCTGTAGTTACATGTAGTTGCAGGTTTTTTCTAACATCCTAGTTTTGAAGGATAGAGCTTTATTTGATGAATGTATTGTTTGATGTTTCAGAGACCGGTAGTTAAGTTGAGGTTGTTTTGTTTAGCTCCTTCACTCACATACTTCAGACTTCCTTTGTCTTTCCCTGAATCATGAATCCTGTGGGGCAACCCTCCAGCTCTTCTCCTTGTCATTGCCTTTTTCCTTCAGTGCCAATGAGACTTTGTAAAGAGAGTTAGTAGCATGGTGTATAGAAAAGGATGTTGAGGTTAGATAATAGGAGACAATGATTTATTAGGAAGGCAGCACATCAGTGGAGGGTTATCTATGCCATTGGGAAACCTCCATCCTTGAGGGCTGTCAAGACTGCTACACAAAGCCATGGCTGACCAAAACATTTTTGTGACTCTGGGAAACACTACAAACAGGTTAAGGGATATCAACCCAACAACCAGTCTAGCTTCTGTTAGAAGCCTGTGGACTGTGCCTGGTTGTATGGGTTGCAGAAACAATTTAAGTGACATTTCCTTATTGTGTGGCTTTACACATCCAAAATCTCCAGGAGGAAAGACAAGCTCCAGCACTTGCTAAGCTATATGTGCAGAACAGCATAAGCCTGTATGTTCACTGTTTTGTGGATCAATAGAACCTTGATGTACAATGTCTTCAGATCAGTCATTAGGTCAGTCTTATCAGTTTCTACAACCAGATTTTTCTAGGAAGAACTCTCCAGAGAAAAATCCCACACCTCTTACAAAAGCACTGGTGAAGAAAACCTTTTGGCACAGATGATAAGGCAGGAGTAAGACTGAATCCCAGTTCTCCTAATGGCTGGAAGGCACAAGGAGACCTAAGAAAGTTAAGAATAAGGTAATCAGGCAATTAAAACCTAGGTAAGATAGGTTGACAATGTAAGGCTAGATTTTTCAGGAGTGAATGCATGGATCAGGTCTTAGGCAGTGAAAATCCTTACACATGGCTCCACCTCTTAACCTCCCCACACACCCCCCTTGAGTAGAAGCACACAGAGGAGAGCTGCCTTGCTTTTCAAATAGATTGCAAGAATCATGACCTTTGAAGGTCCCTTCCAACCCAAACTGTTCTATGATTCTATGTATGCAATACCCCTTTCTATGAACACACAGCGGTGTGTACATCGGGGAAGAACTAATGAACCACATTTCACAAAACACTATAGAATGGAATATTTTTGCCTCTTTATTTATTTTTTTTTTTTGGAGAAGTTTCAGATTTAATGAGATTCTGGTGCAGAGGGAGGATATTTGCAGAGTTATCACAGTTATTTTCCTTCTTATTAAGATTTTTTGCTTGTTATATATCTAATACTTCAGTGCTCTTAAGTGTCTCTTGAAAGTCCTCATTTTTGATTGAAAAATAATTGCCATTATTGCAACACAAGTCTTACATTCATAACACTTGCAGCAGACATTTGAGTATTTACAGACTACAGTATCTTCAGATATATATAACATTCTATATTTACACAATGTTAGTCTAAAAGGACCAACAAGCACCCTAAGAACAGGTGTGTAAGCACTGATGCAAGACTTGGAGTAAGAGGCACAGAGCCCATGGTAAGATGCACATATTTCCTCGAACCTCATTCTTTTTTACATAAGCTATTTTACTAAGCTGTTGGGTTTTGCTCTGGAAAACCACCAAGCTTCGCAGGTTGTATCTTTATATGTTACTGTGGCCGCTACATCTAACATTTGCTACTGAGTAAGGATAGTTCCAGTAAAAAACCCACTGTGGTTACTGAAGACAAAAAGGAAAGAATACAGTGTCTTGTTATACAGCTCTGAGGAAGATTCATTTATCTTTTCAGATACAGATGGAGTGTTCTCTCTTTTCATATCATTGTGTATTTAGTTATTACTCTTCTAAAAATAATCTGTGAAGCTTGAAACCTTTTCAGTCCTTCATAGTTATTTTGAAAGCATGATTCTCACTGAGATTGAAGATGGTGAGACCAGCTTTTCCTCCTTTCCTTCCACTACATCAGTTTAAAAATGTAGAAATTCACACATTTAACAAGCTTTGTGTGTCAAGTAATGGCATTCAGTGTTAGCCTCAAACACTGGAAAACATGTGAGAAAACATTTAAAAGATAGATGTGGGTTTGGTTTTGTGTCCTTTTTGTTGTGGTTTGGTTTGGTTGTTTGCTTTTTTGTTTTGGTTTGGTTTGGTTTAAATTTCAATAGGGTAGGTCAATTCTTGTTAAAATTTATACACATATGAAAAAGCCTCCATGTTCTGGTCAATACCATGCGCATGCACCTATGACTGGAATAGCTACTCAGTACACAGAAATTTCCTAATTCGGTGTCATCTTAGACACTCAAGCCTGGTTACAAAGCACAAGCTGGCATTTTCTTTGTTTTTTTTTTTTTCATAACTAACTCTTTTCCTATATATTTAGACATAAAACATCTAGGAGGTTTCTTGTTTATGTTCCAAAGGAAGCAGAAAATGGATTTAGTTTCATAGTGTAGAAGGCTTGAGGGTGTATTTTCATTCCTGATGATTTGGATTACAATGACTAGTAGAACATATGCTGAAAGGATAGGGAGAAAGGATATGCTGAAAGGTAGGGAGAAATATTCTGTATTTTCTGTACAGCTGCCACCCCTATGAGCATGTATTTATCAAAGAAAGACACTTAAACCAATTAAATAGTTAGGTTTATGATGTAGTAAGTCTTCTAAATTACCTTAATCTTTCAAGTAATGCAAACAATTAAGGCTGCTGTATGGGAGACTGCAGAATTGATAAGCAGATGGCCACTTGAAAAACATGTCTGCTCATCTCTGAGCACTATGCTGTATTTTAGAAATTAATTAAATACACTGAGGCACATAATAAATACTAGTTGGGGGCAGGGGTTTCATCAGTGGAGCAAGAAGGTCATACCCTGCTGTTGAAACTGGAAGCATGTTTGATATTTGCAAGGAAAGTGTCTCTCTCAACCTTTTAATTTTCTGTGAGCTTTATCAAGATTTCTTGTTTGAAAGAAGGTATACGTTTTCTTTGGATTTATTTCCACAATATGAGCATGTCTACACAAGTTCCAGGTAGCTTAATAAAAACATACACAAAACTACAACAAAGCACCGGGAACAATGTCTATAGCAAAGTTCCCTTGAGTATTCAGTACAGAACTTTCAGTTCTGTTCTCTATGTATTCTCTACCTCTCTGCTCCCTAGGGGGAGTTAGGCCAGGCACTGTATGAACTGTTAGTAAAAAGTGTTTACCGCTTAAGTCTATATTCCTAAGAAAATCCCCCTCTGAATTAGTGAGCTCTTATTCGGACTATTCGAGCTACAAGCCCTGTATCCTGTGATGCATTGGCACTTCCTGCATAACCACACTAGCCTATTCAGCACTGAATGGTCTGTGAAAAATAAGACATGCTGTCTGCACAGCACTGTCACAGTTGTGACAGTATGTCTGTACACAGAATGCACAGATAATCCACCTGAAAGCCTTTGCAGCACTAAGAATAGGGTTTCATTCCTACATTGCTTCTATCAGGACAACACCTCTCTTGACTTATTACTGTTTCCCCATCTCACACTTCCCATGTGTTGTCACACTTTGCCTGTTGCTTCTCTTATTCTTCTCAGCTTTTCAGTGCTGTTTTTCAGCTTTGGAAGGCCAAAAGATAGATTACCATTCCGAGAGTATACTAAAATAGACTGTGCTAAGCTTCTTGCTGCCATACCTGGACTAATTGTCAGAAGTGTCTCTGAATATCTGTATGCTATATTGCAGTCACTTAATACTACACAACTCTACCAGACATAAAATTTAGTAAAACAAGAAAAAAATTGGCCCAGGATGATAATTAAGTGCACCTTTGTTTCTTTCAGTGGAGGTCCCCACATTACTGGGAGCAGTATCTGCCACACTGGTTTCATAGGCTCCTAGTGTTATATGGAGGAAGCGTTCCTGTGTTTGTATCACTGCTCTTTCCTGTGATCAAACTCACAGCACATATCCCTACAGCTTGTGGTTACAGTACAGGAGCTAAGGATCCTCAAAACTCTGCAAATACAAGCTGAACAATTACAGGAAGGCCACTTTACAGTGGCCATGCTGCGCTGAACAATCTTTAAAAGCAGTGAGGGATTTGGAAGTCAAAAAAGGAAAGAAAATTAACTCTATTTTCTGGGCTAGTTTCATTACCATCTGGTCAGCAGCTGCTCATGGCTGGCTGTTCAGATCTGAATGGCTGTTTTGGCTATCATGTGGATTTCAACCTTTTTGGCTATTTTTGTTCTGGATGGTATAGCACTTTTTTACTGACCCCTTGAAATTTTTAACTCCAAACAGTATTTGTAAGAAATTTTGTAACTTTGTTTTTGAGAAATACGGATGCTGTAGCATCACAGAATCCCAGTAAAACATTACCACGCTCAATTCATCATATGAACATGATACATTATTGCTGCCCTTGAAGGGTTACTGCTTTGACTTCAGCTTCTCAGTCCAAATCAAAGTCATTCTACTGATTTGTTTTATCGTGTTCAGTACACACCTAATTACTATCTACTCCTCTTGTGTAGATGAGTATTTTATTTTAAAATCAATGCAAAAATTATACCTAATGATCACAACTGATTCTTTCCTGATTTTTTAAAGTAGAAAATCAACATTTGCAACAAGTATGTTAATCTTTATCAACATGGACATTAACCTTCTTCCAGCTTACCATTTTTTTATTGTCTTTGCTGAGTCGCAGTGTATTTTGGCTCCCCACAGCAATAATTAAAAACAGTATTGCAAAGCATGATTAAAGTATCAGAAAGAATGGCTTGCCTGAGGTATGCTTCAGTGTGTAATTATGGTACTAATATAGTGTATTGGAATTACAAGTTTACAAGGAATAGAGTATATATAGGCCCACTAAGACGATAAGGTTTAAACAAAGAAACTGTAGCTAGGGTTTTCTTTTCACCTCCACCTTTTTTCCTGTTTACTTCAACAGTACTTGAATAACAGAGAAGTAGAATATCAGTAATTTACTTAAATGTTCTTTAAAATCACTCAGAAACTACATCAGAAAACAAAAACCTGTCGCATCATAAATTCACAACACCATGCACTACTTACCTCTAACGTGTATGCAATCAAGATTTAAGCTCTTCTGACAAGGTGTTCTTCTAAAAAGCTGTATAGTAAAAAAATTGAGAAGTATTTCTTCTCAGTTCCCCTATTGTAACAGCAACAATAATTTCTGACCAATGGTAGCAATACAGTTACAATTCTCATGTACCTTATTTTGACCCAGCCTTGTCCTTCTGCCTACTGTGATGGCAAAAAAAAATGCTTTGACTTCAATATTAAGATGATTAAGCCCCGTATTTTTAAAATGAACCCTCAGGTCTCAGTTCTTTTAGAGAACTCTAAAGGTTTCAGAAAGAACAAGTAACTTGATAATCCTGAACAATACTTTTTACTGTTTCATCTGCACAGCACATGCTCAAATTAAACAGCAGCTAAAAAAAAAGCTGAAAATGATCCACCAGGTACCGCACCGTCTTGACTCGGGCATCAGGCACAGCTGTGTGACTGAGAACATCCACTCAATTGACTGAAATTATGGCTGTGTGGGCGGAATGAACATTGCCACTTTTATCTGCAGAGGTTCCAGAAAAGATTCAAATACACTGCTGTGCTGCCCAGGGAGTAGTTTTATGACTACCACACACCATGTATTCATTGCCTAACAAACAGAAGACACATCTTTAGATCTGCCACACAATTCCTTTCATCAAAGTAAGATTCAGGCTCAAAATGCAAACTTCAATAGCAAAAGCTCTGTTCTCAATATTATATTTGCTTGTAGTTTGTTTCATGTTTCTACCAGTCTACGTACATGTACAACTTGTAGCTGACTTCCACAATCGCTTTCCCTCTTGCTTCAGTTACAGGCCATAGTGTCATTATAGCTCAGAAGTGAACCTAACCAATGATCTCTTTCTCCCACTCTCCCTTGTGGGCACACTTCCCAAAGGACCTGCTCTCAGTAAATATTTCCCAACACAGAACTAAATGGGTCTGTCAACGTACCACAAACCTGTTCTCACCTGCTACACAGTCACAGGGAAGGCATTCTCATTATTGCCTGAGTGAAACCTGAAGCTGCAGCTGTTAGCATGGATCCCAAGGTTGGGAGTTGACAGTCTTTTCCAATTGCAGTAATACAGCAGGCCCTACTATAGCTGGGAACTGCCAGGGACTCATCTTTCAGTGCACATGGTAAGCAACTGATGCAGCTACATAAACCTCTGTCTTCCAAATTTCATTTACCTGTAGGTGGATTGCTCCCTTCTCCACCTACCACCTCTTCCAAGACACTCCCGCCCACCTGCCTCCACTTTTCTTCTGCAACTGCAGAGCCAAGGAGAGACATAGAGGAGGAAAAGCACTTGGGCTGTAGCTATACAGCTTGGTGGATGTCTAAGCGTGAATGAAAAGACATTAGAACTTGAAATGCTGAGGAGCTTGGTGATGCCAGGAGTTGGCTCTGCATGGACCGAGCTACCTCCAGAAATGAATTAGCATATGTACTGACCTGACTGCACCAAAAGAATAGTCAGGCTTTGGAACAGGCTGCCTAGGGAAGTGATGGAATCACCATCTGTGGAAGCGCTCAAAACCTGTGTAGATGCCCTTAATGACCTTTTTTAGTGTTGACTTGGCAGTCCTGAGGTAACAGTTGGAGTCAATGATCTGAAAGGACTTTTCATCCTAGTTTTTATAACTATACTTGTACATAGGAATACATCCTATGATTTTATAACTATACTTGTACACTTGCATGCTGCTGCACGCCCAAGCCAATAAAGGCTGCTTTGCCACATGGCATATTGGCTGAACTGCAGCACTACAGGAACACTGAATGGACTGAGAACCTAAGCTGGTAAGTATGCTTGGTCTGGCAAATTACTAGAAATATACTCAGTCTCTGCTGGCTCCAGGACATCGAAAGCTGTCCATCTTTACTCAGCATGTCCTCCTGAGATGATACTAACAGCTCTCCACCTCTTTCCTTGTTAGACAAGTTTTTTAATAGCTTAGTGTGCTTTTGATCTTAGGGTCTGGCCTTGGGAAAAAAAGGCCTGACTAGCTGCATATAGATTAATAGTTCATGAACTGTTCCCTT
Organism: Pezoporus flaviventris; assembly: GCF_033815535.1. Taxonomy (NCBI): domain Eukaryota; kingdom Metazoa; phylum Chordata; class Aves; order Psittaciformes; family Psittacidae; genus Pezoporus; species Pezoporus flaviventris. Next base: position 57,516,074 of record NW_026892550.1, on the reverse strand, counting down.
AATGGCCTTCAGAACTGCCTTCAGAAATGTTTCATTTCTGTTATGGTTCATATCCTGCTTACTTTCCATTATAGGCTCCTTTGACATAGGTCCCCCCAGTCAGACAGAATAATATCTATTAAGCCAATTGTAATACACACACTATTAATACTAAATTATACAAGTATTTCCATTATCTACATCCACTATTAGTATTGGGGCATGTCTGCACATCGGAGCTATTATGCAATTAGGTAGGTGTGAATTTGTAACTTTTCCCACACAACTCCCTGAATAAGATCTCACTATCGCACAAAGCTCACATCTGGAAGAGTGAATTAAGCAAAACCTCACCAGAGTGCTCAGCTGAGGTTAAAAGTGGGAAGAGGTAGTACTACATCAGTCATCCCTCTCTACCAAAATCCAGGTGCTGTTGTTCAACCCAGCAATTAAAAACACCAGCTACTGGCATAGTTTAGCAGTGATGAACACCTGGAGAGAACTCTCTGTTACAAAGTGTGGGGAACTGATTTGCAAGTAGTGCTACAGGCAACAATCACAATCATTTTGAACTAACCGTATTTCAGCAATTGTTAAGGTTAACTGCTAAGGTCAGAAAATAAAGAGTGAGCATTTGTGACTTGAACAACAGAGAAAATATTGGTGCTTGAAACTACTTCTTTTGGTCTCAAGCCAAGTCTCCTCCTAAATACTATACAGTTTTAAAAAATTACAGCCATGCTCATAATAGTACTTTAAACAGCTCATCATAGTATTTTAAACATCATGATAAAGTCCTGCTGAACATGAATCATTTTAAACCTCTTTTGCACGATGAGAATAATACACATAAAGGTAGAAAGGATTTTCCATGCTTGCATTTAGGAAATTGAGAAATGCAATTGCACTTCATATAAAGCTCATGATCCTGGAGGAAATTATCCTTAGGGAAAAAGGGAGGAATATATTTGCATCACACTCATTTTTCCTGCCTCAGAAATTTATTGCACTCTCCATTATTATTGGCATACTAAAGAAACTTGTTTTATTGCTGACAAGCATTTGTCCAGCAAAACTAGACCACCAATGATAATTGTAAATACACACATTATGACAGCTTCTAAAAGCCTACTAGGAAAACTCCTTAGCTCTCTCACTGCTCTCTACAGCTACAGCAATTTCTATTGGCAGGGCATCTGCCATATATAATTTTATTGCCTGAGAAGCACTGCTCTAGAGATGCTGAACAGTCAACAGTCTGGGGGCATTATCAGTTCCCACAGTGACTGCTGGTAATCCACAGTGAACTGTCTGACCTTCTGGGGCTCCCTGCTTTGCATTCAGCTCTTACAGCAACAGCTTTGCTGGGTGTTTCTCCACTGTTTTCCTCCTGTTAGCACATAGGACTAATAAAAGCAAGGAACTTGCTGTGAAACACTAGGCCTAGCTAGAGGTGTTGGCCCAGGAAGTGATTTAGAGCTGGAAAAACCTCTGAAAGACAGTTCAACATTAACTGCAGTAATCTTTTTGTAGAGAAAAGCTTTCACAAAGAATGGCTTAACTGAGGGCAAATTACTACCACCTACACATTGCAATTTCAGGTATATTCACTTCCTTGTTCTCATCTCTCCCATCTGTTTTCTCTATTTTTGCATGCCCACATCACAAATACCTGTTAATTTCTTTTCTCCCATCTCCACTTCCCTGTTTTCTTGCAGATTCGCCAGGGGCACAGAGAGTCTGGAAACACTCTCCTCTTCAATGGACAAACTCCAGAGGGAATTCAGAGTAAGAAAGGAAATTAATTAAGAGTTTCACTCAGCCAGGAAGGGTTCAAGTGCATAGCAGCCAAAGGCAACTCACGGTTTTGACTGGGTTGTCCAAACATGCAAATCAAAGTACCTGTTTATTCAGTGTGGATGCTATACAATAATATGAAATATTAAATATTCATTCTCTTTAGCAAATTAGATCTTTCTCAAAAAGTTTTGGACCATCACTTTAGTGGATCAAGTACTGCTTAAAGACCTTAGAGTGGTAATCTTAGCAAGCTCCTTTCCTCCTCATTCTTACAAAAACTGAGATAAGGAAAGAACAAGAAAGACAGATTGAAGGATAGTTCATTGTATATAGAACAAACCTTTTGCTTATAACTAAGCGACCTGGACTCCAGGTGGAGTCTAACAATGATAAGGAAGAGAACTCTTCAGTCAATGTTTAGGGAAAACAGTTAGAACCAACTAAGGAGCTGGCAAACAGACAATGAGGCTGGCCAACTCCAAAGTTCAGCCAAAGGATGAAATGATGAAAAGGACGACAAAGAAACGAACACCAGGGGTCCCAAAGACCACTACAACATTCCTGTGCACATGCAGGAAGAATTTTCTAGAGATACGATGTAATGCATAAGTAACTTCATGAATATACATGTAATGTAATGAATATGTATATTTAATGGTTATATAATCACAGGCTGTTTGGTGTTTGAGCGGGACACACTTGGAGGAGCTATGCCCCGTGTCTCCTGGCTCCGCAACATGGAATACCTGCTTGTGAACTTAAACTTTGTTGGTGAGTTCTTGATAGATGCTACAAATCAAAACCTATGATACCAGTTTTGCACATCATTTAACATAACATTTTATTTGTTAATTTTTATATTTTGGAAACTTGCTCTGTGAGATGCAGGAAGAAAAACATGTAGCATAGAAGTTGATTTGGAGAAAACTCCAGGAACAAACTTGCCACCAAAGTTTTCAAGCTGACAAGCAAGTATTCTTTATTGCAGCGCTGGGAGACACAGGGGATAGCTCCTCCTAACATGTGTGTCCCTCAATTGCCACACAAGCCGTCCTTTTATAGCCACTGGGCATACATACACATTCATGAGGCTAAGTATGGATTACATAATTTTCCAGAAAGTTTCCTGCATGCGTACAGAATTGTGGTGGTGGTCTCTGAGGGTCGTTTACTTCTTCCAACAATCTTCATCACTTCTGTCAGCCTTTGAAGCACGCCCAGTAGACGCTCATACCAGTTTAATTGGTTCGTTAGCACCAGGGACATAATAATCCTCCTATCCTCCTACTTATCAGTTAGTTCAACTGTAGCCCATCCTGGACACCTGCGGTTCCCAGATACTCCTTATCCCTGTGTCCTGTTCTTTTAGACTGTTTTTCTTAAGCTATGCCACAACTATAACGATTTATCTTGTGAGAATTCTCAGTATGTTCTCTAGCTGTACTCTATTTTTTTTTCTATGTATCCTGCACCTCAGTAATTTTCCATTGCTACTGTTACAAAGCCATCAAACTTAACATTACTTAAAACTAATTCTAAAGGTTTCTATATTCCATTTTGTGATTTTGTGCCTCCTTGTCTCAAATTGTAGCAAGCTTAATTATTCTGCTGCACCAAAGTACACTCCAAATGCATAGCAGGATTCTCACAAACAGAAAGGAAAATAGAAGTTTTTCTGAGCAAAACATCAGAATCTAACATTTAAAAGTTACAGTGAATGTCTGCCACTATTCCAGTCTACCGTGAAAAGGCACATAGGGCACTATCATTTACCACAGTGACACGATGATGTAGCTGGAGATGTGATTAACAGTGGTAAGCATGCTTCCCCTCTCTTACTGTCTAACCCCCAAATGTACCATGCTGGGAGCCTGCTTTTAAACATGTGTGCTGTCTTGAAATTGCATTTCTGAATGTAATGTAATATAATATAATCATACCCTGTGACTGGACCAGAGCATTTTTAGCTCTATGAGGATTTTTTCTGCCATCTGTATTGATAAGTTGTAAAAGCATTGTCTCTTGTATGATGTGCACAAGGCAGTGACAATGTGCTAGCAATGAGTTAGCAATGAGCTGTTAACTGCCATTCTCAGCTTGGAGTTGGCATGTGCACTCCTACAACAGATAACTAATGTTGGGAGTTCACAGAAACACCTGTGAGAAAGAGGTGAAAGCAAATTTATTATTACATCTTTTTTAATTGATAATTGAAACTCTCTTAGCGTCCTCTCATAGAAGGTAACAGTTGGCTTTACAACATGACTCATTCCATTACACCAGCTGGTGATAAACCCAGTTGTCTCCGCTAAAGCTTTGGTTTAATTCAACACCTTAACAGTTAAGATCCCTGAAAACACTGTCTTAATGAGATAACCCATGATCAACAGATATGTTACATGAAATCCTCATAGATTTTTTCAGAGCCTTCAGGCTCAGTCTGCTTTGACCTTAATTTCCTCTTGCTGCTTTCCACTCTACTGCATCAGAGGGAGCATGGTTTCAACCTTTGGCTACTGAGATGCATCGGCATGCCTCCCCAGCATTGCTTCTGCCAACCAGGTCAATTCACACATAGGCTGGACATGCAAAAGGGAACAATGCAGCAAATTCTATGATTCTATGAAATCAGTCATGGACCATGTGGAAATGGTATCATAGAGGTGAGAAGTTACAGATGTTAGAAGAAATAGCATTTTGTTACTTACTTCTGAATGTAAGTAATACCAAGAATTTTGAGCTTGAAGATGACTATTAAGGACACAGACTTCATCACCACAGTCTAAATGCTGATGAAGCCTCAAGGGAGGAGTGGGCACTCTGGATGGATCGTGGTAAGAGTGGACATACACTGTTAGTATTTTCTAAGTTCACTGTGTCTGTTCAAGTTTTCCAGTATGTCTAGATGATTTCTGCAGAGACAATGAGGTGAAGTCTTGTCCTGGACTGCAAAGCAAGGCATTTGGAATATCAGCACTTAGCCATAAAAATGGAATTTGAGCACTCTTTGAAGAACTGACTGGGATACTTTTACAAATGTGAAGAGAAGCTTCAAACAATCAGACAAATCCCGCCCTACAAGAGCTTCCAAAAAAGCAACAGTATGATCCCATACTGCTGGAGTCAGACGCCATTTGGAGTCAGACTGTTTAAGCTGACTCCAAATGGCACAGCTACAGAGAACTTGTCTGATATCTTATTGAGCCAGCACCAAGACTTCAACCACCAAGAAAGCTAAGCCAAAGAACAGCTTTGTGGCAGGTTCATCTCCAGGAAATGGACCACAGTGGGATAAGCTGAGTGACAAGAGCACTGAGAAGTACTGTACAGGAATAGAAACCTGGAAGGTAACAACAGCACCAAGAAGAGCTTTAAATCCATCAAGGAATCAGCCAAAATGAGCTGGGACAAATGGACAGAAACCTGAGCTTCTGCTCTGCTCCTGGAGTCTCTGTTCCCACTTTCCTAGAAGATATTTAAGGAATTTCTCTTCTGCATCCAGACAACTAAAAAATGCTACCAAGTTTTAACATCTGTAGTTCTGTGGATGGTTTATAATGTTTTCCAAGACTAAGTCCTAATTTCAAAGGGGGTCAAAATCCCTCTGATAAACAAAACAGAAATTCTGGGGTTTTAGCCTGGCATCAACGAGAAGGAGCCAAGTCTAGTCCAGCCTAAGCCCTACATTAAATCCACATGGAGAACCAGCTTCTCAGAGCCCCTCCAGAAATAAAAGAATGTTTTTTTCAAGGATCACGACTGAAGAAATCACTGCAGTAGCATCATTCAGTCTGAGTCAAGAGTGTTTGACCGCAATCCTCAAAAAAAAAAAAAAAAGATATAAAAATGTGAAGGAACTATATGCACCAAAAATGAAGATTTTTCACTGAAACAGTTTGTCTTATAAACCATCTCAGGTATGGTGAATGAAAGGAGTTGAAGATAAGCAAAAAAACACTCCAAACTGCATTCTTGTAGCCTGTACAAAGACCTGGGGGCAGACCAAGAACTAACCCTCAAAAGGCAATCACTGACCAAATAATCTAAGTTCAGAAACAGGTATGTACAAAGAAGCCTGTTCAAACAAATTAGGAAAGCATGCAGCACAAACAAATCACCAAAAGCCTCCAGTCACTTCCTGTGAAGACTAAGGATAATTGAAATTGAACACAGAATGCTAAGTATATGGACTATAAATACCTTCCCTTTTTCCATGAGTATTTCAAAGCCTAGGGTATTGGAGGCAGATGGGAATGTGAAATGAAATTCCTACTCCTTGTCAATTTTGAGCAACTATCAGAAATAAAATTTTATCAAGTAGCTGTCATTTTTGCCAGCATATCAATGGATAACGTTGGAGCTGTACCTTTCCCTACTGCTTTGCTGGCAACATTTTGCCATGCCCCTGTGACTAAACGTTAGGTCCTTGAACGAGTCTTAGGAATTGTGTACTCCTTTACATTTTAAGAGAGCAACAGAGCTTGAATGACATAGGGACTGCTAGAGGAAATAAAAATAAGAAAACTGCATTACTTGTAAGAAAACAGAACTTTCTCCACCTCAGGGACTACTGTACACATCTAGTGTAGGAAAAATTAATTCCAATTAAGAAAATACTTATCTCAGAGTCTTTGCTGTCACGTCAACAGATGTCAGATACTGCTTAAATTGTCAGTCGACTTTAAGGCCTACTGCATCAGATATCAAGGTCTTGCTCATTCTATTTAAAAACAAGAATTAACATAGTAATCTGTTTCTTTCTCTTACCATTATGAGGACATATTTTGCTTGCTGCTGATATAAAACATAGAATCATAGAATGGTTTGGGTTGGAAGGTTCTAGGCTACGAGTGCACACTGAAGCCAGCTCATTTTAAGTTTCTCATCAACCAACACCCCCAAGTGCTTCTCCTCAGGCTGCTCTCAATCCATTCTCTGCCCATCCAGTATCTGTGCTTGGGATTGCCCTGACTCAGGTGCGAGACCTTGCTCTTGGCCTTGTTGAACTTCATGAGGTTTGCAACGTGCCCTTTCCTACTACCTTGAGATCTCCCTGTCTGACTTTTTCTGATTTACACACAGACTGGATGTGCACTATACATGTTCACAGTAAGCAGTACAATAAGCACGCTGGCTGGGACTCTCGATCTCACCGAACACAACGCATCCATAAGCACCATGTGTAATGCTGCATTGTAAGTTAACATTTCTCTGAAATGTAAACCTCATGTTTACTTCCCAGTATAATTCCCACATCTAATTAATACTTGTCTAATATACATGCTATAATGAAGAATGTTCTTTGATGCTCCATTCATTATTCTTTCTCAATTGGTATTAAAAAATAATTGCAATATATGCAAGAGACACTAGAGGGAAGCAAAGACATCTCAATAGCCCACTCTAATAATACAGCTTGCAGTTCTAAAGGCAAAAATAAAACCAAAACATCCTTAACGTAGTATAAAAAATACCAGTTATACTTACTATATGAAAAGTTGCTAAACAAATTATTGTTTTATAGCACGGATTTGCTGTTTCTTTTTCAGTGGCACTCTGCATGCTGTTAGGCTCCATGCTATCCCCTCCAGGTCTTTGTTTGGTGATGCTGACAGCCTGGAAACTTTCACAGTTATATCACTTGACAGTAATCTCATGAAGCATTGAGACAGTATGATAACTTGCTAATATACACTGTGAATACGGGTGGTGACTGTGTTAGTGTGCTTTCTTCCTTGATTGCTCTTTGTTGCACAGTTGCTCCAGTAATTTCTACTCTGGACATAATTATTTTGTTATTTTTTTCAGTACCCATCATGATGCACCCAGTTCATCCCCCCCCCCCCGTGTGCCCCTTCACCAGCATTATAAAAAGGACTCACTTTCAAACACAGTATGGAGGTAAGTCAGATGCAAATATGGTCAGAACAACTGGTCTGTATTCCTGCTCTGAGCTGCAGTAATCAGGCATAGGGCTTCTTTAGGGTACCCCAAAAAGCTCTGGTTGACTTCCCCTAAAGTTCCCCTTTCCTCTCTCCCCCAACTTCTTACTCTGCCATCCACGTTTGCTCCCAAACAAGTAGATGTTTACCACTTCCACCACCGTCTGCAATTTTGCGGACTTGGTATCTTCATTTAGCTTTTATGATATAGCTGCCCTGGTACTTTCTACCCTGGCCAACAATTGTGTTAAGTTCATACTGCTTCATTTTGCCCATAGTGGGCTGCTGTTTCTCATCCTACTGTCTTTTCAGAAGCGACGCAAATCAGGGTTAACCACTAGCACATATACTGTAACATATCTGTTTATCTCCACTCCCCAGCAAGAGGGGTAACAAAAAAAAAAAAAAAAAAAACCAAAAAACATTTGATATACAAAATAAGCTGATGGTAACACAATGCCAAAAATAGCTTATATGTTAAGTGCAAGGGAGAAAAGCCTTGATATAAAGCTTGATTGCAACAACATTTCAATTTACCAGTTTAAATACAAGACTTGCATTAAAATATTTCTTGCTCTCTAAGGTGATTTTTTTTTTAAATTTATATATACACATATCCAGTTTAACACTTGACAGTAGTCTCATGAAGCATTCAAAGAGTATAACTTGATAAGTACACACTGTAGATATGAGTGGTTAATGTCTGTATGACCTCTTCCTTCAAGGGTTTATAACATTATGTTGAGTTCTAGCCTCAGACAGGTGACCAGCCACCTGATACAGTATAATAACCCCCAAGCCCTTCCCCAAAGTCCCACAGTCAACACTTCCAGTTCTCACTGGATCCAGATGGTGTTGCCTCTTTCTGGTCTGCGAGACTCCACTGTCAGTTCTCCGAAAGTGGAGAAAAACTGCTCCATTTCCTTCTGCAACATGTCATTTCTCTTCTCTGCATCTTCCTTGGCTCGTTCTGCATTGCGCATTTTGATTTCTACCATTGTGAACTTCTTTCGCTCTTGATCCAGTTCTTCATGCAGGGCCATCATTTCTGTCTCTAGGGTGAGATTTCTCTGCTCCAAGCTGCAAAATGAAATAAAAGCAGACAGCTCCTGAGCAGCACTCCTTACTTGCTCAAGCAGAAATGCACACCAACAACAAATTCATATTTTTATCATTTACAAAGCTTAGACTGAATTTTTGAGAGGTGTAGCTACAAACCATGGCTTCATCAATGAACCATTCTTATAAGGCAATCTCTCTGGTAGCTCATTTAGAAAATGCCTAATAACAACCACTGGCAAGGTGCACAGTAGCAAGTGACTCCATCTAATTCTCCAAGAACAGGCTAAATATTCCTTTTTCTTCTGGAAGTGTTCACACCCAGGTCCTGCTGCAATTGTGCTACTGTCACTTACAAAGTCAGGCTAATGCCCTGAATGCCTTGTTTCACTGCTAATCTCCTTTCTTCATCTGATTTATCTTCTACATCTATTTGCAAACACGGGATCGACAACTTCAAAAATAACAATCTTATTTCAGATCCAGCTTTCCAATGGAAAGCATTAGAAATCCTAGTAGTACTAAACACACAATCATCACGCATAGTAAACATTCTAAGAAAGGCTCCATTATACTATATACTGCACTGAAAATAGCTATGTGGGTGAAAGACTGCAATATTCTGTATGCTGCACATTCACTTGCAGCTACTGTTGCCAGTAGCTCTCACATACTGTGATCCAGCTATGACTTGCAGTGCCAGAGGTACCGATACAAAGAGCTGCAGTGCAACACAGGTGAGACAAGTCCTGAACAGCTTTATGGAAGGACGTTTATTACAAAGAGTGCATTCAGCTCTGCACTGCTGTGTGCAGTAGTTAATACTAAATCCACACTTTAAGGTTATTTGCTGATTATTACAGCCATCCATCCTGGTAACCTCATTGTATGTGAGAAGAGCCCACACTATCTGTAGACAAAGATGTGGCTCTTCCTTTCCTTCTTTAACAGGTCTGAGCTGTGAAGGAAAGGTAAAGCAGCAGCACAGAGATAGGACAGTGAGCAGAGGTAACTCCCAGATGCTGTGGTGTCTCAAGAGGAATGAGGACACTAGAAAGGGGCTCCAGCAGTTTTCCAGTCCTCAAAACTACAGATGGATTAAGGCATTCACTGCTTTCACCAAAAGGTGATGCCCAGTTACTCTTCTGGAGTACCTGGTATCAGTTACCCCAGAACTGAGTTACTGTTCTCACTTCTCGAGAACAGGTATCAAACTAATGAAAACACTCTGAGAGCCTACTGATTTTGGGATATTATACAGAAACCCACATGGTTGTGGCTTTGCTGTTGACAACAATAGGATAGCATGTCACAACCATGGCAATCAATTGCTTTGAAACAAACTCCTTTGTATCACAAATGCATTGTATCACAAATGCAATGTCAGAATATGTCAACACTGAAAGATGGGAAACTCGGTGGCGAGCACTTAGTGACTGCAGCTAGTGCAGATTGCTAGTGAGCCACAAGAGGGAAAACTGCTTGCTCTGTAGAAGACAGTGAGATGGGAGAGCCAAACTGTCTTACCTTTTTATCCTTGTTTCATACTCTAGTTTTTGCTTGGCCATCTCTTGCTTCAAGCTGGACACCAGGCTGTGCAAAGCACTGTGATTGTTAGTACTGTTGGCCACAAATGTCTCACTGTTATCACTGCTGCTGGTAGCTCGGCTGCTGTGGCCCCCCACACTCCTCCTGTCACTTTTGTTCTCATAGTCACCCGAGTTTGAGAGGTCTTCATGTGGTGGTCCATCCAGCACAGAGTCTTCAAAGTTACCCGCATAAAAGTCCTGTTCAGGGCAGGTGGTGGTGGATGAACGACAGGAGTTGGAGTGCTCAGGGAGGGATATTTCACAAGAGGATGTTGACCAGGTGGCACTGTCCACACTCTGTTTGTCCTCAGAGTTCACTATAGAGAACTGCTGGTGGACATTGTCATAGGTGGAAAGCCGGTTGTGTTGGACTGACTCACTCACTGACTCCTTCTGCTTGTTATCCCTCAGTGTGACATAGCCATTGGGCACCCAGCCCGGGGTCCGACTGTTGAGGGTGTTGCTGTGCCCATCGGTACTGGAAACTCCCATCCGCACACCCCCGTTCTGCACGCTGTGTGTGCCCATCTTAGTCACTGGTCCTTTCAGGGATGATGTTCTCCTGGCTTGCAGGGTACAGTTTGGTAAGGTCTGGCTCTTCTCAGGGCCTTCCACAGAGCTGCTGAAGGACCCATTGGTGACAATGCCACTGCCTTTATTGAAAGCAGGATTTTTTTTCACCATGAGTGGTGGGCTTCTGGTTACATCTAGTTTTTGGATGCTGTTCCTGGGACTGCTTGTCTTGCTGCCTGGCAGAGCAGTTGGGGACTCATTGTCCATGCTTCCCTTTTGGGGAGACTCAGGTTTGTCCCAAGAGCAGCGCCTCACTGCTGTCTCCTTGGTGGTGGTGTTCTCTTTGTTCTGCAGCTGCCCTGCAATTGCTTTCTTTGGCAATTCATTGTTGTTGTTGCATACCTCGGGTCCCATTTGAGGGTCTGCATCCTTGGGAAACAGCTCTTCGTGTTTGCTGATCATCACTGACATTAGCTGCTGGACTACTACTGTACCTGAAAGGCAATACCAAGCACATGGTCATTACTGGCCTGTTTTATTTAAGGCATTAATATATTTTATCCATCAGATTCCACAAATATACAGTAAAAAATCACTTATACAAACATTTCATCCACCTGTGTAACACCCTGAGCATTTAAAACACTTGAAGTGCCTCTGACAACTGGGCCAGATCAGCACCACCTTTTCCTTCCATCAAACCAAGTCGGCAAGACTCACAGACCTTTAAGAACAGGAACTTTTGTGAAAAAGCTATTACCGTGAGAGTAACTGCATCTCAGGCAGACCACAGAAGGAGACAATAGATAACATCATTGTAAATGGGATAACACCATCGCAAATGATGTGTTTTAACTCAACGTGGTAATCATTTTTAAAATCAAAGTCTTATTCTGGCACAGCACTTTTATTTAGTAGTTTAACAGAAAACAGGCAGGCAAGGGATTTGCAGCTGCTGAAACTATGCCACATTATAGCACAGCATGGAACTAATGCAAAGCACAGTTTGCTACTTGCTGCAATAAATGGCCACCTTTCCTCTTAAGGAGCCACCCCTTGGTGTGCACACTACTTGACTGCACTGTAATTTACACACTGGCATTTACAACTGGACTTGGGGTAATAAAGACGTAAAACTTTATTTTGTCAAGCAGACCCTCATTAAGGATTATTAAGAATATTTCAGGAACAAGGTCAAGGTAGTCAAAATAACCACCCATTTTCCAGCTCCCAGAGAGTCTTCAGATGTACATTGTGCCCTTCTAGTCCACAACTTCCCATTGTGCAATATCATTTCACATACAACTCCTTTGCAGTATTCTAGCTCTGTATACCCCACCGTTTAAAAATACAACTACTAAGAGGAAATTCAATGTAGGTACCTGACAACATCTTTTTTAGTGTTCCTGTTTGTTTATTTGCTAAGGAAAATTCACACATTAGAACTATGCATTTCTAATGGAAAATTTACTTAGCACATTTAGTTGTATTCCTTCTGGGAACATTAGCTGTTATGCGCAGAATTTTGCACAAACATTGCACTGTACTCAGTACTTTTACTACTGCATTGGTCAGGAAAAGATTGCTTCATGATTGGAATTCTGGAAAATCTCTCTTGAACCAAACACAACCAAGTCCTCATCCCCATTATACAAGCATGGTTACCCATAGCTGCATGTTTGACTTTGTGCAAGAAAAGCACTTTGTATCTATCTTCCAAAAAGCAAAGAACAGAGTGGCCATGAGCTCCAACTGATGCACAGTCTTTGTTCCTATACATTTAACTATGCATAGCCCAATTGCAAATCAGCATTGTCCCATGTCAAATCTTGAAGTTACTCTTGAAGTGGAGTCATAAACCTCCTTCATCAAACCTGTTTCTCATTAGTTAAAAAAATTTCCGTTCGATTTTATTTAGGAATGGCTAACTCCTCTCTCCCTACCCCAATTCTTGGTTTGTCTAGACTGTCCCAGTGAGCTGAAGATGTATTGTATCCCATCAGTAAACGTCATCCTGTGAGATACCATTCTCACTGACTCCAATGGTATAAATCAGCTCCGTGACATCTCTCACTAATTCCAGTCTACTAAACAATTTGAAGTACTTTTTCTATTATTTAATGCAAAAGCTTGGAAAAAAAAGGGACAGTTTGCTGCCTGACCTAGAAAAACATTCACAGCAGTTATCTACCAGGCTGCTAAAATCTACAGCAGTGGCAGGGTAAGAGAAACTATTATTCCAGACAGTCTGTCAGTTCTGAAGATGCAGAAATAGGTTAAAATTGAAGTGGTAGGGAGCAAACACACACACACACACACACACACACACACACAAATGTAACTCCTGAGAGATATGGCAAGACAGCGGAAGAGAAGGAAAAAAAGCAGGAAACTCTCTTACAGTTTCTCTTTTCTAAATACCATGAGAGATGATATAAGAGATGTAAAATACAACTGCAATGACACAGTGAAGCTTATCTCTGCACCCCTGCACATCTGATAGTCACCGTGCATTTGAGACAAGTTATGTAGAGAAACCAGGGGGAAGCCACAAAAGTTGATTTAAGAGCATTTGGAGCTGCAGAGGCTTGATGATGCTCATGTACAGTCAATAAACATGCACATACATTGGACACCTGCTCTTGCAAACCATTTTAAGTCAAACGCATGATCAAACAATTCCCTGTGACAATAAGAATCCAGGCATTCAAGTGAACATGATGATTAAATGTGAAGTGTGATTAAGATGAGAAGTATGGCCAGCAGGCTCGAGGGAGGTGATCCTGCCCCCTCTACTCTGCTCTCATGAGACCCCACTTGCAGTACTGCATCCAGCTCTGGGCCCCCCAACACAAGAAGTATGTGAACCTGTCAGGCAAGCACAGAGGAGGCCACAAAGATGATCAGAGGCTGAAGCGCCTCTCCTTTGAGGAGAGTCAGAGAGCTGGGCTTGTTCAGTCTGGGCAAGAGAGGGCTCCAGGGAGACCTTTGAACAGCTTCCATTACATACAGGAGGTCTACAAGAAAGCTTTTTACACAGGCATGTAGTGACAGGACAAGGGTGAATGGCATTAAACTGAAAGAAGGTAGATTTAGATTCGATAGCCAGAAGAAATTCTTCATTACGAGGGTGGTGAGACCCTGGCACAGGGTGCCCAGAGAAGTTGTGGCTGCCTCATCCCTGGCAGTGTTCAAGGCAGTTGGATAGCACTTGGAGCAACCTGGTCTAGTGGAAGGTGTCCCTGCCCTTGGCAGGGGGGTTGGAACTGGATCATCTTTAAGATCCCTTCCAAACCAAACCATTCTCTGAGTCCATATTTAAAAACCCTTTCCACGTGAGATTTTTTGGCTTCTCTGAACTACTGTTCAAAAAGCTAACCCTGACTATTCACTGCTTTCATACATGATTTAGAAACACCATGTTTCTGTTCATAGCTGCATAGTTCTAAGAATTAAAAGGAAGAAGGAGGAAACATAAGTCTTCAGGAGAACAAGCAGATTAACAAAGTGTATGGAAAATTGTATCTGGGAAGGGAAAATCACCATACTCACAGAAAAAGAAGAAAACAACACGCTCTCAAATAAGCTATGGACACTATATTTTTGAGTTTTGGTAACATTTTCAGTGTAGAGTCTGTGTACAGCCGTAATTTCTGAAAATGATAAGTAAATCTCAAATATTAAGCAAAAAGTGTCTGAAGGGAGAAAAAGCATCATGTACTTTATGGAGAATTAAAGTCACAATTTATTATAGGAGGAGATCGGCATGGCCATATTTTTGTCTTAATATAGCAAAATGTTACAGCTGAACATTGTTGTAAATAATAGAATACAGCTGACAATTTGATCACTGGAGTGACAGAGGGATGCAATATATACCACTGCTCTGTGGGGGATTCAACAGGGATCACTGCAGCATGAACCTGTACCAACTTTTTCTCACCCTGAAGAACCACAGGTAAAATACTAACTGCACTCCAACCACACATGCTGAATGAAAACACGCCATATTTGCAGCAAGTTTTGAGAAAAAATGTGCATTTTTAGTGAAGCTGTCAGGCAACAGCACTCTCTTATACAAAGTCTGTTTGCAATGCTCACATTTCAGTCACTTTTATATTAATCTGCAAGATTTAATACAGAAGTTCATTTAGGTTGAAGAATTCTGTGTCTATAAAACAGATAGATGGAAATTACTGCACATATTACACGGACTGTTATGCACTGTTAATAAACCTAAAGACATTCATTATTTCTATTACAAGTTTACCTTCCATGATAGTCAGAGGATCTTCCACTTTGGGGCGAAGAATGTTGGGACCAAAAACAGTAGCCAGATTTTGCACACTCATTTTGTTTATGCCTGAGTAAGACTGGACTTCATCAAGGAATCTGTGGGGAAGAAAGAGGCCTTTAAGGAGGGTGTAAAAAGGAAAAGAAGTCAAAGCACATGATGCTTTCTTAACATAGTTCAATTCTTCCATTCCAAATCCTCATGGAACACCTTGAAACCTCGAGGCTATACTCCTCAACTTCTTCAGATTTTCTTCAAAATGATACATTGGTAACAAAGTCTAAATCTCAATCTGGACTGACTACAAGACAACTCTGCTGAAGACTGGAACTTTCTCCAATGTAACTCATCATCTACTTGCCTCATAGAATATGGCCAAAATGCAAACTGTCAATTTTAAAAAAGTTGATTTTTTTAATGCTGAAAACTCCCTGTAAGTTCACAAATTGCAACTGCGCAAGATGTGATTTTTACAATCTTAGATATATCCATGAAATTACTCTATATACTACAAGATATACACAGTTTTCAAGGATACCGTGCTTCAGGAGTGTACAGCCAGGGAAGTAACTGCAGTTAGAAATGGAATCAGGGGTCCTATAAAGAAGACAGAATATATAAATTTCTACCTTCTTGCGTCTCTTGTGGAGTGCAGCTTGCACTCCTGACAAGAGGGAAGTCATAACTTGTGCACCTTGATAGGGCAAATTAGTAATTAGTCATGCAGTAAACCCATAATTTTAGTGCATTCACTGAAGTTCACTAATCCTCCAACTCTGAGTAATGCTTTCCCTTCAGGGCACATACACAGACAGGTTTGCCTGTGAGCTCACAGTTATAAATACCATAGTGATATTCTTGCAAGAGCACTTACCTACAGATATATTTCAGCAGATTATAATTGACAGCTGGCAGGCTCTTCACTTGTTTCACCAGTTCTATCAGGCCCTTTAAGTGGTTTAAGAAAAAAAAACAAACAAAAGTGGGGAGGCACAGTTTCTTAGTATTTTACCAGAGACTAAAAAAAAGTCAGTAATTCCAATTACAAGGCAATAAACACACCACTGAGACTGCAGCATTAAATGCTATATACAGGTTATCATCAGAAATAGCTTGTAGAATCCATTTTGGATAGGGAAAGCTGTATTCGGCTAACAAGGAGTGACTCTGGATAAAAATAAACAAGTAAATAAATAACTTGGTTTCATCCTGTCTTTCCCTTCTCCTTCACTCTTCTTTTCTGAAAAGCAGCCCCATTCCCCCTGATGATAGCAAGGCTGAGGCTCCCAGGAACTATTCTTTTTTGAAATAATTGGTGTTTTCATATGAGAACCTATTTGGGTATATTACCCAGTTCTGTCCCATTCTAGAGTCAGGCCAATAAACAGTTATTTCAGTGTGCACCCACCTGGGAATGGGACAAGCAGAATATCACACACTAATTTCTGTGCCCTGTGGAAACAGACCCTGGCTGAACTCCTTATCAACCAGTGCCTTTAGACTCTTTTTCAGCATGGGGGTTTTTTTTGGTACTTTTCCACCATCAGCAAAGTTTTGATTACAATACGATACCAAAAAAATGCAAATCAAGATATGTGGATCATGATAGTGCACAAGTTTGCTCTCTCTGCTAAGAAAAACCCCAAGATGCACAGCTCTTTCAGTGACTGCACTTTTAACTTCTGCATGGTGGAAGGTCAACTGAAAATCTAGTCAGACAGCCTTACAGTGATACTGCTAAACCAACATAAAGAGAACTGAAGTGGCTCACCACCTACAGTAATGACAGAATCATATAATCATAGAATAATTAGGGTCCACAAACTGCCAGTACCAACCCCAGCACCAAAAGGCCACTGTAACTTGAACATGCTTTCAAAATGAATTTAATAAAGTGTTCGTGGCCTAATTGCTGAGGATCTACATAAATACATGGTGGATGAAGTTGATATAAAATTACTACAAATTTAATCTGAAAATTAGTATCTCTGCAAATATCAACTGCATGATGTCTAACTGAAGAGCTGTCAGGTGCCTTTGTCTTGGAGCCATACAGCATCAGAGACATTCGCAACACACACAAGCAAATAGCTGCAACTTTAGCTGTGAGGATCCCCTGCCATAACTTGTGCAAAGAGAAGCTCAAATTAAACCAGCTGAACAGCCCACTCCCACCTTTTGCAAGCAGCTGACAAAAATTTGCTCCCTGTAGCAAGCTGTGAAGAGCAGCAAAAAAAACAACAAACCAGTCTGATTTTGGTGGGTGAAAGAGATTATAACCATAGAAGCCACTTTGCCACAGATCTTTCCCCACCCTCCTTTCCATCAGACGGGAACAACTACCACCTCTGCTGTTGGTAGTCATCAGATGAAGGCTCAGAAAGAAGATGGTCTCTCAGTTAGAAAAGAGGGTCTCCTACTCATCTTAATTAATTAGAAGATGAGGTAGGAGAGGTTCCAGTTCCAGCCAAATTTAAAATGTCAGAAAGGAATACACAACTTGGAAAGTAAGGGGAGTACACTGAAACAGAATAAGCCTATTTGTATTGACTTTGAAAAGAAAAAAGCAGGTTTGACCTCATTACCCGTAAGCACACAGAACAATGTAAAAACAAGCACTTAAGTTTTTTTTGTCTTCAGACTAACACATTGTAGGCCCATGCAACTGCAGGACACATATTATCACTCAGATCTCTTATTTTGATTATTTGTGTTTTGTTGGTTTAGAGGAGTCTGGAAGGTGGCCCACTTCCATCTTTTTGAGGCCTTCTGATTCAACTACAAGCAATGAATAGAGTCCGTTGGCCTTCAATTAAAAGTCAGTAAAAGTTGGCTAAAAGTAAAAGTAAAATCCTGACGCTTAGAAGAAAATGACCCCAGCATCTACCATGTCCCTTCCTTTTACAGTTCTGGCCACTGGAAGTTCAGAACGATAATGCATAAAAATATAAGCCTCTTCCATGCAAAATGGAAGCTATTGACCACAATAATGTCTACTTGAACTGAATTCAGCAGTGTGCAATAAATACAGCCAAGTTTATGCTATGGGTCTTTATTTAGACTTCCAAATTACCTAGGTGGCAACAATTTTCATATAAAACCAGCCTCAATTAATAGATGCACACCTTAAATTAAGACTGGCAATCACTAGGTTCTTTCCTCCTCAAAATCAGAACAGGTTTTAACATGCCAGCCTTTTATTTCACTTTACTCAAGTTGCCAACTCACCATTTCCTCATCCTTGCTCAGCATTTTGGCACAGGAAAGAAAATCTTCGTATTTTGCGTATGGTATGACTGGTTCTGGGAGTTCCCTTAGGTACAGCTTAAGCAGTGATGCCACCGTGTGCACATCCGTGTTGCTGTTGGGTTGGAATACAAGTTGTTACTGTGAATCAGAATAATACTGTGAGACTGACAGGTGAAAAACTGCCACATAACTTTTCCACTGTCACTCCAGATTTTACTCTTTGGTAGTATATGCATGTATAGATCACATCTGTAGTCTGTTTTGTTTTGATTATTGGGGTGTGGGGTGTTGTTCTATAAAGAACATAGGATACCTACAAGCAAGTCTGTCACTTCTGCTGATTTATTACTATGGATAATTACATATACGGCATTATTTGCAGGCATAGGCATTGAGAAGATCCTGACAGACATCTCACATCAGGCATGCAAAATCCATCTTAACTGACACTTTTCATTTTCACCTGAGCCAGCAACCAGGCATTCCATTTATACAGTGGGGATTATTGTCCTACAAGAGATGGGCCCAGCTCCCAAAACATACCCAGTATGTTGCAATTCCACTGTATCACCATCTGCTCTGGTATCCATAGTAAGTAAGCAACTTTTAAGGGATACCATGTATACCACAGGAGTTGAAAATTCCCTGCAGTTCTTTCCCTGACACGCTTCTTTTTCCTATGGGCTCCCACAGAATGACTAGCGTGCCGTTTAGCTGTACCATTAAACCAAAAACCTGGATATACTTTACACACAGAACCATAAATTTATGGGAAATGAGTTTTAGCTCTATCCTGTACTGAGTGAGCTAAGGCATTGCAAGTCATCAAATAGAAAATGCCTGAATGCTAACACAACAGGTAACATTATAGGGCTGACAGTCAAAGACCTGGTATGACAAATGCTTTCTCATCATTACATTTGCAGAAACTTTAGTTTTCTTTGGATACACCTAGTAGGAGCCTAGGCTGCTTATCATGCATACTAAAAGTAAGATGACTGGGAGAAAGATCAAAATCACAAGTTCAGAATATGCAATAAAACTTGCATGTTTCTGTGGTGTGTCAATTACACTGTGGTAACTTAGGAGTACTTCTGCGAAAAGAAATAAATAGAAATAGATAAAAACTACAAGTTATCATGAAAAAAATGCTCAAGTTACTTCTGACTCCATGTCTGGGTTTAGCCATTCAGGCATTTATTCAAACCCTTACTGGAATGTTCTACAATGCTTTTTCCCTTGTTTAGATAAAGAGTTCTACTGCAAGCTGATGCCTTCTCCTCTGACCTCTGAAAAAAATCAAGATCATGGATTCTAAATTATGCTAATTTCATTCATAAGAAACAGAAAATGCACAGATATTTCTACAATGCACATCACTGTGGATTTTTTTCCTTTTTAAACATTTTTAAAGGAACATTTTTTAAACTCACAGTCCCTCAAAGGGAACCACTGGTATTTGACGCACTTAGGCTTTGCTAGAGGTATGTTAATCATTATTTTGGAATGATCTTTGTTAAAACAATAATGTCTTTTACTAAGTTAAATCTTAACAAGAATGATGGGAACAACCTTACATTAATGTGGTATGGTAAGAGCAATCTAAGTCAAAATAGAAGAAGAGAAACAATAAAGATCTGTATATATTTAAATGTTATCCACCACCCCCCTCCTCAAAATAAATTCCCAGAGAACATTTCTGTTTCAGTCATGAATAATTCCCAGCCAAAATTCCAAAAAGCTCTACAAGGAAAGCACTAGTGCAAATCCACATTTTTAAGGAAGGTACAAATTCTAATCCCCTGATTGCAGCCCTCTACTTGTAGACTGGCTTGGATTAAAAACAGGAATGGGGTAAACAGTGTTTACCCCACCCTGCTTCTTGGATGCATGCACAACTTACGTAAGGATGTTTCATAGTCAATACTACACATGAAACTAGATATAGTTGTGCTATGTGATGAGATTTCAAATCCTAGCTCAGAGTTGGGCTCTAACCTTGACTTCTACCTAACCCCCAGTCCAGATGCAAAGGAAGTGCACTGACATCCTTGCTAACAAAACTGTTTTTACCACCCAAAGGTTTAAAACCCAGAGCCCGGTAATTTCATAGGTAGCTGCTTGCATGTCTTGTTGCCATTGGAGCTATATTTTAGAGCACAACCATGGCATGCATGACCTGGCAGTTGCCACTATTCAGCCTTATCCAAGAAGCAAATTTTAGACAGAGATCTTCAGTTTCCTAAGTTGTCGGTGCTTCAGGAAAGCAAAAAACAAATACAGAGGGAAAGACTTTAGCTAGCCAGATTCTGAAGTACAGCAGCAGCCAGAGAAACCAGATGTGAACTAGCAACCTTAGGACACTGCAACAGGAAAGCGAGAACAGACATCGATCTGCAGAGAATTTTACTCTGATTGCTGGGCACTGATGGCCTTTATGAAGATTTTATTATTACTATTTTATTATCGTCATGTCTTGCTGAAGAACTGAATAATATCTTGCCAGAGACTATTTGCATAAAAGAGCGGCCTTTCCAAAACATAAAAGATTCAAACAGGTGGATTGAGAGAAATTACTGAGAACATTAAAAGTTAGCACACTGAGCTCCCAGTGAGGGGGTTAAGGAATATCATCTTCCCTCCTTTGTACTGCCAGGATCATGCTTTGTGCAGAATAATTTTACCCTAGTCCCTCAGTGTGAAGTGGAATACTTGCTTCTGCTGACCAAACGCGAGGGCAATACTGCAGATTGCCACAAGATGGTGGAATTGAAAGATAATATTTTGGAAAACGTGTTTTGTTACCTTTATTTTTTTTCCCCTAAACTGTACTGGAACACTGCTTAGGACTTCATCTTTCTATACAGAAATTACCATATGGATTTTGGCAGCATAAACAAACATATGTGTACGCACACACACTGCCTGCAAAGCTCTTTGAAATTTTTAATTCTATTTAGCAACAGTTAGACAAAAGCCACAAACTTTCTACTTTTAAAGTAACTATTGGTATGAAGATGCCAATACTTTTCCAAATAATGGAACTAAAAGAATGCTTCACATACACTGAGGCCTGATTAGACCTTGGGAGTCTAGCAGCACTTTTTCCCTGGTTTGTTTTACAATACAGTGGGCAACTTAAAAATGGCAGACTTTAGTTTTAATCCACCTGTATTTTAGGTGTTTCAATCCACAAATCCCATTAAGTGCATTTCAGACACAGAGGACAGCTGTTTCAAAGGAGTGCGGCACTGCAAGCTCTCTTGAGGATCAGGAGCATTTATTCCCTTTCCAACCTGCAGTGTTCTATCCACAGTTTAAGTCAACCAGCAGCATTTATATATCTGCCTTGAGGGCATTTGTGTAGTTTGTAAGACATGGATCTTCCCAGGGCCAGTAGAGGACTTTTTTCTAGACTTTGTCCAGCTACAACTGATCAGTTTCAGACAAGGAGGTATTTCTCCCTTCAAACCTGGCCTTGCTTATATTCTAGGGCCATTACAACTACAGAAACTTAATGATTATACCCATCTTGGTATTTCTTTTGATATCTGACAGTGTAATATCAAAGTGTTCCATGATAACACATTCATAATTAACATGATTACAAGTGTTCATTAACAAGTATTAAAATAGAGCATGTCAAATTCCAGCAGAAAATCCTCTGTTATCTAAATTGGAACAACCCTCATTAATTGAGGTGGACTTTCTCCAAGTGCACAATGAACAATTCTACACTTGAAATGGGAAGAACAAAGCACAAAGCAGAAAACTGAATTCAATACAAAAAGCATCAGCAAGCTGAGAAACAGCCTACTTTGGCACAACATGGTGGAAAGTTTGAGAAAGATTACTCACCCCACCAAAACGTTAATACTGCTTTACTGTTGATAGGTTTCCAAAGGAGCATCCCCCACTCCACCACTGTCCATACAAAGGCATTCCAAATGCAAATGCATCACTCATCACACCACACGTATTCAAAGCCCCATTCATCTGAACTTTGTCATCAATATCCCTCATGGCATTGCTGTTTTGACAGCACTTTCCTTTGTGATACCACAGACACTGTGGAAGTGGCTGTCAAACCGATTACACTGCCTGGAGATTTTCACCCTCTCTGCCATGAACAAAAACTACTGAAGCCCACCAGGCCACCAGAAATCCAGTCATAACCCTCACACATGGACAAGCAGACAGCATGTTCAGTGAGCTGCAGTCAGCGCTTCAGAGCACAAAGCCAACAAGCCCCTCATAAACTCTCACAAAGGAAATACTAACAGAACAAGGCCACATTACAAAAAGATTAATGCTGTGCCAAAAATAGCTCTAGATCATGATGACACATAAACAGTCTGCATAAAGAACAAACAGTAGGGAACAACAAGCTGCGAGGCTATAATTCAATTTAGGAGTTCTGGTAATAATACATCAAGAACAGTACAGTTCAAACAGTCTGTGAATCGGTACCTCCTGGTATTACTGGAATTACAGCTCCATCATTTCAGATGTGTCACAGATCACAATCCTGGAAACAGTCTCCCTCACCAACATACGCTGTACCCACTGCAACATCGGCTGACTGTGTCCCTGCTTAGGTGCATCCATGTCTATAGAGTAGCTCTCAGACGAGTATAGATGTTTTCCTGACATGGCAGGATGAGTTCCTAACTGGCTGCCCAGTGTATACCTTTAATGCCAGTCTGCAGACAGCTTAAAGGAGATGGTAGAGCCCATGATAAACCAGTGATGAAACACAGAGTAAGCAACATCAAGGGAATATTACAAATGTGCATAACTACATGTAGAGAGAATCAGAGTACCGTTACTGCTGAGAAGCCAGTACCCAGAGGCTAGGAGGGCAAAGTTCGTGTTCAATAATGTTATAGTGAATCAGAAATGGTTAAACTGATTTTGGAAGTCAAGCTTTGGTCCAGAAACTCAAAGGTCAGGTAAAATGCATAACATTTGATTGTCCTATATGATTTATTCTATAAGCATTACTCTGTATATAATTTTCCTATATAATGTGTATCTAGCACAAGCAGTGTACTGTGCCTAACCTACGTATCAGATGAAATTTTGCCTACAACTTGTGAAACATATGAAAGCATTTCCCATTTTAAGCCCTGAGCTGCCTGTCCTCTTCTCCTTGCTGCTGCAAGAGCCTGGCTCTACCTTACATTAACAATTATATCAATTCTTGTTTTACTGCTTAGACTGAGAGAAAAAAAAAAAGAATGCATATTCTGCTCCTTTGTCCTTGTGCTTATGATGTTTACAATCTATGCTACCCTAGAATCATAGAATAGTTTCAGTCAGAAGGGACTTTCAAAGGTCGTCTAGTCTAACCCCCTTGCAATGAGCAGAGACACCCTCAACTAGATCGGGCTGCTCAGAACCACATCCAACCTAGCCTTGAGTGTCTCCAGGGATGGCCAGGAATGAGTTATTCAGGGAGCTAAGTACCACAAGCAATTCTGAAGATCAGCAGACTCTATTTCCAAGTTAGATATCCACTTCAATAATTAGCAGCTAATTTCATTTGGGCTAAAAAGTGATGCTTTAAAAGCAACAATGATGACAGCAATACAGAACAGACAAGTGAAAAGACAAACTATATGGAAGAATATTAAAATTTGCTTAGAAAAATTTAGATCCTTAAAGAGGGACAATGTACTCTTTTAAGAAAGGTAGGCAGAGAGGCCTAAGAAACAAAAAAAAATCCACCAGCTCCAGTGAATATACTGCTAGGTTGTCCAGAAAGACTGTTAAGGTTCTGCAAGATTTTGCAGGGATTATAAGTATATATAAAACATGGAAAATCACCACAAATACGCTACCTGTTCTTGCCTACTGGAAGAGAAAGCCACAGATCTTGCAACCCTAAGAAAGGATGCTTTAAAAAACCCAGTCAGACCTTCCACATAGTAACAAAACGTCATGCTTTCTTAAAGGTGACCATGGCCATCTAAGAAGTCATTTGTCACTGACAAGGGAAATACCTGGCTGCTTTTTTTCTTTTCTTTAATCACAGCTGACACACCAACTCCATTTCTGAAACTGAAATTTATGCAAAGCAACTACAAATGTTCATTCACTGCCAATAACTAAAAACACACTCCCCTACAGCAGGATACCAATTAAACTGATTTAATGACCCTTGCATCACATTAGAAATGTGTCTCCTAATGTATATTTAATTGCTAGACTAGATCTTTAAGTTGTGCCATATGCAGAGGTTATTTCTGCTAGCTAGTTAGAAAAACGGCTGGAATTAGAAAGGATGTAGAAGAGGCTCCAGAGGCACAACTGATGAGCAGACTGTGAGGATCAGGGAAGGAAGCCTGGAACAGGCAGAAGCAAACTAAGAATTTTCCCAGTTGTAGCAGCTGTACCTCCGCTTTCTATGACTGTGAAAAATACTGATGGTCCAGTTTTCATACTAAAGGGCCTGGGATGTTGGATGTTTCAGGTCAGTGTGGGTCTTCTCATTTTGAGTTTCACACACTGGTTCCACATACACACAGCTCATGATTCTTCAGCAACACCTCATCGAACTATGAGATCAAGATCAAATTAATACATTAAGGGTTTTGCCACTCTCCAACTTGTCCTGTCCTGGACTCACTTTGCACGTTATAAATGACTTCAGAATCAGAACATCCAACTGCTAACTCATGTGAGAGCTACCACTTGTCAAACACATTTCATGTTTCAAAACATGGCTGCATTTTCCTTTAAGCAAAGCTGGTTTACTACTTCTACTACTGAGTTTACTACTTCTACTGCACTTGTTCTGTGGTCCTCTTTGCCAAAAGGCTGCAGACAGGAATGCAAGAGGCAGCCTATATTGTTTAGTCATGGTGACAGCTTACTGTAAAGAAGTGACAGTTCAAGTAAAGATTGGCTTCCATGAATGAAGAACTGTTTTATAAAATTTCAAGGCCAGACCAGGTTGGATGGGGCTTTGATCAACCTGGTCTCATGGAAGGTGTCCCTGCTCAATGCAGGGGGGTTGGAACTAAGATAATCTTTAAGGTCCCTTCCAACCAAAACCATTCTGTCATCTATATATGGGCAACGTCTCCACATTACCATGGACAGCAGATGAACTCTGCAGAAGAGAAGATCTGTGCCTTTGGACTCCATCCCCCAGTGGATGTAAGGTCATGATGTCAGAGATGACATTTCAAAGCAGTACTAATCATGGCTGGATGATCTTACCTTTGTTTTTGCTTTTAATTCTAGAGGTCATGTATTTTACTGAACTAGCTAAGAAAGCATAAAAGAACAAGGATTATATATAGAAGCCTACACATGTATGAAAGCCTCTTCACTTGTTCTAAAGTCTTTGTTTGACTTACATGCACTTATACACAGAAAAAATGTCAGTATGAAAACTGGCAAACTCCTCAAACATCAGCTCTTTGTATTAGTTCCAACACAGATGACAGCAGCTAGCTTTTTTTCCCAGAGCCAGTGACCCAGCACCACTAGAGAAGTGTGACCTGGATTCCATTGTTTCACGCCATCAATAGAACCATCAGCTCAGCTCTAATTGCAAAAATCTTTACTGATGTTTCAGAACAGGTAAAATGTAAATTAATAAACAGAAGCTAGGCAGATCTTGCACTACTGGATTTTTAACTAATAATACCATACAATTACAGATTAAACAGTGATCTTGAGATTCATGATGGAAAGCAAGCATGAGCCCCTAATGTATATGTTTTTTTCTTTAGTCTTGAGCAATGTTTCATATTGTGGCCACTTTCCAAGAGCTCGACTTGCCAAATAGGTTGCATCAAACCTAGATACCACACTGCTGTTCAACACAATGACAAGCTACCCCAAAACAAGGTAATCACATAGGCATTATAAACACTGTGAAATGAATCTCACCTCAAAAGCTTATGAAAGAGCAAAAGGTTGGAGAACAAAGTAGATGCACAATGGAAACAATGGCAGAGAGACAGAATTTATGCCTGCTTGACTTCTGGGCCATTGCTACACCTAAGTCAAACTGCTCCAAACTTAAATGTAAGAAAGTAAACAGCAAAAGTACCCTTCACAATGAGACACACAGACATACAAGGTCAGTGTTCTATAAATTTTCAGCTTCAGAAGCAGAACTGCAGGACTAGCAATTTATAGGCAACTCCTGCTGATGTTTCTAATTGCTATAGTAGAAATTATGTGCGTTCTTCACAGCAGTAGCATGTAAAATATCTTCTCCTTTTCATCTACTAAAGCTCAGCTAGCATGCCTGTTCCTGGGCTCATTAGTGCGTGCTACAGATGTTGCTACATAACCTTGCAAAAAATTTTTTCGTGGCTAAGGCCTGGTCTCATTTGTTTCAAGTAGATAGAATTTGCGCACCCCTTTCAAGCTGTACCTCTCAGTGGGTGTTCAGTACATTATCTTCCTGGAGCTGGGGATTACTTGTTTTCTGAAGCATTTCCTCCACAATTATTTGGCTCAAAGACATAGAAAATAATAACCTTCTGTTTCTGCCATTTGCCTACTTGTATCACTGGTAGATATGACCAGTAATATCTATTTTAATGTCCAAGTAAGAAAAACATACTGTCCTGGTTTCAGAATCCATTTTCCTTACCCATGGCTTAAACCACAGCACATACCCAATGGATGCTTCTTTACCATTTTTAAATAAGTTACACAGTATTTGAGCAGTCACGGAGTATACTACAAATATTTATCAGCTAACACTGTCATTTCTTATAGTCCTCTAGCTCCTTAAAGCTATTTTCTGGTCAATTATCCTAACTTTCACCTTCCAATGAGAAACTAATAAGCCTCACAGGAAGACAATTGACTTTTCCAGAGCATTATGAATCTCTTGACATTTCTTAAAGTGAGGGTCAGGACTGAGGAAACTGCTGGAGATAACAACAGCATTGCAGATGTTTGCTTTCTGTGCACCTATAATACACATACCGCCATGTGTAACAGATTTGCTCACTTCATAGGAATAGGGAAGGGAGAGAGGTAAAGGATTTCCAGCAATCAGGTCCATATCATGCCATGTTTTTGCACTAAAACATCAAGTATGCTCTCCTTCCTGTTACTTGCATTGCTACCATTCAAAGGTCCCACAAAATAAATGCAACCTTTCTCCTAACCCACATTAGACCCACCGAATTGGAGTGAAGTACCCGGATTCCAATTTGGAGGCTTATTACAGATGTCACTTAGGGCACATGCTGAGGACAACCACTGTCTAACAGCCTTGGGAAATGGAATTTCATTACTACCATATTAACTCCAATCCAAGTTAAAAAGTCTATGCGGCATTCATAATCCACTGGTTCTCTTTCTCTAATTGCACACTCTGAATATGTTGACTACTGCACAAAAATTAATCTTACAGAAGGCTAAAGCTAAAAGCTACAGCTGTGTAGAGAGGACTGGGTTCTTCCTTGGCCCAGAAAATCCTCATTAGTTTTTGCAAGACTGTACAAATTTTGGAATACAAATTGGACCTGGACCCTCAAAACCATGTAGGTTTGTTATTATGGTCTTTTATTTTAAAGACCAAAGGCCCAAAATTATAAAGGAATACATAAAAGTAGACTTGCCTTCCAGTCAGTTTTATAGGTAAGAAAACATCTTGAACTTGGTGATAAGAGAAATTCTTCTTTTGTGGAACTGACTAAATGCCAGCATCACCACTGTGTTTCAAACGATACCAAGATCAAGGCAATCCAGATATTTTTGATTGAGCCAAACCATTAGCAATACTTTTCTTAACCAGCTTTTCGCAAATGGAAATTCTCCAGAAATCGCTTTGAAATCGGACATCAAAGCCAGAAATAAAAGAAGACACTTTACTGCCATAATAGGAAACATATATAAAAACCTGCAAGACCATGTCATTCTGTCTGTTGCTGCCACGTGTTTTACAGTCCTGTGGGTCAGTCAGTAGAACAGATTGTGTCCTGTCTAGGCTTCAGGGGGTTGTGAGAGATGGAGGATTTTACCTGTCAAAAGAAGGCTTCTCTCCACAGTCAAATGCATCCTGTAACTCCTTGACAAGATTAGCCTGCCCAGGCAGTCGAAAAAGGCCTTCTTCCTTCAGCCCCCGTTGTCGAATAAAATCCACACACTGTTCCACCAACATCGGAGCCAGGCGGTTCCCATAGCGCTTTTCATATCGGACAGTATCTTCCAGCTTCTGGCCAAAAATACCTGCATGAAAAAGAGAGCTGTGACTTGATTGAGATCCATTAAAAAACATTTGAGGAGCCAATGTTTTCTATTACAACCCATACAATTTACCGGTCGTTTAAATGCATGTATAAGTCTCCCTTCTTAAGAATAAAATGCTAGATTCTGCCTTTATATTCTCATGGAAATACAATGCTGACATATTTTACAGCAAGGCTTGAAATAATTATTTAAAATATAATACTGTAAATGACTTTTCAGATCATAAACACAAAAAAACAAGAAGTAAAACAAGCAGGATTTTCCATCACAAACATTCTGAATCAAGTGGTATCTCCATTTTCCTTGGTTCACGCCTATTAAAAGAACCCTAGTTCCTGTACCAGTTTCAATGGCATACAAACATTACCTTTACACACGGAGAGCAAAAGATTTATAAATATAACTCAGGATTTTGTTCTTACTAAACCAACTTACTTGGGTTTCTCACATAAACAAAGATTACATTCCTGTAACATATTACCAATTGCATTATCTCTGTCTGCTTTAGCAACAATAAATTTTATGCATGAAGTAAAATACTGACATAAAGGTTGAAATACATCAGAGAAACTGCAGGGAAGCTGCATTTGTATTTAACCTCAAAAGAACATGGATTTATTTTTTTTTCTTGACAGAATTAACTTCAACTTCTGAGGGTATCATTGATACCACTGGAAAGACAAATACTCGTCATAACTTATTTTGCCTTTCAAACAGCAGAGCCAGCCATCATAGACAACATCACAGTAACGTTCAGCCATGCCACCTGTGATGGAAGCTCTCACTTGAGACCACCATTTGTTGAATAATATTGTGGCTGAAGTGAGGCAATTCAATTTCTAGATAATAACAAGACAATGAATAGTTCTAAGACAGTCATGATCAGAAACTAAAGACCAAATAACTACCTATGCTTGGAAGGCTTCTTTTCCAATTACGCACATTATAAAGCGTGTGAGTGGTAAGGCAGTAAGTCAAATTGTGCCCTTCACTGAGCATACACTGGTTTAAAAAGATCCAACAAGGAGAATAGAGTTGTTTTGGTTTGCTTTTTCTAAAGAAAGCCCAAAGTTGTGCTAGTCAGCTTTTGATTTGGCCCAAAAAATTTATTCACCAATAAATTACAATTACATGAACAAGTAACCACAAGCTAAGGTAGCATTCAAATTGAAGCATCCTTCAGTATAACCTTCAATGTCCACATTTTTCCTCCAACAAAGAAAGGTAACTCACACCTCAGGGCAAAGTTGCCTTGCATATGTTCCAGGATGTTATGGCAAGCAGGCAGTAAGCTGCTAGTTACCATACTGAAGGTTTGGGGTTTGTATTTCAGCGCAATTATTTTTACTGTAGCACAGGAAATAACCGGAAACAGAAACTGATGTCCAGTTAAGATACCCAGAAAGCATTCTGAGATGCAGAGCAGCATGTTTTATGATTTCTATGGTACCCCCACTACAGATGCCAAAACCAGGACTAGGTAAGGAATATCCACATCCCACAGTCACTCTTTATTGGCTCATTTTTTTTCATGTTGTACAAAGCCCAAAAGTTAGCAAGTAAAGAAAGAATTTGTGAAATTTCAGACCAAGTCAAGCTTAGAAGAATACCGCCCAATGTGGAATACTTGATGTCCATAAAGTTCAGCCTCTTCATGCTGGCAGAAAAGTTAAAGTATGTTTTTTTAATTCTTACATAAAATACTTTTTCTTTGAATTAAGAATTAAAAATCCCTAACCCCCCTAAACTGCCTGTGGGGATGGCAGGAATATTAAACGCATGAGGTAAAGATTGTTGCTGGTCGACATGGAGGAAATCCTCAAGTCACTCCATTTGCTAAAATAAGGAGGAAGGTCCACTGAAAGTCAGTTAAGGAATCTGTGTGATTATGGGAGTTTAAGGATTTTCAAAGTCCTTATCCAAGAAGGCTGCTGCTCAGTTCCCTCCCTTCTGGCCAAACAAGCCCCATTTCCTCTGCCTCTCCTCAAAAGGCATAACCATCTTGGTGACCCTTTACTTCTTTATTCAACTTCCTCAGATTGATCTCCCAACTCACATACACATACACCCTTTTATTTAATGTATACAATATTTGGAATATGATCTAAAAATGCTGAGCAGAGGGGATTAATCACTTCCCTCTCTCTGCTGGCTCTCCTCCAGACTGCCGACAAACCTTCCTTGCTGCTAGGTCCGCTGCTGGCTCACATCCACTTTACTGTCTCACAGGGTACCCAGGTTCCTTCTGCAGAGCTGTTTCCCTGGGGTTATTCCTTTTTAGCTATAGGACTTGGCCATCCTCCTCCAATTTGTCTTATGAACATACAGTCTGAGCTTCCCTTCAACAGCCCATGAGATCTCTTGGTTTTAAACACAAGAGGTTTTGCCTCTTTCCAAACAAAATTAATCAGTATAAGATAGGATATTCCACTTATATGATGTACAACTCACGCCCACTGGCAGTACGATTAGTATAAATTAGCTTTGTCCTACTGGCTATACTTTCTTCTGTCTATGCTAACATTCTTTAATCATTCACGTGCATATTGGAGCTTACACTTGCAGAGGAAAGACTAAGTTGTCAAACCTACCAGACTGCTCTGAAACTCCTATTAGTAATGACACTGCAGTCAAAACAAATCACTTCATAGTAATACATTTTTTGGTATGCTGCCTCCCCTCCCTCCCTCCCCCCCCCTTTAATTTTGTTATCGTATCTAGCAGATAACAAAATCAGAATAAGAGGGTTTTGCACAGGTGGGAGCAAAACCTGTTCTTGTATTTACATAAACACAAAATGTATTGAAAACATGTGCCAATCATAAATTGTTAATGCAACCATAAAGCATTAAGTTGGCTGAAACTAGTGTCAAAGAGTATTTTTTAAGACAAGTAGAAAGTAACAAGTGATTCACACATAAAAGCTGGCATATATTAACAGATATGACAAACTTGGTTCTGTGTTGTACCAGCAAATCACAAGTACTGAATGAAGAAAATCTTAAAAAAAAAAAACACCCAAACCTGTATCTGAGGAAAAATAAAACCTGGTATAATGGAGAGTGACAAAGGAAAAAAAAACAAGTAATCCAAATTGGAGCCTATCATTTACCAGATCTGGTCCCATAAGTGTAAACATTGCACCGTTTCTATTACTGACTTCAATAAAGTACATTGTAAATTAAGGGACTTGTATTGAAACACTTAAAATACACATAGCTAGCAATGCCTAAAGGAGAGACAGAAAAACTACACCGCTTGTCTCAGATTTGACAGGTTGGATTCAGATCCTACACAATCTTCAGAACACAGCTGCATCAAGTCTGGTTCCATATATACTTCATGGCTGTAAGGGTACGTGTATGAGCCCCCATCTTCACATGTCAGATAAAGCATAAGAGACTTGGCTCCACATCTAGATAAATGGTCATAATACCATGATAATATCATACCACACTCAGCTTTGCAAAGCTCATAGCTAGTGTAAAAATGTTGACAGCCATGTAGTAACCTGGAGTTAAAACTTAATCTCATGGAAAAACACCATGTTTTTTTCCATGTGTGGTGCTTCTGAAGTCACCATTTACTACACTCCGCATCCTCCATTTGTTTGGCATTGGAATTCATCTCAGGCAGGCTTGGTTTGGTTTTAAAGTCTATGCTGAACTTCTCCAAAGGAAGCGTTTCCTCCAGCTAGCACGTGCACAACACTGCACCAGGCAGCACTTGGCCCTGAAAGGGATCAGTCATGATAAGCCTGCATAAATACTGACTTGAAGTTACAGACTTGCTGATGCCTTATGGAAAAAATACTCTGGTGCCAGGGGCAGAAGTGGTGGAAACATGACAACTTTGTTTCCACACCATGTTGTCATAACTTCTGCCTTATCTTTCTGGTATCTGTTGGGCTTTTTACTGTTTTGGAATAAAAGCCATGATCACTGCCCTGCGAGGTGCACCTTCTCTCACTGTCCCTTTCTAATGCTTTTACCCCCTCTTATGTTTCAACTACAGAGTTACTGCAGATTAATAGGTTACAAAGAGTAAGATGTTGGCTATTACAAAATAAAGGTAATGCTGTGAAGAACTGTGGTTGCAAACATACAGCTACTTTAGTGATTGCCAGAGGCAGACAAGAGTGAACGCTATTAGCTATACCTGCTCACTATTAGCATCTCCTTTACAGAGAAGCAAAGACAGTCCAAGTTCTGGAGACTACAGTATAACCAAAACCAGAGATAATTTCACAAGTAAATTTCCACTACAGTAACTAAACAATAACAGCTCTGTGAACGAAATAAATGAGAGCCCTCATAACTCATGTTATAATCCAAACCCAAGTTCTCCTAAATCTCAGCATCTCCAAAATCTGGAAATGCAGAGATGACAAGCTGACCTGTGGTTTGGTTTATCCTTGGGATAAGGTGCCAGAGGGGAAACAAACAAACAAAACCAACAGGAAACCTTGAGATTCAGGATGGCAGCAGCTTGGCTTCCTAAAAGCAGGCAACAGGAAAACGTACAGAATTCCAGCTCTGGCCGGTCATTAGATTTAATCAGCAGAACTGCTTTTTCAGAGAGGCCCTTGTATGTCTTTAAAGCTATATCCAATTAAGCCAAGATCATGCATAACATCAAAGAGGAAAATCACATGCTAGTAAAGGGCATGCCGAGTGGTTATTCATTAACTAGAACATTCCTGCAGCAGAAGTTTTGTAAACATTTTGAGAAACTAGGTTTCCAAGCCTAACAGATACCTATAAAGCTTATGGAAGACACTACAGTGCTATACCCAAATTCTGCATTTGTCTAAAGAGTTGAGAAAACGTGGTAATTTCAGTGTTCACAGTTAGAGTGTGTTTTTAAAATCTAAGAATGCTATTAGTCAATGATTTCCTTAGCTGCTGAGCATAGGCAGGGGTCACACTGCAGGTCTATTGACTCCACACTTCTGATTAAGAATAAAGGAGAAGGATTTAGGCAGTTGTCTCCTTGCTCTATAATGAACAGCTTGAAAATGCTAGAAAATGCTCTAGGTCTACCACAGCACGTGCATTAAGTGAGCCAGGTTTGTGCTCTCCCAAGCCACCTCACAGCAATTCAGATGACAGCATGATTTTCAGAGAGCATAAAGCACAGACCGCTGATGCTTTCAACAGAGGGCCCACGCCTGTACATGTATTCTCTCCATGTGCAGCCCTTCCAAAACATGTTCTGAGTTATAGGCTATACTGATCAGAAAGGGTCAGTTAAGGTGAAAGGAACCGATCTCAGCTTAGGATGTGAATGGGAATTTCTATTCTCTCTCAATTCTACATCAGTAATTCATTGACAGTGAAAATAACAGATCAGGTGAATGCCTTTCTACAGCAGGGCTGAGAACAAAGATCCTGGAGTAACACAGAGAAGTGGCTGTCACGGCCACAGAATTCTTAATATAGGGGGTCTAATTATTATTTCTTCTCAGTTTTCTCCAGTGTTCCCCAGCACTAAGTGCTCTTCTCAGAAGGTCAAAGGCAGGGAGTATATTCTTATTCTTCTTCTTTACAGGATTTTGTAACATCCAGGAGAGGAAAAATCCCACCAAAATTAGCAGAGGCAGAATTTTGTTCCCTGACTCATTCTCTTTCCTTCAAGCCTTCTCCTACCCCACAGTCAGTAGGATGCCAGCAGGAGATAAGATAAAACTCCTGCCCTCCTAACACTGGAGGTTACTGCCTAGAAAAGACAAATCTAAGTAAGAGCAGAACTAGCTACAGGCTGGAAAGGAAGAGAGGCAATTTTAAAAAACATCACTGAGAACTTACCACAGGCAATCACATCAGGGCCTGCACCATTTCTTTGGCTGTGACCAATGCTACCTCCACCACCAAAACTCTGCTCACCCAAATTCAACATGCTGTTCAATGTTCTCACCACTGCATGCCAGCAAAGTTACCCTCAGCTACTGCTTTCTCTGCTTACCCTGCTTGTGCCCTCAGGAGGTTACTCTGCTGGTATTTCAACAGAGGGCATCTTCTCCAAATTGGATTTTAAAGATGCTTGGATCTGTCTCTGTTCAGATGCTGCCACTGAGCACTGACTTCTATGACATAACTTCCAAACAGGCCTGACATTTAATTTTTTGATGCTTATCACAATACAGTTTTGATCTGAATTTCCAGGAAGGGTTCTGCACCTTGTATTATTGGTGAAGATGATGATGTATCTCTGCCTAAACACACAGTGTCATGATTGCCTTGTAGTTCTTCCAAAGACAATGTTTTTTTTTGTTGTTGTTGTTTATTTTCTGCATCGTGTTGCACAGCTGAAAACTAACTGATTTGCCTTATGCAAGTATGAGCTAGGTTTGCAGAATGTTGGTTTTGGGGTTTTCATACTTAGGTAGACAATCTACAAGTAAGAATTCATCCAATTAATAAGACGATTGTAGTTAGCTTTATTTGTCTTTACAACCATAGTAAAAGCTTGACTGAAAGACCAATAAATGTTCATATTTCTGTTGTCTTCAGTGGGACATGGACCTAGTTAAACATGCACACCCAGAATTCTACAGCTCTGATTTAGGGGCCTTGTGACCACGCTCTTGACAGAAATCATGTACGAGAAAGTAACTGGAACAACATGTAGGGTAAAGCAAATTAGCAGCATGGCCTCCATCACTCTGCCCTCTGCCTCAAGTGTTGCAGCTTCACTTGGGCTTTTTCACATGAAGAGTTTATGTGTCAGTACATACGGGGACAGAATCAACAGCTGCAGCTCTTCCTGGAGCTAAGGCTGCAGTCAGGCACAAAAGCAGCTGTCTGCAAAATTATCAGGTAATCCTTTATTCAACTTCCAAATATTTCCCAAAGAGTTAAGTGTATAAACAGGGTACAGACAGCTCTAATTCACACCAACACCTTGAAATGCACTAGAATACTTCAAACAGACACATCCACATCCTCCTGGCCAGTCTCCAGATGGACTGAACTCTGGCAACCAAGGGAAATGCCGGCCTCAGGGTGGAAGGGAGGGATACAGGGGGCAAAAGGCTTTCAAGGCTCTCAGCTGCAGGCAATAGCTGATCTCTGCTGTAGTTCTGCAGAACTACAGAATCACTATGATTCTCGTTTCAAGGCATTGCCCCTGACTGTCTGCACAGACAACCCCAAAAAGCAATGACACCAGCACAGCACTACTGTGTCTTGTGAGCAAAGAGCTGCATGGTCTTGCAAAAGGACAAATGGCAGCATGGAGGAACAGTTTAGGGAAGAGGAGGAGATGAAGACAATTGTATTTCAAAAGAACTGTGTAAGAGCATTTCTCACCCTTCAGAATAACATGAAAATTTAGCCCTTTAAACTTGGATTTCTCTGTCCAGCATAGTTTTTAAGGCAGCACCAATATTATCTTCTTCCCTCACACAAAGTTTTTGTCCTCATCATAGAGATAATTTCTCCCCACCCATCCCAAGCACAGTGGCAGCTTATCATCACTTGTCATCTCTCTTAGACATGTGTTTCCAGCAGACATATTTTGAAAGCTAGCACCCTCTTTGCCCTTCTCTCACCAGTACTGCCATGCTCTGCTTCAACAGGAGCATGTGCAATGTAGAAGAAAATTGGCTTTAAATATCTGTATGCAGCAGGTGGAAAGGCAAATGCAAGCTTCAGGGAAGCAGGATGAAGTGGCAATGCAGCATTTGCAACAGGACAGTGCACTGTAGGGCTACACTTCATCAGAAATCTCTGAATCCAAGGACTTGGTCTTCAGCACAGATGCTGCATTTATCATGCTGCTTCATGTTGCTTCGCTCCCTCTCTTCTCCCCCTCCTCCCACACAGACAAAATGCAAGCCCAAACTCTTATCCCTGATGTTATGCCAAACCACAGATCTGATTCCCCCACTGCTCTCGCTGATTTTTGCTCAGAGGCTCTGCAATAATCTTGTCTCAAGCCACCTCATTCAGGCATCCCATTCATGGGTTATTATGTAGAGGAGACATATCAGCTGGCTAGCTACAAACAAATGAACAAAGAAGTAAATAAATCATTTGTGGAATGTTGGCATCTGCATTGTTTAATACCTTTTGTTTCGGTACTCTCATCTGCCCCTGCACACACAGTCCCCTCGACTCCTCAGAAACCATGGCTTCACTAGCAAGCAGAACACAGCGACAGAATGAACCTACCTTTACGGAAACTAAAACATCGCTTAATTCTCCTATAAGTAGTTTTAGGAATAAAAGGAGCTGCTGCTAAGGCACCTGGGCTGCGGACTCCAGCATTTCTGTCTTCAGGCATCATACAGGCCAGAGCCCACACTTCCCTCCAAAGCTTCCTTTTACCAGCTGCATCCAGACAAAACACCACGGCTGCTCATCGTTACTGACTGCTGAGGAGTTTTTACAATAGTGTATCTTCCCCTGGAGTTAGGAGATTTGTGGTCTTCTAGATCTTGGGTAGAGCTTGAAGTGATTTTAATGTTCTCTTCCCTGCTTCAATTTTGCTTTGGGGAACAGTTTCCTTCCGTCTCTCTATTTCCTTTCATTTCTTTTATTTCCTGCGGCGAGACAACTGTCTAGTATGCAATGGCACAACAAAAGAGTTTCACCAAAAAGATGTATCTTCCATTCAAACAGAAGTGCCTGCACAGACGGAGGGGGAGAAAGACCTCTTCCTTCCAGCTGGAACAGGGGGTTGAGTGGCAGAGACTCCAATTCCACAAGAAAAGGTCAGTGTTTTGCAGTGTGCAAGGGGAAAGAGAACAATACCAAAAAGGCCACTGAAGAATCCTCAGGGATACAATACTCCTTGCTGGCTCCCTTTATCACTGCAATTGAGAAGCAAAACCAACAGTCCCTCCGCCCGAAAGACTTTCTGTCCATAACAGATTCAAATGGCCTTTTATATACCCAGCTCCCTGTATGATGTTCGCATGGGCTCTCGCTTGTTTTATTGCCTTCGAACTACCAGAAGCTCTCACGGGAGAGGTGCGTCAGATGCGGCAGCAGTGCATCTCTGCGGCAGGATGCTGGGGAGCTGCTGAGGAATACGTGCCTCCCGGGGGGATGCTCTGCTGCCGCGCTCCCTCCCGGTCCCACGCCTGGCGATGGCAGCCGGGGCCGCTGCCGCCTGCGCCAGCCCCGCTCCTGCCGCAGGTGCAGGGAAACGAGAATCCGCCGCAGCGCAGGTTTGACTGCTCCTCCGGGAGACGCAGAGGTGACTTCAGGCGGCTGCCGTGTGCGGCAGCTTGAGAAGCGAACAGGCTGTGCCCGGCTCCTGCGGGAGGTGCCAGACCTTACACTACTACCCTGCTACAGTGCTCATGCTCCTTCTCCTCCCTCCCCCTTAGCTGCAAGCTCTGCCATTCAAGCTCAGGCCTTCCCTCCTGTAAAAAAAATTGCCTTTTTAATCTAATCAGGAAGGGAATTTCATCTGCAAACAGGCACTGCGTGCCCTGGCTCATTTACATTTCTGTTTCCATCGAGAATCTTTTCCACACTCACCTTATTCTTTTAGTGCAAAACCCCAACCTGTTTCTGATCCCCTTAGCAGATTCCCACCTGCCTCCCTCCTGTGTTCTCTTTCTAGCACAGGTTAACAAATAACAGTTTAGCGATATGGTTAATCATTTACAGTGCTCCTTGGTCTGGTACCAGGAGTCCTTTCCCACTGCCAGACAAATTCCAAGTACCAGTGGCTCACCAAGGCTCAGGCATACCAACTGCATGTGCACACACACACACACACAGAGCTTGCTTACAATGCTTACAAGTATCAGAAAATTCAAATATTACTCAAAGTAGCTCTTGACTTGTATGACACCAGGCTACTGTGTTTCACCATCTAGTACTGAAATGTAGGAAGCCGATATGAAACATGCGTTTTGACTAATCAGCTGTTCAAAATAATTTGTGTTGCAAGTACTTGTTACTGACTGGTCATCATCATGTGACTACAACTTTTCTACATCTTGTTTATAGCTAATGTAATAGATAAAAGATTTTTAACTTCAGGGGCTACAGCTTGTGAAGTCAGGCTCTTGGACAACTTAAGCCAGAAGAGCCCTTCTATAGAAGGGCCAGACTGCCACAGCAGCTGTAGCAACATCCATGTAGCAAGGGATAATAAAAGTACTGTTCAGTGACACATAATTACTGAACGCTTAACAGGGCTTATTAAGATTGATTAAGATAACTCAGACTATCAAGTTCAGTAACAGTTAATAAAATAGGGGACATACTAGAAACACAGTTCTTAATGGTGACACATCCCATGATAGTGCTTTTGTCTTGTTATCACAGTCAAACCTTCTCAGTGAACACTAAACCTAAAATCATGTTCTATCTATTCTCATGTTTTCCAAGGAGTTAACTATTTGTTTCCCAATACAAATAACCCAAGTCAGTGTATTTGTTCAAGAAATCCAATAGGAAGAACAAAAAAAAACCCTCATGCTTAGAAGTGTTTTAACTGCAATGAATTTAAACAGTAATTCAAGAATTGCACCCATCTCTTGTTTTATGCAAATCAGCAGGCAAAGTCTTCAGTGAGATACTTCCCTCAGTAATGAGGATTAAACACTCCTACAACGATGGTGTCCTGAGAATTTTCATGGTGGCTGGAAGGATTCCCAGCTGTACCCAGAAATAGCTCTTGCCCTATAAAAGCAAATGAGAGGCTGGTGAAGAAAGCATAGGGTCAGGACTCGGGAGATTTGGTTTCTATTTGTAGCTGTGGGCTAGAAACGGAGTTTCACCTAATCTCAGCTCCCTGCCTGTAAACACTTCTCCACTGCAGAAGAACTGCAAGCCTGCCTTTCCTCATTACCTTTCATTATTTGCCCCAGGAAGACACTGTGGTGCTAGAAGCCAAGTGCAAAAATCAAAGATACTCTCTGAAAAATCCAGTTCTATTATGCCCTAAAATTTATTGTTGCTTCAGTAGCTTATGTTTGTACTAGACTGAAGTAAGAGAACATTGAGGAGCTCATCATGAGGCCTGCTTTACAAAGAGAAAGTTGGGGATGAGTAATCTTTGTGCTACTTAAACAAGCATATTCCTTACCCAGCCTAATAGTAGAAGACTCTACCTGCTCTCTCCCAAACCAACTTCCTGTAGAAGCTTCCACTTTTTAAGACAAACCTTTCACTTTGTGGTTTTTGGGTTTTGGTTGGTTGTTTTTTTAAGCATCCGCCTGCAAGATCTACACACCCAGATCCAGGACTGGACCAGCTTATTAATGTGTAGGGCCAGATCCCAGTGAGATGACTGCTTAACACCACCTTTCCAGGGCACATTTCCCCAGGAGGAGCCAAAGAGAAGACATGTTTGAAGAGGTGTCAGGCAAGCCCTAGCTGACCGATTCCCTCAGCACAACCCACCAGTGAGGCCAAAGCCTTCTCCTAAGACCTGTGTGACCTGAATGAAGCACAAGGGAAGATGGGTGGCTTACAAGAAAAGTTTAGTTTAGGATGCTAGTTTCCTTCAGTCCCACCAATCCTCTCTGCTGTGGTCTACCTGGAAGTTGAGAAAAATAACATTTGCAGTAAGCAATCAGAGTTTTCAGTGATAACTGCACTTCTTAATCATGAAACAGCACAGACAACCCTGCCTGACTTACTTTTCCAGCAACCTGCAGACAAGACCAAACCATCTGATACAAAATGGGTGCTCTTTCACAGTGGAAAAACATTTCTGCCCTCAAACTTAGATATTTTAGAGCTCTAGGAACAGACTGATTAATGTATTAACATTTTGTGCAAACATATCAGTCATACTCACATTATAATAATACAGACATTATCACCATAATAATAATGTTGATAATAATTTTCAGCCCATTCAATTTAAGAGGGCTTTTTAAAAAGACAACTACACATTTGACACAAATTTTGGTCCAGTACTACTGAAATTATTAAGTATGCCAATCACAGGAAAAAGAATCTAAAGTTTATACTGGAGTGCATAGCTTTATTTAATGCTGGTCTTAGCTGTCCCTTGCAAGAGAAGCACTGACAACTTCTTGTAACAGGCACTGATGAAGCCCATGGACAGTATTT
The DNA here is from genome assembly GCF_033815535.1 of Pezoporus flaviventris. NCBI lineage: Eukaryota > Metazoa > Chordata > Aves > Psittaciformes > Psittacidae > Pezoporus > Pezoporus flaviventris. The sequence continues at coordinate 57,475,369 of NW_026892550.1, read as the reverse complement.
TAGCTAGTGACCAAAGGAATTATCCCATCTCTTCCTGTGGGAAAGCTGATCTCATAGAAGACCAACCTTGTGTGAAAATTCCCCCTTGCCTTGGTAATGCACTATCATGTGCTATCCTCATCAACGGAAGTGGTTTCAGACAGCTTAAAGCATTTTAATTGAGTCCTCTGCACGGGAACATGCCTGATACCTGCACTGCAAGTGAAAACAAAGGGTTTACTCCACTTTTTCTGAAAGACCTAGACCTTTCTCCTCCACCTCAAAACTCTGTCTGTAATAGAAAGACGGCAGAACCCTTATGTGTCTTTATGCGTCTGGGAGCCTTGCATGTTCCCTCACTGACTCACCTCCTCCAAATGGTGCCCATATAACCCTGCGAATGGATTTCACCCAATCCTCCATGTCATTCTGTGTGCTTGCCATAAGAAGGTACGTTTCATGATTAGCTGTCATCCGCTCTCGGTCTCCTCCTGCAAGAGAAGATAATTGCACTTAGAAACCCTTTTGCTTTCCTGCCCAGCCAAGTTCCTGCCAGACTGACTGCTGAAAGCGGTAATAGCAGCTCCATAGCAAGCAGACATGGATACTATGCAGTGGAGTGTTTATCGTCAGACATGGCACGAAAAGAAGGTCCTGTAAGTACATTCCCCATCAGACAGAAAGAAGCTGTCATGCTTCCAAAAGGAAATGAGAGGATAAATGTCATCAGTAAACAAAAACAGCCCCATGCTGTTCCAAGAACCACGGGAGCCTGCATTAATCTGTAACTTGATATACACACTGGAAATTTTGCAGCAGTTATTGTACCCTGACTGGAAGAATAAATGCAGAGAAAGATAAGCGCACTTTGAACAAGTGGGGATGACTCCATTTTTATCTTCAGGAACACAATCTGTCACATTCATGGCAATGATATTTGATACATCCAAGTGTTGCTGTGAATCTCTAAGGAGAAGGCACCCAACTCTAGCAGCTGACATGGTACAACTCACTGCCTTGGACGGCTCTAATAGGGATTAGATTAAGAGGGAACACACTGCTCTATTATCCTTTATTTAAAGGATGGGCCAACACTAAAAAGGTCAAAACCAGAACCTGGCTTGCCACAGTTCCAGGTTTATCACACTTGCGGTACTGCCACACCTCCATGCTAATGGATATGATATCAGTGCAAGAGCACATGGGGATTCAAACCATCTTTCTAGCACTGCAGAAGGAGCAAACCCTTCCAGAAAGATAGTGCCAGACATTCTGAAGCCCTTTCACTGAACCAAGGGCATGTATGTATATACACGCCACACACAAACATGATGACTTATTAATCCTGCGGGTTCTGCGTTCAGTTCTTTCCAGCTTCTTCCATCCTATTATTGCTTCTAGTCATATCTAAAGCAACTGTCTCTGTTCATTACAGCTGGAATACTGCTTCTGGGAGGTCTTCTGAAGAGTGTCATGACCACTGCTTGCCTCTGCAACAGACAGGTTTCTAAAGAGAAATTTCTTAAGGGCTAGCAAATACAACCACAGCTTCCTAGCACTTCCTAGCATTCATTCTGAATGAACCCGCTTGTACAGCGCACACTTCACAGAATTAGGACACACAACTGTAAAAAGAACCTAAGCAAAATTTGGCAAACAAAATAGCCATATTTTCCCAGACATGGGCAGATTCTACTGAAGACTTGTTCTTAAGGTTTACATCGCTATTCAAAACTTAAATTTGAACTTGGAAGTAAAGAGAGACTCTTGCTTTCTACAGTCAAAACGCAGCCACTTCTGTGCTATGTTCCATCATTTTTACCTTTCAAGAAGTGGAGGATGCAGTTATGGTGAATGGGAAGCATTAGCATCCCAAATAGTAGTACTCCACATCAACCCTGCCAGTGGCAATATATGGAAAACAGACACAAATGGATTTACACTGTCTTTTAGTGTCTCATCAGTATGTCCTCAGACTTCTAGGCTTAAATCACCAGTGATTAGTGTTAATATAAAAGTTGGGTAATCAAAATTTCTGTTTTGTTCTTAAACAAGGAGTTTCATTGGGAAAAAAGAAAAGAGAGTAAGGACATTCATCTTGGTCTCTGATATCCTAGTATCCTTTACCACTTAGAGAGATTATTTATGTTTAGGATTAATGCAATACAAATGCTGGAAATGCTGGAAATGCTGTAAAATGAAAGCTGATGGAGGAAATGCAGGTGGGTTTTTCCAGAGAGATTGATTAAGTATGCCACTTAATGTGCAGTTCATTTACTATATAGGAGAAAACTTAAGAACACAAAGTATAGCGGAAGAGCCATGAATTCTATTGTAATTATTGGTCTTTTACTTGTGAAAAAAATACTAACTGGAGTCCTGATCAGGAACTACAAATTACACAGTCTTCTTATACGTCTGAACACAGAAGAGCATGACTGCTTCATTGCACATGGGGATAGCACTTAGTTCTACATCAAGCTACAATTGGAAGATTTATGCAAAGCACAGATGGATGCATTTCTGAGTTGCAATCAATTTGTAGGGAATAGCAGTTGCACAAAGATCAGCTCTTCTACCTTACGGGCTGGTATAATGATGAGGCTTTGGGTGATACAGGGATATGTGAGAGAAGAGGAAAGCGTTGTTTAGTATATGTATGCAGAACCATGATGATGGACAGTAGTAGCTGGAAGTGAAATCCAGACGATATAGCAAAGAGAAATATTTGAAAGAAAAGCTAAAAACTTTGAAAATAAAGTGAAAATAGGGTGCAGTAGAAACAAAACAAAGGACTCCTCAGGCAAGATTTTCAGAAATTAATGTCTGAATATTAGCTCTAAATCTTTTTGTAAGTATTATGGCTTGATTATTTTTCTGAGGTGATGAGCAGGCAGGAGTTCCTTTCTGATACTATTTGAATACCATATGGAGGTGCATTTAGTGTGTTCACCTGAAACATTAAAATGCTAAAATTTTACCATTTAGCATTTTCTTGAAAAATAAAAAATAAAGGAGACAAATGTGAAGCATCCAGGCAGGAGGATATTTATAAAGGAAACACAGTGGTTATGCTGTAATGCCAGTCTGCCTTTCACCATCTTTCAGTTTCCAAGCTGAGTAAGGGTTTCTGAAACTGTGGCCAAGATAAACGTACAAGGGAGTAGGGAACTGTTTCACTTCCAAATTGGCCCCAGTTTTTTTTGGTGGAATGTAAATATTCTTTTGAAGTTGGACATGATATTCTCAGCTTGGAAAAATCAGATTAATCCTAGTTTCTGATGTTCCTTTGGGAGAAAATTCTCTTTTAAACAGTTGGTATGAATTTAATCCTTTTGCATTCCATTCTCAAGAATGCTGGAACTACGGTTTTCAAGAAATCCAAGATGCTGTTAAAAGGATGAGCAAATATTTCAGAGTTCAGACTGAGTACATCCATGGAATCATAGAAAGGTTTGGGTTGGAAGGGAACTTAAACATCATCTAGTTCCAACCCTGCTGCCATGGGCAGGGACACCTTCCACTAGACCAGGCTGCTCAAAGCCCCATCCAACATGGCCTTGAACACTGCCAGGGATGGGGCATCCACAAATTTGAGCAACCTGTGCCAGCGCCTCAGCACCCTCACAGTGAACTTCTTCCTAATATCTAATATGAATCTACCCTCTTTCAGCTTAAAGTCATTCCCCCTTGTCCTGTCCCTACATGTCCTTGTAAAAAGTCCCTCTCCAGATTTCCTATAGGCCCCATTTAGGTACTGGGAGGCTGCTAAAAGACCTCCCAAAAGCCCTCTCTTCTCCAGGCTGAACAAGCCCAACTCTCTCAGACTGTGTTCACAGGAGAGGTGCTCCAGCCCTATGATCATGTTTGTGGTCTCCTCTGGTCATGCTCTAGCAGGTCCCAGTCCCTGGTATGTGTTGAGGGCTCCAGAGCTGAACAGAGTACTGCAGGTGGGGTCTCAAAAGAGCACAACAGTGAAAGAATCACATCTGTTGACCTGCTGGTCACACTCCTTTTGATGCAGCCCAGCACACAGCTGGTTTCTGGGCTGCAAGAGCACACTGAAGCCAGCTCATGTTGAGCTGCTCATCGACCAGCACCCCCAAGTCCTTCTCACTCAGGGCTGCTCTGAATCCATTCTCTGTCCTCCTGTATCTGTGCTTGGGATTGCCCAGCCCAGGTGCAGGACCTTGCACTTGGCCTTGTTGAACCACACTGGAGTACACACAGGCCCCCAGTTCATTATTTTCACTTACACTACATAGTTGCATTATTCCTAACGCCTCGATGACAGGTAATAGGCTGGGTTGAGCAAGTTATACAAATTACATTTTCAATTATTTTACCCTGGACTGTCCCATTACATCCTCTATTCTTCTTGGCTCAATACTGTTCTGTCATCTGAAACAACACAGAGATGGCCAGAAGACACACTTTTAAGTGACTTACACTACCACCAGTGAGAAACCTCAGTTCTGAAATACAGAATTCTCAAACTCATCATTGTTTTACTACCAAACGGTATCAGGTGCTCCATTTAATTTCTCTCTTCATAAAGAACTAACACAGTTTCCTCAAGAGGGGAATTAAGTAACTGTAAACAAGTCAGTAATGAAGATTTTGCTTTTTAAATCCTTCAGCACAAATATAATTTTCTGCTGCTACCCAAGCCATGCTTTTGCATTTATAATCTTGAACCACAGTTTTCCACACTAAGGGTGCATTGTCTTTTGGGCATACTAACTTTTCAACATAAAGACTGCAGCGTAATTTAAGTGCTAAAGGGCAAAGGACCTCTAACACAAGTACATTCCCTGGTGGGCATCATGCTCCACCACAATTGCCCCACTTGAAAAAAAGCCTGGAAGACAGCAGGGCTTTTTCAATAGACAGAGTTGTTTTAATGAAGCTTTGAACCAGCTCCTGTTTGGATACCTGAAATCAGGCTCAGGAAATGTATTCCTTACATGTAACACAATGAACACTCTTGCACAGGTAACTTTTTCTGGGCTGCAGGTCTACAACTGTCTTCAAGACTAAGTTCAGTGTCTTGCACAATAAAAGCAATTTTGTGCATTACACAGCTACCAAGTATTTCTCATAACAATTATGGCTTAAATACCGAAGCAAAAACTGTAATGCCTGCTCATCAGCAGTTACAATTATGTTAAAAGATCTTATTAATGAGGAAAACAAGAGATGTGAATTCAAATATAAGAGCTCTGATTTTTTTCAGAGCATAATCTTTTCAGGCATGTCTCATTCTTCCTCTCCCCCACTTCTTCTGACCTTCCTTTATTCCTAGTTCAAACTTCCACTGTACTTCAAATGGATTTCACAGTGACACACCTCATCCTCACATACAAATCCAAATAGTTCCTGTTTCATATAGTCTGTTACTCCTCGACTTCCCTGTTATTCAGACGCTGGTGTCAGCACAGTTAACTGCTCTATTTTACCCTTCCCCAGTGCCATTCCCACTTGAAAAAAATCTCATCTCCTTGCTCAAGACACACCACCCAAAACATTTTGTTCACAGGTTGCATTAATAGGGAATCAAGCTGTGTAGACCCATCAGAGTTCTACAATTCACCAGCTCCTGAGCAGCAGCACACATTGCTGCCTTCTGAGTTAATCAGTAACATGTGGAAGTTAGGGGAATGTGTCTTTTGCACTGCTGTTCATGGTTTTCAGCTTTCCAGAATTTTTCAGTGTTGTCAGCATTGTTATGATACAAAATGCAGTCTGAACTGTCATGTTTGCTGTTCTATTGTGACTTTCAGCTGTTTTCAGAGTTGCTAGTAATGATGATTCTGCTTTCTTATTATGCTGAAGTTCTGTGAAACCATACACAACAGCAAAAAAAGTATTTTTCTACATTTTTTTTTCAGCCGTACTAACTGAGATGAAATCACCTTCTTCTACCTGTATAGTGACGACTGGCAATGAACTTACAAAAGCAGATGGATTGGGGAACGTGAGGAAGATATGAGAAATATCAATAAACAAAAAAACCCAGAGGAAAAAAATTACCTGTGGTGCTCAAATGTTTTATTTCTACTATGCTTTATTTCTACTATCTTCACATCAGGCTATGTCATTTGTAGATCTGAATTGCAATAACCGAGAGAGAAGAGAATGGTTGGAGCCAGGACTCAGCTCTGGCACAGCATTTTACCCCGCCGCTGACTGCACGTGGTTGTATCTGACGATACATCTACAGGATGGGTGATTTTTAAGGAGGAATGCAGAAGACAGGCAAAACAGACATTAATCAATCAGATGTCAAATGTCCTCAGCACTGAGGAGTTCCACTGAGAAGACCTCTTGACTTGAATAGCAAGGATTCATTAGTAATTGAAACCTTTCTCAAACACTGTTTTGTGTATTCATTAGAAATGGGGGGCAGCAGAACTACAGAAATGGCTCCATATTTAACTGCTTTAACAGTTTGCCATCTAATTTTTGGAATATTGCTGCAGTGTCTACAGATGATTTCTCAAATTTAACAGTTCTTACCTTCTGAAATTACTATTTTACTTGCTTCTTCCAATAACAGTTAAAATCTGTGGAAAATATGACTTGCCTCATGACTTGCCAAGAGGGAATCAATATAATTACGTAGTTGGCAAGAAGTGTGAGGATTACAATGTCAAACATTAGTGGTGATACAAGACTTAGTAGATGACTTCATTGTTACCTGTCGTAACTGATTCTAAGAGAAAAGCATAAATACATATTATTACAGCAAACTTATTTTCTCTGTTCTGAGTGACACACCTTAGAGATAAATTTCTGTTCTCCTGTCATTTGACAGCAAGAACCTTCTTTGAAGTGTCTCAAGTTGGACACACAAAATGGCCACCATGTTACTTGAAATTGGTTGATCTCTTTTAGAGGAAGTCTCTGTGAACATATATCCATCTTTACTTCTAAGGAGAGAGAAGAAAAAGCCCCATGCATTTGCTGATTTAGATATAGTCAACAATATAGAAAGATGCTTCAGAAGTAATTGACTGCGAGGACTCTGTTCTGGCAAAAAGCAAGATCCTGGAGCTGTTGTTGCTAGAAAGACAGCTGCCCTGTGCTATCAAATGCCTCCTTTCTTTTCAGCCTCACATCATTAAATTTCATTGAAGTGCAAAGACTCAACTTGCAATGGATTACTTTGAAAGGTCAGTTCCACAGCACGTATTTGTACGTCATTTGACCTAGCAGGAAATTAAAACTTCTGATGATTTTAGGTAAGGAAGGATCAATACGTGAAGTCCTCACACATAAATTAACACAGGGACTAGGAGAACTTACCTATACACACTGGTACATGAACTTCAGGCTGCAAAGCCAGCATACTAAGATGCCAGACCTAGACTGTCCTCAGACTGTAACAACATTCAAAGCACGTGCTCACTTCAGCTCTCAGCATCTACTCATTAAGCTCTCAGATGTTGATGAATATGGAGTATCCTGAGCCTTCAGCAGGTACAAATAAAGATGCTCTTTTACCAGTCTAAACATGCTCTTGTGTGCACAACACAAGGGGGAGAGAATTAACTCAGTACAAAACCAAAGCTGAACTGCTAAATTCTTGTGATGCTCCTTTAGAAGGAGGCCAGTCAAAAAGAGCAGCTTTGATCAGGAGATAACCATCCGGTAGCCCAGGCAGTGAATTGTGGCTAAGCCATAACTTGAGCCAGTCTTTGAAATTCTGTCTCATACAGTGGCCTATGGTCATTCCTTCATACAGACAAGCAGACAGTGCTATTTATTAATTCTTATGCAATAAAACTGACCTGCTAAACACAGAAAATGTTGTCTGTCTTCTAATTTTACAGACAATTATTTTGTAAATAGACAGAAAAGTTGCAGTGTTTCCAACAGATTTCAAGAAAAGCCTTTTCCCTTCTCCAGAAGAAACTGACCATACTCTCCCCACTTCTGGACACGGTATTTTCCAGTCTGTACTGAATTATGCCCAAACATAGAAATACTTCATTTCTCAAGAGAACAACCAGTTATTTAAGCTGCTATCTGACTTCAAATTTGATCACAGATAAAAATAATAGCTCTTTGTGGCATAGATACATCACCAAAAGGATGCAAACATTCTAACTGAGCAAGTATATATTATGCATACGCATAATTTCATTATAATATCACTTGTTTAATAACACAAAGTCATTTTAGCGATTCAGAAAATCAAGAATAAGTTACTCAATAAAACATGGGCTAATTGACATATGCAGAAGACAATTACATAATACAGAGTTAAGTTTCAGTGGAAGATGACCTTGCTTATCTCAAGTAGCAGGAGATTTTAATCATCAGTTCAGGACATTTGTTACACAGCTCATCTGAGATCAGTCATCTCCAGGAACACTGTGCCTCTTTGCACCATTCTGGGCTATCAGCTCAATATTAATTCAAGACAGAAACGTGCCATTTAATGAATTAACAGCTCAACTCTCCAGTCCTTTAAATGTCTCTGAAATGTCTAATTCAAGTGGCAGCTTTCCTCAAGAAAGAGCCACCAAACACCAGTTACCTGCAGAGCATAGACAGTGTACAGCTCTGTAAATCTCCACCTTGAACAGAGCAGAATGAACAGAAACCTCATTTCAATTTTGGTTTTTGTTATATGTATGCCCCAGACACATGTTGATAATACAGTCCACATTTCTCCTTCTCATTCATGAGCAGGGCCTGAAGGAGCTGGCAAATGAAGTTGCTAAGCCACTGGCCATCGTATTTGAAAAATCAGGGCAGTCAGGTGAAGTTCCCGATGACTGCAAAAAGGGAAATATAACCCCCCCTTTTTCAAGAGGGGGAAAATGGATGACCCAGGGAATTACAGGCCAGTCAGTCTCACCTCTGTGCCTGCCAAAATCTTGGAGCAGATTCTCCTGGAAGGCATGCTAAGGCACATGAAAATCAACAAGGTGCTTGGTGACAGCCTGCATGGCTTCACTAAGGGGAAATCCTGCCTGACCAATTTGGTGGCCTTCTATGATGGGACTATGGAATTGATGGACAGGGGCAGAGCAGTTGATGTCGTCTACCTGGACTTGTGCAAAGCGTTCGACACTGTCGCACATGACATCCTTGTCTCTAAATTGGAGAAACATCAATTTGATGGATGGACCACTCGCTGGATAAAGAGTTGTGGTCAACGGCTCAATGTCCAGCTGGAGACCAGTAACGAGTGGTGTCCCTCAGGGATCGGTGTTGGGACCAGTCTTGTTTAACATTTTCGTCACTGACATGGACAGTGGGATTGAGTGCGCCCTCAGCAAGTTTGCTGATGACACCAAGCTGTGTGGTTCAGTTGGTACCCTGTAGGGAAGGAATACATCCAGAGGGACCTTGACATGCTTGTGAGGTGGGCTGATGCCAACCTCATGAAGTTTAACCATGCCAAGTGCAAGGTCCTACACCTGGGTCAGAGCAATCCCAGGCACAGCTACAGGTTGGGCAGAGAAGAGATTCAGAGCAGCCCTGTGGAGAAGGATTTGAGGGTGTTGGTCGATGAGAAACTGAACATGAGCCAGCTTCAGTGTGCTCTCGCAGCCCAGAAAGCCAACCGTATCCTGGGCTGCATCAAGAGGAGCGTGAAGAGCAGGTCGAAGGAGGTGATCCTGCCCCTCTACTCTGCTTTTGTGGGACCTCACTTGGAGCACTGTGTGCAGTTCTGGTGTCCTCAACATCAAAAGGGCATGGAACTGTTGGAACAAGTCCAGAGGAGGGCCATGAGGATAATCAGGGGACTGGAGCACCTCCCGTATCAAGACGGGCTGAGAAAGTTGGGGCTGTTCAGCCTGGAGAAGAGAAGGCTGCGTGGAGACCTCATAGCAGCCTTCCAGTATCTGAAGGGGGCCTATAAGGATGCTGGGGAGGGACTCTTCACTAGGGACTGTAGTGATAGGACAAGGGGTAAAGGGTTAAAACTTAAACAGGGGAAGTTTAAATTGGATATAAGGAGCAATTCTTTACTGTGAGGGTGGTGAGGCACCGGAATGAGTTACCCAAGGAAGTTATGAATGCTCCATCCCTGGTGGTGCTGAAGGCCAGGTTGGACAGAGCCTTGGGTGACACGGTTTAGTGTGAGGTGTCCTTGCCCATGGCGGGGGGTTGGAACTTGATGATCTTAAGATCCTTTCCAACCCTAACTATTCTATGATTCTAATAATCCCAGAGTGCACTTACTTCTAATTTGCCTAGGTCTATACTTTCACATTGACAGTTGGAGTCTACATACCACAGGATGCTCTTTTTAGCCAAAGATCACTTAGGTCTCATTTCTGGCAGTGTAGACTAACAGAAAGTACTTGCAAGGAGAAACCCAGTGTATTTTGAAGTATTGCTTTTTAAAGGACATTGCATGGAATGAAATAATAACTCTGTTCATGGTACAGAAAAATTGTAAAATGGATAATATACATACATTTATAGATCTTGTACAAAGAAAAGAGTTTCTTGTGTCCATTTGCCATTTCTTTGAAACACTGGAGGAGGACCATGAAGGAGATGAGACTCCTGCCAGCCACAGCCCTACCTCTGACACATAAAGATGGCCCCTTCTGCCCTCTATGCTCACACCCAAGTCAACTTCCCACAAAGAAGAAATCCACAGAAGCCCTGACACAATAACAAACTCAAAAACTGTTTGGCAGCAGCATACACATCATGTTCATCATGGAAGTGCTCATCATGGGTTCACTCCTTCTTAGGAGAAGAGCCAGGAATTCTTCAGTCTCAAAAAATTAAACAACACTTGAGGATGATGCCATCTATATGAGTAAGGAAACAGCAGACATCAATGCCCTCCATCAGTCAGATGTGGCAAGCAGGGATAGTATGATTCATCAACTCCAACAGTAGCTGTTTGGAAATTAAAGGAAAATTGTTCATTGTCTCTTCTCACTCACAAGTGCTTCAGTGGGCTAGTCAGAGAAAGCCTATCAAAGATTTTAGGCTCAGCTAGTCATTGGCTTAAGTGGCTTCAAGGCCACTGTTAACATCCAGCTCTAGCTCCTCATACTAGTGGTTTTGCCTCTCAGATGCTCATTCAATCTAAGAACAACTCACAGATGTGCTCCTACAATAAACTAGTAAGGAAGCAGTTACATAGTTAAATCTGAGCCAGTCACTGTACACTCTATTCATGGCAGGGAAGAACTGCCACTCATTGGAGCTATCTTTGGAGCCTCCTCTGAGATGAGATGAGATGAATCACACTGTAGAGATACAAGTTCTCTTCTAAGCTGTTCATGCAGGCACACTTGGCATTGGGTCACCACACTCACTCTGAAATCTGGAGAGGTGACTTCTTACAAGGGCATGTAAGGACAGGACAACAGGGAATGACTTTAAACTAAAAAAAGGGAGATTTAGATTAGACTTTGGGAATAAGTTCTTCACTAGGAGGGTAGTGAGACATTGGCACAGGTTGTCCAAGGAAGTTGTGGCTGCCCCTTCCCTGGCAGTGTTCAAGGCCAGGCTGGACAGGGCTTTGAGCAACCCAGTCTAGTGGATGATGTCCCTGCCCATGGCAGAGGGTTGGAATGAGATGATCTTTAAGGTCCCTTCAACCCAAACCATTCTATGATTCAATGATTTTATGGTATAGCCAGCAGCTGCCAGGCAAAGAGAAGTTCGCTATCATAATGAAAGTCAAGTGGCTTCTCCCATGTGCCATGAAACAGCCTCAGGCTTTACTGGATGCTGTGGTCAATCTTTCAGACACAAACATGATTAGCCCCGAGTCTAAATTAATTCCCTTGCAATTTTCTCTTCAAAATGAAGCATTCAGTTTAGCATTGTTTTATACACTTAAACAGAGCTAAATTGCAGATATTTAGCCCAAAGCCAGGAACAGCAGGCAATAAGTACAGCAGCCTTAGAGGAGTCTATGGGAATGACTCCAGTTTGGGGGTCTCCCTGCTTCTACATGGAGATCAAGAGCAAGCAGTGTCATTGAACCCTTCTCTTAAGAGCTGCTCAGCCAATGCTGGGAGATGCAGAAGTGCTTTCCTACATGCGTCTGCTTAGGCTTTCAAAATGAAAAATGGAACAGAGTAAATGAAAATACATCAAAGACAATATTTAGATGACATCCAACTGTGTGTTACACTTACAGCCCAGTTTTAACTTCCTTTCAAAGAATTCACCTTCAAAACACCTCCAAGATCAGTAATATAGCACCTTTAGATTACAAATAAAATAATAAAAGCACCCAAAGGTAAATAATTCATTCAATGCTTTACAAGAAAAAAAAAAAAATCTATTGTACAGCTCTGGAAAAAGCAGCAGGACTTAATCTCTAGGGCTGTGCTTGCACAGGAAGCACACTTCCACTGACACTTTCTGATCTAGCAAGAAAATAAGTTGGATACAAACTCTGAATATTCAGGCTTTTAAGCAAGTTCCTTATATTCTTTGTGTTTCTTTCCAAGAGTATTCTGTTGTTAAAACACGTGTTGATCATAAGGTGAAGAGGAATACCGTTCCCATCACACATGCTACACTTTTAAGTTGTAAACACAAATATTTCTGGTAGAACTACACAGTAACTCTTAATTCTGGAAAAAAAAAAAAATCACACAAAGGGAAGAAAAACTTAAGTTGATTGTGGCTAATTAAATGGGGAAAGAGACTAAAACTTACTACAACTTAATTTTTGCTTGTCTGTATAAGACATCTTCTTGCCATGGACAGATGGTCAATACCCAGTTAATCTCACCATGTTCCTCATATATTAAATACAATGTCAGCTGATGCCCAGCGTCACAAATGACTGTGACAGCACTGAAGTGGAGAGAATAATGCTTGACTGCCAAGTAGCTAGGATTTCTATGAGCAGAAAAGACTTGCTCAAAATGAATGGCACAAGAAGTGAGCTGAATGACCAAAAGACACCCTGCTAAAAAGACAAGAAGCCACATTACTTGTCCATCTGGAGCTGCTACAGTACTCACAGATGGAGAAAGAAGTGACCTGGCAATGAGAGGAAGCAACTCAAACCAGGCTAAAAATCCTCACCAGAGCAGCAGGATATAGAACCAGGCTGTACTGAGATCTGTGCTGGCTGTGGCCAGGCTGCTAGCCACACCTGAGTAAACCTATGTGATACTTCAGGGACAACACTCACACAGAATTAGTTTTTAGTCCTTGGATAGAGACTTCTGAGAGGGGAAACATACTGTCTGATATTCAGATTACTCTGTTCTCTAACTGGTATACACAGAGTAAATAAACTTATTTTATACAAAAGAACTTGATGATTTCTCCTCCTATGAAGGATTAGCTCTCAATGCCTTGAAAGGTGTCTGGCAGCAGTGATCTGCAACCCTTCCTTCTTAGGGAGCCTGACTACTACAGATACTTCTACAAGAACTTCTGTTCCAGACAGCAGTATGCTGGCAGATCAACAAATGGATGAGCACTGACCCAAAGGCCCACAGATCCAGACCTGTACCCCAGTGACCAGGTTGGTCCTTTTCCCCACTAGCCAGTTAGTATAGTAGTTATGCTGTGTATACCCATGTCACCATGCCAGTTTTCCAAGAGTTGGGCACAGGCAAGGAGAAAGAACAATCTCTTGTTTTCCACTCCGTTAGCAAAATGGGGACAAATGCCTTCTGCCTTACTCTGCTCATTATTTTGAGATTAAACACTGTTTAAAAGCTGGTAAAATAATTATAGATGAGACAACATCCCATGGAAGAGAAAATTAAAAAGGCAGCGGGATCTGAGGGGAGAGTATAGGTTAATTTAAAACGATGGTAGAAATAAAATGATACAATTAGAACGGTAAACAAATCTAGAGGTAATGAATCACTATATTAAACTAAATGTCACTATGCATTCTTACAGCGTATGCATAATTCTCAGAAGAATGCCTTGAATAACTCTGAAGAGCTCAAATGCACCAAGACTGCAATTTGAAAAACTAATAGCAAAGTTTAGCATTCAAGGACTGCTAATAAGATTTCTGCAGTTTAATAGCTTTTCTCCCTAACATAGATTTTGCTTGGCCATGTAACTAAGCTCCCAGATCTCTACTCTCAACCTTCTAGAGCAACTTCCATTACTAGGTCTCCTAGGTCAGGGAAACAGACTTGCCACCACACAGGCTGAGCCACTGAAAGGTGAATTCTTTCAGTAACTGCTTCTCAGCAAGACTCGGGTATGATGTCTAATAGCTCTGCTCCAGTAGCAGTCATAAAACAAAGGTGTTTGTTTACACATGAATGTGTGGTAGGAATGAAACCCTATTTGTGGGCTGAAATCCCAACAGACCCATCCAGGAATCAAAATTTGAGGCTTCCAAAGCAAAGATTCCCAGAAATAAGGAAAAGTCTCCTACCGCATTCTTTGTGCTCCTGAAGCCTAAATCCTCATGAAAAAAAATAAAACTCCTAGCTAAAATGGGAGCCAATATTGCCAGGTTTAGAGGAGTTTTTTTAGCTATAAAACACTTATTTCTTTGAATCCAAACAACTTTTTGGAGAAGATGGGGCATTTCCTGCTCCCTCCCCCCATATATTTTCCATAGACATCAAGTAATAAAGCATGAGAAGGTTCCTTTGGCGATACAGCTACATGGCATCCTGACACACATCTCAGAAGAACAGTAAGCTTGGGGATCTCCTTGGAATTATCAAGTCTCTACTCCATCTCAGTTTGGGGGTCTCAGATTTCATGTTAGGTAGCACAGCAGTCTGTCCTTGTGTGCAATCCTCTGCTGCAAGCAAAGGGGTGTCTCAGTTTACAGCACAAAGGGAGTCCTAAACCTCTGCCAAGGAATGCTAGATGATGAGGAAATGCTAGATGATGAGGAAATAAAGCAGAGGTTTTATTTGTTTTAATTTAGTATTTACATACACACTGACAGTGTTGAAAATGAAATATTCATGAAATACCAACTTGCTGCAGTTCAGTTTGCAAATTGTTCTAGAAAAACCCAAACAACCAAACAAGACTGACCAATTAGCACTTGCATCAATAAGAAGCTAAGAAAATAGCTGGGGCTTATTAAACAATGTTAATCTAATGGCAGATAAACATAACCAAATTCTCATTTCACCTTCCATCTAACTCTCTATTTTCTTCCTACTTGTTCCGTGTGCTTCAGTGTTCCAAGCCATATAGCCCTGATCCTTCATTCCTGTGTTTTCTATCCATCATCCTGCCTTGTTTTGATTCTCGGGAGCAGGTCCACACTGTATGCACTCACAGTTATGATCCGTGAAATCTGCTGGTGGACTTTCTGAAATCTATATGGGAATATGAATAGCTAGTCTGAAAGCTGTTTTCTCATCAAATGATTCCATTTGTGCATCCACCAGAGATGCCAAGATTGGTACCCATCCATGCCAGATGAGAAATGATCATGAGCCATTATATTCATTACATGAGTCATTACATTCAGCAGCTGCTGTTTCTTTAGGAATTTCCTTAGACTACCTATTTGCTCAAGCAAGAAGAATTTCCCACCCTTGAGAAGGGAGAGTGTGCAAAAATAAAGAAGGAAAAGCTACATCTATGTGACAAAGACGAGTGAGTGACAAAGGAAGGTTTCAGGAGAGATGGTGTCAGAAAGTGTCAGACAGAGATGTAGGAATATACCTTCAGGTGAGAGGGCAAGTGGTGCAGGCAGGGCACACATTCCCGTACAGCAGTGAGCAGCTCTCGCCTCTGTTAGAAGCGGAGCAGGTTCAGCATGAACAGCCTGCCTTCGTGCCTTCCCAGACTTTTTTTCAGAGAGTTTGTATGCAAAGGACAGACCAAACAAACCCCAATACGTTTAGGAATGCTGCTGATTTCAGATTATTTCCAATCTCTTGTGCTTTATCCCTAAGTCAACACAATTGTGTGTTTAGTAACTCCACACAAGGTCTAGCCGCTCTTTTTTTTTGCTTGTTTGTTGAAACGTAAGCAATACTCCTGACCTCATGGGTCTAAAGAAGTAACCCATAAATTGCAAGGCTATCACCTGTGGAGAGAGCCCACAAAAGGCTGTGTTTGTGCTAAGATAGGCTCCCAGAAGTGACCTCTGGGGACCAGATAATGGGTGCAAGTTTGTGCTTGGAAGAGGAGTTACTGGGTGAGAGCAGAGCCTGGGCTCTTTCTATTTAGGCTCCAGACATCCGAAGTACCTGGATTCCCCATCCAGCAAACTTGGCCCTCGGTATGACTCCGGATCAACACTCCCCATTCATGTACTTTTGTGAACAGCCAACCAATACTGAATAGCTGGCTTTTCTCCATTACTTGCTTTATCCCAGGTACACCATCAAATACTTAAATTACCTTTGCTAATTATTTTTCCAGGCTAAAACAAGCACACTGAAATCTAATAACACATGGAATAGCTTCGCTCATCCTCCCATCACACGATGAAAAATGACGTCTCACACAAGGACCACCAGATCCACATGGCCCAGCCATGCTGCATCAGAAGAGAGGCAACTGGAGGAGAACATCTCCTCCTGGCAGCAGCACAGAAGACCTCCCTTACAGCTCCATGAAACAGATCTGCACAGGAAGAGATCTGCTCATCAGTTAACTACCACCATAGCTGTAAAAGGTGTAATGCTATTACCTGCATACCAGCACACTGCTACTGAACATCCAATAGTATTATGGTCAAGTTAGCCCCATCCAACTCCACTGAACAAGCAAATCATCATGGCAATCTGCACCATTTCCAGTTTATAAGTGGTTTGAAGATATAACACCATGCAGAGCTCATTATAGTAATCCACTCCTGAAGTAATGAGGTGTTGAATGAATTTGGTAAATAGTGCAATAGAAAATGGTTATATTCTAATGAGGTGCAGATGGAAGTAATCTCAGACACCGTATTCCCCTGCTCTTTTCTCTACATTTTGGACAGTGTCAGCTCCAATGCATTAATCCCAGGATCCCACCATTTCATTACCCCACCACCTCTCCTAACCCATCTTACATGGGCACAGGTACAAAATGGTTATCCAAAGGCCAGGATTGTATGTATACTGCATGAAATCTTCCATTTCACTGTCTGCTGGTGTGAGACAGCTGTGACACTGACATATATGACAAATAGGTACATTTATTTTCTTTTGCTAAACTGCGCAATAATGCTTCAAACCTATTGAAGCAGCTGCAAGCTGCCTCAGTGAGACCTATGAACAATAGTTTGTTTGCAAAACAGACTAAATTTCTTTGGGATACTAACAAACAAAACTGAATTTCCCAGACAGCATGTCCATTTTCTTTCAGAGATGGCAAGAGAACCACAGCTGGGGAAAAACCACAGCTAAGCACCAAGCCTGTTGTGTCAGAGGCCAGTGACAGCTGCACTTCCTTCAGATGCTACTGTAGGAAGACGCCAGGTTCATACCTTCAGTAGATGGAATTCTCAGCTTTCATGCCAGTGAGCTCTCTAAAAGCGCTGAAAAGGAAGTTTTGCACATTTCTCCAACTGCACTTCAGAGCCATCCTAGAACAGGCTATACACACCCACCTCAGTTAATACAGTCCTTTGTTTACTCGTACAAACCAAGAGAACCCTTCACTGAATCACAGAATCAAGTAGGTTGGAAAAGACCTTTAAGATAATCAAGTCCAACTGTTACACTGCTACCCACACTATTGTAGAAGCCAGAGGTACATGTCACCTGTCGTAGCTTCAGTAACAGAACAGATTCCCTGTTGTCATGTACCAGGAGTTGTAGCTATGGGCTCCTAACTGGATTTTCTCTGTCCAGTTGATGGACTGCTCCCATCACCACCACAGCACAGTTTACTAAAGCCCCAGAACAACATTAGAAGCTTTGCACACCTTGCAAACCAGCTCACCTTGGCCTTTGTTCTTGTCAAATCTAGTTGTGTGGTTCTCACAGAGACACTGACTATTTTACAAGTGAGACAATGGAAATGCTGTTTGAAATGTGCTAATACTGTATGCTGCCTGTATCTCGGGTCATAAGCAACCTTTTAACTAGCTCTACAGCTTTTTGCTCTGATATCCACAGAATTCACCTGCAGCTCCAAAATACATTTCTTCACAGTTTGCCTCTCCATCTCCCCTCTTTGCAAGGGGCAACAGAGGCTTACAATCAAAAGACAACAAACAAGGATATCAGCAGCATAGCAAATCTGCTTGAAGGCATGCAAACAACAACTCTCACCTTGGAAGCAGTCAAAACAAAATTATATCTTATCTCATTCCTAGCACGGGCATTTGATTAGCCAGAAGCACAGTTAACATGATGAGAAAGAAGTAGCATCACTACACACCGGAAAATCTTGCCTGCATACAACAAACCAACCCAACCATAAATTTACAACAGCAAATTCAGAACAGTTACTTTATGAAAGGAGGTGGCTGGGTACTTAAAGTCAGCTCTGTTAATGCCATCCTATCAGTAGGGATTAGGCCACTTGCCATTCCAGCCTTAGAGTTCAGTGTCCTTGTGTATAAATTGTTTGTAAAGGTATTGTTAGCCTTGAAAATGCAATTATTGCTTGGACAAGGATGAGGAAGGATGGGATGGTTGAAGATATTTCTGAAGCATGAAAGGAGTTTTCTGACTTGTGCATGGAGGTGCAGGAGCCACACTGGAAGGTAAAGTGGGGGGACAAATTCCCCCCCACAAATTGCAATATGCAATTCCATTATAGAAGAGTAAGACTGGTAGGTCATACTTGGGATAAGCTGCTAATACTATCCAATAGACAGGGTTAGAAAAGAAATTGGGAGGTTCATGTCATTTGCATCACAGACTATACAGGTCAAACAGTTTCTCTGTAGCAAAGGGTTAGGTGAAGCAGACCAGCTAGCTGAGTGAAATGAACTCCATTTTGAGGTTAAGATGCAGGTCTGGGAACCAAAACATCGCTGTCATCTAAAACGTATTTGCTAGGTATTTTGTTTGTATGTGCATATGGTTTGTTTAAAGAAATTAAATGCTACCCATGTAAGTTACCCCAATGTGTGCAGTATCAGGTATATAATGAACTCCCATTGAAGCCAAATATCCTACTGTAAGAAGGCGCAAGTTGAGGGACACACGGGACAAACCACACTGAAATTGTTCCCAGGCTGCATTTGGATAAGGGAGGAAGAATGTATATACTGGCTCAAGTTCTGAAATAAAACACTGCATTTTCTAACCTGGGCAAGTGTAGAGAGGCTTTATTTTAAAAAAGAAAGAAATAAATTAGCCAAACATATTTCCTACAGGCTAACTCATTTCCTCTGTATTTAGTCCCCAAGCTGTTAACTGATAAAGGAGTTGCTGATCCTGACGATGGACTCCATCAGGCAAATAACATTCAGAAAGCCACTTTTGACAGAGATACTGCAGAAATTGCTAAGTCTTACAGCCAGGTTCTGGGAATCAGTAATTTATTTGTTTATTTGTGAAGGCAAGGACCTGGAAGCTATACCATATTAGAAATCTACAAGAGACTCATCAAAACACAGAAAATTAGATTAATAATATTGCAGATGACAACGTACTTGGATTAATAATATTGCAGATGACAACGTACTTGGAAACAGTAAGAAATGGATAGCAAATGTGTCACAATCCTGTATACTAGGTGATGACATTTGGGTACAAAATATGTTCTCCTTTCTGTACCCCACATGCTGAATACACTGCTGCATGCAGTACAGTCCCCCTCAGTGGCATCACTGAAAGTTCAATGTACTGTAAAAACAAGGAGACTGCAACACAGGCTGATGGCGAGACCTTTATCTACTGCTGCACAGAATTTCAGTGGCTTTTTCTATCATGTGATCTGAAAACAGTCAAAGATAATAAGAAATATTTAATTAAGAGGTCTCTGTGAATTTTTCAGTGTTTGTGATGACACAGAGAAAAAGGGGCTACCTCAACTCCTGATTAAAGTAAGCTCTATGAGTGGTCTGTGAGGTTACAAGCAGAATTTAGCCCTATCAAGTAAGCCCAGACTTTGCACTGGCCTATCACAAGAACAGAAATTCACTGACACACCAGTTTTCAAGGCACATATGATACTTGATATGAAAGTTATTGACATGACAAAGTTGACATTTGAATAGACCATGTATTGAAAGCAGTCATGGAGTTAATCTCAGCCTAAAACCTCTGCTGCAAATACTGTAAACACACAGTACACAGTCTGTACTTGAATTTAAACATAAAAAAAACAAGAATTTGATTCATAAAAACAGAAATAAAATTTCCCAACCAACAACAGAAACCCCAAGTAGACCCAAAGCATAACTTCCCCATCAGAGAAATTAATGCAATTAGAGTCATAAAAATCTTTACAAATCACCCAAGGAACTGACTCAGCAGCTCTCAACGTCTTCCCAAGCCTGCTGAACCAAGCCTTGCTGTTTACGGTGTAGGCATTTCAAGCTCAGTTGCTCACAGGGATCCTCCAAACCATTTTGAGTTTCAGGATCCAGTTTCAACAGGAAAACTGACACTTCTGAATCAACAGCAAGCAAGCCATATGCCCTTTATGCCCTCCTGCCTTCTCCCTGACTGGTGAAGTGTATCAGCCACACAACCGGGGGGAAACACCAGTTACCAGAAGTGGCACTAACTTCTAGGAGAACAAAAGCCTCAGGTACGGTCAACAAAAAGATAAGCATCTGGCTCCTTCTGCACTGGGAATAAATGGTATTTAGACCCCAGTGCTTCTTGAAGGACATACTTGAGAACTCAAGCAAGCTGTACCTGCCTAGCAGCAATGGGCTGAGACTTGCTTCCTCTCTCTTAACCAGACCTAGAAAATGGTCCCTGCACCCACCTTGAAAGCACAAACATGACTGAAACACAGCAGTGTGAGAGCCCAGGAGGCAGGCACCCGAGATTTTCAAAATCACTGATCATGAGTGTGTCATGGTATCACCACACACAAGCCTCAGACACAGTAAAAGAGTAGGTCCCACATGATATTAGCATGGTAAGCCTTTGAAAACAGAAAGGCGGCTACAGAAAACCTCTCTGGTCTGAGAACCACTGAGCTGTGTACTGGAGTTATCTAAAACAAAAAATCCCCAAACTAACCCCACTGACACAAAACAAACAACCCCCCACCCACCCAACCAAACCCAACTCGACAACACACTTCTGCAGTTACTGCAGACGTGCGCTCAAACCTATCCACAACCCCAGAAAACAGAGACTGTAGAGATGCTACCCTGCAATGGAGTGAGTCAGGGGTGAAAATCCCTATGTATTATGCAGAAACAACACCCCTAACCAGTGGGCTACAGACCTTACTGCTACAGGAGGGTCAGTGGCTGTAGTGATGCTGCAATGCATTCTCCATACCACGCTCTGCCCCTGGAGGATGCCCAGGCTGCTCCTCTGACTCAGGACTAGTGGAGAATTTGGCTCAGCTGCTCAAAAGGTTGCTGGGGATTAACCTGCTCAACAAATTCCCTCTCTGTAACAACCTCACATGCCACACTGCACCAGCTGACAAATCAGATGCAAGACAAACAGCTTTTTGGGGACATCCATTAACAGCAATAAGCATATATTCATTATGTGTTTTACCAGCTCTGGGTAGGGGATACTATTTTTCCTTGTGTAAATCAGTCTATAGCAAATTAAGTCTCTAATTTCACTACAGGGATTTGTATTAGCTTCCGCCAACCTTGACTTTAAGTTGCTTATTTCACCTCAGCCATCACAATTTCATTGACTGCAACATGTAAGTAGAAACACACGTTTCTGCATCAACACTTTTTCTGTATCACACACAAGAAACCAGATAATTCTAACCCCAATACAAGGTGCAAATTGGGAATATTTCCACTGAGAACAACAGTATTAAACTGGCCCAAACACATCAGCTGCAGGCTTTTGCAAGCTGATCTTTTAACTGGAAATAAAAAATGTAAATTTCTCTCCTTTTTCTTTCTCAAACACCTGTTGATATCAATGGTAATCACGTCATGGAAGAATGCATATCTGAATATATTGGAGCCAAAAGCATTACTCCAAAAATGTTTAATTTTCAATTTTATGGAAAACACTGCAGTCTTTCTCATTTAGCTTTCATAAAAAAAGATCTATTTTTTTTAATCAGCTGTAAACATTAATTTTACTACGTAATTATGCCCTCAAACTAACTTGATCAGGGAAACTCATCTCTCCAAAAAATGTGTAACAGCCCACTGAACACAGTTCAGTGACATCATTAGGAATAAGACAGGACAGATACTCTTCTGTTATACCATTTCAACACAGCAGTCAGAAGATTTTTCTTTCTCTCTGCAAAGCCCACATTACCTAACAGGCCATGAAAATGAGCCCAGCAGCCACCAGCATCACAGCAGCCAGCTCCTGCAGTTACACTGCACATACACACCATGGAGAGATGTGCTCCAGAAAACCCTCACCACCGTGAAGCACCTGCCTATCATTGAGCTTATTTCAGTGCAGTGGAAAAGCTGGCCTGGAAATCAGGCAACTGATTCATTTCTGAGCTTTGCACTGCACAAAATCAACCTTCTGATCCCACCGCTGTCTCCCACTGCCATTGACAAGCCTGGACATAGTGATGTGACAGGCCTTGCCAACAGCCAGGCTCTGCTTTGCTGTCAACACACAGTTTCTGTGTAGGGAATTCAGGGCACTCAGTCTTACCTTTGATGCTTTTAAGTGCTACATGTCAACAGTGTATGGTGCAGTTTCTCCCACTTGCTAAATATTAATTAAAATATTTTCCTAAATAACCCATTGAATATCTATCCTGAAACATTTTCAAACATTTATTAATTTAAACTGAAGTTTGTAATCCCTTAAGGACCTTACATGATACCCAGTTGCCATGGGTTAGGCATTTCCATTGCATTTATCTCTGGACTAATCCTGCCTATCAAGTGGCATTCATTAACCACAGACAATTACTTAATCCACTATTTTCATAACAGAGGACACATCCCACATCATGTTGTCATACCATTTTTTCTCTCCTGTGAGGGGAGATGCAAAAGAAAGGATGATGAGGCATCAGTATTGATCTTAATTGTCAGAGTTACAAAATGTCAGTTGCAATAAAGCTTTCTTCGCAGTGTGGGATTTGCTTAGATGTACCTCTCATTACAACATATGGAGCTGGTATGCTCACTGCCTGCTAAGTATCCTGCTAAGGACTATGTAGAGTAGAAAACCTTTCTATTGATAGAAATGTAATTTCTATTAGATTCACTGCATAACATCTCTCTATTAGGAATCTTAAACTCAGCATTGTTCAATGCCACAACCTTTATTCTGCTGACAGGCAAAGGTAAGCTCAAATGAAAAGCTGATTTAATTCTTAATTTACTTAAATTACAAGTAACTTTCTACTGTCTCTGCCAGTGCCCTAAAGAACTCGGCAGTAATGGAGAGGCTTTGCAGAACTCCCAGAAGTCTTCTCAAAAATAAGATATGATAATACAGCAATCCCTGTAGAAATGTGAAGTATTTTCAATAACATTATGACTGAACATTAATAAAGGAATCCACTTCTTGCAATACACATACAGTGATATTTCTGACAATATTTCATTATAAATATTCCTAGAGGGCAGCAGGGATTCAGCTATGAAGATACCACTGACATCCACAGCCCTGATGGGAAGGAAGCAGAATTTAGGTTATGGTTTATTAAAAATTAGCTTTCCTTTTGCACTCATTCAGAGCTCATTCTTTCAGATACAGTTCCAGGTCTTCAGTCCACCTAAAGCACATGTTAAAACATACCAGCATGGCGTTTCACGATGGAATGCAGCTGCCTTCGAGGCTTTACATTAACAGATATTTTACCTTAGTTTTGATTCATGTAATTGCTACACTAAGTTCTGGCAGAAAGAACACAGTAAAAGAACACACTTTAAACACCTACATATTGATGCGACAGGTATATTATTATTGCACAGTGACTGCAATACCTATCGAGGATGATATTTCCAACTCGACATACTGTGTCTGTAATTCAAGAGCTGGACTTGGTAACAGATAACATTGAGCATACAGTGATAAAATTACTAAAGAAAAATGAGATGGAATTACAAATTTAATTTACTCTGACATATTTGGAAGACTATAGTTGGCAGATTGTCAGGTGAAGGTAGTAGAGACTGTGAGCCTGGGGCTGACAAGGGAATAACTTACATCATCTCGCAGCTCCTAGTCCAAAGCCGCAAGTGGTCTGTGCAAACTGAGCTGAAGCAGACAGGCTACAGAGGCATGCAGTGACTCCTCTGGCTCCAAGTCACCCAATGGCCATGGTGACAAAGCAGTCTATTCAGTGCTGACCACTGCAGGACAGCAGGTAGGCCCACGTGCACCAACTCCTCCGGCACTTTGCATAGGTGCTGAACATGATGTATTTACCTGCCAAACTAAGATTAACGGTAGGGAGAGGAAGGAGACTAAAGGATAAGAGTGTTTCCTTAGTTTTCTATATTCAGGATATTGCAGACAAACATCAACTGGCAGCTGCAATTTCTACCAGGTGCTTTAAACTATACAAATAAATATGTGCAGCCATAGTTATTGCAGATGGGTCTCCTGAAAACAGAGCTATGGTGCAGTAGCAGGTTGTGGCTCAATGCAGATAGTGGGCAGGAACCTGTTTCAGGTCTAAACGAACACTTTGCTTATTACTTGGCTCTGGTGAGAGAACATCTGCTCTGAACAGGGTCACAGAAAGCCATCTGCCTGCCCTGCTGTATAGGCATCAGAGAACCTCCACAAACAGCCCATTATGGCGCATTTCTGACCTGGTCCTGTTTCAGCTATTAGTGCTTCAATGGTCTCAGCTCATTACTGAAAAAAGTCTCCAAAACCTACTGGCTACAGCACAGAAACCAGGGGAAGAAAGCAACCAGTCTAGAAACCTGGGCACATGCTGGGTGATGTTTGGTCTTGTCCATGACAACTATGGCTAACAGGAGACAGTGCGTGTGGTCCCCCGCCCAAAGCTGGACCAGGAGCACAAAGGAGCACTCTGCCCCATTAATCAGCTACAGATGACATTTCTACTCAGAATGTAACCCTGCACTGCGCCCAACCCCTGAACTCCAAATGCAGTACGGGTACAGCGGCATTTATGGTACTGAGCTTCTATTTTGTGGCTTACGTCTACAGCTGCAGGCATCTGAAAAAACTCTCTGCTTACTTAACCTTTTGTTATAGATTCACAAAAGGACCTTAGTAAAATTAGGCTATTGCAATCCTGAGGATTTTTTATTTGTTTAGACAATATGCATGAAGAATGAGAATGTAAAATATTGATACAAACAAAAGACATTTTACCATTTTCCATGCTGATGTGGCAAAAGCAGAATGAAAATACAATTTACACTGAAATTCCTTCTCTCAGTAGGTAGGTATTGGATATGATATAGCACAAAAAAAAACCAAACCCCAAAACAGTCAGTTGGGAAGTTAACCATCCTGCAGCCTGATATTTGCAACCCGAACCTCCTTTTAGTCCAAGTATGTCTTTTCATACGTGTGCAGAGCAAAAACATGCAAACCAGCTCCTGTCTTGGCTTCCTCAGCCCTATTTCTCGTACCATGATTTCCACTGAGCCACCTGAGCCTCTTACACTTGGTCTAGTTGCATCATTAGAACTTTTAAAGTTCTCGTTATGGTTAAAATTTGCCTGGTCATGGAAATGCGTGCAGACTCTCATACTCTCCTAAGCTGCAGTATACATAACCCGTGGTATTATTTTAACACAGGTAAATAAGGCAGCCTACAACAACTAATTCTGAATATGACATGCCTACTGCTAATGTGTTGGAGATGCTTGGATAAGGAGAATTAGACCCAAAGACTTGATTCCAGGTATGCTCGTCATTTAGCATATTGGCTCTTTAACTAATTGTTTTGTACTGCATTTAACCCTTAAGGCATACCTTAAATACCAGGACTGTATTAAGAAGCCATTCTTAAAGCACATAGCTGCTATGGCAACAGTTTTTGTAGGAAGCAGACATTCTCATCTCTCCATAAAATCATCAGTTATAATGGCACCTTGTACTCCTGGTGATACCCCAAGGAAATGCTTTTGGTCACAAGTGAAGCAGGCAGACTGCTGCTGCCCGCAGCACCACTGTTTTCTGCAGCTTGATGGGCTTTCACTGGAGATTTTATTCCTAAATTAGGACCCCTAAAGCAGGTTAAATAGCCAAGGCTGCCTCACACAGGAATTACTTCTGATGAGCTGCTGAACAGCAGCAGCTCTACTCTAATCTCAGCACTGGCAAAAGGCATTAATGAACACCACACTATTACAGCAAACTGGCATGGAGAGATGCTGAACAACTGGCTACTACAGCCATTGATCTATTAAAAAACACAGCCTTTCCAGGTTGCTGAGCACCCATGGTATATTTTAATAAGAGAGGAGAAAAGTAGCCCTTTCTTTTCATGATTTCCTGATGGAGAGCTGGCTTCATGCTGGCCTCATACTGGCACAGCCGTAGCAACAAGGATAACAACAAAGCATCAAGACAGACAAAATCACAGAGACAGAAACGCAGTAACTATTCAAGAGAAGCATTTTCATTAGTGATTGCCCTGGACCAGAATGCAGCATCTGAACCCCTTCCCCTATAAGCACTCTGGTACATCTGAGATGTGAACTGGGACTTTGTGCCAAGTCCATGCTATTTTTCATGTAACACTTGGTATTAGACTTGAGTTGCAAGCGTCACAGAGGAGAAGAGAATGCAAGAGTTAGCTCTTAGGGTGCCAACAGCTCCTCTCTCAGTATAGCTTTGGCTCACAACTATGCCTTTTGGTAATGCACATGTGGAGCTTCCCTTTACAAGAGGCCATTATAGCTGTGGAAGGATAATAAAAGCCAGTCATGAGAAGGTGAGGACCCTAGCTACTAGCAGATGCCAACTTGCTAATGACCCCACAAAGATGAAATCAGAACCAGGGCATGACCACCAAATAGCCTCAGCAGATGCTATTGGGGCTGGCTTTCTTAGAACAACAAGAAAGAATGCACCAGAAGCAGCTCAGCTATTTCGGACTGGCAGAAGCTTTTGCCTCACTGCAATGCTGCCCAGACAGCCTTACACCCAGCCAGGTAATTGTTCATTCCCTTCAGAGCTGCAAAGATTGAAAGAATATATCACATCTGTGCTGTCCTTGAAACACTGCCACTTCATTTTCATCAAACAGTGTCATCTGCTGCTTCAGGAGACAAGAAACAACCCTCTGCTTCCCTAAAAAAATCAGAAAGAAAACAAATGGCTCCATCCCAAGCAAAGCCCTCTGCTCTATTGATTACATTTAGCAGCACAGGCATGCCTTTTTGCCATCTTCTCTCCAGCCTGGTGTCAACAGCCTGCCCCAGGCTCTCTGAATTAAGTCTCCACAGGAAAGATGTGACCTGTGATGCATAAAATTATTATTTTGTTTTTTTAAATGCATTTCCAGTCCAGCCAAGAAAAGGCAACAGGCTCCTTCACTGAGGCTGTGAGGCAGAAGGGTAAACACAGTCACTGAGACTACTGAAACACCCGGCACTGGAAAGCAATATAGGCCTTTAGGAGAGGAAACATTTCCAGTTCCTCAGGCTCTGTGCCCTCACACATACAAACTTGCATGGCAAGGAGAGGAACGGTGAAGGAAAACAGGGTTCAGACAGGAAAATTAATAGCTGTAGCAACCAGGTTTGCTTCTAATTGAAGCTGCTCTTAGCTGGGGAAGAGACTGAGTGTAGGAAAGTCCATATTTTCTTAATTCACCCCAAAATTTAGGATTCAGTCTGCTCTGTGTCACTGCAAAGTTGGAGGGACTTGTGCTTTTCTTGCTGTTGTTTATGCAAATGCCTCTCAACAAATACCTTTAGTCCTCACCAGAAATCTTTTTTTGCGTATCTGTCAAGGGCTGTGGCCCTAAGAGAACATATGTTTTAATATCACCGGGATCTTCTGTCATGTGTATAACTCAGTTAAGAAAGGAAAAGACACATAGGAGAACATATTTTTCAGCAGATTTCTGTAGACCGGGAAAGCACTTATTTTCTTTAGCTGCTGCTGCTATAAATCAAAATGTGTCAGAGAATCATAGAATGGTTTGGGTTAAAGGGACCTTAAGATCATCTAGTACCAACTCCTCTGCCACGGGCAGGGACACTTCACACTAGACTATGCCACCCAAGGCTCTGTCCAACTTGGCCTTGAACACAGCCAGGGATGGAGCATTCACAACTTCCTTGGGCAACCCATTCCAGTGCCTCACCACCCTCACAGTAAAGAACTTCTTCCTTATATCTAACCTGAACTTTCCTTGTGTTGATATGAAAATATTAAGATATCCTTATTTATAGCTATGTGAATACGTGAGTTCATGGAGTGCTAGACAAAGAAAACCAGTCACTTCACTGACTCAAAATGGCAAGCTTTTTGGAATCCTTGGTAAAACAAATCTGAAAATGCTCATGCAATAAAAAAAGAAAAAAAAAGGTAATCCAGTATGCAAGTAGTTTGTTCATTTTATGCCATAATTCTATAGCAATCTTGGCAATTTTAAAAGCAAGATGAAGTGCTTTCAATAGGAAAAACATTTCCAAAACCACAATTTGTTGAAAATATAGAATCATAGAATGGTTTTGGTTGGAAGGAACCTTCAAGGGTCATCTAGCCCAACCCCCCTGCAATAAGCAGGGTCATCTTCAACTAGATCAGGTTGCTCAGAACCACATCTAGCCTGGCCTTAAATGTCTCCAGGTATGGCAAATCCTCCACCTCTCTGGGCAACCTGTTCCAATATTTTACCACTCTCATTGTAAATCAGATCTTAAGCCAAAACCTTACTGCTCCTCTATCACTTCCCAATCACCTCCCTTTCACCTGAGAAACACCTCTACAAAGTGTTGCTCTAAATCTACTCATACTTTTTACCTGGTGCATTTGGTGAATTCAACTTCACCTATAGCTTCAGTTGACCAACAACTCTGCTCAGGGGCAAAGGCAAATTTTCTAGCCCTCTTTTACCATGGCACCCAAGCATCGGTTAACATAAAATACTTTTTCCTCCCTTACTAGCATCATAAATTTTGTCTTGAATAAATAAAATACTACTTGCAGTGACTGTGCAGTCACAGGCAACAGCCAAGACTGTAGCTGCAGACAGCACTCAACCTGGGCACAGCTCCCTGTGGCACCAAGCACTGGCTCCAGCCACCCATCTGTTCAGTTCCCCTCTGCTCTCCTCCACCTACGCTGGTCTCATTGACTGGAGTAAAATGAGTATAAACATTCACTATCACACTGATAACTTGTCCACAGGCACACTGATCATTGCCAGCTCGGTTTGATACCATGGCAACATATTACCTGGGACCTGCTGGCCAACTGCAGTATTCTGCAAACACGCTAGCATTTTGTAATTCTAGTAACGAGCCTTTAAGATGGGCAATCAGATATATAATATGGGGAATTAAATAACAGGCACAAAGAGCACGAGCAATGTCTTTGGTCTGTCAATGCACAGATCCAGGCAGATGTGTTTGTGATGTCTGGTTGAAGAGAAGAACCCCAGTACCAAGAAAGGGGGTGGCTCCCTGGGGCGGCAAGTCCAGCTTGGGTTGAAGCCCATGAAATGCAGCTCAGTTTCTTTGCCTGGGTCAAGCAGCTAACTGTCAGCATGAAAGCTGCTCTCAATTCTCAGTGTTCCCAAATGATGATTTAGGCTTTTTGTTCATAATGCAAACAAATGTTTCTGCCCTCACAGCTTTGATCAATAGCCACACTGAAAAGCAATGCATACTGGAAAATTCACAATTGCAAACTATTGTTTAATGTTTCAAAATGGTGACTTCTGGTTGAAAGTCTTATACTAGGATACTTCTAAGGTAGTGCTTACCCCTTAGTTGTTACCCAATTGCAGTCACCTTTCAACCATGACGTTTCATTGCCACATTCAGGAAAAACATTTAGAAAACAATAGCATATCATATAAAATACTACACATACTGTAATGCATTCGCTTCCTTATATGTTGCGAGGAAATACAAAGCATGTCTGCTTGTCACACTTTGTGGGCCAAGTTAGTCTTGCTTAAGAAGCTATACAGAAAAGACATAAAAATGACAATTTGTTAACTTAGCAAAAAAAACCATAATTCCCTTCCTCTAGCCTTTACTTTGGCATTCTTGGTAGCTGAGCTCCAGGAGCCAGCATTACCATGCTGTTTGTCTGGGTGGAGCCTTTTCTGCGGGTCACCTTCAGCCGTAAGAGCCAAAACTGCAGCACCCAGGCCCTCAATTCTGGCCTTCAGAGCTGACCTCCAGAGCTCAGGCAGACAATCCACAGCAGATCCCCTTTCCTTCTGCTCTTCCTTATCATTCGCACTTGCCCTTCTGAGGCACCTTCTGGCAGTAACAGCTTCTCCTGGCCTCATTTCTCCTCTCCCTCTCTCCTGCCATTCTCCACAGGAACCTCATCCCATTTTCTCAGGAATGCACCACAAGAATACTATATCCTAGTCCATGGACAGTATTTAACATACTGCAAAATGTTTATTTCCAACTCATTTACACTTTGTTATTCTTGCAGTCTTCCATCTCTTTGTATTTTCCCTGAGTTCTTCAGCTAAGACCTAAAAGTCAGATCCTAGGTCTACAAAACAGTCTTCCACAAGGAAAGCTGTTCTGTGAATCGCTCTTCTAACGAACAGGGAAAGAAACTAAAACCCAATGAGAAACACAAGAGCGATGACAGCCCTGATTGAAACCTGCCTGGTAACTCCTGCCTGTATTTCAACATCCGCTCAGCCACAGCACATAATATAACCATTCTCTTCTGAGAAGTCTCAGTCAATATTAATTAAAGGTTCAGGCATTTTAACACAACCGGCAGACCGCTTTCTCACTCTTCACAACAAAGGCATCATTTTCTTGCTCCTGCTCTTCCAAAATAATCTCTGTCCCTGGGTAAATTTCGATTTCAAGGGAAAGTGCAGAAGGTCTCCAAAACCTCATTAAAATGCTCTTTTCATTGGGCGAGGCAGATGTTTTCGTTTGCAGAAAACCAAATGGAGTCCCAGGCCAAGGGCAAATGTATGCCCCAGTAAGGAGAGAGATGGCAAGGGGCAGTCTGTACTGGCAGGCAAATTTCTCTGTAATTTGCTTTTGTGAAAGGTTAATCCCTGTCATGTTTCAAGGAGGCAAACACAAACCTGCCGTACATGCAGCTGCATACAATGGAAAGATCTTTACAGCCAAGGGCAGCAAGGTCAGGAACACTCATCAAGTTCACATTTCTCCTGGAAAGCCATGCTGAACAGCAAGTTTCTGCATACGAGCCACTGCTCACAGTCAAACAAACATGACCTAAGGAATATAAAACTCCAGGTGTGGGGAAAGGAGCAGGAAAGTACAATGTGCAGGTGTTACAAAGGACCTTGCCTGTCTCAGGCATTCCATATGCTCCCTGACTGTGCTATCAAGCTATGACAAAAATGAGCCATTAGTATTTCCAAGACTTTAATGAACAGATATGATGGACATGTAGTTTATATAATACCAAGGCTTGAAAGGCCTAATAAGTGGCAAGGGAAGCACATTTTTGAGAGCAAAGCAGACATTTGTTGCTCCTACACCATGTATCTTTAAGCTGAACCTCAAATAGTTCTGGAATTCTTTAGACCACATCCTTTAGGTAGCCTAAGACACAACTACCTTGGGGAAGTCCCTCTAGCTCTCAGCAGAACTGGTGATCTAAACTTTGAAACTGAGTTACACTAGTAGCAAAGAGCAGAAACCTGCGCTAACAGCAAGATGAGCATCTGGGTTATCTGTGCTTGCACAGCTTTCACACACCTTGGGATCCTGCTTTCTTCAGAGGGACTGGCCTCAGCTGATCCAGATACCATTTTAGAGTTCACACTGTGTAAGTTCAATGCAGATGGGGCAAACAGCGTGAAGGAGAGGGTGTGTGTGAGATGCTACCACCTTTTCTCTGAATACATTGATATGATCCCAGCCCCTGAAAATGAGAGACAGCTGAAGCATGAGATACGCAGGCAAGTCCAGTAGACTAGTGTGTTGAGAGAGCTGACCCATGAGCAAAACTGCTTTCCTCAGCATCTGGGTTAGAAGCAAAGTCCTTTATGAGCACAGTTGGGTGAACAAACAGAAGGAGCCAGTTCCTTCCAACCCGGCGGTAGCAAAGAGGATGAAAACCAGCTTACATGCAGCTGAATACCAAAGCAAGCAAAAGGAAGACTGAAAATTGGGAGGGGAAAAAAATAATTAATTTGTCCACAGTAGGAAGTCTTTTCTATCCAGATCTGAAATTACCACCTATAACTGAAGGAGTACTACCTCCAACTTCAGCCTGCCTGCAGCTTGCAGATTTTGTTGAAATGACACAAAATACCACATCTGTAATCTCCACAAAGTAGGCTGTCACTTGCAGCTCCTCCCCAGCCTCCCCTCAGAGCTCTGCTTTCAGCAACTCCTGCAGCCAGTTCAACCAACCTCTCCTGGCCTTTGGTTCAGCCAGGGTACAGAGGTGATACAGATGCAGCCATTCCTTCCATGCTATTCTCCTGTGCTTCCTCCTAACAGCTCCCATCTCACCAACTGCTCTATTCAGATATAAAGGTTGACAGCTGAAGTATAGCACTGTAAGGAAGATATGCCACAAATAAACCTTCCAGTACTCCACAGGTCATCCACTGAAAGACAATCACAACAAATCCAGATTTTTTCCTCAGAGCTGTGTTTCAGAATATCCTTGAGTACTTACACATTTTAGTATGGTATTTCCCCTGCAGATTTACAAGAACACTTTACCCTATAATTCTTTTTCACTTCATTTTAATCTGAGCATCTCTATTTCTGCTGCATCCAAAAACTCTCTTATAGCAGGCCTATGTTAAAAAAGTAGTGATTTATTTTGAAGTCTCTGACACAAGATACTGCCATTACATATGAAGTGTGAGAGTTACACTAATGTTGCTGTTTGCTCACAACATTCCACATTACCGCAATGTTATGTCACTGTGGTATGCAACAGCTACCATTATACAGCTGGCACAGCTGCAGCAGAAATTTAACATATTCTTATTTGTTCTAATTCTGATCTTATTTTGAGAAGCCCAGAGGTTTTTTCCCTTAGTCTTGTGATTCATTTTTAATAGAGAAAAAAAGAAGAACCAAAACAACCCACCCCACCCCCAAATAATCTTGCCTTGCAATTGTAGGACTTCCTAAAATGATTCTCTCCAGGAAAGAACAACAAATTGTATTTCTACTATCTAGAAATTTTGAAGCTCCTAAACAAGACTTCTATCAAGAGGTGCTGAGAATTAGCACATGCCAACTTATACACAGGCTTTTCTAGCACAGACTCAATGGAAATCTGTCATCAGGAAGCACAGCTCTGCATTCCACCTGGAGGTGCATTACAGCCACAGCTCCTACAACCTCATTCTGAGGAACTGACATAAATTGGAATTTCCACATTACAGAAAAGTTTCAGCGGATGTAGGCTTTTGCAAACAGATTCCAGTACACACTGCACTGATGTAAATGTCTTCATGCCATTACAGGTTGCAGTGTTGGCAAACACATTAAACCAGAAATGCAACAAACATATGATGATATTTACCCCGGGACAACTTGTAGGCTTCAGTAAAATATTCTGAGGAAAGGACTTGTCCACCACAAACACAATGCCCCTTTAACCTCCATTGCTCCTTTTACTCACCAGTACAACACCAAAAAGCACACAGAGTGCCTCTGCTCCTTACTGCTGCCACTCCTTTCAACTCCCAGCCTCTTTTCCAGTTTTCCAGGATAGCGAGATATGGTGGTTTATCCCAGCACAGCCCCACCTTCAGCTGGTAACAGGCCGTATCCGTGCAGCTCTCCACGGCTTGTACAATGTATGTTCTACTCCCATTAGGGCAGCTCAGTCTGCTGCCCAAACAGCCCCAGACAAAGATTACGCTGCCACAGCGGTTTCTACATGGGAGAGCCATTTCTTGTTAATGCCTGTCATGCCTGTAGCAGCATGAAGCTGCTCTGTGCAACCCTGTGACCTGAAGGCAGGGGGTGAGAGATGCGGCTGCCTACAAGTCAGCTGGCTGCCAACCACCTGAGAACAAGCTTTCCTTTGGGACTACTGTTTAAGGCCTCTTAAACAGATGTAAAAGCTGCCTACAAGGGTGGTGGTGGTGAAGAGGAAGAAGAGACAGGGCTACTTAAATCCACCATGTTATACAGGTACAAATATACTCACTTTTTCTACACTATATAAGTACACAACAACCTTGTGCAAAAAAATTTATCTAAGGGGAGTATTTCAGCATAGTCACACAATTCAGATCAAAGCATGGTTTCAGCTGCACTAGAGGAATATTTTGGGTGCTCTGAATGTAGACAATACACCAAATCAGTCAAAATATTGATCAAACACATCAATGAGCTGGGACATGCTGAAGTAGATCAAATAGCGACAAAAACCAAAGGAGTGCTTAAAAAAAAGAATGGACAGCATGGTAGTGATTTTACAATGATGACAAGTGACATCGATCCGTGTCGATGAAAAAGAACATGCGTGTGATGCATGGATATCAGACTTCAAATGCTCAGGAATTCAGTACATTACATTTTCAAGACTAAGGCTACATTTTCATCCTCAAGCCTGTCAGTTTTCTCCAAACTGGAAGCTTGGGGACCACCAAAGAACATTTTAAGCAGTGGCATCCCAGAATTTCCTCTTCCAGATCTGATAATTTATCAGCTATGCAGTACAGCATCGTGCCTGCTTATCGCCAAGAAGCACTTCCTGATCCAGACTGCAGATGCTAGATGATTTCAGTCACGTTAGAGAAAAACATAAGATTCTCTTTCCTATGTAGCTGCTCACCACTGGGAATCCTACCATGAACTCCGAAGACAGGCTGTCAAAAAGTGAACGTCAGGTCCACTCTGTCCTCCTGACCCTTTGCCTGCCTGTTTAAGTGAACAGACTTATGCTAGTTCAAAATGAAGCAGGAGAAACATTGGTTCCACCTTCTGACATAGCAAACACGACACAGGCAGACATCGGGAAAAAGGGTAAGAAGCAGAGGGTTTGTGTAGCTTTCTTCTTCCCCCCCCCCCCCCCAAAAGGAAGCAAGCTTTTCTAAGTCGGACTGAAGTCCCCTGCCAGTATTAGTTTTCTGCTCATAATTATGATTAAGGGAATTTCAAACATTTTAGTATTTTCAAAACAGTTCGTACCTTGAATTATCTGCAAAAATACCCAAGCTTTTAGCTTGCTAACAATAAATTATTTCCTATAGGCTTAACATGCAACGAAGTCATTGCCAGGTGTGAGGTCCCAGTTCGCAATGTCTTGTTTCATTTCCTGGCTGCAGCAGGACCTCCTCTTAGGTTTGCTTTGATCGGGAGGGTGGGCAGTAGCAGTGACACCACCACACACAGCTCCCTGCCACACAATGAGAAGTACTATGCTGCCGTACCAGGCTGCTGTTAGGCATCTGCATCCTTAGAGTGCATCGTGTCAGCAAACAAAGTTTTTGCAATGGGCATCAAATGTAAATGCAGATTCATTAAGACAGGGCTGCTGTCTGGTATTTATTATGGGGTACTAACTAGTTTTAAACACTGAACACAGCAGTGAACTTACCTAGGAGTCCAAAGTATCGAGCAAAATGTCCCTAAAATGCTGCAAACCGATCTTTTGGATTTACAAATCATGAGATAACTATGGATGCAAAATCTTGCAGCAGACAAAAAGTCACTTCAGCTCTATCAGTTTAAGTTTCATTTAACCACCTGAATCACTCTTACATTCCAGACTTAACAGAAATAACCACTGGACGCAAGGCAAAGAGACCTTAATGCAAAATCACAACTCCAGTTCATTATTCAGAACAATGCCCAACAACCCTATGTCCTGTGTTGGTGCTTGTGAATTGAGAGGCTGACAGCTTCACCTTGCAGTATCTTCCCATGCCTTAAGTAATACATTCCCCCCTCAAACTTCTCTTCAGTTGGAATGGCTGACTGGGTTGGTCTGTTTGCTAATAAATTGGTTCCTAGCCTTTACAGACCTGATTGTGGGTCTGCTGCTCTTAATTTTGATTCTATTTTTGTCTGGTTTTAAATGAGTATTACCATCACCTGCTCTTGTTTTAGTTCTTAACTCACTTGATGTATTATAATTCTTTATCAGCCAATTCTGTAACAACTCCCCAATTAAAGTCTCAAGGCAAGAATTCAAAGCAATTCTAAAATGACAACTGCTGTTTCAAACCAGAGTAACTATCCGGTGACAGCACAGTTCAAGGCCACAGGAATCTGTCGCTGTAATGCCTCCAGCCTTCTCTGCTTTAATAAGGTTTTGGGGGGGGAGTGGGAGGGAGCAACTCTGCTCTCAGGAGAGAGACATGCATTTATTACTGATTAGTCGAGCTGAAATCAGTTGTGCCTAAGCTTTCCTTCTAGCGTCCTTGTATAAAAAAGGGGGTTATTTTCTAGGAAGAATAGGAGAGGAGGAAAGTATGTGAGCTGCAAACGTCATAGCAATAATACCTTAGAGTTAACTCCTCATTGATTCTCATTTCACCTAAATCAGCTCATCCAATTTTGCTGCTGCATGACTGCACTTACTATTATATCTACTTATCATGTGCTGGGTAAAAGAAAATGGTACAACCACTGCCAAGGACTTCAGTAAATGAAGGTTTTGCCTTCCTTGCCCAGCTGCTCTCTGCTTCTTTGCGACTTTCACAGTCAAGAGCCTGTTTGGTATAAAGCCAGTGCTTCAGCTCTGGCTGAAGTGTTTCAGAGCACCAGCAGGAAGGACTGCCTTCACACGGCACTTCTACTCACTGCGACTCTTACACCATTGCGAGTACTTCTTTTCCTTTTCTCTCAACAACAGAGAAGCTTGTGTTGTCCCCCTGTATCAGGAGACCACATCCTGCAGTCAGGACATTCAAATGCAGAATAAAGCCTCGAAGTCCTTCCAACATTAGTCATTCTACATTCAGGAAAAGTAAACACCCAGGTATCCAAGGGTAAAAAAGAATTCCCAAGTGGGATGGAATGTGGTTGAGGTGACACACATGACTGATTTTCACAGCTGTGTAAGGACAATAATGATGCCCCCTTAAGCCTCTTTCCTTGGTGGTCCTTAAAACTGGGTATCAAGCCTTGTTATCAATAAACATGGTACCTTCTGCTCATGCTCTACACACTCCCATTTTTCTGATAGTCAGTAACAGCGCAGTTGAAATATTTTTTTCCCTTTTGCTCAGGACAGAGTCAGCAGCATCCTGTGATCAAAATGGAAGCAAGATCCACATTAACACTGTATGTTGCCTCTTCACAAAACCTCCAGCTTTGCTGGCTTTGCATCAGCAGCCTCAAAGAAGGATCCGTCCCCTCCTTGCATGGCAGTACACCACACAGCAGCTATGTTGTGCCATCAGCACCGTCTGCTCTGTCTGGTCCCTGCTTTTCACAAGAGACAAATGGCGACAGCCTGACAAGTGCATTAAAACTTCAGCTATCCAAAGGCAGCCAGACAG
The DNA here is from genome assembly GCF_033815535.1 of Pezoporus flaviventris. NCBI lineage: Eukaryota > Metazoa > Chordata > Aves > Psittaciformes > Psittacidae > Pezoporus > Pezoporus flaviventris. The sequence goes on along the minus strand of NW_026892550.1, from coordinate 57,437,818 downwards.
AAACTTTGTGCACAGACCCCCTGGGTATCCTTCTTTGCTTTAGCTTCCTAAAAATATCTCTTTAGAGGGAATGAGGCTTTCAGGGCTTGCTTGTTGCTTTTTAACCAGTTTTGAAAAGAACCCCTCAGCCGTGGACTTTTGTTGCTTTCAGCAACTTACAGGTCAAACAGCAGAAGATGTACTGACAAAGGAAACCTGACCTACATCTTGCCTCACTACGCTGGGTTACATCTTTCCCCATGCATACTTATGTAATAAGGAGAAATGGTGCACATCAAAGGGTGTTCAGGAATCGTGACCTCTGCTCCTACCTCCCCAGCAGTGTTTTGCCCAGCACTGGTGAATTCCTTTAAAATTTCTCCACCACGTTTTCCTCTTTCTGCAAAAAGCAATTGAGAATATTTACTGACCCTACAGGGGAGACATAGCACTTCAGTTAATTAAGGCTTGTAAAGACTATAAGATCAGCCAGAGAAAGGCTTTATAGGAATGTAAAGTGTGTTGTAAACCCAGAAAATGACCCAGCAGAGACACAAAGGTCGTATCTGAAATGAAGTGTGTCAAACAAGGACCCCGTTTAGATTTAAAGAAAAAGTCGCTATCTAAATTACTACAACCCGCCTTTCCCACTGTACCTTAGCTGAAATTTCACACCACCGTCATCAGAGAGGTCATAATTTCACAAGCTACTTGGTGGACTTAAAAGAATGTATTTAAAGGCAATTTGCAGTCAGGGATGCCTGGAAGAAACTACTAACTATAAATGTTGGTGTATTATCTGCTTTCAACTGTAAAAAGTGTGAGGGCCCACAAAAGCACAAGCAAAAATGCCTCTCACAGCTACTTGTCACTAGCTTTAAGTTAAGGCCTCTTTAGGTTTTGTTGTTAAAAAGAGAAATCACCACCTTTCAGTACTTCAGAACCTGAAAGCTGCCAATGACTGCGTTCTTACAGGGCTGAAGGACAGGATCTCCTGAGCTGCAAGGAGAGTGAACAACATGCAGACATAGTCAAGAGAAGGTGTGTGCAAGGGCAGGGGACATGCTGCTGCTTCTACCTCAGCAACCTGCGAGGTTAGCAGTATATTTTGCCCCCAGGGAATTTCACACATACCACTGTAAAGCAAGGTACCATACATCAGCTTAAAAAGCTGCCAGCTGCCAGCTAGACCAGCCAGGATCACAATACAAGTCACGGATCAGGGAAAATACCTTGCAGTCCTTAATGTAATAATTACACAGCAGTGACTGAACTGTTTCAAAAGTCTCACTGCTGCCTCAGGACACTTCTGCTAAATGGGAGGATGCAAACATAGTCAGGATCACAACTTGGCCAGAGAGGGAGGGCTGGCAGGTGAGGATGAACCTCCCAGGAAAGCCTGGGTAATGTATACTTCCATTGGTAAACAACAGCCACAGTGAGCACCTGTGCTCCTGCTGGCCCAGCAAATGTTTTTGACAGTGCCCTTAAAGCTACCAAACCTTCATTTAATGCATCACCTCTTCTGCTCCAAATCCCCACAGCACTGTATCTTTCCCCTAACAGTCCTCCCTATACCATGTGTGCATCTTGAGGCATTACATCAGGTTTTGTAAGGTTGGAAGGAACACAGGAGTAAGGACAAAGCACTTAAGCAGCTACCCTTCCCGTTTTGCCTAGTGAACAACAGGCTATTCAGGGTATCCAAAGCCCTTTACAAAGCAGATGTCAAGAGTGACCTCACACCCTTTTAGGACCAGATAGGGATTGCTTAAGGTAAGGACTTCTATGATGAAGGATCTCAGCATCTTCTTACCATTGCTCCACCTGATAGCTTCCCCTGTCCTTGAGCAGCTGCCTGCCCCTCAGCTCTCCCATCAACAAGCCACAGGCTCTGCCAAGTACCAGGAACCCTGGGGAAAAGGCAAAACTGAGCTGTGTATTTCCCAGTCTATCATCACATCTTTTAGAGATGCAGACAAAAAGGCAAAGATAAGCCCAAGTTCATTTGTTCCCCTCAGGATGCCAGTACTTAAATGCACTAGTTTGTGGTTCAAGATTAATTCCTGGCTATACTCGTCACTGGTAAGGTGCACAACCTGATTTCTGCAGAGAGTGTGTGCTACAGCTTACACAAGCTGCAGAAAGACAGATGATGTGATTCGGCAGTGAGGTTAGTGGCACTAACTCACCAGCATGCTGTTGCTGAAAAAAACTTTGAGTTTGCTTAAATCTGGCCAATTGACCTTGTATCGTTTCAGCGCCTCCTTCTAATGACTGCAAAACTCCCAACCACAGCATTTCTGATTCACTTATATGCATCCAAAAATCTGATTTACAGGCTTTTGCCAGCAGTAACCAGGATGAAAGAGCTATTTGTGGATCTAAGAAAGAAAATACGATGTAGAAAAGTGAAATATAACAATGAAGTCATAATCCAGTTCTCCAGAGCTCTGAAGTGGTCAGGCTGCTGGACTGGATGATCATTGTAGGCCTCTTCCAACTGAAATAACCTACCCTATCCTCAAGCATATGATATTTTTTTTTAACAAATATTCTTTGCTGCTTCTAGCTGCCTCCCTTTTATTTATTGCTAAGTGTAAAATGTTGGTTCAGATACTCATTGGTATCTTTCCCATCCATGGAAGCTGGGCTTTCTGTGTACAAGTGAGGGCTCCAGGAAGCAGGTAACAACACGAATATCTCCAAGCTCAGCTCGGTACCTTTACAAGCTACCAATAATATTGATCTGCAGTCTTATCAAACCTAATGTCCTGGGTTCAGCAGTAGCAGTCATTTTTCTCCTCCTTGGTAGCTGGTGCAGCGCTGTGTTTTGACTTTCAGCTCGGGAACAGAGATGGTAACAAGGATGTTTTGGTTTGGCCAAGGACTTTGTGAGCCTCATGCTCTGCCAGGGAGGAGGGGAAGCCGGGAGGAAGCAGAGACAGGACACTTGACCCAAGCTAGCCAAAGAGGTATTCCATACCACAGCACGTCATGCCCAGGATGTAACTGGGAGTTAGCCTGAAGGGCTGGGGCACTGCGGGGTTGGAGAAAGTATGGGTCGGTGCTTGGTCGGGCTGGGGGGGGGGCAAGTTATCAGTCAGCTGGTGGTGAGGTGATGTATTCTCTTCCTTTGTTATTTCCTTTATCATTGTTATTATTGGTGGTAGCAGTAGTGATCTGTGTTATACCTTAGTTACTGAACTGTTCTTATCTCAACCCGTGGGAGTTGCATTCTTTTTGATTCTCCTCTCCGTCCCTCCAGGAGTAGGGGGAGGGAAAGGAAGGGAGGGAGTAAGTGAACAAGTTACCTGACTGGGTTTTGCAGTTGCTTGGTGGTGAAATTCCAAAGTACTGGAGTACACCTGCATATTCCCAGAACTGCCATGCCAACTCCTTAAGCAATGTCTCTCAGTCAGACAGCCCTCCCAGTGACTGCACTGTGTGCATGACCCCTGAGGTTGTTATGATGTTACCTGCAGAGACAAACCTAGTCCTGGCTGTTCACAGAGCTGTTACAATAGGGGACAGCTTTGCACTGGGAAACCTGCATCCCACTGGTGAGCACTGCAGGAGCTGTGCTCTGAGCCAGTGTAGTAGCGCTGTTCCTACCCTCAAGTCAGGAGCTCTCTTCTTTTTCTGAGGTTGGATGAGGAACAGCCTGGAGACCCACAGTTCAGTCCCCAGAACTCTGGCATCCAACCAGCAGACAGGAAAATCTCTGGGAGCCTGGGAACTACATTACTTTCTCATGGACAGTAAAATTCATGGCTATGTTTTCAAGAGTGCTATTCCCACAGCTGGGGTTGGGTTTTCACAAGGAGTTAAGAATCTACCTGCATATCTGGAAAAGGGGAAGGCTGTCAGAAGTATCACAGACAGAGCAGTTCCTGTCACAAACCTGAAAGACCCCAATATGTTCCTGGTCATTCTGAAAGTCTGCCACTTACTTTCATCATTAAATCAAAAATCTATTTTTCACAATATCTCTTCCCAAAAGCAAGTTATAACTGCTCTTGTGCCAGCAGCAGTGAATGTGGAGAACTTGCAACATTTTACATGCACTGTATTAAAGCACTTCGTAACTATGTCTTGGAAGAAGAGGGAGCTGCAGTCTATGGATAATGTTCAAGTTAAGCACTTCAGTAATCTGCTACCATCTGACATTCACAGACAGAAAAGTCAATGAGTTCATTCAATGATTTAAGGATTAGTATGAGTTTGGTTTTGTATCAGACTTGGCTTAAGAAGGATTAGCTGAATTCATTAGAAAATTAAGTTTAATTAATTCTAGTTAAAATTAGCTAATGAATTTCCAGGGTGGGGAGAGAATAAAAAAAGAACGCAGAAAGCAATTTTAAACCAGTCTATGTAACTGTGATTTAGAGCTCTGCATTTACAGGACATGAAAAGAGAATGAATTTGACAACTACTTATCTTCATCAATAAGCTCAGAAACTAATATTTCTTTGAATTGACAATTAAGTTACAAATTCAGCCCAGACTTCACAACTTACTTTTGAGCTGCATCATTGGGTTTATAGTCTGTGAGAGATACCACGTGCAGAGCTATGTGAAAACCATGACTTTTTCACCCCATCTGGAACAATCTGAGATTTCTGCCCCACCTCTGAGCCTGCACAGACATCAAAGTACAAGTATAACCCAATTTTGGGAAGAGAAGGCAAGAGGCAGCAGCAAGCCATCTGCAGAGCAGGAGAGGGGAGCTCTGCAAGAGCCATAAACAGCTCCAGAATAGGGGTGCTACAACACACTCCATGGTAGCACCTTCTCTGGCTGTGCTCAGGGCGTGACAGGTGACCGGCAGCACAGCATCTTGCCCACTGACCTAATTAAAAGGCTTAAGGGTCTGAGGGAAGATAAAGAAGGGATTTTATACCCAAATACTGTGTAAGCACATGCTCACTTCATAGCAGCTCTCAGGAGCATTACAACTATGTTCCTCTTACCTTTCATATTGCACAATCCACACTACCAAAAACCAACTCAACTGCTTCTATTTTGGGCTGAATTCTAGCTGGGTAGTTGACAATAACTGCAGGTAGTTGAGAATAACTGTAGTATTTCTGAGGTAATGGAGTCTGTCTTTTGCTTTGGGGGCTTTGTGTCTTTCCAACACAGACATACATGAATATCAAGATTAGATGATGCAGTTAGTCACACAGACTGACTCCTGTGCCAGGCTGACTGTAGCACATACCAGTCATGAACAGTATCATTTACCTAAAAGGTATCAGGACTGTACTGTGCACACGTGTCCTTTGTGCAAATGCAAATATGGTACTAAGACATACTGGTAAGTATTTCCAGAAGTGGTTTGCTCGCCCATAAAATACTCAGGATAACAGGAGGAGGAAGACAGTAAAATACAATGCTGCTTAAGAAGCAGCCAGTCAACCTTTCCAGCAATTTGGTAAAGTTTGTGCATTTGATCACCATAAGCAGATAGATATATAGCTTTAATCTACACGGATATGTACAGTGTCTCCCAGAGAAGCACTACTTGCCATAGCACTAAAACATTTGTCATTGGAGTCTTAATGAAATCGCATTCATTTCCATATTTTTTCCAGAAGAAACCCCTACTAACTCACCTTAATTACTCAGAAAATATAACGAATTCTTGACCACACAGACTCAGTTTACTAAATTCAGGTCATGGGGTAACTGACTCTACTCCACTTGTCTTCATTTCAGTAACCAGTGTTAAGACTGCCAATTCACCAATCAGTGTTGAAGACTGCTTCTGGAGGATAAAAACCTAGACTGGCCAGAATCAATGAGACCAACACGGGGTATTTGAATATGTTTTTAACAAGTCCCAAAACATTAATTATCTAATCTGACATAAACATGACTGATTAGCTAATTATCTGAATTCAGTTCATGCAAACATAAGTCAACACATGCCATAGCTATTCTGCTTGCACCATCTGCACTGTTTACGTACAAGCACACATATCTAGCAGGAATATGCTGTAAAATTGACCATGAAACTGCCACCTCACCTGTCTTTTCAAATGCACCCAAAGCTGAGACAGGGAACATGATCACAGCAGTGCAGAGAGCAGCAGTAAAGGTTGGACTTGATGATCTTAAAAGGTTTTTTCCAGCCTAATTGATATTATGATTTCTGTAATACCAATTCCTAGTACACAGAGGAGGCTGCAGCAGCTCAGCGTGCTGAAAGCCAGGCAGGATCTTTTAACACAGAGTTCATGGGAATTCAACAGTTTCCCTTCCTTGCACTGTCTAACAAATAACTCAGAAGAGGCAGCACATCATGCTATTTTAAGATAATGCTATCACTGAGGGCAAAATATAAGTAGTTATTTTAAAACACAGCAATGCAGCTAAACTGTACCAAGGCTCACCCTGAAGTCTGGGTCTGACTCTGAAAGCAAGGATTTGCAAACACTGCACTAAAGAGTTAAAACAAAAGGGTGAAAACGCAAGAGAGCAAAGTACTGTTCAGCTACCCAAGGCACATTAAATATGCTAGTTTCCTTGCCTAAAGTCCAGCTGCTGCTCCAGCACCCTGCGAAAGCCTGGAGCGCCCGTGTGAAATCCTCTCTTAAAATAAAGCACACTTTAAGGAGCTGTTACAACAGCATCAACCCGTGTGAACCGATGAGGAGGCGGGCAGGATGCTGCCGAAACCCGATAGCTCAGCTCCCTGGCAGCATCACAGCGGGCTGCGAGACAACACGTACTAGCGTCCGTCTAGGAAGTCACTCCGCAGCTCCGCGCTCTGCCCTGCCAGGAGCACAGCCTGGCACCAGAACCACCACCGGCGCTTCGGGCGCGACGGCCACTGACGCCGGGGCCAACGCCAGCCCTGCCCGCGCTCCCGCCTCTCCAGTGACTCCATCACCCAGGAATGGCAAGCACCTCACCCCTCGGGGCGCGGTGCTGCCGGGGGGAAAGGGGGAGCCGCGAACGGGGGGACGAGACGCGCCAGGAGCGGACCCTGCACCTTCCGGGACTGGCTTCCATCGCGTAGGACCGACCTGGGGACAAACGGAGGTCAGGAGAGCTGCCGGAGGGGGACCGCGGGAGACCACGGCACTGGGGCAGAGCCGACTGGTATCGGGCACACACGCACACGCACACACACACACACACACACACACACACAGGCAGACAGCAATCCCTCCGTCCCCTAGTCGGATTTTAACAGCTCCTCCTCAGCCGGCTGGCGGGGTAAAGGCAGGCTATCTTTTAGAAGTTAACAGAGTTAGCAGAGAGAGAGGACTGGGTTGTAGTACTTGTTACAGGCTACTCACCCGGCACTGCAACGGCTGTGTTCCTTTAAGAGCAGAATGCCCTCGCTTTGGGAAACTTATTTCTGGTTTGCTATTGTGATTTACTAACTGTCCCAAGATCCTGTAAAATCCCAGAAAAGGCTAGGAAACGAGAAGAGACAATTTAAAAGCTGACGGTCAGGACAGGAATTTATGGAATGAAATCTTTAAGGGCAGGAGCAGACAGAGCCAGCCAGCTAACGCTTTCATGCCCTGTCTCTGACCAGCAGATTCATTTTACAGGATGATTTAAAATACCTGCTCGTGATGATGTGCGCTCCTCTGCATCAGCTGGGAGTCCCCGGAGTAGCTAGCACGCTGCTGTGCGTCCTTCTTCTCCTGCTTTTTTACAGCAGACCCCTCACGATCACAATGTCGCAGTTCCCTAGGCCTTACAATCAAGTGGTTTGTTGTAAGAGAACTAAAAATAGCGCTGAATTTTTTGCTGAAGCACTTGCTTGAGTGAACATAGTGCCAGTCAGCCTGTGCATTAGCGAGCTGTACAGACCTTTAATATTAAATATAGCCCAGATCCTCCTGGAAATATGGCCATTGAATTTCTTCAAAAGATTTTTTTTTTTTTTTCCTGTTAAAGCAGCACAAAATAACTCCTGTTTCTGAATGCTAGGAGATGAAATGAGTGCAGTTGTTTCAAGAATATCCCTGGGGAAAGAGTGAGTCACGTAAGCTGCTTTTATAATAAAAGATCCCTGGAGGAAGTGCATCTCCTTAGTAGTCTCAGAGCTGTTTAGAGATCCATATGCCCCCCCCTAAAAAATAAAGCTTCACATTGCAACCTGGTCTAGTGGAAGGTGTCCCTGCCTATGGCAGGCGGGTTGAAACTAGATGATCTTTAAGGCTCCTTCTGATCATTCTAGGATAGCTGAATTTTTCAGTTTTGTGGTGTTTGGTTTTAATAGTTAAACACCCGATTCCACAGCAAACTTAATGCTAGCATGGGAAACAGAGCAGCATTTCATACTGGTTAACACCATCAAGAGGATGATTAACAGAAGCATCTGTCCTGCAGTGCTGTTAATGAAGTCTGTGGAAAAGAGTACAAAAGTGGCCCATAACCATGCTGCATATGAAAGTTTATGGTGTAGGCTAACAAGTCTAAGGGAAAAAAATAATCAGAGGGAATTATTTTTGCAAAGCTTTTTGTTACTGTGGCCTAAAAACAATCACTGAAGACAAAGGTTGCAAAAAATGTCATTCAAGACACAGGTGTCAGTGCTGCTGCCAGTGCCCATGCTTGGATCCCAGAAGCAGATTCAGATGCAAAACTTCTACTCAGCACACACCAGACTCTCATATTCACTCTGTGGCACAGGTAGATAGGCCAAGAAATAAGAATGTGCAGGTGATCGCTGTCAGCAACGGCTTGTGGCATTTTAAAAGGCTGGTAAAGCTGCAATCATTCTCCTGGCAGTCACCAGAGCATGCCTGACAGCAAGCCAGTATGTCTGAACTGCAGGGAGTGAAGTCTTACTACTGTCAGTAGACATGACTTTGCATCATCTAGAAATCCAGACTCTATCACATAACATAAAACCAGTGAGCAGACAGCATCTATAACTTTAGTCTGTGCTACGCAGAGTCACTATATGACTATACTTAATGACACTGCAAGTCAGGGTAAATTTGCAGGAAAATTATTCCTTCACCTCAACAAATAAGCTGCCACTGCCAGAGAAGCTTTACAGAAGTAGTTCTCAAGACTACAGTAGTACTGTAGATACACACATATTTACATATATACATACAGAGAGAGAGAGAAATCTCTATGTAATTTTTTTTAAAGGAAGATTTTAGGATGGAAGTAAACACTATAAAGTCAAAGAGTTACTGGGAATATCAGAGAAGCAACACTGACTTATGTTTGTTTCACTGATTTTCATAAAAGGAGTAGGAAACCAAACAGACCAGGGTGGTTATGTGGCCAGTTTGGCTGTTAATGTAAAATTGTCTGCTACATTTTTGTTTCCCCCCATACATCTCTGAACATTGCTTTGATTTTGTTTTGCAATAGGACTGCAATATTTTTGCCCTTGTGAAAGGGCTAGGAAAGTCCTCGTACTGCTTCCTATTGCTGACAAAACATGCTGCAAGGCAGCATATAACATCTATACAGCAGCAGAGGTAGCCACAAACATAACAATATTCATTCCTGCTCCACTCCCAGCTATTCCTTATGGAGAGAAAGAGCATTAACAGAGCACAAAATTCCCACTAATTTAGCCTCACTTTGCCATCTGTTACTTCCCATGAGTTCATCCTAATGAGAAACTACTTCAAAACACATTTGAGGACCAGCTGCACCCAATGAACTCACCAGAGGAGGAGAATATTCTCCTCCCAATACATCACACTCTGATGCTACGCAGGAGCTTCTTCCCCTATGGAAATCAAGGGGAATGCTGCCATCAGTATGAACGCAGCCCTGGGTCACAGCCTTTTGCAGTCATGTTGACCAAATATCCCACTCAATATTATTCTTCTCAATAATGCAATGTTGTTCTTCTCAATAATTTGTAACTCTCTACCCAGTCACAGGGGCATTTCCCATCCCTCAGGCCTAAGCAGACAGCTTTCTGCAGCTGTTTCTCCTGCAGTGTGTTTGTCTATGGAATGATCATAGAAAACCAGGTTGGAAAGGACCTCAAGGACCATCTGGTTCAACCTTTCTTGGCAAAAGCAGAGTCTAGACAAAATGTCCCAGCACTCTGCCCAGATGAGTATTAAAGATGTCCAATGTTGGGGAATTCACCACTTCCTGAGGAGATTATTCCAATGGCTGATTGGTCTCATTGTGAAAATTTTTCGTGTCCAATTGGACCACGAGTAACTTGTACCCATTACTCTCATCTTTTCCATGTGACTCGTTGTAAAAAGGGAGTCTCCATCTTTGCAGCCACTCTGTAAATACTGGAACATGGTGATAAGGTCTCCCTGAAGCCTTCTTTTCTCAAGGCTGAACAAAACCAGCTCTCTCAGCCTTTCCTCACATGGCAGGCTTCTTGGTCCTTGGCTCATCTTTGTGGCCCTTCTCTGGATCCTCTCCAGCCTGTCCATGTCTTTTTTGTATAGTGGGGACCAAAACTGAACACAGCATTCCAGGTGTGGCCTGAAAAGAGCCGAGTACAGTGGGATAATGACATCTTTATTTCTGCTGGTGATGTCCAGGCTGATGCATCCCAGCATCCGGGTGGCTTTCTTTGCCGCAGCAGCTTACTCACATTGAGCTGCTTGTCCATCAGAACCTCCAGGTCCCTTTCCACAGAGCTGCTCCCCAACCAGGTAGATCCCAGCCTGTGCTGCAGTCCTGGATTATGTTTTCCAGGTACAAGACCTTACACTTGTCCTTGTTGAACTTCATCAGTTTCCTGTTAGCCCGCTCTTCCAGCCTATCCTCTCTCTTCCAAAGTATCCATTTCCCCTGTCAGTTTGGTATCATCACCAAACTTCATCAGGGTACAACTGATCCCATTTCCAGATCACTTATGCAGACAGTGAACAGTGCTGAACCCAATATTGATCCCTGGGAGACCCCACTAGTGACAGGTTGCCAGTTTGAAGCATGATACAGAACATGATTCCATATTCTGAAGGACTGGTCTGGTAAGTCAAGAAAACCCTCAAGTGCACAACTAATGCTTAAAACCTGTTCAGTGTCCAAATCACAACTCTGAGTCTTCACATCGTGTAAAAGGCAAAAGAGTGAGTTACACTTGGGCCACCTTATCCTTTTTGGAGGCTAGGGCTTTTTAAAAATAGTTTCTAAAGCACAGGAGTTGGCTCCTGATCAAGCACAGCAAGTCAAGAAGATAAACACTTTCTGTGTGTGAATGGTGAATTACACATTTCACCTAAACAAGTCAATAGCCTCACAAGATGCACTATATGAAAGATCAGGCTCTCAACTTCTGAATTCCCTCAATAAAAAATACACAATAAATAGCCTTCTACCTTTCCTGCAGTTCATGGAAAAGGTAAGAAATCCTTCCCCGTTCCCTTTATTGTCTTACACTTCTGCTCTCTGCTGCACCAGGAAGTATTTAGAGCAGTCTTCCATAAACAGCACATGTTCCTGTGTTCTGCCCCAGCACCAGTCACGGCACTGTGAGGCTGCGTTCCTGGAGTTTTTGGACATCAGTTGACCCTGCCTGGGCAGGGAACAGCTGTGTGTGTAGGTGGGCAGGGAACAAGGGGAGGGACAGGGAGATGGGAAAGTTACCAGCTTTGCTGCCTGCAAATGTCACGATGCCAACTGTGGCTCCCTGTGTCCAGACTCTTTAGCAACTTTTCCTCTCCTGCCAGCTGGCTGGGATAAGGGAAGGCTGTTTTGCTGGACATTTTGCTTTCTCTCCTGGTACCAGAATTACATTTCTTACCCCATGAAACAGACTGTTTAGTAATTTCTGCTCTGCCTCTAAGGTCTGGATTCTGCCGCTTGAAGTGTTTGCTTCGTGTTTCCAACATCCCTTCGTTATTACTTGTGAGACCGTAACTGAGCACACTGGGATTATTTTTAATACTTCATGTGACTTCAGAAAGCTTTTTTTTTTCACAGTGCATACTTAAATGGGACTCAAGCCTCTTCCTTCAGTTTTAGTAGTTTAACGCAGGAACTTTTTCAGAGGTGCCAGCTGGGCTACACCCATGCAAAAAGGCAGCAACACCCAGAAATGTGAATTGTAAGGATCATACACTAATGTAAACTTAACTGTCCAGCATATCCCTTGTGTTTTATGACATATGTTGAATAATATGATCACATATATATTAAAGAATGAGGCCTGAAGGAAGACAGTGTAGGTGCTTACAGAATACTTCTGAGTGAACCTTTAAGATACCCATCAATCGCCACTGCTTAGAGAATTTAGTTTGACAAGAACACTTTTAGTTCTTTGTTAAAAACTCCTAGAAGGAAGTCCAGATTTGAATCTCTACATTATCAGCAAGCCTTGTCAATAATCTCTATTGAAAGGAAAGCTTTCAGCTTGGTCCTCAATGTTACTAAAAGTAGCACTATGGTGATAAGCATTATTAGACATTCTTAGGAGAAGCTTAACTATTCTTTCAATTGAATTTGGTTGGATAAAACTGTGCTATACATGCTCCTTGGGGAGGTGTCACAACCATAACTGCAAACTAAAGGATGTATCAAGTGGGAAATGAGATTACAGTCACACAAAATGAGAATCAGGCACAAAAAAATATTTCCTATGAGATAACATATGCAGCATCTGGTTTTGCATATTCTAACACAGAAGTGAATCTTCCTGAGTGCTTTCCTCCAGTTCCTTCCAGTTCCTTGCAGTTCACATCTAATTCAGCTGATACATAAGAAATGAGCCTTTCTCCACTTGTTTGTGCATTTGAGGTTTAAGCTGCTTATATTAACACAGCCCACAGGGATGCCCAAGTAACTCGAAATATAACATGATGAGATCTCCTGGAAGCTTCTGTCAGCTGTACCATGTGAAGGGCTCTCAGCTGCACAACCATTTAACTTGCCCAATTACATTTCTGGCTGCTCTTCTGCCTTGCAGCTTAGAGAAACCCTCTCTAGGAGCTAGGTCAGAAGAAGGTATTGCCAAAATATGCTGCTTTTTGAATACCTTACTCCAAAGGGGAACAGAGACATGAGAAATGTCATAGCAGGTCTGGAAGAAAACATCAGTAAAAAATATTTTGCTGTTGTAATCCATAAGGACAACATCTTTTCTGACTACCTCTTATATCTGTTTGTTAAATTTGACATGCACAGGTTCATAAACACAAATATATACACAAATTATACTTCAGACATTAAGTCACATTCAGTTTTGATGCTGGGAAAGTATGGTGTTTGTGTGCTGCATCTGTCTTCTTGATATAAGCAAATATCAGCTGTTGCTTGGTTTTAAAATGAGTAAACAAAAATTTATTAAATATGGAATTCATAAAGCTTAGATGTGGATTCAAAACTTATTACACAATCACATCAACTGCGACTCGAGAGCACATGAGACAAGATGGATACTCCAGTATATTCTCTGTAGTAGTAACTTGGCACTTCATTTACACATACCATTAACATCTTGTCTGACATAACCAAGTATGGACTTTGGTATCTCATGTACTAAAGTAAAACTGAGTCAACATATACGCTAAGAAGTGGGCATATGCTTGTTCCATGCATGTCTCCCTCTGCATCACAGTGAAATGCTTGTGACAGCACTGTCTTGGTTTCAGACCCAGAGAGGAAATCAGAAAATAAGCAGAGGTTCTGAAAATGAACATGGTTTTTAGGTTTGACCATGAAAAATAACCCCTTCAGTGAGCCAGAAAAACATTACTTGCTCTTACATGGGAAACAAAACTTCTGAAAAATCTTTGCTTTGGGAAACACACACAGCACATCCTGCAAGTCAAAGGGTTTGTTTCCCAGCAATTTGTCCAACAGCTCAGTGACATGTGCCGCCAGGGTGGTAAAGTTCATCTGCATATATCACAGTTACGAATCCAACTGTTTAAAGATGTTCCCTCCTGGGCCATCAGTTCAAATACAAACCTGTTCTGAAATAACTGAAAGCTGCCATAGCCTGACATCTGCGAAGCAGCTCTTATGAGAAGAGACAGTGGTTCACCCCATTGCTGCTGGAGAAGCATCACCATAAAAATGACTGTAATCAGTAACACCTTAATATTCAGCTCAATAAAAGAGGCCAAGGGCAGGGCACAAGTAGTAGATGGACTCTGTCCTATGATTTCTTCTTGTTCTGGACAGAGGGGCTTACAGGAGATGAGACAGACTCTCTGCTCTTTCAAAACTTGTGGGTGTGTTTTCTGTTACCTAACAACTCTCAGACACACTTGGCAATACTGTAATTTCTGTTGAGCTATGCTAAATCAGATGCTGATAACCACCGTTTTCCTAAGACAGTGGAAACATGCTTCCTTAAAAGTGCTGTGCCTTTTTGCATCCTCTGTGGGACCTTCAAGGGTCCTACAGAAAACTGTGACTTACAGCTAATTTATAATAATACATAGATCACACATATGGAACCTGATGCCAGAAGAGACCGGTCTTATCCTGTGTAACTTGGTCTCTGCCAGGAGATAACTACTGTTCCTTTCCCATTAGGGGACATAATGTAAGCTTATATTTATTCCAAAGTTTCCAAGAGAGAAGAACAGCAATAAGGGGATAATTAGCTGTGCACCATTTCCCAACTCACAGACACATCATCTGCAACTTGACAGCTAGGATCAGTAGGTTATCCCAAAACCATGGACTCAACAGCAAGCTGGAAGGTAAAGCTAAATTTCTGTACTTTGCATTGCTCTACCTTTGAGAAAGGGACAAGGGAAAACACAGAAAGCAGGCAGAAACCTTACTTCAGTCCACAGATGTGCTTTTGTGCAGTGTATAAGCAGAAACATAAGAACAGCAGTGAACACTCATTTTCCATATCCTTCATAGGTAAATACTAGAATAATAGGGGTCTACTGGGCAGTAACCACTGTCTTCCAGGGACTAAAACAAGAGAACAGTTATTCCTATGCCTAATGTTAATAAAATATGTTTGAGAAAGGAATTACATAAACATAAACAGAGAATTCCTGTAGGCTGCAGTAAGCAGGTAAATATTTTTATCCCCCTTCCACAGACAGCAAAATGAATGCAATGAGGCAACAATGATATCTAAAGCAGACCTGAGAGAGGCAGCTCCAAGAACAGAAATGTAATGCATTTGTTCCCTAGCCGCTGCCACTACTCACTCCACTACTGCTGCTCCATTGCTAAGTAGGTTAAAATAAATTATGTATTTGCTTTGCCCAGCGTAGAGGGGCCCTCAGCATGTACCCCTGTTCTGCAGTGAACATGGGGTATAGCCATGACCTTATTTCCAATTGCTGAGCTGCAGTATGGGGTGGGCATCCCTGAGGGATCCCCAGAACTTATCACTCCAAAGAGCCTCCTACCCCAACAGCCCTTTTTTGCTGTTGTTGGAGCTCTGTTGTCACTCACTGCACAACTTTTAGCAGCTACTCAGAAAATCCTTCATCTCTTGGTGAGTCCAGAGAAGTTATGAGTATCCTTCAAAGGGCAGGACCAAAACGTGCTGAGAACTGAGCCGTCAGAAAACGTCTCGGCTTCTTGCCAGCACTCTGTGAAGGATCAATTTTACACACAAACAGAGGCTTGGGCATAGATTCACAGCTCAAATGATATTTATGGGCTTTTTACTTTGACAGGGCTGGTTAGAGCCTTCCACCAAGCTATGCTCCCCTGACCTCTGCAAGCAGGTTCACTGCAACCCTGACATCTGTGGACATGAACACAAGATGCAGTTTCGCTTCCTCCTTTGGGAAACAAGAATGTGAATTTTTGTACTGTAATCACCCTTTAACCAATCCAATATACTTCCAAGCTCAGCACAGTCTCTGTTTGGATAACCTTTTCCTATACTTTCCTCAGTTGCACACTTTTCCAAGGACAATTGATAAAAGGTGAAAAAGGGAAAAGCAATTGTGCTTTTTCCCTTTCACCCCGAAGATGTAATCCTTATGAAGTGCCAAGACTGAGGCAGCCTGAAAGCTCCTATATCCTATGTGCATTTGTGTCTATTACAAGCATATTCAGAACTTTGAGGAACTAAGCAAAATCAAACTCAGCTCTGGGTTAAGGAGGATTAATCTCTCCATGTGACACACATACAATCCACAAACACCCACAAAGCCTTGGCTTAGGTGTTCTACATGTGCCTATATCATACACACTATCACACCAGGAGACATAACTGTTTAATAACCTTTGGAAACAGCCAGTACTATTTTCTGAAGGATCAATAATGAAAACTTTTTCAACCAGTGCAGCTGTACAGTGACAGGCAACCTTCAGAAACAGTACAACACACAGGATATGTTGCATCCTGTAAAAATCCCTTAAATAATTTCAACTGGAGTAAGAGTATTTCAAAAGCATACCTGAATTTCTCATTAATACTACAAATACAGCATTTCCAAACTGCAGATGTGCATTCAATATCAGAAATTTCCCTTAATTTTGTGTATTCTTTTCTGCTCCATTCCTTGGCTTTATACCTATGTCTAGTAGCACATCACTTCTTCATATGATGCTCATACTGCTTCCTCTTTAAAGCCTATCCAGGAAAAACATGTACACAGGCATGGTATTACAGCCAGATTAACAGCACTTATAAAACCCCAGTGTCCTTCCATGTACTAGATGAGCTACAGTCCAGCATCATCAGATTTACAAACAAACCTGTCTTAGCTGACATCCTTTATACAAACTGAAACAGCTGAAAAATTCCTGCAGTTACAGTGATTACAGAAAAACTGAGAAGAAAATCAGTGCAATTGCATCATAGGCATTTGCCCGGAAGTTTGTTACCTCTTGGATAAAAGGTGGCCTAGCTGGCCAAATAGAATCTAGGTCCTAGTTCTTATATTTTGAAGAAACTGGATACATAAAAACTAAAGTAAAAGTTGTTACTTTGAGAGTCTGAAACTATTTTCCTGCACTCTACCCAGACTACTAGATTTATCCATACCCTCCTATGCAGTTGTTCAGACCTTTATATCTCTTCAAGTCCTGACAAATCCTTTCCCTTTAGGTTGCTGCAACATTTGAGACACCATCCTGCAGTTGAAAAGGTAGGAAGCAGGCAGTACTTTGTTTGAGCTCATATATTGCAACATAAAGATGATCGCACTCACAGACTGGGCAGGCAGGTAAATAGTTACCTGAGCTTAAACAGTCCAATACCAGTATAGCAGTACCAGCTTCCCAAACAATTCATCTGTTCAACAGCTCTGTATGGGGGAGCCCAATTTAAGTAATACACCAGCCACAATGCAGTTGCTACTTCAGCAGAAACAGACCATTCCATTAAAAAGTTGGATCAGTACAGTTCAAAAACTTAAATAATATTGATTCTGGATTAATATTTTCAATTCATGCCCTTCTTGGCCTCCCTGGGAATTGAACCTGTCTACACAATTAAACTGTATAATGATTTTCTCTAAACCTATAAAAGCCTATTACTTATAGCAGCATCTCCTCATACGAAACACCCTGCTCTAAATTATTACAAATTGAAAAGATAACAAATACTAAAGCATAAGCTGAATACACTCAGCACATTATTGTGGCCTTTCAATACTTAAAAGGGGCCTGTAAGAAAGATGGGAAGAGGCTTTTTATACAGGCCTATTGTGATAGGATGAGGGGTGATGGTTTTAAACTAAAAGAGGGGAGATTCAGGCTGGATGTGAAGAAGAAATGCTTTACAATGAGGGTGGTACAACACTGGCACAGGTTGCCCAGATAGGTGGTGGACACCCACCCCTGAAGACATTCCAGGCCAGACTGGATGTGGGTCTGGGCAGTCTGATCTAGTTGAAGATCTCCCTGCTCATTGCAGGGTGGTTGGACTAGATGAGCTTTGAAGGTACCTTCCAACTCTGTGATTCTATGTTTATGCATTTAAAGCACTGCAAAATTTTACTTACCAATTTCCATCCGAATTCAGAGCAATCTTCTCTTGAGCTATGTGGTACTAAATCAGCAATACATTGCTAGCAGGGAATAGAGGAACAATGTAACTTTTTACTCCTCTACCTTCTATCGCTGTTCTGGCCTATGTAAAACCCTCACCAATAGTGGCTGTACCAGTGGATAATCATCTGTGTGCACAGCAACAGCAGCTCCTACAGAACCTTCCATACTACACCCCCGGTTAAAATGCTTTCTCTTGTTGGCAGTAGCTCCCTAGCATCAGACTTTTCTTCCTCCACCAGCCATACCATTCTTCCACCCTGACAAATGGGAGCAGTGCGCCAGCCCAGCATCAACAACGTGGCCTGGCTAAGGCATATCTTAAATGTTTCTTAATCTGTAGCCCATACTGACTATATATTGACTGAGGTTTAATTATGGAAAATAAATAATTTTCATACACCTTGTACTACCTAAAATCTACAGCTGCAGTTGTGGCTAGCACTAAGTAGTTAGCGATGTGTTAGCAAAACAAGACCCAATAGCAAATGCAAAGTTGTAAAAGAAGAATTATGCAGCTCAGAAATGAGATGCTGCAATATACATCTTGTTACAAATACTCAAAGCCTGACACTTCAGCTTACTAACCCCAGTGCTCAAGGGTCATGCACCCTCCTGAGAATAAGTGGGGCATTGCTGAAATATACCCTAAATCTAAGAAGCTGTGGAGAAAATTACAATTATAACGCACCCAGACGGCAAGATCTTATCAAAATTTAACATGTCAATCTGCTCATTTAATTTAAACGCTTTCCCTCTCTGTGGTTAATGGCAAGTCAGTACAGCAGAAATGGCACCAAAGCAGATGTTAATAAATTTGTCAAAGCTGCAGGACGATTGCTGTGACTACAGTGTCTTTTGAAGGACTACACTATTTACATTCCCACTGACCTCTCATGTCAACTCTTGTAAATATTACTTCTCCATTGGCTGCTCTACAGAACAGTGTAAGCCAAGTTCCTTGGTGAAAGTCACTTGCTTTGAGAAAGCATCGTATGATTAGAGGCAGCCTTTTTTAAGATTTCAGGAGAAAAACCTTTAATCATGAAAAGCATGCCTTAATTTTAAATAGGTCTTTCTCTGCTTTTTCTTTTATCTTAACTGTTCCCATGAAAAACTGCAGTCACGAGTTAAAACTGGAAAAAAGAACTCGGAGATCAGTTTGGCTAAGACAAGGAAAGGCCTGTATCATAATTCACATTTCGGTGGTATCAAGAGCATCCATAGCAAAGTGAACTCTGCAGGTGCAATGAAATCTGCACCGTGTACCCTGCTGTTCAAACCAGAGCTGTAACCCATGCATGATCAACCCCGTCTGTGCAGAGCAGATCTGCACAAGGAAAGGCAGAGAAGTGCCAGCAAGCTTTTGCCCCAGGGACTGAACCACATGAATGAAACATTTTTGAAACATTTGCATTACAAAAAGCAATTTAGTTACCAATGAAGGCAAAATTAATTGCTATCAATGTCAAAGGAACACAACTCTTTGAATGAAGTGTGACCCTACACCCTTGTTTATGGAGGGCATCTGAATTTGTGTTAAGACAATACTACATTTTGATGCGGTAACATTTTCTTTTCTAGCTAGGCAAGTTACACTTCAAAAAGCTAAAATATGCAATGTATCACAGTGAGCAGTTTTATCTCAAAATACTGTTCAAAGAGACAGAGGCACACAGGAATGCTGCAGGGTCAGACACACAATGGAGAAGGGCAAGGAGCTTTCAAAAGAAACAGGGCTGTCAAGTTGCAAAGAAGGCACTGTGCAGAAGTGCCGTCCTCTCTTACCAGAGACCTGCTGTCTGAACAAAGACCATTTCAG
Source organism: Pezoporus flaviventris (assembly GCF_033815535.1). Taxonomy (NCBI): domain Eukaryota; kingdom Metazoa; phylum Chordata; class Aves; order Psittaciformes; family Psittacidae; genus Pezoporus; species Pezoporus flaviventris. The sequence continues at coordinate 57,418,113 of NW_026892550.1, read as the reverse complement.
GCAAATTTTATCTTTTTTGTAGTTCTACGCAAAAGCTCTTGAATCAGAGATGCTCAGAGACATTAAGAACTATAGTTTATGGAAGCAGTGTTAACAGATATATTACCTGTCTTCCATAAGAATTGCTCAGAGAACTTTTCAAATTTGGTTACTATCACTTCAGTTTATCGGTATGAAAATCAAAGCAGTTAGGCAGTAAGTGGCTCACTTGATTTCAAGTGAATATTAGAAGATAAGAGGCTGAAAAACTACCTGGGTTTGCATTTAGGTGATTCACAAGCTGTAAATGTAAAGTTATGCTTCATAGTGGTAGGGATGGTGCAAAAAGAGGAACAAAACCTTAAAAGGACCTGAAATGATCTTCAGCATCTTCTAACATAATTGATCCCCCCAAACCCATTTATAAAAATTACTGTACAACTTCTCTTTGTCCTTTTACACCCACCTTTGTGCATCCCATTGCTCACATTTAGCTGATAGTGTGGATGGCCAGAGAAGATGTGGCTGCCCCATCCCTGGAAGTATTCAAAGCCAGGCTGGATGGGGCTTTGACCAGTGTGGTCTAGTGGAAGGTGTTCCTGCCCCATGGCAGGAGGGTTGAAACTAGATGACCTTTAAGGTCACTCTAACCATTCTATGATATACCAAATCATACTTATACAGAACTACCAAATGAACAGCCTCCTTCTGAATGTTCTCTTGCACTTGGGTTTTAAGGTTTTGCTTAACATCAGAGCTGCCTTGGCTTGGCCATAGCCTCCCTTCACTTCAGCAGGTGGGGTCCTGCCACGCCTGCAGCACAAGGAAGGAAGAAACGAACTATTAGTTCATACAGAGAAACACATAATGGACGTCTTCAGGTAGTAGAAAAGATTTCTTTTCAGCCCAGAAATGATTTTTATCTTGCAGGAGCATGGGGATGAGCAGTTCACAGGAGGATTGATTAAAATGTAAAAGGGCAGGACTAAAAGGGTGGTCTGACCCTGCTCAGTCACTGTAAGGAGGCCAGGCAGTGCTCCAGATGGAGGCTGGGGATTCACAGACCACTAGTTACTGTGCCATCATGGATCCCTAAGTGTGCCTTATATGCACAGTAACTTGTTCCTGCCCAAAGCTAATGTACTGAGAGACAAGATAAAAAAATGAACATGGAGTAAATTCCCTGATGAATTAGGGACTAATTATTTAATTATTATAATTTCAGCTGCAGTAATTCCTTTCTCATTAAGCACTTATTCTTAGCTACTTTATAGCAAAATCCAACTGTACTCAGCTCTTAGAGAAGATAGATTATCTTTTTACAGAACAGGACATAATGCTGAGATGTCCACATCTAAGACAGCTGGTAAATTATTCCTTCATTTTCAAGTTTAGTGAACACAACTGTGTACTTCTGTCTCAGAAAACTAAGACCCTGTGCAATCACTTATTTTCTATTTGCTTCTTAGCATAAATGGGTATAAATGTTTCATGAACCATAAATGTTTCAAGAAGATAAATGTTGAGCAATTACAAATCTAATCTTCCTCCATTTTAATGTGATATCTATTTGCACTAAGGGCAGATGGATCACTTGAAACATTATGCATCTGCATAAAGTGGCATGGTAGCCAGTTTTGCTCCCTGTCTTTTCAAAAACATTGTAAAGATATTATTCATTTGCTAATTTAATAACAGAATTAAAGATAATTCTGATAAGTAGATGCGCATCCAGTTGTCCTAGCTTTGATGTAGGGGTGATCATCTGAATCAATGTCTGTTAACAGAAGAATTAGCCTTGCTGGGAAATAGCTGAACAGTAATTTCCTTGGATGCTGTATAGAGTACGTAACTGGGAGGAATAGAAGATGTGAGTGTAGGGAAGTGTATGTTACACTGCACTCCTCAAACATAGGTGGTAAGTAAAATGAACTCAGATCACTGTGCTGTTTTGATCTTGTACAGGATAAGAAAATGTCTTATGAAATGGTTGTAACATACCCCTATTAGCTCTACAACCACCTGCACCTTCCCCTAAAACACTCATGGTTGCAAGAGATGCTCACATCACTGTTGGTCCAAGGAGGGCTGAGCCTTACAAAGGAGCCAGGCAAGGGCAGGTACTGCAAACGCATGCACAAGCAGATGCTGTGGGCTCTGCTCCCAAAAGGTGGAAGATAAAAAACACTTTGTCAAGTGGAGAATGGGCAATGCGGTACTTCAGTGGCAATCCACGTACCCCAACACCACCCATCCCCACTTAGCCAATACACCGTTGCTACTCTTCCACAGTTACCTTGTGCAACTCATTACTCACAGAGTGACCCACTGAGCCAGTTCTGCTTTTCAATGTGCTTAACTGATCTGGGATCCCTCCCAGTTATCAAGACATCTAAACTAGTATCTGCTTTGAGCTGGACAAGGGAAGGAAATACAATACATTCATAGACTTATTACCTGTTAAAGTAGTGAAAAAAAAAAAACAAAAGAGTATTTATCTAATTGATATTAGTAAGGGGCTTTTTTTTTTGTTGCTGTTGTTAATTGGAAGCTCATTCAAACACTTTCTTCACCTCTGGGATAAAGATTTCCAATAAGAGTTTTAGAAAGCTCAAGCTGATTTTGTTTACTTTAAGAGAAGATAAAAAAAGGAAGGGGGGGGAGGGGGGAGAATATCAATACAGGACAGAGCAACCTCTCAGAGACATCTTGTTTTCCTTCACAGAAAGGACAAGCATATCCTCAAACCACTGCGTTACTCTGAAAGAAGTCACACCAATAGGAGCAAGACATCTTGAACTTTGGGGTTTAGTGAGTGTTCAGCTGTAAAGTCATCTAATTATGCAGTCAAATCCTTTGGGAGTCACTAGACTACTGAATTTTCAGTGTATATATATCTATATGCAGCAATGTAAATGTGAAGAGAGACTCTAAATTACCATTTATCATGTTATTAAAATAACTCCTAGCAAAGTTACCTTTTCCATTAAGAATAATGTCTGGTATGATTAAAAAATACCCAAATGAAATATCATTTACCTGTTCACAATTTCTACTGTCACTTACACTTGCTTTTCTTTGAATTTAGCCATTGAAACTTAGTGAAAGCAGTCTGCTCGTTTACAGCATGATGTCAGCACACTTGAGTTGCACATACTGGTCTTGAGAATCTCGTATTTCTAAATTATTCCACTATGATAATCATAGAAATATTTTTACTTGTGCAGAGTTTTGAAGAACACACCTTTCTTTTGCAAGCAAAGTAAGAAAATACCAACTGTGCTTGAGATGACACTGTCCTTCAATCTTAGCAATAAAGTGTTCAGAAAAAAAGAATACTGCTCACAGATGGGATAGTTCTAAGTAACACTAAAAAAGGTTAAACAAAACCAGAAACCTTGAAAGAGAAGGTAGAAGATACAAAACAGTTAAGGAAGCGATCTCAAATCACTCAGGATTTATTATGCTGTAGGATTCATTACTTTCACAGATGTGATGTTTGATAGCCTGAATTCCAAGATTCAGCAATTTTAGTGGAAGGAATTTGTAATAAGCCGTGGGAACTGCTGGATTTGCGGCAATTAAACATAGGCATGGGAAAAGATGTTATGCTACGTGGCGAAAGGGAGTTCGAGGTATTGTGCTAATCAAATTCTTGTTGCTATTATGCTTAAAATGAACATTTTTTTTTTGTGGAGCCTCTAGCAAATGGAAGGCATTTGAGGAAATAAAAAAAAAAGCAATCTTGTTTGCTCTTTGGAGAGGTGTGTGCCTCTGGGATTTTGTCCCTAAAAATAGTATTTGTCAGCTGCCCATCATAATCCGTAACTCAATTTATTATTATTTCTTAATGTAAAGCAGCATAAGTTTCTCTTTTTCCCAGAACATTTCTGCTAAGGGAAGATTAAAACATCTCTTGAGATCTGAACACTTGTTGCTAATGCTTTAAAGCAAAGCTAGTGGCAGCTGCTGATCACTCAAACTACTGCCATTTTGCCTGACATATTAACTTAGGGCATTTCTTGCAGGAATACAAAACATGATCTTCTTCTAACACCAGTTTAATCCTATCTTTTTTTTTTAATTGATAAAAGACAAAAAATAAGACTTAGGAGAGTGACAGCAGATCCATGCTATCTCAGATGCAATAGTCGGATTATACCTGCTGTCTGAAAACACAGCAAAACATAAATCGCTTTCTAACATGCTAGCAGTCCCATGTTAACTTTCAAAATACTGTGCAAGAACAGTAGCAGCAGAAAACAGAGGATGGCACAGCTTTTTGAATCCACTGACGAAAAAAGGAGTGTTAATATGCTAAGGTCTCTAAAGAGTATGTATCCTGGTGGGCCAACATAATGAGAAAACTGTGATCAGCTGAGACCTCCAAAATGGGGAAGGAACAACAGGAGAGCTCTAGTTTTCATGTGTCTATGCAATAGCCCCTTCTGATCTGCAAATGTTTGATTAGCTGAAATGACAACAAGCTGTGTGCCCTCCAGCTGGTACTCATGACTGAAGTTTAATGAGCCAACAGTGAACCAAAAACAAAAACAAGGGAAACAATAAAAACATAACATAAAAACATAGGAAGAAAAATCAAATTAAGAGTAGTTGCATGTCATGATGAGTAGGAAATTAGATTAATTGTGGTTGTGTAAAGGTTAAGGAGTGAGACTTCTCTTCCCACACTTGAAGGGAAAAAAAGAAAATGAAAAGATTTTTCCAGGTCAGGGTTTGTTTACAGTTATTAGGATAAAGGTCTAGGGCTTATGGGAAAAATGTGTCTCCAAGTGGATAGCTTCCCCTTTTTTTTTGAGCAGTTCAGTATGGCCTGCCATGGCTGCCTCCATGACAACTCCAGAGATGAAACAGTTCTGGGAACAGACATGCCAGAGGGAAAAGCATGCAACTGTCCCTGATCTGCTCTGTGTCTCCATTAACATCAGAAAACTACAAAACTTTTCATGCACTCACAAGATACACTCAAGCTTTTGGTAACTGACTTTCAGTCTCATGCTCGATGGTGCCGTCACAAATAGAGGTTCATGCACTTTGCAACATTGATGGAGCCAGCTGGTTTCTCAGCAGAGATTTCCAGGGTGGATACTCCCCCCCCAATATACATACTAAGTTTACAGTCACTTACACCAAGGGAGGTCAGCTGGCTGCTGCAAGGAGGAGAGAAAAACACTGACAAAGGGCTTGGAAACCTGATCCTCTTTTCCTAAGGAAACTGAAAAAATAACAACTTCATAAGCGTAATTATTACTGACTCAACCTCTTATTCCTCCTCGGGTCCAAATTAAAATGGGATTTTATAGATGCATATACAGAGACAGGGAAGTATAAAGCACAAACGCTTCCCATCTCAGAGCAACGCATTTTTTGGCTCTGCTGTATTTCCCTACAGGAGGACAGAAAGCCAGCCCTGCACAGAGGTTGCTCATTGCCGTGGCAGCTGTACCCTGGAACAATCGAGTGTCCCAAGCTGACAACCCTCAGGAACCTCTGTGACCTCAAATGAAGTTTCTGAATACCATGACCAAAATGAGAAGTGCTACAGGTCACAAGGGAAATACTCCTAAACACATTAAGCATACTTATGAATACTCTGTGACCCCAGGGATTCCTTGTCATACAAACCCATGCAGTGCTGCTGGGAGCTCACGTCACTCCCAAAGCAAATTCACAAAGTCAGAGTCTGTGTGTTGGTGGTAATACTAAACTGTGACATCTCATCTGGTTAATACAACTCAACTATTCCCCCTTCTTTTCCCAGAATGCAGTGAAGAGAAGGAAAAGCAGTCAAAACTGCACATATTCCTTCCTCCTGAGCCCTATGGCATGTCCCAGAGCATTTCCCAGAGGGAGTGAAGGGAGAGTGCTGGCTGTGGCATTCCCAGAGAGCTCAGAAAAATTCATCCCATTATTACCCAGTAACTGGTTTTCTTCTCAGGCCCAGGGCTGACTCATGCATCTCAGCCTAAGTTGTATGAACCACACAAGTCTGTGGCATTTACCTACAAGCAGCCTCCAGCAAGAGTGCTCAGGCACATTAATAATATCTGTCAGGAAGAGTCTACAAGCCTTTGGGCATCTGTGGGCCTGAAAAAGCTGATGCTACTGATAATAAGGTAAAACCAACCTTCCTGATGAAAACTCAACTGAACCTTGATAACTCATTGCCAACTAAATTGTGCCCTTGTGTGGTATTTTATGTAACAAGGCAGGTTTACCTTTATTTCCCAGTACTCAAATAGCCAAAGGCAGATGTGCAGTGCTTGAAGTTCCACTGACAATGCAGTTTGCCCTTTTAAAATTTCATTTGATTGCCTTCATTTTCACACAGGGGAGAATGGAAAGGTCCTGGTAGCACTGGCAACAAGCTCTTAGCACACAGTAATTTTTATATATAAGTAAAATATGAAAGGTTTCCTTAAAAAAAACCCTACTGTTAATTTTTCATACCAGGTGACTGGATACTGTGAGAATGACTTCATTGATGTTCACCAGCAGCTCATGGAGAAAAAAAAAATAAAAATCAAGTATACTTTTATGTTAAACCACAGTAAGTCAGTTTGACAGGATGCAGAATAAAGAAGGCAATTCCTCAGGTTTGACAGAATTAGCCAAGGAAAAATCCCTAGATGCTGCACATGGCAAGATATTTTGCTGTGCAAGCAAAGCCTCAGAAAAGGCTGAGTTTGTCCAATGTAAGAATCAGAGAATCACCTGTGGCTGTGGTAAACACATGCTAATTATCCACATCAGCTTTTGGAACCACGTGACACGGTCACTTGAAGAATTATTAAGCCGTTTCCAAATGAGACTTTTTTTTTCCATACATTCCACTTAATGGGAAAATACAGCATGCAAACTGCAAGGGGGAGTCAAGCAACAGACTATAGGAAAAGAACAGGTATAAAGAGCCTGAGCAAAAGGCAGGCAGCAGTACAAAGGAAACTGAAGCATCATTACATACGAGATCATCCTAACAGGATACAAAGCCACAGATAGGCTCCCTGTGCTTGCTCAGCGTACTTCCAAAAAGTCACTGTCCCTACCAGAGTTTATTTTCCTCTTTGGTAAGAAATTTTCCCAGTAGTGAATATTTCCATTTACTCACTCATGACTGGAAAACTTTACTGAATCCGCAGGTTCAGTGTTGAAACTTGCTCTGAGTATGTCTTCAAGGAATCACTTCAATTTGCTGACAGGGTAAAGCATCCAGCCACTGCAGCTGGTTACCCTGCTGGGTCCCGAAAGCTCTGAAAACCTCTCAGAACTGGGGCCTTGACACTGAGGAGCGCAGAACACCATGAGCCTGGACTCTCCTTTTTTGTACAGGTACTACACATCTCCCTTTCAAACTCCAATTGTACACTGGAGCAGAGGCCTCGTGCTGACTGTGCTTCAGACTACATTCCTCAGCTCCCAGACCACTCTGTTTGTTTTTCATCAGAAGCAACAGCCTAAAGCAATGGAAACTGTGGGAATTAGCTGCAGTGTGAAAACACCATTTACAGTACTTCAGTGTTCAGGCCTCTCAGACAATATAAATTCCTCCCATATGAATGCGTGTTGCTAGCTAGCCCCAGCTGGGACACAGCACATACCCAGAAGGATCCCTGGAAGCACTGAAGCTGGAAACTCTCTTATATAGGAAGAGAAAGTCAGAATAGATGGGACAAATGTGCTGAGCTGCTGCAATGCTGTGGGATTTAGGATGCCTTACATTGAAGGGAGCAAAACAAACCTCTAGCAATCACACTGGTGGAAAAAAACGTGTGCATCTCCTTTGCATTATCTCTGTGATGCGAGACTTTTATTCAACTATGTATGCAAACAAAAGTCTGCTGTAAAAGCAGTCAACAACATGCTAATGCTTACTTGGGGGATGTATTTCTGTATCTCTCTCTTCCCTTCTCTATACCCTCTTCAATCATGTAGCTGCAGACAGCAGCATGGGGTCCCATTTATCATCTCAAGACTAAAAAAGAGCCACCCCCCTCAGCTTCTCCTCTTCTGTCACTGCCTCAGCCACTCCCCTAAGAATTCAGTACATCAGGGTCTTCCTTGTGCTGGGCAGCCCAGACTGGACCATGCATCCTTCTCTCACCCTGCTGCTAACACAGCCTGGACTGCAGTTAGCCTCCCTTGCCCAAAATTGTTCAGCTAATGCCTGCTGAGCTGCTTGCCCCTATGTGCATCAGATCTTTTTCCAGGGGGCCAGAATTCCTTGACATAAATCTGGCCTTATGTCTCTCTGTTACAAGAAGAGTTTGGGAAATAAATCTGGAGTTTGTGTAAAATCCCTAACTCTCAGAGCACACAGAAAAGGAAGCAGCTATGATGTTTCATTTTGTTAGCTTTCTGTTGTCAGGATGCCAGTAGGACGTGGTCTGGAAAAGGAGAGACGGATTTGTTCATGCAGACAACATTCACCAATTCAAGTGAGAAATGCAGAGCTCCACAGAAGCTCCAGCAGAACAAGTGATGCCTGTGTGGACTTCAAACTGTGCTCACTCAGCCAGCACCAGCTAGGCTGGTTGTACACTCACACTAGGAAGCACAAGTCTTTAGGAGATTTTATGTTGTGCAATATTAGATAAATATTGTAAAAGCTAAAATGACTAGTTGAAATCCCTTGGCACCAGAGGAAAGGCAAGGATTTTTGTCTGAACTCTGGTACAGTTCCTCTGAGCAGGCTTGAGTAGACACCAGCACTGCCTCAAGTGGTATCAATCCACTTTCAAAAAGCAGCAGGAAAACATCCACAATTAATGTAAAATATTTCAAAGAGTTTGTCTCATGTGAACAATGTTGTGACAGATAACCCGCATCTCTGCTGCTTCTTGTTGTATAATGCCCTGTTATTTCCCAATTCCTCAAAATGCTATACATCTTTAAAATTCATTCTGTTACTTGAAAACAGTACTTCAGCTTTTCACCTTCAACTGTATATAAAAGCAGAGGACACCATAGTGCATTTGGAATACATCAAATCAAGCTACAAATAATTTGAAACTGCATTTTCTTAAGCATAAATGCGATCCCCATAAAGTAAGAGACAACAGGTAGTACCTTCAAAGATAACTGCTTAGGCAAAAGGATTGACAAACTTATGCTCCATCAGATTTCTAGCTGCTCAGAGAAATGGAGAACTTTTGCTTGAGGTTCTGGTGAAACTGTAACCTTACACAGGTACATTAAGATACGGAACCCACAAAAATGCCAGCAAGAACCACATCTAAAGAACATGAGAGTACCAATACCACCATGTTCCAAGGGTACACGCAGGCAACAGCTTAGCAGTGCTTCAGGTTTTCCTGCTTCTTTAGTATGCAGTGAAAGTGCATGCTGATTTTATGACCTTTCCACAGAACAGGCTCATTGAATTGCATCTCTTCATGCCACCTGGTGCAAGCCACGCATAACAAGCATGCTGTACACCCAGATAATTTTAAGTTTGCAAAATGAATGCAAATGTGTGTCAGCACTGCTTCCAGGACTTTTCCATAGCCTTCACAAACAGGGGAGATGATCAGTCTCAGAGCACTGTCATCTTCCAGCTGTTAGGCAGCCCCAGATTGACCATCTTGAATAGCAAAGGAAAGAGTGGTCAAAAAGGAGGGGTGGGGGAGGTGGAAGAGGAAGAGGAGGAGGAGAGATTAATGACAAATTACAAAAGTAGTCTGTAATTTTAAAGCACAAAGTACCTTCCCATTTAACTTCAATACGCACAGAAACCAAGAATCACTTTTTGCTGTTCAAGTGATGGCACAAAGCTCTAGTGTCAATAACAAGAGTTTGAAGCTTCTTGGTAGCATGCTCCTGGACTGTGCATGTGAAGCATTAAAAAAGAAAAAAAAAAACAACCATAAATAACTGCACTTTACTGAATGGCATGGAAGCAAAGTGCTGGAAAAAAATTAAGGCACTGTAGGTTATAGCCAACTCTTCAGCAAACCTTCTCTGCCAGAGACCAAGGTTGTACTGTGTGTCCTGTCAAGACAAGCAAAACACAGAATCATGGGCCCTTGCCAGTATCTCAAAAAGGTCCAACGTGCAAAAACTGACATTTTCATGCACATCTGAGCAATTCACCCACCCAGGCCCACTACTGACTTGTGCTGCTGTCCACCAAACAGCAGGGATTGCAACAGCCAAGTAGCAAAACATCAACAGGCTGCTGGCTACTACTGGCCGGGGCGTAAAGCTTCTTTGGGCAGCTGCAGACCCAAGGGTGTGCTGTTCTTTGACGTTCCTTGCAAAACAGTTTGTCCATTCTCTGGCCATGTGTAAACAAGCGTTTTCCCATGCAAATTTTTCATAAACAACAGATAGACACTATTTTTCTTAAATATTCATCCAGGAAATGCAGACAAACAGCACCTCTTGGGTTTCAGCAGGCAAAGTAACAGAAGATGCACAGACAGGAAGTATCAAATTCTTGTCCTCCACTGAAAGCACTAACAGAACAAAGGTATTGGCACTATTAAATTATTTTTAAAAGCCCTCAGTATTTCAAAGAAATACAGTACATCATTCTCTTTCTGATGACTTGACCTTTGAAAAATGTACATTAGTGAAACATTTCACATTTACTCTCAATCTCAGCATTTTCACTAAAAACCTTATTAGAAGGAATCCATAAAAGTCAGTGAGGCATTCAGAAGTACGCATGGACTGGATTCATGAGTTACAGTACGCAGCAAACCGTGATATTTTAATAATCTTTTGCATTCCAGTGCATGCATACTTTGATGTCTTTAGAAATATCTCTGAACAACTACTGCCCTCACACACTACAGGAAATATGAACTGTGAAGACATAACACTATCAGCACACATGGACAACTTTATCTCTTTGCCTCCTCTAAGTTCAAGCTCACAAGTCATTAACTGCCAATCTCTTCAGACAGTAAATGCACAGCTGATACTTTGGACACTTTTTAATAGCCTAAAAGAGCAACCAGTTTTCTAAACAGGAACTAAGAGAATTCTGGCTTACCATTTATTTTCCAAGCTTCCTGGCTTCACTGTTTTCTCGAACAGAACACATTCAATACTAATTGAAATAGCAGACCCATGACAATACTGTGTCACCAATACTGAGAATTTTTAAGTGATTTGTTTCAGCCACTGATGTTTCAAGAATAAAAGAAAAATTGTATTTTTAACATGTTTATTACATTTTTGGAAGGAGAAAGCAAATAATTTTGCACACACTGTTTTATAGATAATTCAATCTCCCATCTTGGCTTGCTCTGTGTTGACAGAGCTCTCCAGCAAGCTACAAATTACATTACCTCCCAGGTTTTAGGTCCCAGGGCTTCAGTTACAAGAGTGGGCTTTTCCTGGCTTTTGCAGTTAACTAGCTTCTTCTGGAATGAAGTGCCCATTCCATGCTGGCCCTCCTCAAACAGATTTTTTCCACCAGATTTATTAACTCTATTCTAGTTGTCTTTCAGTCTCCAACTGGTGTCTGGAGTATGTGTCTGCTCAGGCACATGTTTCTGTAGGAATAACAGGCACACAACCTGGTGGAAGAGCATACACGCTTCACACGTATCAAAGATTTAAGCATACAAATACCACATCCACGCATCCTGTAACAGATCCATAAAAAACCTAAGTGTAAAGATCAATACCCTAAATACTTCCAAGAACACATCTTGTGGCTGGGACAGGGATTTCAGTCTCCTGTGCTGTATGCAGTCTAACAATATCTAAGCTGTCCTATCAGTTTAAAATGGCATTAAGGGACAAGCGCATACGGTCAGCCTATCTTCCAAGACTAATGTTATACAAGGTAGGCAACACTTCTTCACATTTCCACTTATTTAACACAGAATTCTGAAATTCCAAGACTGCCATTCCCATCCCCAAACTAGATCAAGCTCACTCCTTTCTTCCTATCTAGCTCTAAATCTCAGCCTGTCTAAAGCTCCCAAGGAATATAATTACTTTAACATCTAGAATTTAGCTGGCTACATTAACATTAATATACACACACACATATATATATATATAGTGTCTGTAACACAAAATTGCCATTTAAAGCAGGTTACCACAAGAATTACTTTAAGAAGGGCCAGGGATACTAGGGTAGGATTTGTGACTGTGTAGTTTCCCCAGCGCTAACATGCATACAGTTTTGGAGGGTTCCCACATTCTACATATAAAGCCATACCTTTTTCTCAACAAATAATAATCTCTCTTTTGCTCTCTGCATGCTGGCAAAGACAAAAGTGAACATATCCAAGTTATTTTCCAGGAGAAGCATGTTTTATAATGCTTCCCCCTCCTGAGGCTTTGTAACTAAATCCTGCCCAACTACCAGTCATCCACATCAGGCTCAGTCACACCCTTTGCAGGGCAAGGCCCAACTGTGATGGAAATTAAAGGTCATGCTGCACCCAAGAACCCCAACATTCTTGTTCTCTGCAGAAACCTGCTGCATCTCATAATCCCAGCCTTAAAAATTGGCTGCCCAGACAGTTTTGGGCTCTATAAAGGGCTTCATTAAACCACTGCTCAATTGTACACTTGGCTGTTTGGAGAGGGACATTTTATAAGGCTTTAAGGTGAAAGAGGGGAGATTTAACTAGATATTGGGAAAAAATTATTCACTATGAGGGTGGTGAGGCACTGGAACAGGTTGTCCAGAGAAGCTGTGGCTGCCCCATCCTTGGCAATGTTCAAGGCCAGGTTGGACAGGGCTTTGAGCAGCCTGGTCTAGTGAAAGATGTCCCTGCCCATGGCAGAGGAGTTGGAACTGGATGATCTTTTAAGGTCTCTTCCAACCCAAACCATTCTATGAATCTACAATTCGATGATTCTATTTACAACAGTGCCTTAAATCAGGAGAGGGAAGGGGAAGAGGCAGTGAGTAAGTGTCTCTGAAGGGTATTTCTCTCTTTTAATAGGCCTTTGATAAATGTTTTTAGCTCTTTTATAATAAATCCCTTTATAAGTAGGTCTGGAAGTACAACACTCAGCAGACTGGAAAATCCTATTACAGTGTGATTTATTTTCTTCCACACCTTATGGCAAATCCTTTATTGTTCAAGGGTACTTAAAGCCCTAACTAATGCTAGGGCTTCACTACACATGGCACCACACATGTATGCAAATCTTAAGGACTTCTGTGTAGCGCTCACATTCTAAGATCTTAGGACAAACTGTATGCTTACCATGCAGCTATGCAGAATGAAAGCACTGTGTCAGAAAGGAAGGGCTTGCTGCATGCAGGCTAGAAGCAAGGGAAATACATACGGATCAGATCATTTAATTCCATGCTTACAACCAGCTTAGCTGGCCACTGCATATACCACTGCTATAAAATAACTAATAAGCATGACTCAGAGCCAGAAAAAGTGGTTTAATTCACCAATTTATCCCTACTTTAGCCTGGTAACACCCTCTGACCTTTGTGTTCAATAGAACTGAGTTCTTAAGCACTAATAGAAAAGGCACACCTCTTTTCTCCAAAGGTGGGCACAGAACAACCTCCCTGCCAAGGCTACACTGGGAACTCAGACATTCTGGGTCCACCTGTTTCTTCATGTGTGACAAATACCACATGGCTCTAACAGATATTTCAGTGGTTTTGATAACAAAACTCATGCAGTGCATAATAGCCTATGAAATAATCTCTAAAACTGGACACACATCCATATACAAATCTTACTGGCCTCAAAGGAACAATTCCAGACTTACAGAAAGGCAGCTGTGAGGTGTGTACCTTACTTTCCTTGAAACACAAGTTTGACTCTTTCACTGCATAGAAAAAACATGGTGTGATAAAAATCCCTCAGAATTTTTAGTCCTTAAAAGAAAAATGTATTAATAAATCCAGTTATAAAACCCCGTATTTATTATCTTAATAATGCAACATAAACTGGGGTTATCTATCCTGCATAAAATCTTTTTCACTGTTCTGCTTTTACTTCATTAATGAAAAATTGAAGGACTAAGCCACAGATGCTTGTTTTACTTGTGTGACTGCAATACCAGTCACACAAAGGTCTGAATTTCTGACTGTATCCTGAAATTACTACCTGTAGATATATCAGATATCACAGTTATGAATGCCAATATCCCATGAACGCAACTTGGCTCACAGTTATCAGACAATGAAGTTCATAAGGAATTAAATTCCCAGCTAGTGCTGCTAGTTGAATTTCTCTTTTATTTACTTTCCGAGTTAATGTAAAACCGTCAAGTAGCCTCCAAAAATTTTGGCTTTGGGGAAATACAAGTGTCCACCTGGTACCACAGTTTGCAGATATGGACATTCTCTCCTAGAAATCAGTATATCTTTTCATAAACCTGAACTTCTTTAAGAAAACCTTCTGTATTAAAGCTTTCATTTGTCAAGAACTATTTGTCTTAGGAAGGATCAAGTTAACGTTTATGTGGCATTGAAGACAAATACATTCCCCCATACTAGATCTTTAGGCTACATTCTTACTTCCAGAAATAAAATACTGGTTTGTATCTGTCTCCTAGGGAGAAATAACAAGCAGACACTGTTGAAAGGATCTAAAAATCAGATAATGACCCTAACAATAATTATGCTACATAGACTGTATTGTAGGTGGAGGGGTTTTAGCTGCTGTCATACAGTTTTTGCAGGTCTGAATAACTGGGCTAATAATTATTTATAAGGTCATGGCATTTCCTACAGTGCAGTAAGTGAACAGCCATCAAGGTCAGACTGGAAACCCGCTCTTTGACATAGCTTGTTGGTATGTGCTTTGCATTTGAGTTCACTGTTAATAGCCACAACAAAAATATATTAGCTTGTGCTTTGCTTGTGTGCTATTGTGAAGCAAACAGCTCTACTCAAATTTGGCTAATTCAACAAAATATCCACTGGGGTTCTTTCTGTCTAACCTCTTCCATCAGATTTTAAGACCATGACAGTTCCACAACATGAAATGACCAATGGACATCTTGAAGCAGCATTGCTGGGAGCTTGTCCCACAGCTCAGTGGTACACTAGGAAACACTGACAGCAATCACCATGCACAGGTACTCCAGCATGTTTTGGTTATGCTTTGTGCTTTTTAGTACCAAAGTTGAGCAGAATTGCATCCAGTTTCATGCTCCAAAACATACCAGAAAACACATATGAAGCAGAATCAGCACTGTTCCTCTGTTCAGAAAAACTAGGGGCTTCCTAAAAACTGGAAGTAAAACTAGAAAAAATTTTACTTTCTGGTTTTAGAATTCCCTTTCATCCACCAATCTCTTATTTCATTTTAGAGGCTTAAATTAATAAATTATGCTCCCACAGATCACAAGCATGTTTTAACCTTCAACATGAAGGTGTAACTCTTAAACCACAACCACTGTAAGCCATAAATTCACTATAAGCATCACACATTTTACACCACCACCAAGAAAGCAATGACATGGTCCAAGCACTTGGAAGAAGGGGGGGGGGGGGGGGGGGAAGGAAAAAAAGGAGACAATGAGCACAGAGGGGAGAGCCGCAGCAGCAGCAACAACTTGCAAGTGAAACCAAAATTTTTCTCACATTTATCTGGCCAATACTACTTCACTCCAGCAAACATCCACTCCTGAAGGAGAAACGTATTTGGCTTTTGCTTCCTAAGAGCTTGTACAATCTGAAATGGGACATGAGCTCCCAACACAGCTGCAGGAAAGCCACTCAGCATAAGAAAGCACCAGTGTTTGGCCAACACAAGTCAGATAAGGGGAGCTGGACAGCCTCCAGTTCTCCTCACCTGCTGCTGATGAAGCACTATGGTTGCAAGCTATGTCAACTGCAAATATCAACACCTTGGCATTTGCAGTAACTTTGCTTCTTACCTCCGGTTAATACCACAGCACTGAAACAGCGAGCAACTCAAACCTTCTCTGGTTTATGGTATCAGCAATGGTTATCTTACTAAGAGGTAAAAAGGTCTAAACCTGTCAATACTGTCTCCAGTAGTGCTCCACCAACTGTGTAAACTGTCCTCTGTGGGCATCTGTCCCTTTCACTGCTTGGCACATTCAAGGTGCTTCAGCAAGGAAAGTCTGAAAATGCAAATAGATCCACAAAGGCTGCACAAATGAGTAGCTGCTTGACAGTAAGTTTTAGTGACAGCACAAAGGCACTTTAAACAAGATGCATGGCAATCAAACACACTGCAGGAGAACAGCTGAGCACTGCACAGCCACCAGTGGTGATGGTTCAGCTGTATTGATGTTCCCACAAAAAAAAAAAAAAAAAAAAAAAAAAGAGAAAATCAGAGCAAGGGCAAGAAGTCCAAGACAAGCAACTGTTCCAGGACCACTACCCCTGGTAGCAGGGGACACTGACAGAGTGAAACCAAAACGTAGCACCATGCTGCTGATGGGTCTCAGCGAGAACGAGGCCTCCCTGCTTGTGGAACTAGAGATAATAACCAGTTTATTGACTTCCAGTTTTGTCCATTTAACTTCAAATAGCAGTCATTTAAAGGCCCAAATGTATGTTTCCAGGATCAGCATTTCACCAGCTAAGCAGTGGCTCCAGCATTCATGAGATTCACACACCTACTAAAGATTTCTTTACCAGTTTTCTCCCAAACCTTGAGCAATCTTGTTTCCCAGGCAGTGAAGATCAGGAAGAGGAAAGATCTTGAAGCCTTCCCTTAAATGGCTAGACCTTATTTGCTAGGACACTTCCCTGGTTGAAATAATGTCTTCTTCACTTGGTCCCTCTAGAAAGCAGCTTCTGAAGATGAGCAAGATCTTAGCTAGAAAGTACTGGGAAAAGCTGTTTATTTTAGTGCTATTTGAAGTCATTAAGTAACTACACCACTAAATAATCTGGGGGGAAGAGAATAAAAAGAAAGTCGGCTCAGGGTAAGAAGTGTTTGTACACGAATGCCCTCTTCCTTTTTATTTTGCTTCCTGCCATTAAAAGAATATAAAGTTCATCTTTGGCCAAGCCTCATGGGACATACCAACATGTTTTCATAATGTGAAACATGCCAAGCATGCTGGCTGGTTACATACAGGACAGAACAAGCATCAAGGGAAAACCTGCATTCCCCCCTCACCATCCCCCAAACCCCAAAAAACAAACACACCCAAACCCAGAATATTGTAAAAATTTGGGTAGAGGCAAAAAAGGAAAAGAATAGCTACATGCTGTCTTTGAAGTGGCACTTCTGTAACTGATAAAGCTTTATAAAGATGAAACTACACTTGATTCTTCATTTTAAAATATGTCACTCTTCTAATACGCAGCAAGTAAAAAAATCTTTTAGGGGAAAAAAAAATCCTATGTATGCAATAAGAATCTTACACTACACACAACACTGAATTGGTATGTATACATATAAATATAGGCAAAAGAGCTTCCCAGAAGGATGCCTCTATAGAAGATGCGGGCAGGAGTGGAAAAGTTCCAATGCTGCACTGTTAGTTTAAGTTTCTGAAAACCATCACCATGGATTTTATCAATACTAGGCATAAATTCAGACCTCACAAAGCAGAAAGCTATTTGGTTTTAAACATACCATGTATGCAAATAAACAATACCAAGTATACACACACACACTTGCATTTAAGCACACATATCCCTCTGCTTGAGTATAAACATACCCCACAGATGCTTTCATTATTAAAATTGGGTTGCTTATCACTAAAGTAGGACCTGATCTTTGCAAACACTGCTCTAAGTCAATTTAAGAGAATCCATTCCTAACCAGGAAAAGTGAAATTTTAGATACTGTTCTTATATAAAGCTCAATGCATTTCAGAGGTAACTCCACCTCACAGTTGCTGGGTTGTTGGTTTTTTTTTAATGTAAGAAATTATAGGCAAGGAGCACTTTAGAGAGGACATGGCTGTTGAGTTTCTTCTTATCCTTTTCATGTATTTCTATAATGCAATAAGATCAAGAAAGAACAGCAGACTGATTTTCACTGTTATTGCTTGATTTTCTACTTGAGAACATACCTGCAGAGCTGTGGTATATCTTATAAGGCTTTTGGATGCAACCTGGAACAGACTTCCTGACCACATACAGTTATTCAAGTCCTCACAATGAATCTATCCCCCCCCCCCCCCCCCCCAACATTTACATGGGGGAATGGAAGACAGAGGATGTTTAAACATAGCTATTTCAGCTAAATTCAAATTTGATACTTACCAGTTTTCAGCCTAAAATCCCCTTTTCCTTTTCAAATTATTATGGTATTTTCCATAATATCCTGTCATAATTGGGCTGCAATCTTGTTTATATTGAAGTCACTGGGAATTTTGCCACCAAGCTCAGAAGACAAATGTAATGCTGCAAAGTTCTAAGTGGCAGTATGACAGACAGAGGTCATTAAACGTTTCCGATAGAACCAACAATAGGAAAAGTACGTTATAAAATTTTTACAGTATTTGGGAGCTTGCTTCTTGCAAATCATTACTGGAATTAGTGAGCCACTCACAAGTAGGACCAACACATAAGCATTTGACTAGATTACGTGCCCTTTACATTAATGAAAGGGTATGTTTTAATTATAACATTGCAGGCCATATACTCTCTCACAAGGTGCTAACGCAGGGAA
The DNA here is from genome assembly GCF_033815535.1 of Pezoporus flaviventris. NCBI lineage: Eukaryota > Metazoa > Chordata > Aves > Psittaciformes > Psittacidae > Pezoporus > Pezoporus flaviventris. Next base: position 57,399,559 of record NW_026892550.1, on the reverse strand, counting down.
ACGTCTTTGTGAGAGGATTCTGATCTGTTACACGTTTCTGTTCCTTTCTGGGGCAATTTTATTTCAATAATAATATGCAGAAGCTTTGTTGTACTGATAAAAACGTAGATCCATCTCCCCGAGAAGTCAGTTTTGCCAAACATTCTGATGTATTTGAAAGATGAGTTGTAACACCACAGACCAACACAGCTGCAGCTTCTCAGATGATAAATACTGACTTTCCAAAACAAGCCCCTATGAATCTGTCCACTATGATGGAACTACACATAAAGACAAGCGGTTCAGAAGACCAGAAAGGTGTCACAACACAGTCCTCACGGTCATTCAAGTTATATTCCTATCCCTCTACAGCCTGAAACTGGAGGCAACCAGGAAATTTCAAGTCAAGATCACCTTTTATTCTGAGCGCGCACATTTCTTTATCCCAGGCAGTACGGTGCACGCTTTGTTTTTAAACACACAGTATTATTTACATTGCAAATACATCAGAGGATGAGAAGACAGCTCCAGCTGACACTGGGGCTGGACCTGGCATTCACAGGCTCCAATCTGATCCCAGTGCCTTGGAGTCCCTGCTGAACCAGCATTCCCCCTCCAGCAATACTACCCACTGCTTATTTTTAATTACTCTTTAGTAGTATGTTTGAAGTAGGCTCCAATCCCATCTATCCTGCTGAACACAGGATCAAGTACTGCCCATCAGCATGCACAGCTTCTCCTGACCAGCCTGTGTCTGCACCCATGGAGCTGCACACTCTCCTCTCTCCTCTATGTATCTGGAGGGAAATTCTCACATTTTGCATTTCTGCTTTGGATTCTCTGCTACAAATTGAGCTTCTCTGTGCAACGAGGTCAGTGAGAGACAGGCCCAAATACCTCATTCTCCAAATTTCCTGAGAAAGCATTATTAACCTGAACATTAAAACCAGAAAACAACAAAACCAAAACCTACAACTTGTCCCCTGTAAAACATCTGCAAAATATTATTAACCTCGGCTTAAGAATTATGGCTCTTTTGCTTACATCACATAGGTGAAACACTAGTTAGCATAGTGTCTGGAACATTGTACCCTAACCACTGAGTATTTAAACATTTAATAGCAGAATGGGAAAAGAAAAAAAACCAAAACCAACTTCCTAGGTGCCCAGAGGCCATTTGGGGCCAGACTTCCAAGTATTCCCAGAGTTACACAGAGATTAAGGTCAAGTTCCACTACAGACACTTAAAATTCAGCAATCTTCAGTAACTGCATGGGTGCACTTCACTTTGAAGAGTGAATCATCCCTCTTCAACCTAAGCCAATTTTGAAATACATTAATACAGGCTGGAACATTTCATTCTTATATATTATTAACAATGTAATACACAGGTATTCAAGAAGCCTTTTCTGAAATAGCTGCATGTGTCACACACATCCTAGGTAATAAATCTGTAGTCACATAGTACAATCAGTCACATAAATGCCGTAACCACAGTGTACAGCATCTCTCTTAAGCATGCATGCTTCTGAGCAAAACATGAAGTCTAGCTTTTTTCCAGCATTAAAGGGAAGATTATGGCAATGGGTTATAAGCAGTGTTTCAGGACTGAGAGTAGGTATTTCTAATCCAGTCAAAAATACCATTTCAAAGTTACCCTTTACCCTTTTAAAAGCTTGAAGATGATTGCTGTGCCCCTTGCTGACACCACTGCATCTTGGCTTGCTAGCCCGTACCATGCGGGCTCACAGAAGCAAGCAGGACACTGCCAGCTCCAAAATCAAGATGTTTTAGTGTTGAGCAGAGGACCAGAAGGCTTGAGCATTTAGCATTTGTCACAGACCTTTCTTCTGAAGATAGTTAGCAGAATGGATGATCTGACATGGCTGGGAGCTTAGAAACCCTATCTCCAGGATCTCTTAGAGAGACCTAGATGTAAGAAATCCTACAAGACACAAATGTGGAAAGTAATGCAAAAGTCTGTTTTGGCACTCTGTTTTGGCACAGCAACTCACACAGCATGATCCAGTGTTGGTTTCATTCCCACTGCTAGTCATTAGCAGCCTAAGCTCTTATGGAAATAGTGAAGCAGTACTTATGTTACAGTTTGGAAGCCTCCACGCTGTTCCGCACTCTTCCTCGAAGTAGAGAGAGGCAGGAGTAGTGCACATTGAGGCTGAGAGCATTTTCAGGAAACAATCTGGTGAGCAGCAGCACAAACAGGACAACCCCCTTGAGAAAACATTGCTCATCAGAACACGTCACAATGAAAGAAAATCTGAAGTATATCATACTTCAGGTTAATTTTTCTAACACCACAGCTTTAAAGCTAATTTTCAGTTATGTGAGAACCTTCAATGACACGAGCGGACTGTTTCCTAGAGAGGAGATATAGCCTAACCAGTTTTAGAAACAACAATTCCTTTTCAGAGAGATGCAAGGGATGATTGTGCTTTATGAAAGTACAATGTAAAGACTATACCTAATTTTCTGGTTTACTACTGTTCACAATACAACAGGACAGTTCAGCCTATAAATACATGTGCACATAGAAAAATAATTTCAATTAATTTAGCAGGTTTACAGCACTTATATGTATGATTTTCAAGAATCCACTTTAATACCATCTAATTCTCTAATTTCTTCTATGTTTTCCAATTCTTTTATTTATGTTAACTACTTCCATCTGCTATATGGCTGAACTACTGGCACCTTCCACAGAGGTGGGCTTTTTCTGATTATCTTGATTTTTTTCTTGTACATAGCGATTAATTTGTCCTTATACCTCTCACCTGCCAAACAGAAACTTCTGTCTAGCACCCAGAACTGAGTGTTTTTTAAACCCTATTTGTTCACATAAAATGGTTCCAGCAGGTCCTATACTACCTCAAATGCTCTCCAATTTTCAAGTAACCCTGGAGAACAAGACACCTATGGTATCATTACCATGGTATCACTAAGCTGTTCTTTTTAGTTACAAGACAGCATAGAAAGCATTGTGAAGTACAAATGCCTACTAGGAAAGCGACAGGAATATTTTATATATATATATATATATATATATACACACACACACACACACACACACACACATATATATATCAAGCAAGGAGAAAGCAAGCAGAACACTGAAACCTAAAACTTACATTCACATATGAAAATTTTGCTTGCACAAATACATGGATTGAAAGTAATTTGTAATTTCAATGCAAATTGAAGAAATTGTTTACAGATTTATTTTCTCTTCTTGTAATTTATATATATATTATTTGAAGACAGATTTATATGCCTGTCAGGGGAGAAACAAAACAATCTATTCTCAAGTATACTTTCACCTGTTGCCTGTCATAACTTGTCAGCTTTGAGATTATACTAGTGAGAAATTCTGTTAAGCACTCATTGCCTTTATTTTCTTGCCAGTTTTGCTTCCAGGACCTGATACAACATCTAAGGATGCCCATGAAAAAGCCTCCATCTGTTCAGACTCCTTCATACTCAATGGAGACTTCTTAATGGGATGATTCACCTTGGTAAGTAAACCACTGGAAGAGCCAAGACATACCAAGTTGTTTTTTTTTTTTACACAACTGATAATATATGGGATCAATCTCTTTTTTCTTTCCAGCACACAGCATCATGGTTCTATTTTGGCTAACAAAAGACATGTTTCTCTGCCTCTGCCAGCTTGGCATTGCTCACAAATCAGACAATAAATCAATATCAAAAATCACAGTCAGCATCCTGCGTCGGTTCTCCAAGCTCCACAACTTGATCATTTCAGCTTACTAAATTTAACACATCTCTGGAGTTTCCCTACTGGCTTCCCAAAAAGACAGTCATTGCTCATGTTTAATTTCTGGACATAAAATAGTCACACAGGAAAAAATGACAATAATAAAGTCAAGAATAGGGCTTTGCTGAGAAATATGCAGTGAGGAGCTGCCAGACGGGTTAAAACTGAATTCCCCAACTTGAAAGTCAAGGCTTGGCTCAGTTCTTCCAAGCCATCATGCACACAACCACGGGACTTCACGTAATTTGGTAGGAAGTTAACTACATTGGTGGCATAAGTTTAAATTGAATTACACTGAGGCCAAATTCTCTCCTTATAATGAAGAAAATACAGGATGACTTCAATTCACTTAGACACTGTAAGTAAGTCTAACCACAAAACTTTCAACTTTGAGGAAGAGCATCTGTATCTGAATGAGGTAGATTAAGTTGAGTAGGACAAACATGCACTGTAACTATGCACACCAGCAAATACAATCGAGGTGACCAAGAGTATATGGTAATAGAATACCATGTTCTTTGCTCATGCGAGACATTGAATTAATTAAATAGACTGGATTATGCAATCCAGAAACAAAGCTAGAGCAGGAAAATAACTTTGAAAAGATCCAGAAGACATCTCAACAGATCCAACCACTCATCTTCAGCCCACTAAAAATTACTGCTGTGAAAAACATACAGAAATCCAACCTCTTCTTCAAAACATCATCCAAATGCACAGTCCAAACAAATTAACAAATTTTACTAAGGATATCATTCTAATTTTCCCAAAATACTTTTTTTTTCCAAGCAAAGAACTCCACTCTTCAAAAAATGCCATCTATAAGGCAATAGATCTTCTCTTACATGCCAAAGCTGGTAACAGGCACAAAACGTGCAAATTGGATGGAGATGAATAGGGAGTAAAACACAGCTGTGCCTGTGTGTGAGAGTACCAACTCACCATACCCACCACACACAAAGTCACTCCACAAGCCCACAAGCTCTGCTGCATATGTCTACACTGATGTTGGGGAGCATGATCAACATAGGCTAAGGCTTAGAGCATCCCATGAAAACTTGAAAAGTCTGGCTTGCTTAGCAACAATGGCTGACGGGGGTGTGCAATAGCCTGCAGGCAAAAAGCACTTTAGCAGGGTGAGGGCAGAAGGAGCATTAATATGCCTTTGCAGGGCATAGGTAGCTTTCCAACCTTACCTGGGGAGGGCTGCCTTAAAACTCCCCACGACTGCTGTGGTCACCATAAACGGGAGGCTGCAGAGGGCAGCACTGCCATACACTTTGCTTGCATTACCCAGTACACTACATCACAGGCAGTAACAATGAAACATTAACTTTATTAACCTTATAGTTGCACGGCTCATAAAATTTCCTTGATATTAAGGTCTCCCTGAAAACTAATGGACTCTTAAGGGTATCAGGCTTTGCACATGCTGACACTATAACTGGCCCTGGCAATGAAAGTTCTGCCATGTGCCCCCATTGCAAGAGACTTTCAGAATCAAGCTTTTTTTGTGAGTCTGCATGACGTCTTTGGTCAGTAAGAACAGAGTTGTTTGCAAAGGGTAACAGGGACATAGAGTGACAAGAACAGGACAGGCACTGCCAGCTCTCAGGGACCATAGCTAGCTCCAAGGCAGGAAGATGTAGGAGAGAGGAAGTAAAGGCTCATCAGGGATGAAAAGGGCATTGCAATTCTTTCCCTTAGCTGGACAAAGAAAGAGCTAGAAAAAGTCACCGAGTACAGGAACAGCCAAGGGCCTGGCTACAATATCACTGCTTGCTGCCACAGGATACAAAATCTAAAGTAAATTGGAAGCAGCAGCAAACAAGTGGTGCTCTCAGCTAATTGCCTGGCACTGTATCAGGGCAGAGTTCACCTTGTTTACAAGGTCTTTACGTTTGAAAGGTCTCCATTTACTACTTCATCACCCAACTCAGCAGGAGGAGTAAATGGATTTGGAGAAGCTGATCTGTATTTAGAGTGAGTTTAAGCATAGACGAACTACTCAGTATGCCTGTTTATTATCAGAAATTAGGAGAGGGATTATTTGTCATACTGCAGAACAAAATATCACTGCGGAGCACAGTCAGAGGTCAGGCACCACTGCCTCAGACGCACAAAAATCCAGCTTAGATTTAAACCTCATTTTGTTTAAGAGCTGGCCAAGATTCATCACTTAAGTACATAAATTGGCAAAGAGAGCACTAAAAGAACTGCCACACACTCCATGTAACACTGATCTCACCATCAATTCACAAAAAGCAATTTTCACATTACTGATAGAGAGAACATGAATTGAACTGAGCAGCAGGGCTGTACAAGGCCTTGATTATATTTCTTTGCTGCAAGTTATGCCACTGAAGGAGGAAAGGGTAAGATAAAGAGCTAAGCACAGTATTTAACCTTTACTTATTCTCTTCAGAAACAGGTTAAGTACAACCAACCTCCAAGGATGGTCTCAGCTACATCAAGGCTGAAATTGTCAAAATGATTTGGTAGAGATTTTAGTTGGGCTCTGAACTGCATGAATTACCTGTTTCAGAAAATAATAACAATGTTAATGTTGAAACAATAATCAAAAAACCATCAAGGAATGAGGGTGGTAAGCAATTAAAATGAGTTTTAAGTTCAAATCCATGTAACTTGGTAACATTAGACTTGTCTCGATTTCACATATAGAACAAGATGCACAAAACACCTTTGGAAAAACATTATGCATTACTGCCTATTTCAGACACAGGGATTCAACCAATGGCTAACACTGAAGGGGCATCACATGTGCCATCTGGCACTAGTAATTACTGATGGGCATCTCTGGATGACAGATCTTTTCACAGTAATTGAATCTATTGAGTAACAGTGCCACCAGTCAGACATTTAATTAATATGGAATAAAAGCATTATTAAAACTTTTCCCCAGCTTTTGCTGGCACAGGGCAACTTACGAACATGACTGAATCTTCAGGGCATTTCTAGGGGACCACTGTCTATTTATTTTAAATAACATGTGGATACATAGCTTATGCTGTTAAAACAGAAGAGGAATTAAAAGCGAGCTGATGCATTAAAAACACAGCTGCAGATCCAGCAGTACATAATGGTACTCCAAAAACATAAATTTCAGTTATCCCAGCTCCAGTGTCAACACTCTCTGCTAAATATAACCTGAACTGTGGATTTATCACTGGGGTGTGTAGGAGTCCCAAGAGAACAAAAGCACTTTAAAGTGGAAAATGACTTTCACATTTTTCTTCTCTCATCATCTGCATATATGGACAAAGCTATACTCGAAACACTACAAATCAACACAGACCTACTACAGCACCATTAAGAAAGGCCACTTCTCTGCAAATCTGTGTGGCTTTAAAAAGACTGACATGTAAAAAGCCTTTGCGGATTCTTTAAATGGATTTTAGTGCACTGAAGTCTAACAAAGCAATTACAGCATTTTAAATAAAGGCTGGTTAGGTATTACAAAAATTCACAAAGATTAATAATATGGAACTACAATAAATGGATTTGCAATCATTTATGGCAAAATACTGCTCTTCAATCCACATGGATCTCCTCTAGAGACAGAACAAACCTCTGGAGGGGCATGTCTGACCACGGGCCCAGCTCCCACCATAATGACAACTTGCAAAAGTAGCATCTCAGGCTCTCCTATGTCTGTGCTGCTGATCTCTTGCCATCTTCCCGGAAGAACTACTGAGTGCTATAATTGTGTGTGGTGCACCGTTTTGCAAGTCCACAACACATTTCTATTTTTAATGAAAGCCGAATTATGTAAAAACACTCCTCAATGCCTTTTTTTAATTGTGTATTAAAAAAAAAATTAGAAAAAAGAAAGTTTACATTTCAGTAATCATATAAAATACTGTGCTTGGCAAGTAATCCATTTCTTGCACTGTAGTTGCACATCTAAGTTTGTTATTAGTTTTAAGCTACACTCACACCCTAGTAATATTTCATAAACTATAAAGCAATCATGCATATATGTCCAGAAAAGCAAAATTATAGTTATCTGGAACATGCCAAAACATATTCTTAATGATACCCATTCCCTATGATTTTTGTATTGAGTGCAGCAGTGGTAGAAGGAGACACAGCAAGGACTCACTTTATCTAAACACTTGCAGCAAATCACCACCTGCAGTGTATCTGGCCATACATGTCAAAAAGGAAAATAGGGATCCAATAAACAGAATGAGAAAAATTTGGGAACAGCTAAAAATGGCAATGGTTTCAAATATCCATCACTGCCAAAACCATGACCCTTCTATCGGCATCATCCAAAACAGAACAGATGGAAGCTAAACATGCTTTTATTCATCACAGGCACGTTACATACGGCCGGCTGGTCTCCCTGCTTGGATTCTCTTACACCATTTCGGAAGTGCTCCTCTGCAATACTGCAAATGGACAGACAGCATGCACATGCATGTGTGCCTTGCATGAACAAGTGTTATAGTACAACTGTTCTTTTGCCTTTACCATAGCTTAAATTGACTTTCTATTGACAAGGGAATAACAAGGTCTTGACCCAAATTATTTCATGTTCCCCTGACACAAAACCACTCCCCTTTATATAAATTTTTGGTAACCCACTGTTTAATTCCATTATTCGTTCTCCTTAGCTCCAACTATTATTGCCTGTCATACCTTAATGACAGAATTACAGATTTACTGTTTGTCTTGCCTGCTGCTAAAAGCGTGCTCTCCCACCTCTGTGCTATTTTATTGCCATAGCTGAATGCTAGTATTTTGTTCTCTGTACATGGTGCTTTAGGCAGTTTATCTGAAGTTTTTCCTGAAGCTCCTGCTATCTTTGTCCCTAGAAAGTGAGGTCTACACTTAGAGGTAACAGTAAGCCACAATACAAACTGAAAGGCATAAAGCTGCAGGTGTCCTGCCCTTCTTAAGGAAACCAGCCCCTAGTATAGCTAATCTTGTTTGGGGATGCTTATCCAAGCTCAGCGAGGTCTCCACTGAGCCAGCTCATTCTCTCATCAGCCTATGTAAACCCCCTGTTATTACCCCTCTAACATTACTAAGAACTTTAACAGTGCTATTGTCCTTGACAGGCACGTTATTCCATCACAGTCCGGGAGCCCCTTGCTAGACCCACTCACCCTGGTGAAGTATGCCCTTTCACCACACAGAAGCAGAGAGGCATGCAGTGTCCAAGGTGCCCTTGACCCTCTCCCCCAGCATTCACACCACTGCAACATGCAAGGCAGAGACACAGTTGCTGTTTTACCATCACATCCCTCCCACTCCCATCTCTTGCAGAAGACAGCAGCCCAGCTGGCATGCTGCCAGCTCATTCCACTAGGGCTGAGAACAATGATGCCCTCTTGTGCTCTCACGGCCAAGTCATGCCAAATGGTAGCAGATGGCGTCTTTCCCCCAGACCCCATAGCTGCAACACTACAGTTGGCAAGCCGCAAAGATCACCCTTTCCTGGGTGTATTCCTTCTCCCTCCTCCATACTGGCATACAGCAAACTGGCTGACAAGGCTGTCACATTTTCCATAGTTGCCCTGCAAGAAGCCCTTTGCAGAGAGGATCCCCCTGCCAGCCTTGGCTGCACACAGCCATGCGTGGACAAAAGGGCAGGCTGCCCCCAGACATGGAACTGTTGACATGGAGCCATTGGAGCAAATCCAGAGGAGGCCACAAGGATGATCAGGGGACTGGAGCACCTCCCGTATGAAGACAGGCTGAGAAAGTTGGGGCTGTTCAGCCTGGAGAAGAAAAGGCTGCGTGAAGACCTCATTGCAGCCTTCCAGTATCTGAAGGGGGCCTATAGGGATGCTCAAGAGGGACTCTTCATCAGGGATTGTAGCAACAGGACAAGGGGGAATTGGTGTGAACTTAAACAGGCGAAGTTCAGGTTAGATATAAAGGAAGAAGTTCTTTACTGTGAGAGTGGTGAGGCACTGGAATGGGTTTCCCAAAGGAGTGAATGATCCATCCCTGGCAGTGTTCAAGGCTAGGCTAGACGGGGCCTTGTGTGACACGGTCTAGTGTGAGACACCCCTGCCGATGGCAGGGGGGTTGGAACTAGATGATCTTAAGGTCCTTTCACAACCCTAACTATTCTATGATTCTGGGATTTATGTGCCACCTGAAACACACACCATGGAGCCAGATTTGCAACTTGTTTCCACCCAGAGCAGCAGCCCTTCTCCTGCCACAGAGGAGACTGTTTGGTCTGCAGCAGAAGCCAACAGAACATCAAGCACTGCTCCTTGGTATTTTTCCTTCACTAATCACCACTGAAATTGTAGACCAGCTCCATTAATATCTGACAGTCAACCTTGCACTTGCAGTTTGAAGCCATCTCTTCACAAACATACATCAATCACACGTGCTACCCTGTTATTTTTTCCAGAAAGTAACAACTAGCCACTACATTATAAATATAGCCACTAAATTTATGAATATAGCAGGCATCTGAAACACAGCACAGAAGATCAACATTTCATAACCAGTTATGCCCATTAGCTTTATAAAAGATATGCAATTCAATTAGCAGAGGTTTCCATCTCCAGAGGCAGCAATAAAGCTACAATTCCGTGAGATGAGATACGTCTCCCTGGGCAAAGACATTCACATCACACAGAAAGGTTTTCCTTTCCTGTCAAAGGGAAGGAGTCAGGCTAACCCAGCTTTTACCATGTTGAATCATAGAATCAATACCATGTACATGGTATAACTGTGAAACCGGCAGAAATGAGGTAGAAATTCTGCTTTTCAGCCTTAAATTTGACCCCTGCCTGTGCTGAAGAAACAAAGACAAGCGAGGTCCTTACACTCACAATGAACTTAAAATGTTTTGTCCCATTCCTCTAATGCATGGCTGAAAAAAAATAAAGGAGAAAGATGATACTTTATTTAAATAACAATCAACGTTCCCCTACTAGCACCAGTAACAGAAAAGAGAGAAGGTGAAAGATCCTGCAGAAGGACTGGGTGAAGAGCAAAGGCCTTTTGAGCCTCTTACTGCCACAGTCACAGGGTGCACGATTAGGTCAGGCAGCAACACCCAAGCACATGAGAAAAAACAAAGCACATCCTGCCTTCAGATCTGTAAACCTTAGGAAAACAATCCAATTTGTAGTCAGATGACCTAGGAACTAGGAAGTACCATATTTTGAGAATGCTTGGCTAAACCACCCTTCAACCCAAATAGGCCTTACATTTCCCCATTATTTCAGAGATGAGAGGGCTTCACAGGGCTGCATATTTTGGCCTCCCACACTGAAGGCACAGCTTTTTGGTGCACCAAGCAGGTGAGATCTGCCTTCAGACTCAGACACCAGCTTCCCAGACAGCTTCAGGCAAGTCGCCTACTCTCTGTCTTTCCTGCCATTTTAAGTAGGATACTACCAGTTATTTGACAGAGGAAGTAGGTGTTTTAATTGATTTACTTTTCTCACCTGCAGAGGTTACTGCTGACAATTAAAATTTCATTATCGCAGAAGACTGGCAGACATCTGTACCACAGAACACCCCAAGGATAACAGTATCTTGAATGTCTACACTTCACAGCATCCCTCCATAATATTTCTGTCTCGCTTCTTCCTACAATGCTATTTTCATTATTTCTTGTAATCAAGTACAGATAACCATTTAACAACTGACATACACAAAGTGCACACAGGAAACTGTAATGAAAACATCGTAAAACTTTGCATGTTGACTAAAGATGATGGATCACCAATTTGTGAGCAGAGGCAGACAGCAAAGTAATCATTATCACAATTCATCAAAATAATGACAGCAACCCCATGGCAGGGGGGTTGGAACTAGATGATCTTAAAGTCCTTTTGAGCCCAAACCATTTTATGATTCCATGAATATGGATTTTTAGGAAAATCTTTTCTCAAAAAGCTTGAATTACCACTGCTTCCGATTTTTCCTCGTACTGTCTCCCCACCTCACAGAACTCGTTTGGGAATCGAAGTTTCAAGCTGCGCTTCATGATATGCCAAGGATACTGCTGGCGTGAAATGAAGAACTGAAGCCCTGATTGGACTTCTTGATGTCGCCACTAGAGGGACACACATGAAGTCAGTAATTGTCAGGGATGCCATTCAAAGTGCTATTGTAGTTAGGAAGATAAAAGGCACTTTACTTTTTTGAGACACAGTTTGTATTTATACACCAGACAATGCCAAGCGTATCAACTGCCTGATTCCGTAGTGACAAACAAAATGGTGTGTCCATAGCACATAGTTAAAGCGTAAAACACAAACATGCATGAAGACCTTACTGTAGCTGGTGCGATTTATTTTCAGCACAGTCTGCACTATCAAAGGTCAGAAAATTCCTCACAGCTTAACAGACCAATGGAAAAAGCCAATATTGCTTCTCCTCCCACACCATTTAGTCCCCAAATGACTATCAAAAATTGTCAGAGCAACAAGCTCTTGTTCCAGTAACCTGGCTTTGTGGAAACTATCTCTGCATGTCTGTCACTACTAAAGCCATTTGCCAACACAGTCAAGCTCCAGTGCTGAGGTGAAGAAAAAAAAATCATCACTGTTATGATTACAGCTGGTGGCATTTAAAATAGGGTGGGAACAATCCATGCCCCAACTTTTTCATTATACAAGCTACATCCTTTACAGAAAACAAATGGGTTTAGGAGTTTTCAGATGTTCTTAATCTGTCACCTCTCTTCAAAACAGATCATAACTGGGAAATAGCGTTCAAAAAAGCAAGCACTATTACATCTAATATAAACACACTCACTTCTGGTCTGTAATCTGCACTCCTTCACAAAGATAGAAAGGACTTCAGTTACCAGCACATGCTGCATACCCCAGAGAACATACTTAGAAATGGCTTTTTTTAATTTTTCTTTTAAATAGTGCTTGCATCTAGATTTAATTCCTCCATCTTTAAAAGCAGATGGCCTAAACTGATGCAATTTCTACCAGATTAATAATAAAAAAAAATATATAAACATTCATAGATAAAGAAATTATGTTTAAAACAGCTATTACAGGCTCTTGTATGTTAAATAGAAGTGCTGGACTTCTACTAGAAAAGAGACTGCATCTTCTGAAAGGGAAATGGTGCCCATCTCCCCTTGCAGGATACACAGGACATTTTCTGGTAGTTCTTTAGTAGCCCAAGACTGAGTCATACCAATCTTGCTCTTTAAAGAGATGTGATATAACGAGGGTATCTTCCATATGAAAGAGAGGAGGCAAAACTACTCATATCACTGCAGGTGTGTGTCACAATTCCAGTGTATTCCCTCAGTATAAAGGTTTTAAAAACTTCTTGCTGACTATCACTAGTTAAGATTGACATTTCCTTAGCATCATTAATATGCAAGGCTTGTACTTCTCACAAGGATGCAGATGCTGTCTCAATTAAACATGTGGACATGAAGGCACAGAGAGGTAGTATCTGGTACAATGTCATGGAAGGAGACGCTGCTGGAACTGGAACACAAAGCAGGTATCTTGAGCTTGGTGCCTTTCCCAGGTGTTGCTCAGTAGCCAAGACAACAAAGGCACAGAAAGAAAAAAAAAAAAAAAAAGGCATGCTTAAGAGGGATATTGCATGCACTGACCTGAAAGGAACTGAGCTTGAAATTAGCAAATGTTACGGTGCCAGCACAACAGCTTGGTGGCATGACCTGCCATCTTATTGCACCAGGATCTAAGACTGGGAATGATTTGGGTTTTGTTTTTCTAAAATCTATGAAGGGGGCAAACCTATTATGAGCATGTCAAATATTTGTGCATCATGAGAACTGCTGCTCGAGATGGAAAAGACTTCATTCCCACTGAGCCCTCACCATTAACCTTGTGAGAAACAAGCAACACAGCTTCAGCCAGCTTCATTTCTCTGGCTCACTGAGTCCATGCATTTTCAAGGGTCACTTAAAAAGAAAGCAGTTTAGAGTTGTTACAAGTTTCTTTGAAGGACAACAGTAAGACAAAGTGTGCCAATATGTCTACATGCAGAGAGAAGGCTCCCCACCAAATACATTTTTGAGAAATCACTCTGTTAATAAGGATGGCAGTGTGTTCAGGAGAACTTCAATAGGAAATGAACAGCGCTCAAAGCTGTATTAGCACAATGCACCATCACACAGAGATACAATACCTATGCACAGTAATGCTGGGGCCCGTTTGATTAAACAGCCTGCCTGCTCCCTCCAGAAGATATCAGAGGGACAATTAGTTCAGTCGGCAGTATCAGCAACGCCCTTGAGGTCCTGTACGCCTAACAACTAATGAAGAGGCACTGCTGGCTGTCAGCACATACAGGGTGAGGCATTCATCTTTGTGGCAGCACCAATTAAATCCACCAGGGTCACACCAGGATGAGATAGGAATTCAGCACAGGAAACAAGTCAAAGCAGCTGACTGCTTTAATGCTTCGTTTTTGGGGTTTGGATCATGGGGGAAAAGGGAATCAATTTTGTGCTAGCCATGCTCATAGTGAAGGGAACATCAAGCATCTGCATGACAGCAAAGGTGGAGAGAGTACCTCAATGCTTGGGCGTGTGTGCACGTGCCCTATGGAAAGGCATTTTTTGCAGCAGGGTAGGAAACCTCTTAATACACAAACAATTTTCTCCAGAAGTCACGAGAAGTGAATTTGTTTAGCGCACTGTGTCCCTGACATGCTGCTAAGACTTCAGGGAAAGCTACTTGCTGTACATGTGGGTGTATCCTCACCTTGGACGCGGCAATTACTCCTGAAAAGATAAAGCAGGGAACTCTTGCCCTTATTTCTCATAAGGCTACATCCTTACAGAAAACAAGCAGTTCTACTTCAAAACAACAGGGCTCAAAGCCTTCTGAAACATTTCCATTCTCAAAACATCGTGTTGAGTTACATCAGTCACAGACAAACATGTCACATAATCATCTGCCCCATTTGGTGCCTCTCTGCAGAGTCCAACTTTCCCCATCCCACAGAAGCCCTGCTGTCATGTGACTTCTAGGACCTCAAAGTATTGTTATCAGCAGAATATTGAAATAGAAGTTACAGTAAGTATCCAGTCTCCAACCTGTTAAGCTACATGGGAGCACTACAAAGAAAATTGTTGCGCAAAAGAAAAGATTTACCTCTAATTCCTGTTTTGTCTTACTTGTGTCACTTAGGGAAAAAACGCAAGTGAACTTGCCAAATCCACATTTCCTTGCTTTCACGGACCCTCAATTAAAATCACTGCCAATGAGAAGGTGACAAGAATTATCACCTAGTGCGGCCTTCCTATTTCAGATATTTGAGAACTGACGGTGGAAGTCTCAAAGGGCTTAATCTGCTAAAGCACTGTGTATCAACAGGGAACTGAAGAGTTTTTAATAACTTTACAACACACTAGCAGACATATATCTTCACTACATGCTTGGAGTCTAAAGAACCTGTTAACTGACAATGAAATCAGTGTGACATACATATATGCAAAAAAGATCCCTCCTGACTCTCAGCCATAGGCACACAGACATAAACAAATCCAGGCTGACTCAAACATAAGACAGCTATCCTGCAGAAATGAAATAACACTGACCTTTGGAACTAAAAATATAATTTAGCTTTGAGGAGTGAAAGCCTATTGCAGCAGGAGAAACAAAATAGTTTTATTATCCTTCCTCAAACCCGCCTCTTGCTTCCTACCAGAAGTTAATATATAGGAAATTTTTCATTTCAGTTAATATGTAGGAAACTTTATTTGCCATATGGTACGGCAAATGAAGACACAAAGAAATAAAAAAAGCCAGTGGACACCTTTTTCTTTTTTTTTTCCCTGCCAAATGAAAAAAAAAAAATTCTAACATTTTCAAAGTTCTGGGAACTAATGTTTCACTGCATTGCAGAGATTCCCTAATAAAGCCATGGGCTGTTGGGAAATGTTGTGTAGTCAAAGGCTTCACAAGTCCAAAAAGCCAACCTAGAAACCTGATGAAATATTGCCCACTGCTCTGAGAGAGCAGAGCATCAGAATTTCATGCCAGAAAAATGAGATTCAAACATGCTGTGAAGAGCAACAACTCAAGTCCTTCAATATAATATAAAAATACTTCACAGGGCACACTCCACAACAGCCCTGGGCATCATTTTTCTAATGTCAATTTGTAAAACCTACTGCAGGCTTCTAAATTCCCTGAAAATAATTATTACAGGAAAAGCTGTGATGCAAAGGCAGCCAAATGTTCAAACAGTATCATAGAAGACTGCTGGAGTATCAAAACTAAGTCCTGAGACAGGCTTGTACACAGCAGTCGAGTGAAACTGCTTTTGTTTCATATCCTTTGCAGCTGAAGCATTTGAGAATTAGCTCAGGTATTTTAAGTACCTGTCATGTTTTGACTTATATCCTGTACTTCTACTTGAAGAAGCAGAAGCAAGCTGTCTCACTGCAGCAATTCGTTTGGCCTGATTTCAGTTAGTACCACAATAAGAACCAACAGTTCCATTGAGTAGCATCACTGAGAAACTGCTGTCTGAAAAGATATACTTACAGAAAACAAGCGTGCACAGAGAGCACTCATTAAACCAGAACAAAAATGGTGGGATTTTCCTCAGAAGTATGTTTGGTTTTGTTCTCCTGACTTCAGCTCTCAGGCCTGACAAACGGACCTTAAACAAATGGAAGTGTACAGTGCTGAAGGTAATTCCTGCTGTCTGCAGTATCCACCATCCATTACTCAAGAACAATCTCATGTTCCTTGATGGGAAGGGAGATAGCCCAGGAGCCATAAACACAAGAAATCATCAGACACACAAGTGCAGAGAAAAGCAGCAGCAGGGACTACAAGTAACTTCCCTGAAATATTACCGTTACTTCTTAATGGTCTGAATAAACCCTAAGAATGAAACCATGCCTTAAGCTGCAGACACATAACATGAGGCTGCACCAAGAATGCTTTTAGAGGGAAGAACAGACTCTGGTAACTCAGTATTACCGAAGTACAAATTCACCCACACAGACATATATACATGCCAGGCTATGATACTTTGCCGGCGGTGAAAAGTACAGCACAGATATACAACGCTTCCAAGCAAAAGATTCCACAAGGAATGTCAAAGATCAACGTTTGGAAAAGTGTGTTTTATTTTAAACAGTATTAACTAAATATGAACACTCATGCAACCGACCAACTCCAAGAAACCGGGGGGGGGAGGAGTAATCTTCATCACCATCTCTAGGACAACTCATGCCTTAGAACACAGCATGCAAAGAGATCATTTGCGCAAACATGGTCTTGTAAGTAAACTCACCTTCAGTGCTATTTTCTTATGAAATCTGCATGTAATACAGCACAAGGGCTAAATAATATAGGATTCAATAACATTGAGGTGCTGAATGTGATCACCACTGGAGTGGCGATCTGGCTTCTTACCTATGAGGCCAAACTATAAAATTACTTATCACTCTCACAGAGCAGGAAATCAGGCACTGTATAAGAATCTCAAATAACAGCAGATGGGGAGGTAGCAGTATGAACAGTTTAGTTTCGAGTATCAAAGTCCAGTCAACTATGAAGAATATTCCCTTGCCCATTCAATAACCATGATCTCTTCTAGGCAATTACCTACATAATCCCAGATTATTCTGATCTGATGGTGTTTCCTGAGTGCACCAGGAGATGAGGTTTCAAATTCTGGGAGCCCCTACAAGCATCCTGACATCCTTGGGAAAGCTGCAGCCTTCTCCTTCCAACACTGCCTTTGTCCAAAATACCTTCATGTAGCAATCCCTGGAAAGTCCAAGGGACTCCAAAAAGGCATTTAAGACTTGTGTGTAAAATAATGGATGAGTCTGAGCTTCCCCATCTTTGTGCTCAGCTCCTCCTGGTGCAAATGAGATGAAGAAACTCAACTGAAGCAAGAATCAAGTCCCCTATCTACAAACCACCACACATGCAAAGTACAATGCTTTCACATGCCTCTGTTCTGCACCTCTATTCCTACAGGTGATGTTTAGGTCACAAAAACACAACTAGGTCACCCCATTAGTTCAGTGTGAACACAAGCATCCTCCTCCATTACACCTGCATATCAATATAAAAATATCATGTTTCCTTTAGAACAGAACAAATTCATAGAATGAGATTTTATCTTCTAAATAAAACTAGTTAACAGTCAGCAAATAAAACAGTCACTTGAACAAACCTACTGACAAACTTTGCTGTATGTGCATATTCCTCATTAAAAAAGATATTTATTTAAACTCTCTTTTGGTTTCTGTTGAGTACAAAAAAATGCCTCTGAGCGCAAGAGAAGCTGTTAATAACCATAGACATCACCTCATGGTCACACTGACTCCACTACAGAAAGACTCCCGCACAGAAGTGTGACATGGGCCTCACGGTGTACAGAAGACAGTTTCACTCCTGTAACTTAACTTCGTCAGCACAGCAAAAGAGAAAAGGAACAATTTTAAGTATTAAACCATGCCACAAGTTAAGGAATGAACAGAATGTTTTCAAAATGCAAATTAAAGGCATCTGTATTTTAATTACAACATTAAAGTTGCAAGATACTTGTCTCCCCACACATTTCTTTCATTCATCTTCAGAGATGGCTGCGTACAGAGAATTAGTTTCATAGTATAAACCTACTCCCACGTACATTCCCAAAATAATTTGCATGTATTACCAATAAACAAACGCACACAAGCTTTCATGCCGCCTACAGACCTGACAGACAAAAAGAGGACTTGTCACTACTGCCTTTTTGATTATAACTAAAGTTACTTCAATTTTTAATACATGGAAAGCAGAATCAAAGAGCAGGACGAGCTTCAGTACCATATATTTAACACAATGTTCATTCAAAATGACAAAATGAAAAACAACCCCTGCAAATAGATCCTTTGCTATATAGCTATTTTCTCATATGCAAGCTAACAAAGGCTAAACAGAACCTTGGCCACAATATACAATTACTAGACTATCTTTAAAGGTCCCTTCCCACCCAAAGCATAAATTTTTCTCTATTGCACTCAGTGAGCTCAGTTTTGTGGCTGTCAGCCTATAAAACTTTTATACTGAGTCACTAAGAGGATACAGATGACAAACAGCTCCATTAAAAAAGGCTGACAATACTTGTCTTGAGAAGCAACAGTAACATGATGCTGGCAAAGCTCACTTCATCTTTGCTTAACATACAGCTGACAACACTTCTATAGGTACTCTCATACCTCCTGTCAGCCTGAGACTCAGTTTTAATTTCATCCCTCAAAGACCAGTGCTGTGGCATGAAACATCCTATCCGATTTCCCAAAAACTTCTTTTTGTCATGAAGCCTTAGCAAATCATCTCAAAAGGAAAATTATTCCAGTATGAAGTCACTATAGCTGCATGCACCAGTGCTATCCTACACACATTCAAAACCCCATACTCAGAATTCATGAATAAGCTAAACAATGCACCCTTCCTGATTCTCAGGAAGGCTCCAGATAAACACTGAAGGCAGCCCAAACACTAATTGCAAACTACTTTTTTAATTCGAGCGTACAGAAAGATAGCATCACAAATATTTTTGGAAATCACAAGAGTGATCGTGCTCTTCCATCAGCATTGCCCATCAGTTCACCAGCTGGTACTCCCAGCTATGCCACCCTAGGCTTTTCAACCTGGACATGAAGGATGACCCCAGTCAGGCTTGGCACATAAAGGCTCAGGCTAGAAGCAAATGGAGTCAGAGGTGCTGACACTTTGAAAACCAGCAATACGCAATCCAAATATGGGAGCAGAAGCAACACAGATGGTGTTTGAGACTTGACAGTCCACTGGTAACTCAAAACCAAGGTGAAACACTGCATTGTCTGGAGGCTTTCCAAAATTTAGGCAACACCCAGGTACTGTTTCTGCAGCCAAGTGTGGTCTGATCTCTCCAAATGTGCTGTACACATCCTACAGGCATCAGTGATGTTTGGCATAGCATCATACACAGAAAATGAATGATCTTTGAGGAAGGTGCTTGGACACGGACAGAAGGTCCTGCCTTCGTAACATAAACGTTTGACTATTCAAGCCTTATTCCACCACCATTTCCTACTGTCCTGTTATCAGTCAGAATTAGGGAAGATTACAAGCAGTACCCGAGGGAGCTTTCTGCAGCTCAGTTGTGGCAGGTCCTATGCAGGCAGTGACCCTCTGGTGCCATATAGCCACCTGCATGCTTGCATAGGAAGGTTTTCATGTCTGCACCGCACACGAATCCCAGGCCTATGGTTAAATACGCCACACTCAATGCCAAATTCACATAGACCAGAAGTATAATAAGCACACTCAGGGTGAGCATTATCAGACATACTAAGGTGTTTCATGAATCAGCACATACAGAGCACCAGCTTCGGCAAAATTTATTATATCAATGTCTTCACATGTGATGTGGCAGCATCCCAGCCCTTTTGAGATAAGAACCCCCTTGTTTTGCGCACTTCCTCAGCAGCACCTCCTAGTTTAACCCGCAGCAGAAACTAAAGCTGCTTTTCCCATGGTCATGTCTGTGAGAAGGAGACCACCATCCCTGAAATCAGTGCCAGCGTACCTTTCTGCTGATCTTAGCCCCTCCACACCCCCTGCCATAGGGCATGGACCCTACTGCTACAACTACAGAAGGTCAGCTTCTTTCTTTGCCATCTACAACATCCAGAAGAAATACAGGATTAATTTATGAAATGACCGATCAGAAGCCTCATTTTTTCTGGAAATTTTAGGTCAGAAAGCATTCCACATGTTTGGGGGGGGGGGGGGGAGGGGTAAGAGGAAGGCACTTCTTCAAATGAAAAGAATGAAAACAAGATTTTAGTCAACCCCAGACTTCCAATGTTAATAATAGGTTTCTTTCAATATTTAGAACATATGAAAAAGATACAGACCACATTGAGAAACTTTTTAAAATGTGATTGATTCAAGCTGGGGTGAATGTTGAGCAAACCTCACAGACACCATGTTGGCTTTCTTTGCGTACTAATCCCTTACTACACACAGCTTTCATAATTAAATTCTTTGCCATGTATAAAAAGAAAAAATTAAGCTGCACTGTACTGAGCTGCATCTGCAAATTCCAGTGAGTGACCATCCTCCTTAGCTTTGAAATCTACTTCATATTTCTTACACGTACAACATACCACAATCTCTGCATATCAGTCAAGACAACTACATTTATGCCTTGACATAGAGAAGGTTTAAAAGTAAGAACAAGGTGATGAGTTTTAACAAACATCCTCTATTTACCCTTTATAAATAGCCATTGTGGGAGTAAATTGAAAAGTAATACAGGGATTAAAAGAATATATTGAATAAACAGTGGGCTAACCAGATGCTGAAACAGTGAACCATTAAGTTGGAAAAGACCTTAGAGTCCAACCATTAACCTCACAACTGCCACTAAACAATGTCCCCTAAGCACTATGTCTATGTCTTTTAGATACATCCAGGGATGGTGACTTGACCACTTCCCTGAGCAGTCTGTCCTAGTGCTTGATAATCCTTTTGGTGTGGAAATTTTTCCAACCTAAACCCTCCCTGGTGCAACTTGAGGTTGTTGCCCCAGACTCCCTCTGGTAGTCTTGGATGGATCCCATCCAGCCCCATAGACTTGTGTGTGTCTAAGTGGTGTAGTAAGGCACTAATCACTTCTCCTCGGATCATGGGGGCTTCAATCTGCTCTCTCTTACAGCTCAGTGGGCTATGTACCTTGAGAACAATTTGTGTTACTATTAAAAACAGAGGCCAAAAGACTTAAAATCTTTTTTTCATCTCAAGTTCCAGCCAGAGCTCTCTGTGCAGCCACGCCAGTAGTCTTCCCACCACCTTGTTTTTCGGCACTCAAGGACAGACTGCTCCTGTGCCTATAAGATTTCCTTCTTGAAGGATGTCCAGCCTTCCTGAACTTCTTTGCCTCTCAAGTGTCTCTGTCAACCAGTCTCCTAAACAAAGTCTGCCCACCATAAGTCCACGGCAGTAAAGGTCAGCAAATCATTTAAGCAATTGACAGTCAGGAGTACCACTCTGTTGACAGTGTAATATCCTTTAGACAAATCTACTCCAAGGGAAAAATACCCAACTAAAACCAAGTTCAGGGTTTCAAGGCAGCACTGCTTGCTGTTGTTAAAATCTGTTTATCAAACCACAGTGACCAGGAAGCATTCTTCAGTGACAGTACTGATGTTATCAAGTCAACATGCCACACTGGGAAGCTGTTGCTGCTAGGTTGTGGATCCCTTTGTTACCACCAGGGACACTACTGCATAGCGCCTAGTATAATCTAAAATAATTACCAAATACACTTGTATTGTTGCTATGCCACTCAGTGGTGCAACCCCTTGCTGGGAACAATTGTGCTTTAAACTGACAATTAAAAAACACATCCTTTCCCTATGCTACCTGGAGGTGAATGAAAAAAAAATCTGAAAGTATTAACAAACTAACCAGGGCTTTTTTCCCCTTAAATGGAATCATTAATCACTTTCAGCTTCTGTTTTGGCAGAACAGACACGGTCATTTGTCACTAAGAACAAAACTGCTACGACTTTCTACATGGAGTAGAATACCCTACCTGGAACAATTTCAAAAAGGAATTTTCCTGGGCTTTCTTCATTGCAGGGATGCTCAATTACTCTGTTGCCAGGCAGAAGAATGGTGCCCTAAAGAAAAAAAAAAACAACAAACATGGGATTAAAACTGCTACCACGCTTCTGATAGATTAACGCTCCTTCTTTTTGGACTGGGGTGTATATGAATTTTTGGTGTTGCGCCTGGGCTACTGAATCCCAAAGGGAGACTGAGGACAGATTACACCAAAAGCCAACATCATAGGTCTCCTTAATTAAAACTGAAGCATTCAATAACTGGTTTAGGGTTTTTTTCATCTCTTGGGTTTTTGATACCATGCAGATATTGGTACCTATCACATGTACTAATTCCACGGTGCTGCAGGGAAAAATCTGGGACTAAAAGAAAGGATTAGTTTGACCCTGTTGGTTAAAAGCTATTAAGTTACATGTGTGAGGCAGATTAATTTACCAGCTAGGTTTCCTGGCTAAAGCCAAACAGTATGTGCACAGAAGAGTAACCTCAAGTTGGGGAGCGCATACCCAGATCCTGCTCTGTGCTTTTTTGCCACACCATCCTGGAGAAGAAATACAATGAAAAACATCTCACTTCCACCCACTGGCAGCACCAGTGCATCTCACAGCAGCAGACAGGCATCTCTCAAAGGCACAGCAAGAGCCCTGCTTAAAGATGCATTTGCTACGGGCAGATATGTCAGATAATAGCCACGATGGGCTCCGAACACCTTTATCACAACTTCACTACCCTGAGAAGGCAGATGGGGAATTTTAGCTCTGCATATGTCCCTTTGCCCCTGCTGTCAGATAGACTCAATATACTACCCCTTTCCTCTGAGAACTTTTTCATTTTCAGATATTATAGGCTCTCCTAGTATTATTTCCTCCTCAGTCAGCAGGCACTCCTTAATGAAATTATTTTGGGATGGCTGCCCCAAAATTTTCAGAGCTGCATCCTAGAAATTGTATTAGGTACAAGCTCTCTATCACTGTTAATGGGAGAGAAAACCTACTCATCAATACTCTCCAGTTACTGCATAACAAGGCTGCTGTTCACCAGCACGTACAGTATCTCATGAGAAGCCAAAGACAGGGTGCACAGATATTTTGTCAGATCATAAAAAAAAATCACCTCCATTAAATACTAGGCTACTTTCTAGTGAAAACAGATAAAATAGACAGTATTCTGCTGAGGCAGTAGTAGCAGCACAAATTAGCAGTTGTAGGTGTTTTCCCTACTCACTGCATATACAGATGTATTATAAGCATTAAGTCCCTTGGGCCAACAGCTCTAGTGAAACTGTTTCCCTTCGTTCCTGCTATAAGCAGCAACTGTTAATAGCTGTCACACTCCAAAACCTTCGTAAAATACCTTATTAGACAAGAATAGTATCATAAGCAAAGATGATTATATGAATGGTAAAAGATAAGTCACAAAATAGCTCAACTTCTCATATAAGTGCTAGAGAAAAACAGCATATAAGGCTGGACGGGATTTGAGCAACCTGCTCTAGTGGAAGGTGTCCCTGCCCACGGCAGGGGGCTGGAACCAGATGATCTTTAAGGTCCCTTTCAACACAAAGCATTCTGTGATTCTATGAATATATTTTGCCTGAGAATCATGGGAAAACAGGAATAAGAATCTAAAAAACATTTTCAACTACATGTATTTTATGTCACATGCAATAGACCATTAAGACAAGTCTAATTCTCTTGACCAGTTTATCTTTCAGCTTGAGCTAGCTTTACCTAAGGAAAGCTCTGCCAAGCACACAGGATGGGCAGATCAGTCCTCATCTGGAGTAAATTTCACTGGCTCAGGACCTTGTGTCAGTGTAGGCAGCCAAAGTACATATGCCTTCTGTAAACAAGGCAGCAAATGAAAACTGCATTCAGCTTTGCTGTCAACTCATTAGCAACTCACAGACATGCTACAGTCTCATTATGATGTGATACTTTCTGATTCCGTGATGTAAAACCCTTGTAGTATTTACTTTACAGTGAGCTGTCTTAATGACAGAACTTTGAGAACATAAAAACAAAACAGTCATACTATTTATAACCTCAGCATCTTCATTTCATAGATGAAGCCTATTTCATCTACTAAAACGTGAAGCCTAAAGCCATACATAACAGCTAAGTTAATATGAAGGGAATTCAGAGAGCAATACCATAGAGAACACTGCGGTGGCTGAAAAAGAAAACATGTTCTCAAGCAGTTAACTCTATTTTACTGTCTATTTTCAGGGCTATTATTGGAAATATCAGTGCACGTGAAATATTAAAAAATATACCTATGGAGGTTTTTTTTTAAATAAGAAAATAGCTTTGTTTGTGCAACATGCACCTGCACACCTCAGACTAGTGGGGAAAGCCTAAGAGAGTAACTGCAGCTCTTTCACTTCCCGTTCTGTCTGCTTTCACACCCATCTTCTGCCTCACCACATAGGAACACTTCCCCTTCAGTGAGTTTTGTAGCTATCTACACAACTGTACCAAGGCTATCTGGTCTTTGTCCCTTTGCTTAGATCTCAGCAGCTAGTGATATATTTTACACCAGCACACTGACACCCAGGGAACACACTGTACTGTAACAAAACCCATGTGGCCCCTCATGTGGCACAGCCATATGGCTGCTGAGTTTTTGATATGAGCAGGGGTACCCCAGTACTCCCATAACTCTCAGTCCTCTTGCTCAGTTGCCTGCCTGTGCCCTTCCTTACATCTGTCCCATCCTTACAGCTTGGATAATCCTAGGAGTACAGACTACCAGAGAGGTTCAACAAATTAAAGCTCTGTTTTTTCCCCTTGATTTATCTAACTTCAGGGGGAAATGCAACTGCACTGTCTTAAGACACCTAACAAGATAGTAATTTGCACATAAAAGATGAAGGTGATTTCCAGAGGAAGGAAGTACATGTTTTGCCATGGGTATCAGCACATGTAAGTGTTCCATAATTAGAAAACTTCACATTGCTTCATATCAAACTCAACAAATCATTCAGAGCTGTTTAAAACAAACCCTCAACTTGAGACTTCAGATTAGACAATATTTTTTCAAAAAAGAAAGACAATTCCATGGTACCAGCAGGGAACAAGACATACAGTCTACAGAAATGTAGAAAAAAGGGGGACTGAGAGACAAATGCGGCCCTGACACAATTCTCTTCTGGGTCCCATTGCCATTTTGTTTGTAGGCTATGCCTCCACCAGGTCAGCAGCATTTCAGAGAGTAAGCCCATGCTGTTTTCCAATTTCCAATATTTGTGTCCTTACCAGGGCAGTTCTGCTTCTCTAACAGAGTGCTCAGGGTGACTTACAGGATGCAGAAGTCTGAGTTGCTCAAGAAGCATTGGCCTTTTCCCTAACCAAGTCTCAAGCCCACTTTCAAAGGAGTAAAATCCACACACATGGATTTTACTACTGTACACTGTTGCTTCAAACCAAAGATCACAGAAACAGAAAAAAAATATTGTCATTAAAAATGTGCATATATAAAATCTTTAATGAAGAAAAATTACTAATCAGTTAACAAAGTGCCTGATAAAATACTGTAGTGCAACAAGACTGACATAAACCTACTTTGGATTAGAGTCACAGCATTACAGTCTTGCCCAAAGAGATGTTTTACCCCACACTGGTCCCCTGCATCACTTTCAGCACTGTTAGGCAGATGAACTTCATGAGGAAAATGGAAGAGGAGACAGGATGGCGATCACACAAGTGATTCATGGCAACCAGCTGACAGCTAGTTTTTTTCTGTTTCAAACACTCTGTGTAACGAACACTGAAGCAACCCTGTGCCTCTTTGTCTTCTCATTACTCTTCTCTAGGTACACTTTCCCCAGCTTTGTTTGGACTTCATTTTCTAAAGCAGACTTGCCACTTACGTTCAAGAGATATCAGGCTTTCCCCAAGAAACTTTATGATACAAAGAATTCCCATGCCTTTAAGACATTGACTGGAAACTACAAAGGGAAATAGATTATTTTCAATGCCTCTGGGTGGATTTTACTCCAAAAGCACATAGACATGTGAGGAAATTAACTACTTTCTTGCCAAAATATTGTCATCTGTATTTATTCAAATACAGTTCCCCAAAGTTTAACTGGTTTATTTGCTTGCTCATAGTTTGTCCTGTCACCCCTTAAAAACATCACTTCAGAAATCTACAACATCAGCAGTTACATCAGATGTTCTTCTTGTCCTTCTAGCTTTGATGATTTATCAGGATCACTGAATTTTACTTCAGCTTTGAAGATAAGTGCTGCATTTGCATATCTGTTTTTCTTGTTTCATGGGAAACTCTTCCCAGGAATTTTTTCCTGGCACTTTTGTACAGTTTCAGTTAACTTTGAGGATCTTCACATAGTCTCTTCCTCTTTGTTTCTAGAGGTTGGTTAACCAGTTAACGACAATAATGCAGAAGTGGCCACATTGGTTTGGCAGCAAAAGTTTCCAGGGCTTTATCTCTGCCAGAGTGCAGTTCCTGAACAAATGCAGACTCATGCTTCTCTGCAAGCTGAACTGCATCTCTCAGGACAAAAAGTCCACAGAAATAGTGCTGAGGTGGTGTGCAATCAACTGCTATTCCCCATACTGAAGTCTAGCATCTCCATAGAAAGGGCTAAAAAAGAATCAGCTCTCAGAAAGGCAAGGAGGTAATCAGCCAGGAAGGAGGCAACTGATAGGAGGATTAAGAGTCATAAAGGAACTCTGGGTCCATGTGTTGGTTATATGATTCACAGCCACGTGCAAAAAAGTGCTGCTCGGATGGTTTCTTTTGTTGCTGTATCTGGAAATTCTTGAGTGTCATATTAAGAACAACCATGTACTTCAACTTGGATGGTATCTTAAAAATACTACATTTGGTGGATAATACTTTTAATGTCACTAGTATTTACAAAGTCACAGCCTGAAAGGCGCCCACTGTATTTCACAGTAAAGCCTGTAATGAATCCAGAGTAAATAATATCCCTGATATGCATATGCATGCACATGCACATGTATACATATATTGATATTTCTACATGTACATGTACTGTGAATTCATAAACAAGTGATGCATAGCAAAGAAGGATAAAGTGGACACGCAAGACTGGTATCAGTTAACTATAAATCTATAAATCCTCATTCCTTACGTAACTACTGGTTTGGCCTCTAAACTATCACAAAAATAGATTATCTCAAGTCTGAGCGAGCCCCTTGTGCTTTCAGGAACCTACAGACATGAGGCAAGGAGGCAAATTTATAGCACAGGCAGAAATCCACTTGTACTGAGGTCAATAACAAAACCTGCACTGTGCTCACTAAAAAAAAATAAATTAAAAAAAAAAAAAATCACAATTTGACTGCAGTAACCATAAAAATCCCATTTTATTTCCACCATTACAATGTATTTTCAAGATGCCAGTAAAATCACTTGCTGCAAAAGGCACAACAATCCTGAAACTAGCGCTTTAATTTGACTACCTGCACAGAGGTATCTGTGTTTCAAGCTGGGACCAGGGTGAGTTAACAAGCTGGTTCCAAGTACCGGACCAGTGCTGTAACAGATGCACAGAACTGCCTCAGCAGCATATCCCAGCACACTGGGCCACGCAGTACAGCATTACCCAGCACTCTTCACAGCACACTGCCTGAAAGGGACTTGGCTTGCCCTGTCCAGTGCAACACCTGTTTTGCCCTCACCCTTGCACAATGCCAAGCTGGATGGAGCTTTGAGCAACCTAGTCTAGTGGAAGGTGACCCTGCCCATGGCAGGGGGTTGGAACTGAATGAGCTTTAAAGTCTGTTCCAACCCAAACCATTCTGTGATTCTATGACTGTGAAAGCAAGCTTAGCCTTAGTCTGCAAAAGAAGCATCCTCTGCCAGAAGCCAGCTCTTTGCTTCAAATTCCCTGGCCTCTCTACCCAGTTAAGTAACAATGATCAATTTCATACATTTCAGTGTCATTCCCGTTGCTGCCCTACAGTTATGATCTATCAAGTTATTTGGTGTGATTATTTCACAACACATCTATAGAGGGGTTACCATAAGCAAGCCTAAAAGGTTGCAACTGTGACTACAGCAGGGTAATGCTCTGACTAGAATTGCTGTTCTACAATTGAAGCAGGAAGTATTTTTGTCCAGAGATCTTACTCTCATGTTCGTTATGGGTTTTAAATCTTGTTGGTAAACACTGCATAAAGAAAACAAATTTTAGTGATTTTACTGAATTGTCACTGTTATATATCCATCACATGTGCTAGAAAACCTGACATTACAGTAGCGGGGCAACGAAGTTAATACAAGCTCTTATTATAAGAGAATGAAGGAAACAGCTGTTCTGTTATATTTTTTATTTTAAGAGAGTGAGATTTTTAAATTGTTATTATAAAAGTGGACTTTTATACCACTTAAGCAACCAAAGCTCTAGAAGAAGTACAGTTACTGCAGGAGGTGATGTAGTCTGTCTTGCAGTTACTGCAGCATGCACAGGGCAAGAACAAGTGCTATTTGAGGCATCTGGGGGGTGACAGGAGGTTATTCAGATTTTGGAAGTTACGTAACATGCCAGGAACAAAGACAGAGAAATTACACAAGAAATAGGGTTGATTAGGTAAAATGCAGTCAGTGCACAGCATACATTTTTCTAGCAAAAATTCTATTGCATTTGACATTTTCTCATCCCACTTTGTCAACACATTACTCCAATTTGTTTCCATTAAAGAACAAGTACTGTCATTTAGTTCTCAGCAATTCCACAAACAGGAGTATAAAGGAGATTCTTTCCTTACCTAAGGAAAGGTTCGAGACTACCCCTTAGGTTAGTTTTCCAAACAAGAAGTAAATTCAACTCTCTGTGGTGCTTGCCACTACATGTACTGTTTGCCTGGCAATGAGCACCAAAACATTAATCTAACATGAGAGAAGGAGCTGGCAGTTTTACTAGGATGTGATTAGCCTCTTTAAAGATTTTTCTATCTTTCTCTCCCACCACACATCTCACTTAATGGTTGAGTGCCTTTTGTGCTCCAGAGAAACTTTTTTCCCCTCAAGAATGAATCAATCTTGGCTTGAGCAGCCACTAGAAAAAAAAACTCCCTTTTTTGTTCCACAAGAGAAAGCAAGCTCATACCAATTTAAGCTGTAACACCACAAAAAACTAAGTTTGCTTAAAACCAGTAGCTAGACACAGGCATAGTGCATGCCTCTAGTTTTCATTCCAATAGCAGGGACAAGAGAGAAGAGTGACCATTTCCTAACCACGTCTCAGACAATGTCTGAAATTATTAAAAGCTCTTTCACTTTCTGAATCAGTTTCCCAGCACCAACCTCTACCTTACAGCTGAAAGTAAAACTTAACACATTCTTTTCCTACCTCTAAATTCTGCCTGCTATTTTAAAGAGTTTCAGACAGATCCTGGATTAGTATGAAGCAGCTTTTCTTTCTAAAGCTGATTTTCTGTGGTATCTAGAGAAGCTTTAACACCTATTTTATCCAGCCTCTCCTGCCTCCTCCCTAATGAATGAGCTTATTCAATTATATGGCACCAGCCTCTGTGAGAAACACTGCTTTTCCTCCAGAGGTTTTGCTTTTCTTCCCCAAGTTTGGCACAGCAGGTATAAGGAGCTGGGATATCATTACAGGGAGTGAGCTAATTCATGAGTAACACTCATGAGAGTTATCTCAGACATGAAGGCATGGTGTGCCTCTGCTCCCACACAAGCACTTCCAGCAGGAGTAACTGGGACGCGATTTGGGAGAAGGGAGACAGATATAATGGGACTGAGCTCAGTTAACAGAATAGGTTACAGGGTTCAGTGGCCAAAAGAAATTGCAGGAGCTATATAATACAAGGTGCCTTCCTGGGGAATTCATTCTGCAATTGCCATGCTGCTTACAGAAAGGACCCTTGGTATTTTCTGAAGACAAAGGAGACATGTACAAATAAATTTTGGGACTGCATTGAGTTTAAGGACTCATGCGCACAAGCTAAGATCGTTATTAGATGCATGCATGGAAGTTTTGATAAAATTAGGCTTTGTAATGATCATTACATTATGATCAATAGATAATAATTGGACTGGGCATTACTGAATTACTACAGGAAAAAGGCAGCTATGAAAACTCTGGTAAATAAGAAATTTAGCTTATTATTAAATGAAACTATTTTCCCAAGGGAAAAAAAAAAAATAAAGCACAAGGCACCAGAACACAGAGTACCAACTCTTGCTTTACAGACCTCTTTTGAAAAGGAAATTTACAACTCTCAGTCATGGAATGTCTAAGCCAAAGCAATGCAATTATTCCCCAAAAGGATGACAGCTGGCAGTACAAAATTCCAAGTATGGCCTCTCATTTAGATAGAGAGCTCTCCAGTGACAGTCTTGAGTGACAGAGGTGACACTGTGAAAGAATGCAGCATGTATTATTGAGAAGGTTAAATCAAGTCAATCATTAAATACCGAATTAAATATTTTTCAAGATAAGATTCAGAGAGAGGAAAAAAGGCCCTGAAACAAAGCTTTCCAGTCCAGCTGGGTTTCTTATTTTGAAAAGGTGGCAACCAGTGCTCACTGCACACAGCTGCCTTACCTCCAAGAATCAAGTGGGTATCATTTATATGCTCAATTTGTGGTCTAATTCCCACTGCTGAGGAAAAGGATTAGGATCCAGTCCATGGTGGAAAGAAAAACATTTGAGTGACCAGAATAGATAATGATGCGCTTTGGTAGGTCTCATTCTGAATTATGCTTTTACATTGCAGGAGGATTAATTTAGCAGGAAAACAGTCTGTGGAAACATGAACACTGCATACTTGCTGAAAAAAAAAATACAGCTGGGTGACTGGCTTTCAGAGCAGACTGTCAAGACCTGACCACTGTAACAGCTAACAGATGAATAAGTGATAGATAGCACAACACAAAGAAGCAAACATCTCCCTGGAGCACAGATGATGGAGCAGCAAATAACTTGTCTGTTTGTCTCCAAACTGAAACACTGAAAGCCTCGGCCAGAACAGTGGGCTCAGCCTGGAACCCTGTGCTGGAAGGTGAATGCAGACCCTGCACAGAGAAGGAAAAGAAAACCAACACAAGTGATCAGAGCACTATAACATGCAAACTCTCTAAAAGCTAGTCAGTGGGCTAAAAAGAGCTGAAGCAATTAGCTCCAGAATAACCATGTGTTTCAGTGCATGGCTTGCCACAATTTTCTGAAGATCATCAACAAGGACTAAAAGAAAAAAGAATAATGCCATGCAAATAATAATCAAAATAAATAAATAATTTAAAAAATAAGATTTATCCATTTCTAAGTCCCAGGAAATACTCAGAGGGGCCTTTAGAGGGGAGGGAGCTTACTCAGATATCTAAGGCAGGTTCACAGGAGACCCTGCTACACACACCAGCAGGAACCCTGCACTTATTCCACTACAGCACCAGGAAAATCATCCTTTTACTATCAGTTAAATAAAGTTACCCTAGCACCCACAGTCAAAAAAAATCCAGCAGTAGCTAAAATCATGGTCAGCTAAACCCCAGGTGGAGATCAGACTGTTTCTGACCATCAGAAATAGCAGACATCTTTCAAAGTTTCTCATACAGGATCATCATCCTTCCTCCTTTCCCAAACTGTTTTCTTCAGTATTTTTTATAGGCTCAGCTTATGGTGACAGTGTCCGTTATAATAACCTGTTTCTGTTCTTATAAAGCCTCCTAAAAGAACAAAGGCTTCTTAAACTGACTGAAAAAAAAAAAAAATTCAATCAAGAGAAACAATTTTTAAGTATACAAAAACCACGTTTGTTCACTAGGTCCAGTGTGAACAGGAGAACAAACAAGTAGACAGGCACAGATCACAGTCTTGAGAGACTGAATTCTTCAGCTCTGAAGCACTTCAAATACAGGTAAAGGTGGATGTTTATAAGGAATGATTACCATTGTGTTTGACCTGAGAAAAAAGATGATTCAAATCAGTTTGCATGGTTTTGTTTTCTTGTTTATGCCTTGCATATTGCTTTTCAGATGTGTTGCTTTTAAGATGTAAAGTCCTTTCCAACCCAAACACATACAACTTTTTCCAGGAAAGCTATACATGGCCAAGCATCCTACCAGAGGACAATTCATTTCCGGGACAGTACATCGTAAAAGTTGAAGTTGCTACAGATTTCCTAAGAATTACATATAAAGTGCAACTTTCACAACATAAATAAAGAAATGTGACAAAGACATGGAAAGGGGCATACAATTCCACTGAAATCAGTTTTCCTTTTCCTGTGCAAATATTCTTGCTGGCTTTCAGCTAGCAAGAATATTACAGTAGAGTTTGCCTGTCCTATGCAAGTTATAATCTTGCAATTTATTTATTGAAGGAAAAAAATGTCTAGTTTCACATGGAAAAAAAAAATAGAGCTTATCAAGAAAGGGCTATCTTTCTTTTGCAAGTTTTTTTAATGCCTATATTGCTTGTTGCTTTAACTTTTAAACACTGCTTAGCTTTTTTCCATATAGTAAATGTTATATGAGCATGGCTTAGAAATGCTACTGTGCTACAAATACCACATTGATACAAACTAAATAGCTCCTTTAGCTTTCTGGCATCTAATGTAAGATACTCTACTGGTCTTTGACTAAGGGATTATATTAATTAAGCAGTGATTTTAGGGAGACTGAGGTTGTATCTTCTGTGCTATCTGAACAATTAAAACACCTGGAAAACTGATTCGCTGATTACAAATGACTTCTCAAGCAATACTATTTGTGTACAGTAGATTTTTTTCCAGGTTTTACTTTCAATTCAGCTTATTAGTCTGCTTCTTCCATCCTGGGATACTGTTTCTAATTTTAGATCGGGTAGTTTCTCATCTTTATAACTGATCTGAATTACAGACTTTTATAGCTTTTGCAAGAGAACTAGCTGGTTTTTAATCAAAGTATTAGTAATGTGTAAAAAAGTATCCTTAAATGTTCTTATAATGCAACCTAAATATTGAGCAGAGAATTCTAGCCGTTTAAAAGCTGCCTTAGGAACCGAACTGTTTGATACCTGATAGATATAAATACACAAAACACTGATACAGGTTATAAACACACCGAGTTTGCCATGGAAAGCTGATGCTTTTGGCAAGATGAAGGTGTTCTAAAAACTAGACCTTTGGGCAAAATAAACACCTACATAAATATTGTGATAGGAAAAGGGGTAATGGGTTTAAACTTTGACAGGAGAAGTTCAGGTTAGATATAAGAAATAAGTTCTTTACTGTGAGGGTGGTGAGGCACTGGAATGGGTTGCCCAAGGAAGTGGTGAACGCTTGGCATCCCTGGCAGTGTTCAAAGCCAGGTTGGACAGAGCCTTGGGCAACACAGTCTATGATGTCGCGTCCCTGCCCATGGCAGGGGGGGTGAAATATCATATGATTCTATAAATTAAAACATACTTTCACAACTTCAGATAGAATTTTGGAGAGAAAACATATATCAAACACTTGTTATTTTTACCCAGAAGTTACTGCATGGTTCTATAGCTGAATTTGCTTTAATGCTTTCCTATGTGCTGGGAAAAAGGGAAAGAATCTATTGTTTTCCCTTGGGTATTCCTTTCCTATATTCCACCTTTGACAGCCAGGACAGGAAGGCCAGCTTGCTACTCCAAGAGGAATTTACAAGGTGCATGATGAAAATCACAGTCATAGGATAACACAGACTGGAAGAGTCTATACTTAAAAGGTATCCATGCAAAAAAAATCCACTTCTCTCACCTTTATCCCAGCAGTTTGGCTGTAAGTACACTATGGGAGACCATAGCCAAAGTCTTGATGAAGCTGAGCCATACAGCTGCTCCCTCCATATCCAAAAGGCCCCAGAAGGACTCGCTCTTGGACCTTACCAAGGACCACAGGGAGGCTGACCTTTTGAATTAAAGATGCATTTTAAAAATAGCCAATATTTTGCAAGATTATGTTGTCTTAAAATAGGATTTACTTCAGTGAGAATAAACAAGACTTTTCTAATCTGGATTTTTTGCTCACTTCTAATAATACTGAAGGTATTTTACAACATTCTGTAAAGGTATATCAAGAATAACTGAGTGTTCTCGGTTTCCTTACAGGTTTTTGTGGGGTTTCATAGCTAAGTACCAAACCATCATTTATACACTTTTCCATAAGACAGCATGACATGCCTTCTGCAGACCTCTTTGGAGGGGTGGGGTAACTTGCACAGTGCCAGACTGTCTAGGGTAAAAATGGATTCAGGGTGACTGGAGACCAACATTATTAACTGCACTGCAGCAGCTGCTCTGTCCCACACTGTATTAATATAAATAGTTTAGATTCCATGCTGCTATTTTAATAAATTACAAAAATATAAATGACCATGAAGGTCTTCACGGTCTGCAGGAGAGACCGCAGTAGCCCTACAAAAGCAAAGGACAAACTGCAGTTTATGCAAGAGGAGAAACCAAGACAAAGTTCACACAGCAGGTGAACACAAACAGAACTCCAGGTTTTCTGGCAAACACAGTAATACTCTGGCCAGCAGACTGCTCCCTGCCTGGAGTTATTGTTGAAAAGGGGCCTCTCCTCCAGCTAACGAGAAAGAATAGTTCATACCAGTCATCTGCTGTCAATACTCTGGAATCTGCTTTTTTGAAAGAGAGCTCTGAAGTTTTAAGCATTTTTAGATGCACATCTATTTCTGTTGCACATTTATTTTCTTCAAAGTGAAAACACAGAGCAAAGATGTCAAATCTGTTAGTCCACCAATCTGCAACTGAAAATGTTTACTTTGGAGCCTAACCAGATGTGGCCCCATTTTCTGGCATGCTCACAGCTACAGAGCATACCGATTACAGCTGGGAGGCTGGGATCATCATGGGAAACCAAGGTACTGATTAGGACACTGCAAAAAAGGGAAGGGGGTGCCTCAAATTTAGAGTTGCTTGTCACATTATTTTGTCTTGTGGGACAAAACATAGTTCAGCCAAAAGGAAAACAGAAAAGCTTCTGAATTCTAATCTCACACTTGAGCCATTGGCTCAAGGCCACTTCAACAGGCTGCTTCAAAGCCTGTTGAAGTTAGGATAGACAATGAAGGTAATTAATGAGGTTTTCTTACTATTTTTTAAGGCTTTAGTTTTACAACTGCTGTGCTGCTACCAATGACTATTATTGATCATGCTCATTGCTTTGCCTGTGTACCTCATAAATCTCCTCACAGCTTTCTCCCTTGCTATTCTACCTCCTTACCTACTGCTTTTACTTTTTCTAGCACCTTTCCTCCTTCTACATCCCTTATACAACAGAGGGCTTCAGTATGGTCATTGCATAGCTTAAACAGAAGCCGAGTATTGTTTACTCAGCCAGAAACGTTTTCCACATCCACAGTAGGTGAAAGACAATCAAGGAACTACATAACAAGCATCCACTATGCTCCTGGATGGGAGAGTGGTAATTCATTGAAAAACATAGGAAGAAGGATCCTACAAAACTGTAATCTCCTAAACCATTGCCCAATCTAAAATCCTTAAGGAACACACTTAACTCATCGGTAATAAAAAAAAAAAGAGCAGCACATAAATTTCCTGCAGACTCTCAGAGGATGGCATTTGTCCTTATGCAGATGGTTCAAGTCTGACATACTCCACATCTCTTAATTCCCCTCTAAAGACAGGCTGCAGAAAGGAGACATGGCTGAACCCTTCTCTCACTGCTGCAAAAAAACCCTCCACTAAGCCCTGTCTTACATGGCTTAGCTCACTCAAAGGCTTTCGCTCTTTCACACACAGATGTATAACATCCTAGTACATTTTTTGTTTACTCAGAGAAATAGATCCTGTTCCATTTAGAAAATCCAGAGGAAATAATTTCCCGATAATCTCATGGTATGAGACTGGGTGTCCTTTGGCTCCTAAGAAAACACTAAGTGGCTTTGATAAAAAGCCCATCCTCATCGCAGAGTTGCATGAAAGCTGCATTTAAGATTTAATGGCATTCCTCACCAATTTGCTGTAATTCTAATTAAAACATTGGAGTTGCTCCACTTAGAAGCATTTGCTCAACGACATCTCAGAGTGATTGAGATAAGAGAAGTCTCAGCAAGTGACAGCACTAATTTAACTTTTTCTGTTAAATAAAGAACAGTTAATTAAAATCTTTACCAGGTGGCATGCTGTGTGTAGGCTCTAGACAGATTTATCATGGTTTTCATTTTAAAATATTTCTGTGAACACATTTGCCGAGATAAATTATCTTGTCCAATAAAGCATCCTGGTCAAGGCTGCCGTTTTAACCATTACGTGAATCAAATAGTGTTGTACAAATGTTAGCATTGATTTTGACAAACAGCACCTTATATTGATTTATGACTTATATATCTCATTTATTATTAAAAAGCTCTCTTCTTTAGTTTCCTATTCCAGTTCTGGTATTTTTTGCATTTTAAATAGACAATTGTCGAGGAAATACTGAACACAAACTCATTAACTCATTAAATGTAGTTGGACAGATACCCCGAGTGAAGCAGAGAGTTGTAGGTGAACTGCTCCTGCACGGGCTCCATAGCAATCCAAGAAGAGACATCTAGACTCAAAGGCACATTTTGGAGTTGGATGAGGAGTTGATATTAAATGTTGCTTTTATGGAAAAGCAAGATTTCAGCCATTCCAAAGCTTTTAACTGAACAGCTGTCCTGGGAAACACCTGTCTAAAGGAAAAGGGATTACACTGTTATGATTTCCCAATTTACTCAGAAACTCAGTTATTCATATATGCACCCAGACGCACAAAAGCCAGACACAGTTCCCACTTTTTCCAACAAGCACGCAAAAAAGAGGTCCATCCTGTGGACAGGTCAGGTGAGACTGGTGCACGTAACTCCCAGGATCAACAAAGGGGTTAAACTTTTCCACTGCAGAGGCAGACACCAGGGCCTCAGAATGCCATCCATCTAGGTAGGACCCTTTCACAAATGCTTGCTATTTAGCCTGAAAAACACTTCATTATGTATACTACAAAAAAAAAAAAAACAAAAAACAGTCCAACTGAAAGAGCCACTGATTAATGGCCTAAATCTAAAAGACAGACTTGGGTTCAAACTCGTTTTCTGCCTGTGTCAGCTGAGACATCCAAAGAGAGGCTTGGAGCTATGCAGAATGAAGCAAGTTACCATCATTTCTACTGTTACAATCCATTGTTGGAGCCTCAATCAAGAAATGAGACTCCCTGGAATACGCTTAGCAAAACAGAACAAAAAAAGCTCTCCAGGCTGAGAGCTCCCTTGAATTGCAAGATGATAAGCAAACACAAAGAGTAACATGTTCATTTGAAGCAACAGTATCCAACTATTTTTAGCAGTGTTTGCCTTAGGGAACAAAAGGCTACTTTTC
This sequence comes from Pezoporus flaviventris, assembly GCF_033815535.1. Lineage (NCBI taxonomy): Eukaryota > Metazoa > Chordata > Aves > Psittaciformes > Psittacidae > Pezoporus > Pezoporus flaviventris. The sequence continues at coordinate 57,361,845 of NW_026892550.1, read as the reverse complement.
GCAATTCTGAATTAAACCCCCCCACCTCTAAACTACCTCCTTCCCTTCTCCTAAGAAGAGTTTGTATCAATGATCACTCCAGGGCAACTTCTCCGTCTTCTCTGCACCCCCCTCCCCCCCCTTAAAGTAGAGATCAACAGATGAGATATTATTCCACTCCAACAGATAGATTTTTATTTTGAATCACAGATTTGTACAGCCCTTTAATGACCCCCCTCCTGAGCATAAGATCAAGGCCTCTGTTCCCATTTATACAAGGACTAGACAAAAGTTTGATCAGAAGACTTTAGGATAAAGAAAAACATTTTCTAATACAAATGGCTTTATCATCTAGGAAAACCAATGCAAGTACTGAAGATTGCAAATGCTCCTGTGTGATATTTAGTGCACAGTCCTCATCACTGAGTTTCAGAGCATTTTAACTGATACATGGATGTTTCACACCATATATTCAAGACTTAAGATAGCTCTTGCAAAGAGGCCTTTTAAATATTCATGCCAGACAAATAAATGACAGCCACAATCAGCCTCGTGGGATTCTTGTGTCTATTATTAAACTGAGACAGCTACAGCATCTATCCAAAGGGTGAGTAGGATGCAGCCTCAGATTTTAGACATTGCCAGGATTTTGGGCTTCTGCCACTCATTATTATATATATCATGCTAGTATCAAGAAAATTGCAGTCTGTCCTGGTCTCTGTTGTCCTGTGCAAAGACTTGCAGCAGAAAGACATTTGAAAGTAAGACAGAGGATGTCAGAGCAATAAGCACCAAGTCCTTTTTTGGCATTTAAACATTTAAAAAACTATTAATTACCCTTTTGCTACCAATTTGGTATCAACTCCGGAACTTGCTATTCTTAAAGGAAAAGTATGAGTTCTAAAACTGAACTTCCCTCATTTGCAGAGGGGGGAAAGGATCCATTTGATTAACCCAAGCTGAATAAAGACACTGCCGCAGACCTGCTGTATTGAAGTCTCTTGTGCTAATCAGTATGGTACCGTCTCAGCTTCTTCTCTACTGTGTTCTGTGCAGTTGTTTTAAGCATCAGCTGCTAAAGAGCAAAAAGTATTTTTATGTGCATTGTTGCTAATAAAGACTTAAATGTCCTGTACTCTGGCAAGACTCCTCTCAACACACTTTTACACTGCCTGATCTATTTTAACAACCTTGGAATGATTCTCATAAAATCATAAAACTATAGAACAGTTTGGGTTGGAAGGGACCCTCAAAGCTCATCTTGTCCAAACCCTCTGCAATGAGCAAGGGCATCTTCAACTAGATCAGGTTGCCCAGAACTCCATCCAGCCTGGCCCTAGATGTCCCCAGGGATGGTGCATCCACCACCTCTCTGGGAAATCTCTTCTAATATTGCACCACCCTCACTGTAAAACATTTCTTCTTCACATCCAGGCCGAATCTCCCCTCTTTCAGTTTAACACCGTTACCCCTTGTCCTATCGCAACAGGCCCTGCTAAAAAGTCTCTTCCCATCTTTCATATAGGCTCCTTTTAACTACTGAAAGGCTGCAATAAGGTCTCCCTGGAGTCTTCTCCAGGCTGAACAATCCCATCTCTCTCAGCCTTTCCTCATAGGAGAGGTGTTCCATCCCTCTGACCATTTTTGATGGAGGCTAGTATCAGTGACTCCACCAAAACCAGCATTCAACAATTAAAAACGATAAAAATCCATCACAACCCAAGACTGCTGGGTTAGTCTTCAAATCTAGGACCATCACCACAGGCATACTTCCCAGCTGTAGCTCAGGACTCCAGCAACTGCGAAGTCTAATATAAGGCTACACCCAAGCACTCACAAAGGTGCTCCAAATTATGTTACTTCCTGCAGTCAACCGTTACATGTTTTGCTACCAACATTTTGCCTTCCCCTTCAGCATTACAAAGAAGTTGTCCCTTTGCTTCAGTGATGACAATGAGAAAATTCACAGCCAATTTCACAGCCTATTCTGCCCACACCTCACAGGCTTTGATGGAGCCGTGTGCGGCCAGCCTCCGGGCATTTACTTGGATGAAACCAGCACCGGCAGTGAGTGCTGCCCTCATAGATCTGACCCTGACAGGCTGGAGAGGCTTCTTTTCCCACGTTGCTGACTTCCTGAAAGGGAGTAAGAACAGCTCCAGAAAGCCAGAGTCACTCAACGGAAATATTTCCAGACTGCCAACTGAAGAGTAAAGAGGATTTCCAGACTGCAGTTTGAGGTCATTCAGTTTTTATTCGCTACACAAGCCACTCCACTTGGCAGAGAAGGAAGAAAGCCTCTTTCCCTAGCAACAAGTCATGTTGTACACACTGCTTATTCAAGGCTTTTATCCCAGAGGTAATAGACTTAGAGAAGGCTATTCTTAAGCACTAATAGGCTAAAAGAACTCAATTATTTTCATTTAAAGACTAACGAGGGTCTCTTGTGAGCTATTCACTTGTTACTTCAGGAACCATGTGGCACTTGTACCACATCTAAGTAAATAAAAGGAAGGGAGGGAAACAAAAAATAGGCACAGACACAGACCTCCTATGGTGCAGAACTTCTCTTTAACCAGGAAAAGAGAAAGATCTTCAAAAAGTCCATTACAGTACATAGAGCAGCACGTAAGGGTCAAGCTGTAGACAAAAAATATTACCATGTAACTGCTTATCATCCCTAATTGTTTGGAAATTTTTACAGTAGCATTTAGACTGAGGATGGGATGGAAAACCCTGTAATGCTGGTTTCCTCAGGCCACCATGATTAGTCTAATGCACAAGAGCTGCCTTCTGACAAGATTAAGAGATTACGTAAGATTACAAGAAAGAGGACCGCTATTATCAGCTTGTCATCTTCACTTTGGGGAAAGAGTCCTTGTGAAAGCTACCCACTTAATCTTCCTCTATGGCAAACCAAAACTGCCTGGACAAGCTTCTAATCACACCTTAAAAGCCTTAAAATGTATAAGGGGGCTGCTAACCATTGCAGGACAAAAAATTATTTCTGGTGTTTGAAAGCAAAGTTCCCTTCCTCGTGCTACCTGTAACACAATATTTTTGATTGAAGTAGCTGTTATTTTCTACTCATTTCCTCTTTGCCATTTAACATCGGGAACATGCCAATGAATAATAAACATTGGACATGGGTCAGGCTTTGTCTCATTCCTTCTAATTAAACAGACATACCCATAATCAAACTTCTCACTAGATATTCACAACTCATGAAGCAGGTATTATCACATATATGTAGAGCAACATGTATTGAAAATAAACGACTATTACAGCATTGTAGCTATGCATTCAACAGAAGATGTGAACTCTTTACGTTCAGAGTGTACCTCACAATAATCACCCTCAAAGAAGCTTTACTAAGAAACTCAGCATTCAATAGCAACATCTTAAGCACGAAAAGCTAACCACAAGATGAACTCTCTGTTTAAGTAATAAAGCTCATGTTCCAGAACATTTCCTGGAGATTAATGACCAGCTGAAGGAGTTGATAACCAGAAGCAAAGACAAGTGAATTCCCTAGGAAATGTTGCACACAGTCAAGCTTGCTACCCTTACTGGAGCTGGGGAATAAAAAAGAGACCACATTCTATTCACTGCCTGTCCTTAGGTCTCAATTGCTAAAATTACTACTACACTTTGACCATTTCAAAAAATGTGCATTTTATTAAGAAAAAAAATAAAAAGCAAATTTAAGTATCTGAAAGGCTCTCCTCCAAATGCAAGCCATTGCTGAAAACTCAAGTTCTTCTGTCCACTAGCCAGCATGTGAGGCAGCTCAGCAAACACTTAATATTTTATAGTTCAGTTTCACAGAACCTTGATAAAATATAGAATAATTGCCATATGGTCATGTGCTTTCTTTAAGCCAATATATTGATTTTTAATTTTTTCTTCATTAATGCTTTCTTGTGTTATTTTAATTATCCACTGTATCATCAGTGTTATCAGCAGCAGCATCAGATGACAAAGCAGCAAACTGCAGTTTTGTGCATTCAACTCATCCCTGAAAGGAGCTTCATTTTTCATAGAGTCAGTGTATCCAATTGAGCACTGAGAATTCATCACTTCCACTTCCACAAGTTTATCTCGGGTTTTATTTGCACATTCAGGTAAGTAATTTTAAGTTAGCAAAAGGCAGTCTGACTCCCAGTCTAAACGCCCAGGCTACTGAGTCGCTCTTTCACAAGTCAGAGTAAACATCTTTAGAAATGAGAAAACCTTGACTCCTGGTGTGCAGTAGAAATAGAAGCTATATCAAAATTGCCTCACAAAACACAGCAGTTACCTGCTGAAATTTATCTGGCAACACTAGCAGTCACTCCTCAGATTGTAATGGCTGAAAAGCATGGTCTTATCTTAGGCTATTTCATCAAAAGTTATCTGACCCGAAAAACCACCCACACTGCCTCCACACAGGGCAGCTGGCTGCACAGCATAATGCTTCCCTCACTTTTAAGACTTCCTTCTCATTGTAGCTATGTTATCATAAGCATTCTGCCATAAGCCTCATCACCACAATCAAGGACATGCATTCTACTCCAACAAGCTCTATTTTTTACTACAGTTGATAGATGGTGACAATGATCTCTAATTTATTGGGACTGTTACTCTCTTGATCCAAAACTGTTGGGAGCTGTCACCCGTGCTCATTCACCTTCTGTGTTTTAATGACATGGGACAGGGGAGACGCTTTCTGGAAAGTTCGTGCGGGAGTTAGCACTCTATGGTTTGATGAAATGATTCTGTAGAATTCAAAAGGGGATGATATATTCCTTAGAGAAATGTTTCAAGGTCATTAAACTTTTCAGTATTTCAGAGAAATCTCAAGTATAAAACAATAATATTTCTGTTCCACTCTTTCATTTTAAGTGACACACATTTCCATAAAGGTTATGAAGAATTTTAAGTTTGGAATTAACAGTTAATAAATTTGAATGTTAATCTCATTTGTTCCCCTCTTTAAACAGAAACTGTCCCTTGGTTTCACAATCTGATAAAAAAACATAGTAGCAGTGATTGCCTATACAAGAGCTGACAGTCCTGTGATGAAAAGTGCTAAGTGCAACACAGTATTGTTTAAAAATCCCTTGTAGATATCTTAAAAATCTATCAAAAATCTAGTAGCAAGGAAAAAAAACCAAACAAACAAACCAAACAAAAAAAATATATATTAGGCTCTTAACAGTGCTTGACTTTAAAATTGCTCCTTAAAAAGAAGTAGACACTAACATCCTACAAGATCATATAAAACAAACATTCATGTGGTCTGTTTTACAATGGTAGCAATTAGAGCAAAAGAGCATGGTGGTCCTTCTTATGCCTCCTATTTACATTAAATAATTAACAAGTAATAAGACTCATCACCAGAAAAAGCAGGAAAATTACTTGGTTAAGATACAAAGTATCTTTACACGATTTATATTTCAATAGAATACTCAAGAAAACAGGAAGTGGGGAGGTTCCTACATGAAGCATCTTAACATTCCACAGCCATGTCCCTTTTACTTCAGAATAACATGAAAGACATCTTTGCGCAATGCTAATTATTCTCTGTACTTGCCTACGTGGGAATATCTATAGGAAATAAACACAAACCAGCGCCTAACATCACAGTGCTAATATCTATAAAAGTATGCACATGAGAAGAGATGCTTTTTCATTTATGGCCTAAGCTAGGACTAGTCAGTCACTCACCCACTGATAATATCAGTCAAAACCAGAGCAGGTGGAAAGGAGCTACCCAGGCCTGCCTGCATCAATCCCAGTATTACTATGCAATTCCTACAGATGTCATCTCTTAGGAGAACACTTAAGATAATTGCCCATTTGTAAACACTTGATAGAGACTAGTTCCCTCTGTCACCAGCTCCATACAGTGTGCAAGGTCCAGTGTATTTTACTATTACACTCTGCAGTAATGGTATTTTACTATTACACTTACAGACTTGTAGAAAGGTATAAAAAGATCTGCCATTTTTACTTCCTCATAGTTGAGGGTACAGGGCCCTCACTCATTTTTTCAAGACAGGGCATCTACTGTCTCTTGTGAGAAATTAAAAATTACTGCATTACAGTAAGTTTTGTTTCCAGTTTACCCCAAACAAAGCTTATGGCTCCCTCCTGCAGCTAAGTGAAGCGCACAATGCAGATCAAAGAAATGACCATCTTACAGGAAAATTTTCTAGAGAAGAACTACAAAATTTCAAATGCAGATTCCTGCCAGCTGCACTTACATTCAATTTGCTGATAATTTAGAGAAAATACAAAAGGCATTTTATTAATCCTTAAAATAGTTACAACTTTTCTCACAGGTGCCTGGCACAGAACTGTCAACACCAGCAGCCATGCCACAGCCTTCAGACACCACGCATTACAAAAGGGTATTATCCTGAATCACCAGCTCACACGACTTGTGTTCCCTATCTTTGGCACACTTTCCTCAACCCATTAAGAATACACTGAGGGGCAACATCAAGGCATTTATGCAATTCAACCAAGCGCATCCAAGCTCTAAACACACTCGGATCCATGTGTTCTTAAGCAAGTTTATAAAGGCCATTTCCACCATTGTGATCCTAAATAATAAGAGCCAGGCTTCAATGAATAGTTGCCATTTTCATGAAGTCTTTATACCACACGCTGCCTCCATTCTCTGCAGCCACAGGGAGCTCAACCCTTTTTATCCCTTACAAAACATACTCCCTGGGTTTAAAAGAACATTCTTCTTTTAGAAAACAACTTTGTAGTTTCACCAAGGTGAACAGAAAATCTCATTCCTCTGCTCATTTTCACAGGATTGCTTGGGTTGCTCATGCATGCAAATGCTGAGTGCATTAAACTTTTCAGTCCTTCTTCTGGACGAATGTTTCTCTGTTTCCCACTAAAAGGAAGGCCTGATGCAGACAGCAACACAAAAAAGTAATTCCAGGAAAAGAGGATATTTATTTGTCCATCTTGCTAATGACAGAGCCTAGCATTTGCAATTACTCCTGCCATGACAATCTCAACCCAGGTTAAAAATCAGTGACTCAAGTATTATAACACCGATTACATAATTTACCTGGGGTTTTCTCTTCCCATATATGCAGCTGACAGTTTTGAAAAGGTCTTACCTTAATTAAGATTATCCTTGCATGCCACTTCAGGAAGAGTCAATGGCTTCATCTTAGGCAAAAAATTGACACACACAAAAATGTGCACCCTATTGTAGACTTAATCCACAGATTAAACTAATGACCATCAAGTCGATCCTTTTTCAATACGCTAAAAGCCCCCCACAAAATAAGGTCTGTATACTCTCAAAATATTAAATGCAATTGTTTTTTTCTTTCCAAATCCTATTAAAATATTATCTCTACATGCTTTCACTCACATTTCACAATGTTTTTAACTTAAAAAGTGTTTATTAAATTATTCATACACTAAAACTAACAGTGGATAATTGAAAATATTGAAAATATATATAAATTATATAAATATATATATAAAAATATATATATAAATATATATAATATATATTATATATATAATATATATAAATATATATATATATATATAAAAATATAATTGAAAATATATGAAAACCATAAACCTAGGCTTTTCCTTTTGGGCTACTAAATTTCTGCCCACAGAAGACTGCACAAGCCTTCATATATTTCACAAGCCACTGAACAGGTAACACTCTCTGAAATCACAGTTCAGAAACTGTTCATTTGGGTACCTGCCACACTAGGTATGGCAGATTATAATTTACAGCTCTACAACCTTCTCTTCCCCCAAGACCCCAACCTCAGCTTTGTTATTTCCAAACATTCCCAACACCCTCCCACCCCCAAGGTCTTTTTGACATTTCATCCTTCCACTCCACCAATGCAAAGGGTAAAGAATATGAAAGGACGGTGTTACCTGGAATAATACTAAGGTGTCAAACACTACTATTGTGTCAAAATACAACAGCATCCTAAGCATTCTTTGCATCAGAGTTTCTGATGCAAAATGGGACTTGTCACCAGAGGTAAGTGACAAAGGCATTAAAGTTTCTGCCACTCAGGAGAAACACAGGCATACACGGAGCACAACTCTCTTCACACTCACCTGAAGCATACATTTTTTCAGTGGGTATTCCTCCTTCATTACCAAGCTAATTCAGAAAGAGGTATATACACACGAGTAACAACAAATCTGTTTCTCTCTTTGAAGGGAGAAATGACCAGGCCTGAACACTGGTCACTACAGACTTTTTGAGCACATCAAAGCCCGTGTAAAACCTGTACCACCAGCAGTTAAGCAAAGGATAGCCCACAGTATGCTCTTAAGCAGCCCTAGGAGACACAGATGCTGTCTGATAACCCAATCATTAAGAGAAATTGCACAATGGCTGTGCTGCATTTCTCATCCAATGCAGGACAAGGAGCTTGCTAGCACACAGATGAAGAAAGTTAACTGTCTAAATAATTATCCCTGGCAAGCCAATAAACTCACACCTGACATTGCAGATTCCCAGTCATGTCTCCTGCACCCAAAGCTGCTTCTCTGAGATGCCAGCAAATTGTCTCCCTGCCCCTTTTCTGATATGCAGAAAAAGCTGTAATGATGTGTTTTGACGTTCTCCTTATTCTTACTTGTGTCTCCACATCATTTAGACAAAAATCATGCCTTCCTATGACTGTGTTTTTCAAACAAGCATTTGCAGAAATCCAGAGAAAACCAGCTATAATTGACTCTCTGCCTGGCATACACTGCTCTCAGGAACATCTCTCAACCATTACACAATCTGTTTTTTCATCCCTCCAGCTGTAACTGCTATTGTCTAGCATAATAATAAAAGAAGAAGAAAAAATAAAGGAAGATTCTTTTAAGATTCTATTCCATTTTCATGCCAATGAAAACTTGCCCAGGCACCCATTTCAGTGCCACCTTCTAAATTTTGGAGTCCCATGTGTGACATTCCTGGCAGGTAACATCAAGGTCTATTCTGAATCATTTAGGCCAGTCAGGAGTCCATAGAGCAGTTATTGTTTATTAATCTATTACTAACCTTAGTGGGTTTATTGGCTTGCATGGTTGTTTTGTTTGTTTTGTTGGTTTTGGGGGGCTTTGTTGGCTTGTTTTTTGTTTGGTGGTTTGGATGGTTTTTTTTTAATATATGTATAAATACAGTAGAAAGCCAGGATCTGCTCTTATTGCAGGATTTAGAGCATGCCCACTAACACTGCTTCCACTGTTACAACCTAAATAAGCCTTAAACAAAAAAAGACAGCAAAAGAAAAAATGTCACCACCCCAAAGAAAAAAAAAAAAAAAAAACAACAGTTTTAGCAGATATGAAATAAATATAAAAATATTTATATACCTTTGGAAAATTTGTGCAACAAAGTTTAAGTCAATTAAACTGAACCAAGAGTCATTAAAGTGATAGAATATGTTATGTATCGGGGGGTGGGGTGGAAGTAAATTTAACTCCTGAACTGCTACCATATTCATAAGCCCCCAAGTGACACCTCCACTCAGAAACACACAGCTACCATGTCACTTTAATAGCAAACATAGAGGCTGCTTTCACATGCTGGACTTCAGGTTCAGCACCTTTGTCAGCACCTGCATTTTCTTTGTATTGTGTGCAGACAATGCTTTTCAGAGTACTTAAATGCTTTGTTAGACAAGCTGGATACAAAACCTAAAACATTTTCTATTCCTACCTTGTCCAAGAAATTCTGGTTTTCTTAGAAAGAGCTCAAAGAAGGACACTGGATTTATTTGAAAGTAACATGAGCTTGGAGCTTCAAAGCAGGATCACTTACACTTCAGAGAGGAAGTCAAAAGACTCATCTCCAACACTCTACCATTCAAATACTACCTTTAGCATTTTCCTTTCAGACAGTCTTCTGTTAGTTCTTTTCTTAGAGAAGCACAGCTTCTTGCCTCTTCCCCAGCAAAACTCCACCACTCCCTCAAATCCAGCCTGACCCACGGCGAGTCTGAGCTCAGCAACCCTTCCTGCTACCACCTCACTCCTGCTGGGCACACAGCAGCCAAACTGTTGGCTGTCTGTGCGAGCAGCTAATAGAAAAATCTGTCATTCAACCTTCTCACTGATTACACACGCATTAATAGACTCCACAATGTGCAGGAATTCTTTTCTGGAAAATATCTATTATTCACAGCCACCCTACATAAAAAGCTTTTATGCTGTTCCTGAAAGTTTACAACACACTGGGGACCTGCTGGACACAGTTCACAGCATAAGGAAGGTGGGGGGGGAATGCCTTTAGCTGGTTTCATTCTTCAGCAGCCATTTGTCCCATTGCTGACATTACCACCAATTTGAGAGAAGCCTATGTATTGTTCTAGCATCTCAGAAATGCCTTGGCATTTTACCGTCTGGCTTGTTTAACATTATTATTCTATTGCCAAATGTTAATTTAAAAGAGTCTGCACACTGAAACTTAAGAGGGCATTCTGTAGAAAAGCCCCTTTGTCCCTGTATCATCCACACAGCATACCTTCATGAGCTCTACTGTGAGCTGCCTAAGGTTTTAAAAACAATAGTGGCTGAAGTCTTTTATGAGAAAGCACTAAAAGCCAAATACTGAAGCTAATGCCATTTGCAGATGCACACTGTGTCTCACAAGTTGAGCCAAGCAGCATAACGCAGGCAAATACTTATCCTCTGAAGAAAACTGAGAATGCAAAGAATGGTGGTTAACAGATTAATGAAAGTCTTACCAGCTCTGGAAGTCCTGCTCTTCCTCCCCACACCTGCAGTGAAATCCTGGTCCTGTTCTCTAGCCACTCATTTAATGTGCTCTTCCCTCAATCTCAGATTACATTCTTTGAGCCTACACAACACGGCTAAATTTTCTCATGCAGGCCCTGCTGACACTTCATTCCCCATCCCAAGGTCAAATGCTTACATTCGCATCCAAACTCCCACAGCACCATGTGCAAGCCCCATACAGCTCTGCATGCATATATTTAACCCCTCTCTGAATTTCCCCCTGCTTGCACCCTCTTGAAGCTGCCAGATCAAATTCACACTCTCCACCTAGTCAGCTGGACCAGTTCACATTTGAACTAGATCCGCAAAGCACTTTCTCACTGGGATCCCACTACTGGGCAGTGTCCATCTCATGTTGTCTTTCCACCAGTACACCCATTCCAGCAGCAAAGAGATGGCAGGACAGGGGTGATGGAAATCCATCATCCATGCCCTGCAGATGGTCTCAGTCCTGATACGTGGATGCTGCTAGAGGAAACCAAGTGTAATTAGTACTTAAGGGCCTTTCACCCCTGCCTTTCTCCTCCTACTTCCCCAACTCTGCCTCTCCTCCAAAGCACAGTGGGACAGCAAGGAAGAGGAGCAGAACACTGTGGATATTTACAGTGGAGAAAACAATATAAATTAAAACCAAACTAAAGAAAGGACACTTTCTGGCAGACTCCACCGAAGTCAAATATGCAAGCTTGCTCTTTTCTTCAATGGAAACACTTTATTTTGGGTAACAGGGTAACCTGAAAGCTTATGAAGGAATATCTGCTTAGGTACCCATATGAACTCAAGTTTTTTGAAGTAAAAAATGTCTGGAAAGCATCCTGCATTTCTAAGGTCCTGTAGCATACTGGAGACATACAACTGTTGATCACTGCACTGGATGCAAGTCACGTGTCTGCCATTACAGAGAACAACTGAATTACCATGCACTGCTTTTGAGAGCTGCACTAAATGTCTGATACTTAAACATATTCAGGAAGGAAAGTATTTGAGAAATATTGGAACATTCAGAGAAAATAATTTTGTTGTAAATACAATGAATATGCATTATTTGACTATTTAAACCCTTTCAACTTCTGAAATCTGGTGCATTTAAACAGCAGTACTGCTGGTTTTGTAACAGAGACCCCGTGTTACCCAGAAAGATAATGGGACAGCAAACTGAGCAGGACCCCCAGCAATGGAAAAGACATTGAGAGACACAGTTGTAGTACAGCTCCACACACAACACTCCATTTTGTTAGGATAAAATTTCTCCAATAATTCGAAGAACAGCTCACATATAAGCTATTATGAACAGTATCATCAGTGTCTGAACATCAGGATTTTCGACAGGCCATAAATAACCATGGAAGTCCCAGTGCTGTCATCTTCTGAGGTACCAAGAAAAGTAGCATTTTAACCTAGCAGACCTTCCTTCTAATTAAACATTTAATTAGAAATACTACTGTGCTTATATGTGAGTCATCATATCAAAAAAGTGCAAGAATACAGCTGTGTTGGAATGCAAGCCAAGAGTGGGTATGCTGATTTTACTTTGTGTTTTTTCATGGCGTCTTAGTAACTTAATTAACTTTACTCACAATGTTAAATACTCTCACATTTAGACATTTAATCAGCCTTTTGTGCATTCAGAGCAGTAGGTATGTTTTCTTCACTCAGTTAATTGGATACTTCTTTCCAGTGTAGCAAAGGGACACTGAAATAATCACCCTGTTTGCTAGACCAGCTATTACACTACAGAGGTTAAAACAAATGCCCTTGTTTGGTTATAAAAGTGAATATAACCTGTTTCTTGCAATCACAAACACATCCACAGGTCTAGTGGGAAACATTACCTAATACCAACAGTCACACTGCATTGGTCTTAAAATCCTAGTTTCACACATGAGTGAAGGCTGAGCTTTCACGCTCCAAAGTCACAAATGCCTTGGAAAATGTAAAGCTCCTGCTTGCAGAGCAGAAGGGAAAACGACCAGGCCTTCTCTTTCCAGTGCTCTTTCCAGTGAAGACTGCTCCACAGCTGACAAGAACCAGGGATAGCACTGATGTTTGCTAGACTTACTAATTATATTGGCACAAGTACTTTGTTAGAAGTTGGAGACTATTTTAAGAAAAAAAAAAAAGCTTACCATTTCCTCTTTGACATAAGATGTGAATCCTTGTCTGCAACTGCTGAGAACAGCTTGGTTACTCATAAAATGCTAGACTGGTATTCACCAATGGCAATTCACCTATTCACCTTGGTAAGAGCTAGAGGGTAGAAATTTATTTTATGCATTTCTTCTTACCGTCACATTATAAAATACTGAAGATTCATTTTACTCTGTACCCTCTACTTCAGCTCAGGTTAACCTATTCAAAAATGAAGCAATTAGCCAGAAAATTGAAAGCCAAATACTTCAGTATATCAAAAAGGCTGACACAGAGGCTCTGTAAGCTTTATTTTTCAGCTGTGAATCGTACTTATTTTTCCCAGATCGTGTTGGCTAAATCAATGACATTATATAAATACAGAAAGAAAATTAAGAAACACACCTGGAATAACACTCAAACCAAGGAAACAAAAGGAAAAAGATCTTCTGTTGATTTGAAGTTAGTTAAATGCAACATATATGTTTTACAGCCTGGACTATGAATGAAGTCTAATATTAGACTTCCAGACAAATCTGTGAATTCTCATACTAAACAACATACCTCCAGGAGTCCATTGTTATGCACGTCTTGCTGAGCCTCACGCCCATCATAGCAAGATACTTGGGGACAGAAGAGTTTTAATACTGTATGGAACTTCACACCTTCATTTAAAGGGAACAAAGTAGTTTTGATGTTCATGAGACTGATCTGGCATTCTCAAGAAGCACAAAGAAGGTTACAGCACAGTAAACTTCACAGTGCTACATCTCGTTTTCTTTCCCAGCACTACTGTACATCTCATCCCAGCTCTATCCCTGGCCATCCTCTCTGCTCTTAAACATTTATGTAAGGAACTGTGCAAACAGATTCGTCTCAGTCTGTCTTTTTCCTTTTCTGGGAAGCGCTAACAGGAGTTGTAACTAATACAAATCATTATAGCATTTCTCATGAGGTGTTTTCTCAATAAGTTCCTCTAGGCAATCTTTTCCCTGTTGAAAGGAATTATTTCTGTAACACAATGTTTATATAGCACAAAGTCTGTTTCACTCATGGGAAACTAGATCATTACACTGAATTTAAAAGTATGAAGATGAAAAGGTAATACTGCATTCAACAAAAGATAGCAAGAAAAGCTGAGACTCGTTGTCAGCTTTATTTAACCATAAATCACTTTATGGTTAGTAATTACATATTAGAAATAAAAGGGTTTATAATATATTTTATCATATATATTAGATATTTATATATAATTATATCTATAAACATATAAAAATATACAATTAAATACATCATTACACAAGTATTATTTATATATAATTTATAATATGTACTCTAATATAAAATGTACTGAGCAGCAACTTTGTTTGCAGAAAAAGTATCAGAAGAAACACAGCACATAAGTAATTTGCTAAATATACTTTCAGCTTGCAAAAGCTAAAGAGTTTCAGTAATTGCTGGTACACAATGGGATAGGTATCACTTTTCAGCCCAGGGAGGAAATCTGGCACCTTAACAATAGGCAGTATGTGGCAAATAGTAACTTTCATAAGAATTACAGACAGAAGTTTTTAACAATATCCTTTCTCCCCACAAATACTAAACCTCTTCTTCAGGTATGGAATATCATTTTTTTGCTTCCAAGTGAGGAAAAAGCAAAGAAGGAACAAGCGAAAATTGCAAATGTGTCTCATTCTCACTCCAAGACATCTAAATACTTCCATGTCTTTTTCAAGCTGTTCCTTTACTTTTTCTTTTTGCATCTTGCTAGAGTATTTGTGCTTTTTAGAATGTATTTTTAAGGTACTAAAGATATGATTAAAAAGCAAAAAAAGGAGCTGATCCCCACCAAAGACCAAATGGGCAGCCTGGTGGGTGGCCTCTATGCTCTTCTCAGCATAAGCATAGAAACACACTATTTACTAATAGATACAGGACCATGGCATGCAGGCTTTTCATTGCTCCCCATCCTTCACACATCCACCACTATTTCAAGGTTGAAACAGTCATCCCTCCAAAGTAAAGGAGACCTCCCATTTTTCCTTTGCTTATGGGAAGAAATGAAAACTTAAGTTTGAAGCAACAGACATAACGAAAACACAAAGGGAAAAGGAGCAGGTAAGGAATCCTAAAACAGAGCTGACACCTATGGATTAGGTGAAGAAAGCCTATACTGCAAGGCCATCATACAAGAAGATTCTTGTGAGATCCCCACTGTATTCTGGCAAATCCACATACAGGAGCTTACTAAAGTATCAGCTCATTACTTAAACCACAGCCTCATGTCTGTTTTCTATCACCTGCATTACCAAATCATTACACTAATTTCATGTCAACAGGTTTCCAAAACACATCTCTGTGTCTGTGGAACTCTTCAATTGCTCCTTGTCATTATTCAAGAGTTAAAAGCATTTGCTTTTTCTTGGAGATGCTGCGATTACTCACCCAGAGCAGGAGCTCTTTGTGTGCAGCTGCATATGCTTTTAATGGGGTTTATTCTGCAGCCAAAGCAGTAACAGAGAAAGCTTTTGTTAACTCAACGTTTGTGCTGCAAGTCTGCTGAAAAGGATGTCCCTCCAGTATTAGAAGTTAATTTAGCTGCTTCTGCTACCATTCAACCCTTGGCCTCTGTTCTGAGGCTGCCAGCACAAATACAACCTGTGATGGCCATTCTCATAAACTTGTTCTGTATGAAGGGATCTGAAATGTCTGGCTCAGCTTGATCAGGGAGACGTGTCAACCCAAAAGCTCTAATAACCAAGACATCAAGCAAGAGGCTTTTTTCGCCCACAGTGTCTATGTTACATAGCTTGTTGTCAACATTTTGATGCATTTGAACTTGCACAGGATTTAATGTGATGAACCTGAGCTCACAGAGAAGAGCATTTATGCAGTCCCGCTGAATGAAGCTGAAAACAGTGGACTTGGACAAATGCTGCTAAAAAAATTGTTGCTAGATTCAGTCCTCAGTTACTACAGCTGCAACATTAAATAAGTCCTTCAGCAATATGCAAGAAAATAATCAAGCACACCTAGGATTCCTTTAAATAGGGATGTTAACTATGGCCTACACAAGACAACACAGCACCAATTGAACTTTTCAACATTTCAAACATTCTTTTCATAGCATACACTAAGATAGTGGTACCCGCAGGAGTGCCAGCTTATGAATTGATCAAACGTCACTGAATTTGATCAGTTAGGTTCCAAACTACAACAGCCATGTCTATTATCTCAATTGTTAGCCCTTAGACAAGACAAACTTGTCACATAGCTTCTGCTACGCAAATTATTGGAGTGCAAAAGAAAAACTTTAATGTCCTGGTTTCAGTTAGGATAGAATAAATTTTCTTCCTAGTAGCTGTGTTTTGGCTTCAGTCTGAGAACAAAGCTGATAACACACTGATGTTTTAGTTGTTGCTTGGTAGCGCTCAAGGACTTTTCAGTCTCTCAAGCTCTGCCAGTGAGGAGGGGCACAAGAAGCTGGGAGGAAGCAATGGCAGGACACTTGACCCAAACTACCCAAAGCGGTATTCCATACCACAGCATGTCATGCCCAGTGTATAAACTGGGGGGAGTTACCCAGAAGGCCAGGTCGCTGCTTGGGTCAGCCTGGGTATCAGCCACGGGGGGGTGAGCAACTGTATTGTGCATCACTACTGTTTGTTGGTGGGTTTTTAGTTTCATCTCTCTGCTTTTATTATTTCCATTTTTAATATCAATATTATGTTGTACTTTATGTCAATTATTAAACTGTTCTTATCTCAAGCCATGGTTTTTACTCACTTTCCAGTTCTCCTTCCCATCCCACTGTGGGGAGTGCTGGTGGTGGTGAGTGAGCGGCTGCGTGATACTTAGTTACCAGTTGGGTATAAACTACAACATTTACCCTTAAAATGGTTAAGGCTCCACATATGCTTGAAAATGAAAGCATTCAGTTTACTTAAAGATGAATTTAGAGATTGATTTCCACGGAATTTCACCTCATACCCTCACAAGTGCTGCATAGCAGAATTCACATTAGTTGCTTTACGCTACTGGTACAACAGCTATTAAGCAAGGAAAGCTAGACAGAAACATGTAGAGCGGACCACTGCTGCCTGACTGAATATAACACAAGGCACTGCACTGCACTAGAGTTGATAATACAAAACCACCCACATGACTAAGAATTTATAGTTTAGCAGCTTTCAGACAAGAAGGTAGTAACAATGAAACAAGCAATGATAACCACCACAATGTAACCAACAGCAGCCTGACACTCTCCTTACTCCTCTACACAACTTCACTAGCCTGTTAAATATACATTCACTAGCATTCACCAGAAACTAACTTTTTGTCTGGCAGGCAACAGAGAAAAGCAGGGAGTATCTCCTCTCTCCTCTATGCCCCAAATCCTGTCAACTGGCATGATCCAGAAATGGAGAAGGAAGAAGGGAAGGAAAGATGGTGCAAGCATACAAAAGAAATGCAAGACTCAAGACAGTTACATACAGCCTTGGCAGCCCCACCACGATGGAAAAGCAGTTTTGTATCATGCAGTGGCTTCTTAACATCTGGGAGTATTGCTCATCCATGAAATGCAGTGAAGCATACTAAGGGTTTAACTTTACTTCAGAGTTAGTGAGCTATTACAAACAAGCTGGTTTCCTAGTCCCACAAAGCAAAAGGTGGGGGCAGTTCTCTGAACATTTGGACTAAGCAGATGCACTGGCCACCAGGAACTGAAATTAAGCTGTTGGCTAGCTTACATCTCACTAGGACAACTATCTTTTCCCATCAAACAGCAGCTGTTGTCTGAGTCTAATTATACACACAGTTTATACAACTCACAGTAGCACACTTGAGAGCTTTAGCTCTGAATGCACACATGGTCAGTGGTGCTAGCATTTTCGATCAATGCCATGAGGTATTTTTGCTTTGTTCTATTATAAAAATATTTACTAGAACTTATTTCCAATTTTGGATTAATGAAAGACAGAGAAGTACGGAAAGATGCATTTGTTTTTCCCAAATGGCTTTGCAAGAGGTCCTAGGGCTGTACTGCCTGCCACATAAGCAGGCAGAATCAGGTGGTATCATCTTTTCTTTACCATCTTGACTTTCCTAGTATGGTTATAACAATAGAAAGTCCCAGTGGACTATGCAAGTCCAAATACCTTGAAAGGTTCATATTTCCCACCTACAAAACTGTCTCAACTCAAGCAATTTTGAACTTCAGTCACTGGACTAGTTTTCTGAAGCCTAAGATAAGATGGACACATTCTCAGATTTACACAGCATCTAGGCCCACTGTTTTATATTTTGGGGCAGGTGGATGTCAAAATGCATTGAAGAGGCTGTGGAAAATACATGCAAACTTTTAGTTTTAGTTTAAACTGAAGATCTACTCAGGCAGCCAGTGGAACTGCTGAGGGCATGGGGAATAGGAGGTAACCATTTAATCTGCTATTTTTCAAGCCATGAAATGGGATTGGGCACACTGAACCATGTCAGAGAGCAACAGCCTTACATCTGGCCATTTCTGAATAGTATAGATACTGGGAGAGGTAGGGGAGCAAGTTATTTTGCCAGCCAATGTGTTTGGAAGCAAAAGAAAACCCAGTGGAAGCTGGGGTCAGATCTCAATCAGAACAGGGAGAACAGCAGCAATGCAAGGACAAAGACTGCACCTGAGAGCTGTTTTGAAAATTCACTGAAGTTCAGAGAGAAGTAAAAGCTACAAGCCCTCAGGAATGAAGTATGCACAGATTCTAAACTAATTAGTACAAAAGCAGGATAGTAGTTTGTAGATGGTACCAGTACAGTCACAGACAATGACACAACTGCTACACTGCTCCTTGCATTGAACTGAAACTTAAAAACCATCTTCTTGGGGAAACTGAATTTCCAACTGCATAATCTGGGGCAAAGCACTGGGAATTGCCTGATTTTAGCACAGAATCCATAACCTTGCACAGTGTTTGGTGACATTCCTGTAATTAACATGCAGTTAATGCTGGAGGAGAAACCTTTTTTCTTCCTGTGACAATTTTCAAGACTTCTACTGGGCTAAGCCCAAGGCCTCCTAAGTTTTTCAAAAGAATAATCACTGAAAATTCAAGGCCATATTTTTGGTCTGAAAGATGCAAAAAAAAAAGGGGATTAAAGTTGGAATTCAAGCCTCCAACTTGAGTACCTCAGTAACTGATCTTGTGGCTATTCATCTCAGGCTGAGGACAGAAATTCAGTCCTGTGAATTTGAGAAACCTTTTGCAAGCAACAGAATAATGCTGTAAGAAACACCCTATTTTCAATTAAACTTAGCATTACCACAGTAATCCTTTTAGTACAAAATTCCCATGGGTATCTATCCACAAAACTGTATTACACCTTTAAAAACACATAAATCACTGCAGGAAAAAAAAAAAAAAGTCACTATGAATAAGTTGCTGAAACCTACTGCAGTAAATTACTTAAAAACTTACAAAGGCATACAGGTATTAGAAACAGCAGAACCTTCTACTGTACATAAAAGCTAATACCTATCTTTCAATAACCATCCCTATACTCCAGAAGTTTCAGTGCTTCAGTTACAAAAGCCTGCTTATATTCATGTACTTGAGGAGACATTCCGTGAAATCCACAAAAAAAGATCCAAAGCAGTCTGGGGCTTCCACTTCACTCTTCACACTGAATAGCTACTGCTCAGTGCGGGTAGCAGCTCACCACGTGAGAGAGACCAAGCTTTAGATGACTGCCTGTTGCCATGCCAGGTCATATCTGTTTCTGTCTCACACAGTAAAAACCATGAGATTCTGCTATTCACATTAGGCAGGAAACAACTCTTCCTGCCTCATCTGAAAGTCAATCAGTGACAGAGTTAAGAAGTCAATTTTTAGTTTAAAACTTGAGAGACCTTATGTTCAGTGGATGTAGATCAAGAAAGATCAGAAAAGAAAAAAATGCCCTTGTCATAAATAGCAAGGTATGTTACACAGAGGCTTCTCTTCCTTCAACTAAGTGTTTCAAGAAACAGGATATATCATTACACCAGGAACATACAGCTAACCCAAAATCTGCTTCTAGTTTGCACAAGTACAAAACTGGAAGAAGCAGTACCCTACTTTAGTGAGCTTATGCAAAGTCATAAGCCATGAAGGGAAAGAAAATAAAGGAGAGCTCACACTCCAGACTGCTGAATTACCATGGGTTAACAAGAACAACCAAGCCACAAGTGCGCCAAGCTCGCTGCTCCTACACTGGTAAGGATTCATCCCATAGCACACATCCATCCCAAGACCATTTCTATTTCTTAGACTAATAGCAAGTGTTGTACCTAAAAATAAAAAAATAAAAAAAAAAATCAAAAAATCAAAAAAACATTACTAGTGTTCTGGACACTTGCTGTTTTCACATCAAATCCCCTACTTTGCTCCATAGAGTTTTGAGCCTGGCCCACAAAGGCAAGCATGCAGTGACTTGGTGCTTCACATCCTCTCCTACACAGGAGCAAGGGACCTGCTCTTACACATCATGGCAGTATCTATTGAGAAGTTGTTCTGCTTGCTATGCTGCTCTTCAGTACTCACACTAAAGCTGGTTCTTGTAGCTTTCCAAAGACAAGGACCAGAGCAAATAGTACTCTGCTCTCCCTTACTAAAAATCCTCTAGGCAAGAAGGAGAGGTGTTGATTTCTTGTGATGCAGTTCTGAAGTGCATATACAGTTAGGTTTTTTTCCTCTAGCCAGAAATGTTATCCATTCCCTTTTAACTTGTAAAAAAAGCATGATGCTCAATCCTTATCATGTCCAATATTAATACTGAAGATTTCCCCTACCGACAGGCTAAGTTTCAAATTATGTAATTGTTACATTAATTTCTATATAACATATTCATTAGAAGCTTTATATTAATTTTAAAATGAAACTGAAATCTGTAATGTTCCTTTTAATGCCATTAAATGGATTTTTCTGTCAATGAATTTTTTACATAAATTGAGTTAAAAGAGGCAGGCATATTTTGCCAGAAAGCAATACTTCAGAATATTCTGTTTGCAGCTGTATTTACAATTCCAGCTGCCACTTACTTACAGTTTCAATCAAAGACCAATTAAAATTCCACATTTAAGATTCACACCTTAGCATTCAAATCTGCTGTCCCTTCCCAGGGTTTGTCTAAGATGCTGTGAGCCACTGAATACTGCTTAGCATTACGTACACCAAACAGTTAAGAACTAGAATCTAGAGGATAAAAACTGTGCAGCAAATGTTCAGAATGGGATATAAACTGAAATAGCAGATCATCATCTGCTTTCAGGCCTACATCAAGTATTTCTTGAAAGCTAGTTCATAGTTCTTTAAGATCTCTCTACTGTAAACACCTCAAATTCAAGACCATGAACCAAGTTGAGTGGCAATGACATAAAGTAAGTGCCTAAGACTAAAACACTACTTTGACTGGATAAACTTGCCCATTTACAACCTCATACTGATGGTGCTCCATCACTACAGGTTACCTGGTTTTGCTTCCGTAAACACACTTCCTCAGTAACACCAGGAGAGTGTAACAGCAAAGCTGCAAGGAGATGATGCTTGGAAGCTCTCTCCTGTTGCTTATGAAACTACACAAAGATTATACTGTCTTACTGAGAAGGTGCTGACTTCCTCTGCCCATCTTCAGTTAAGACCATGCCAACCCAAAAACAGATAGAGAAGTCAACCACAGACAGAGAAAAAAACAAGAAATACATTTTCGTGGTCTGCTTTTAAACAACAGCTGTACTGTGAAAGGGGGAATGTTAAATGCCAATTTCTTTCAGCTGCCCACATTTCAAGTTTGGATAGCTGACCTTCAGATCTAGCATAATACTAGCTTTCTAAAGCACAATGCGGCTGTCAGGAGTAAGGTGACTTACAAAGACAGTAAAAAGATTGACAAGGCAATATCCAGTATAACTTCCAAATAGTCAAAATTACGCAGAATTATCAGACATCATAATTTATTTCTTCACATGCCTTGCTGATTTATTTGTTAGGTTTCCTGTCTTCTGGAATTAACTAGAGTTTTGCTATCCATACCCACATCTTCAGTAAACAGAAATGCCATCTTTGCCAGGTCCCCAAAGCCATTTCAAGGATATCAGAGCAAAAGGTATCTGCTATTCTTACTGGTAAAACTACAAGGGAAAGATTCTTGTGTTTGATGATGTTAAAGAATCAATGGCAATTCACTGACCTTGACTATAAGATGAACATCTGTGTGCTGATTTTTCTGCTGCTGTTCTTCACTAGCTCAGGATGCCTATAAGCATCTGAAACAGGCTGGCAGAGACATTTTCCCATACTCACACTGATAGTTAATGACCTTTAAATTTAATAGTCTAACATCAAGAAGAAGTATACATATTGACTAAAGTGCATGTGATAGCTACCTGTATTACTAGCAGGAAACGAGCATGTTTCAGGAATTCCAAACATTTACTGATGGTTTAGACACAAATGTTATTCTTTTCTTTAATCCCACCATACACAGTCACCTGCAGAACAGTCTGACAGATAATAGAATTTTTCTGTAATTCAATCTGATTCACATCTCCATCACTTCCAAAAACAAAAATATCATGGCATAATTCCTGGTGCAGACTGGACAGAATCCAAGCCCAAATGTTAAGCGGATTGGTGCGCAGGACACCTACTGATTTCATACCAGAAACTGGATTTTGCTTTCCTCTAATTTGCATTAAGGCTGTGAACACAAACTCACTGGCTTGTGTGTCCCCTCCTGCTGTCTTTCTTCCACCTTCTGTAAATGTACATAGAAAAAATGCGCAATTAGAGCATTCCTCAGGACAAGTAATCGCCACTCTCTGCCTCTTTCCAAATACAACCAGTTGGTAAGCAGAATAAAAACTACAATCCATTTGGGGAAAAAAAAACAAACCTCATTAACTCTCTTCAATTATATTATTGTCTAAAAGAATCATTGTACAATTGTACATTATACACGCTGTATAATCCAGTAGTGAATAAACAGTATTTATCCTAAATACAGACCAAATATTACATGGCTAATCTAATAATAAGTACTGCTTACTATTTCCTAAGGATATCCCTATGCACTGAAAATTTATGGTATCAGGGGAGTTCTTTGCTTTAGCTCTCCACAGTAATAACAACAGGGTTCCAAGAAGGTCATAGTGATTTTCTTATCTAAGTTAATGCAGCAAACCCTTCAGTGTAGTTAAATGGAAAAAAAAAAACACTTCTGTATATGGCATTGAACCTAGGATGTATTTTAGGAACTGACAGTTGTGCAGCTTGTTTCAGAAACATTTCAAAGCTACACCAACATGAGAAACTGACTGATCCTAATCTGGAAAGGCCATTCCTTTTCCAAACCTATTGGCTTATTTTAAGTTACACTTCTGCTGGCACTTCTCCCCTCTTCCTGCAGCATCTCTCAACAGAAAACTCAAACAAACTTTCAGTTATTTAATCAAGTTATACCTTATCTATCAAAAGTATGAGAAGACCAAATTCACAACCTCTGTTTTGCAAAAGGTAAGTAGTGAAGTCAATAGAATCTTCTGAAGTCATCCTACAGGTCAGTGGTAGGCAGACAAGATGGTAATTTGGGCTCCATAGCGCTGTACAAAGTTCCACACAATACAGCATTGTGTCATCTCTCAAAAAGCAATGAAGTCCTTGCATGCAAACATACTAGCAGATGTCAAGTTCTAGGAAGCAGAGCTGTATTCTGGAAACCCAGCCTCTGGCCCATAGACATTTTTGTTTTGATGGCTGCTTTTACCTTCTTCATAAACACAATAGATACAGTGAAAGATACATTTGATTTCCCAGAAATTATTAGCTGTTTAATATTCAAAGTAGTCATAAAAACATGTTAATTGTTAATATGCAGTGTGTTATTAACCTATATGATCTGTGATAATTTTAAGGACAAACTGCTACCAAGGCTGTGAAATTGATACTCAGAAATTAACTAGTACAAGAACCTTCTTTGGGAACAATACCTCAAGACTGAATAGTTTTCTTGACATGTGCACCACAATACAAGCTGTAAAGCTTGACAAAACGCCATGACCTGTTCCATACAGGAAGACAGATTAGATGGGCTTTACATGTCTGAGAACAACTTGTTAAATTGCACATAAAGGTTCACCATCAAAACTTTAGTAGGCATAACAAATACGAGCGTGGTTATATTTTAATATCTGTACAGAAGTAACACATGTCAGGGCTTTTTCTGAAGTCACAAGCATCTAGGAAGTGATTAATACATAGAATTATAATACTCCTGTAGGTACTAGTAGAAGATCTCTCTTAATTTATTATCACAGAGGCTCAGGCCTGCCCTACCTTGAGGGGCAGCATTATTTACTCTACACTTATGGCACTCTCAAGATAAACGGCCTAAGGCATGCTGGTGAAAAAGCTAAATAAATAGGAAAACACATGAGCATTAAGAAGCAGTAAATCACCACAACAGAAAGAGACAGCAGAAAGCAGGGTGTCCCACATTACAGATGGCAAAGTATTCAGGCTGCAGTCTTACAGGATTTCCTATTTAGGTAGATACAAAGTAGGGATACTCCACATTTTAAAAAGCAGAAAAATAAGCAGTACCTTTTCAAATACAGCTTATTCATCTGCCTCAGTCAAGTCCGTCTGACTTTCTTTTGCTACTTTAACTTCATGTACACTCCACTCCATTTAAAATTATGCAATCATAAACCTGACCTGGAAAAGGAAGCTGTAGAAACAAGCCTAATGGGGAAACCACACTAACTGCCAAGGCCTGATTCAGTTTTGTATTCACTGTTATCAAAATCCCAAGTCGTACTGAGTCAGTCACAGAAATGAAAAGGTTTGTTTCTTTAAACACCAGACAACTCTGTTTTCATTAACTTATTTCCCTCTCTCACCTCCCATCACTCACCAAGGGCTTGGTTTCATCTTCATCTTTGAAATAGTAAAGCTGGTCACCCTTGAGAACAAACCAACGTGTGTGCCAGGTCTTGACAAAGCCTCCTTGCTTCCGCAGCCACCCGCACTTAATGGCACTGTGCCGCCCTTGGCTCGGTGTGGGAGTCTCTGCAGAGCCATTGTGTTCTTCCATGCTGGAACTGGGCAAGTCTCCTGCTGACAAAAAAAAAAACAAAAGAGGAAAAGGTAAATAATTAGATTATTATCCAGGCAGTAACTTGCTCTTTTCAACTCAGCTGGAAAAGAAATATGCCCCAGATACAAAGGTGTGCTAGAAAAGCATTTAGCATCTGTCTGCTTATTCTTAAGCACCCCATCGGCTGAGACAGTAACAATAACAAACTCAGTTGTTAAAAAGCAGGAAAGAAGCAAAAGATTTGTTCAAGTACAGTGTAAGATATTTCAACTAGCACTGAGGAAGACATCAGCTGTTTCTTGAGATGAGCTCTCCTGGATTATAGGCAGTAACAAGGAATGAATTTACAAAACACCTTTGGACTAAGGAAAGCAGTGTGCTTCTCACTACCGTACCTCCCCATTTAGTATTCCCTGACAGGTTTGCTGTTTTAAGCAAATATTAAAGAAGCCTCTGCTTCTCCAGGGCTTAATATACCCCACCAGACAAGCAGGCTTTTTTTGTTTTGTTTTACTAAAGCCCATTTAATGGAATGGTAGCAGTAAATACAAGAATAGCTGCATATTCCCTCATGCAAGTACCACTTGACCAAAGTGAGTGTGAATCCACTCTTTTTACAGACATTTTGCAAATCATGCAGAATTTTGGTGTGTCAACTCAAGGCGCAAGAAGTGTGTCAAAATCAGAGCTGAAGTGTGGAATTAAACTTGACAAAGTTTTATGTGGCTGCTCAGCCTTGTTAAAACTAAACTTTCTAACTATCTCTGGACAGAGATGGATCTTCCTGGTGGATTTTGTACACACAATCATGAGTCATGCTTAACCTTCATGGTCAAAAGGCTCTTCATGCTTCCCTATTAAAGTCCACTAATAAGTCTGTTAAGCTCAACAAGCTCATGATTTTGAGTTTCAAGTTCTGATATTTTCAGTTGAAACACAAATCAAACTGAGACATATATGTGCCAACCAGTGTTTACCTAAACAGAATAAAATATGACTATAACCACAAACACACCAGTGTGCAAAATTAACAGTGAAATTTCACTGTGCTTAAGTGCTTGAAGAACATGTTTCTCTTCTTCGTAGACTACCACTGGAAGCCTTTCTTGCCTAGTCAGGAACTTGCACAGCTGTTACAGCCTGAGAAAAACAGCTTCATCAGCAATGATCTATTGGTTCCAAACATCAGGATGGGAAAAGAATAAAGCGTTCTAAACACTGCAGGCGGGAGACAAGTCCAAGCCTGGCACTCCAGCTCTGATCCCCTGTACAGCAGTATGTTCCTGATCATAGTAAAACACATCAGCATTTCAAGGATATGTGCTCAGCTTCTAAGGTAGACCAGAAACAGAAACACACATTCATTCAGGAGACAAGGCCATCCCTCTGACAATTAATACGGCACTTTGGATAGTACTGCATCACTGCAAAATAAACTGCAAAATAATCAAGCAAGAAGAAATAAATAGATCAATAGACTCCAGTCAGGAGTAGGTTTCAGCCCATTTTTTCCTTTGCCTTCTTTCTTCCTACTATTCACACTTATGCTCCCTTTGGAACAACTTCTCCACCTACCATATCTGATATGCGTTTATACCTTTTGCTTTTAACACCCACACACAGCCTGTTGTTGTGTCCCTGCTTTGGGCTGGATCCTGGAATCTGATCTCCGTGATTAAAACTTGACTGCCCTGTGCACACTGATGGTAACGTGCCTCAACATGAGCACAGAGTTTTCACAGCCAAGTACCTGTTGTGGGATCAAACCTTAAATCACTTGGTGATACTCCTCTCAGAAAAAAAGAAAATAACATCTTCCTCCTGCCCCTTTAGGATTTACCTAGAGTCACCCAGAACACTTGCACTGTTGCATTTACCTGAGCAGAGTGTCCTTGCAAAACGTACAAATGTGTCTGGCTCTCAAGAGAGCAAAGACTGGGAGTTTTGTGCCTAGGATTGCTATTTCATTTGAACAAGAACACACCAGCTGATAAACCCTCAGACCACGCTGACAGAAGGTTTCTATGAGGGTTATGTATCTTCAGAGTACAAACTCTGAAAACTGCAGCTCTAGGGCTGCAGAGTATGTTAGATATTACAGTGAGGTTTCTGAACTGAAACTTGCCTCCTTCCAATCTGGAGCTGCAAACAGAGATTTTACTAGCACTAGAAAAATTAATAGCTTGCTTTCTCAGTGCCTTTTCATAAATGTCTGCCCACACTTCTGGACTCTTATAATATTTTTAATTCACTTTGCTCTGTAATAATTAATTATGAATGCAACAAAGCAGTGGCCAAGCAGCCTCTGAAAACTGTAAAGCTTTATCCCTGGATGCACAAGCTCTCTCATTTGTTACCTTAGCTCTTTAGGAGGAGGAAGACAAGTTAAGCAAAGTAACTTACAGTAAGCAATGGTCAGACAATCTCTAAGAATCTACTTCATCCATACACAACAGGTTTTATGAAATTGACTTGCACCCTACCTCTGCTCATCACCATGTATGGTGAAAATGTGGCACCATTTCCAATGAGGACAGACTTATCTGTGCTATGTGAGATCATTCTCTCCAAAAGGAAATGCACCCAACTCATAATTAGTACTTTTTTTAATATGAGCAGAAATTTCTTGGATGCTGCTGTGTTTTGGCTAGTCCAAAGTAAATGCCAAGGAGCAGCCCTCCAACTCACATCCTTAGGAAGTGAATGAGCAAATACATTGTAAACAGCGGGTAAGTTATAGCAATTGAAAAAAAAGTGAAGAACAAAATCATTACCCTTAGGCTACCCCCTGCTCCTTGCTGCACAATCACAGCTCTCAGCCTCATCTAACCTGATCAGTTTATCTCTGCTACATAGGCCAGACTCAAGGCAGGAACAAAGGAAGAGTTCAAATACAATAATTACTTGTATCACTCCAGTGTTAAGGACACCAGGTCCCCATTACACTTGGACCACAAACAAGAATCTAAATACCAAAGTCAAAAGCAATTAACTGCTTGGATGAAAGGCTATTTTTAATTTAATTCCTCAAAGTCCTGTTTCACTGAGGTTGACACCAGTGTACAAACTAAGCGTGTGGATTTTAGCTGGCCAGGGAAATGGCTTGATGTACATCTCTTTGTCTGGTAAAATTTGTATCTTAAAGTATTTCTGCAATACTAAAACAAATTAGGTGTAAGAAAGATGGCATTCAACTGCTCCCAAGTCCTCACGGGCAAGTATAAGATCTCCTTTGAAGCGGTAGTACGTCTTTGGACACTTTCTATGCAAAACAGTTGCATTATTTCATTTATTAGTGATTTAAATCTCTTCAGCAGCCAAAATTTAGCCACCTAACTTGTTTTTGCTAAAAGGAATTGTATTTAGTCATGAGATTAAGTTTATTTGTTATTTTGCATCCCTCTTTGCCTTTCAGAAAATGCCTACTACAAACCAGACTCAGAATCAGAAATTCCAGCAGCTGGCTCATTTTCACTAGTTGTTTTTACAGCTGTTTCAACACCAAGATCATAAAAATAAATTGCAGAAATATCAGGGCGCTGGCACTGATGCAGAGAACAGTGAGGTGCAAACACTATGTAAATAACACATGACAAAGTGTGGAATTACATCAACATACTGCAAGTCCTCTCATAAAACAAGGCAGAAAGCCATGCATTTTCAAGCACTAAATGAGCGCACTCCTCAAACCCATCTTCTGAACGGGAAACATAATGTGTATTTGCTGCCAGAGTCAACTCTACTGACTTGGCCAACCTCCAGTTTTGGTAATGACCAGAACTGAACAAATGCTACACGGTCTATTTGTTTGGGGCTGGCTGTGGGCTAACTCTCCTGGGCTTGTCTGGACATTGGGAGTGCAAAGTAAACAAAATGAGAAATGTTCCCTGACACACTGGCCGTGCATCAACATCTTAAAATCCACAGAGCCCATCACCATCTACTGCTGCTGGTCCCAATCCAACCACCTTCTGCTCCCATAAGGGCATCTGCCTCTCACAATAAGTCTGTCTAGAAGGCAAATAACTGCATGTATGTTCTCCTTGCCAATGTGGAAGGTGCCACGCACAAAAAGCAGGGATGTGTTTCTCCTCAACTACAACCCACTCAGTACCTGAAATATGGAACTGGGCAGCACCCCCAGATCCCAGCACTTTGGCAGGAAATAGTCAGAGAAAGTCATTAAGGCACAGCAAATCCAGTTACAATGAATAGTCACAGGATTGCACCACGATGACCCATTTGGCAAGAAATTATGATGGTTTGCAGTATGTTTTTATTCCCGCTGAAATTTCCCATGGCCAAGATAGCACATTTTAAGCATGCAGAACATCATCTGAGTTCACTTCCAGCAACCTTTCTTCATCTTTGCCATTGCTCAGATGCCTTATCAGATCCTTTGCAGCCCAATGTCAGCCTGGCACAAAAACAATACAGATGAGAAGCATCTAAGCACCATACTCCTCGAGCCTGTTGCACGGTCAAGCCCCAAAAGGGTAATCAACGCAACAGATAGCCAGTAAAGGTCTGCAGTTTTGCAGCAACAGTTGGCCAAATGAGGGAGGTGATCCTGCCCCTCTACTCTCCTCTCATGGGACCCCACCTGCAGTACTGCACCCAGCTCTGGGGCACCCAACACAAAAGGGACCTGGAGCTTTTGGAGCAAGTCCAGAGGAGACCACAAAGTTGACCAGAGGCTGGAGCACCTCTCCTGTGAAGACAGGCTGAGAGAGTTGGACTTATTCAGCCTGCAGAAGAGAAGGCTCCGGGGAGACATTCAAGCAACTTTCCAGTACCTGAAGGGGACAACAAGAAATGTGGGGAGGGACTTTCTACAAAGGTATGAAGAGACAGGACAAGTGGGAATGGATTTAAACTGAGAAACAGAAGGTTTACATTAGATACAAGGAAGAAATTCTTTACTGTGAGAGTGGTGAAACACTCGCACAGGTTGCCCAGAGAAGTTACGGCTGCCCCATTCCTGGCAGTGTTCAAGGACAGGAAGGGCAGGGCTTTGAGCAACCTGGTCTAGTGGAAGCTGTCCCTGACCATGGCAGGGGGGTTAGAACTAAATTAGCTTTAAGGTCCCTTCCAACCCAAACTATTCTGATTATAATATTCCGAGTATCTGCCAAATACATATGCAGCCACATATACACATATGAAATTTATAAAAATCTGTGACACAATGGGTCTGTATAAAATGAGATTACTTCAGTACTGCACCACTTACATGAAGAGATAGAACTCACTTTTCGAGTGATGTCTAATTCTGAGTTCATTTCTACTTATTTCCCATGAGCTATATAAATGCCTAAGTTTAAGGTTATTAGCATCTTTCTGGCATGGAGTGCTGTCTCTGACCAATGAGTTTCCTTTTGATTTTTCTTGGTGTAGTCTGGCTAGGTAAGAAATTCATAAAACCATTTAATATGTTAAATTATTGTCTGCATTTATCTTACTTGAAGTATGTTCCAAGACACCTGAATCTCTGCTACACCAGGCATGCGTGTGTGAGAAACTGCTGCAGGAAGCAAAAGAGTGGCCTATTTGTCACCATCAGGATGTTTCCAATAAGTTGCTACTCATCCATTGTGTCAACAGGATTTTGCACATGGAAGGAGAAAACATGTAAAAGATGTAAAAAAGTACTTTAAAAGAGAGTAGACTTTCTGCTAGTGCTTAGCAGCCATTTTACAAGATGCACACTGCAAGGCATGTCTCAAGTTCTGTCTCTGCAAGATTTTAAAGCATTCCTGTCTTGCTCTTTTTCAAAAGCTGTGGCAGTGCACTTGCCAGTAGCTTTCCTTCACAGGCCTTTAGAAGAGACGTTATACTTCTATATCGAAGGTTTTCCAAGACATCTGAGAAACCTTTTGCACGTCTGGCAGTTAACACTCCTAATCACAGATACAGGTGGCTCTTCTGCATTCCTCAGTCTCATTTTGGTCCTATCAGGGATAGCTTGAAGGTATTTTGTTTGAAAGAATTTCTCTTCCAAAGCCTAAATAATTACTACTTAGGCAATAAAAAATTGGGAGAGGTACTATCAGCAGTCAGATTGTAGAAGGCCTGATCCACTGCCCAATGAAGCTAAGGGAAAAACTGCCATTACTTTTCAATGCATTTTGGAATCAGATGCAAACCCAAGATCCAATAATTTTGCCAGAAAACTGAGGTGTGGGTCAATTATAACTCTCTAGTACATGATCTGCATTTCAACGCCAAAACCATCCTACAGATAATCCTACAATAGCCAAACTTTTGCAAGCCTACTGTTTGCTTACAGGAATTCAAGCACCGCTATAAATTAAATGGGACCAAAGAATTTATGAAGAACGTAAGAATGTATTCAAATTCTTGTGAATTACAATGGGAATTAGTTAGCAAATTATGTCAGACACCTTTGAAAACATCAGCTTTTATGCATGTGCATTTCTCTTCTGTGGTTATGACTGTGCACAGTTTAAACCCTATAGATGAGGTCTGGATACTTCCCCATATCATAATCCCACAGCACCAGCTACATTAGTCACAGTGTGAATCTGCCCACTGTCTAGGATAACTGATAGGCATTAGACCTACCTTTTAGGAATCCCGTAACAGACTAGTCTCCCCAAAAACTTCTGCCCTATTATGTTCAGGACAACACTTTACCCAAGCTGGTGGACAGGAAGCTGAAGTGTGCCAGATGCTTTGCAGTTGCTCTTGAAATAGCAATAATCAATAGTAGTGCCTCCATATTCAGAGTGGCTTTGGTACAAAATGCTGACAGATGGGGGGACTACAGAGTCAGAACCACTTCCCTCTGCTTTGACCCTTCTGTAGTCAGCACTGAATGGAGCTCAAAGTTAGTTTTAAACACATAATTTCTCTACTCCTTTTCATAGAGCAATAAAATCATATTGGCTGCTTTGGGAGAAATAGCTAGGTAACTGAGTATTTCAAAGCTTCCCCTGTATCTGTCAGCAGCAACATTTAGACAAACCCTTTCTTGTCTTTCTATTACTGTTGGTGTAAGCAGGAAGCATAATGAATTTGCACAGCTAAGAGCATTTTCCCCATTACAGACTGTCTTCTGACAACCAGAAATGACACTTTGTTCTCTTCATCGCTTCCTAATCCCACTGCCTTTTCTGAGTCAAGACGGACTCCCACTGTAGGAGACTTGTGTAACTGACACACATTTACATAAAATGTGTACAATGTGCCTGGCTGTCTTTCCTGAAGTGCAGATACACCATGTCTGATTTAGCAGTGATTATGAAATGTCACACCACAAAAAAAGTTTCGAAGCCTTAAGGAGCAACTTACAAGGTTAATACTGTCTGTTACACTTTTGTATGTTACCCATTATGCACATATGTCCCCAGCTGTTTCCTCACATGGTAGCACACAGCTGCAACACAACTACCAAAGTGACCAGAAAAGTGAAAGTGTGATAGATTGGAGTAGTCCCTCGTCTTCCAGGTTTCTGCCCTGGCTTCCACTTCAGGTGTCTTAATCTGTAAAACTGGCAATGCTAGAGGCAAATTGCATACAGAAGAAAACCAGCTGTAGCTATCTGGAGAAGCATACAAAACTACAGACAAGACAGAAAAGAACCTCTGGTAGCTGAAGGGTCAAGTGATGAAAGATGGACAAAGAAATGCAGAGCAGTTGGCAAGTCTTGCAAGCTGAAATACTGAGCAGCAAAAAGGTCAGGGAGCATGTCAAAAGCAGCATCTGGAACAGCAAAAAGATACTCCAACTCCCACATGTCTCTCACAGCCAATGGGTTATACTGAATCTGAATAGCTAAACACTAAAAACCCTCAAACCCTGTTTATAGCTTCATACTTTACATGGAGAAAGTGATCGTAAAGACAGCTTAACAGTAACTTATTTCCCACATGTGAGTGGATGAACACTTCAGTATTCACTGGGTTCACTTACAAAAGACTTGATTAAGGGTTATGTCCAAACATGATCTCAGAAGATGATCTCTCAAAGCATAAAAATAATCTCTGGCACTATGCTTTGTTTTCAAAGATTGATGGCAAAATGCAGTGGGAGTATGGATGTCAGCAGCTCTCTCAGTGAATCACAGAGAATGCAATAAGGCTGCATGCTCTATCCAACACAACAGGACCTTCCATGTTGTGTTCACTGCATTTACTGCAGTTCAGGCCTTCCACATTCCTTGTAAAATTGACCAACAGAATTAAGATATTACAAGCTATTCCCTAAGTATGCTGGTAGGCAGGCAAAATATATTCCGGTTTGCTGACAGCAGCAAAAGTCTCCTCCCAAACCTGCTGCAATTATTAATCAAAGGAACACACAGGTTCTGCAAAAAGGGTTTGTGGTTTCTGGAAAGTGGGAGGAAGGAAGAGGAACATTTGCTGCCTGGCCTGCACTTCAAATTCATCTTTCTCAGAGCAAACACAGTCCCCAGCAAAGCCCTCATTCTGGCAACAAGAAGTTAGCACACCAAATACTGGCTAATGACATCTCCCCTGATCCACAGATGTTTAGAGCATGAGGAGCCTTATTTCTGGGTGCCTTCATAGAAACTTCAGTGGAAACAAAGGAAGATTCATCCCACCCCATAATTACCTTTTAAGTCTAAGCATTAGTTCACATTTGATAAACAGAAGTCTGTGGACTTATTTTTGACATATTTACTATTACCATTTCATGCAAAATTACTTCCTTCTGCTTTGTGAAGAACAATGTAATGTGTTTCCCTTTCAGATCAAAGAAGTTCAAGTAACAGCAGCAGCATTTGGTATCTGGCTGAGAGATCCTCTGAAGCAGACATCTGACACTTGGAAATGTGTTCCCCTGAAGTACCATGGCATCACTGGAACGTGCACTTGGGAGCATCCTGCCCCAGTGTCTCAGAGGAACTGACAGAATTACAGCATCTGCATGCACTGAAATTCAGAATTACCATGCTCATTTCTCACCCACTCCAGAGGCTCGTAGACAGTGCAGTACCGAGGGGCAACCGTAATGGCATGTTTGTCCATGTTACACATGTATTGCATGCATCCAAAAAGAGTATATGGATAGCAAACAGCTAGGCACATACTGTACACAGGTAGTGAGCACCCACTCAGCTTCAGAGAGCATCTTGGCACCTTTCCAAATTAAATAAACACAGGCACATCAGAACCAAAAGCTTAAACTCGGCATACTCAATGGGGCATCCACTTCCATTCCTACTAAACTCACCACCAGAGCCAAGACAGGTGTTCCTCTCTGCATGCCAACCCCAGCAGGACCTAAATTTAAAACAGACCTACTTTTAAACTGAAATCAATATAGTCTCAGTGCTGTTCAGACATGTTTTATATTAATGGTAATTGCCTCTGTTACTTAAAAACATTAACCATGCTGACATAAATTTCTATGTTATACTACTGAAGACAATATAGTCACCATTTTTAAAAGCAGATATGTATCTTTACATGGAAAAAGCCAGCTCAAAATAAGCACCATTACTTTGTCATTGACACTCCAATCTTTTGCCCAGGAAAAGCATTCCTTTGTGCTTATGGAATCAACATTTTACTTTTTAAAAGCAAAATTAGCATCAGGAAAACAGTGTCCACAATCCTTCCTATATATTTTAGAAAGCAGCAATGAGTATGTTATGCCATCTAAATTGTTCTAGTAAATGAAAAATTATACTATACTACACTAATAAAACCACCCTGGCACTGCTCTTTCCAGTGAAGCTCTAAGTGAATTCTGCCCCCAAATTCCTAAGCTAGGACCAAGACACTGCCCCTTGACTGTAAAAGTAATTCATATGGAGGAATGGTATAATACATGTGATCCTTATCCTTTAAAATGTCAATTTGTGCATGGATGCTAACAGCTACTTTTCCAGCTTGTACTGGAGGAACCATTAAAGACAAAGATGCAACTCTACCGTATTGCACCCACAGTCTTCATTTTATTACTATATCCCACAGTTAAAAGGTAATAGCATTCTGTGTTCACTCATGTCTTTTTGTTCAACGCATAAAATGCATGTGAAATCTGCACAACATAGAACATAACTGCATGCTACCACAGTGAGTAGCCTTCCTCCTCATATTTGTCTGCTATGTGAATTGAATGAGAAGCAGAATTCAAAATCAAAAGCATGTTAGCAAGTCGTCTTCAGCAACCTGGAAGTTAGCTAAAACCATATAAACATCTTTTTCTGGCATTGCTCTCCCCCATCCAAAAGTGAAGACCAAATTAAGTTATTCACTTAGTAAATGATTCAGGAACAGAAGATATGGACATGTTACTTACCTACACAAAACTTAAGATTTCTTGGTTTGTTTACTTTAAAAAAGCACCAGCTAGTAGAAAAGCAACATCAGGCACTCCCCAGGTTTTCAGTAGGCCAGAGACGCAGATGCATTAACTAGGACTAACACTTCAGAGAAACAGCCACAAAAGCAGAAGAGAAACAACCCAAAGATGGCAGGTCCTGACGCTGCAGCCACTTTGAAACTGTGCTAAGCATGTTCGTGTTTACATAGTTCAGTTTATTCAGTGTCTACTTTAAGAGAGGCAAAGTATCCTGAGAATATAAATGCCTTCTGCTATGAATGACAGTGCTCATCAACAGCATAAAATAATGTTAAGAACAAACCAGCAAGATCTACCTTCTCTTGTTAACTCCCTTTACAGTAAGAAAAGTCTGTGTCTTACCTAAGTCACTATCTGTAGAGCAGCATATCAGCATGCCCAAGGGAAAGGAAGTTATCACCTACATTCAGAGGACCTTCCTATTTCACGTTACTGTAGTCAAAGCAACAGAAAAGCCTTGCAGCCCTCCCCACAAAAACAGTCCATTTCTGTATGGACATCATTGCACTGCACTGTTGCTTTCTTGATTTTTCTTTCTCTCCCCATTTATCCCGACAAACAGCTGTAATTTCACAAGCCTGCAACTACTGCCTTGGACAATTACTCCTTGAAAAATGAATCCCATGAACAGCTTCCTCTAATTTGTGAGTGAAAGGGTTAAAAAAACAACTCATTGTTTGGGCTTCTCTTTTTAGAAACCCAGATGTGCAGAACTTACTTCAGCGTTACCCATGTTACCACTAATTTTAACTAAGCTCATCCCTTACAGCATAAAGTTGAAAGTACACATGGACCTGGATCTAGGTCATACGTAGCA
Source organism: Pezoporus flaviventris (assembly GCF_033815535.1). NCBI lineage: Eukaryota > Metazoa > Chordata > Aves > Psittaciformes > Psittacidae > Pezoporus > Pezoporus flaviventris. Next base: position 57,325,652 of record NW_026892550.1, on the reverse strand, counting down.
CTACCAGAAAGATACAGCGCTATATTAAACAAAGGATGTTTCTTCTGCACCAACAGTGCCCTCCCTTTTCATCACACTTACAACACTTGTGCTTAATTCTGAAGTAGGGTCAGCGCTACCTTTGAAAACAATGCCAGCTTATCTCCATGACACACATTTGCATTTTGTGATGATATAAGTTACTCACCACACTTCAGCTTTTCTTCTTCCCACCTCAAAAAATTTGCTGACTGTAACAAATCAACAGGGAAATAAACACATAAGGATAACTCTTGAACAATACCAGTTTCTTAGGGAGTTGCCAAAAGCCACAAACCATGCTAACACATCAAGATGCTTGGAGACCCAGTTAGATAATATTGCACTCTTAATTTCGTGGCAGTGTCCGGAAGTTACCTATTAGTTTGCTCAGCTAGCTAATAACACTGTTTCATCCCCATCCCTACCCTCTGCCTCCCTCCAAACTACATCCACAATTAGGACTGAATAAAACTTATTCCCATTTGCAGCACATCATCAGAAGCAATAAATCACAGGACAGAAAAAGTAACCGTGTGCATGTGGCTGTGACAGATACAAGTTAACAGCAGACAACAGTCACCGACTTGCCAAGCAAGCATGGTTTGAGGACTAGGACCACAGGCTGATCTACTCATTTTGCTGTGCTCATGCAATGCTATCATGTCTCTAGCAATGCTGTTGGCTGAGGTCCTTGATTCTGTGGGAGCATGGAGTTAGCTTGTTCTTGACCAGCAGAAATGTACATTCGTGGTCTCAATGCAGACTGCTCTTCCTTTTGCACTTCAAAAGGAAAAGCAGCTTCATGCAAAGTAACAGTCATTCCTCTCTCAGTACCTATCCTTTTAGCTCTTTAAGCTTCAACCCTTTGCTGACACCAGTCTTTTAAAAATCATCCTCATGAGAAGAAAAATCACAACTCCTCTGTGATACATACTATCAGTCAACCAGCGTTCATCAGTTAACAACACAGAACAACAAAGTAAAGAAGGAAATAAAACAGAAGGGCCTTCCTACATGTAGAGTATCAGAATGAACAGGGTCTTCCCAGCATAATAGATTCACCATATAAAGCTGGGAGAGACATACTTCCTAAGCAATGCCCATAACAATAAAAATCAAGGAAGCTTGATCCCCAATCAAATGGTATGAACAAGGATTTTTACCTTAAAAGGACAAAAAAATAGAACTGCACTGATCTAATTCATACTCCAATCTAGAACGTGAATAGACAAAAAGGAGAACAGAAATACAGTGCAATGTAGCCCCTTGCACTTCCATATCAAGTATATCTTCAAGACACTATTGCACTCATGAAGAGAGATGTCAAGACTCTCAAGTGACATTTTACAAAAATTCCTACCCATATTATTAATCTCTTATTATTAGTTGAACTGTTGATTTCCTTTCTTGTACAACTTGTACATGGTAGTGACCGTATCCAGTTTCAAGCTCTGTTCAAGGTCCAATTCATCCTCATGTTCCTGCAGTTTTGCTTTTCTAGAAGTTTCAGGAGCCTTAAGTAATGCATATGTAAGTCTTATCTTCCCCTTCTTTCTGGTGGCTACAGGTTATGGAAAACAGGACCAAAAAAAATCAAATTCCTTTCATAGAATAAGAATTTTTCCCTCTGTCTTTGTCACGTTTGAATAGTAATTTCAAAAGTATTTATTTTTATAATTAAGGACACCTTTTTTTCCTCACTTGTAACCTTCAGGTTATCTATAACCTCTGCCAACACCGTCATGCATTTCAAAAGCAACATGTTTTTTCAGGGCAGGACAACAACAGAAGTTTAAATCAGTGCCTCATAAATTCAAGCAGCTCCTTACTTGCCTAAGCACAGACTGTTCAAAGATTTATTTTTGCAGAATAAGGTGCATTCTGGAAAGCATAAATTACATAAGGTGACTGCTAATAGAAATACAGTAATCAGCACCAGAGTTTATTCCATATGCAAGCCAGTGCAGAAGTACTCAGGAAAAGTTGTAACTGTAACTTTTATTATTTTAAAACTATCAGCTACGTATAATTTTTCATCAGGAATTACAAACCTCTAAAACAAACACTGCAGAAAAGACACTATAAGGCAATTAATCTACTCTTCTAGTAACTTTACACTTGACTTCTCTTTGCACCTACAACACTAACTACAATTGTATGTTTTTTATCTACTCTTGATAAGATAATGATTTGATTGTTACGCCTGTTCTAAGTTGGAAGGTAAAATTTCTAGGTATCAGCCCCATAGGAAGTCATTTTTGCTCAAAATTGACTGTTTTACATCAGCTTGATTCATCACTTACCTAAATTTAGGTTTAACTAGAACAGATGCAGACAGAGTGAGATTTTTCAAATTATCTTCTAATAGATATGATGGTTCTCAAGACCATTTCAACATTTACAAATGGAAAATACAGTTAATCTTTTTAAAAAAATAAAAGGTTAGCCAGTGTAAATAATGAATGACATTGCAGCAGCAACTGGGTTTTCTAGAAAACCCAGAGAACTTTGTAGTCTGTCTGCAGGACAGATGCTCTGATTATTGTCTTGTGACTCCAGTTCTTTCTTTACAGTAGATCTGAAAAAGCTTTTCCAATTTTTCACTTTTTTTTTTGTTTGTTTGCTTTCAATTATTCTTAAGGCCTTTGTCTTTTAGAAGACAGAGACTGCTGGTGCCGTTTCAGAACAGTTAAATATTAAGACTCAAACAATTCCGTGACTTTGTATTTTCTAACAAAACAGTCAAATGTCCTGAAAGAGCTAAAAAATAGCTTTCTACATCAAATTTTCAGAATTAACAGAGAGAAGAAGAATCGAGCACAGCTAACAGCTGTCAAACCTGCGGGTTTTGTGGAAGGCATTCAGCTTCCCTGACAATAAGCTGGTAAAGGAATCAGGAATCTGGATGAAACACATACAAAACACACCAATGCTTAGAAGCACCAATGCACATTGCCTCTTGAGATGACAAATTTGCCATGTGCTTCAGTGAAATAAAAAATGAAATTGTTCATTTGGTTGCTATTTGTGACTAGGCATTGTAACGGAGTGATATCATCTACTTACCTTCCGCATCAAGACCAGCTGAAGAGTTTAAGCGTAAGATACTAAGATGTCAAACATCACCAACTGTACTTTGTTAGGATATGCAAGAAACCTACAGGACTAGCTGTCTCATTAAGGACTTTAGGTCATCACACAAACTCATGCAACAAGACCTGAGCAGTGGCAGGGTTCCTCTACCATACACCAAGAGTTAGTGTCAAACCACAGCCAACCTAATGAGTTCAGCACTGGCTCATTGCAGCCCTTTAAGCTCAGGCCACACCAAAGAGGTATGGACCCTAACCTATAAATAGATAAAAGCAGCTAGAATTTGGAAATCATCTCCGCTTTACATAAATACAGGAACAACTCCAATTTGATGCTTTTGCTCACAAAGTACTTGCAGTTACAGTTCAACAAGAACAAAATTATGTTTCCGGCATTCCAGCTTTCTGCTAAATTAGATGCAGATGATGAAGGTTTTTTCCAAACATATGGTAGACAATGCAGCTGAAATCTCAGCTAGGCCTTGAAAGATCCTGTACATAAAGCATTAAGCTTTCTACAACACACAGGGAATCAAGGGAGGGAGTAACTACTATGATTTCACTTCATAGTGTGATTTAGGATGATATTACGAGACAGAAATGTTAAAAGAAAGTAATAAAAGCCTTTCATGTACCCTCAAATAAAGTCAGATGTTCAAGTCTCATGTATCTGGACAACCTCTGCTTTCAATGGAAGCCTGATCTCCACTTCAAAGGGAGGAAATTAGACAAAAGGAGAAAGAATGTACACCTCTCAGTACTGTCAGCCCCAGGAAACCCAAGACCAAAGGACTAAATCCATCACTTTCCCAACGCCCTCAAGACAGACCAAAGCCTACAAGATATTTAACTGAGAGAGAAATTGAAAGCACAAGCTTTTCCAGTCTTCAATCTCAGCGACCGGTTTATAAACCTTGCTCATTTTATTACTTGAATAGTCAATGCACAGAAAGAACATTTCTGTATGTCCATTAGTAATACAGCTTCTGGTTATGGCTGCAAAAAGAAGCAATGCCATTTACCATGTGTAGGTGGCTTAGTTCTTTTAATTGGTGTTGAAGGCAGCAACCAAAAGTTTAACCAGATTATATGTTTAGCTTCCTCAATTTTTAGGTTGTCCTCAAATATTAACACTGAATACAAAACATTGAAAGCACACAGATAAAACCCAGATTCCCAGCTTTTTTCCTCCATTCTGAAAATACTTCTAACACTTTAAAAGTTATTCAATGGTGAATGAATTATTCTTCCAATGCTCCATTCTTTGGTATGTAGTTTGATAAGAATTTGGTTTGATCTGTAAACTCTGCAATAAGTAGTTTTGCCACTTGGGAGCAGGTTGTATATTTTTCATGTGATACCTTTCTCTAGTACTTGCTGGTGATTATTCAGCAAATTTTCTGCCCATGCTAGAAGTTGATGCTTTAGTCCTCACACAGAATATGTTTGACACGTCTCCAAAGGAGCAGCTATTTCTGGCTTAAATGCCACAAAAATTTTGTGAATAGGTTGCAAGTTCAACCATTACCACTGCATTTCCAAGCATACACACACGCTGTTCAAGTAGGGTCAAATGTTTCTTATCAGACATACATATACTTCACTGAGACTATTCACATGAGTAAAATACATAATATAGCTAGTATTACTCATCTAGCCATACAGGTACCCTGTTCACATTGATACAGATTCTGTATAGCTACTGAAGAGTTAATATTGTTGAAAACTTATCTGTGCATTGCTAACTTTTCAACCTTTTCGTGCAACTCCTATTACAAGACAGATATGAATAAATTCAGCTGGAATCCACACCAAAACTCACTATTTCCAACAGCTTTTCTTTTTTGAGATCTTGCAGGGAATGCAGGTTCTTCAACTATCTTTACAAGAACATGTTCTGAAATAAGTTTGCTACAAAGAAGGCAAGTACAACCTGTACTGGCTGGCTTCAGAACAACAAAGCTAAAAATCTGTTTGAGTTTTACATCTATCTGCTCCACTCACACATCATCTATAGTCCTGGACACAAGCAAAGCACTGTTCTATCAATAGTGTATCTATTTTAATTGTCATTATTTAGTGCTCCAAATGACAACACACCCAACTGCTGCAATGTAAACTCACACATGCTCAAGCTTGCGCATGTACCAGCAAAATTACAAACTGAGATGGTGGCTAGCCTGCAAGGTACTTATGAGGAGTTAAATTCAATTTAAGCCCAGGTAATCTTAGGCTTTTGGGAAGGAGGGAGAAAGTTGCTCTGAGTTTTTACAAAACAGTTTCCATTAAGTGGTAAAGTTGTACTACAGGTGAAATTTTCACTTATGGTCCAAAAGTTACTGGTTTACATCTCTGTTTCTGGGATGCTGTTTTTAAACAGATACATGAACTTTATAACATTCCTTTAAAACAGATGCAAACTACAAGTTACAAGTGCATGAAAAAGCAGTGCTCAGCGATACGTACTTTGCAATGGATGCAATAAAAAAGGAACAATAAGACCTGATCAGGGATGATGGTAGTGTCAGAAACTGTACTTTAAAATGGCATGTCTATCAAGTAACATATTCAGGTTGGGCAGATTAGGATGCATTCAGCCAATAAGTTTGTTCATTAATTGGTCCAGCACAACTGTGCTGTTAATGCAGGAGATACAGATCAGTTAACCTATAACTTGTTTCATTTAGATAAACTGATTTTCATAAGAACCGGTATGAATCAAAACAAGGTCAATCATTTTGCTTTCTCACATTTGCCCCTCTACTGAATTCGTGGTTCAGATAATGAGTTACAAACAGGTATTTGTAGCTAACCTAGCCCACAGCCATGCAAGCTGCTTTACTGGTTGGCAAGACAGACAAATACTGGAATCCATTCCTGGCAAAATTTTAAAGAGAAACAAGTTCTTGAGACACACCACCTCTTTGATCTTGAAATCCCTCCCTCCTCAGCAACAATTTCAGGATCTGGCTAATCTTTCACTGAAACCGAAACTGAGCAGATGAGATCCTTTTCAGCATCTGAGCATTGAAAATCCTGTAGAGCCCATATTTTTCAAAATTATTCATTACTGCATTTTTGTAAATTTACCTCAATTTATTTCTTCTGCTCAAAATTAGCAAATGAACATTCCATTGGTAAATATTTTGGGACTAGCAAAGTATGTTCCCAGGAATTTACTAGGCAAGTGTTTAGTTACTACTACTTTTATCCAGCTCAGTCACACAGCTTTTCCTGCACAAACACCCATATAGGTGATCCAAGCATAAAACTGACACAGCTGGGTAGCTGTGTTGAGCCTATAACAGCTCTACATCTGGTCCAACAGTTGAGAAATAAAAGCAAGGTAAGGCAAAAGCAGATACGACAAACTCCATTTGCCTCTTTCAAACAGCTGTGGAGAATCTAAAACCAGGCTCCACCTACTGTCCCTCCCCTTCCTAGAGACCTGTACAACATAAAGGAGAGGGTAAGGAAATGCTTCTGACCGTATGAATTGGTTCATTTTTCTCAAGAATGGTAATAAGCTATGAATGCATGGGTTTGGTAACTAAAAGATCTGTCTGCTGTACCAAAAGGGCATTTTGATTTGCTGGTCCTGTAACAATACTGACAACATCAACCACTGCCATGGGTGAAAATGGTGCAGAGGTGTTTTATGTAGTATTTTATGAAGTAATTTTCACTGAAAAGCAATGCACAGAAGGAGAGATCACATGAAGCAGTACAGCCATAACCTCTCCATTTTACTTGGTTTTGCAACCCCAAAACATTTGCCAACTATTTTGTAGACAGAGTCCAAAAAAGACATTCAAGAGAAGCATCTAACTCTCTCAGTGACATTTGCTTCAGACTGCTAATTCTGCAAGATACAATCAACCAGAGTATGAGGACAGAAAAGGAAATGGAAATCACAACCTGACTACAACCTTTTCAATCCCAAAGCAATCACAAAGTGATGATGAGATCATCTCCAATGAAAACTATTTGTTTCAGGGGGACAAATTAAACTAGTGACCAACATATCACTGACACTATATATCCAAAGTTTACAGCTATTGTGCCACCACACAGAAACTATAAGAGAGAATTCAAAGTTTGATGAAAACATCACAGCCAGCTGTTTGCATCTAGAAAATAATGAAATCCTTGTAAGAAAAAAATGAGAGAGTTGTCAGATGGCAGCCCTTTCACACTATTAGAGGCAAGATTTATAGAGAATTTTAAATGAACAGCAATATAAACAAAGAAGTAGACATTTATCATGGTGATAGCTTTAAGTTAATAACTGGTAATAAATCTCTGTATGTGATTTACTGCCAAATCCATGTACAAGCACAAGTATGCACAACAACTCCTAGGAAGATGAATAGCATAATTTTAAGATTAAAAGTGCAATTATGTCCACATTCCTACCATACAGTACTGAACCTTAGATTTCACATTCTCAAGAACCCCTCATCTTTCTAAATATTTACTCATCTGAAACTTGAATCCAAGTCCTACTTTTCATCATTTCAGAAACATCCCAGTATCTTAAAAGTCAACACACGATATATTATTTGTTAAATTAGACACCAGTTCACAAAATGTTCTCAAAATCAAGCAATGCAGCATTTGAGTTGAAAAAAAATAATGTAAGTGATAAGCTCCCATTAATGGTTACAACTATTTGAATGAGTGTAAGTTGCTGGCCAGCTTTCTTCAATGAAATTACAGCGTGGCAAAAGTCCGGGAAATAGGAATCCAACAGTATAAAAAGGTGAAACACACATAATGTAACATTAGCTCTTCTATGGAGACAAAACATGAGTTCAATTCAGAGCAGATGCTGAGGAGAACCTGATCACATCCCTGTGTCACACTTGACATGGAGGACTAAACCACAGTTTATACTTTGAATTACTCAATTGTGAAGAACACAAAGTGGAAGAAAAAGAAGAAAACTGACATGCCATCACCACAGTTGACAGACACATCTGGATATTATGAAAGCAAAATATTTTAAACAGGACTTCCAGTTCTCTCGCACAAGCATACATTAGATGGGCTAAGCATGTGGGAAGCTGCACGGCACATGATGAATGAAAAAAATCAAAATCAGTTTTAAGAGGAACAGATTTCAATACAGTCTTCCAGAACAAAGCTGCCATACTATCTTTATTATGGTTCACTGGGGAAATTGAAGGAAGGGAGAGGAGGGAAAGAAGGAAAGGAAAGGAAAGGAAAGGAAAGGAAAGGAAAGGAAAGGAAAGGAAAGGAAAGGAAAGGAAAGGAAAGGAAAGGAAAGGAAAGGAAAGGAAAGGAAAGGAAAGACATAAGCAGCTCTGGCAGCAGTCTGACATTTCCTGAGAGTCTGCTGAGCAATATGACCCAAAAGATTTCTCACATCTGGGACTTGGGGAGCATCATGGCATAACTCACCTCATGGTCCAGAACTTTTTTAAGAATCTACCATTCAAGCAGCCCTGCAACAAACCTTTTCCCAAGGAGATATTTAAAGTGCGGATCTGCAAAGCAAAACCTTAGCAAGCTGTCCTAGCATCCCTGGCAAAGAAAACCAAAAAAGGTTTCAGTAGTGGTAATTTGGAAGCAATGGAACACTTTACAAATTTGGCACAATTTACAAAACTCAGACTTTGTCAAAGCTATTCTGGCTTTTTTCTTCATATCTTAAGGCAGTAAAGTTGTTGATCTTGGATAGAAACCTGCTTTTAAGATTTGTAAGAATGATTTGATTCCTCATGAGAACTGCAAGAATTGCATTTGATGGACTAAGAACAGAGGAAAGACTGCAACTCTGGCCTACTTCTTGCAAGATTAACATTTGAAAAATACGATTTGCCTTCTCTGACAAAAACAGCCTGAAAGGAACACAGTAAACATAGATGTCTTTCTTCATTACAGTACCTTAACAGTGGTAATATATAACAAATTAGCTGCAAACTTGCTGTCCAATTCAATATTGAAAATAATACATCATATCAATGTACCATCAGTTTGTTTACCGAGTTTGATTTTTCTCCACTGGAAACAACAAAAACAACTTGGAAGACATTCAGGGCAGAGGAATGAAGATGAGCATTTTGTTGGACTGACACCGTGACAGCCACAGAAAGAACACAAAACATTCCACAAATATTTGAAGGGTGCAAACACTAAGGAGAAAAACAACATACAGGGGAAGATGACAAACATACGGCAAGAAAATATGTGGCTTGGGAAGTACATCTGCAATATCCACTAGCAGCAATATAAATCATCAAAGTTACCACTGCATGCTTAAGTGAGTAAACAGTCTCTTGCTTAGACAACAAGAACAAGCACCACCTTTCCACTGCCCAGCAAAAGCCCTCAGGTGTTCGGTGAGGTGTTCCTTCAGCTGTTCAGACATGCAGGTACACCATTTGGTGCAAGTTCATTTTTTCCACACACAACACCTTCATCCAAATTTGTACTAGAAAAAAAAAGATGGTCTGAATAGTTTTCAAACATCTCTATCATCCTGATGACTACCATCCATAAACACAAACCTGTTCATGAGGACCCTATACATAAACAGAAAATGTAGATTCCTGAAGACATGTATTTTACAGTTTAGCCAAAAGATTTCTCTGTATGACTACTGCCAGTTGCTTCAGATTTCCCACGTTTTGAGCTTTGCATGATTTCACATCAAGCTCAAAATCTTAAGTGTGGTTCTGAATTTATGAAGATACAGCACTTCAGGAAAACGCACCTTAGTATCCCTCAATGCTAATGTCCTCCGTATGTGAAGAAATCATCCCATTGTTACAGCATTTTTGACTAAGACAGCATCTAACTTGTGCAGGTCAAAACCAAGGATTTAAGCATACAAACAAACCTGCGAATGCATGCTGGACAAATCAGCAGGAATGCCATGAACTATACAACGTTCTTTGCAGGAAGTTTTCCTCTTTCGAATGGTAGATTGACACAAACAACTGGAATAACCATAAAATGAGTTCCACATATTTCAACTTACTACTGGCTTTCTACTACATTTATCTGACTCTTGGTTTATGGGTATGTGCTGTATTTTTCTCAGCAATACTTTCTCTGACCTTTTTATTTGGTTTCAGGAGATACTGAACATGATATAAATGGAAGCTTTTGTTTGAGGAAAAATTACATCAGCTATCAAAAGCCCACAGCAGATGTATCTTGAGGTCATGAACCCAATCTCTCATGCAATCAGAATGCCAAGACACTGTCAGCAGCACTTAGGATAACAACAGTACTAAGTCCAATAGTAATAGCTTTTTTTGAAAGAAAGGTGTGTCAAACTCTATTGGTAAAACAGTATGAATTGTGGACCTGCTGACACTAACCTCTACAGCAGGTCAACACACTGAACAACAGTTAAGTCCAAAAACCACTGAAGGCACCTATCCATACTTAACTGTTCCCAGTTTTCTGCACAGCAGCTGCTGCATTTTCTAAGCATTCTGGCAATTTTTAAGAACCTGTCTGAAAACAAACATGGCAAACTGCTAAACATGCTGCAGGGTAGAGATGATAAAAGATGCTCAGTGGAAATGACCCACCATTTCACCATGTGCGAGGAACGTGTTCACCCTAAACTTGTCCATGAAATTCTCAGAGCCCCCTCCTGTGTTAAACATGTACCACATACACTACCTGACCAAATGCACATAGTAATGAAGTAGTATTCTTTCTGGTCCATTGTACACAGAGGCTCCAATTACAACTAGCTCTCAGGTATGTTACAAATACAAGACACTTGGAAGCTTGTCTTCTGCTGTTTCCAGAGGACTTTGTTTTTATTTGCCAGCCCTGCACACCCACATAGGGCCAGTAAAAATTTGGCTGTCAATAAGAATGATAAAATTTTGCTGTTATTATAGCATATATGTATTCAGCCATCTAAAAACCTTACAAGAGCTCATCGTACTTTGGTAACAACTAAAAACTTTTCTGATTAACAGATTCTCACTTTAGCTGCAAATCCCACAGCAAAATTAGCATAACTACGCAAAAACCTGTAAGTTATCCTGAAGACCTTACTCAATTTAACTTTTTTTCCCCCACCCCAAATACTCAAATTAATGCAGCATTTTTTTAAAACACCACCTTGATCTATTCAGTGTTTTCCCAAATTCTACAGCAAGGCAAAAATCAGTATTTTACTTGGCTGTGCTTGATGTTTGTGACCTATAACACAATATGTTTTCCTGACTGATGGAGAGAATTTTGCTTACAAGAAAACAACTTGCAAACTGTTCACATTTAACATTTCCTTTTCACAAATGCCATAGGAAGTTTAACAGCCGTTTAGAAGTGCACATTCACGTTACCAAATCACATAAAGCATGACTATTAACAAGCAGCAAATACACTGAACTGCCACCTTGGGTAAAGGGAAGCACTGCAAAAGCTGGGAGGCATGGCAATTATTGATTTTCTACCACAGAGATTTTTTTCCCCAGCTCTGCAAAAGGCCTCTTTTCATTTAAATTTCTTACCAGTATGGACAACAAGAATAACAATGTTTAAAACAATCCAACATTTCAAGGGTGCAGGCTGAAGTGTCATATTTTTTCTGTTCTCCTGGTTTCAGCTGGGACAGAATTATTTTTCTTCGTAATAGTCTGTGCAGTGCTGTTTTAGCTTTAATCTGAGAAAAATGCCGATAACACACCGATGTTTTAGTTGTTGCTCAGTAGCACTTACCCTGGTCAAGGACTTTTCAGTCTCTCAGGCTCTGCCAGTGAGGAGAGGCACAAGATGCTGGGAGGGAGCAGAAACAGGACATATGACCCAAACTAGCCAAAGGGGTATTTCACACCACGGAACATCATGTTCAGTACAGAAACTGCAGGGAGCTGACCATGAGGGGCCGACCACTGCTCAGGGACAGGCTGCGTATCAGTCAGCAGGTGGCGAGCAGTTGTGTTGTGCAAGAATCAATCACATACATTTGAAGTTCATCTTTTAGCTGTTAAATGTTGCCATGTCAAACAAAAAAAAACAGTTATAATTCACTCACAATGCCAAATTTGAGCCCAGATGCTACTAGCACTTGCTAGCAGCAACAGATCTGTTCTTTCAGAGTCTCTAAGAAAAGCAGCTCTGATATATCTATAAAGTAAAAACACATGCAAGAAAAATACTGCCTCCTTGTTCATGAATTCCTTGTCTGAACACCAGCTTACCAATTCAATCCTGTCTTAAGTGTACAAGTGTTAAGACCAAGGCTTTCTTCCCCATTTCCCAACTCCAGAGGCTTTAGTATTATTCTTCCATCACTAAAACACCTACCATGAAATTTTTTTCAATCTCTGCATCTTCCTTGACTTTTTTACAAATTTCATGACCAGAACAATCAGCCATTCTAATGTCACAATGGAGCACCAAGGCCTTGATGAGATGCTACTTAATAGTAGTGTATTATTTGTTTTTCATTCCAAACACAATTTAAACCAACAGACTGACACTTTTATTATACTATATGACATAGCACATATATATGAAACAAACTCAGTAAACATCCCATTACATAAAATATACTCAAACAAACCCAAAACCAAACAAAACCACATCACCCCAACCAAACAGTAATTATACTGTGTACTCTTTTGTCCCAGGATGGAAAATGAGTATCCTCTGTCTCACCATCACCATCTTGGAACTCAGTGACCTTTTCATGTCAGCTTGGTGAAAACTAATGTATTTTCACATAAGCTTTCAGCTAAAACATCCAGTCTTCCTGCAGAGTTGTTTCAGCACCACCACCACCACCAAAAATACGACAAGTTGCAGCTTAAAAAGCTCTGTAAAATTTTAAAAGGCCACTTAACGGGGGAGAAATTACAGGATCATGTCATGATTTTCACACTACTTTACTTCTTCCTACCTTATTAGCCTCAAATATTCTGCAAATGAGGCAAAACACACAGTTTCTTTTTGTTTCACTTCCAGTGAGTCTCAGAACAAACTATTTGCTCATATCAGTTTCCAAGCATTCTGTCTAGGCATCCAAGTTTACAAAGTAGAAATACCATTCAAGCCTCCTTGTTTTTAAACGTACACAAATCAAGAAGCTTGGTTAATAGACCTTGTCTCTATGATTATTTCTTGATGTTCTTGACACGGAGCATCCCCACAGAAATTGTGGATGCCCCCTCCCTGGAAGTGTTTAAGGCCAGGTTGGAGGGGGCTTTGCGCAACTGATCTAGTGGAAGGCATCCTTGCCCATGGCAGGGGGTTGGAACTGGATGATGCTTAAGGTCCCTTCCAAACCAAACCATTGTGTCATTCTATGTTTTCCAGTAGATCATCTTTTTGTTTTTACAATAAGACTTCAACCCTTTCCTTGCTAATCGTCTGCAGCAGATGCTAAAAAGCTGAGCTTCTGCATGCTTCTGAACACATACACACATACACAAGTCTACTTTTTCCATACCTCCAGCAACACACACAGCTTGTTTCTGAGCTCAGATTTTCATCCTATTTTTCAAGCACAGACATTAACTTCACACAAAATTTAAGGAGTACCTTGCTACCACCAGCTCCACACTTTGTATTTTCCAAGTTAGCATCCATAGCTGTGCATGTATTCTTTCAGCTGTACTGTCATCACAGCCAATATTCACCACACATGAGCTGCAACTTCCAGTAATCTCCCAGTGCAGAGTGATTTTAGACATACTTGCTATTTGGTTTCCATGCTTTAGGCATTTCCCTAATGCTTTTGATTATTCTCCAGGGCAACATTACCTCTTTAGTGCTTGAAATCATAAAAGGGTGGATTCATTTCATGAAAGGGGAAAGATTTATTCAAAGACAAGAATAAATCTTGTCTAGGGATATAAAACCTATTCTATCTCTCTTACTTATTTTCACAAGCAATGGGACAGGTAAATGCAAATACCTACAGCTGTAGGCACTGCAAGTTACAATTTCTAAAGAGCAGAAATTCTGCATAGGTATTAAAGATGGTCAGAAGAGCAGTTCTTTCTGGAAATCCTGAACTACCTTAGCTGCTGATATTACCAAATATTCCTTCAGCAGAATATTTGGCTAATGGTCCAGCTTTTCTTTTATGTACGCATGCCATAACTGTAAAAACGGACAGGCAGGGACTCTTTCTCAATTAAAATATGCTTGTTTTTTATCTGTCTTTCCATCCCCAACATAATATGTTAGAGAACTGAAAATGGAAAACAAACACTGTTTTTCAGTATATAAATATGTAAAGAAGGTGTGCACCACACATATTAAAGAACAAGACTTGATAAAGTGCAGTAACATGCAAAGAGAAATCTTCCATGAGAAAGATGTAGATTTAACAGGAAGTATCATGGTATTTTTTCAGTACTTCAAGACTACACTGAATATGATGCGTACAAACCAGACCTCACATGGACCTCTGATCCCCAGACAGGAATGAAAGGAGCATGAGGCTACAAGTAAGTAAAGTACATGACACTGTATTGACATTAGAGCTCTCTATTTAAGGTACATGACAGAAGAAATTGAACAGCTTACTGATCTGTCACACATACAGCAGCACCTCCAAGATCCAGAAGAAAATGCTAAACGTCTTCTCCAAGAAGAAAGTACAAAAAGAAGAGGAATGCTCCTGCAGCTCAAAAAATCAAACCACTGAGTGAAAAAATGTTACCACAGCTGCCATACTTTTGTTCTCAAGAGCTACGTTGTATGGAGATCTGTCAGATATTTCAGGTCATTAGAAAATAAGTACAACCTACCTAAGGTATCTGCACATCTGAGTGGTATCACAGGCCCCAGACATTCAATTTTGGTTTAAATCACCCAGACAATCCCACCAGCCTAAGACACTGCAGGCAATTATTTCTAAGGGGGAGCTAAATGGCAGGTGAAAGCTTGTTATGAAATCCACGGGAAAAGAAAAAAGCAAACAATTTCTCACTGGTCATTTGGGACATAATTAGCTCCTCATGGCACATTTCCACGTCTATCAATACATCCCAGTCACTCTGTCTACAATTTAGCTATCAGGCAATCACTCCGCAAGTGAAATTAGATCTATCCCTGTCATAACTACCTGTCCACAGCAACACCTCAGTGATAACTGCCTGTTTTTCACATCCTCAGAGGGGAAACTGAAATACTGCAAAGGCACGTCCCTCTGAAATCTCTCAGTAGAACTGCTTGTATCCCATTATTCCAGTTTTTGCTCTGCCACTGTAGTAGCGTGACCTTTTCTTTATTGTTTTATTGACCTGGATTCATTCAGCACTTGGTATAATGGTACAGACTGGAAATTATTTCCTTCCCTGGGTATTTTCATCAGGTATTGTACAGTAATTTATCATTACTTATTGGGCACCTAAGTAAGGTGCAAAACACTTACTGCATAGTCCTACATAGACTAATAATAACTAATATGTCCTTTTGGCTAAGGTACCATTTCCCAGTAGTCCCAATGAAAGTAAGAAATGGTAAAACTCACGTTTCATAGCCTTTCTGTTCATGCTGGGAGATGCAGATCTCTGAAGCAGTGTCCCAGGAGTGACACCACCAAATAACATGCCAACATCTGAAGGGAGTCTCAGCATTTAGGATTTTATTTCTAATGCTAGCAGAGGAACACCCCGATGCAGAACTCCTGTTCTGTACTTTTCCAGTTGCCAAGGAAAGGTACCAGGAGCTGCGCGAGCCTGCATTTTACAGCAGTGCTGCACAATGGCTTAATCTCGTTACGTGATAAATAGTCTTGACACTGAATGTGCCATGTGGTACACACTCAACCGGCTGCTTTAGCCCTTTCCTGGCGTCAGCCAAGAGCACTGCAAGCCGTGTGAGCTCAAGCTGACAGCAGAAGTGCAAGAGGTACAGTTCACCACATATTAAACAGGAGAGGACACAACAGTCAACTCCAAGATACTTGAATGCTGCGCATTAAAAAACACGCCAAGCTCCCCAATTTACAGTCATCATCACAGCTGCCCCCTGCTCCTTTCCAGAAGCTTCCCTCTTCCCTTACGCCTGGCAGAAGACAGCATGTGAAGGGAGTTATGTGGCTACTCCCATACAAAGACCCACAGACCACTGCAAAGGCAGAGACAACAATTATTTCTAAATGTGGTAAAGCCTACCAGTAACAGCTGACCAAACCAGGAGTCAAATCATCATGGCAAGTGACCAGAACTGTTTGCAACACTTGCGCTGAAACCTTGTAAATTCTTCAAAATCAGTCAAGCTACCAGAAATGAATTAACAGCTGGCTCATGCAGAACAGAATCATCACAGTGAAAATAATAAGGGTCCGGCTGTGATGCAAGCATGTTGATTTGCTGTCAATTATATTTGTGCCTTGGCACATCTCATAATACATGTAAAATATTCCTATGGTTAGGGACAAGACTATTCTTTTACAACTGTCCACACATGATAAACAGGCAGGACAGTAAAGGACCACCAGAATCACTAAGCCCAGCTTCTGAAGCCCCATGGGAGCCAGCAACACAGTTACTTCCAGACAGTGAAAAAGCACCATCAAACCGACTAATTTAATATCCCCCCCCTCAGTCCCAACCCAGCAGTCCCAGGAACTCCCTACTCTGTTAGAATTTTTTTTTCATCCCAGCGTACTCGTGGACAGTCTACATCAATTTACCCCGTCATCATCACCCAAAATAGTTCTGCCCCCTCCCTGATGTTTACCCACCTGATGTATTTATGTGCTGAGGTTAAGGCTGCTCTCTCATTCTCACTACAATGCACAAAGCCAGGTCTGATTTTCTCTTAAGAGTACTGAAGCATGGTGGGTTACGTTTAGGCAGCAGACATCACACACATACCAGGTTACATGGAAAACTAAACAACCCAAAAGCTGATCAGATCTTTTGCTTACATATTGTTTTTCTTAAGTTTTTCTTAAGTTTTCATTACTCAAAAAACACTACTTACAATGTGCCTTCTTACAGGTTCTTGCTGCTTACTTAGTAGCATCCCTGGAGAGAAAAACCCAACCTAAGAAAGCCTGCTGGCATCAAGACAGAGTCTATACAAATGTATGTTTTTCTAACTATCATTTATTATATGTTTCTGGATGATGAAGTTAACTGACTCCAATTTGAGCCCTGCACTCTCCTAGGAACAGAAGGGGTTTCAGCATCATGCATTAGATGTTAATAATGTTTGACATTCAAATTAATTTATTGACTTTTGAAGAATTTTTACTTAAATTGTATTTAAAATGGCACCTTTAAGACTTCCCACTTCCTTGCTATGAAATTGTACTTTCATTTTTAAAACAGCAAATAAACGCATCTCACAGCAGATGCTGAATGACATTTTGCAATACGTATGAACAAAATTAATCCCCAATCTACAAACCAGCTATTGACTGGGGGGAGGGAAGGCTTGCTGCTATGCTTTCATTTGGAAACTTCATTTTTAGCCACACTGCAGAACTCTTGTCAGAACAAGCTTTTTGACTGGGACTTTTCCTGCCCACTTCTAAACTCTGCACATTTTACACTGAAGTTACTGAGATCAAATCAATTTGGGTTCCAGCAGTGCTATTAAGATCCTCGAATGACTACAGTCAGATTATGACTTGCAGAGCCCATTTGCAGAACTCACATTTTTAGGACACCTCCATTTAGCAATACTGAATACAGAGCCTAGGCAGGCTTTGTACTTGTAAACATGAAGTAAGACTTCACAGTCCTTTTTAAACTGTGAATCTACTATCTCCATCACTGTCTCCAAACTAAAAGGCATTGCAAGTTTTTGGTTTCTCCAGGCAGGCCCTTTAATGTTTGTCTTTGTTGGATTACTTCTTCGGAGAAATTTACAAAAGAGAAGGAAAGAAAAACATCTGTAGGAACAGCTGCACAAATACTGCAACTGCCAGAGATAAGATTTCTTTCTAGCATCCAGGACTTCTTTTGTGTGTTGCAAGACCACTTAGTAGTGATAATCACAGTCACTATCCATGCGTCTGACACACAATTTTGATCTCAGTCAAGGATAAGAGGTAAAAACTCAACACAAGCCCACTATAGAGAGACACAAACACACACAGAGATAACAACCAGAAAACCAAACCCTTGAAGGAAACATCCAGTGGCTCTGCCATAGTTACTTATTCAGCAAATAGGCTGCTTGCTCTGACTTCTTGTGGACAAGCAAAATACTATAGTAGGTAATTCATAATTACAAGCAGACATACAGCAGAGCTTCTTCCCTCATCATCTCACATGTAACAACATTGAGATCCCAAATTACTCATAACACTTTCCAAGACAAATTAACCTATGATATAATTAACTAAATAGTCCCAAAAGTCTGTCTTCATCTCCTAGATACATGTGTGCATTCATACACTTGTCTCTGAACTGCAGCAATCTGTTATGCCCTAAAAGGAAGCATTGAGAATGAGTTCTAGCAGGGTTCAGGATAGGAAAACTGAAGTCCTAACAGAACTCAATCTGGCCAGGGACATTAAGGGCACCATGAAAAGCTTCTACAGGCACATCAGAGATAAAAGGAAGACAACGGAAAATGTGGGCCCCCTCCAGAAGGAAACGGGAGACCTGGTTACCCAGGACATGGAGACAGCTCAATGACTTTTTTTGCCTCACTGGCAAGAGCTCCAGCCACACTACCCAAGTCACAGAAGGCAAAGGCAGGGACTGGGAGAACAAAGAACTGCCTGCTGTAGATGACCATGCTCAAGACCACCTAAGAAACCTGAAGGTGCACAAGTCAATGGGACCTGATGAAATATATCCACAGGTCCTGAGGGAACTAGTTGATGAAGTTGCCAGGCCATTTTCCATCATATTTGAGAAGTTGCGTCAGTCCAGTGAAGTTACTACCTCTGGAAAATGGGGGATATAATCCCCATTTTTAAAAAAGCTAGACCCAAGGAACTACAGGCCAGCCATTCTCACCTCCATCACTGGCAAGGCCATAGTGCAGATCCTCCTGGAAACTATGCTAAGGCACATGGACAGTAAGGAGGTGATTGGGGATAGCCAACATAGCTTCACTAAGGGCAAACCATGCCTGACAAATTTGGTGGCCTTCTGCAACAGGGCTACAGCATTGGTGGATAAGGGAAGAGCAACTGACGTAATCTACCTGGACCTGTGCAAGGCATTTGACACTGTCCAACACAACATCCTTGTTTCTAAACTGAAGAATCATGGATTTAATGGACGGACCCTCGGTGGATCAGGAGGAGAAGGACTTAAGGGTGTTGGCTGACGAAACTTGACATGAGCCTGCAGTGTGCACTCACAGCGCAGAAACCAACTGTATGATGGGCTGCATGAAAAGGAGTGTGACTAGCAGGTTGAGTGAGGTGATTCTCCCTCTCTGCTCTGCTCTGCTGAGACCCCACCTGCAGTCCTGTGTGGAGCTCTGCAGCACCCAAAGCAGGACCTGAGGGAACAAGAACCACAAAGATGATTAGAGGCTGGAGAACCTCTCCTATGAAGACAGGCCAAGAGTTGGGCTTGTCCAGCCTGCAGAAGAGAAGGCTCTGGGGAGACCTTAGAGCAGCCTTCCAGTACCTAAAGGGAGTAATACAAGAAATCGGGAGAGGGACTTTTTACAAGGACATGTAATGACAGAATCATAGAATTATAGAAAGGGTTGGAAAGGACCTTAAGATCACTGAGTTCCAACCCTCCTGTTCCACTCACACTAAAGGCTGTCACCCAAGGCTGTCCAACCCGGCCCTTAACACTGCCAGGGATGGAGCATTCACAGCTTCCCTGGGCAACCCATTCCAGTGCCTCACCACCCTTACAGTAAAGAACTTCTTCCTTCTACCCAACCTAAACTTCCCCTGTTTAAGTTTTAACCTGTTACCCCTTGTCCTACCACTACAGTCCCTAATGAAGAGTCCTCCCTCAGCATCCCTATAGGCCCCCTTCAGATAAGGAGGAATGGCTTTTAGCTGGCAAAGGGTAGATTTAGATTGTATATTAGGAAAACAGTATTCCCTGTAAGGTTGGTGAGGCACTGGAACAAGTTGCCCAGAGAAGCTGTGGCTGCCCTGTTCCTGGAAGTGTTCAAGGCCAGGTTGGATGGGACTTTGAGAAACCTAGTCTAGTGGAAGATGTTCCTGCCCATGGCAGGGGATTGGAACTGGATGATCTTTAAGGTCCTTTCCAAACCAAACCGTTCTATCATTGTATGATTTTATGCTTCATGCTATATATTGATAACTGCAATTCTTATTTCCCAGTCCAAGCCCAGGTAGGTTAATACAATTAATAGGTTAAAGGTCAATATGATTAGCACTCCACTACAGTAACAATCAAAGTAGCCAGTTCTAAATACACATAGCCATGGTGGGAACAAGATCTTGGAGCTATCATAGAACATGCAGTTCCTCAAGGTTTAGGGATTTACAGGATTTTTTTTTCCCAAAAAATACTGAAAGAATTAGCAACCATTCTGGGCATGGGGAACTGTAACCACATCCATCTCATCTACGGAGTAGGATGTGAAGAATAAGAAGCAAAGCTAATTGTCTGCATCCTCTGCATCACTTTTCTTTCTGAAGCAACTGAAGAGGGGCCTTTAGCATACTTTAAGTACCCTTGACTGTAGTGCTCTCCCATTTGCTAAACAGTCATTTATCACACTAGGATTGTCAGATCACAGTAGTACTTTAGCTAGTTTTTCCACCTTTACATACCCGGCTTGACAGCCAGCACTGCAGAGAAAAACTCCTTGAGTAAGTTCCAACATGCTTCAGGGGTTCTTTTCCACTTGGATTCACGTGATCCACTCTTGTGATGCATTTTCTAAATACTCATCCTGTAAGACTGTGCCCACACATCCCCACAGCACTACCTGGAAACACGGTTGTGAATTTTTAAAAAAATCAAATGCACAAAGATCCATCACAACTTGCTTTGCAACACCAGCTTTTATGCTTACATATGTCCACACACTTCCAACTGAAAAAGGCAAGCTTTCACACACTGCAATGGTCTGCTGTGGTCATTCAGCTCCTTTCCATCAAGCCACAAACACAGAGACAGATGTTTCCCCCTCCTACATAAGTAACATCAAAACACAAGAGGGTCAAAACTGAATAAATGGATGCCTACAAGGAGCCTAACATCCCATCTCCAGCTGTGACTCAAGCAAACTCTCAGGGACAAGCAGAAAAACTAAGACAAGAACACAACAAGACTTTCATCCAGCTACCCCTTAAAACTGGGTTTTGCCTTAACTAACCACAGTATTTTCTGCAAGTACTTGTGCATCTTAATTACACCTTATGTACACCTTGTGCACAGTACTATCTCCTTCATTTGCTTTGAGCATGGCACCATCACTCCTGGATACACCCTGGGTTTTCTCTATTGGAAGTAAGTGAAGAATTGGCCTCTGCTCACTCTTTCCCAACCACTCATTTATGCAGTTTTCTCAGTCACCTCATCTGGCTGACAAGTTCCTTCCTGCTTCACTGTTTCTTGGACAGAAGCTGTCCTGTGTCCTTGATCATTCTTGCTGCTCGTTTTAGAGGCCTTTCAAGCTTAAGCTGCAAACTCCTAGCACTTTTGGGAAGCAAGGGAGTCCCCTGGTCTCACTTCTGTCCTTCTCCATTATTTTTCTTCTCATAACGGAGGATGTGGTAGCCGGGAAAGTTACAGAGCGAGCTAGAAAGGGAGCTTATGGAAAATCCAGAATACTGCTGCTGGAGCCAAGGTCAGGTCATTTGAGCAGGGATTAAGTGGAAGGCTATTTTCTCTACCTACTGAAGGAGCACTTTACCTCCTTGCAAAACAGAGAAGTACCTCAAAATATGGAAATAGCCAACATATTTTGGCCCAGACCACACAAACACAGGAAAAAGCATGTTTGTTTCACCCAGTTAGTGACATCTAGAGGGGTGGACACAGGCAAATTGCTGGAGTTTTGGATTTTACTTTTTATAACACTTCATGATTGTTCAATTTGGCAGGCCAAGAACACCAGTCCAGTTAAAATTTTAACTGCTTTAAAAGTAAAGGCGGATGTGGGAAAAGGACGACAGGAATACACAAGTTACTTCTTGGGAGTAACAGACATGAAAAAAATCTTTGCTAAAGAGCTATTAATCATAATTGCTATTACACAGAATTGCACAGAACTAAATATAGGAAAACTAAAGGTATGCCATGACAATAAACTATATAAACATTGTCAAAGGGTTCTACATGTTGCTCAAGTTTGTCTCATTGAGCCAGAGCATAAAAGCCCCTCCAAACTAATCAGTACAACAATAAACAACAGAAGTTTGACAAAGTTAAAAGCACTGAGCTCATGTGCTCTCTCCTTCAAAGGCCTCTGGCACGGCAGAGCATGACATTTTCATTAGCAAAGCCCAATGGAACAAGAACCGAGCCAGGCAGACAAAATTAGTTCAGTTAACAGATAAGTCAAAAACCATGACTGTAAACAAAAAGCAGGATCACACTGCAGGTGGTTTCTAGTCTCAGGGGAACTTTCTTGTTTTGCAATTTAGCTAATGACATGGAAGAAAAAAGGTAAGAAAAGAAAAAAGATAATGACTGAAAAACAGTGCAAGTGACAAGTACCAAGGAAGTCGTTAATTACAAAGAGGAAAGGCGACTGACATACAGCCATCTGTGTTCCTGCTCACCAGAAGTTGTGAAGATCTGACAGTACCTGAGAACATCCTCCTAAAGGAAAACTCAAGGTCCCTGTTCAACACAACAGCCCCATCTCTAGCATCATCACAAGACTATTTAACAAGGGAAAAATAAAATATACAGATCATTATTGTGTCTCTGGATTTCACAGGACTGACCCCTAAGTATTACTTTCTAGTGCTAGTATCCAAACATCTAGAAGCATTTTGTAAAACTGGAAATCATTTTTTAAAAGGCTGAAATAATTAAAGAACTGGAGATCATAATGAAGGGACTCCGTTTTCTGCTTTTGCAAAGCGAAGGTAGAGAATAATATAGTAACTCTAAAGGAAGCAGAAATTTGGATAAAGAAGGCTACTAAAAGAGCTAGTAAGAGCCGGAGTTAACAAAGGTGGTAGGTAAAGACAGTCAAATAAAACAAATTTGTAAAGCATATAATTTAAGACTGATGATAATTACTCATGTGATATACTGCAGAGCATTAAGAGCCTATCAAGTGACTTTCTGTTAGCGAAACAGGATATTTTTCAAAAAATAAATGATCTAGCTTATAATGGCAGCTAATCAAGGACCCTTATGGCTCATTTGGGGTGTATAACCAATTCAACATGAAATAAATTCACAGCTTTACTCCAGTCCTTACCATCCACACTTTGATCACTGAAATGTAGCTGGCAAAATGGTGAAGTAAGAGTGAGTCAGGAAATGTACAGGAAGCTGAAGAATAGGAAGATGTTTCTCAGCATGCAGCCCCTCACACCAAGATCATCCACTTACAAACTGGCTGCCACAGCTGGATTGTGGGTGTACCTGTTGAAAGCAAAGACCACAGAACCATGAGGCTTGGGAGGCATCAACTCCCAACTGCTGGCTGTCCTATTGAGCTTTGGAAACCACAGGGACCAAAGCAAGCTGCTTCCTAATGCCGTCCAGCTACTTCTGGGAGCTCACACACAGTGTCATAGAAGGGTTTGGGTTTGAAGGAACCTTAAAGATCATCTAGTTCCAATCCCTCTGCACAGGCAGGGACACCTTCCACTAGACCAGGCTGCTCAAGGCCAAGTTGAACGGGGCTTTGAGCATTTCCAGGAATGGGGCAGAGTCCTGGCAAGGTAGCCTCTCCTGGCTCCCATAGCAGTCCTGCCACCGAAGCCTGTATGTCCTCCTCGCTGCTATAAGGCTGGGATTTCATCTCTGCATATGAAATCTTTATCTGCCTCAACACAGGACTTGGGGATGTCTGCTATGCTGCTGAAGCTGAAGTACAGCCACATCTTTGAGATGTCTGGTATTTTCATACCCTTTTGAGTGCTATGTAGCTGAGCCAACTTTCTCCCTCAATTAAAAAAGGGCAACTTTATCAAGCTTTTCTAAATAAATGCAGGCAACAACTATAAAAATCAATTCTGTTACATACTTGCTTTTTAGCACAATAACAGAAACTAACATAGACCAAATCTTATTACTAGGACTTTTTGCAGTCCTACATGTAGGAAGAGAATCTAAGATGGAAATTTGGCTTCTACTGTCATTTTAATTTTCTATCCTCCCAAGACTGGTAGTAGAGTAACAAGTTTCATAAAAAGCTGTGTACTTCCATATCAACCAACACTATTGGCAACTCAGCTTTCTGCAATGTTGATGATTCCAGGTAAGATAAATCGCAGACAGTAAATGAAGAAAACCTGTACCAAATATTCTCTTTCAGCATTTTGCTTGGTTTAGAATGCCAAGAGAAGACAACCCTTTCTTTTCCTTCCTGGCTAAAAGCTAACATATAGTTCACTCACTCACAAGACAGTTTACAATGCTAAAACCCTCCCAATCTGACAAAGTGTTGCACTCTGTTCCAGGAGGTTATTTAAAAAAGAAAAAAATCATGTCAAGCATTCCCTCTGCCCAATATAGATAAAGCCAGTAAGTAACAGCTCCAGGAATAAAGCATACTTCCAGAGGCCTTCAGGTCACAATAAATACCAAATAGCCTACAGGGAAGACAGCTAAAGGTAATAGGATCCAAATCACATCAAACTGCCCATCCTGAATTTCAACTCTTTCCTTAATTTTTTTCTTTCACATGGTGTGTTGAAAAAAAATCAGATATTGAGTGAAGCAGCAAGAGAAGGAAAGGTCCTGAGAGATGTGCTATAGCTGCAAATGGAGCTCGCAGGGTCTTTCTATTCTAGTTACTTCTGCAGACATGGCCTTATCAAGAGTTCAAACTATTACTTTCTTAATTTCTAGCTTTCTGAACTCCATCTTCAGAAAACTGAACCTAGCTACAGGACCACTGATAAAAGCGAACTTCATGCACTGACCTGCAAACACAGGAGAGGCACATCTTAAAGGAATAACCCACAGCCTCCCTCTCACATAAGAGATTCCACACAATCATGTTGTTAGCTGAATTTTCTACACAGCTTTACATTTTTTACTTACTGTGAGGCTTTTTGTTGTTGTTGTTGAGGAAAGAAGGGGGGGGGAGGGGGGGGGAGAGCAACACAATATGTTCCAAACTAAATCTATCTAATTTCATTAAAGAATGAGAGTCAAATGAGAGTCAAGTAAAGAACAAGAGAAGAAAAAAGCAGGTGAGAGACAGGACACCAACCAAAGAAGAGGTAGATTTTATACACCACAAAGAAACATGAGTTCTAAGCGCATTTATTTTTAACACAAGTCATCAGTATAATATACTAGAAGATGCCTTTTGCAATAACAAATCCTGCCACAACGTGACAATTTCACACCACTGGAAACAAGCACTTGACACTCAATCCTTCTTTCTCTCTACCTCTGCTTGTAACTCTGCATGCCTTCTGTGAGTACAGGATGCAATTTATATGATTTTTAGTTAGGACAAGACACATTGCCCCTTGTATTGATAAATCCCCCTCCCTTAATTCTTATCTCATGGGGAATCCTTTCCCCCTGAACATACAGGAGTTATTGTAATCTTCTAGGTACAGAACTACTCTGCAAAAGAAAACTTAACTGCATCTTAATACCTGCTGATCCAATACGATCCAACCTGCCGATCTTCCCAGCAACCGTGCTAGTTAACACAGACAATTCACATTATTAGACAAATCCAGTGTTACGAAGTCACTGTGCTACACAGGGAATTAATCTGTTTTTTTATTTCTACCTACACAGAAGAGTACCCATCTAAAAAAAAAAAAAAAACCAAAAAACCCACAACTCACTGCTGTTTATCTGCAGTCATGTGTTGTAAAATGTTTGTAACATGATCAAACATAAATCATTTACTACTCTCCAATTTGCTGAAAGAAGAAAACCCCAAAACTGACAATATACATTCAGGTTACAGCTAAGAAAGATAAATATTCCATACAAGCCCAAAAGAGAAGACTCCCTTGTCTTAACAAGAAAGCCACTCAATGGCTCTAGACACCCACTGCAGATTCCCTAACTCTTCCGTGATTACAATCAAAGCCTTATGGCAAGTCTGTCCCAGTGAGGACTGATCTCCACAAGCCTGATGCAGATACTTGAGGGAGATTTTAAGACAGCCATCACAAAACCAAAGATTTAACATGGAGATCGCAGAAAGCACAAAAAGGCTTTTACTTATATTGAAGCCAACAAGTAGTCAGATGACACATACTCTGCTTGTACCCCTGACACCAACAAAGAGAAATCCTGTTATGAAGTATGTAACACTGTTAAGGAGTAACAGCACACACCACCACTTAAAGATGCCTACACACCCACATGCCCGGCAGACAAGAACAAACGTTAACACGCACAGACAGCTGCTGCCTCTGCTTCCTGGTCTGCAGCAGTTATTTGTCCTGCAATGACCACGGGACAACCCGCATCGATGCTACCTACCGTGCCTTCAGCTGCCCTGTCGACCCAGTCCAGCGAGAGCTCCGAAACTGCCCCGGGGCAGGACTCCTACTGTGCACAAGCAGGCTCAATCTCCTCACCCATAAATGCGGTAGCTCCCCCAGACAAACTCGGAACCGCTGACAGCTTGTTTCAGCCTGACTGCACTCACAAGTTTCTCCTCCTTCCCTTCCCCTCCGCGGGCTGTCAGCGCCACGCCGAAGCTCCGCGCTCCCAGCGCCCTCCCTCCAGAAAGCCCCGGCGCCACACGGCTCGCAGCCCAAGAAGTTGAGAAGAGTGTCCCCGTCCGCATGGATGTGTAAATACACACGGTGCGAGGAGCTGGAGCGGCCTCCCAGGGCCGGCCCTCAGCCGCAGCCCCGGTTTCGGGTTTCAGTGGCAGCCGGCGGCACTGCTGGTGCGCCGAGGAGGAATCAGACTCCGCTACAGCTCAGCTCCTCGCAGCTTGCGATCCCGCGGGTCGCTGTCCCGAGGTGGGCGTTTCGGAGAGCCGCACGCCCTAGCGGGAACGGCACGGCCGCTGGAACGCGCGGGGATTCCCCACCTTCAACTAGATCAGGCTGCCCAGACCCACATCCAACCCGGCTTTGGCTGTCTCCAGGGATGGCGCATCTGTCACCTCTCTGGGCATCTCTGCCGCTGTTGTACCACCCTCGCGGTAAAACATTTCTTCCTCACGCCCAGACTGAATCTCCCCTCTTGTAGTTTAACACCAGTGCACCTCGTCCTGTTGCAACAGGCCCTGCTAAAAAGCCTCTCCTCAGCTTTCTAATAGGCCACTTTCAAGTACTGAAAGGCCACAATAAGGTCTCCCTATAACCTTCTCCAGACAGAACAACCCCAACTCTTAAGACAGGCTCATGTCTTAATAGAAGAGGTGCTCCATCCCTCTGGTCATTTTTGTGGCCCTTCTCTGGACACTCCATCAGGTCCATGTCTTTCCTGTACTGAGGACTACAGAGCTGGACAACCTGGTCTAGTGGAGGGTGTCCCTGCCCATGGCAGGGGTATTGGAACCAGATGGTCTTCAAGGTCCCTTCCAACCCAAACCATTCTATGATTCTATGAACTAAACACATTTTCTGTGGTCTTGACTCATCTACTTTCTACAGTCTGCATCTCTGCAACTTAGTACCGATAGCCTGTTTAAGGAGGACTAAGGATTTTACCGTGTGTAGACCTCATAGAGGCTTCCGCAGGACCTGTACAGGCAGGACCCTGTGACTTTTCCACAGGCCCAGCTCTGACTCAAGCCACACGGCAGAAATCAGAATAGGAATTATGATGGAAACCGCATCTGTAATGTGGTTTCATGAACTGCCATTCCTTCTCTGAATGGCACGACTGTCATCTGCTCTCGGGTGACTCAGTGAGCGTGAGGCTGCACTTTTCCTTGCGCTCAGGGCAATGAATGACACGTAACTTCTGTCCTCCCTCCCATCACCTCAGCCCAGCACACCAGACCCCACAGTACTGGTTTTAGGTGGAAACACAACCTCTCTTGGAAAATCCCAATTGCTCTGTGACACCAGTCTCTTCTTTCAGATCCCCATCAGGAGACAAAAAGCAGTTTCTAATACTATACTACAATAAGATCATGAGAAAAAATTACTAATAATAATAGTTGAAACAGCACATTACACTTTCAAGCCCAAGCAGAGTTTCACATACTGCACACACTAACAGTAAAACCCAGCCCATTTTCAGCTTCTCACACCACATGTGATGTTCCTCTAATGACTGGAGCTGGCAAATCTGTAGAATCTGGAAAAGCATTTTGTACGACCCAGAATCTCAGCCTCTGACAAGTGTCCAGCTTGGACAGACCTCAACATACTCCCACCAAACTCCCCTCCCATGACCCATTTCTCACAGTTCTGTGCCAATTCCAGCTCCACCCAATGTGACAGTACTAAAGAATCCTGAGTACTACAAGAATTAGTTGCAGCCTTTTGAAAACGATCAGCTTTCCAACAAATTCCTCAGATTTATGAAGGTTTCCAATAGATGAGGTCTGAAGAACATTTACGTACTGTAACATATGGCACATTACAGCTTGCAGCAGTGATAATGGGATACCACTGCACTGGAGCAGCTTCTACTTTTAACAGAAAATATAATAGTAATAATAAAAAACTCATTCATTTGCCTGGTTACCCATACTAAATGAAATCTCTTACCTCTGCCTCTCACTAATGTTGCAAGAAGGGTCAAGACCTGCAGCAGCCAGCCCAGATATTAGTGCCTAAATAAAGGGGAATGCCCAAGATGCTTTCCTCAGCTTCCCAGCTTGCTGTGATATAAACCACCCAGAAAAGAGAACTAAGCAAGATGCTCAGTATGAGGGCTAGTCCTTGTTCCTGTCCCTGGAAAAGAAGTCTATTGAGATAAAACAAGGAGGAAGCAAACCCGTCCCTATAATCTCCCTGCCAAACTCAGACATGAGGCCAATAGAGGTCCTCAGCATCAGATACAGCATGCCGTACCCCACCAAAATGCAGCTTGTCCCAACAGCCACACCAGTTTACAGAAAACATGGAGTCTTTCAGACTTAATGCCAGTGTAATCTTTTTTCCAAAGAGTAAACAGGGTATACATATGGATACTCAAGAAGAGAAAGTAAATATGCACAAACTTTAGATGGTGAGCAGTAGGACAGAATTAAACACACACACAGCAGGATACCTGGGCTAGCCTTCAGCTTGGTTAGCTGCCATACAGGCTCACAGGGAGAACAGCCAGAATGACATACTAGAAAAAACATTTTTTAACAGGCTGGAAAGCCTTCCACCATTAAGGACTGTGAGCGCTCTGATGAGGTGCCTGTACATATGGGAGCCCCACTTTATGCATCACAGTAATCAACATCATATAAATGCTTAACTCAGCCACTTCTGTAAATTTTGAGTCTGCAGATCTATGCCTTTATTTGAAGAAAAGCCATATTAACACACAAGACCTCTTGTTTAAATTAAAGGAAATTACTGTTCAGTTGCTGTACTGTTCTCTTAAGTAACCGCAGGGAAATTTCCAGCTACCAGAGGGAAAGGAGAGTGGCACAATGTACTTCCTAAGTGCAGAGACACACAGGAAGTGAGCCACAGGGCAGACTGGAGCTGCTGGCTCCAGCAGTGGGTACATGCATACCCCCTGGTCCTGCACCAGACCTGCTAACACACAGCAGAACGATCACAGCCTTGTGTCCGCAAACACAGGTGCTTTCAAAAACTGAGCTGCAAAGCCACTCATCCTTGAAGAGCTGCACATTTGAAGTCTGACTATTAATACATAATCACAACAACGAGGAGATCTTTTGTAGTCAGATTTCCTTCCTTACTTCACTTGCTGGTGGCCCTTTGCTACTGTTCTTTCTCTCTGCAGCCGTTATGGTTTGTTAGCTGATACTCTTCTAAAGCTGAGTTTCAGATTGTAAAACAATCCAGCAATGGGCTCATTGCACTGAAATCCTTCAGCCTGAGTTACTTTCCTATGTGGAGATCATCAATATCCGGTAATTCATTAGCTACATTTGTGAAAGATCAGTAGGAACAGGTCTGTAACTGAAACAGTTACTCCAACTCCATTTAATACACAGTTAAGACTAAGAAAAGCCTGGTTTGGTGCTGGTAGGTATCCAGCTAGTTTTCCATGCAAAGACGCTCCCATCTAACTCCTAGGACACCAAACCTGAGCAAAATGAGACATATCAAAGACTTCACATGGCAGGGAACTAACGTTTTGAATCTTCTCATCCTATTCTCTCTGGTTATGTTGTGCAGTAGAACAGGATGGACAGTCATTTTTCAGGTTCATGGAAATCAGTATTCTTAACTCACAGATTAAATCTGTTTTATCTCTCCAGTGCCTGGAATATTTTGGAAGATGTAGGATGTTTTAAACACTACTGTTTTAACTTTTGTTGGATACTTTTTATTGCTGGCTCACTGCTGTTTCCTTCATTCATCCAATATTACAGCTGTCAATAAGGAAAGAACTGGAATTTAATATGACAGGTTTCAGCAAAATTTAATGTCACAAGGTAGAAAACACAACCAGAGCTTACCAAATAAATATTCTTCTGTATCCTGTAAGAAAAGGATGAGCCATACTCAGCACCTTGACAAGTGGCTTCAATCTTTACTGTTCCCATAGGGACAGATTTTGCAAGATGTTTCACAAATGGGTGAAGCTAATAGCCCTAAAGAACAGACATGCAAGTCTGTTGGAGACAGGGCCCAAACCTGACACATCTGAAAATGGATTGAAAAGTGTAAAGACTTCCCTGCACATACAGGAAACTTCTCATGGTCATCAGGAATGTTTGGATAATTTGGGCACCTTCAAATCTATCAAAAATACAGCTGTCTGGCTGGGAACCATTTCATCTCAAAGATCCCAGAGGTATCTAGACATCTACTTTCCTCAACTGCAGCAAGATGTTCCTCAGCAGTCTGTGTATTTTCTGCTTTCCCTGCCTTACAACTTCTTTCATCCCTGTACTTGGCAACTGAACCTCACATGCAACTTTTAGTTGCACACAGCAACATAATTCCTAACTACATGTTCTGTTTTCCAGCCTACATCACTTGGACTAAGATAGGACTCTTAAGATAAGCATGTCATGCATCAAGTTGCATGAGAGAACTGGAATAAAAGGTTTTTCATCACTTCCCTCTTCCTTTCTGTAGAAGTGCTCAGTATAACCTAGTGTTTAGGTTGGATATCAGTGTTCAGCAGATAATTTCTCATACTCTTACAAGAGTCCAAACATTTTTATCTGGTTTACTTCCTTCAAGTCCAGATTGTTGAGTCTAGAGTTGTACTAAAAACATTATGAAAAACAATATGAGGCTATCCTGGACTCACAGAAGGAAGCTGATTCAACTGTGTTCTGACTGAGGAAAAGATGGTCACCCATCTAATATATGCCTGAAATTATACTAATTCCTTAGAACCGGAAAAAAAGTGTCAGAATACACGGACTAGAGCTTCAATAGATATAGCGATGATTTATGGTGTGACAAATCAATGCAGAAATGTAGAAACAAGACAACAAAGATCAGGTATATCAACAAAAAGCTTTAAAACTAATGTTTTTGTTTAAGCACTTGGGAATCACAAGACTTGATTTTTTCACAAGGCTGTTGCCAGGGTCTCAGAATAGATATGATTGTACACCCTTTGGCTTTGATTGTCTAAACATCTTCCAGTATTTCTTCAAGATTACTTTGGAATCAGCCGTTACTAGCATAAACATACAATTCTTTCCCAGCCGTACAGCAAAATTTATTTGGACCCACAGGACAGTCGGAAGGTAACTGGCCTTGTGTCTTTGGTCAGAAGCACAGAACACAAGCATACGCATCCCTACAAGGGACAGCAGAAGGCAGGAAGGAATAGAAATAAAGATCCCCTTTCTAATGTAATAGTGAATCTTGTTTTATTATAAGTTAAAGCTCAAACCAGCAAGGTCTGGATCCTATGTGCACAGATGGAGTAGAACACAACGTTTTACTTCTGTTCCTTTCTGTAGAGTAAAACCTTCAAATATACAGATAGCATGAGTTTTCTTCTCAGTTTGACAACGAATATTTTGCAGAGTCCTTGATTCCATGCAAAAAATAACAGTTTTGTTTTCTTGGGGTTTTTTGTGCTTGGTGTTTTTTTAAGTACATTTAAAAAACTGACAGAACAGGATCTTCCTTAGAAGGGGAAATTCACACGGGAAAAAAAGCACTTTATCCTGTCCCTCTTGGGAACACCGACATTGAAAAAAAATTAAAAAAATAAAAAATTAAAATCTCTTCCCCTAAAATTTAACATCTACACTTACATTGCACAATACATTACATAAAACTCTTCAATTGTCCATTTAGCAGCTGCAGCAGCCCAGCTGAAATTAGCAATACCAAAAATATTTTGTGTCAGGTTTCATTTTGGTGATACACTCTCTCTCTCTCTCTCTCTCTATATATATATATATATGTATACACACAAGAGTGCAGGTAGCTTAATAGTATAGTTGTGTTTCTGCTAACTGGTGTTAAAATGCATAGTCTCACCTTATTCTCATAGGTGTAGACTTTGAGCTACTCCACTTTCATAACCAATGTACCAATTTAAGCCGTAGGAAAAAACAAGCCGTAAGACCTCAGAGGATCTCACCACTGGTGAAGTAATCTCCTCAAGTGACTAGAAAGAGAGTATTAATCAACAGTAAACAGGAGCTCCAGTTTACATTGCCTCTCAATAGGCTGAATGGAAAACCAGAAATATTCACCCCATAAAGCAGCAGTAAATTTACAAGGGAAAAACAGCACCCCACAGTGAACCTGACTGCAGGAATGAATTTATTGGATGGGATGAGTTTAACACAGTTAAATCAACAGGTAAAGAATTCAGAAAACCTCAGCAATGAAATTCGTTGCCATTGTGTCTGTATTTCACAATTCCCAGGACTTCCACCGAGCTGTCTGCACACTGTCCAGAGAGTACTCATTCACCTAACTGTCAAGGCCAATCTCCGAGGAGAAGTATGAAAACACCAGAGAACATCCTCCTGGGGTGCCATTGTACTCCTTCCTATGCTTTCTTGTAACAAAAAGCTTTTCAGCAAGTGTGTAGGTACAGCTATCGCAGAAGGCACAATTTGTGTCCATTTAAAAATCCCCAAGTCCAAATCTATCACAGCAATAACTTCTGCTGACATCTGCAGCAAAACATCACCCTCCAAGTCAGCTTCTATTACGTTACATCAGTAAAGAACTACCATAGAGGGGTAGAAAGCCCTTGTCTCAAACAGCTTTCATTAGGAAATGTCTGTATTCTTTAGTTGAGAAAACAAACACAGCAACTGCATTGTATTTTACCCTGGTGGCACATGGAAAAGAGGAATCTAACAGAAATAGTGTTTAACATCGACACATCCCCAGTGGCAGTCCTGATCTGTTTGACTGCAGTTCTGAAGAGTGACTAGCTTCATCACATGAAGCACATCATTTAAGATGCAGAAAGAAACAGGCAAGATGAACATAGAATCACAGAATAGTTAGGGTTGGAAAGGACCTTAAGATCATCAAGTTCCAACCCCCCTGCCATGGGCAGGGACACCTCACACTAAACCGTGTCACCCAAGGCTCTGTCCAACCTGGCCTTAAACACTGCCAGGGATGGAGCATTCACAACTTCCTTGGGCAACCTGTTCCAGTGCCTCACCACCCTAACAGTAAAAAACTTCTTCCTTATATGTAACTTAAACTTTCCCTGTTTAAATTTGAACTCGTTACCTCCTTTCCTATCGCTACAGTTCCCATGAGCAGTTCACAACAAAAAATAAGACAGCAGCAAATAAACAAAATTGTTACACAACGTGTCCACAAAACACTCTCCTATAGGAGACAACAGGCTTAGTTACCAAGGACAAATTAGAAATTTTGGGTTTGAAGACCTGTATAAAGCAGAAAAAAATTCTACATATAACATTTCTTGGTCAGCTTTTCTTGGTAAGCAAAAAAAGTAAGGCTGGTAGAAACAAATCATAGAACCGCAGAATTGTTTGGGTTGGAAGGGACCTTAAAGCTCATCTAGTTCCACCCCCTCTGCCACAGGCAAGGACACCTTCCACTAGATCAGGTTGCTCAAAGCCCCGTTCTACCTGGCCTTGAACGCTGCCAGGGATGGGGCCTCCACAACTATGTAATACATTATATGATGCAGATTTAAACTAGCACAGTAAAGCCAAAAAAGAAAATCAGAAATGGTGAGATGTAATCCTACTCAAATTTGGTGATTTCTAATCCTGACTACTTTCATCACAACCTTCATTGTAAACTCAGTTACACCTTGAGTACCAAATACCTGAGTACTCAAAGCTGCAGTGCTTGCCATTCTCCACTATGCATCACATGAACTGGAGCTAAGGAAAACCCGAGTGCTATTTCAGCACAGCAGTATTGCAGTACAGTTATCTTCATGGCTCGTTCTGAAGCTCTGCCTAATTTGGAGAAAACCTTCTTTTGTTTGGACACTATGAAAGCAGACAGTTAAGTGATATGATATTCACCACTTCCCAAACTCATTAGCATAGCATCTTTCTACACAACTTTCTCCAGTTGTGTTTGTCCTATGTTTGTCCCCTTTTTCTCTGAAAACAGCATTCAGATAGTGAAATCACATGTTTTTAAAGATGACACATTGCACAAAGTCCTTGCCATTGCTCTGCAGTAAATCAGCTATGAGCTCTTAAAGCATGACCAGAGATTTTGGGAATAAGCACAAGCTATCTGCTGCACTGTAGCACAGAACTGAGTGCTCAGAACTAGAACAAACACAGCAACAGCTCCCTGCTTCATCTGGAGAGCCAGTTGAGTTTTTGTCGTGGTTTAAAACCAAGCAGAGGGCTCGTTCACTCACTCCCCCCCTTCTTGCCCTCCCCCTACTCCCAGAGGGACGGAGAGGAGAATTGAAAAGAATGCAACTCCCACGGGTTGAGATAAGAACAGTTTAGTAACTAAGGTATAACACAGATCACTACTGCTACCACCAATAATAATAATGATAAAGGAAATAACAAGGGAAGAGAATACAACACCTCAGCACCAGCCAACCGATAACTCGCCCCCCCCCAGCCCGACCAAGCACCGACCCATACTTCCTCCAACCGCGCAGTGCCCCAGCCCTTCCGGCTAACTCCCAGTTACATCCTGGGCATGACGTGCTGTGGTATGGAATACCTCTTTGGTCAGTTTGGGTCAGGTGTCCTGTCTCTGCTTCCTCCTGGCTTCCCCTCCTCCCTGGCAGAGCGTGAGGCTCACAAAATCCTTGGCCAAACCAAAACATCATTGTTATCAGCTCAGTCAAAACACTGCACTGCACCAGCTATGAAGGAGAAAAATGACTGCTACTGCTGAACCCAGGACAGTTTTTAAGCACTAACTGACAGCTGCTTAACATTTACTCTGCTCCACTATTTGCTTTGGGAGCTTTCAGGATCTCCCAATTAAGCTCTTCAAATTCCAAGAGGGGATTCAAGTGACAGATAGTTCTAGCAACAGATTCAATATTTATAAATCCATAGCAGTCTAGAGTCCTTTCTCTTCCATTCTTTTGGATGCATCCTGAAGCATGACTGACATGCTTCCATTTCAAACAGCGGCACTTACTTCAAGATACTGGGAGAGCTCTTGTGCCATGTAATTTTAACAGTACAGCAAAATAAGGCTTTTATCTTCATAGTCCAAAAGCCCTATTTGCCACTCTGCATACCTCGTTTTGATCAAACATAAATAGGGGCCTCTTTCTGCTATCTCATACATGAATGCCACTCTTGCATTCTCTCCCACATACAAGCTGTTTTCAAGGCTATTCAATTGACTCAGAGTACTTCCACTATGTGTTTTATGCCTTCCAGGTGCTTAATAATTTTTCAACAGAAAAAACTTCAACTACCTCTTGGGTTTCTCTCTGTAATGTCATTGTCATCTGTTCTTCCTCTCCTGGGGCTCTGTATTGATACTCTGCTTTTCATCAAGCAGATGAAAAGCAAGAAGTACTTGTACTGCAATACTCCCTTTGCGCAAGAAGAACCCTATGCACAAGAGCAGGATTTTTACATCTGAGTATTTTAAAGTATCCATATTAATCTTGTCACAGAGGTCCCCTACCATCACAGTTTTCCCAACATTACACAACACAGATGCAGTGAGTGGAGGGGTTGTCATGGGCAGAGACTGCCTAGGATCAAATATTCAAACAAAGCAACGTAACTGGATACCTGATCATGGCAATAAAGGCTGCTGCTGTCATCTCCACATGCCTCATTTAGTTCTAGGAGTGTTTTCCAGAACCTACTGTATGTCTGATGACCTGTATACTCAAACTTTTTAATTTCAGAGATTTTATCAAAGTGTCATGGCAAATGACCTCCTCCTCCAGGCAAGCAGCCACAGAAATGAAAAGGGTCACTTCTTGTAACAATGAGATAATTAGGGCTGTTACTTACAGAAGAGAAAATGCTTCCCTTCCTTTAATACTAAGAGTAATGCTTTAAAGTCACCAAGGCAAAATGATAGAAGTTACTACTTCCAGTACAATCCAGGATAGATAACATACAGACCTCTCAATTTTTGACCCCTATAGTTCATCAAGCAAATCTTTAATCAGAGCTGGTGAAATTTGTATTAGATACATATATAAAGGACCTGGCATACAGGTTGTGCTGTGGGGTTTGGTTTTGCTTTTTAATTTAATCTCATTTTTGCTGAGATTAAATGGTTGCCCTTCACAACCATTTAATGCAATGCTATCCATGGGAATCAGCAGACACTGCTCCCCAGCTTCTTCAGAGCTGTGGAAGAAACCACCTGTGACAGAAATCCAGATCCAAAAATGGAAAAACTAAGACTGGACCTGGTAATTCCAGAATTAAGAACCTCATCAGCTGCTCCCAGGAAGGCATTGGTCCTGCAGTTTTCCTCATAAGGAAACTCATGATCCTCATCATCATCTTCTAGCATTTGGACTCAAATGCTGAAAAACAAGGGAGTGATCTGACTGGGGCTACCAGTCATTCACACCTGCCTCACACTGTGCATCACTGCCTGTATCAGCTATCAGAGAAAAGAAGCTAGAGAATAAAAATGCATGCTAAATCCATTTGGGACAGCTAGCAAGTGAGACTAAATAACTCCAAATTAGGAGTAATATTTACCTGTATCTATCAAAGGGATAACTTTCCAGCAACTGTGCTTGACTCCCAATTACTGGGACTCTCTAAAGCTTTGAGATTACATACCAGGTAGAAATTACAGGCTTCCCAGCATTTAATACCACGTTTCCTTCAGGGTCTCTTATGCCCCTGACCATCTCTGCAATCTTACATGTCCTTTCAGACCCTCTATCATTGCTTATCTCCATTTATGGAGAAGCAGTTCTGAAAGACTGAGACAATGTCAAATAGCCAGAAATTTTCCACTTACAAGGAACCCTGCAAGGAACATTTATCATGCCAACAATGGTTGACAGAGGAATAGCCTCATCCCCACCACAGGAAGTTCCAAACCTTAACAAGTTAAAAGTTTCTCCTCTTATTGACTCTTTTCCTTGACAAGTTGCTCTCCTCCACCCCCCAGGCTAGGAACTCTGAACCTGATGCTCCAATACATTTATTTTGCAAGCCTCTTTGACTTTGAGGTAAAACTTTTATTATCAGGGAAAAAACAACAGAGGGACTCTGTGACAGTAATACTTGCTGAGGTCTACTCCACCCAAACCTCCCGTTGCCCAGCCAAGATCCCCTCACCAATTTGTGTCCATAGAGCAAGAAGAAAACATAGCTGGTTAGATGAGAAAAGAATCTTTCTGTGGAACCAGATCAGACTGCATCTACCATTAAGACCACAGTGGGAAGCAAATCCCTTTAAGAAAGGCTGCCAGAAACCTTGCCAGTTCTCAGCCAGAACCTAGCTGTCAAACACAGAGCAGGGCTTTATAGCAATCCGAGCCTTTCTGCTTGCCAGACCTTGGGGACCAGATACAAGAGAAAATGCAGTACTCTTGTGACTGGCTCCCCCCTCAAAAAACAAAAGCCACAATCATTCCTGGCTCATCTACAGAAGTGCAATGGCATGAAGGTTTGGCACAGCCATCCCACTTCCCCAA
Source organism: Pezoporus flaviventris (assembly GCF_033815535.1). NCBI lineage: Eukaryota > Metazoa > Chordata > Aves > Psittaciformes > Psittacidae > Pezoporus > Pezoporus flaviventris. The sequence goes on along the minus strand of NW_026892550.1, from coordinate 57,287,344 downwards.
ACAGCAGCATGTCACTATACTGCTAACATGACAATGGAGCTGAAAAACTCGGAGTAGGAAAATGCATCCCAGACTGTAAAACCATTCCTACTGATTCTTGCATAGAAGTCATGTACAAGTCAATCCTGTAACTGGAATATTTCAACAAATCTGGGTGTAACCCCCCTCCCTCCTCACATTCCCCCTTCAAAAAAAAAGAGAAATATAATCGTAGTGTTGGAACCTTCTGGATATCCATACTGTAGAGGTAATGTCCCATTAACTTCTCTTCAACCTACCTGGCATGTCTCAGAAATGAGACAGATGTCATGAGGGATATAAACAGAGAACAGGATCCAGCCCAAAAAAAGCAATGAGCTAGAGGCCATGAGATTTGAGTTCTAGTCCAAGTTTCTGCCAGCCAAGCAAATCTGGGCAACCCATGCTGCTATTCTGTGTCTTTCTTCTTCCTCCCCCACTTCTAACACATCTGTTTCAACTTAAGCTCTCTGGGACAATGACTCTCTGTTGCTACAATGCCCAACATGTTGTGCTTCCATTAGGAAGCAACAGAAACCTTATATGCATACAGTGACTGTTGGATACTCAGGCTCAGTTCTCAAGATTCTGGCACGGAACTTTCTGTATTTTCTGTTGTAGATGGACAGGATGAAATCACCCACTCTGGAAGCAAAGTAAATAGGAATTTGTACTGTGAATCCCATCTCAATGGATCAGGAAACGCGTCTAGTATCACTTCAGGCAACTGTATAAAGCATGACTAAATTTGCCAGTTTTTACAAAGACCATAAAAATCACAGAGCTCTCACTGATTCTAGGACCTTTTCTGGCACAGGAAAATTTGGGGCAGGGCCTCATAATTTTTTCCATGTTTGGTTGCATGTAGATGGCCTGGAAGAGGGGAGGAAAAAGTAGCCCACTATTGGTTCCTCTATGTGGGGTAAACAGTCTCAAAAGAGCAACTGAGAAGCAGCCATCATTTTGCTCTTATGAACTCTGGGCTGAAAACTACTTCAAAAAAGCAAATCACATTTAGACGCATCTCTTGTTTTGAGATACACATTAATATAAATAATATGACTCAGTAACTTAGTTTCTCCAAAGCTTACAGACACAGGGCCAGCTGTATACAGCAGCAGAGCAAGATATCCTAAGCAGACACACCACTGACCTACCTGTGGGCATCTACCTGCAGCAGTATCTTGATTATTAAAATGATACTGCCAACTGAGAGATGGGAAGGGACTCCCAAAGGAGAAAAAGACATGCTCAACACAGACTGTGTTTAGAGGAGAAAATAAAACCATTTTTACTACTGCTAAGTCACATACATTCACTAAACTCTGAAAGGCGTGTAAAGGCAGAAACATTCCATTTCACAGATGCTTTGATGGCAATATTCCAGTGCTGATACTTCTGCTCAATTCCTCCCCAAAGCCATCTGCATTATACTTATGAACTACAATCATTAAACCGTCACCTATGCCAGCCAACTATGCACTACACGCCACTGTTATTGGGAGAAACAAAGATGAAAACCTCATTTATAACACTAAGTCACTCAGCCCAAGCAACATCCAAGAAATTGATTTAAACATTAATTTAAAAACAGTCACATAAATTCTAGTATACCTTCTATTTCAGTATGCTACTGACTCATGGCATGTGGCCATGAGTCAAGAAATGAGAATGAAAAAGTGAATAAGGACATTGGGAAGCTAAGGATCCAAGTTAAATCCATACCAAATTGTGTGTAACACACAAAACCAGACAGGCCCAAAATAAATGTATCAACTGGGCAAAAACTGCTTTAAGATGCACTAAAAAGAAGATGAAAGCACATTAGTATGTAAAATCTCCAAAATCCACAACATAATTTGCAGGTACCTATTACACTATATGGCACAGAAGCTCTCAGCTTCAAAGATCACAGGTGCTCCATTACGACCAATGATAAGCATCACTTACCATCTGGGAAGACTTCTCTATACAGACTGCTGTCTATCATCTGCACCTTTGGGATGTATAGACTTCTTTTTCAAGACTGAGAATGGAGAGCATAAACTGAAATGCCTTTTCTGACTACTCCTGAAACTCAGACATGCCCTCCTCACATACCATCTTTTCTACCTATTCACCACTTGATTGCTACACCTGATGACCACATCTGCTCTGCAGCAGGTCTCAGTGGGTATTTGCACACTCCACATGAGCACAGATGAGAAACAGTGGAGGATTTCTTCTGACATGCGACTCAAGTCCTGTAGTACACACACTGCATTGTTTCTTATTCTCATTGTGTCTGTTATTTCTGCACTCCTGTTACTGTGGAACAGTACTGTAGTTGGATACATAGCGATAGATAGGTACTGGTATGTCTCCTGACTGAAATGAGTGGCAGAAGCATCCTACGGTGCCTAATCTGGAGACTTCAAGTATCTTTACTAGTTATAGACTAACTTAGGAGAGGGTACTTCAAGGGCCCAAAAAGGTACCGATGGGCTTTTGGTATAACTGCCTTAAGTACACAGAAGATCAAGAAGCTGCCTATCTTGCCTGGTCTCTCAGAGGATCTTTCTGTTATAGGGTTACTATCAGTTAAAGAACAGCAGGTGCCAATTGCTAGCATGACAATGTGCTGGTGACAATACTCCACCACTCAAGGCTTGTTGGTTCCATCCATAAGCTGACTCAGCAACTGGAAAGTCAAGGACTGATGAGTAAGACTCATTCAACCTTTGATAGTCCCATCTGGCCAGTACAGAATTCTAAAGGAGAGTAGAAGCTAACATGAATGAAGTCATGCCACCACCAAGTGCTGCCATACCGGACATCATAGAACTCCGATACGAATTGAGTCAAAGCAAAGTGAAAGATATGCGATAGCTGATACTGCCAACACATTTTTCTCAATCTCTTTGGCAGCAGAGGGCAGGCCACAAACTGCACTTCACTGTTGATGCTTTAATACTGGTTTTACAAATATTTTAAATCTCTTCATCCATCACCACAGTTCAGTTAAGTCAAAAGGTTAAATGCTCTGGTACACCCACTGAAAATCTTTCTCTGTAAAAGAAAATGTTTCTATGAATTACACTGTTAACTTGTCTCATCACTGAGTAAATGGTAAGCTTTGGCTTCACATGATGAAGTAGCAAAGTAAAAATCTAATACAAGTGAATCACAGTTGGTTTTAGTAAAATGTAATTACTTTTAATCAATTGGACATTTCCCGTGGGGAAGAAGAACCAAACCAATGACAGTATCATCACACAGTAGAAAAATCTTGTTAGCAGAATGAGCGGAATGAATTATTTGTCTGTCTCAAAGGTGAAAAAACAGCCATTATTGTTCACATTATCAGGAGCAGCCAGTATGAAAACTGTAACAGATCATAAAATAAGTTCACTGGGTGCTTACTTTTCAGTATACTAATATGGAATTTTAGTTCACAGTCTCATTTTGCAAATATTTTGATAGCACAGGCTGAGAAGTCAGTGATTTTGTGTGGCTGCTTTTGTGAATATTAGCATCAAATAATAAATGTTTATATCTTTTACAGACTGGAGGCAACCGTTTACTCTGGCTTATAACAACTATTCAGTTCTAACCAAAAATCCTAACATTTTGTGTACAAGATGTATGGCACATTTTAGGATTAGCATGGGGTGAACATGGTGCAACAAGTCGTAACTGCGACAGAATGCAGCAGACAGAACAGAAATGATCTGGATAGAAAAGTAAACTATTTAATTTAGGTCTCTTTTAAATAGAGTGGCTCCTAAAAAGCTCTAATTGGTTTTCTAATATGTGCAGGATGGCCACAATTCAATAATAAACAATGCCTTTACATCCAATTCCATTTTGTTTCCAGAATTTTTAGGAAGAATTGATTTGCTCTGAATGCTTTTACTTAGCAGCTTTCCCATCAAATAAATGGATTTTATTTCATTGACAAAAATAGGATGGAAAGACTCCTGTGTTTTGGGGGTTGGTGGTTTGGTTGGTTTCGGTTTGGGTTTTTTTGGTGGTGTTTGCTGAGCCCAGAGGAAAAAGAATATCTGTAATATTGGACAAGAAGTCTTGAAAGATTTCTAAAAATATTTCAAAGACAAATTTGTTGTCTCCATTAAGCATATAAACAGTAACATAAAGCACTCAGACACTACTCGTGCTTTATAATGTCACCAGGACAATTTTAGTGTATATGTTCTTCCTTCACACCTCTCTGCAGTCCTGTTTGCTGTTCTCTCTAGATACCATTATTCTTTCCTGCAATTACGAGTTTGCTGCACTGGAGAAGCAGCAATTACAGGAAACCATGTAATTCATTGATACAACTCATGTACCTACAGTCTCTCAAATGGCATGAAAATCATTCAGGCCTATCAATTGGTCTCAAACGTATGTGTCAGAGTTTCTTGCACATATCAACTTCAGATGTAAAGGGACCAATTCCTTCAGCACTGAATGCATTCAGTTCACACCCGAATGAACAGCATTATGCTACAGGTTCCTTAGGAAAACAAAGAAAAAGCATTATGCCTGCCTCTCACCCTAAAAAAGAAACACACATTAAAGCCTTTCTCCGTGTGGTGATGGATGACAAGGGTGCCTGCTGGGGCAGCGCTACACACTGACGTGTGCTCACAATAGTATTTTTAGTCAGAAGGGGAAACCAAATGCTAGGCTTGTGTTATTCTTCAAACACAGGAAGAAAAACTACAGTGTTGCACCCTTCTGCAGAAAACTTAATGACACAGACACCATTTCTTCAGAGGCTTGAGACTACTGCCCAACTCTTATCACCGTCCTTCTGCCAAACCAAACTTTCACAGGCCGACCTGGGATATTCAAGGCAATCAGCTCCTACCTTTTTTTCCACAAAACTCATGCTTCCATTTTGGCCAAAACGTCTTGTAGCATCACCTTCTAGGAGTATTTTTGCATTTCTGCCTTGTAAAATAAATGCAGTAATCAAGCAAGAACAAATACTGAAGTAGACCTAAGAGAAAATCTATGCCTTGATGATCAGGTGCATTGCACAAAATAGTAATTATCTACTTGGGCTGTCCCCACAAGTGGCCAAACCAAACTCCAACATTTGAACAAGTCCAAACACCAAACAGTCCTGGATCAAAGTGACCATTTTATAGCCTCAAGCACATTTCCAAAACTTCACTGATACTTCTGAACCTGTAAAAAATTAAATAAATTCTTTTCCAGAATCTCAGGCAAAGCCAGCTGTTTACTTCATCAGGACAGCTCACCAGATAACATTCAGCTGCACAGTCACACACTAGCGACAGTTACAGCCTGAGGTAATGAAAAAACTCAGACTGGAGTTTCCCTTATTGGTTAGGTTATTGCTAATCTAAATAAGTTGCACCAAATTTCACAGAGATATAGATTTCCCAGCTCCATAAATAGAGCAAATTATGGGTACTTAAGATCATTTAAATTCAGCCACATGCAAAATTCAAAATCACAATTGGCTTCTATGCAAATTAAAACATCTGGTCTCATTTTCATCTGGGATCCTTCTCTTTATATTTTAGTCTTTCTTTGTACAATTGCAAAATATTCTCTGCCTAGCATGCATTATGAATTATCTCTTCTGAAAGACCTACGCTCTCAGTGCTGATCTGCATACCTTAGCTTCACTACAAGACCCCAGGTATTACTCATCCTCCGGTTTATGTTGCCAGAGGTGAACTAAGTGAAGCACAAGTCTAAAGTTTGACGGTGGGGACTGATGACAACGATAAAGCCCTCAACAGTTTTTAGCAAAGCAAAATTATGTATAAAGTGACATCCCTCTGCGCTAATCCCATTTTTCGTTCCTCTGGACTATCCCTTTCTTACCCTTCTCCAGTTTCCTCAGGAAAGACATGGTACAGATTTAAATAGCTACTATAACCATTTCACTACCAGGAGAACAGAAAACTAAGAGAAGGGCTGAACCCATACTGCTGAAATATTGATGGTGGCTTTTCCTCTTTCTTCAAATGAATTTTTGTCCTACAATAGCATTTATGTTCCATTTCCCTTGCCCAGCTTGTGCAAAGTGTGGCTTGCCTTTGGGATTCTTTTTCTAAGAATACAGTAATACAGCGTAAGCACTAATATGAAGATGTGCTCCTTGTAAGAACTTAATTTGATGGAAAAAAACACTAGAGTATCTTCCACGATATGTCCATGGAATTTATCCCATCCAGGCTATAGCAATTTTTACATTTTATATATGTTCAAAATAAAATTTGGCCTTGTTTTCTTGGCTTGCTCGCTTCAGCAGCTCTTGAGAATGCTTTGGTTGGGTTCAACAAGCTTAACTTCATGGGAATTTTGTATTCCTCTGCCCTCTGAAAGCCTCCTGAAACTTCTCTATTTATACAAAATGTGAAAAAGCTGGTTACCTACCAAAAAGCCACTCCTGCTCTGATGTTGAAAAGATCTCTCACTGTGCACTGTGCATACCTTCCATTCAACATTTTCTTTAACATCATCTTTAGCTTCATCACAGTATCACAGTATGCTAGAGATTGGAAGGGACCTCGAAAGATCATCTAGTCCAATCCCCCTGCTGGAGCAGGAACACCTAGATAATGTTACACAGGAATGTGTCCAGGCGGGTTTTGAATGTCTCCAGGGAAGGAGACTCCACAACCTCCCTGGGCAGCCTGTTCCAGTGCTCTGTCACCCTCACCGAGAAGAAGTTTCTTCTCAAGTTTAAGTGGAACCTCTTGTGTTCCAGTTTGTACCCATTACCCCTTGTCCTATCATTGTTTGCCACTGAGTAGAGCCTGGCTCCATCCTCGTGACACTCCCCCTTTATATATTTATAGACACTAATAAGGTCACCCCTCAGTCTCCTCCAGACTATAGAGACCCAGCTCCCTCAGTCTTTCCTCATAAGGGAGATGCTCCACTCCCTTAATCATCTTTGTTGCCCTTCGCTGGACTCTCTCCAGCAGGTCCCTGTCCTTCTTGAACTGAGGGGCCCAGAACTGGACACAATATTCCAGATGGGGTCTCACCAGGGCAGAGTAGAGGGGAAGGAGGACCTCCCTCGACCTACTAACCACCCCCCTTCTAATACACCCCAGGATGCCAAGCTCATCACCAAGTATGTTAAACTCTAAGCCCTTTCGTAAAATAGAAATCCTTCATCATTGTTTTTCCAAGATGAACATCATCTGACAGAATAATATTACTATCCAGTACTGTAAGTCACAATCATACTGATGTTGAGAAGTCTGTAAGATGCTTTGATAAAAGCAAACCAATTTAAAAATCTTCCTTTACCTAACAATCCTGTTCTTCCAACCCTAGCCACCTACCTAAAAGTAATCCCAGCCTTCCACTGTATCTACTATATCTCTTTGTAGATCAAGTCGGTAAAACATGTATCTTAATGTTTCTTCCCTGCACTTCTTTGGCCTGCTTGAACTTCAAAGGTGTGCTCAAAGGTGCACAGCCATGCTTTTTTGTCAGCTCATTATATGAGATGTTATTTTTTCAGCTGATTTTTTGTCAGCTGATTATGTGAGATGTTATTTTTCTCTTTTCCAGTATACATTGTGTATATGATCCTGAAAATAAGAATAACGATTACCCTCTGTACCTAAGGACCTGAATATACAGAAAGGAGCAAACATGAATTAATGAACAAAGTCAAAAAGGATTTGACTAATGCAGTATTTAATGAAGTGCAATAAATAGTGTAGATATTCAATTAGAGCCAACTCTGCAGCAAGAAAAGAGTTTCCAGAAATTCTGTCTGGATTATAATGTCTAAATTTTAACTATAGTTTCTGGTACAAATTTTCAAATTCCACATTGTCACAGAAACTGAAAAAATTTCCAGATTTAAAATATCATGGACACTACTGTTAATGTAAGTCTGCCCTGAAAGATATCAGTACCAGCAAAACGCCTTTCAAATTCTATCACATTTCAATAAGGCCATCAATAAGGAGATGTATATAACATATGATATATCCAGAACATAAGTGCTTTTTTTCTAAATCCAGCAATTCTTTGCTCACAGCAATAGCCTCGATGAAGCAAGCTGACAGATAAGCTCCAGTGTCTACTGAGCTAACTCAGACAGCTCTGAAACAGTAGTACTAGTGGGGTTTTTTGCTTGTTTTAGAAAAATACCCATCACACTGTCATATTTCCCTCTGTGGCAGTATCTAGAAAAATAATGGGTCTTGTAAAGTTGTTGTCAACTATTTTTCACTCCCTTTTTCATGAGCACTACATTTATTACTTCAGCTGGGTGAACTAAGCCGCAAGGGCTGTGATGTTCAAGTCCAGCCCATTTCATGATTCAAAGAAACCAGACTTGGTTCTTTGTTTTAGCTTCTAGTCATTAGCCTACCTTATCCCTTTAATTATTTGGTATTTCATTGTCTAAGCCTTTTAAAGAAGCTAATCTAGATGCTGCACACTTAATTAAAGCTGAGCTTCAGCATTCAGTTCTTTTCTATCTGGAAATTGTTAGAATGAAATTCCTGTTGTCCAAACAAGAGCGCAAATATCCTTTTGTGACAGCACCAGTGATGAACTAAGAAATATGCCTCTCATCAAAGCTGCAAACATCTCATTTAGCATTTCAGGAGACTGAAATGTGGGGGAAAATAGTCCTCATACTCGATAGAGACTGCCTTCTGAAAGAGTCATGACAAATAGAAGCTGATGCTTTAAGTGTTGAAAGGCGGTGTGCAAATATTAGTTGATTATAAATCCGCTTAAGAAAGTGTAAGACTGTCAAGGCCAACTGTTGCAAGACATTATTCACACAATATAGCTGCTCAGTATTCCTCCTGAATGCTGTAGCCACCTTGTCAACAGAGGCAATATATTTTTTTTTGCTAGAGAGAAACAGAAAAATCAACTTTAATACCCAATACCAACATGATGACAATTTTTTCTGTAACAACTATTCCAGTTTCCTGCTTCTTGTATTTTTGGAAATAGGAAACAATTATTTCCTTGACATGTAGATTGCCCTCCTACCCACATGCCATCCTATGACAATGTATGAACAAGCAAAATGCTTACAACAGAAACTGTAAAGACAATACATATCCTATGGAACATGCTAAAATAAAGCTCTACACAATTCTGCCCTTACTCTAAAATGGATTTAACAATTCAATGAATCATGCAGACTTTCTAGACTTACTTGTCTTCCCATAACACTTCCTTGTGTCGTGGCAACAGCAGTACAGGTAAAAGACCAGTTTTGAAATAAAATCATATTTTATAACAATGTAACTATTTTCCGAACAGAATTTTTATGTCCATTTACTAGTGACAATAGGCTTATCGCTCTTGTTCATTCTGAACACGCAATGTTTCTTCAACATGCACTTCCCCCTGCACTTCATTTTAAACATTTATGATCTAATGCTTCAGAAGGGAGGTGATTCTGCCCCTCTATTCCACTCTCATGAGTACCTGCAGTATTACATCCAGCTCTGGGGTCCCCAACACAAAGGGGAATTGGATCTGTTGGAGTGAGTCCAGAGGAGGCCACAAAGATGATCTGACAGACGGAGCACTTATCCTATGAAGATGGGCTGAGAGAGTTGGGCTTGGTCAGCCTGGAGAAGGCTCCAGTTAGACCGTAGAGCAGCCTTCCAGTACCTAAAGGGGGCCTACAGGAAATCTGGAGAGGGACTTATTACAAGGGCTGGTAGTGACGGGACAAGGGGGAATGACTTTAAAGAGGATAGTTTTATATTAGATATTAGGGAAATATTCACTATGAGGGTGGTGAGACACTGGCACAGGTTGTCCAGAGAAGTTGTGGCTGCCCCATCCCTGGCAGCATTCAAGGCCAGATTGGATGGGGCTTGGAGCAACCTAGTGTAGTGGAAGGTGTCCCTGTTCATAGCAGGGGAATTGGAACTAGTTGAGGTCCCTCCAACCCAAAACATTCTGTGATTCTATGTCCACCCAGAAAAATCCCTGGAAACTTGTTTCCACCTGTTCTTCATTCTTCATTGGTATATTTCTAGATCCACAAGTATCATCTCACATGAAGTTCTTATAAGTGATTGCGAATCTGCCACAATTAAGCTCCCTTCCAAACACAGTATGTTACAGAGCTCCTTTTACCTTTAATTAGTATGGATTCCTACAATAGAAATTACCCTATCAATGGGAACACAGCAGTATCCTTTTCTAACAGCTGATAGAGGGGGTTTAAGTAGACCTCATTTTCATGTAATTATAATAATGGTGCAAACTTTAAAAGTGAATTAATACCTAAAGTTTCTTTCATCCTCAGGTGCTTTTGTCAAGCAAAGCATTTTCTGATGAAGTCCCCAGGCATATTGACAGTTGTCAGAAATCGTTACAAGTATTGCAGCTTAGTGAAACTAAGAAATACTGTTTTTCAGTTCATCAACAAATGCTTGCATGAAAACAGAAAAAAATAAACATTGCTATGCAATGTGTAATACAAACACCTCTTGCTTTACTGTCTGCATGGTATGATCTGGGTATTCCTTGATGTTAGGACTCTCCATTTTCTATGCTCTTCCACTTTAATCCATGTTTAATGAAAAATTGTCGCTAATTTTCCTCCCAGCCCTATGTCCCTTACCAAAAAAAGGAAACATATTCCTTCTTTGTACTTTTCCAAAAATCAGAGACCATTGGCAAGACTCCCATAAAATCTTAATTACTTAATTCTTATGTATTTGTCTTAGCTTTCACAGGTATTAGCAAAACAATAGCTCAAATTATGACTTTGCTTTCCAGATGGTGTAAAATCAAGTTCAATAGCTACAGTTTCCTTTATGTGCAATAATCGCACTAACATGCTACACAGTGTATTTGTTAATTAAATTAAACTTCACGTATACATTCACATCAGTACGCTGGTTCTGTCTTTTGTTGCAGAGGTCTCCTAGGTGTGTTTGCAGCTACTCCTGTTGATAAATGACTTCTCGTATTAGAAAGAATATACAGACAAATATCTGCAAGATCAGTCTCCAGGCCCCTTATTGCTGCCTCCAGCAGCAATATTTCACCAATATTATTTAGCATTACTCAGCCTTGCACAGGGCCTCTGTAGTAGCTAAGTTTCCTACTAGCTGTTATGTGTAATTTTTATGATCTACTGCTTCTGTGACAAGAAAGCCTCCACCCACTGCCACCATCACACAGAGCACCTCCAGACCTCTACTTTTAAGAGCTGTCACTGATGCCTAATACTTCAGGTGTGCTGCTGTTACATGTTTGAATGCAATACTCCCATTCATTTGCTTTACAATGAGGTATCAGAATCAACTGGTGGCTTCACAGTCAGGCTGGCCATTTTATCCTGAGTAACATCAGTACATGGCCAGACAGACCAGGAAAGGAAACTCACACAGAGAGCAGGACAATGAAATACATCTTACACTGTACAGCAGCAGTGCCCTGCAAAGCCAGTGTTCAACCATCTTCTGTGTAGAATTTTGGACATTCTTTTTAACTGTATTGACTATGATCTCTACAGCAGTTTTCACTGTAGGAAAACTGACAAACCACCAATATCAAAGGCACAGCTTGAATCTGCTTTATATCAGCATCTTTAAAAAGGTAAAATCTGATACTCTTTTCTACTTCCCTATTGAAAAACTGGTACTGCTTATTTCTTCCTTACAAAACGCAGAAGGTAGCCATCTGAGCAAGGCCAAACCCAGGAACTGAGAAGTTCACACCTTTCTGAGTTTCTGACCATGAAGCACTTGACAGGATTATTCTCATGTTTATTATCTTCAGAGTTATCACAGAAGAGTAGTTAAAGCAGTATAGCCGTAGCATGCTTTCAGAGACTGGTCTGCAAGAGGTTTGATTCATGCAGAACTGTAAACAGGCACAGTCTCAGTACAGGGGAAATGGAGGCCTTGGCAGTAAGCTGCTCCTCATTTCATACTCAACCAGACCCTCACAAGAGACTAGTTTTGTCCTTTCCACATTTACTGGTGCCCTCTATTAATACCAACTCACCTGCCCTGTTGTGAGTATCCTCTGTACAAAAGATTGCCTTTTTATCTCTCTGCCTACACTGAATGTAAGCACGTAATAAATGAGCATAACTGAATCAGTACAGTCACTTATTTGGAGTGTTTTAGCAGACATGAGACTGAAATACAGTAGATTGACTACAAAACCTCCAGGGCAATAGTAACTCAACTATGATAGCCAGAACATTGCTGGAATTACAGTAGTATTTCATTTCTGAAAGGAGTTGTTCATTATTTTGCACAATGATCTCATCTCAGGATCCATCATTCACTTGTTCAGTTGTTTTTCTTTTTATTGCAGTATCTGGAGCTTAGATCATAAGTTATTACAGAAAGGACAGTCTTGACTAAGCCAAACTCACAGGGGGCATATAAGAAACGTGCAAGAGTTAACTGAAGTTTAGTGAGAGCTACTTCAGTTTATCGGAATAGAAAGGCAGCAAAGAAAGATTGTTTAACTGTAGAGCACGCTCTCCTTGGCTGGTGCCTGTAGTCCCAAATGTATGACAGCTGACCTAACTCAGGCATAAACCCAACCAGCCTGACCTTAACCCTTTTCTTAAACTCTTCTATAAAACTGACTTTCAAGACATGAAACATCTGCACCAAATAAGACATCCAAGTAAGCATAAACAGAGCATTCTCCAGGTATAAAGAGAAATGTCAGGTCAACCTGGTAGCAAGCACAAAGATGGCATTTCTACTTCTGAAGAAGTTCTGCATCTCCTCACCAATCCACTCTCAGGTACTGAAGCACCTAACTCAGGAAGGTTGTCTGGGCATGCCAAGATGGGAGAATATTCTCCCTCTACTTAAAGCAGGGAAACTATACTTCAGTTAGATACCAATTTAGATCCGGAGTTATACTGCGATTCCAGAGCCTCCTCAGTTTCTAGAACAACTTAGAAAGGATATCAAGAGATCTACACTCCATTATTTCTAAGTATGCAGACTTTGCAAGAATACATCGCTGTCATCAAACAGTGCTGAGTTTCAAATATTTAAATTGTACATTTGGACTCATCCCAAACTAGCTAGACTATTCTCTGTTTTCCAATAGTGTCAGTTAACCGAAACACCTGACTTTTCTAAAAGCTTCTGCACTGGAGACATTTTTTACTACAGCTGACTAACTGAACATATAGCAAAACAAATCAGACATTTAGAAATGGGAGATAATCAAAAGCTGCACGAGCTTAGCTGTGAAGAAACCACCATTTGTTCTTGATGTACCTACAAAAGATTCAGACAGAACAGTAACAGATTAGGTGCATGTTCTTCTTTGTGGAGCCTATAATTCTCAATTAGATTATTATTTCCATTTGCTATGCCAAAGAGGCTAAAGGAGGAGCCAGAGCTTCCTACCCAGGTATTAAATATCATCATATCCTCAGGCAAATGATTATTTGACAATCTCTCCTTCACTAAACTGCTTAAACAGAGCAGTCTTTAAGACAGATTCAATCAACTTAATTTCAGGGTTAACTTATTACAGAAAAACAAACAAACCCAAAACCTAACAAAACAACAAAAGACTTCTGTGTGATAAAGACAGTCCTGAATGCTAGTTCTCATTTAATGTATGATTTGCTTAAATGTAGTTGAGTCACACATTGTCAAATAGGAATTGCTGACTTTTTAACCTTTGGAAAAAAATACTTGTGTCTGAATCATAACATGAAAAATAAATAAAAATATATGCTAGAACTAGGAAGGAATTTGTCTTTTCAATTATGCAAAGAAACAGTTTCCCACAAGAAAGCTATACTCTAATTATAGGCTTCTGAATGAGACAATCTTGTAAAGCTTTGTATTCACTGGTACTATAAATCAGAAGCTTCTAAGTTTCATTAATTTTCTTAATCTGGAAGCCTTCCATATGCTTTAATGTTTCAACATGCTGTACTTTTAAATCACAAAATAACTTTGTTATTACAGCCATCGGGAGGATTATTGCCTCTTTAACCAGTCATATTTTTATCCTGGCTCTTGCCTCAGTGTTTGATGAGCAAGAAATCTGAAAAATCAGAGATGATAACATCCATTTCCGAAATGATGTAAACAGGTATACTTCCTATTTATTTCCATGGATTACTCTAAGCCATACCATACCTAAGGCTCAGACAACCTTACCTTAAAGACAATTGGTTTGTTTAGTTCTATTGCCTTTACTCAAAAAGTACTTGTAAATTAGATTGAGGGTTTTTTTCTTGTTGTTGTTGGTTTAAAATCACTAATACATAGTAGCTGCTACATACAGGGTACATCTCCCAAAACACTTTATTAGTACAAAGACTTAAAAAAGCCTTCCTTTTTCTCTCGTAAAGGAGTAGTCAATGAATGACAGACTAAAATACGTCCAAAGCTGTGATGTGACCCTGACCCAGACAGAGCTTCATGCTGACTCATCCCAAACTTTTGCCTCCCATGAGCTTTTTTTAAACTCAAAAAGTTAATGACTGTTTTCCACCTGCCTCTCAGGGGCTCTCCCTACCTGTGCAGGCTTTGTGGCTAACGGCACCTTCCTTATAGACAGCCCCAGGCTTCTGAGGCAGTAAGACTGGTGTGAATGGAAGAAAAGGTGGAAGACAGCAACCACCATGCAACAGCGATGGTTTGTTATAGCCTGAATACAAGGTCTTTTATAAAATAAAGCAAAGCAAGAACAGCAATGAACACCATGCTGACAAAACAAACAAGCACCTAGAGAAATTGTTCCACCTTTACCTTAGTGTGACATAGAGCATTTTTATTTTCACTTAAAATCAGTGGGTTTAATCCATTTAAAATCAGTTTAAATTGCATTGTTTTAAACCAATTTTCAGCCACTGTCATTAAATTGATATGAACTGTGTCTGTTTTCTTACAAAACAGGTTTTGCTTTGTGTTTGGTTTCTCTCACTGGGCTGTCACATGCCTTACAACATCCTGGAAGGCATGCTAAAGCATACAAAAAACAACAAGGTGCTTGGTGACAGCCAGCATGGCTTCACTAAGGGGAAATCCTGCCTGACCACTTTGGTGGCCTTCTATGATGGGGCTACAGAACTGATGGACAGGGGTAGAGCAGTTGATGTCATCTACCTGGACTTGTGCAAAGCGTTTGACACTGTCCCACATGACATCCTTGTCTCTAAATTGGAGAGACATCAATTTGATGGATGGACCACGCAGTGGATAAAGAACTGGCTGGATGGCCACACACAAAGAGTTGTGGTCAATGGCTCAATGTCCAGCTGGAGACCAGTAACGAGTGGTGTCCCTCAGGGATCGATGTTGGGACCGGTCTTGTTTAACATCTTTGTCGGTGACATGGACAGTGGGATTGAGTGCGCCCTCAGCAAGTTTGCTGATGACACCAAGCTGTGTGGTTCAGTTGGTACCCTGGAGGGAAGGAATGCCATCCAGAGGGACCTTGACAAGCTTGTGAGGGGGGCTGATGCCAACCTCATGAAGTTTAACCATGCCAAGTGCAAGGTCCTACACCTGGGTTGGAGCAATCCCAGGCACAGCTACAAGTTGGGCAAAGAAGAGATTCAGAGCAGCCCTGCGGAGAAGGACTTGGGGGTGTTGGTCGAGGAGAAAATGAACATGAGCTGGCTTCAGTGTGCGCTTGCAGCCCAGAAAGCCAACCATATCCTGGGCTGCATCAAAAGGAGTGTGACCAGCAGGTCAAAGGAGGTGATCCTGCCCCTCTGCTCTTGTGAGACCTCACCTGGAGTATTGTGTCCAGTTCTGGTGTCCTCAACATAAAAAGGACGTGGAACTGTTGGAACAAGTCCAGAGGAGGGCCACGAGCATGATCAGGGGACTGGAGCACCTCCCATATGAAGACAGGCTGAGAAAGTTGGGGCTGTTCAACCTGGAGAAGAGAAGGGTGCGTGGAGACCTCACAGCATCCTTTCAGTATCTGAAGGGGGCCTATAGGGATGCTGGGGATGGACTATTCATTAGGGACTGTAGTGACAGGACAAGGGGTAACGGATTAAAACTTAAACAGGGGAAGTTTAGATTGAATATAAGGAGGAAATTCTTTCATTAGGGTGGTGAGTACTGGAATGGGTTGCCCAGGGAGGCTGTGAATGCTTCACCCCTCGTGTGTTCAAGGCCAGGTTGGACAAAGCCTTGGGTGGCATGGTTTCGTGGGAGGTGTCCTGCCCATGGCAGGGGGGTTGGTACTAGATGATCTTAAGGTCCTTTCCAACCCTAACTATTCTATGATTCTATGAGTCTATGAATACCAAACTTTCTTTTCAGCCCCAGAATTCTACTCCATCATTATGGCACCATTTAGATTTGAATGAAGAAAAAAATAGAGAAATTCAGCCAGAATAAGAGTAAGTGCAATGTCTTCAGGCCCAAAGAGGAAGACACTGAACAAAGGTTGAAGGATTCCCTCCCTCTTCCACCAGTGGCTTCAAAGCTCTGTGTCAAACTTAACACCTGCTTTTAGTCTTCCATCTGCCTGCCACAGACAGAATACCAAATGAAAAAGTCATGGCAAAAAGGCATGCAGTGAAAGAGTCAGCAAGAAGTGTCATTTTTACCCTGTGAATATGCAAGCATGAGACCTCCTACTTTAACTTCTGGGTTAACCAGCGCCACCCCCTTTTTGGTGGTCTAAGGGCCAGCTAGACACTGGAATATACTGATATACCAAGCTATACGGGAGAACATGCTGCAGTGGAGCAGAATGTACACACTACAAGTGTGGAAGACAGGATCTCTCATGCACAGGGAAGCCACCATCAGGAGTGTTAGCTACTAGGGATTTCACATTAACTATATATGAATATTTTATTTCAGCTTTGTGGTAATACTTTGTAATCAAGCATCTCAGTTGTAGGTGTGCAATAAAACTAGGTGAGCTGTCAAGTTAATTCATTAAATATTTAACTTACTAACATGTAATAACAAGCAAGAGTTCTCCCCCAAGCCAAGTATTAACTGAGGTCAGATTGTAGCAGACAAAAAAACAGGTTCTGGAAATCTATGATTTTACTGGACTGAGGTACCAGGAAGGAAAAGTTCTGCTTCCTTTCTTCACCAACATGTTAATATCACCATGGGGGAGCAACTTGCCAAACAGGGAGTTAAACACATTTTAGCCCTGTTCTATGAACTCCAGGTACCTTTAAAACAAAAAAAAAAAAACAAAAATCAACCAACCAAAAATAAAATTATAATAAAAAGGAAATGAAACAGAACACCTCCACAATAACTTCTTTGGAAGGTTATTCTTAGGAAAAGCAGGCTCAAGAAGAAAAATGCAGGACAGAAGCTAAGTAAGGGCAAACTTAGCCAGAAAAATATAACACAGACCTCCTTGCCAGGACACAAGGAAAGAGCAAATTATGGATCAAATCAATTATAAGACCCATGGAAGACAAAGCCTCCCAAATATCCAGGCAACACACTGAGAAGATTTGGCAACCCTCTCCAAGAG
Source organism: Pezoporus flaviventris (assembly GCF_033815535.1). Taxonomy (NCBI): domain Eukaryota; kingdom Metazoa; phylum Chordata; class Aves; order Psittaciformes; family Psittacidae; genus Pezoporus; species Pezoporus flaviventris. Next base: position 57,269,866 of record NW_026892550.1, on the reverse strand, counting down.
CATTGCATAAGCCTGGGGAGCTAAGGTGGCCTTCTGTAATTCCTGTATCTATGCCGCATTCAGAGATTTAAGGTTCAAACCCAAGCCATGTCCCAAAAATCCTGAGATATGAACTAAACCAGGTAGCTTGGCAAAGGTGAGTCAAACACCATGTATGTAAACCCTGCCCACAGGTTTATCAACACAGAAGAGACATGCCCAATACGTATAAAAGTCATTCCAGGTGTTCTCACAGAGTTTCATGAAACACTGTCTTTGTGCTCACCACCCTCACTAAAAAAAAAAACGTGCTTCCCAAGTTACCTATATTTTGACCTATCCTGAAACCAGGAAATTATAATGTCAGTCACCAAACAAAGTCTGTAAATAGTGAAGCCTTACAGTGTCAGAAAATAGAGCTGTCGATTGCTTGCAACATTCAGTGTGCATGCAGGGAACAGTGGAAGGAAAATTATGTATGTGAAGCAAATAATATAAAGGTTGTTGAGACTGGAGGGAGGGTAGCACTGCATTAATATCCTGGTAACCTAGCTCTTCTAGTCCTTTAAGGTGAGGATGGGTCACAATCTTTTTGATGCACAAGACGAAAAGAAAATCAAGAGCAAATACATACTTTAGGTGTTACTAGAGAGACTTCTTTCCAATAACTCTTCAGAAATGTAACAGAACAGTAAATGCAAGCAGATTATTGAAAAGGAGCTACCAAAGATTTTGCAATATGTTGAGCAGAAAATGTTACATGACTGCCCTTTAAGACACTTCTAAACACAGTACTTGAGCTGTTTACTGAGCAGTCTACAAGCAGTCTACTCAGATATTTGATTTTATCAGGGCAGGCCACCCACATATGACCCAGTAAAAGTGCATGTGTGTGAGAAGAATCCCCCGAAACAGTATAACTTTTTCATTTAATCTGACCTTTAGCAAAAAAACCCTCTCCTTTACTATCATATTCATACAGAAAGAAATCAAGTACAGAGTTTCACATCACCTCTAAATCATAGAAGATACACTGGAAAAAAATTCTACACCGATAAGCATGACATTAAGCCAAAATAGGAATTTCCTCTGCGGCATGTCAATAATCCAGCATTTGATTTACACCAAATTTATGGAAGAATATTAATATAAAATGTTTACATATCACACAGGCATCTAACGGATTTCAGTCTGGCAAGGAAGACTCGAGACTCCCTGATGAAAAATGAAGGGCCAAAGAAGCAGAGTTGCATATTACATGAGGTGCTGGACATCACATGCCAACAATTTCCATATCTAAGTAACCTGAAAACATGTTGTATTTCCATTATGGCAGAGGCAGGATGAAAACCAACAGGAACTCTGTTTCATCTTATTTTTTTCTTCCCCCAAACCTTCAATTTACTAATGGAAAAACACTCGGGGGCATCTTTAAAGTTTCAGAACAGGGAAAGCCTACAGAAGCAAAAACCCAACCAAATATGCAGTGAACAAACCTACATCAACCACCAGAGAACCATCACCATGTTTCAGTTTGCTTTAGAAAGCATAGCCTGGACTAACTGAACAATCTGATTTATACTTTCAATTTATGCCTCATGTGGAGCTCTGATTCCTCACGTCTACAAGTCAAGCACCTATGAAGAATAAGATCTTGGCATAACATGAACATATGGCACTTCTTTATACAGCGTTGAAAGGAACTTACTCTTCTACAGACAGAAAGAGTGTAAAATAAGCAGTGCTATTGTAAAAGTATTTGCAACACTACATTATTCTCCCACTTATCATCAGTCAGCACTTATCTCAACTGAGACACAAGAGAAATGAAGAATAGTGGGATCCATTCCTTTCCATCAGATACTGGAAAGCCCCAGAACAAGTGTTAATGAAGCAGGTCATTGGGTCATTGAGCTCTGCTGTGGCCAGTGTTATGTTTATGGAACATCTATAGATGCATCTATATTAGGCTAGAGGATCAATAGTGTGAAAAGCACTTCTGTACAATGAATTAAATATCAATTTAGTACAAACTGCAGACTACAATGCACTTTCTGTAGCAGATATGCCTCAAAAGCTTTCCCAAATCTTCCCTTGTAAACCATACTGAAACTATGCCTCAAACCAAGTTGGACAATAGAAGATAGTAACAAGTACTGATAAAAACTACCTAGAGATGACAGTGCTGAAAGACTGCCTCACCTCTTTTATGTAGTGACTCCTGGCTTCTGGACACTTTGATTTCATCACCTGCTAAGATTTTCTTATAATCTAATGACCACTCAATGCACATTAACCACCACAAGTCATTTGAGAGGGCAATAAAGTGGGGACAACCATGAGCAACCTCTTCATGAAGCGCAGCAAGCAGCCTTAGTGCACCACCAGGTACTCATCTATTTTTTACTTCCTCAATAGTAACACACCACAAAAAATGCAAAACACCATTTTTCCACATACTTTTTGATTACTTTGAGGTTAAGAAAAATTATATCCTAAGTATGTTTAATTTTAAGTCATTGTAAAAAATCCAAACCAAAACCCCCAGGTTCCCCCCAGACCTTCAAAACTCAAATGGTTCATTGCTTAACCCACTAGAAAATTACTTTTGTCATAGCTCAAGAACTAACAGGCATTCAATGATAAATTCAATGTACATCCAGGGAAATAAAGCATGATCACACAGTGAGTATACTCTAACTATTTGCTAAAGATATTTTGTGAAAGTTATCAATTTCAAGATTAAAAGATGCTGTGAAGTATAATAAGCCAAGAAAAATTTTGTCATTATTTATTTTTGAATTTCACTTGACTTGCTCAGCTGTCTCCATCACTTCACATTGTAGGTTTTCAAAAACTAATCCTTCGAGCACATTTGAATTGTAGAGAGACAAACTAGCTGTAATAGCACGTGAAGTAACTATGCAGTTCTGTTTCCCATATGAATAATACTTTTTCCTGCTATTATTTCACTATACTGAGTCTAAACTCTTTTACCAAACAGACAGGAAACAGATCAAATGTGAAAGAAAGATGTTATAGTCTACAATTCATTAGCTGACAATGTCCAGTTGCTTAGCAGGCCTTTTGTAGAAAGAATGGCAAATTGCAACCCCAGTTACCTAGTTGGGTAGTACAGTGATGACTGATGAAAGAATGTCAGCTCCCAGTAAAGAGATCATATCATTTTGCTCAGTTCTGCTCAACCCCCAGGTTTCAAGAACATTCACCAACCCTATCAAAGCCTATTGCAGGCTTCTATTTTCTGTTTTTAGATTACCTACACTATATAATTCATTCAGATGGTGACCAAGGTATTTAATATTGAGGTCAAGCATAAGTTAAAGGAGAGAAAAAACTTATGCTGAGAAAAACTGCTTCTTGATGCATTCTTAACTTTTAACTCAGCATGCACTTGGAAGCCCTAGAGAGTCAAACCTGCCCCAGACCTTGCCAGCCTCAATACGTGCTTTTGAAATAACCTCGGAAAAGAGCTTGCAACAATCCATGCCCCAGCTCCCAGAATGACCAACATACACACATTATAGTAACAGATGCTTGATTGTGTCATTATAGCTTTCTGTACTAGCACTCTTTCATTTGTTCCCAGCCATCATCTCTAGCGGCCTCCTACAGGCCTCAGATCACAAACAAAAGGGAGAACACTGCATTCAGGATCCCAGCCAAAACGCAGTTTTGCCTTGATATAATAGTGTGACCTGACTAACTGAAAACAAAAGCAAGAACGTAATACAAGAAAAGACATCACAGAGTTGTTTCCATCCCAAGAAATCAGTAGCAAAATTTCCCATTTGTCAAAACCTTGCAACTCAAGTTGTGACTTGCGCGTGCAAAACGAAGAACCATACCCTGTTTCCTCAAACAGGTTGTAAGGTTTACTCAGATACTGTTGAAAATATGGCCCTTAATTTTAGCCTTATCCCAAGAATCTTTTAGTGAATACATAAAAATTTATCAATATCACATAATTAGGCAAAATTTGTATTTCCACAGGCCTTCTGTGCCTAATACTGAAACCTTTTTTCAGCAACATGAAGGGATTTCAAAGTAGGATCTTCCCAAACACACAGAACAGTTTCCACACTAAGTCTTCGTCACATGAATGTTTACCAAAAAGATTATATTCATGGGAAAATATTTTCTTTACACTTAACTAGTAATTAGTTGAACTTCAAACAAGTTCAGTCCTATAACTGTATGAAAATTGACACAGAACAAGGATAATTATCAACGCAAACAAACCTGACACATGAAATAAAGTACACATAACTGGCACAGAGAACTCAGGTATTAATCAATAAGGGAACAGTAATGCTGTACAAGACTCTTAATCTAGAGCCATATAACCTAAAATACCCTAGCCTTAGATCTCCTTCTTCCCTTCTAGAACCTGATCTTACCCACCCTAAAATGGTATCAATACCTGAAGGACACTGTGCATCATTTCATTTTCTTAGTTCCAGAGTCTGTGCCACTTGCAAGCAACCACATCTGGAACGCAAGACAAAAACCAAGTTCTAGGACCAGTACACAGCAGATCACAATACACAACATATAGTGGTCAAAAATTTTGCATAGTCAAAAAGTCCTCTGAGCTTTAAAGTCCTCCTTTGACATTTAATGTGGCAGTCTTGAAGGGGATGGTGAAGGGTCAGAAGGTGTATTTACAGGTGACCAGCAAACAGCAAGGAGCAGCCATCTCCCATCCTGCAGCTCTTCACCTTATGAGCTTACCAGCCTCAAGTCCTATAAACCATCTCCCCCAGCATTTGCAGACTTGTGACTAATTTTTCATGGTGCCTTTTGGTGTCAGAAGACGTCATCTTCTATGGTAGCTGCGTCATGCAGCCGTTCTAGAAAGCTGAAACAACTGAAAACATACCATTAATTACTCAGCTTCCTGACACAACACTGACCATTTTCATTCAATGGCCTGAGACAGACAATTCATGTAAAGGGACTTTTTATCCTTTTGTCTCCTGTGTTCTCCTCTTCTGCTCTCCTCTAGCAAGTGTGATTAATAACCCCTGTCTAGATTCCACTTGGTCTGACCTTTGTTTAGGAGGGAGACTACAGTAAATCTTCTTGAGGTACCAGGGAAAAGCTTAGGTATTATTCCAATACAGCTACGCCTGCTTTAGAGAGAGCCTTCAGAAAGCACTGCAGGGGGCAAGTACATGAGGTCAGTGGGAACATTTACCGCAGTGGTCTTTTTGAAAGGAACTTCTTAATAGCCAGCTGCTACATTGAAGGACATAATCCCTGCAGTCCCAGTTTAGGACAGGACATACATATATACAAATAGAATTGGGTTTCATTGGTCTCATCACCAGGGTGTCAAGTGACAGTGAAAGTGGTACAAAATGTTCTACCCCCATTAAAAATCTCAAATCTGAATGAAACCATAACAGTTGCCAGGGAGCCAGCTTTCCTGTGCTCTGGGAAAGCAAACATAGATTTCATCTGCCAGGAATCTCATATTGCACTGAAAACAAACAGTTTAAAGAGTAAAAGTCAGCAGAAGACAGATGTGCTGCCCTTTCCCATCGGCCATCCATATCCCGTGTCAATTCTGCTTGAAACCACAGTGAAAACTGACTGAAAGCCAGCCTGGGCAGCCTATGAATGTCTTGCATGGCACAGGTTTGGAAACATTAGTCCTTCCCTTAACAGCTGCTACTCCGGGAAGTTTTCAGGAAATATGTTCGGAATAGAAATAATTTGAAATACAGAGACAACCGAACAGCTAAATCTTCAGGTCATGCCCATAAATACTTTCTTTCCCCACTGCTATTTTAGCTGAGGACAGATCATGCCACCCTTACACATACTATTCAATCTACTTGTAGTAACTGCTCAGAAGATAAGTGTTATTAATGAATTAACTTTTCAAATGCTCATCTAGCCCTTAATTGCCTCGGCTTTCAATGAGAAGCCCAGTTGCAAAACAGCTCAGAGCCTGAATCTCACATGGACAGAACTAATGGTCTCTCAATTCTCTGCTGGGGAAATCCATGCACCCACATACCTTTTTGATTTAAAAAAGTTACCATGGTAACACTTGTATTGCACTACAGCCTGGAATTAAGGAGGCCTTACTCCTAGTCCTGTGCTTTAACTACTGGATGAGGCTTTGCCCTGATTTTTTTTTTACTTCTTTGGTTAAATTCACAATGATAGCATCCTGGAAAGACAGAACTGACCTGTACAGTACGTCAAGGGTAAATTACCGACCCAGAGACAAGACAAAAAAACCCCACCAAGTAGCACATTTAATGAGCAAATGACTGCATGCAGAACTGCTGATTCTGCTGGGCATTCAAGCAACTGATTTTTATGCAAGAAGCTTAAAATTAACTGAAAGGGGTTAACTAATGATGGCATTTAAGACCAAACAGCTTCCATTAGTAACTGAATTCAAAGCGTTTGAAACTTAAGACGAATAAATATACTACCACAAAACTGAACAACTAGTTCTTTTTTGTGTTGCTAGCTACTCTATCATTTGAACTAGCAATACAAGGTCATACAAAATTATTTCTGAGGAGGTTCAGTTGGGTCACCTGTGTCAGCCAGCCACCAGCTCCGATACAAGCCAAGTAGACAGGTAACAATCTGCAGGCATAACGGCCTGTTACTCAAGTATGGCAGAGACACTAACACACATAGAATGTCCATTCTCAGAGATGACAACATAATCAAGCTTTTTCAACAGGAAGGCCTCTGGAGAATAGATGCAAGAGGGGACAGCTTAGCTCTGTGTTGAGAGAAATAGAAAACCTAGCGTAACACACAAGAAAGGAGCTTCCATCTGGAAGGGTGAACCTCCTCTTCACAGTGTAAGTCAAACACTGTAACTGTTCTTCAGTTTCATTTCCCAGCACTTTTACACCCTCCTCTTCATTATCATTAGCTTGCTCCTTATTAAAACTAGCAGTCCTAAACCATGAACACAGTGGTCTGAAGTGCAACCAAATAAGTGAATTATACCCCTGTCTGGAAAAAATCTGTCAAAAACCCCAGTCTCAGTGATAAGATAGATCACTTCAAATATGTTAAATGTGCTGTAATGTATAAAGTGCTCCAAATCCTTATTTAGGATCAATGGAAGGATATGACTGTAATCTTTTAACAGTATTAGATAGGGGGAGTAAAGTGAGCATTTACACACACTGATCTCTCCTCTAGCATTTTTAGCCTCCTTCTAATGTTAACAGTCCTGTCCATCCCCCTTGAAATCCATCGCCCATGACATCATGAATTCTAGAGCACCTGCAAGTGTTTGGCTTGTAAATACAAGCCATGTTTATTTTCTCTCTCTCAAAGTAGGCAGCTGCCCACATGCTCTGCACTAGTGAACCATAGCACACTATTTTCTTAGTTATCCCAGTTTAACCCCAGAAGAAGTCTTTGTCTTCTAAAGGATGGCACAGAAATCCAAAAGAGTTCTGTAATAGCATCTTGGGAAGATTACTTGACATAAGGCACAAAGTACCTTCTTTCTTCATTATATTGCCTATTCTTTCAGAAAAACTTGTTATATTGCCTACAACAGGCTGAAAAATACCTCCTCTTTGATATCTGCACCTGTGTCTGGCACAAGCTGCTGTAAAACAATCATCAGAACAAAACACAAAAATGTCTCTCAGTCATTACTGACCTAAAATGGCTCTGAGTAATACCAGATCTGAGAAAGCCTGAAAAGTTTCCTGCCTGCAAAGTTTTATTTCCATCTTTGCATCACTCCATGTTTTGTCTAAGAGATGATTTATGGTGCGTACCATGCAACCATATGGATTAAGAAAAACATAACTGAGAGGCATTTCTCAATTTTCTCAGTACCATTTTTTTTAAGCTAACAGCTCAGAACACACCTTATCTTTTGTACTTGCACCAAAAGCAATAAGTAGTTGAGAAACCTAAAAGGAAAATTCATTTCAGGCAATGCCAGAAATGCCTTTATCCATCATAAAATATCGTTGAAGCAAAAGACCAGTAAAGTAGAAGTTATGCTATACAGACGCTTACCTTTACAGCCCATCTAGTACAGCTGTCACTGTTGGATTTAGCAATAAACTAGCGTAATGGCTCTTCCTACTGGGGAACACTGGAATACTAAATTTCATTTGAACCATTCTTTCAGCTGCTTTAACTGCCAATCCATTGCTAGCCAGGTGAAACTAATACAGACAGGTTTAGCAGAGATCAGAGAGAAACACCGACCTTTTCAGCTAACACCTTCCCTGGCAGTCACACAAGCCAGAGACATTTTAGAAGCAACACTTCCATAAGAACTGCAGTGGAAGGGAATGGGTCACCTTCTCAAAGGTTTAGTTTCTGAAACTAAACACTCATGACAGGTAAGAGAAAACTCTCCCTACACAATATGTTTTCTCTGCAGCAGTCTGACATGAAAGCATCTCTTCAGCACCAGCAAGCTTACAAATCTGCATTGCTAGGCAGTTCAAAATCAGTAGCTTAATTTTCTGGATGGAAATTCAGGAACAATACAGAAGACCCCACTTTAGATTTTCCCTGTCGGTTTTGTTATTCCTGTTTCGAGAGGTGTGTACTGCTGCTGGTACAAAACCCTTACACTAAATATATCCCAAAAGGAAACCATATCAAACTCCAGATTTAAAGAAGTTTCAGTGTTCCTGTTTTTTAAGAAAACCACTGTATTTACAGAGAGACCTAAACATGAAGCATGACCCACATAGAGAGTCATGTTTCCGCTCTGCAGAAAGAGCAGCAAGGATTCTTGACAGCCAAAGCTACCAAAATGAAAAGGTATCCATCAGGCTTTAGGAATACATGGAACAGCTGCAACAGCTGTGACGCAATTTAACTTTCAGTCTTATTTTTGGGAACTATGAATATTTAATGTGGACTTTCAGAACGCTAATCCAGATAACACGTTTCAAAACACAGTATGATGCTTTCTGCAATTTGCTTTTGTGAGCAACTTTTGCACAAGCCTAGGCCTTCACCAGCTGCATGTTTCCTCTTACCATCTGTGGCTCTGAATGCATTAGACAAGATACCTTTAAGACAATTCATAACAGAATGAGGTAGCTATGACAAAACACCAGTAAACATATACAGCTCTTTTCTAAAAATCTCAGCTCTCTCTCACATTACTCCTGCCTAATTCACATTTTGTTCCACCTGCTTCATGCCATAAAGTCACCTTCTTTGCAAGCATACTTTCTGTTCAGAATTTGAACTCACTGCTAAAGTTATTCTCAATTAGGGATTAATTTTTTTTTTGCAGATATTAACTCCTGCTTTATTTCAAAACAGAATTCTACATGTCCTGAGTTTCTCTCTTAAAACAAAACAACCTATTTATAAACCATTCTGCAAGGTTTTCCTTGGAAATTGTGATAACCTGGTTGTGTACACTTAACTCTCCCACTGCTTATGCCCAGGTTTGTGACACCTTTCTGCTGCTTTCCTAGGAAAAATAAAGTTCATCCATTTTCCAAAAAAAAAAGCTGTCTAATGACTTCTGAAAACTCATTAGCTTAAGAGTGTTTTTTGACATCATACTATATCTTACAGCTGGTTACTAGAAATGTTCCCAAATATTCAACTGTAACATAGTAATTTAATTCAAAGGCAACAAGATCAAACCCAACATTTTGAAGTTATAAAACAAACTCAGAGAAACAGATAATCGTGTGCCAGTGTTGCCTTTGGTTGAAGCTTGCTATAATCAGGTACCACACTATATTAATTGAAAATTCTCTGCCAAATCAGAACTCATAGCAAGAGGCAATAATACAGAGAATGACAGCCCCCTGCAGTATTCTGCAAAGGCTTTCTTTATCTACACTAAGAAACAACTCTAACCCTCAGACACAGATTTTTTACTAGTAGCTTGGTCCCTGACAAAGAGCATGTTAAATTAATTATTTACACTTGTTTGTTGCATTAATTTACCAAGTATGTTAAAAATATACTCAGAGCCAAAGCTTAACCTCCATTCCACCTTACCTCAAGTGGCAAAATAAAGCAGAACAAAAGGAAAACTATTTATAGGATATGGGAATATCACTATTATGCCAGCTGACAGTTAGATTGGCTTTCTGTTTTGAGGTTAATGGCATTCCAATGTATTTTAAACTCCACAGTAAAGCATGAAATGTATACTGTGTACTTGCAGCTTCTGTAAGCCACTAATCTGAAGCTACTCAATTCTTCAGCAGCAGGACAAAACTCACTGTTACAACACACAGTCCTCTACTAGCACTAGTAAAGAAGCACAGTTTTAAGTATCTCTAATATCTGCATACGTTGCAAATGAGGTAAAAGACCTACTCCTCCTTGAGTTAAAGCCTAGTGATAGATCAAGTTAAGCAAGTTGCAAGGCAGCATTAAGGAAATTTTAACTCCATTAGGGGAATTTTCAGGTTTTGCTGATATGGTTCTGTTCTTACCACAAATGCAAATCACATTTTTTGCAAGAGAAGTTTATAAAACACAAGGCTGCTACAAGTATTGCACTATGCTCAGCTAACCTACAGTCTGACCCCTCTGTAATTTATTAGAACTAGTCAAACACTAGTTTTCTTCCCTTAAAAGCATTGTATATGAAGTCCACCTCTCCCTTTCCCACGCTGTTCCATGTTTCAGGTTAAGCCATGTCCATTTCACCCATCCATTCAGAGAAGGATGCCTGAAAGACAGATCTTAACGCTCCTGCAAAGGCTGAGAGAGATGTGGTCTCCTGGAAACGGAAAGGTTTCTACCAGCACTGTGACTATCAGCATTTGATTTTTAACATTGATATTTTCCAAAACAGAAGAGCTTAGATTTTCATGTCCAAGGAAGCTATTTTCTGTATTTATTTTTTTTTTCCTTTTTCACTCCAAAGTTTATGTTGTTGGATTTTTCAACTATATTGCATGTGGCTTTACAGATGAAAGGATCTAATGAATAGCCTGTAAAAGTAAGCCAAAACATCCCCAAAATAGTCTGGTCTTCATCTCTATAAAGTACATAAATTTTATACATATTACATGTGTTATATAAAGGGAAAATGTATGATATTTAAGGATGTCAGCTTTCTCTCAAGGCAGATGGCGCATAGGTCTAAGCTGAGGCTGCCATTTCAAAGTCATGCATATGAAGCACTTCTGTCAAATCAAGTGTTGAACCTGCTTTTATACACGTATTTCAACAGGATCATCAGGGTAAGAAGATACAGAAAGCATGCAAGTTAAAAACTGAAGACCATCTTGAATCATGCTGTAGCAGATCACAACAGTGTTTAATAGGCTTGTTCGTGCACATGCAGACCAAGACCGCCTACTTTTACAGGGAATACTATAAAGCCTAGAATTCCTCTTCACATTTTATAGTCTAGAACAGTAAATTCATTATTACAAGTTTCAGCAAAAAAAGGGCATCACTCCTGAGTCTTCTTCTCCATGTTTTTTTGCCCCACATAGACACTTAAAGAGGGAAGGTTGCAGCCTCCACACAAACATCAAAGGACTGAGTTGGAAAAGGCCTCTGGAGGTGATGTGGTCCAACGCTGCTATGTAACACAGGTCAGTTAGAACAAGCTGTCCAGGACCAGGATCATTTCTGTTTTGAATATCCCCAAGAATGGAGATTTCACAGCCTCTCTCACCAACTTCTGATCCTCCTTGACCAACTGTCCTGGGTTCAGCAGTAGCAGTCATTTCTCCCCTTCTTAGTAGCTGGTGCAGTGCTGTGGTTTTGACTTTCAGCCTGGGAACAATGCTGATAACACCGATGTTTTTAGTTGTTGCTCAGTAATGTTTAGTCTGACCAAGGACTTTGTGAGTCTCATGCTCTGCCAGGGAGGAGGGGAAGCTGGGAGGAAGCAGAGACAGGACACCTAACCCAAACTGACCAAAGAGGTATTCCATACCACAGCGCGTCATGCCCACTATATAAACTGGGGGCAGTTACCCAGAAGGGCTAGATCGCTGCTCGGGTCAAGCTGGGTATTGGTCGGCGGGTGGTGAGCGGTTGTATTCTCTTCCCTTGTTATTTCCCTACTGGTGGTAGCAGGAGTGATTTATGTTATAATTTAGTTACTGCACTGTTCTTATCTTGACCTGTGGGAGTTACATTCTTTCGATTCTCCTCGAAAGAGCAAGCAGCTGCATGGTTCTGAGTTATCGGCTGGGTTTAAACCATGACACCAACTTTACAGGAGAAAGATTTCTTATGCTAAAAGCAGATTTTCTTGTCTGTGGCCATTGCCTTTTGCCCTTTCACTGGTGTAAAACAGAACAATCTAAGTCAGTTATCTACTTCTTGTGCATGATAGTTTTCTTTTACTCAAAAGAGTTCCCTTAGTACTGAACTTTAACTGCTTAAATAAAAAAACAGCGACCCTGAAATTGGAAGGCAAGCTCAGTAAGGAAGCTGGTAGAATTAAAACGCATTTTAATAAAACATTGATTTCTTACACAACTTTGCTTTTTGCTCAGGGTGACAGAAATGTATGCCTGACTTATTTCTTGCCATCACATAAGATAGTTCCTTCCTAAAAGGCCAAATAGTCCATAAAAGCAACTGTTAGCTCTTCACTGTGCAGGTGGCAAAGCACTGGCACAGGCTGCCCAGAGAAGCTGTGGCTGCCCCATCCCTGGCAGTGTTCAAGGCCAGGTTGGACAGGACTTTGAGAAGCCTGGTCTAGTGGAAGGTGTCCCTACCCATGGCCAGGAGTTTGAACTAGATTATCTTTAAGGGATCCGACCTTCCAACCCAAGCCGTTCTATGACTCTATGATTCATTAATTCTCTACACAGGTGAAAGGCTCAGAACCCCAAGCTCTACCTCAAGAGAGACCAGCAGTGGCAAGTTACTAAGAGCATGAACCCTACTGTAGGGCATAACCACGTCTTGCAGATGAAGCCAAAAGCAACATGAAGACAGGGGCATCCTGGCACACTCAGAGCAGTGTAATGCTGAATGACCAGCTATAAAGTGTCATGGCACACTCTTATGTCTTAAGGCCAATGAGAGCTTATGCCAACCATCAGAAATCTCCAACAAGCTCTGTTTTTCCCCACCTTTGATTCATTGTTACTCTTATGCCGCAAGGAATTGAAGCACTGTAACTAGTGTGCAAGAAAAAGGATCCTGCAAGTTACATAAAAACCACTCTGCTTTGCAAGTGGTTAACTACAGAAGGAATTGCTTCTACCTCCCAGCAGCACAGCCCCTCCTTACATAGGGCTATTGTATATGAAACAAACATGTAAACACTCTTCGACCTTAACTGTGAGAAAAAGTTCACGTAGCTCTTTTTAGACCATCACCAACTGTAAGGAAACCTACAGAGGAGGGAAGAGTACTTAAGGCATGCAGGATCAGTCAGTGAGCAGATGACTGAACCTCAGCATATCTTGGCTCAGACAGTCCTTGCACAGGTGAGTAAGCAGCACTTCTAGCTTCCTTTCAAGAGCTGCACAATTGACTCATTTGATGTAGAGGTAAAAGGGAATCTATGATTGCTAGAAACAGGCACGGACTGAGCAGCAGGTATGAAAACAAAATAGCCCAAAGCTCCAAACTTCGGATTTAGCTTTACATCAAACCTGAGCTTAATGAATTCACAGGGGAGAAAGTCTGCTTCACAGGCTATCCAGGCAACACAGGAATGGGCTTCTCTTTCAAACTTCCTTGCAGGATAAAGAAGATTCAGTCCCGGCCGTAGATAGGACCACATGAGAGAAAGAAATTGCCAGAAGCATATCTTGAATTAAAGTAACTTTTAAGTTTCTGGCCTGATCTGCTTTTGAAATCTTACCTTCTGATTGAAGCACAGTCATTTTGGTAACTAGGCTAATTCCCACCTCTCAGCTAGTAATGTTCAATGACGTGGCCAAAGCTTTAGGTTTAGTACCACAGGATTTACCAAAGACTTGGATTTTAATAGTTTGGGGTTAGATACACCAATCAAACTAACCAGCACTCTGGTCTGTACATGGTGGAAATTGGATATGTCTCTGTGTTCAATTAGCAGTTTCCCTATTCTGCTGCTAAATCCAAATCCTTCCCTCAAAATGGAGAGTAAAAGGTTTTTTGGTTGGTTGGTTTGGGGGTGCTTGGTTGTTTGTTTTGGGTTTTTGTTTTTAAGATTCCAAAAGATTAAGCCACACTTATATTCACCAAGCACAGTACTATTACCATACCACTATGAATAAGGAACCATAAGGGACTTAATAGAGAAGCATGAGATAGCATAAGCAGCATTCATTTTCAACTGTCAGATTAAGTGGCAAGACTGAAATACCCACACTGTCTTCTCATGCACTTGCCAAATGCTACCTGCAGATAAATTAGCACAAACTCCCACACCTTCAGCATTTAAAAGTAGACTGGGAAGCTAAAGAAAACATTGTGTAATACTCCTTTATGCTCTGGCAAAGGGAAGGGCATGATAGGATGGAAGGGTTGGATAGAAAACCCATTAAACTACCTAATTATGTTAGGTATTTCCTGTAGATATAATGACTGTGTAAGACAGGCAGCTACCTAAATAAATAAGCTTAAGTATGAGGTTCTTGGCAACTTCTGACAAACTTCCAAGTTCTTCCAAACTTCTCCTTAGAGATGATTAGTTTCTGTTCCTATCTAAGAAAATTATTAAGCCCTATTTTGCCTGTTTTCATATATTTAGGGAAAATGTTGTTCCCTTGGTCATATCATTTAATATTTTTCACACTTCTTCAGTTTGGCACCTGTAATAGCAAAATACTATGATACTTTCAGCAAAAATAGAGTATCAATAGTACATTTGCTTGAATACAGAGCAAATACAACCTACAGGAGCTACCTGAGTGTTGCCTGAACTTTTACCCTGTATCTGACTTGGAAAGAACAGACACATCCATAAATCTCAGAGCAGTAACCAGCCAGCAAACATTCAGAAAACAAGACAATGAAAGCCAATTACGTAACTAAGACAGAAGGATGAATTGAACCCAAGTCCTTGTGGAATTCATTACTGGAGATTCTGCCTTTGCTTCAGTACAGCCTGAAGTACCTTGAAGATTTAAAAGTCAAGCTATTTTTTAGACAACCAATTTATTTCCTTCTTCCCTACCATTCCCTTCCTATTTTAAGCATATAGGACCAGCCTCACTGTGAACAGTTGGGTGGAATGATTGACCTGAGATCACACATCTCCAAGGATTGTAACTGACAACCTCTATTCAGTCCAGACAGCCTCGTAACTGATAATACAGTGCCCTCAAACTTAGGTGGTGCACATATGACTTCTGGAGTTAACAGACACATCAGAAGTATTAGTGTAAAAGAGCAGTCAGGTCCAACAATTTAAGTTGGACAAATAACTGAACAGAAACTTGAGTACCACCATGAATGATTAAATGAGGAGCTGGTGTCCACTATTTACTGAAAAGACAAATCTCAGACTTCAGTGCCCCTGAAATGTAGAATATGAAATCCAGATTGAGTCATATTTTCGATCTCCAGCCCACACCAAAACAGCACGCCAGACGTCAGTGGTGAAAATAATCATGTGCACTTGCAATTTACCCCTACCATCCCTGTTACAAGTATTAATATATTATTTTAAACTTTATAGATAGCCACCTTCCTACAGCCAGGACTCACATTAAAATAACAGATTTTTTTCCCTGTCCAATCCATTCAATTTATGTCTGACAACCACTACAGTCACACACAATATTAAACTGACAAGCTCTTTCAAACTATATCAGAGCCTGAGCACTTCAAACAGATGACACCATCTCCAATTCATTTGTCAGTATCCTGCACCCCAAAGCAGGCAACGGAACCAATTACCACATTGCTGATAATCTTGCAGGCCTACTTTTTCTCCTGTTGCCCACCTCCAATAGGAGAATTAAATCTTACCATTAGGTACATGAAGTCATTTTAAACTTCATTTGCTAGAGCTTTAGCTGCGCAGTTGACTTCAGCAGATTAATAACCAGGGCTCTTGCATTCAGGTCTAGGAGAGAGCTCAATTTTTTAAGAGTCTCATTCATTGCACAGGATGAGCTACAGAGCCTCTGAAGTAGTCCATCATTTTGCCCTGAGGGCAACCATTCAGCTCTGTCTCTGCTGTGAGAAATATCAACTGTCACATAGACAAACACAGAAGGGATCTGGCTTCTCTTGCTGTTCCTTATCAAATTTTACTGCCTACAGAAATATCAATTTAGCAGACAGTTCATGGGGCAAGAAGCCTCAGGTTCCCCCATGAAACAAGCTCTCCTGATCTAAATATCGCTTGGGTTACGAAGTTGGAGGGTTCACCTTCCTAGAGTTCCTTAACCCAAGACACAGGCCCCCAGGATGCATCTGCACCAGAACAGATTTTGGGAGGACATCTCCTTGCTGGAGAGGCTGTCTTCCCTCCAAGAGCCCCTGTGTAATCTCCAAGGCCCACATCCAAGCAGCAAGCAAGGCCCATAGAGAGGCAGTTTGTTTCTCTCCAGTCCTTCTGCCTAGAGCCAGTTTGATTGCTACTAGGGGTTGCTGTGCTGTACACCCTACATGCCTCTTCTCCCATTGCTCCCTGGAGAGACAAAGATACCATTGTCATCATTATTCACATTCAGTTCCAGCCCCAAAACGTTCGCTGCAGCTTGCTCTCCAGACATTATCCCTGAGGCACTTCCTATGAAACTTCTCCTGCTTTTTTGTGGTCCCCATTCAACCGTCCCAAATTTCCATGTTATTTCTCCTCAGGCTTTGATCTACTTTTGACCAAGCCGAAACAATGGTGGGGAAACAAGATAAACTGGAAGGGTGCATCCATATCTGAAACATTCAAAGTCTAGTCATTTAAAACATGGAGAGACATTCCAGCTAGCATGAGACACAATTTTCTGACAGTAAAGCATAAACACACGCTATTGCCAGGGAATGTTATGAATACAGATATGCCCTCCACCCTTCTTTTTAGAGGAGAAATTATAAAGTATTGCCAGCACATACTCAGTGCAACCTTGTTTAGAGCAAACCCCAAAAATCTTTGTTTAGGCTTAGAAGGCATTTATTGCTCCTCTATGATAACAAGTTAAGTTAGACTAAATGGAAAGGTTTCCTTGGTACTAGCAGCAGACAGTTTTATATATCCATGTGAACTTGTATTTTGTTATTATAAACGATCTTGTAATTTTCATGCTAAGTATACATTAAGGAGGTTCATTACTTGCAAAAAAGAAAACACCAGTATAAGCAAAAATTAAGACTAAACTTGTCCGTGCTGCATTTTATTCTACCATCATGCTCCCTTCCGGTTTTGCAGTCCCCTCATGTTATGTCACCTAATTTTATAAATTTATATTTGTTGGCCTTTGCTTTACATTTCTCAGCAGTAGATCAAAATTTCTGGTGACAAGTTTTTATTTTTAACAACCATTTTTTTCTCTTGCCTAATAAAAAAGGGGGAAACATCATAACTCTTTTTCTCCACATCACCTCTGAACTTTTTAAGCAGAGCTTTTAAAAGAGGCAATGATGCAATTTAACAACAGAAATAGTCTGTGGGGAAGCAAGCATTCAAACGCATGCCTACAAAAGCATGCAAATAGCTACTTAACTTCAAATGTCTTATAGATGATTTGTTATCAAACTTAAACTTTCAAACTGATCTGCCTTCCTTATGTAACACTCATTTTCAATTGTTTCCTACGCAAGACTGTTGCCTGTAGCAGAAAGTGCTAGAACAGTCTGAACAATCACATTCTGTGTGTAAGGACCACAAAACAAGCTCAGCTATGATAGTAGAAAACTCAGCATCTTCACACTTGCTTAAGATACTTGTTCTCCACAAGTTGAGCTGAAATTGTAGGTCTGCAAGGAGTATAAGTGACAACCTGATAGACTATCAGCTGAACATGAGCAGCTTGTGCCCAGGTGGTCAAGAAGGCCAATGGCATTGTGGCTTGTATCAGAAACAGTGTGGTCAGCAGGGCCAGTGAAGTGATTGTCCCCCTGTACTCAGTACTGGTGAGGCCGTACCTCAAATACTGTGTTCAGTTCTGAGCTCCTCACTATGAGGAATACATTGAAACACTGAAGCATGTCCAGCAAAGCTGGCGAAGGGTCTACAGAAGAAGCCTTATATGAGGAGCAGCTGAGGGAACCGGGAGCTGCAGATAAGAAGGCTCATAATAAAGAAACAAAAATATATCTGTTTAATTAGTTTTCCCTGATATATTTGTTCTTTGGTATGTGAGGTACACTTAAAATTCTAAGTTCCTAAAAAGGAACCACTGAAAAGGCAGAGATATATTCATTTGGTCAGCGACCCTCCTCCTCAACCTCAGCTTGTCCCTCCCACTCTTGAGCAGCAGTGGGGATCCACCAAAATTCCCCTTGGTCCCACAAGCTTCCCCCACTCAGCTTTGGTGGCAGTTTCAACACAGGCGGCACAGAGGTCGCACCACAGCCCAGCCAGGGCATGGCTACAAACTGCAGCTCTGAAGTTTAGCTCTGGGATGTATCTGCCCCTGAATATTTACTGTGAAACCTGTTTTCCTTCCAACAAGAAACTACATGACTCCAAGGTTCAGATCTGCCACTGCATGTCACATTTCTTTAAATCCTCGATAAATTAAGCAGCTTTCTCTTGTGAAGTTAGAGAAATCTCTCAAAAATTCAACAAGAGGCAACAGATGAGAACAAACTTGTCTTTCCATGAAAAAGAAAAAGAAAAAAAAAAAGAAAAGAATGCTTGAACTGATGCGAGCTTAGTACTGGCTCAGGACTAAGAAGCAAGAGGCATTTCTGCATAGTTTCCAAACCTCACACATCTTGAGGAACTTGGCACAGCTCCTCATAAAACAAGCCTCGCTCACCGGTCACCTTCAAGAAAGGATAGGGTTCACTGCATCCTCACACTTCACTGGAGGTGTGGGGGCAAGCTGAGACTGGGAAAAACCTGGCCACAGCAAGTTTACAGAGGAAGCAGATTAAAGAAAGTTATGCTTTACAGTCATAAACTGTAGGAAGCACCTACAGTATGCCTCATCGGAGGCTTGTTCCAAAGCAAGTAAACTCCACCATGATCAATAAGCCCTCAAAATATCTTCTGGCCAATTCTTACAGGAAAAAAAAAGTAAACCCTTTCAAAGAGAATAGCCAAACAAGATGAAGAGCTAAAGGCTGCAGCTAAACGAGTGCAGCCAGAGGTAATGTGAAAGGCTGCAGTCAAGATCAAGAAATCTACTGAAGCATCTAAAAGTGCCATTGCTATGTATGTTATACGGACCACTCTTTTTATTCTTCCTCTCCTTTACTACTTCTTGAGTTGAAGCCAGGTGCTTCCTAAAGAGCTATCAGATTCTAGAACTGCTCCACTCAGATGAATAATAGATACCAGCTGAAAGGAAATAGTCTGAAATTTCAAATTTGCTTTAGCACCACAGCAGTATCATCTTCATCCATTGTCCCCACAAGTGAACATTGACTCCTGCAAAGAAGGTGTATATTCCAGGGGGAAAGCTTCTTCCTAGAAGTGAGCAGGATTAGTGATAAGTTTTGCTCTGCACAGGCCAGAAACCTTAACCTGAGTGCAGATCAGCTGATTTCCACAGATAGCAAACTTTCAAGAGTTTAAGGCCTGTGACAGCAGTTGTGAGACTGAAAACTATTTTCTTGTTAGTATTTATGCCATATTCTTTCCCACAGATGTGGAAGCATTAGGAGAAGGCAGTCACTCTCCCTATTTTACAGGAAGAAGAACTGATACAGGCTTGACACGCAATTTGCTTTGGGTGGTGTGGCTGGTCAGTAGAAGAGCTGGCACTGTCACCAAACCACACAACCTCAGAGTGATGTTTTATATTCATTGACCACCATGGCATCTCCCTTTCCTGATCCTGATGAAAGGAAAAAACTTAGTTTTCAAACACTCTGTTTTCATGCAAAATACGATCTCTTAAACTCTGAGAGTGCATCAGATTAATTTTATCTTCTGAGCCTGTCCCATACATAATTATGACAACAGCAAAACTGACATACACAGAGCATTGCTGGGTACATACACACAAGGCACACTCTCTTTATGATCCTCTTCCTGTTGGATATTAAGTATGCCTCACAGATGTCTTGTCCCAAACTAATTAAACTCCTTTATGAACAATGAAGCCCTTGAAGTGTATTCCAACCAATACTTAGTGACAAAATAACATGTTTTTTCCAAGCAGAAGGATAGCCAAGCAGAACAAAAAAAAAAAAAAAGCTTACATAAATACTACAGTGGTTTAGCCAACTTTCTAAAACACTAAGCCTTGCAACAGAGATCTAAGTGAGTAACAAACGTCAAAGGTGGTTTAACTACTAGGTCATTTCCTACTTTGAAAGATGCACAAAGATTTTCCTTTATCAGAATCGGCCTCATGAGATATAACCTCCAAGGAAAAATCCTTGGGCAAATATCCTTAGGTGTCAACATTTTCACCAGCCTGCATACCCAACCCACTTAAGACATTACTTACATTAACAGAACAATACAAACTTGTCCAAGCAGGAACTTGAACTGTGTTACTGTTCCTTTCTCAAATATATTCCTTTTCTATTCTCTTTGTAAATACCTGGAATTGCCCCAATCATCTGATACACCTTCCCCCAGCAGCAAGCAGGGAATGAGTCCCTCTCATAGAGAACCCCTTGTCTATTTGCAAGCAATTCTGGCCTTGGTTCATCTGAGGCATTAGTACAGGATCCATGGCTTCTGCAGGAGAAACCATGCTTGTCCTTGGGGACTGCTTATTATATGAACAACTTCAGCCCTCATTTCATCCACCAGTAAACGTCACACACGCACCCCAAACTCAGTGCTTGCATTCAGCATTAACAATACTTCCCAGCAAAAACAAGGATGAGTACACAACATCTGACTCCACAGGTCAGACATTCCTTGCACCCTTGAGATCTGGTCAGTAACTGAGGTACACGCAGATCTTTTTTTTTGAGAGGTGAAGATCAGAATCCCAGATTACTACTCCACTAAAGGACACATATTGGTGTCAGGTTTTTCCTCACTATGGTACAAATCTACAACACTGGGCATTTTTCAGCTTCCAACTCTGTCTTTAAAAGCAGTATACATCTTATTTTAATAATTTTGAAAAGCAAGACTTTAGGGGAAATGTATGACTTTAAGCCACGTGGCACTTTTCTCAGTCCAACTCCTTCGAGTTATCTGCACAGGCTGGGCTGACCAGATGGGCACTTGAGCTATGTTTTTGTAATCAGTTTAGGCCTGTACTGAAGTACAGCCCATCCAACTGCTTCTAAACAGAGGGAACTGTTTGCTGAAGTGGTGCATCTGACCTAAGAGTTTATCTCATCTACTTTTGACCACCAAGTTCTCCCTATGAAGTTCACTACTGCACAAAAGCTCAGACAAGGGTGCTCAGCAATACGGCACCGGCACAACCTCCTTTTTGGCTGGGAAACCACACTGCTCCCAGATGTGGGGAAAGGAAATCTAAGCATGTACTTGTCACATCTGAATGCAAACACAGTGGTTTCTCTTGGGAAAATTCCTGCAAAGTGGATAAAGGCAATTTTACAGAAAAGTCAGTTTCAACTTCAATTGTGAAGCAGTTGCTACTGTCCAGAAAGTAAAAGCTTTCCCTAACTGGCATTTCAGATCAGGGGCCTGTAGTTGGGAGAAGCAGCAATTGCAGTCTCTTGTCCTTTATCCTGCAGGATCCTTGCCCTTTCTTTCCCCCTTTTCTCTTTTGGCTTGTTATTGGGACAGAGACAATAAACTTCACCGAGTACAGAAACTCATGCTGACTCAGTAAACCATTTCCACAATGCCCAGTCAGCTTCAGTCCAGTTCTAGCACAGCACTACTCATGCTGCTCTACTGTTACGGTGTTGGGCACGCCAAGTTGACATGACACCAAGGTATAGTTAGTAACCCTGCCTAGCAGCTGTTGCATTCCTCAGAAGTTCAGGAGCACTTCTGTTGTTTTTTTTTTTAACCCACCTGGAAGCCAACAAGTTTCTTAAGGCCCAAGGTTCAGGTCTTGTCTCAGTACCTGTCTCAGCTAGAGTCTTGGAGACATCTGAAGAGCACCCAGCAAAGCACACAGGATTTAAGGTGACAGTATTTGGACATCAAACAGATAAAGCACCAAATAAAATCCTAGCTCAGGCTGAATAAATAAATGGCTGAGAGATCTCAGACCCGGATAGAAGAGGGTGTGTCATTTTTTATCAAAGTTGGTAAAGAGTCTCCTTAGATCTTAATATCTGTATCATGCCTAGATCTAGCACAGAATAGTTCAGATTTACTTTTCTTTGTGCCTACACACCCCTTATTCAAGAGTTCTGATCTGAAGATCTGCAAAGCATCCAAACTACAAGTGAGAGCAAAGGGGTTGAAGAGAGGATTAATTACTGCTGACAATTAGTGAGAGAGTTTAAGGTTCATTGACCATAGCAGTAGCCAGACTTTTTCATCTGGCTCAACCACTGATTCATGATCATACTTCAGAATCAAGTCTGAGCTGATGCCTTGTATACATTACTGAGTGATTTTCATGGTTGGGGATTTAAATAGTCAAGTCCATGAAGGGACATCCATGGCACTACACCATGCTGCATCCTGGCCAACTGTTACAGGAAAGTAAAATCCTTGATTTCTTCACGAGGACTGGACATTGGTGGCAATAGCCTAGCAGCCAAGTGCCTCCTTAAGTGGCAGTTGACAAAATAAAGAGGGAATGACCACAATTGCCACCATGCCACAGTCCTCCTGCATTGCCAAGCCCATGTGTAGTCTTAACTGAGGTGTCCAAAATCATGGAGACTATCTTTAAGGGGATTGAAATGAAGACTCCAGTACCAAAGTGTAGCTTTGAGTGTAGCTGATAAGGTCATCCTGCAACACAATTAGTAGGATGCAAGTGTTGGATAGATTATTTCCCTGTCACTTGCAGTGAAAAATGAGATAGAACACTTGTTTTAACACAGTACAATGCAGCCCTGCAGAAAAAAGTGTCATTCAAGTGCAAAAGGTGCCAGCTTTCAAACTTCTTCAACTATTGCTATAAGGACACCCTAAAGCACTCTATCAGTTATTGTGCATTCATCAACACAGGGCAACTGCTGTCACATGCCAGTGATAGATCAAAGTGCTAATCCTTTGTTAATTTATATTTGCTACGTTAAGCCTGCATGAATCAAGTGAAGCTCAAAGATATGCAGGGATGAAATCTTACTAGCAGTGTAAAATCTGACACAAATTTAACCATTTCCCTGCTCATGAAATGTTGATGAAATTTTTTTTGTGCCATTATTTTTATTCAAACATTACCTATACTTATTTCACCATTATCAAGAAGAAATAAGGCTGAATTTTTTAAGTATTCTAGCTTGCTCCTGAGATCAGGGAGGGGAGAATTAAAAAAAGATTACCTTGCTTTAGCCTGCAATATCTTCCAACTCTGTGCTTTGGTCACATATAGAACTAATGAGTTGGTGACCTGTTTTTCCTCTCTACAATTTTGTAACTTTACTAAAGGCTCACTGGTTTGAGAGTGCCCTGAGAAGCACTTGGGGGTGTTAATTGATGAGAAGCTCAACATGATCCAACAGTGTGCACTTGCAGCTCAGAAACCAATCATATACTGGGCTGCATCAAAAGGAGCATGACCAGCAGGTCAAGGAAGATGATTCTCCCCCTCTACTGTGCTCTGCTGAGACCCCACCTGCAATACTGCATCCAGCTGTGGGGTCCCCAGCACAACAAAGATGCAGACTGTTAACGTGAGTCCAGAGGAGGGCCACGAAGATGAACAGAGGCTAGAGAACCTCTCCTATGGAGACAGGCTGAGAAAGCCGGGCTTATTCAGCCTGGAGAATACTCAAGAGAAACCTTAGAGCAGCCTTCCAGTATCCAAAGAGGGTCTACAAGAAAGCTGTAGAGGGACTTTTCCAAGGGCATGTAGTGATAGGACAAGGGCTAATGGCTTTAAAATTAAAGAGGATAGATTTAGATTAGATATTAGGAAGAAATTTCTCACAACAGCAGCAAAGTCATGAACAGGACTTTTTCCTTCACTGTTTCAACTACACAGCAGATGCTCTGCTGGACTACACCTGCCTGCCTCCAGGGTCCCCAGTATCAGTCAAGTCAGCACTTCAGGCCTCAAACTCTTGAATAACAAAGACCATGAGTAACAGTGAGAGTGCACATTCATTGAATTCCCCACAACAGTTTCTAAAGGTGCTGTACTTGAGTGTATGAGTGGTGCTCATGTCCACTTCACTTAATTTCAGTTCTGGTATCACCTCCTTGGATGGATAAGGAGCTCCTGAGGAAAATTCAAATGAAAAAAAAGGCTTATAAAAGGTAGAGGCAAGGACAAGCGGCCTGGGAAGAGTACAGGGATGTTGTCCGGGAAGCTAGGGACCAGGTTAGGAAAGCTAAGGCACAGTTAGAATTCAACTTGGCTAGGGGTGTTAAGGATTACAGGAAGGGATTCTACAGGTACATAGCAAATAAAAAACAGACTAGGGAGAATGTAGGCCCCCTCAGGAAGGTCTCAGGAGAACAGGCTGCACAGGATTTGGAGAAGGCTGAGGTCCTGAATGACTTCTTTGCCTCGGTCTTCACTGGCAAAGGCTCTGACCAAACCACCCAAGTCTTGGAAGGCAGATGCAGGGACTGTGAAAATGAAGACCTTGGGCCCACTATACGAGAGGATCTGGTTCAAGACCATCTTAAAAACCTGAACATGCACAAGTCCATGGGACCTGATGAAATCCATCCGCGGGTCCTGAAGGAGCTGGTGAATGAAGTTGTGAAGCCGCTGGCCATCATATTTGAGAAATCATGGCAGTCAGGTGAAGTTCCTGACGACTGGAAAAAGGGAGATATAACCCCCATTTTCAAGAGGGGGAAAATGGATGACCCGGGGAATTACAGACCAGTCAGTCTCACCTCTGTGCCTGGCAAAATCTTGGGGCAGATTCTCCTGGAAGGCATGCTAAGGCACATGAAAATCAACAAGGTGCTTGGTGACAGCCAGCATGGCTTCACTAAGGGGAAATCCTGCCTGACCACTTTGGTGGCCTTCTATGATGGGGCTACAGAACTGATGGACAGGGGTAGAGCAGTTGATGTCATCTACCTGGACTTGTGCAAAGCGTTTGACACTGTCCCACACGACATCCTTGTCTCTAAATTGGAGAGACATCAATTTGATGGATGGACCACTCGGTGGATAAAGAACTGGCTGGATGGCCGCACGCAAAGAGTTGTGGTCAATGGCTCAATGTCCAGCTGGAGACCAGTAACGAGTGGTGTCCCTCAGGGATCGATGTTGGGACCGGTCTTGTTCAACATCTTTGTCGGTGACATGGACAGTGGGATTGAGTGCGCCCTCAGCAAGTTTGCCGATGACACCAAGCTGTGTGGTTCAGTTGGTACCCTGGAGGGAAGGAATGCCATCCAGAGGGACCCTGACACGCTTGTGAGGTGGGCTGAGGCCAACCTTATGAAGTTTAACCATGGCAAGTGCAAGGTCCTACACCTGGGTTGGAACAATCCCAGGCACAGCTACAAGTTGGGCAAAGAAGAGATTCAGAGCAGCCCTGTGGAGAAGGACTTGGGGGTGTTGGTCGAGGAGAAAATGAACATGAACTGGCTTCAGTGTGCGCTTGCAGCCCAGAAAGCCAACCATATCCTGGGCTGCATCAGAAGGAGCGTGACCAGCAGGTCAAAGGAGGTGATCCCGCCCCTCTACTCTGCTCTTGTGAGACCTCATCTGGAGTATTGTGTGCAGTTCTGGTGTTCTCAACATAAAAAGGACATGGAACTGTTGGAACAAGTCCAGAGGAGGGCCACGAGCATGATCAGGGGACTGGAGCACCTCCCATATGAAGACAGGCTGAGAAAGTTGGGGCTGTTCAACCTGGAGAAGAGAAGGCTGCGTGGAGACCTCACAGCATCCTTCCAGTATCTGAAGGGGGCCTATAGGGATGCTGGGGAGGGAACTCTTCATTAGGGACTGTAGTGATAGGACAAGGGGTAATGGGTTCAAACTTAAACAGGGGAAGTTTAGATTGGATATAAGGAGGAAATTCTTTCCTGTTAGGGTGGTGAGGCACTGGAATGGGCTGCCCAGGGAGGTTGTGAATGCTCCATCCCTGGCAGTGCTCAAGACCAGGTTGGACGAGGCCTTGGGTGATATGGTTTAGTGGGAGGTGTCCCTGCCCATGGCAGGGGGGTTGGAACTAGATCATCTTAAGGTCCTTTCCAACTCTAACCATTCTATGATTCTGTTCTATGGTAGTATCCATGGCTTGGCTCTCACCTAACAGGGATTAGGACAGGGCCTCAACAAAGCTTTCAGACCAACCAATTGACTTAGATATAAAAATATTACCAGAAAAAAAAAATGAAATGCCTTTTCTACCATCAGGAAATGCAACAGCAAATTGGATTCTTTGTGTCACTCTACCATGCATTACCAAGTAGTCAGCAAATCTCACTAATAACACAGCAACAACTTTTTTTTCTGATACTGTTGTTATTACATTTACATTAGATAATTAATCTTTTCTATGCCTGCACTCAGTATACTTGATGTATGGCACCACCCATTTTTGGATTCCCTGATTTCAAATTTAGAAGGAGTGGATCTGACCTCCCACATGCCAGGAACACACAATGTATCTCCAGAAGCACGGAACTGCTGTTTGCGCTCACCACCTGGATTTCTCCTTCATACCTAGTCTCAAGTGAAGAACAAACCTGGATTTTGTATTGTGGAGTATCTGATTCTGCTGTGACCCAGAGAAACTGTGCTGACCTTAAAGGTTAACAGTTGTAAAATCTCAGTTAAGTAACACCATTTGCTGTGAAAACCTTATGCTACTTTTTAATGTATATAACTGTGTTCAGGAAAAAATAGTGGGCACAGCCATTTGAAGCAAAAAAAAAAGAAGTGCAAATTATAGCCCTCTATGCACTGCTGATGTGTTTACAACTTAAAAGTTAACTGTTCTTTACAAGATGGCTCTCTGCAGACTGACTTTCTACTTCTTCTTGCTCAAATGTTATATTTGGACACTGTTTACAAGTTCACTTTAGATACTTGTTTACAGCATGAAAATAAATTCACGATGCAGACAGACAGGCTTATATAAACGTTCACTCAGATTTACTTCAGGAGAATAAATTCCGTGAGAGAAATAGGTGGCCTGGGAACAAATGGTGATTGTCAAACAACAACCAGGCTAGTATCACACAGGCAGCTGAAGCTAATTTTTTAGTCACCAGAAGGCAAATGCAGCATGAGGCTATATTTCCCGCCTCCTGTTTCCCATAACCACTGCTTTATACTTCAGCTTTCAGTGCCTTTCCTTGGCCCTCCCTTTCACTTGACACAAGCATCACTTCAATTAGCTACCCTGTTGTTATTTCATCCTTTTCTAATGCAACCATTCTTTCTGTATCTGTCTATAATTTGCCTTAACAGCAGTTAGTCATGTGGCTCTAGCAAAACACATCCACAACAGATAGAAAAAAATGTATTAAGCTACCCTGGCACCAAGAGGCAGTGAACACAGCCATTGCTTCTTGGTGCTCGAAGGTGTTTCTCCACTGGTAGTTTTACTTTTCTTTATAGATGTTTTAAAAGAGTAAAAAAGAATATAAAAAAATGCACACTTCCAAAGTTGTATATACAATAACTTGATACTAATATCAAGAATTAAAAACCCCTTAACAGAGCTACTAAAGTACATCAACTATACCGTGCTATACTTAGTAGCTGTATTGCAATATGCAGGCTCACTAAAGTCTTTCCACAAATTTGGTGTACATAAGTGACAAGGTAATTAAAAAGTTCTTATTAAAAATAATCAAGTGCAGCTCTAGCTCTTGGGAGAGGTCAGTTTGAGACACTACCTGGATTCCAATATATATCAAGTAATTCATCTAGTTCTCCACAACCTTGGCAGTGCACACTAACTGCATGATGAGTAAATGAAAAAAGTATGTCTCTGTTTTGGGCTGGTCAGAGGAGGCTCTGGTAATATTTATAGCAGGCTCAGTACATACACTCAGCACTTACTGTTAGGCAAAGCTGGTGAATGAAGAGTTTTGCTGCTTACGGAGTTTCTCTAAAACATCAATGTTTGTGAGAAAGGCTATTTGTGGAGTAGGGCCAAATTAAGTCTTCCTTGACTTAATTTACCAACCAGTCATGGGTATGTGTGAGGCAGATGCTGTTCTACCTCCTATTGCAAACCACTAGTGATGGGCACTATACAGTTTGGGAGCATTTTATATAAGAGTACAGACTACAGCTATCAAATAATTTGCCTTCTACTTACCTAATTCTTCAGATAAATTTTATACTGTTATAAGAATAACCAAAAAGCAACTCAAAACTCTAACATAAGTAACTAGCATTACAACTCAAGTGAACAAATCCAATTCCACTGCTCACTGACAAATGCCAGCTTGTTTTGCAGCACTTGATTACATGCCAAGAAATCACTTTTCAGTACAAAAGCTGAATACCCATATGTCCGTTTTACAGTTGAGTTACCTAAGGCATCAAATAAGCTAAAAGAACTTAAGATCCCAGAAGGAAGCAGGGTCAGGTTGCGGCGTCAATAGATATGAAAACAGTAGTCATTCTTCCAGCACAATATGAGTGCTCACTGGCTTTTGACAGCTGTCCTGCTTGCAGTGTCCTATTTTTCAAGTTATTGATGTAACATTTTCTCTGAAATACTTTCTACGAAAGGTTAGCATCTCCTTATTTTCATGTAAGAGCCCTTATTTAAATCACCTGACTTCAGAAAACCTTGCAAGACAATGGCAGCTCAAAACAGCACTGTGTTGTTGTTTTACTGCCTACTTTGCACTAGGTAAAATTATTAGGTACTTTATAGAGGGATTTTGGTCTAATGACAGTTTTGCAGTCTCAGTGTATTATGAATTTTATCAAATCTACTAAATTAACCAGAAGCAGTTTGGGATGTTATATTTATCTTTTCTCAGCTCTTATCTTTAATGATCCAAACTAATCTTTTCAGCTGGCCATGGTAGAGGCTGACATGTTACTGTAATGTTGGAAGTCTACCCACAATGCCTCTAAATGTGCTGTCAGAATACAGAATTATCTATGACCGGCATGCAGGGAAAAGCCAAAGAAAACTTATGTCAGATTTTCACTACTGATCACAAGCACTCAATCCATTGACAAGAAATGGCTGTCTGACTAAAAACCTCTCTGCAGAAACTGTTGGGGTTTTATTTGAACACAAAATTCAATCATGAGACCAGAGCAAGAGAGTAAAATCTGTTTTTTGGCTAGACCATCACATGTTTAGGAAGATCAGACATCTGTCTTGCTATCAATAGTGTGGGACTACAGTGAGCATGCAGGGATATCGTCTCCCATCATGTGCTGCCTACCAGAGCTGTTCCAGGAGGTCTGCAAGGCTCCAGTTAACCAAATGCCATTTGGTCCTGGCTGCTTCTGCATCCCATGTGCCTTTCTCTGACCATGCCCAAACTGTCCAGGACCTATCCTCACCAAGCTACCCAGCACCCAGATGGCTTTGGACAGGCATCCCAGCAGCAGCTCAAAGGTGGGATTACAAGACTGAAGAGCCTTACTTCTCACAAGCCATCAGCAGAAAATTAGACTTGGGGTCAAAGAGGTCTAACAGGAACATTGAGTGTGGCTCCCAGACTTTGCTTGTCTCTGGCCAGCAGTACCAAGAAGTTAAGGCTTACCAGCATCACCAATCTTTGCTCTGCCAGTCAATCCGCCCCATAGCATCAGCAGCTGTGTCTGTTTCAGCTTTAATTCCCTGTTGCCCAAGGTCTTGCCCAGGGTCCTAGATACAGACCAACAGCCACAGACTGAGAACCACTCCGCAAGCAGCGATGCATACATTTCACTGAACTAGCAAGTGCTTCTAGCTTGTTTTTCCAGTCTCAGATCTCCACAAGAAATAGCAGTTAATTAGCTAAAATCCATGCATAGGCAAGTTACATCTACTTCTCCAGAAAACTGTGGATGTAAACTATATGCAGAATCTACAGGGTTGATAATTAATAGTTAAAACATAAAACAGGCAGGAGAAGCTGATACTAAACCACAAAAAAGAGCTGATCTTACGGAAAGATGATGAAAGAAAGCCTAGCTAAAAAACTATGGTAGCCTGCTAAAAAAAGAAATACTAGGTCTAATGTTTGCCCTTTAAGTCATTTCAGGCTTACTATGGTAAATCTGCTAGTGTTGTGGCCTCTAGATAACCTGCCTAGTAAATCAAAGCAAAGTAGCACATAATTAAAAACTAGTCTGGTTCAGATTATAGAATATATACTTTACTTTCACAAGTAAGAAGACAAACCCTATAATTCACTTGACATTTCACCACTGTCTTGAAATATAGTCTTTCCACTGGCGAAAACAGAATGCTCAGCAGCTGTGTTATATTTTTTACCTAAATGTATACTTAGATCCATCATGTGTACAGTCTAACAGATTTGTAGCAGTTTTAAGGGACAGAGACAGTCCCTCTCAACTTTCATACAGGCAAGTTAAAAAAGCATGGTAGTAAATGGCATTTGTGTAGACAAGAGTAGTAGAGATCAGAAGGACACTTAATTAGTAACAACTTGTTAAGAAACAGCTTTTACCTTGTTTGAATTCTTCCATTCCACCCTGCGGCTGCAAGACCCCTGTGCTCAGGATCAGTATGATATTAACAGAGCAAGTTTCACAGTTAACATCCAAATGAGAAGCCCAACATTCCTGACCCTTGTAAGCACAGGGTTTTGTACCCAGTGGGATTACCAGGCATATCAATAAAGTTGCTGATCTGTGCCTCATGCACCCTGCCAACACAAATCCTCCCCTCTAACTCACAGAATTTCAGACACATCAGTAATCTAACTGGCTCACTTTCTACTGCCTTCCGAGTTTATTTCCCTGCTCCATCCATCCCATTTAGAGGGTGTAAGTGTTGAAGGCATGCTGTATCATTCTGTACAACCTTAACTTTAGCAGTACCAATTCCATCCATTATCCTATAGCTACATGCTTGTTAGACCTGTATAATAAGAGAAGAGGGAATAGTCTCTGCACATCTTCATCCCTTTATCACAGCTCCCATTCCACCACAACCAGAAAAGTCTGTTTTACTTCCCTCTGTCATAGATGACGCCAACTGTGATACATTTTGAAGGAGTAACACAACAGTTTCTCCAGCTGCAAGCACTGAGATAGTTTCTGCAAAGAAAACAAAGCCTTAATTTAATCCCAAAATGTCCAGTCATCATCCTCATTTCAGCTGCCCTTGGCACTGCCTGTTCTCTGCTACCTCATGACCCAAGGAAAGTCTATATTACAGTAAATAGAGATAACATTTTTCCTATTGTAACTATTTCCTATTGTGACAATATTTGTATTAGCATTGCACCCCAATCACAAGACAGTTCAGCTCACAGCCAGGGATCAGCGCCTGTCATATATCTTCCAACTTCCCCTTGACAAGGAGCTGCTGGGAAGATTTCAGCTGAAAATGAGCACTTGCTTCAGGCTTGATTTTGTAGATTTTCTATGTTGCTACCTCAAAGATCTCCTTACAGAGTAGAACTCCTCAATTCTGACACTGTCAGTGCTTTTGTCCAGTTCTATCACTCAGCATTTCAGGGGGGAAAGGATATTTATGTCATCTGGACAGACTGACAGTCCTTAACAAAATTTAGTTTCTCTAAAGCATAGTCCTGGGAATCACTGAGCACCTGCAGCTCTGCTTTCGCAATAAACTTTATTGCAGTCAGGAGCCAAAGGAACTTCTCTCTAAATAGGAAGTTACCATACACAGGATCTATGAGATTGTATGCATTGAAGAGAAGGCATTTCTTCCTGGGAATCACTGAGCACCTGCAGCTCTGCTTTCGCAATAAACTTTATTGCAGTCAGGAGCCAAAGGAACTTCTCTCTAGATTAATAGGAAGTTACCATACACAGGATCTATGAGATTGTATGCATTGAAGAGAAGGCATTTCTTCCACTGCTCCCTTAGGATTAACCATATACCTGATGTTCATACAGCCACAGGAAACTAACTGAGAAATAGGGACTCAACGTGAAGGAATCCCAGTTAAAGAATCAGCATCTTTGCAACAGGGCTGCTTCTAGATCTTGCAGTCAAAAGGGCATATACACATCAACAGGCACATTGAAGTTAACTTGCCTTGCTGTACTCTCTCTAAGAAGACTGATAGTACCAGATGCTATCAATAACATTCCACTGCTTTTTACTAATCACTGCAGTATAAAAAGGAAAATTGCTCCAAAAAGCCAGACATTTGAAGTAAGAGAAAAAAAAAACCCACAATGGCTCACTGGGTGAAGTGCATTTATTCTAGTAGGTCAGCTGCCTGTAAAAGATGAAATGGCAGTTTTCCATCCATTAGAGTGCAAGCTTGGATAACAAGGAAAGCATTGTCAAGAAAATCGTTACTACTCACAAGCTGGAGAAATAGCTAGGAACACCTCAGAAAACCACACACAGAAACTTATTCAGACAAGAGGAGAAATTGCTTTGCTACATTATCTCTGTCTCGATGTGTATAAACTAGCTTTTCTCCCTTTTAGTTTGAAGTGACAACACTAGTGTACTGTCACATGTTAGTTTCACCGATGCTGTTACCACCAACACAAGCACTTTTTCCATTCATGTGAGCACATTGGTGGCTCTTTTCGGTCTCTACAGAAGAGGTTAACCAATCGGAGTGACCTCAGTATAATTCTCAGAGGAACGATTAACCCTTGGGATCATGCAGGTCAGGGTGACGCTGGGAGCGCTCTGAATATCATTTGTACTGCCCAATAAATGCTGTTAAAGAGTGGCATAAACACCGAACATCCAAAGCATATTGGCTCCCTCCACAGGCAAGCAGGAAGAACAGCGCTCTCGGGGGCATGCAATGTCACGCATCTTAAAAGGCGAACCACTCTTCTCCGGTGTCCCTCACCAAAGGAGACTGGATGACTAGTTATCCACACAATACAACAGGTAGTACTGCATGAAAAGTGCCCTCACTCCCTGACCATCTTGCAGGCCACACGAAGATGGTTTGGGACAAGCCACACTTGTCTGTTCTCTCTGGTGTTCAGGAACTCTAATTCAGCTGGGCTAGTATTAGCTTATTTGTAAATTAAAGGCAGAGGACAAGGGTCCATGTCCTCCCATACCTGAACCACTGGCATTAAGGGGGTTTTGGACTGGGTTGCATTTTCCCCTCTGAGAAATACCATGGGACTCATTTGCTTGGACATGCAAGGACTTTGCATGGCATCCCATCACAGCTCCAGGCTACTTCTTCCAAGGTTTGTCTCTAAGCCTAGCGATCCTGAAAACCTCAAATCCCCAAGGGATCCTAAACTTTTACATAACTCTTGGCTGTGTTTTGTAATTTTTCTTGTCTAAACAGATCTTTGCAATACACTGCTATTTATTCTTTTCTAAAGAGGAATCAATGGAAAAGCAAAGACTAATTTCTGCCTCTGGGTATTAGAACAAAACACTCTGGCTGAGCCTTCTCTGAGGAATTTTAAACCCAGAAGGAGCCAGGGACCAGCATAATTCAACAGTTTGCCCTCCAATGTTAGGGAAATACCTGTAGGGCATTTTTCATCAAAGAAATATAAATCCCTGGCTAAGATGCTACATGTCTCTCAATTACAGGAGGTGGGGTGGTTAAGTCATCCACACAGCACAACAGGTAATGCTGCATGAGAAGCGTCCTTACTCCCTGACTACCTTGCAGGCCACACTAAGGTGGCAAGCTGTCCTAAACATTTGGCTGTCCTCTCTAGTACTCAGAAACCGTAATTCAGGTGGGCACAAGTCACCAGCAAGACCTCTGACGGAAGAAATCAGGTTTAAATTTACTGTGTTTAAGAAAGAATTTCTGTAGCCTTTGCTCAGCAACCTTTAGGCTTTTCCTGAGACTCCCAGTGCATTAGCCTGGAGTCTCTTGCGTTCACTGAGGTGATGCTTTCTCTATGTTAATACTGAAAATAAACCATATCACCACTGTGAATCACCGTGTGTCCATAGGAGCTTAAAACGTTTCAGCAGAGATTATGAGCAGCGAAGGAGACCACCTGCAGAGCACATTAAGAATGACCCATCTGACAAAATGTCAAGTGTCTGAGCATCAACCAGTTCTTGTATGGCTAGCACTCAGGTTTTATGGCAGCAGGTAAGTTGATCAGTGTTGTAGGAAAGGGCTCAAGAGGAGAGATGGCCAGGAGAGAACCCTTCCCTGAGCAGACTCCCACTGTCACTAATGAGAAAGGAAATCAGCTCCTGTCAAGCACACAAACTGCTGGTGGCAGGAAGCAACAGTCAGGTGAGAGCCTGAAAGCAATTTATAAAAGCTTATAGCAACAGGATGCTCTCTAGAGGAATTTTCATATACTCCACAGCATATTCCCCTATGCTGTTTTTTGCCACTTTTAGAAGTGCTTGTGTCGACCTGATGCAGCCCTTTACTAGCCAACTGCCATAAGGCCACAGCTACCCTTGGAGAAGGCAGCTCATAGATGTCAAAGCAACCAAAACCCTTATTAGCCATGCACAAACTTATTATGATATATTACAATCAAGAGATACGAAGGCGAGCCTTAACTGAGCTGAACTGAGAACTTACAAGAGGTTAGCTACACAAGCTCAGAATTCAGTGCAGTCTTTTTTGTCCTGGTCTTTGACACGTAGCTTGGATGTGTTTATGGTACAAAGCCTTTTGCAGCATGGACACAGAAGGTGAGCATAAGATTGAAAGGGAAATCCACATTCTGCTACCTGACTGTCATAAAGCAAAACCCACAGGAAGTGCCTTGCAGAGAGGGTTGGCACTGCTTCCTCTCCTGCTCTTCAACTTGGAGGAATTCCCATAGAATGTCTGATGGACAGAACAAGGTGTAATAGCAGCTTGCTGTGTCCTGCACACATAGCTTTTCTCCTTGCACTGGAAACTTCCACTGTGGGATTCAGCTGCTCATTAAGGAAAGCTACTCAGTTATTTCACTCACACAGGTGTGGAGATGCAGTTTAGACATTAGGTAGCTCTCCAGGTCACCACGCGTAGCAGCCATTTCCAGGAAACAAAAAACCAACTGCATGGAAAACATGAATAAAACATACCCCATGCAAACATACCACAAGCCAAAACAATACTGCACGTGATTGATTCTTTAAGACATGCCCGAAAACAAATAATCAGTTTAAAGAGTAACTTTTTAATGGGATGTAGATCAGAGAACATTTTAGGTACTAAACCCAATGCTGTTTTACAGCAGCCATTTGTGCTAATAAGTAATCTGACAGGATATTTCCACTTGGTTTCCTAACTAGCTTCTGCTGCACGCGCTTGTGATCCATTTCATCAGAGACTAATTGCTTGCTCAGAATTAGGCCCATGATGACATAATTCTGTGGAAGTAGTGTCAAAATATGCCCCAGCACCAGCTTTGAGAAGTACAGTTCTGCTAACTCAAGCTGGGCTCTCTCCTCATGGGCTACCCCTTGGAAAAAAAGGTTAAGTTACTCTCACACGTCTGTAGCACTTTGGGGCATGTTTGCAACTCAATGAATGCTACTGGGGAAAACACAGCACTCTGTGCACATGCAGGGCACATGTCCCAGCCACACACAGCTCACCAGACCCTGTTTAACAGGAATGACACAGAACAAGGTTTCTAACTGTACCTAGTATACAAAACAGTTAGTGAACACCCAAAACTAACAACAGAGAACATGATGTTTTCACAAAAGGCTATCTACCTGGCTGAGACTGAGTACAGCAGTTGCTATCTGTGTCCAGAAACAGTGAACTTCAACCAGCTTTCTGTCTGCCATGAGGCCAACACAGAAGATCAAAGTGCCTGTAAAGCTAGACTACCCTTTCTGAAAACCTGTATTCACCACCATGAGAACAAATAGTCAATTACAGAAAAAGTCTTGCCCTGTACAGTCTTGTTCTCTTTATCCCGATGACCTCATTTTCATTGGTCTGGGTTTTTCTAAATTAGTTGTCCACTTTACAAAGTATTTCACAGAGTTAGCTTAAAAGATTAAGTTTGACTTAAAAGATAAGGCCTACCCTTCAGCTCCCCCAGACACATTTCTTTAAGGGCAAAGTCTGCAACAGTTGCTCAGAAAGCAGTTATGATTGGCATCAGATTCACTGCCCAACACTGAATGCTAACTGCATTAAGTGCCCACACTTAGTGTAGAAGAATAGTAAGACAGGTTACCTGCATGAGATACACAGGTGCTGACAGAAGGCCTGTACACCCACTACAACCTAGTTAGATTTGCTGTGAGACAGAGGCCATGTTTAGTTTCTGAAGCCCTTCAAACACAAGACAACAGACTCCCTTCCTATGCACTGCATCCAACTTGCAGAACCCCTAAGCTGACTTTGTGTTTCTCTCAGGAAATCAATCCAGCTAAGTACAAGGGACTTCCCACCAAAATGGAATATCTCTTATTTTGTGAAAATGCAATCATTTGTTCTGCTAGCCCCAGCGGCTTAGAAATTGATTGCTATGTTCTGGTGAGAAAGAAGAACTAACCATTTGCATAGATTCTCTCCTGTTGCAATACAAGCTAATGCCACAGTTGATGCTGATAGCAGCCAGAAGCAATTGTAATATGTCAACAAAGGAAGGAAATGGCTGCCAACTCCACAAATGTGGGAAATGAAATAACTAGCTTGGAGGAGGACAGGGAGCATCATTAACTATCTTCTCCTTTAACTATCATAATGGTTTTAGACCCTCAGGAGCAGGTAGCAGCTGGCTGGTCTCTATCTCCTAGCATTACATTTGAGTGAAAATAAGCCACCAGAAAACAACATGACAATTACAGTACCTTAGTGAAAGAAAGGTCCAAAACCAGCCATCTGTAGGAATCAAGCCATCTACTCAGTGCACACGATAGAGTACAGAATCTGTCCTTAACAGCCTTATCTAAAACAATTAAATACAGTGTATATGCAAAGCAAACATGACTTTAACCACCTGCAATTCTGCCCATGCTTGCTCTGTCCAATTCCTACTTCCCTCCCAGCTTCCATATGTATAAACAGACCTAAACATCCAAGTGCCTTGTTTGAAGGATGGACAGGTGGGTTTGTAATAACCCTTCAACACAAGCCAGACCATTTTCTGCCAGACCTCTTCCTCCCAGCAGCAGCCCCAAGATGACTACCCCACACGCTAAAGCAGTATTCCTCAGCCCAGGCTGGTGCACACAGTAGCTTAGCAATGAGAGATCTGTTGTCACACAGCATCGAAAGCAGGATCAGGATAAGACCAGGTCTGTCCTTGGGCAGAAAGAGGAGGAACAATTGGCTATGAAATGAACTGCATGTCAGGACATGTAATCGAGTTGTAAATTGCCCTTTTTTAATTACAAATACACGAAAGTTCAGTGTGATGAAGAATCACAGCTGATAATCCAATCTTTCTCTTTTAGCAGTCTTTTACCAGGCTGGCTCTGAAGGGCTCTCCGCATTCATGCCAGGCAGCACTATGTTGATGGGATTTCAAAGAGCAGCTGCGAAGTCATGACCAGCACCACTATTTGTAGATTACGTTAACGATATGTCCAATGCCACAGGATCTGAGCTAACAGCAGAAGGCATTTCTGAACAACCCCACCATCCTTCTAACAACAGCCCCACACATGCAAAGTAGGGAAGACTGATTTGAAAAGTCACCCACCTGCCTTTTCATTTCCCCCAAGTATGCAGCTCTGTCATTCATCAGCACTAATAAGA
The DNA here is from genome assembly GCF_033815535.1 of Pezoporus flaviventris. Taxonomy (NCBI): domain Eukaryota; kingdom Metazoa; phylum Chordata; class Aves; order Psittaciformes; family Psittacidae; genus Pezoporus; species Pezoporus flaviventris. Next base: position 57,232,014 of record NW_026892550.1, on the reverse strand, counting down.
TGTCGAGGTCACTCACTATTCTTCAGTAGCAGACAAGGCACACTTATTAGCTTCTTACCTATGTTTAATAATTCTCCTCAAGGGAAAACTCAGGTGGTGAGGGGATTCAAAGGGTTATGTACCTGTATGTATTTTCCCATCCCACACAGTTCATCAAGCATTGCTGCTTAGTAGTTGTTCTACTTTTTTGAGTGTCTAAAACCAGACATCACTGACACCCTCAATATCATCATCCAGCTATTACCCTACCCACCCAAAGGTACCTGCATTCCCTAATTAGCTGTGGCTTGTGTCTGAAAGCATGCCAGAGATACCTAGTCATTTGATGACAGCACCACAGCTTCAGCCAAATGCCTGACATCCCAAAAGGGCTTTGAAACCAGAGACCATATCCCCAACAAAAAATCAGTTATTTGCTGAGGCCAAACTCCCACATATTTAGCTGTCTAACACCACTTTCCAACCATCAGTGGAGAAAAGTGAAAACAACAAGGATGATCCCGTATCCAAAAAGAGGAACACGTCCCACCATGCTGGAGGATGCAAGCATTTGCTAAACTCCCAGCACAATCACACCACAGGCTCCTCCTGGTTCCCCCTGCATTTCACCTTCTTAGCTTGGTACCTAATGCTACTGTCACATTGCTTCTGTTTGTTCATTCACACTTGCTAATGGCTTAACATACCATAATGCTTCCTGGGACCTGTGTTCACCATGGCTGCTTAACTCCCTGCAACACCAATGCTTGAATCAAGTCTGTTCTTCATAAGGCAAAAATAGCTTATTTCCAAAAAAGCCTAAACCCCCACATTGCTCACAATGCCCAGAGTGTTCAGGATAGCCCACATCTTCCCATAGAAAAGCACCACCACCTCCTTCAGCTGAGCACCCACAGAGAACCCAGGTACCTCTTTTCTCCCAGGCCCACAGACCCCCTCAAATACTGAAAAAGTAGAAACTATACGGTTACTTCTCAGCAAAGATGTGGCATGTAGCTACCAAGAGGTGGAAAACATTTTCCTGATTGACTATAGCAAGCCACAACAGGAAAACAAGAATTAAAGAAACAAGTTTCACGTGTGGCAATATGTACTCCAGCAGTTCACTTCACTTTTCAATCAAAGAATTTAAACATGTATTTCTTTAGTTAAATTCAAACTTACAGGTGAAGCATGATTACCTTATTGGAAAACTGAATGCAACCTTCTGCTTCAGACCCAGAAGTTAATGTACATACTACTTGATGAGCTTACTTGTTTTGTTGCCTGACCAAGGAAGTCATAATATTCTACTCTCTGCTAATCCTCCCCTGTGTGCTAATCTTTATTCTGCATGGAAGAAAAAAACCATCTAATCATAGAAGATGCCTTCAGGTTCAGGGAACAGCTATTGAACTCCATTATCAAAACCCCATAGATCAAAGATATCAGTCAGTGGCTGGTAAAGGAGACTTACAAAGGTAGGTTTAGATTTCCAGCCGCATCTTTCAGCACTGCTCTAAGCAAAATGAAATGTCCTATATCAAGCTACAGCTTTTGTTATATATATAGCTTATGTTCTAAAAAAGTTTGTAGAAAAGCCTTTAGGCTTTATGGTTATGTTGAGCAACTTTTTATTCAACACACCCCCCCTTTTACTGCCTTTTCTTCTCTGTGCTAAACGAAACCTATGAACTAGGATCAAGCTTGGATATATTTGGTTTTAAGGATTTAAAACTTCTTAGCATCAAAATAATCTGAACTCAATCTTTCTGAAAACAGTTCTAGTAGCTTCCTTACATGGCAGACTTGGAACTGTGGTAGAGAACCCAGCCTCCCACTACCATATACTCTTGAACGTTGCTGCATCAACTTTTTTTTCTGTACTAGCCTTCATTTAAAGCTTAAAACTATACCACACAACATCCGTGCTTTCAGTCCCCACAGTGCTGCACAGCGGATGTGAACAGACTAACACAACACAGGTGAGAACTAACAAGCACTGCCTTTTTCCATTTTTAATATATAATTTTTCTCAGTCTCCAAGTCTTTATGATTACTCAATGTATATACTTTTGCAAGTATACACATTGAGTACATACTCCGAAAGAGGCCTGGCATCTCACCTGGGGAACAAGGGGACTTGTATCTTAGGACGCACTTCACTTCCAAAAAGGAGATGACAAAAAAGGAAAGAGCACAGGCTTGGAGCACATTCAAGTGACATCTTACAAAGACTGTGGTACTTCAAAAAACTCTCCAACTGCCCCTTCCTGTTTTGATACACTACTGTAAAGCAGAAATACATAACCACAGTTACCTGTTTCCAGGTAATAAACGCACTAGTTCAAGGAACAAAAACCTAGTAATGTTATTCCCTATAGTGCTGGAGGTTATAAGGAGCCACAACAAAATACCATACCCAACATAGCTAAACAAGGCAGTGGTAACTATAGAAAGTTACTATTTCCCATTCATCAGAGAAGAGTAGTATAGCTAGTAGGGGATTTTAACCACACGAAACAGTTACAGAATACTACACCCTACAATTCCCTTCTAATTTTATAGCGCAGCAACTTGGCACTGCTGTTCATACATATAGCAGAGCCCAGCTAAGCAGAATATGATGAAGAACACAGTCTTCTTGCTTCCTGACCTTGAAAACACTCAGTAACAATTACTGCAAATCATTACATGATGCTTTAGTGGCACTCAGGTGTGTAACTGCAGTGCAGGTTTTGAAAGCAAAGCCACACCACCAGTACGTGTTTTGATTACAGAAAAGATCAGGTACTCAAATATCATTCTTTGAAGACAAAAATGGAAGCATGTTGTGTACTCTTAAGTGTAGAAGTTGCAATGCTGATTACAGCATTTGAAAGCCAAGAAAAAGACAACCATGCCAGCTGTCACGCCGAATTATGCAGTAACTGTTAATACATGTTGTTAATACATGCTTTCCTCAGTCATTCCCCAAACCATTCCATGCATGCTATGCTGTGAAAGTATTTTACCAATTACTTGCTTTATAGCATGGTAACAAGCAAATAGGAAATAGCACTTCAGATTTAGCCCAGAATAAGTATACTGGCAATCTGGTCATGGTAGTAATATTAAAGCAAAGAGCTTCTTTTTTCATTTAATAAAAAAAAAAAAATTAAAATAGAAATTAAATACATTTTGCATTAGTGAAAGCAAAAACCAGCAAATGCTGAATGTACATATGCATAAAAGACAGCTTTCTTTGCTCTTGAACACTGAAGTTTAGCAGAAACTACCAAACTTGTGAGACACATGGTCAGCTAGCTTCTTGCATCATTTCAGGCAAACAATGTAATTGAAGTGCGCTTGTATCAACTCAGCATAGTTGATAAACTGTTCCTTAAATAGGAATCACTCACTTAAATAGCCTAAAGCTATTAAGCAGCCTACTCTCCATTGAAGACCCACCATAAAAGTCTCCAGATTCAGAAACATCCTTCCCTAGAAAACCCAAAACGTAGCAATCAACATAAGAAACAACAAACACTGAGAACAAGGAAGTTTTTTTTTCTTCCTATAATTTTAGATAAAACAACTGAATAGTTTAGGGTGACATAAAAAAAAAAAAACTAATAATGAAAAAAGATACTAAAAAAAAAATGGCTATCCTCTTTCTGAAACAAAGAGCAATATACTAACCACACCTCACTATACTTAAAACATTGTTAGAATCAGTCTGCAAAGCCCAGTGGTAGTGTTTACCCCCTTATTCTGAGTGAAATCCTATTCCTGTCATTTTTCCCTCTGCTGGAGGGAAAATTTTCTGGTATCAAGTGATCCAATAGTCGACGTACAGAAGTAAGCCTGAGCCATGCATGCGGGAAGCAAGCTTTATAATACGTTTTGAGTACAAGTAAAGGCTCAGAAATCTAAAAAGCCAGGAGGTTGATCGATTTGTTCTTCTGTGCTTGCTACACATGAACACAGTTTAATCACAAAATGGAACTGTGAATGTGCTGGTAGTCTTCCACGAGGGCTAAGGCCTCTACATTGGTTATGTGCACTTCGCTCTCCATCTAGTGGAGAGCTGCTGGTTTTGGCTCACGCATTAAGGCAGAGCTGAAGCCAGAATGATACCCGGGTCAGTAGTGGTGTGTGAGCTCAGAAGGGTTAGCACTGCCCTGTTTACTTGTTCCGTTAGCTGACCACCAAAGACCATCTTGGTTTTGAGGCTACAGTTGGCCACTTCGGCTTCTCCTCTCAGGAGTGGTTCAGTAAATCTGTGCATTGCTTTCCAGAGGTCATTCCTGGCCCACAGGGAGAAAAACTCCACAAACAGCTATGAACAGCTGTTCAGCTTTTTAGAGCAGTCTTCTCCCTTAAGTAGCAAAATGAAGCAGCAAATGCCCTAAATTGGGATGTATATGAATGGCACACATAGCTCACCTCCAACTGCAAAGGGCGTGCTCCCAAGAGCAGAACTGTGTGCAGAGGTCAATGTGACTTGCTTTTCAATATATATATAAAAAGAAATAATCTGTAAGTAAGAAGAAAAACAGCAGGCTGTAGACTAATAATGACTATGTCTGTACTTCCCTTGAAGGGAGAAAAGGATTCTCAGCCAGTACCACTTTGAACTAGTAACAAGTAATTTCACTTGAAAATATGTGGTAAAAATACTCTTCAGCCTTGAGAAGGAACACCATTTATATCACCATTTTGCTTTTCCATTTCTGATGCTGTTGGACCAACATATGCAAGAATACTTGCATAGCAAAGAATAACATAATTGAGACTCACTTCAGTTTCTTAGTAATAGTGGCAAGGTGCCCTGAAACAAGACACCTCTTTATGAATCTAGACAAGTGTAGTAAATACAGCAAGTGTACATGCTCTCTGTGCTCTTTCCTATATTAAAGAATTTGATTTGATAGTAAGCACTTGCTTCTGTAAAATTAGTTGAAAAAACAGTGATGTGATATCACCTGGAGCCTGACCTCCTGAAACCTTATGAATTCCTTTCTTGAGGGATGCTGCCTTGTCATCCAACCCTGTTTTCGTAATCAGTTAAAGAATTGAAAAATGTGAAGTTGCTTCAATCCAAGGTATGCAGCCAGATATGCACTCAGATGAATGGAGCTTCCAGCAGAATGGAGATGACGAAGCACAATTAACCTCTGAAGACTGATGTTTTTTTAAAACATCAACAGCAGAAATGGAAAAAGAGTATCTAAATCTATTAAAATTCTGTGAATGTCAGTATCACTAAATGCTTCACTTTTTTTTTTTTTAAGAAAGTTACATCAAGATATTTACTAGTAGCAAATATAAAACTTTCAGGGTGCTCTCTTTCCTATGTCAGTTCCAGTAATAAGCAAATCCTCCTTGTTTGGTTTTGTTTAGGAAACAGCGGTTTCCTCTACAAATGTTGTTTTCCTATTTAGATGATTCTGAAAATGTTTTTTTTTCTCCCTGATTGGATCATTGAAATGAGGGAAATCTTGGCAATGAATATTATATTGCAATCAGGCTAAATTTCTGTGATTGCAAAACCATGAATTCATCTCTTCGTAGGAATCAACAGATGAGAGCCTGTGCATCCAACTTAACCCCAAATCCATAATAACGTAAGTTTCATTGATCACTGAAGCATTCCAGAGTAAAAGAGAATATAAACAAAGTCAAAACATAAGCAAATTTCTGGCTAAACAAGGAAAAAAATGAACCTGCTCTGAAGAAATGAGACAGAATGTCTGAGCCTCTGTAGAACTGCTACTAACAAAGGTTACACTGCGAATCTCAAGATGTAAAGGTATGACTAGTTAAGGGAGTGAATTTACCGCACCACTTAAAGTCTATTTTAATTATGGTAAGTCCCTGCACTTCAATGAACTGATCAAAAGCCTAATTACAATTTTTTTGATTATTTTTTCTGCTGATACTAGATTAGATTACTAAAGTAACTACTACTCAGATACTGTGTACAGAATCATAGAACCGCTTGAGTTAGAAGAGACCCTAAAGTTCATCTAGTTCCAACTCCCCTGCCACAGGCAAGGACACCTTCCACTAGACCAGGTTGCTCAAAGCCCCATTCAACCTAGACAGTATCTGTCTTACACTGTCCGCATATGTTTTGACTCTGTAGTTGCCTTTAAAGTAACTGGGAGAGTTGAGAGGAAAAAAGGTCATCTGGAAATAAAAGAAGCTAGCCAATGAACTGCCAAAGCTAGCTCTGAGCTTTGACACAGTTGCCTTGGAAAAAGCAGTACAGCAAAGATATGTACAGCACACTCAGGACTTGCTGATGGTCAGCTTGGCCTTAACTGCCATCTACCAGCATCTCTCCCATTGTCAACAAATCATTCACAGCTGCTGTTAGAGAGTAAGATAGAGGCTCTTTAGTAAGACATATGACCCTTGTGGGTATTTGAGGTGAAGGTCCAGTGCCAGACATCATTCCTAGTAGACAGAGACCCTTATACTGAACTATGTTAGCTCACACTGAAGGACAACAGCCACCCAACCTCTGTGTGTAATAAGGACCTGAAAAATCTACCCCTGCTCTTTTACTGCGAACTTTAGATGTCTAGAGCGGGCAGCTCCTTCCTGGTCCCACAGCTGCTCTGCCACCACTCCCTCTCAGAGAAACTAGAAGATGCTACCAACCAGGAGTAACTTACTTGGTCAGTTGTTTCAGGGCTCAGAAGTGTCACTTGCCAGGTTTACAGAAATGCATCTTATTTATGGATGAACCACCTGTCACATGGCTGATGGCTTTTCTAAATATCTAACAGCACTACAAACCTAAATTCTAAATACATCAACAGGATGGGGAAAAAAGACATCAACATCCTCCAAATTTTGAGACAAAAAGACCAGGATGAACCAAAGACTGAAACCTCATTAATAGTATTGTAACTTGACTGAAATGAAAAAGGAGCCAAGGTAATTCACATCAAAGCTGGAATTACAACCTGAACAGAATGACCTCAAAGTAGAACATAACCTCTAGACAGTAACAGCTATTGATGAAACTCTGCCTTGGCTCTCCGTTACCACAAAAGCTGTGAAAACCTCTCCAGCAAATCACACAAGATTCATACCTGGCAGACCGTAAGGATGGGTAAAGAGTACACAACTCCAGGCTCACAAAATCAGAGAGTCACTGTGATACCTCCTTCCCGTGCATAAACTTTTCACATTAGCCCCACTTATGCGATATCTTTACCTAGTTGTAAGTAATCTGCACAGTATTCTCCAGCCACTCGTTTCAGGTGTTTAATCTTCTGTAGTGCAGAATCCCTACCTGTTAAGTTTCTTAGACCCCCAGTTCCAAATAAACCACTACGGATACTTTTGTTAAATTACCAGTTCATGCTGACCTAGAAAATAAAACGAAGAGCATACTCGGCTTACCTCATTTGGCATGTGCTATGCTCTCATCACTTATCATGAAATTGCAACAGCAGGGGAAAACTGGTCTTTACTCCATCTCTCAGAACAGGTAACTGTGCCCTGCTGCACTAATGCATAAGGGTATTTTATCCAGTTAAGACTTCAGACTTAAGTTTTATGAACAGAGAAGGAAAAAAGCTGGTTTTCATTTAACACTTTCAGGGGCTAGAAATGATAATTCCAAAAATTCAACTTATTTCAAGTTACTGTTTAAAGGAAAAAGAAAAAACAAAAACAAACCCAGGTCCCTGCAACACATAAACCAAGAGGCTCATTCCAGCCTTTATTAGAATAATTACAACTAAAAGAAACATGGCACTTTCATTTTCACAGCAGAACAAGCATTTTATGAAGTAACTGGGTACAAAGCTATAGCAATACAGTGGAGAAAAAAATTAAATAAACCAAAACGAGAGTTTGCTGTAGACACCACAGCTGCTGTGTAAACCACAGCTTTCAGGACAGCAGAGTGCAATGCAGAGGCAGCAACAGCATCATTCTATGCTCAGGGAACCGGGGGACTGTCACACCAAACATGGTATCACCTAACTGTGTCCTAAGCCAGAGTGAAAGTAGAGGTGTGGAAATGAAGTGGTTTATTCATTTGGTTCACAGTCCTAATCAGTTTCCCTCTTCCAGCACAGCAGGTGGTTGAGTGCCTCCATTCAGACAATGGCTGTACAGTCACTGAGCCATCTGTGCCTCCATTGCCTGCGCTGTCCATTCTGGAGCTGTCTGACTTATCTTCTCCAGCAGGTTGTTAACCTGGAAACACAATGACTGAATCTGCTTGTCCCAAGTTGGCAAAGCTTCACGAGCTGGAAAAAAAAACAACAAAAAAACCCCAACAACAGCAAATATCAAACAAAAGCCATATAAAACAATGTAAAACTTAGTGATTATTTTGCCTTTTCAACTGCAACATTTTCTTCTACCACTGCCCCCACCTACCTCGAAGAGGAACACTCCTGGCAGCTACATCACACTAATTTTTTTATTCAAAAGCTATAATGATTTTGGCTGCCTGCCAGAAGCCTAACTCCTGCATTGCAAAGTAGAACTGAACAGGAAACTTCCTGGTGAACCTGCTCTTACATGGAGACTGATGGAATGAATTCCCACTTTCCAGCGGTTAAGAGAATGCATGGTAGGAAGGGTGGGCAAAGTGTGGTCCTCCGTTAAGGCAAACTCTGCCACCTCCTGGCCACAGCAAGAGACAGCAAGCTCGCTTCAGATAGAAGATATTAAGAAAGGCAGTTTTCTCACCCTGTGAGGCAACAACTCAAAAAGCTCACTCTGTGTGGTGCTTAAACAAATAAATTACTGTGGTGAAGCTTACTCTCAAAATGAACAATTCCGTCAATCTGATCAATGAATCCATTCATGCGACCCTCAGTTATCATCTGAGATGCTATCTTTTCTGCCTGAAACAACAGAAGAAAGATGTTAGACACTTCTTCCACTCTGAAACAAGTTTAAAATTATTAAGCCTTAATAGCCCTTATGGGTTTTTCAACATCTCCACATGCTGGGGTTGGGGACCCACCAACAACATAAATTATGAAATGATTAGACGTACTATCAGTGGTTCTAACTCCTCTATTGTTCATTCCACATCCTGTACCTTTCCTTCTCATAAGGTGCGCTAGATGTTTAATCTTCCTCATATTATTTCTTAATATTTAACTTGTTTACCTAATATCTACTACAGCTGTCTTCTCATGTCTCTGATGCTCCCCGTTTTTACAAGATGCAGAAAACTGATACCTTAGCTGCAGGGATCTCTAGTAATGCTCCAAGCTCTTCAAAAGTAATGTTATTGTAAAGTTTGCTTGCAGATAGTAAGTTGTGTTCAATAACAGCTCTGTCCAGGATACTGGAACCTTAGGGGTTAGATGAGGGAAAAAAATTCATTACTGTATGATTAAAATATTTGGTTTATAGTGTAGAGCAAATGGAAAACAAAGGGGTTATGTGTGCATAAGGTCCAGATGCATCTGCCTTGCATCAATGTTCTGCCATGCAGAGGAAAGAACAAAAAATGGATGGTGGATAACGTGGCTGATTTTAAGACAGGCAGCTTAAACCCCTTTTAATTTCCAGCAGAGCCCTTGGTTTTCCTACAGGACTCAGCATCAGAATTGAGGGAGTTTTACCTTCTGTGATCAGGCCCTAGCTTGCCAAATGGAAAGACTATCACATTCGGTTTATTCATTAAAGTACTTAGGAGTAAAATTAACCAGTCCCTTAGTATGCTTTTATGATGATAAACCTTCATGTAATTTCTCTCTTCTTGATTTAACAATTTAACTCATTTGCCCTTTAACCTTCAGTTGAAGATAAGCACATTATTAAATACCAACTAACCTGCATTCTTTAACTTACATGGACAGCCACAAATTGACCCAAGGAAAGGACTGCAGCTTACTGTTAGTAAGCACCTTTAATCGGTTTTCACCTCTGTGGTAGCACAGTTGTTTATTTGTCCTTAATCAATGAGCACTGTTCATTAGGAAGGATTTCCTGATTAAGAGGTGCTTCATGCTTATGTATTCTTCCACTTCAATATTCTTCTAATTCAGAAAATTGAGACCAGAATGTTAAAGATTTCAGTGAAGTCACTACTTCACATATTTCTCACTGTTCAGAGGTTCCAAGAACAGAGCTAATATGTCACTGAAACAGACCAGAAAAAGATTTGGAGAGTGCAAGGTCCAAGTCACCCCCTCACTATTGGTCATCTTCCAACCAAGTCAGGAAGCAGTCCAAATAAATTTATGATCTGTACAGACCATTTACGGCTTCATGCATATCACATGTTTCTAGGCATCCTATTTATAACAGTGCCTTAGAATTGGAGAAGTTCAAAAGGACAGAGACTCAAAGTATGAGGCAAGGTTAGAAACCCTGGAAGGTTGTCAGTGAAGAGGACTGTACATGGACAGAGAAAACACCATTTCACAAGTTATCTTCTAGAAGAATACTTCAAAACCTTAATAGCCAATCAGAAAGATCAACCATGGCTAAGAAGCTTTACTATTAAACTATACTGAGGGTAACATGTTGGGAAATAATTTTAAAATAACCATATAAGCAATAATAAATTCTTTTCCATCACACTTCTTGACTGCATTGGGCAAATCTAACTCCTGTGGATGATAGACCTAGCACTACAAGCCTTTAGAGAAATATGTACCATCAGCTGTAGTTGCTTTCTGGTGAGGCATTAGCATAGCTGCAAACTCTTGCAGTTGATTTCCACGAATAATTCTGTCAAGATACATTTTCTCCAAGATCCCATAGGCTGCCAGCTGCTGGCATCTCTCATCCTTGAAGAGTGTAGCAAGCATGCGAGAACGCTGTTGTCCTAGGAGAGTCAAGTAGAATCCTCCTAAATGACCACCGAAGTATTGAGTGTTTACAGGTAAACAGAGAGTTATCATGATTTTTTCCACAATAAATGCAATTAACAACAAAGCTCTACCAAAAAAGAAACTCTGCTGTGTTCAGTTCAAAAACAGTTTGCTAAAACACTGACCATCTTTTGCATCTTTAGCCAAGATGCCACCAAAGACACAGAACTAATCCAAATCTGAGTTAACAGTATGCCAATAGGCAATTCTGACACCATATTCACAATTCTGGGTTCCTCATCAAATCTTAGCTACAAGATCTCTCCCTACAAGTAATGCACAAGCTGACTTGCTTCACGGGATATGAAATACCTATGTTAGGTCTTTCATACAAAGATATACCACGTTTTTTTACCTGCTGATGCCAAAATAGTACAATGCAAAGCATGCTTTAATGCCTCCAGCCGCTCAGTTTCATGGACTATGCTCTTATAGGACAGCTCATTGTATCTTTGGGCAGCCTCAATGAACTTTCTTCTATAATCAAGAACTCGAGCATAGCAAACCTAGAAAGAAAATACGTCTCAGAAAAAAGTAACAGGGGTGGCTGCATAATATAGGGGTGTATAAATTGACACATTATCAAGTGACAGCTCCCATAAATATAGCTTCACTGCATCTTAGGGAAATCTGTGAATTATTAGCTCAACTTGCAAAGCCCTTACTAAAGCATCAAGGAAAGGAACTGAAAAGTGCATTTCCCAACACTATTCACATGTTAAACACTGCAAATGTCTAAATGCCAGAAACTAAGTAAATGAAATATTGTACAGCTGACACTGTACTTACATAAACTTCCCCTTCACTACTGACATTGACAGCTAGCACTTAGGTAGCAATTTGTAGGTTTCAAGTGTTTGCTTTTTCCTTTCGGCACTGTAACAGCATCTGATCTTTCTTCTCTCCCCTCCCTTAAGCTTTCTAAATGCTTACAGAAAATATTTACACTTCCAACTGAGTGCATGCTTTAAAACACAAAGTGGGAGAAAAAAAAAAAGGAAAAAACAACAAACCAAAACACACACCCCACCCCTACCCCCCCAAGTTACAGCTCATGAGCTTGTGGCACATCTGCTTTGTGCTGTAGAATTTTAAAGACCACCACTACCCTCCTGATCAGTACTGTCACACTGGAGTTATCACTGCTCATCCCAGTTACTAAAATGCTTTGAGAAATTAGTGTATGAACTATGTACACAGTAAACCCACAAAAGGTTAGCAATTACTTCATTACTTGAGACTTAAAGCTACTTTTATGGATGTGACCTACTACTTAATTATGCGGGGGGAGGGGGAAGTTTCAGTCGTTCCTAATATTGGATGCAATTTATTTCCCTACTTAGATTTACAGACAACAGTGAAGGCAAAACTTTCAACAATGTTTCGGACACTTTGAAGCCTAAGTTTTATTTGCAATAATGCCAGTAAAGCTGGCATTTAAATAACCTTTGCAGACTTATCTTCAAATCATAAAGAATGAGCTGTTTAATTATTGCTAAGATGTGGCTCTCAAGCTCCCGAAACCACTTAGAAGCTTTTCCCTTTGTCTATTTTCTCATTATGAAAGTTTTAGCAGCACTATATAAAAACAACTCAATGTGGAATCACCTCTCTTTAGAAAGAGAAAGCAACAAAGCAAGTTAGACAACCTTATAATGGATTTGCAGCTGTTCGTTAGTTGATTCATTCTGAAGCAGGGAAGCTCGATTAATATAAGCTTCTGCTTGAACTGGGTCATCATCCTCCAGATACAGCCTGGCAATTTTCAGGTAGGTCTCCAGTTTATAATCTACATTGTACTGTCTGTAAAGAAACAGAAAAGCAAGTACTCAGAGTCGCTCCACAACTACCCCTGCTCTTAGCTGTTCTAAACATATATTATGATTCTTAAGCATTTGGCAACATCTGCTTTACCTTGCTTGCTTCACCCCTAACAACAAAATTAGTATGCTCTGTTCAGGGTAAGGAAATCTGAGATGAATGTCAATATAGAACTGGCTCCTACGAACAAAAATAATGCTGTCCACCAAGAGACAAATGTACACTCTAATAATGTGGTTTTAGTGGACTAGTCTTTTAAGCCACTGATTGCTTCAGTTAAGAAGCAATCTTCAAGTGGAACAAATAGGTGCTAAACATGCAAAAGCTATAGCAATTCCTTCTACATGCACACAAAGAAAGAGGATAGAAAGGACAGCCAAAGAAAAGTAACAGAAAGAGTTCTAGACTTAAAAAAACCCAACCAATCCACAAAGAAACAAAACACTACAAAACCCCTCAACTGTATTTGTTAATATCCAATTTCAAATTATGTCTTCATTGAGAACTGTAAAGGCAAACTCACAGAAGAACTGCCACCTTCCAAGACTCTTTCAATAACTTAGAAGCAGCTTTGTGAAATACTATCAAAAAGGCTGTTTATCAACGAGACTAATAAACATTGCAAAACTTCCAGTGCAGTATTTTGACCCACTAAACATGCTGTCACATCAAGCTATGCTTTCGTCATCCAACAATAGTTCTGTCATCAGCTACTGAAACCCTGGGATAATATGCAACCCAAAAATTCTCCTCACTGTTCTAGTTAAGTACAAAGGGAGCAAACATACTTTACAACCCAGAACTATGTCTAGCACAGCACTTACTTTTGCCCTGTTTCCAAAGGGATCCCCACCAATACTTGTGCTGCATTTCTCCAGTCTTCTTCTTTCTCATAGATTGATGCAAGATGTTGCCTTATTGAAGCGACCTCAACAAAAACAAAAGTAATAGCAAATGCTATAGAAGTTGCATGGCTCTGTATTAACCTGCAAAGTATTTGTTCTTGTTCATGAATCCCCTCAACCAGTACCCTAGCTCCACAGACACAGCAACCTGCACACACGCAACTCTTCCCACATGAGAAGTCCCATGTGGACTCCTGGATCAGACTTCAATACCAAGCTTTTTAAATGAGTGCTAGTTCGAAGCATTTTCACTTAGCTTGTGACAAACTAAAAGGAATTGATCTTCAAGGACCGATAGGTATTAACCTTTTATAAAGCTTTTTAAAAGATGAAATGAGGCTTTCAAGAACTGGTGCACCAAGATTCACAAGCCATGTCTTGCAGTTATACCTCATACCATACCTGTAAGATATGAATGAGGTGAACTACGATTAGATCGTAATGAAGAAACTTCTACTTTGTAGAGCATCTGTCAGCAGGTAAAATATCAGTGCTTATAATCTGGGGTTTATATACAAAAGTGTGGGTAGAAAAAAAAGGAATCATCTGATGTCTTGGATTTAATTTATGCATAATCATTTTAACATATAGGCAAGCGTGTTCAATTAATACTTAAAGCTGATTAAAAAGATAGAAGATAAAGAGAAGCAAATACAAATCATGGCAGAAACTGCCTTTTCTTCTCAAATGCTAGATCCTAAAGGCTTTTTATGTAAACATCATCTGTAAAAACTCTCAGATGATGGTGAATGCTCAATAACAAAACCGAGGACTGAACTGAAAAGCAACTGCTGCATATTCAGTAGTTAACTAGAACCACGACTCAAGAGAACATTTTTTTCTGGTAAAATTATTATGGCTGAAATGCACACATATTTATTTTGAAACAAAAATTATTTGTCAAGATGCTTCTCTCTTTACATCACCTGCCTGTTCCTTTAGCTGTGTAAAATGCAATATAGTAAGAACCAGTATGCCTCTCAACAGTACTCCCAGTAGCTCAAGCATTGTTTCACTTTAAGAGGCCATTTTCCTATAGCAGAGGAATTAAATGCCCAGCATCCTGATGAAGTAACAAAGTCTGTACTCTTTGCAAGGTCCTAAATACTCTACATTTTGCTCAGGTTTTGCATGTACAGGAATGCAAAACTGTACTCTAAGTAGGAACATTTGTTTTGAACAGTTCTGATGACTTAAAATCATAAGCAGATAGATAAGCAGGAAAAAAAAAAAACAAACCAAGCCTGCAAACAAAAAATTCCTTGTCACTGATCTCTCACCTGCTCTTCAAATGAAATAACTCTAGGCTGTATTTTTTCCAAGGTGAAGTGGTAAATTTCTTTGGCTGTGCTGTCAGGAAGACTTGGAAGATGTGTACAGAAGTCTGTCAGTAGCTGACGTGAGATCACTAGACTGACATTCTCGTTCACCACTGGTTCAGAGACACATGGAAGAAAAACACAAGATAGATGCAATGTTTGCCAGTGCCTTCACTGTATGCAATAACTTGCTTTTTTAATTTTGAGTAGTTCAAATTTCAAAATCTGTATCTATGTGAAATTTGGGGGGGTTTCTTTGTTTTTTTTAGAGGGTGATTGTTTTTTTTTCCTTCTTGGAAAGTTTATTTACACTAGAGGTCACTAGAGTCCTAACCTGACAGATAATTAATTTCTCACTGATTCATAGTTTAGAGATGCTTCATCCTGAATCACTGTTCTCAGTTGCTGAAACATCTCAAACAAAATAAACTATTAGGCTAAATTCACTAAGCTTATTGTTAACTTTAAAAAATCGTAACTGGTATAATTTATAGAGGTATACTACTAACCAAAAATCTAATACAACACAAAAAAAACCCCAACACAAGCTATCATTTCTTCTTGACAGTTTTCCAAACCAATTTGAAATGGGAAAAGAAGGGGATTGTTAGTTTAAATACCACCTGGCATTCGGTATCAGTTTTAGCATTTAAGAGATTACTTGATGTTTTTACCTTCTGATCCTGTCACACTGTCAAGTTAGAAAGCTGTTACCACTTGCAAACCTTACAAGCCCATTCTCCCTAAACTTCTGAAAGTGGTGATGATGGCTCCTCCTTTATTTGTGTTTGAGTTCCAACAGGACCAAAATACCACTTATTTAGGTAGCCTCACATAGAGTTAACAAATACTGAGTCCCACAGACCTCTGGCCTTCACTTAGTGTGCAACTGACTACACTAGATGCACTTACTTGCTTCTACAAAAGCTTTCAAAGCTTCAAGTTGTTCTGCACCCGACAGCTGAATGGCTTTTTCCAATATTTGACGATATCTGTCCACAGATTAAAAAAAAAAAAAAAAAAAAAAAAAATCACTCATAGGGCACATTTTTTCACTAACAAATTGCATTTCTTTTATTAAATTTTCTATGTCAGAGCCCTACTTATACTTTTATTTTCTATATTCTTGAGGTAGCAATTTTCCCAAGTGTTTTTGCTCAAATGTCAAGAACATTCACTTGGAATTGGTATCCCAGAATTAGATTCTCAGATAACATAGTTATTTTCTTATCTAAGAATATATACGTAAATTTTAAAGTTAAAAAAAGAAATCATGTCCCTAGAATAGTGCACAGAAAAAGTAATAAAAACTACATCCCTCAGAGATTAAGGTTAATAAAGTTAGTCAAATGTTCAAATTGCCATACTCAATAAGAATGAGAAACAGTGATGGGAATAGGATATAAATAATGTTACAGCCACTTGATATGAGCATAGGCACAGGCTCTGCATTTTTAAGTGTTTATTCCTGCAAAAAATGACAGCTCCAGTTTTCACACTCCATGAAGTTAATTCACTTTGCCTGGGCCATAACCTCAGCGTGTGCCATACTGCTTAAGTACTACATTCATGCTGAAACCACATTTTGAGAGGATTCTTTCCAAGTTTTTACACGGAACTCCTAAAAGCGAAGAAATTTCTCTACAGAATAAGCAACTGGACTGGGGAAGAATTTCTGTCTACTGACGGACATCTGACCGAATTCTCAGGGGAAAGAAAATGTACATGACACATTACACTGTGAGTAGCTCAAACCCCAACGTTTGATATTTAAAATACCCACACTAATGAAAATAAGAACAGTGGGGTTACTGACATATCTACAGAAAACGAATTCCCTGGCCTATCAGTTTCGCGCAGCCGATGGGCATGCAGTCGAGCTCTGAGGTGCTGCGGGCACACACACGAGGTTGCTAAGGCCTCAAGCCTATGCCGAGACACCGCCAGCACAGACTAGATCGTTGTTACAAACGATAAATAAACAAAAGATGACAAATATCACGAAGCGAAATCTTTCTTCTATTGAAAAAAGGGCGGCCGTGGGGCAAGAGCTGCCTCGCCCGCTCAGGGGCCTGCAGCCTCCTTTTCACCTCTCCCCGCTCCCAAGGGCCACTCGCCCCCCTCCTCCCTGCCGGGAGCCGGCACTCACTTGCCCGCCAGATCCTTGTGCGAGCCACTGGAGTTCATCAGCTGCGCCAGGTCCTGCCTCACAGCGGCCGCCATCTTCACCAACCCGCCGCCGTCCCCCTGGCGCGACGCGCGCCTCCTCTTACCATAGAGCCGCGCCGCCCGCAGGATAGACGGACCGCGGCGAGGTCACGTGGAGAGCAGGGAGGGCCGCACCAGGCAGCACTCGCCCGGGGGGAATAAAGCTCAGGCAGACCCCACGCACACGTCCCCCTCAGGGCTGCGAAGCGGCATATATATAAATATACACGTACAGAACCACGCTTTTCGGCAGCCTCTAACCCAGACCAAGGCCTAAGGCCAACCCAATGTAGGCCGCGCCGGGCCCTCCTTGAGTGCGGCGAGCGGCCCCGGAAGCTGGCAGGGAGGCGGTCCCGGAAGCGCGGGGTGGGGCGCCGCGCCGGCGGTTGCCAGGGCGGCGAGGCGCAGTATTATGGGATGCGGCGGGGGAATGGCGCGGGGCGCGTGATTTTGAACAAACACGGCGGCTTCGTCCCGGCCGCTACCGCCGCCACGGCCGCCGGCCGCGGTAGCGGGGGGTAGTGGACCGGCGGCGGCGCAAGGCGCGGGGAGCGGGCGGTGAGAAGCATTCATAGCAATAGTGGCGGAGGAGGAGGAGAAGGAAGAGTGCCCGCCCGCCCGGTGAGTGCGAGGGGCGGGAAAGCGCCGGCAGGAGGATGAAGAAGCGGGTGGAGGCACAGCCCCGCTGACGGGGGGGGCAGTGGCGAAGCTCAGGAGAGAGCAGCAAAGCACTGACAACCTCCTCCCGCCTGAAAGGCAGAGGCCCGGCCCCGCTGGCCGCGCTCCCTGCCGCGGGGCGGGCTCCCGGGCGGCCCCGCGGACCTCCCCGGGCTTTCGGGCACAGGCATTCCGGTCGTCCCGCTGCCGCGGGGAATGCCCGCTCGGCGGGTCTCATCACCGTTGCTCGTTGAGATCAACTGCGCCCAAAGCTGCGGTGGGGTTAAAAAGGATCCGGGGAGCGGCGGCGGGGCGGCGGGAGGAGCCGGCGGGGGGAGGACTGCGACGCCGAGGCTTCCTCCTTGGACGGGGGGTCCGTGCAAAGCCCGCCGCCTTCCCTGCCGGTCCGGAAGCAGTTGGTGTTTGGCGGTGGGGCAGATCGGGGCGGGGCGGCGGGGGCAGGTGCGGCGGGGGCGGGCCGCGGGGACCGGTGGTGACGGGATGAAAATGGCGGATCTTTCGAAATACGGTGGCGGCTGCTGGCGGTGCCCGGCTGCTCTCTCCCGCCGATGAGGTGAGGCCCCGGGGGGCGGGCGGGGGCGGCCGTCGCTGGCGTCGTGCGATTCCAATGGTGGCGGTTGCTGGGGCTCGCCTCGCTGGGCCCGGGGCCGGCGGGCCCCAGCTCCTTTGGCCTACGGGACACCGCGTCGGGCGGTGGGGAGCCTTCGGGGCCGGTCCCCGGTTGTGGCGGCGGCCGGACGCGGTGGCAGCTGGTTTAGGGCCGGAGACTCTTCTCGACAGGTTTTTGCTCTCTACAACTACCTGAAAGATGGTTGTAGTGAGATGGGGTTGTTCTCTTCTCGCCAGTAACAAGTGACAGGGCAAGAGGTAAAGGCCTAAAGCTGCACCAGGGGTGGTTTGCACTGGATGTTAGGAACAATTTCTTTACTGAAGGGTGGGCAGGCATTGGAACAGGCTGCTCAGGTCAGTGGTGGAATCACTGTCTCTGAAAATGTTTATAAACTGGATGGACGAGGCACTTAGTGACATGGTTGAGTGGTGGCCTTGGTAGTCCTGGAATAATGGTTGGACTTGATGAGTTTAAAGGTCTCTTCCAACCCCGCTAATTTTTGATTTGCCGGTGTGGCTCGTTGGAGGGACCAGGCTGCCCCCAGAGGACCTGCCAGGGCTGTGCTGGACTTGGACCAGGGTGATGACGACCTTCCTTTCTCTGCGGGGATGCTCACTCAGGCTCTGCTTGCAGAGTGGGGTACGGTGAAAACGGCATAGTCTGTTTTCTACACTTCTTAATTCTCCCAAGTACGGGGATGTACCTGCGCCTTCAGTGTGCTGCAGCACAGCTGAGGGCAGCTGTTGATTTTGAAGTGAATTTAGCTGGACTGTCTTTTGGAATAGTCCCTGCTTCAGTTTTCATTGCTCTTTTCATGAGGTATATTGGTGATCAGAATGTGTTACTAATTATTTGTGGCTTTGACTTTGAAGCACGTCGTGTACTAATTACGTAATGTTTGGGATGGAGGTTTTGAGTTCTGGAAAGCACTGTGGCATTGAACAAGATTGTGAACAGGAGGAAAGCTCTCAGACTTAAGACTTCAGGTGAAGAAAGAAGAGATATTTATATGGTCTTCCATTAGGTTCATCCTTCTGAACAGTTGCTTGAAGTATATTGCAGTTATTGTAGAAAATACTGAATACAGAAAAGTAATTTAGAATATTCTTGCAACATTTACATAAAGTTGGCAATAACAGGCAATGTCTTGTGTGTGTGGTTAGCTTATTCACAATAACTTTGGCTGATCAGAGACAAGAAGAGCAGTAAGGTATCAGCTGAGTATTTATTCTGTTAAGGGAATCCTTTTGTAAAATAAAATGCATTAGACTTGTCTTTTTTTTTTTTTTCCTCAAGATACCCAGTTTACATATGTGTCAGCAAGTGGTTACATATTTTGTACAGACTTGTATCAACCTACAGGCAGATGTAAGGCTGTATTACTCTGTAGGTTAGGCACTTTTAAACACTGGCTTGGAAAGTGTATTAGAAAATAGAGCCTAGATTCTCAAATGGGTTTGAAAGTACTTCATGCTTGTTGTAATGCAATAAGTTTCAAAAGTTTGTTATGCAGGGTTGATTGTTCAGTTTATGTATCCAGAACTATCTGTTGTTTGACTTGGTTATACTTCTGTGATATCCAAACCTGATAGTTTGTAACTGCATGCTCTGAATGCTTCAGCTAGAATTCTCAAAAAGCTTTAACTGGTTTCAGGTTTGGTGTCTGATAACCACAGGAAAACGGAGTGTGGCAGCCAGATTTCAGCGATAAAGACATTGTTGTCTCATATGTTTGGATATAATTTCTTTTTGGTTTTGAAAAGCAGTCAAAGCCTCTTAGGTTCTTTTCCTTACATTTGTTAGAAAAATCATGTAGGGGGGGAGTAAGGTAGATTGGAGGTGTCTGGTTTGATTCTTGCTTCAGCAATGAGCTGTGCTTTCTTATCTATCACTTGGCCTGCTTGTGCTTCTGTTCCCTTCCTTTGCTACAGAGGTAGTGCTTTCTTTAGGTGCTGTTAGAAACACATCTCAGTGTCCTGTGGAATTTATATGCTACAATGATGGGATTCATAACAAGCAACTAGGAGACAAACTCAGGGTTCTGGGTGGTTTTGTTGGTTAGTTGTTTGATTCTGTTGGGGGGTTTTGGTGTTTTTTGGGGGAGAGGCGAGTTGGGTTTGAGTGTTCAGTGTTTTGGGGGGGGGGGGGATATTATTATTATTATTAGCTGAAGGATCACCCAACAAGAACTGTAAAACATTTCTTGAACTCTTGATTCAAGGGCTTGTATTTTGCCAGGCTCTACATTTGAGTGGTTTCCTTTCTGCAGTTGCTTAGAGAACTGGTAAGCAGCTGTTATGGTTTAAACCCAGCTGGCAACTAAGCACCACACAGCCACTTGCTCCTCTTGTGGGAGGGGGGAGAGAATCAGAAGAGTAAAAATGAGAAAACTCATGGTTTGAGATAAAGACAATGTAATAGGTAAAGCAAAAGCCTTGCACACAAGCAGTACGAAACAGGGAATTCATTCACTGCCTCCCATCAGCAGGCAGGTGTTAAGCCATCTTCTAGAAAGTGAGATCCATCCTTGTCTCTAAATTGGAGAGACATCAATTTGATGGATGGACACTCGGTGGATAAAGAACTGGCTGGATGGCCTCACACAAAGAGTTGTGGTCAATGGCTCAGTGTCCAGTTGGAGACCAGTAACGAGTGGCGTCCCTCAGGGATTGATGTTGGGAACAGTCTTGTTTAACATCTTCGTCACTGACATGGACAGTGGGATTGAGTGCGCCCTCAGCAAGTTTGCCGACGACACCAAGCTGTGTGGTTCGGTTGATACGCTGGAGGGAAGGAATGCCATCCAGAGGGATGTCCCTGCCCATGGTGGGGGGTTGGAACTTGATCTTTAGGTCCTTTCCAACCCTAACTATTCTATGAGTCTATGATTCTATTTTTAACAGTTAGTTGGGAGCACAGTCACTATGACACTAAGCATTCCCCCCTTCCTCCTTCTTTCTGCAGCTGTATATACTGAACATTGTCATACAGTATGGCATATCCTTTTAGTGAGTTAAGGTCAACTGTCTCAGCTGTGTCTTCTCCCAGCTTTTTGTCCTCATGGAGTGAGGTGAGAAGCAGAAAAGGTCTTGACTCTGTGTAGGCACTGCTCAGCAATAACTAAAACATCCCTTGTATTTTCATGACTGTTTTCAGCACAAAAATCCAAGACATAGCCCCATACCAGCTACTGTGAACAAAATTAAGTCTATCCCAGCCAAAACCAGCACAGCAGCATGTGTCTTTCACTACAGCCTGTGACTAGGCTTGCTTGCTTGACAACACTAGAAAACATAGAAGTTTTTATTGTGCAAGACTGCTAGAGTAACCCTTTGATCTGTGATGGGAGTGCATAGATACATGATGCAAGAGGTTCAGGCTTCTCATGTTCCAGATCCAGATGTAGATTAGTGGTTCCCTAACTCTTCCAACTTGTGTGTCATTCCTCTTTGCAAGCCATATTACTACAGTTGAACATGTTGCTACCCACATGAGGGTTATGTCCTTGGTTTTGGGCTCTGCTCTGATCTGTCATACAAGTTCAACTGTCTCTGTGGTCTGGCTGGGTTTTCTTTCTTTGGAGTAACAGCAGTTTCTGCTATGGACTCAAAAAGCCAATCTGAAGAATGTTTTAGCAACATTTTTAGATGAGTCTGCTGTGAAAAGTTTTTTGGGTTCTTTTGGTGGTTGGTTGATTTGGTGTTGGAGTATTTTTTAGCGTTTATATCAAAAAGTTCCCAGTGATCTCAGGTCTGGTTACATTCCTTAATCTGCTCTTTCCCCCAAAAACAAAAGCTCTGAATGAAACAGGAGACACAATCTGCAAGCAAGTGAAAACTTTCTGGTTTAAAATCTAATTAAAGTGTCTGGACAGAGCTTTTCTGACAGTTTTTGTAGTTCTGTACTTGCTGTCAATGTTTTTTTCTATTTTTTTACTCTCATATATTTGGGAGAAGATGTGGCTATGCACTGCTATAATCCCATGTGCACTTGTTACTGCTTTGCTGGTGAGGAAGATGGTTCCTCTCTTTTCTGGCAGCTTCGTCCTTTTCCGTGCTTTCCCCTTCTCTTCTGCTTTGTAAGCACTTAAGCAGCTACACATAGGCCACATTTAAGGACTGATCTGCATTAAAACAAACCTGGCTTATGTCTAGGTTACAGTGAATCAGCACAAAATGGCCTGATGGGTTCTGCCACCACTGAGAGTTGGTTGTACTCTTCCCCTTTCCTGTGTGCAGGGAGTATAAATGCCAAGTTGGGACAGGAGAGGGAGGTTCCTGGGTTTCCCCAGCACTATGCCCCAGGTGGATTGTTGGCTGTAGTGTGATCCCTTAGTGCTGTTTGGGTGCTTATAGACTTTGAACTGAGATATCTCAGCACACTGGCCTACCAGAACTGGCTCACTACTTTGTGGGGTAGTTTTATTCCAGGGTTGAGCACCATCAGCAGCGTGGAGAAAGTGGCCTGTGACAGCCCACAGTTTGTTTTGGGTGTCTAACCCACCTTGGTTTCTTCATCTGAACTGCCTTTGCATCTACATAAATGCTTGCTAGCATAAGGAGGGCTGAAAATGTTTGTATGGAAATGAACAGGCAGATGCCAAAGGATTATAGGGAAGCTTTAGCAGTAGTGCTGGCTTAATACACACAGGGACTTTGAGTATAAGGAAAGTAATGCTGCTAATCATGTGCACACAGTGTTCAAAGTAGCAAAGGATGCTTTTTGAAATAACAGTGCAATAAAGGTATTGCTAGGATGTTTCTCACAGTGAAGCCTAAAAAAAACTTAGCAGGTGCTTGTTTTATTAGTATGTAATTACCAATTTGACACAGAAAGTTTCTTAATTGGTAGTTCTCCTTTTAGAATTATAATAGAAGCTTAAATTACCGCAGACTTGCCAAAGGAAGAATTTCCACACAACTGATATGGGAGCAAGTGGTTGGTTAGTTTGATTGGGGTTCTTTGGGTTTTGTTTATGGGTTTGGGTTTTTTTTCCTCCATCATTCTTTAAAAGAAAACAGCTAGCACCTCTATTATAAGCATGGCAGTAGTGACATGAGCATAATTTTTCTTCCCATAGAGAAGAAACAAACAAAAAACCCCAACAACAAAACCCTAAAACTTTAACTGTGTAATATAAAGCTCTCATGTCCATATCACTTGATAGCTATTACATTAATCACCTTGCCTGTTCCTTTGATATGCTGTTCACAGTTGTATGTATGATGCATCACATAGGGAGTGTTCACTTAACAGAATGTGGAGTAATAGAAAGGGAATGGTGAGTGTTGCTTGAGCGAATTATGGTTGCCTTGGGAACTATTACTTTGAATTTTGCAACTATAGATGGTTAAATTTGCAGTAAAGAACACCTGGTATTTTCTTAGTACTCCTTGTAACTGATAAGAAAAAGACGGGATACTTGCACTAGTTATGTATTGAGCATTTGATAAGGAGGAGTACAGTTGGCTTTTTTTTCCTTGCTATGGTTCTCCATTGGTATTATATATGATAAACCTAGAACCATGATCTTCTGGGAAGTGTGCAAGCAAACTGCCTCCATACCTTGTCTTCTGCAGAGAATGGGAAAGAGAGTGGAAATTATTTTGTCAGTGTTCCAAATGCATATTTTGTTACTGTGTTAAAGTGATCTGTTTTCATTTTGCTATTACATGTTCAAACATAGTGAGTTTGCAGTCTTAGATGATTAAGCTTTCCATTTTGTGGGGCTTAGCTTTCTTATGGATTAATCTTTTTTTTGTCTCATGACATGTATTATTTTAAGGCAATCTCCAGCTTGGTAAGCTTAAACAAAAGACTGTTAAAAAAAATGCAGTGCTGAGTGATTTTGTGGTTCTTTGGTTTACAGCAAAACAAGTGTTTCAGTTTTAGAGACAAAATGTAGAGTGTCAGAAAGTAAAAAAAAAATGTGTAATGCATAAAATGAATTAAACTGTTTTACCCATTTTTGAAATGGGAGCAAAATTTAAGAATGGCACTTAATTAGGGGAATTTTAGTACAGTAAGATTGCCTATGTGCAGTTGTGGTCTTTCATTTGATTATATGTCAGCAGTAAAGGACGGGTTTTGGGTATCTGTATGCTTCTATGAAGGCTTTTCTAGCAAATGAGAGAAAATGTCCAATGTCATGACTTTGAAGAACTGCATTTCCTATCTTTTTGTGCCATCGATCTTTAAATTTCAGCTTTCTGGAATAGTTGATGTGCCCTTGTATGTACTTAGTAAAAAGGAATGGGAAAATGCAGCAAACAAGGAAATGAACTAGTGTTTTCTTTGTTTTGGTTATAAAATGACCCAGTAAAATAATTTGTTTCTAAGATATGTCCGTCGTGTTCCCCCCCCCCCTTGAAATCATCTAAAGCAGACAATTGACCTTCCCTTTCTTAACTGTAGCTTGTTTCTGCTTTGTATAGGTGGGTGTTCTATGTCATTTAGACTAGCAAGCAGTCAAGAATCTGTGGGAACCATGAACCTTGTGTTTTTATGTAGCGTATTCAGTCTTCTGTTTGCTGGGTTAATGTCTGGAACGTTAAATGAAGAGTGTTTTTTTTCCACTTGTGAAGAATAGGTCTGGTGCCAGTGGTGTGAACTGGCAGTAGCAGAGGGACCAATAGGGCTG
Organism: Pezoporus flaviventris; assembly: GCF_033815535.1. Classification (NCBI taxonomy): domain Eukaryota; kingdom Metazoa; phylum Chordata; class Aves; order Psittaciformes; family Psittacidae; genus Pezoporus; species Pezoporus flaviventris. The sequence continues at coordinate 57,207,001 of NW_026892550.1, read as the reverse complement.
TAGTCAATTCATCAACTACAGTGATAGCAAAGGTTGTCACTTCTGTTTCCTGTGAAGAAAAAAAAAGTAATTGCATAGGATGCTTCCAGGAAAGAAACAGAAGACAAGACAGAGGGAGACTACTTGTGAGGTTTTACTGTTATCACTGGGAAAAATAAGAGCTCATTTTCTCTGTTGAATGGGAAGGTGAGTTTGTGTCATGTCAGCAATAAGATACAGGTTGCATAAAAAGCTTTCACAATTTGGATTTCCTGGATTCTTAACAAATATTCTTAACTTCTGTCACTAGCTGTTATATTTGCTTCTACTTCTAATATTTGTTTATGGCTGCAAAATAAGCTTTATCCTTGAACAAAAGTTATCTCTTAGTTGTCCTGATATTAAGAACCTAGACTACCCTCAACAGTGCAGATGCTATACAGTTTTCAGAAAGTTGTCACTTCTAAGTTACATTGCTACTGCTTTGTTGGTTTCGGAAGACTGCTCAGTTAGCCAGGGAGCTGTTTGGGTGCATGTCCCGAGCTGGACGCTGGTGGAACTTACTGAGACAACCTCTGATTCAGGTATGTCCAGCTCATTGTGGATAGGTGGCACTTTAACATGGCACAGCAATTGACTAGGTCAGCTTGAGTCACAGCAGATAACCTGCCATGGCTGCAGGTCAGCTTCAGTGTCCCATCGTATATAATACTGTTAAAGTCCAATCCCCAAAATTAAAAATTGATAGTTGACAAAAGCTTCTTTTGTGTATACAAATTAGTCTTAGATGTAGTAAAGAGGGAAGCTATAAGCTAGGTGATCTTGCAACATTAAAAAACCTAACTTTTTTCATGCAGGAACACATTCAAGGCTTTGCATATGATCATTTCTTCTCTTATTCATTCTGAGAATGAGATGAGCTCTCTGAATCCATTACAACTCAAGACGGTGTAGTGGTGACTTGTCCAACTGGTGGTAGAGCATGTTTGCCATGGAAGTCAAATTGGGAGAGTATGCTCTAAGGACAGAAAGGGATATAGTGAACAGCATGGAGGGTTCATGCGAAGAACCCTTCCTTCTAGGTGATATTGGTATGCTGTCTGGAGTAAAGCATCTCCAGGAATACAGTAAGATACAGTAAATATATCTGTGTCACTTACAGGATATTGAAAACAAAGGTTGTAAGGGATGATGTGTGTCCTAGTCTCTGAAATGCTTCTCTGGCTAGTTCTCTCTGTAAGATTTTTGTGTGTATGTATGTTTATCCAAAAGCTTAACTGTCGGTTTTCTTATGTACACCTAGTAAAATTTAACCAGTTTGTGTTTCAGAAGCTCTTCAACCTTTTGTGTTAAGATGAATGAGACTTCAGAGATCTGAGAAGCCTGCATTGGAAGTGGCCCACAGGATTCTGTGATGAAGATTGCGCTGAAATTCCCATTTCTCCTATTGAATTGATCTCTTGACTTAAAATCTTAATGTGGAATTTCATTCCACAGAAGTCAGTCAGCTATTTCACAGTCCTGGTTATTTAAATAAGCTTTCCCCAAGAGGAGTACAGAGGTGCTTTATCTAGAAATTAAAGTAGGAGGAAGGGGGCAATAGTGTTTTTTGGCATCTGAACCAAGTCACAGTTTGCCTGCAGGCGACCTATTTATTTAAAGCTCAGTCCTTCTGTAAGTAAATATATTCTCCTCTTGTTAAGTGTTGCCATGTTTAAGGCCAGTAGAGCTGTGGAGATCTGCAGCTAGACACGGTTGTGGCAAGTCACTGCAATTTAACTGTTGAATCTATTTTTGCTTTTCTTAAAATGCTCCACTAGACTAAAAAATAAAAAAAAAAAAAAAGCCCAACTTATAGTTCTACAAGGAGCTTAAAAAGCAATACTGCCCATAATAGCTTTCACTGCTGTCCATATCTTGACAGCACTACCCTGAAAGCATTAGTTTATGGTCTTAGATTTGTATCTGTTTTTCTTCTCTTTGTTGTTCTAAGTTTTGAAAAGAATCGTATGTTTGCATAAGACACATAAGGAATGAAGTTTTTAGGTCAAAACTTTTTTCTGTCCTATGTTAGCATATGTTTTAGAAAGGAAATACCACACTAAGTGCTGCATATGTTTTTGTTAGAATGAACTTCTGTATTGTACCTTCTGACTGGCCCGCACTACTGAAGTATACATGTAATGCACTGCATAGTCGTTGTGCTTCCTTATTTGCAGAGTCTCAATAAAATTGCTAGGCTACAATTCTGTTGTGATGAACCTTTGCTCATACAGTGCTTAAATGCACTCTTGCTGAAATTGCTGGCAGGAAGCCCAATCTTACAAGGTGGCCAGTATGATAACACCTGTCAAAAGTCTGTGGGGAACTCTGTACCAAGCCTATGATGGCAGGTTTTGTGCTTGTTTGTAAGAGTGTTCTTGGTGTGATATCACTGTGTGTTCTGAATTCTTCTGTAGCCCCACATTCAAGAGGCATTTGGAATTTGGAAAGCAAGGCTTTTGTTTCAAACTATATTTAAAAGACCAAAATCTGTGTTTCTTGGTTCTAGTGATAAGTACTCTTCACATTTAGAGTTTGTTGGGTTTGGATTTTTTTTTTTTGGCGTGGGTTGTTTGGGTGGTTTTTGGTTTGAGGTTGTTTTTTTTGTTTTGTTTTGTTGGGTTTGGAGGCAAGCTAAGTTCACTGCATCATTTTAACTTCAGATTCTTAATGCTTTACTTTTGGCCTCCTAAACACTGCAGAAAATAAAATAATTATACAGGTTATTTCTTTTGGTCTTACCACAGATTTTTCATAGAACATAAGGTTAGAAGTGCTTCATTAAATGTAAGGGCCCTGGAATCTACAACCCCAAACACTGGATTGTTCACGTCAGTGAACACTTTCAGAATATGTTTAATGATCCTAAGAACACCTGTGCAGTTTTGGTTTTCAGCTTTAGTGCTACTGTATGTTGTGAAAAATGACTGAAATGGACATGCAAATCAAGGGAGAGGGCGAAGGGAAATGTTCTGATTTTTTTATTTCTACTTTATTTTTAGTTTGCATGAGACTTGCTAGAAAGTAGAACGTTGTTTCCAGTTACAGAAAGCAGACTGAACTGCTTTGAGGTTTTCTGCTGCAATGAATGTTATTTCTAGTTCTTTTGTGGAAAGTTGCTATAAGTAAGGTGTGTGCTAAACAAGCAGTGTTTAGGACTTTAACCGTACCGTGATAAAGTGACCTTCAACACTCCTTTTTAAGAGATGTATATGGAACCTCTTTCTGTAGTCAGCAGAATGTATTTGTTAGTAGTTGGAACACAAATGGCTATTCCAATCGCTTGTCTATTTCTACCATCTTAGCCTGGATATACCGATCACTTGAAAAATACACACGTATTGATGTTCTTTTTTTTTCTGCAGAATGTTGCACCATTAGATTGGCAGGCAGTGCTCGCATAATAGTAATGCTTTTGCTCTTCAGCACACTCTGGAATTTATTTAGCACTGGTGAGGACTAGGACCTTAAAGGGCACTAAGTAGTTCTCAAGAAGCAGAGTTATCATCAGTTTGCTGATCCTACTCTGTCTTCACAATGATATGCAAGTCTAAAGTTTTCAGCTTTCAGTGAGCCCCAAATAGCAAATGCTTAAAGTGTTAACTGGTGGTTGAGATGGGTATCTACTTATGAAATGTAGACATGGCTTGAAATGTAGACTGATATTAGTAAAATGGTATGGTTTTGCCCCTTACTTAATGGACATATAACTAGCATGTGAGAGCTACGTAACAGCTGAGCCATGCATGGGTAAGTAATTTGACCTTCAAGTAGCTTAGTTTTCTAGATAGTAATGTTTCTGGGTGACTGCTTGGAGTTTTGTTGGTTCTGGGTTTTGTTTTGTTGTAGAGTTTCTTGGTTGTTAGGGTTTTTTTCAGTAATACTACTCAATACCTCACAATAGCTAGAATGTTCTTCTTTACTAGACTTGTTTTGTAATTAATGGTACATTTGGGCAATGTAATATTTTCTTCTTGTGGTGAAAATGCGTTATCCAATCTCGAGTTAGATATTTGAGTGTTTTAAAATGCTGTTTTTTCTATCAAGTAATGCACTCAGATGTGCATGTGACGTGATTCAACCATTTACAATTCATATGACATGCTGCTTTCATCAGGGACTTGGTTGTGGGTTTTTTCCTCTCTCTCTAGCTTCTGTTTTTCCTGAAAGGTTCTCTGTGATGTGTGGAGATTTGTGGTGATGTGCTATATCAAAGGTCTTTGCTAATTTGATTGTAAAAATTGCTTTTGTATTCAGTGCCTGTAATCTAATTTCTGTGGTAGCATGCTGTGATTCCTTGTATGTGAGAATTAATTTTGATGAGAAGAAAACATCTACAGGTCACAGGATTGCTGAGTCTTAAAGTATGTTTGTTATAGTGGTTGGGGTGAAGGAAGAAGATGCAGTCATGTAGCGTGCATTGCTTCTGAAGCTTTGCGTATGATCAACTAAAGATTTTTGTGGTGATGGCAGTGTATTTCTTATCAATATGTTGGTAAAACATTTCTGTTTTGAAGACAATAGGACAGGAATTGTTGGAAACATAAATGAAAGATTGTTTTTCTTTACAGCATGCCTATGAAGAGCATCATGTCTTTGTTCCTCTGTGGGTTTTGGTTTTTATTTTTTGGCTCATTGTGTTTTAACTGTCCTCGTCAGTATTTTGTAGTGTTGTATGTCAACGATAGCAGCGTGGAAAGCTTAGTAACTGTTCCAGACTTGAATAATTGCAAGATATTTTGGGTTCCCCCCCCATCCCAAGAGCTGGAATATTTGAAAGGGGAATGAGAGCAGGCAAATGAATTGGTACTGCAGTGTTCCAACTGGATCGTACTTGGAACTCTGTGTTGTGGCAGCTTCTAACCACTCAAGGCGTGGTAATTTTAAACTGCTTAAACTCTTAAGACCCCCAAAATCATATTTTTTCAGCTCAACAGCCTTCCTGAGTTTATATATTGCCTCTACTGGAGAGTGCAGATAAGCAGAAGCTGAAAAATTTGAAAAGCATTTAAGCACCTCAGCTTTAATTCCATATGGCTGACAGCATCTCTCTCATCCTTCTCGGATAAATGATCGAGGATCCATTCTGTATTGCCCTTCTTCCTCCTGCTTTTACCTTTGTTCTAATGGATGGATTTAGGGGTTAAATAAACAATGGTTTTAAAACTCTTTACTAGTTAAGAGAAATATGATGATTTATGAATATAACTTTATGTAAATATTGTGAGACTTTTGCATTTTGAAATCCTCAAATCTGAGCTATAGCCTGCTGACAGTCCCTTGTTCCACCTTTATTTGAAAGAAATATTGGTGCCACATTTTGTCTCAGCAGAGGAAATGCCAAATCCCTTTTGTATTACCTAACTGGTGACACTGTGTTTTGGTGTATACATGCGCACACACACGCATTCACATTTAGAGTCTGTTTTACTCAGTGAACAGTTACTTGTTTGGTTGTCCACTCTTGCTTTCTGGCATTCATCTGACCCAGTTTCAAGCCTCATTTCAACCCCCCTACACTCCCGCTTAGTAAATCCCTCAGTAGTTATTATAACTATTGGTGTTCTCCCTTACACTTTGCAAATTATTAGGTATGCACCTTGATTCTCTTAAATGCTGATAATGTTGCCTTAACATTACTGATCTTTGCAAAAGATGTGGCCTTTTGCAGCAGGAGGTGTGTGGAGATGCTCGGGAGTCCTTTAATGCAAGTATTCTGACTATCTGTTTTTCTGAAGCTGTGAAACTGTATCCTGCATTATATTCCTCAGGAAGAAAATTATAATAATGAGTAATGGTCACAATTCCATCTTCTCATAGTGATATAAAGCTAGTTTTACATGTGCTAGACATGCATGTGATTTGTCTCCTGGACAGTTGCACCAGTGGTGACCTCTTGAGCATAGGGATTTTTTGTGGTGTTTGATTGTTCCTCTGTCTACTTCTTTTATAAGGGTTTTTGCTGTTCTTAGCTTAGGAAGTTTGAAAGTATTTGTCTTTTCTGGCCCTTCATAATGCTACACTTCAATGTGTGTATCTGCTCCAGCTTTAAAGAACTACTGGCTGCTCTATCTGGCAAAGATACTTGGTTTCGGTTAGTATTTGCTTAGCTTACAGCAACAGTTTTACTGATCCCAAGATAATCCCTGCTGTCTAAGGGGCTATGTTGGACTTAATGTATTTATGAGGCTTTTGATTTTGGGGTGTGGTTTTTTACACTTTGAGATAGGTGCTTATATAAAAGTTGCTACTGGTTTGATTTATGTATTTTCTAGTGAAAATGACACTTCAGAATTAAGTTTAAAATTAACATCGCTGATGACTGAAGGCAGGCCTGGCCAATGCTCTGTCAAGTTATACCAGAATCTTCCCATGGTTGAGTGTCACTAGCCCTCTGCTGTGTACTAAGAAGTGAACAGGAAGGGGACTGTTAATGGGGCCACAAATGGTGACAAGTCCCTTGGTCCACTACTTCATTGTGATGACCTTGCTAACTTGCAGCACTATCTCGGGCCATCCTGTAAAGTTGGTCAGCAGCCTTATTTCTGTGTAATCTGAATTCTGAAGAGTATTCCTTGCAGTACCTACGTAGCTTTACTGATGATTTTGTAACATATACTCATGTAAGTGCTGCACTCGAGCTGCTCATGGGTTTGGACTGGAAGGTTGGCTATTCTTATCTTAGTGAAAAGGGGGCATTTCTGGAGATGTAATAAAATGCAGTTAGTTACTGTAAAATACAGGCATTGTTATATCTTGCATTTTGCTCCATTGTTTGCAGATCAGTATGCTTTATTGATTATTTTGACTTTTTTTTTTTTCCTGTTTATTGTGGCTGCTTTGTGGGGTTTTATCAACAAAGGTGGTGGTGTAATGAATCCCAACACTTTAACAGTGTTAGTTTCTTAAAGATTCTGCACTGACACCTAGTGACAGAAACGGAAAAAATAGATCAAAGTTCACAGGTACCTGTCAGACACCATTCTGTATTTTTGCCAATAACAATGGCATCCTTTATCCTCTTCCTTATAAATACCTTTTATCCTTTATGACAATATATGTGTATTTTTTGTGAATATGAGAGATCTGTGCTATAGGTAAGATGATCAGAGGTGCTTCACTTCAGCTGAGCTTTTGTCCCCATCTTCCTCCTAGTATTTTTCAAAGTTGTTGCTCCAAGACTTTGCCGACAACATGCCTTAGTCCCTAACTTCTTTGTATGTGCTTGGCTGGTTGCAAGCCTTGAGCTATGCTGGAATTTAGTCTTTTTCTAAACAAATCTTCATAATGTGAATACCTTTTAGTGTAGTTGTATGGCTATTATTTTGTAGGATAGATTTTTCTATTTAGTAATCTGATTCGAGAATTCTGGGGGAGTTTCCCCTCTGGTATACACTTAACCTGCTTTCTTTGTTGAGATTGGTTTTGAGCTAAATGCATGTAAACATTTAGTAGTGCATCTTTTTTGGGGGGGTGTAGGTACAGCTCTTACTTAAAGCTGAATTGTTGAAGCGAAGGAAACTTTCAAGTTGTTTTGTTTTTTTTTTTAATAGGTAAAATAATTTACTACCCTGTCTTAAAGAACTTGAAGTTGTTTACATTTTAAAAGAGGTTGGCATGCTTTTAGTGTTGGAAATCACTTTAGTAGAGGAGCTGGAAGAATGGAAACTGTGTTTTGTATAAAAGCATTGGGGGAGTGGAAACCCACACAAAAAACAGCAGCTGTTGAGAGATCCTGGCTAAATACATATAAGTAAAATCTGCAGGGATGTTGAAGCTGCCTTTGACAGCTGTCTGTCCTATAGCTAGGATGAGATTTTCATTGTTGCACTTCATGTATCTATTTCAGTCATATCCATTATGCAGTGAAGAAACAGAACAACTGGCTTGTGTTGCGTTTCTTGCTGCTGTTGATGACGTGCGCCTGAATGCGTTATTAGAAGCCAGCTATAAATTGATGATATCTAATAGCTGTAAGATGCTCCAGTGTGAGGGCCATAATCTTTCTTTTCTTTTAACTGGTCAATTTCTTATTCCAAACGTGATGTAATTGATGTATTTCTTTTCCTTATGCATTCTGACTTGCAAGTGGTTTGTTTGAAGTCAGAATACTGTTTAAAACTCTGACTCGGTGCATCTTAATATAAATATCCTTTCAACTAGAGGTATTTAATATCCATTTACTGCTGTGTAACCTTAAGAATGAAGAATATAAATAACTGCTGAACTGTCTAATATATTTAAATAGATGTAAATACTTTGTGGCCATGCTGTTAAAATATAACAAGAATCTGTGAAACCTGATATGCCTTTAACCAATTTGACTTTGAGAGCAGTGCGATACTATTACCAGTGTGTCCTTAGGAGTAAACTGTTTTGTCTAGTGCTAGTTACTAGGCCTGGCATCGCTGCAAGCTGTACTGGCATTACTTTGGGACAAATGCTTTCCAAAGGAGGTATTTCTGGCAGTGGCATCAGATAATTTCGTATCTTTAAATGCCTGCCAATAAGTGAGCTGTGTGTGAGTTTGACTGTCAGTCATCTGGATGATTTCTTTCATAGCTTGGCTTCTAGAGTATCACAGCATTTTGATGTGGCTCGTACCCTGGAGGTGAAGGGAATCAGGATGGCATCCTTTATAATCAGGAAGACCATGGGCTGCCAAGAAACATGAACTCATCAGCAGCCTGCTGAGCTTGGCATGGAAATTAGATAGATTATAGAAGGGTTTTCTCCTCATCCTCCTACCTCATGGGTGAAATGCAGCTGTAGTTAGCTGCTGTGCAAAATGGAATCACAATGACTCTGGAGAAATCAATGTCACCTGAGCATTTGTAAAGTGGTTTTAGTAGCACAGTTCCTTAACTGTAAATGTCGCTTATTATGAGTAACTCAGCTCTGTGTTTCTTAGCAAGTAGGAAACTTAATTTGCAAGGTTCTTGTCATCTTGAGCTTATAATATTACTCAAGAATATGTAACCATGCAGTGTGCTCACATGTCCAGTGCCCAAGTATGCTGATGGGATTGATCAGCAAGTTGGGAAAGTGCCTTATTAAGCTGATCAGTTTTCAGTCTCTGAAAGTGATATAGTTCTAGTGAGAATGGTAGATATGACCATTTCCAGTCTAAGGTTTCTTAAATGGGAAGTTATTATGGCTTTGAATCTTGCTGAAGGCTTTTTTTTATATATATATATATATATATAAGTCACTTAGCTTAGAAAATTCTGTTTACTTTCACAGGGGTTGTTCATTGTTTTGTGTTTAGAACACATTTCATTTGTTTAGACATTATATTTTCTTGTGAGTAGTGAGGGGAAAAAATGTTGAGCTGCACTTTTCATGGCCAGTATAGAGGAATTATCTGTCCGTCTTGGAAGGGCAGTGATTTGGTGTGGTCCTGGGGTAGGCAGGCTGCTGATTGAGCTTGTGGGGGAGTTAAAGCATCACTAGACAGCTCTTTGTTTTTTGGAGATTTCCAAGGTGAGAATTTTGAAAAAAGTGAACCCATTACATCAGGTATCGACAGCAAGTGTCTTGAGGCAAGATAACCTGCGTGACAACCAGTGTTGACATGTGTGAGAAAAGTAATTATCATCTGTTGGAATATTAAAGCTGTTTAGCTCTTGCTTTATATTTCAGTAAGCTTGACTGTCTCAGAACAAGGTACCTGTACCTTGCAGGGGATGACGGGCACAATTACTGCTTTGTGTACTGTGTTAACAAGAGTGAACTGGTAATCCACAGCAAGTCAGTGCCTTGATTTTATTGCAGTGGATGCTTTGAAGAGGTTTGATATGAGTTCGGAGAGTAGATTCAGCTGAATGTGTTATGGTTTGATTACATTTATTTTTCATTATATCCCTTTTGTGCATGCACAGTACCTTTAGTCTGAAAAAATTTCTCCTACTGTATTTTCTTCTTTGGTAATATTATTTATAAAGCTTTGAAAATGTATGTTTTCTGGAAGCCAATAACTCTTTAAAATATTGCAGTACCTGCTCCGGTCATCACTGCCACAACTGCTAAAATGGAGGTGGTTTCAGCGGAAGTCAACAGCTTGCTCCCTGAGGAAATAATGGACACTGGTATAACTCTGGTGGAAGATGACAGCATCGAGGCGGTTATTGTGTCGTCGCCAATGGGAGACTCTATTCCCATGGAAACGGAACTGGAAGAAATAGTGAGCATAAGCTCCACCAGCGACTCCCCAGCTACAGCCACAGTCACTACAGAATCAGTTACTGCACCGAGCAATCACTCGAGCGACACAACAGCGAACACAACCCCAAAAACTGATGTGAATGCAGTAGTAAAGCCTACCTTTCCAAGTGGCCTACATAAACTTGGTGCTCAGACCCCCGTCACTATATCAGCCAATCAAATTATTCTGAACAAGACTGCTGATATTAAAATAGGCAATCAGAATATTAAACCAGATGGGCAAAAACTAATTGTAACAACTTTGGGCAAGTCTGGCCAACCTATTGTTTTAGCATTACCCCACAACCAGCTCCCACAAGCACAGAAGGCTGTGTCCCAAGCTCAAGGTGGAGACTGCAAGGTACAAGGCCAGCAGATCAAAGTTGTTATTGGAGGTCGATCGGAAGTGAAACCTGTTGTTGGTGTCTCATCTTTGACGCAAGGAAATCAGTTGGTAAATACTGCATCCCAGCCTTCTGTTTTGCAGACCCAGCCATTAAAAACAGTACAGGTAAAGTGAGCTGTGCTGATGAAACATATTAAAAACAATTTTGTTGATGCAGATGTGGTCCATTTCCTTCACTGAACTGACACCTGGTTGCTTTCAGCTGTTGCGTTTATTCCTTGTATTAACAAATACAATGCTACTCTTAGCCTAAGCTTTTATCTGTGGATGCATTTACCATTTTATGCCCTTTTACTTCTAGCTACTGTCTATAAACTTGGGATTTGCCTCTGAGAAAGTGAGCTATTAAAATTCAGTAAGTTGAAGAGAATTTTCCCATTATTAGAATTTTATAAAAAATTTCGACATGCTTTCAGGAAGACTGAATTGGACCCTATATGCGTGTTCTTTATTCTGCTATTTCTCATTAGGAATTCTATAGCTTCCTTAATAGAAGCTGTTACAAATGGACTTGCATCTAGTTAATTGCAGTTTGAGTGAATTAGTTGTGTTGTGGTCTCTTATTAAACCTTCACTTGTATTTGCAAAACGAATTGTTAACACCCTTCATTGCTTTCCTCTTATGAGGAGAAAGTAGAAATGAAAAGCAAGGCTGGTTATAAAGTTGGTTCAGTTGGTAATAAGTACATGATACTGCAGGAAGATTATTACATTAGCACTTCCCAGGCAGTGCTTTTCCCTGTAACAAATTATAGGGAAAAGTGAAGTATCAGAGGTCCATATTATATGGAGCTAGGTGTGAGATTCATGGTCTGCCCTATAATGAATGGCATGCCTTGAGTCCCTGGCTTAGAAAATGAAGTTGAGCATTCACCCCATCATCTTGGACATGCCTCTTAACCTTTCAGCGAGTAGAAAAAGGAAGCTGTGAATGCCTCCCTAACTCCCAATGGTCTTGTGTATCGTATCTCTTGTGGCTATGTGAATGGGGTATTTTGGATAGAAGGCAGCACAGCAGTTGGACTTGGTGTTGAAAAGTGAATTGGTAGAAGATTAGTTGACAAAGACCTCTCTTCAGTTCTCCTTACATCAGCACTGTTGCAGGGGCTTTGCTGATCATTAGAAAAATTCAGTTAGCCTTGCTCTAATTTAATTACGACATTTGAAATCTCGGCACTTGAGAAAAGGTATTGATAGAGTTGAGCACATGTTCCTTGGAATCTGGCTTCTTTGATTACACTTTTAAAGGTATGAGGCTGTGAGATGTAAAATGTGACAGGGCCGTGGGCTTCATCTATATCCAGAGGTTTGTTACTGTCCCTTGGCAGCTTGTCCTGATATAGTGGAAAACACTGCCTTGGATGTGTGGCCAAAACTATTGAGTAAGTACATCTGCTTTCAGCCTATGGATCCTGCCTGTGTACAGGCTTAAAAACAATGATGTGCCTGCTGGTGTACTACTTCAAGTCCAAGTGCATTAAGCAGGAGTTAGACCTTGCAGGTGACTGTAAACCAGATTTCCAGACCCATTGCCATTGCTGTCAGTAAGCTAGTCTAACTTGAACTTGTCTTGATGTGGTAACTGGCTCTGCATTTAGTAGTTATGTTTCCATAGTATTGTTGCTAACATGGCAAGACTACCGGTTGCTACACCATCATTTTTGCTTTATGTCATCTTTGGAAAATGACATCATGCACTCCATAACCTCAAAGCAAACTCCTATTCCTAGCTCAATTTCTTAGTTTTCTCTGAAGTATACCATTCTCCTATTTCTAGAGTCCATGATTTTTCATATTATGCCAAATATATATTACATAGGGTGTGGTTACATTGACAAGCTCCCATGAGATCATCTAGGGAATGCATTTATAGTATGTTAGCTCCTTTGTGGTAGCTGACTGTGCGGGTATTCAATCCAGCAGTAATGCAAGATATGCGTGTTCCTTTTTCTGTATGAGCAGAACATGGTTTGACAACAGAAAACGAAGACTGGCTGTAGAAACTTGCTACTTCATCTTGTTCTGTGTAGAGTATTTAGGAAGACATGAATTTTTCCTTAAAATACAGGTGCTTGCAGAAAAACCTCTTCTGAAAGGGGAAGAAGGTTGGTGTGTTCTTTTAAATGTAATAATTTTCTTATAGGAGAGCTTGATGCCCCATGACATATTTTTGCAATCTTAATTGCATGGGCAGAGAAATAATACTAAGCTTCCTGTGATTAATACAAGCAATGGCAAAGGGCTCTGGAGAACTTGCTGTTTCTGAAGTATCAAAGGAGCAGTCTGTCATCTTGATTATTTCCTCTGGTTTCTCCAGTCTGTACTGAAGTGGGTAGCAAGTTTCCCGCTGATGCCTAGAAGGCTTTCACAGGTGGCTGGGGAGTTATAAGCTCCAGTGGCAAAAGCTTCAGAAAGGATGGCTTGGCAGCAAGTAAGGGCAGGAGTACATTGCCTGCACTTGTGAGCCAAGGGGGCTATTCCTCACCTATAACCAATCACATCTGAGTTTTGCCATGTTTTCTGAGCCTGACTCAAATGACTCACTCATTTGTTAGAGCCCATTCTTTTTAGACAGTTTACCCAAAAAGTAGGAAGGAATTTATCTGAGGATGATATTGCAAATTGAGTCTGAGGGAAGCAGGGCTACTTGCCGTGGCTTGGGATTATTAGTTTTCTTTCTGAAGTACTTCATGTTAACAGGTGGTTAATATTTTATATGTACTCATGTAAGTCATTTAAACATATTTATTGACTGTTACTGGGAAATGACTGCTGTTGCCCAGAGCTGGCTGTTGCTGCTGGATGTTGATCGTGTTCAGAGCCAGACTTTGCCCTTCCTTCTGAGAGTAAAAGCAATAGCAGTTGAGTTACAATACCTTATGGCAGGGAAAGATGAATTTCAGCAGAACACAAACCACAAATCAAGCAGATGAAATGTGGGGAATTTGTCAGGAATTAAGACGTGCAAATTTACAAAAATATTTGCTGATAAAATGCCTGCTCACCTATCAGCTCTGTACTAAGAGAACTGAGTCCTTGAAACATTAAAATGGCGTTGAGTAAAATCCGCCGACTGGGCTGTGAATGAAACTTCCATCTTCAAAGAAGTTACGTCTCAAGGTTTTAGTTAATATGTTTCCAAAAAGAGTATCTTTTTTTGTTCTTGTTTCATTTTAAGCCTTGACTAGTATATTACTTGACTTTATTTTAAGCCTTGACTATATTATATTACCTATAAAGCAGCTAATGTGGCTTGGGTGCAGCATATTGGGGTAAATCACCTGCCATGATCTGAGTTTCCTCTGAGGACCACTTACTAGTACTCTTTTAATTGTGAAGCAGCACATGGTTTTCTTTAAATTAGGTCTTTTTTTCTGTCACTGCTTGGTGTCAGAGCTGCTCATTGCTGGCTTCCCTTGGCTGAGCGCAGCTCAGGTGTGCAGAGGTGGTGTTTGCGTTACGTGGCAGGCTGAAGGGATCCAGTGCCATAGCATGAGGGAGCCCTGGCTTCCCTGTCTGTGCTGTGAGTGTGCTGCTGAGAGCTGAAACAGCCTCATTTGCTCTCTTTGCCAGGCAGCTGTGGAATTTGTTATGTGCTACCAAATACTTCAAATGTTTTGGTGTTACTCTGCTGTAAAGTAGGTGTTTCAGTCAGCAAATTCTATAAGTAGAATAGGGTTTTTTGTAGGATACCGTAACATTCAGCCTGCTCAATTGCTTCATTTAAGCACCTGCAGCTTTCTCAGGCTGTCATCTCTATATCTTTACATGCCAGTGAGATTTCTCCGGTTTAGCTACTTGATTAACAAAGGTGGTTCTGTGCCTTTGGGAGGTTGTTTACCACGTGGATGCCCATGTCATGCCTCTCTGATATTGCTTGAGTTGGCAGCTGCTGCCCCTGGGATGTGGCTGGGTTGTGTGGTGGAGGAGAAGCAGTATGGGCCCGACCTATGGGCTGAATAAGTGTAAGGGCTTCAGTAATACCTTCCAGTACTCACCTGGATTCAGGGAGGATCCTAGTGATAGTCTGCATTGGCAGGCAGCCTCTGCAGTTATATAGAAACTATTAGGATAAATGCATCTGGTAGTTTATTTCTGTCAGTGTGAAAAAAGGGAAAAAAGTCTTGTTTGCGACTTTTAAGACTAACAAAACCCTGCTTACAGACATTTAAATTAATCTGTCACATTAAATTGCATGTTATGTGCTTCTGGGCCAGCTGTGTTTCAGGAGACTGGATCACAGAAGTAAAATTTAAAAAAAAAGAAACCCTTGTGCCTAGATGTAACTGATTTGTTCTTGACCAGTGAGTACCCAAAACTTTCAGGGACTGATCCACATATTTTGAGAACTGCTTCCCCATTCTCAGAGTAGAAGTGTGCTGCTATGTCATTATAGGCCAAGAGATGTTTCAGACTGCTAGTTGTCATATTTAAATAACTTAAGGAACAAATTTTGTCCTGTTTGGCTAAAAAGTAGTAACTTTTACAGTTTGAAATATTGAGAGCTGTGCTTTTGAAGAGGGTTGCACAGACAGATATCTTAGAAAAAAAGCTGTAAGGGATTTGGCTATCCTGCTTTAGTGGCTGGTTTTCTAAAGTGGTGTGGATGATATCCTTGTTCTCCCCATAGTGAGAAATGGAGGTGAAATGTGAGATAAGCAATTATTCTAATTATGTGTGCAAGTATTGCCCTTTCTATTTTAGGATGTACTTGGCAATGCAATAATTCACATCCAGAATGCTCAAGTTACTTTAGATTATTTTTTTTACCCTCTATCTTTCAGATTGCAAAGAAGACCCGAACCCCAACTTCTGGCCCAGTGATCACCAAGCTGATCTTTGCAAAACCAATCAATAGCAAAGCTGTTACAGGGCAGACCACTCAAGTGTCACCAGTCATTGCAGGTTGTACTAGTTTGACTTGTTTTGCTTTACCATTTTTAAGAGCTGTTCAGAGAGATGATAACTGTAGAATTTTTTCTGTCTCAATGATTTTAGTGCAGTTTCTGTTGAAGTACCTCAAACAATTGGAGGGGTGGAAATCAGCAGAGAATTTGTAGGTAGAAGCAGATAATGTAGGTTTTGGTACCTTTACAGTTATTTAGAATTATCTTTGTGGTTGTGGAATTTGATCATTTTGCTTTTACTGTAGGATGCCTTTTGTTTCCAGATGTTGGGGAGGAGAAAAAAAATACCAAAGGCTATACAATAAACAAAGTATTCATAGATAAATTCTGTAAATACACAGTAGGGAAAAGGAGGCACCTGCTTGTGTATTACTTTAATCTGCTTTTTGTTGGTCTTAAATGTGACAAATGTAAATAAAAGGAAAAATGTTTGAGTGGAAAAAAAAAAGTGACCAAAATCTGTGTTTCTGTTAAGTTGCTCACCTACTTAAAAAATAAGCATTGCAGAAGAGTCTAAGAAAATAATTAAGGCAAATAAGAAATGGGTTGTCTCTTAGGAAAACAAATCTGTTTGTGTCCTTTAAAGAAAAAATCCCACAGTACAGTCATTTATTATGTCAGTGGGACTGATGTGTCCCCTGTGAAATGCATCATTGCATGTATGCAGGTAATATCTTAGACATGTCTAAATTATTTGAAAAAGACAAATGTAGGAAGCCAGAGTCATCTTCAGAGCTTTGAAGGATGCCTCCACCTACTTCCATATTGACTGAACCAAGTAGGCCTAAATTTTTTCCACATATTTAAACGGGTTTTTTTAAGCCTCTAAGAACTGGGATTTGAGCTGGTTTTAGAAAGAATGCAACTGTCTCCTTATTCAAAACATTGATGGGCACATAACTGAAACATACTCTTTTCCTTAAGTTGTCAGGCTTCCTTGCACCCTGATGCCTGACTTGTGTTTCAAGTGAAAGAGGGATTCCCTCTCCCACTCCCCAGTTTTTCTCCTTTCTGAAACAATTCCCTACTAAATGTACAGACCTGTGAATAAGAAGATTGGTTCACTGTGTTTATAAATATCTGAGTTCGGCAGTTTGTGTATTTGAAAAAAATACAACAAGCCAAAGCAAACAACAACAAACTAACAAAAGAAAAAACCCTGAAATGAGCCATTTGAAGCTGCATTACATTTTTGTCTGGCAATACGTGAAAATTGGTAAACAGGAAGGAACCACAATAAAAATAATACTAAGGAGAGCATGTTTTTAAGTTTGTTGCCTCCAGACTGAAAGGAAATGTGCATAGCAAAACATATCTACATAATACTGACAAGCAGGTATGTTACAAAATAAACAAACTTCCAGCTTTTAAATCTTGGAAAATTGAGAGTACAGGTTCCTGTTCCTGTGGGAGAAGCATCACCTAGGAAATGCTTCTAATGGAGATGGATGTCTTTTTAAACCTCTGCCTTTCCTCTTGCCATCCTGAACAGTCATCACAGTTTGCTGGTTTTGAGAGGTTGACATTATTTTGGGGAAGGTGTTACATTTGTGTGTTGTGTTTTAATTTTTGTGTGCATGCTTTTATGAATCTGATAAATATTTAATTGCTCTGGAATTTTTGCAAACTGAGGTGGAAGTTGTAAATTTGAAAGACTTGTCAATATAAGCAGCCAGGTTCTGTTTAGGAACCTGATGCCAAAGGGTACAGAGGGGACATAGTAAGAAAGGGAAAACCGTCACCAAGACGTAAATGGTAAAATTCCCACACTGACATTTTTCATGTTACATGTGAATTAACAGAGCAAATGGTTGCCAGCAGCTGCTACTTAGGTTGCATAAAAGTGAAGGTTATTTTTGAACACATAGACTTCAGAGGAAGGCAGCTTTCCGTAAGGATAGTGCTTTCTCTTGTTAGTTGTAGTTGACTTAATTGTCATGCCACTGATTGGATGAAAAAGTTATGCTGGTGTTTGTTTCTTATTTTGATAAAAGTAGTACAAGAGAATGGGTTACAGAGAAGCTGTAATAGAAATGAGTCTGAGCTGAAGTGCAGCAGAGCAAAGCTCAGTCAGTGGTCAAGCTGGAAGTATGAAAAATAATAATAAAATAATGATAATTAAAAAATGTTTCCCACACTGGGAGTTTTGCAGTATTCCTAAGACATTTCATGATTGGAGCCGCTGGTTTTGATGTTTAACCTTTTTCGCTGTTGTAAAAGCAGATCGTGTGTAGAGTTACACCACCACCCACATTTTCATAGGAGTGTCATGTTTTCTGTTAGGCAGTGAAAAAAACACCAATATGGAGAAGACAAAAAATACTTAGATTTGAGCATAGACAGATCAAACCCTTTTTTCTTGGTCACTGTAACACAGCTCGTTTCTGATGGCTGAGGATTTTAAAGGAAGTACCCCCCACAGATGCTCAGTTTTTCTGTACGTTGGTGTTAGCCCAGAAGGTTCCTAGGAAACTGTCAGCTGGATGGGTGTTTGGGCACAGGGCAGGGTCTTTGGAAGGCTGTGTGCCTCAGTATGCTGTCCTGACTTTAAAGAATTTTCGACTTAGTATCACAGAAAGATCAATGTATGTTTTGGGAGTTTTTAAGAACAAGTGGAATGTCTTTTTATTTTCAATAATGGCAGCTATTTTATTCTTTGTTGCTAAATATTGCTGGTGTTCTTCCTACAATGTGATACGCTCGCCAGAGTATTAACAACTGTACAATATGCAGAGAAAAACTTTGCTTTAAAAATCAGTGTGAACAGGGATAACTTGAGCTGATGATATCTTCGTTATTTATAGGTAGGGTTCTTTCACAGTCTGCTCCAGGAACACCACCAAAGACAATAACGATCTCTGAAAGTGGAGTCATTGGATCATCTTTGAGTACAACTACACAGCAGACACCAAATAAAATAGCTATTTCGCCACTCAAATCCCCTAATAAGGTAAGGGTCTGATTCTGGCTACAGCCTTCTATCCCTCCTGCACAGTTGTCTGAATGGAGCTCTCTTTGTCTTTGCTACAAGCTGTTTATGATCCCTCTACTCCTGTCGCAAGCCATAATGCAACTGGGTATCTGTTGTGCATCATAATGCTCTGCAGTAATGGCTTAAGCTAAATTTTTGCAGTTGGCTTCCTTACTGTGTTTTTTAGTAACTGTGCATTACTGTGTACTTTCCCATTCTTACCCTGTCTTGCCATTCCCTAAACATCCATTCCAAGAGCAACCGTTCTCTCTTAACCAAGTGCTGAGAGTTTTTGTCTTTTTTTCTTAATGCCTTCATAAAATGTCAACAGGCTGTTTAGGAGGAGGCCTCAATGATGTTAATAAGTCAGCACATAGTAACCATTCCCTGCTACTGCATAGATAGTTTAGTCTTCCTTAATCACGTCTGAAGTGAGAGAGATTTGTGGTGGTCCTTGACAATTACAGAGCTGGAAACTGGCACAAGTGGGAAAATAGATAGGAAAGATAATTTATCCGTTATAAGCTCCTTCACAAATAAGTGTCATGGTGATGCTGGTATTTTAGGCTTGGTAAAATTGTCTTGAGAAGAAGAATATTTCTGGAGAAAGGAAAAGTTGGGGCAGGGGAAGATGCATGGTGCATACAAACTAAATATCATGTATAAAAATTAGCATAAGAGTAAAGAATTCTCTTAGTTTGGCAATGTTTTAGCTATGTATTGTTATACAAATGGAATGAAGGACTTGTGTTTGAGAGTTATTACTGAGGGAAGCAAGACAAGCAAGAAGTTTAAAGCAAAAAATCTAGAATCAAGATTAACAATGAAAAGACTCTTTAGGGTTCCATCTCAAATTTACTGTGAATAAGTAATTTTAAGTGTCTTTTAAAAACAAATGGTTTAAAAAATTGGAAGTTTTTTTAAAACATGAAGAAGGGAGTATAGAACAAAAAGTAGAAAACCAAACTTGGAAGGGATGTGGCTATATAGAATATTCAAACACTGCACTCTGCAGAAATGTGGTCAGATTGGATTTCTGTTGGATACTGGAAAGCAGATTTGACAATACTGATATTCTTATGCTTTGAATGATCAGTAGCATAAGGTGAGATTTTGGGGTTTGTCTTTTTTTGGGGGGGGGGGCTAGGTTGTGGTTTTTTTTTCATAGCTCTCCTTTAAAACTTTTTATGATGAAGTAGTGTGGTACTGATTGTAAAGCTGTTATTCAGAAAACCCATTCTTGACAATGCTCAGGCTTCAGTGGGCAGGTTTCCGTAAAAAACAAACCAAACAAAAAACCCAAACCAAATAAAACAGAAGCTGTACTGGCTTTCTGCAGGGGCCTTTTGGCACTGGAAACCAGCAATACCTTGAAGTTTCTAACATGTTTGCTGTTGTTGCACATACAGACCTCTGTGAGTCATGATTAAATACAGTGCTCTTGTTCACAGAAAGAACACTTTGTACTGGTGG
The DNA here is from genome assembly GCF_033815535.1 of Pezoporus flaviventris. Taxonomy (NCBI): domain Eukaryota; kingdom Metazoa; phylum Chordata; class Aves; order Psittaciformes; family Psittacidae; genus Pezoporus; species Pezoporus flaviventris. Next base: position 57,187,020 of record NW_026892550.1, on the reverse strand, counting down.
AGATCTGTACTTTCATGAGGAGGGGAATGTATATGTACAGGATCTTTTATCCTGTGCAGAGATTTAAACTGCATCTTTGTTTTGCCAAGCAGCTAACAGTGGTGTCAGTGGCCTCCCAGCCTCCCAACTCCCCCCAGAAGACGGTGGGCGTCCCACTGAATGTAGCATTAGGACAGCAGATCCTCACAGTGCAGCAGTCAGCACCCTCCTCCCCTGGGAAGGCTATAGTCAACCACACAACTGCCCAGGTACAGACTGACTTTCCTTTGTCTTCTAGCATGTCTCTGTGTCATCACTTGCGGGAAACTTGAGGTGTACCGCAAATTGGCAATGGTCAGTCCCAAGGTGTTCTTGTAATGGTGTCTAGTTAAGAATTGGCAAAAGGGTGCAAAAAAGAAGAGCATCTTCAGTCAAGGGGTGCAAACCGTTGCAAATACATGCAAGGGTGTGCTGTCAGAAAGCGGCTTTCCAGCCTGGAAAGCCCCACTTGGTGCAGGTTCTCATCTCTGTATGCTGAATCTCCCAAGTCAACTGAAAGGCTCCCTATGATATGAGAAAGAGTTCTTCGGGTGGTTCTACCTCTTGTAGCAGGGTTTCTATGCCACTGACTAGGGCTGCTTTCAGGGAGTTTCTGAGGTTTCCAACAGTTGAGTTGCAAGAGTTCTTATGGCAGAGGTCTGCATAAGCAAGATGCCATGGTCTGAGACCTACAGAATTCAAAAATAGTAATTTCCTGTGTCCCATTTCCAGAAAAATGGGATTTATAAATTGATTTGCATTAATGAATGACTAGATAAAACTGACCTTTCTTGAAAACTACAGTTTTTACATTTTTCCTCTTTTGTAAACTGAGGAGAATCTTTTTCTGTCTTACTTGTTTGCATTCTTGTTTTGGTAAACTTGAAGTGATGCATACGAGTATAAATAACCAGAGTGGATATAGCAGGGAGTAGGCATGGTTGCATGTACAGCACCAGACCAGAGACTCGGACAGGTTTTGCCAGTCTTGTCTTACTTTTGCAAATGACAGTTAGAATGCTGATATGGGGATGTGGACATGAGTATGATTTTAATTTATTTTGGAGTAAAACTAGCAAAATTGTCTCATTGACATAGTTGTTAAAAGGTTAAGTCATTCTAATGCAAGCACCTGAAGTAAAAAAAAAAAAAGAGGTAGCTGTGGGGTATGCATACCAAGGTCTGACACAACACAATGATTTCACCTCCCTTCCCTGGGCTCAAGAACATGCCTTTGGAAGACCTGGCATTCCAATTCTACAATTTTCTGGGTTGTCCTTGGACTGGAGCCACTAGCTTGTGTGGTAGAGGGAACTTTGGCCACACTGGTCTCCCTCTGATAACACTTAAATTGCGAGTATGCTTACAGATAGTCCTTATTTTGAATTGCTCAGGGTTGTTAAGGTTTCAGTATATTTAAAAAAAAAAATATCACAAGAAAGAGCTTTCTTTTCAAATACTGGGCTTATTTCCAGTGAAATATGTGCAAATTGATATTTCATTTGTGTAGCTGTTGAAAGCTGGGGAGCTGCGAAGAGCTTTTACTATGAAGTCACATCATACTATCAATCAAATTTAATACTAAAACTTAATGGCCAATACAGTCATGTTTCGTATTGATATTAAAAGATACTGAGAATAAAAAGCTGAGCTCCAAAAGAAGTTGGGTGGAAGGATAAAGAGGAGGAATAAACCAAGGTTTGAGGTTGTCAATAAGGCTAGAAAAAGAGGCTGTTATCAAACTGGTAGTTTTGAATGTGCGTAAACAAAAATAAACACTTGATTATTATCAGTTTGTAGTTTGAGAGTGGAAAGATACACATTCCAGACATACTGACTTCCAGCTGTGAGGTAGCACAGGTCTGCCAAGCTCCCTTTCTTTCCCATCTTGGCTTTTTTAATTAAATTTGTTTTCTTACTCTACACTGTTCTTGCTTCTTTCGTTTCTCAGCTGGTACCATCTTTCTCATGTCTTCAGCTATCAGCTTATGGACACTGTTCCATTTGCTTCTCAAGGGCTGCACAGTGATTTCTGTATGTTAGTCACAAACTGTCTTAACAGGACGTATCTATGTACACAGTGATAAACCATGCCACAGTCCAACACTAACAGTTCTGCAAGTTCTTACCATGTGGTTTTATTAGTAGGAATGTATTTCTAGGCTTGATTTTGCATACAAACTGAGCGATGTTATCTGTACCTGAAGTCTTTTTAGCAGACATTATATCTGGGGAAGTGGACTGAGTCACCCTACTCATGTAAATATTGGTTTATTCTGGTGTTTTGTGTAGAGCATTGAAAACGGGAGTTTCTGCTGAGCTGTTGAGAGGCATTTAATCTCTCTGCATCTGTTTTACTTCTGAAAGTGGACGTAACTTGCTTCGCAAGGATACAAATGGATCAAAAAGTTACTAACTAAGGAATAAATGTGCTGATGTTTTCTTTGCCTTTGTGCGAGTAACTTTGTGCTGTCTGTGTTGACTTAACAGGCTGTGAAATCAGCAGTGCAGACCATTACTGTAGGAGGAGTGGGCACATCTCAATTTAAGACAATTATTCCCTTGGCAACTGCACCCAATGTTCAGCAAATTCAGGTACCTGGAAGCAAGTTCCATTATGTCAGACTTGTTACTGCCACAACAGCCAATAGTTCAACTCAGTCAGCCAGTCAAAATCCCAGTACAAATACACAGCCTCTTCAACAGGGTAAGTGCTAATATATTGTCTGAAGTTTTTCTTGGGTTTTTCATGTTTGTTTTGTAAGGATTAAAAGCAGTGCATGATTGAGATCTATCAAGACTGACACATGTATTTGGTTTTGTGGTAAGACTCCTATACATTTCATATTCTGTTATCTCTGATTTGTATGTGGAAATACTCCTCTGTGACCAAGTGCTCTGTAGTTGGACCTGAATCCTTGAAGCATTTTATGTTGCTTTTCCCTAATATGTCAACTTTGTGGGTGATGTGTGGCAAGTCCCAGATCCTCTATGTGAAAAGCATGAAGCCAGGACAGTCCACAAACATGTTGCCAGAAGTCCTGCAACTTGAAGATCCTTACATGTAAAATTCTTTAGAAGCACCAGATTTTACTGCTGGTTTCTGTCCATGGTTTCTGGAGCTGTGATGGAATAAAGGATTTCAAGCCAGGCTGTGGTTTGCGTATTCTCCTCTTGCCAAGAGAAATCCAGTGTCCAGAGGAGGTCTGCACTCAAGCTGTTTTTTAGCTGTGAAATGTGTGTGCACTCTTGTGCCAAATAGCTCTTTACAAAAATGTTCTTTAGACGTAAGTGTTTTGTGCCATGAGTCAGGTCAGTTAATCTTGGTGCATTAGTTACAGTTTAAGTATCTTTGCTTTAAGTGCATGTGAAAGTCTGGAGGACTTGTCCGTGGAGTCTGAATAATGTTGTGTTAATGTGATGTTGTTTCTTGATACTAGCAAAGCCAGTGGTAGTGAATGCAACCCCAGTGCGGATGTCTGTCCCCATAGTGCCAGCACAGACTGTGAAACAGGTGAGCTAAATATAAAAGGTATATTCCTGACTTAGTTTGGCTGGGTGGAAAAAGAAAGTGGTTTCAGTACTGTAATGAAATGGTCTAATAGAAGTACCTTTTGAATGAACGAAACAATGATTTCATTAAGATCTCTTTCTCCCCAGGTGGTACCCAAACCGATCAACCCAACTTCCCAGAGAGTTACTACTAGTCAGCCCCAACAAAGACTTATTATGCCAGCCACCCCACTGCCACAGATACAGCCCAACCTCACCAACCTCCCACCGGGCACTGTACTGGCACCAGCACCTGGTACAGGAAATGTTGGGTATGCAGTCCTTCCAGCTCAGTATGTCACACAGGTATGCTGTTAACCCAGAGATGAAGAAGGAAATAGTGCTGTCATGGAACACACTGCCTTCCTCTTAAAGTTTCTTACTTCCCTACTGTCACCTGACACGTAAGGGGACAGACAGTTTCTTTTAGGGATCCTTGGCAGAATGATGGTGGCACTAAATCATAGTTATAATTTAAGCTGTATTTTCTTAACAGGATTTTTTTATTAGCATAGCATAGGATCAAAATAGTAGAGAATTTCTATAATCAGGGTGAGTGTAGTACAGTGTAAGTAGTGTAGTACAGAATTTATAATGTAACTTAGCTTATAATTTCTCATCACCTAGACCCTCTGCAGGTCAGGTCAGATCTTAATACATGGTTTGCTTTATCTATATAACAATAGTAATCTGGACTTGAAAATCATACAGAAAAGTGCAAGTCACTCAGAAAAAGCAGATGTCAGTGGAAGCATCCCTGGCTGCTGCAGAGAGGGTCACAGGTCTCACTGTCCAGCAGCAGTTCTGGTTCAAGTTTCTCATTTAGGACTTGTAACTGCTTGATTTTATAGACAGTGCTCTGTGTGCTGTTACACTTCCCTGATCTGTGGCAGGGACTTTGTTGTCTGGGCGCCTGAGACCTTCACAACCAGTAAAGAAGGGAGTGCCCAGGACTCCTGAGACCAGTAGCGAGGGGAAGAAGAAATCTATTTAGTTTGTCTACTTGGTTCACAAGACTTTCAGGGCCTGATAATGAGGGGAAAGGGAACAAATATGTGACCCACTTTGTCACAGAGAATGGCTGCTTGCATTATAAAATTGTGTTAGCTATGGTAACCACATTATCAAGGGTCAGGAGCAGGTGGTACTGGTCACACCAGCCCCAAGATTTGACCAACACTCCGAATAAAAAGGAAAATAAATTAAACCTTCAGCTGAAGGCTGACCAGCTAGTCTGTACGAACAGTGACTCGTGGCATTACTGTTACCAGTGTCACTTCTGGTTCCTTTCTGGTTTTGTCACAGCTGCAGTTTGACCCTGAAGACTCTTACTGGGTCTTTCCACTTCCACAAATTTTACCTTAAACTAAATACCATTTGCTGGACCTATCCTCAGAGGTTTTGTGTTCCAGACACAGTCTGTCCCCCTGCGGCCTGGCCCCAGTAGGTTCATGTTTTATGTGCTAATCTGTCTTCAGAACCTGTCCCAGCAGGAATAAATAACTGCATGTAGGTAATACCAATGAAGGTAGCCCAAAACAGCATTGTTTGGCAGGTTTATTTCAAGGTTTTGTTGGGGGGGGAGGGGTTATATGAAAAACAAACTCTGGGTCCAGGTATATAGAGAATGTAAATCATTTTATTTATTCTTATTTAATTACATAAGTGGCTTATATATAAAGGAAGCTGTTAAAGTATTTGTGCAGGAAGCAGTCCTGCTCTATTGGGGCAAAGCAGGGAAAAGGATTTTGAGCATGTTTTTAGGGGCTGGAACTGTTTGTGGTGTGAATGTTTGTGTGTGTAGTCTGTTATCTGCGTGGCTGTAGCACTGTAATAGAGAACAAAAATATCTAAAACAGTGTTTTTATGCTAAGTATGGAAGCAGGAAATTGTTGCCTTGTCCAAATTCTACATGCGTCTGAAACTGTGCTTACAGCATATATTATTTTTGTAACAAAGACTAGCTACACATCCTCTTGTGTATATTCTAATTTCCTTTATTACTTTATTAACCTTTTTCTTAGCTACAGCAATCATCATATGTATCTATAGCAAGCAACACTGGCTTTACAGGGACACCTTGTATCCAGTCCCAAGCAAGGCTACCATTCAATGGGTGAGTGTTTTGCAACAACAACAACAAAACCTGACAAAACCGAAAACTCCTGCAGTGTAGACTGCTGGATGAGCATCATCTTTCAGTCCCATTGTAAGGAAGGGTGGGAGCTGAGGTGTTGGAGTTTGGTTTGGGATGTGTTCCAAGAAAATCAAGTATACTGTGGTATGGTTATTACCTCTGAATAAAGAGCATGGATCTGTCTGACAGTTGAGCCTGTTTCCTGATGAAAGCTGTGTTTTGATTTATTTTTTTAACTCAGTAGCAGGAAGTTGACCTGAAAGTTCCCTGTTGCTCATTCTTCATTTTGCATCATACTTGGGAGCTACAGGCCTAGTTTTTTTCTGGGCATTGCTGGAAAAAGATGGTAGATGGTACAAGAGCTAAATGGTTAGCATATGCAGAAATCAAGCTGAACAGCAAAATGGGACTGAAGCCTAAAGTGGGTCCTAGTAAGAAGGTGTTGGTGGTTTTCAGCCTTGTATTTTTCCTTTAAGGATGAAAATAACGGCTAACACATATTATTTTCCCTTTGTCAATCCAGCAGGCTTAGATGTTCTGCACAGTCCTTTTGTGTTATTGTTTGCTGAAAATTGTAAACAACAAAGTGCTTTTTGTTGCTGCAGCCTCAACTAATACAAACTAATCCCAAATACAGATGCCACTATTCAAATGAATGGGTTTGATTTAATCTCTCTGATACTAGATGCAGAAATTGTTGGATAGGGATGGAATGAACGTCATCAAAAGTGATTAGTGACACAAAATCTGAGTTTTAAGAGCAGTTAACAGGCTGTGTGTGATATAAAATTTATCTATAAACCACTTTCCCATTATTCCAGAATTTTTTATTTGTTTTTAATTCCAACTAGAACACAATGAAAAGCATAATTATTTTGAGTGAACCTTGTCCCCCTGCATGTGGAGAAGTTCTGGGGAAGTTTTCACTGATTCCAGTTTTCAGTTACAATGCTTCCTCTAGCTTTAAGCCTCGTTTCTACTTCAGGCATGAAGCCAGATTTGTAGCAAATAACCCAGGTCTTTGAGTTTGAAAAGCATTATGTAAAGGTAGTGTGTATAATAGTTACTTAAACACATTCAGCCAAAAAAGTAATGCAAGGGAAATATAAAGATTTTTTTTAAGCTTTTATTATGAGCTATTTACTTGATTTTAAAATAGGAAGAAACTGATAAAACACTGTGCATGCATCTAAATGCACTTTTTTCCTACACAGAATAATTCCTTGTGAATCAGCAAACCGCCCCAGGAAGCCTTGCAATTGTACTAAGTCTCTATGCTTGAAATTGTAAGTACAGCTTGGGTTTGGTTTGGCGAGTGGTTTTAAGCCTTATTTTTGACATCACAAATTTATGCCAAATATCAAAATATAATGTGTTTATGTCAGAAATGTTGTGTTTAGATGCTAATTTAAGGTTGCTGTTGATATCGGTGAAGATGTTGCAGTGCCTGTGTAATTTTGCAACTCCTGTGAGCTATATGGACCCTAACATTTAACGATTTTTCTAACTTCACAGCCTTGTTGTATGGTGGAGCCAGTTCCATGCAGCAGCTATAGTTGTGTTGTTGCTATGACTGAAATGACATCCCATGGTATCATCAGTGGGCATCTACTATACTTTGGGAAAGTGCATCAGTAATACCATGCTGCATCAAGTACTTCAGAAAAATTGGGCCGTGTTTCTATTTTCTTAAATGACTAATAGTCAAAGGATTCTTCACTGATAGGTCTGAGTCTTGTTCACTCTGAGTTATTCTGTTATTTCATTCAGTGTCTTTGTAAGAATTGTAAGAATTTTAAGGCCATTGCAGCTTGTAAAAGGTTTTGGTATAGTTTATCTCTGAGACCATTCAGGATGCTGAAAATGACCAATGCTTTTCTACCAACTGAAAGGCTGTAGTGGACTCCAGGGCAACCCTAATCTAGTTCTTGTAGTATTACCCTGGGCAAGCCACGGGAAGTCAACCACCTTTGAGTTATACCTGTATCTTTAGACAGCAACTGGACCTGCACTAGAGGATTTAGGCCTTGCAGTAAGGCTGATACAACTTGCACGCATGAAGTTGAGCATAGGGTGACCCCCTTACCTTATTGGTGCGTGTGCATATTGTCAGACTAGGAACTTGTGCTGCTGCCATCAGTACTAGCACCAATGTAATGGTCATGCTTACAAATGCCTTCTGCATCTTCTGTTTCAGGTACTGTGATTGTTTTGCAAATGGTGAATTCTGCAATAACTGCAACTGCACAAATTGTTATAACAACCTGGACCATGAAAATGATAGGCAAAAAGCAATAAAGGTGAGGGGCCTCTTCCTCTGCCCTGGCATGAAAGCCGTGTAGCTTCTATCTTCTGAAGCTATGGCATGGGGCAGAGCGGGTGTATAATGCCCTGATCTCCTCCCACAAGTGGAAGGCTTAAATCCTTTTATTGCACCTCTAAATTCTGCTCCCTGCATTCAGTGACTGACCCTTTGGGTCTGCATTGACAGGCCTGCCTTGACAGAAATCCTGAAGCCTTCAAGCCCAAGATAGGGAAAGGAAAGGAAGGAGAATCGGATCGGAGACACAGCAAAGGGTGTAACTGTAAACGCTCGGGATGTCTCAAAAACTACTGCGAATGTTATGAGGTACAAAGCATTATCTCTTAAAGATACTGGCTTTTTCCCTTCAGTGCTGCGACCTCTCTTATTTGCTCTGTCTCTTTGTATTACTATCATGTTTTCTGTTCTGTTCTTTTCTACTGCTGTAATGTTATATCTTCTCCCAGCAGCTTGCACATAGAAAGACTCGTATATGGCAAAACTGGCTACTTCTGCTTTATAAGCTTAACTGTAAACCACATAGCAACTTTGAACTTGGGCTTGAATTTGTCCTTTACTGAGGAACAGGATTTTCTAAAGAAATCTGCCTCTCCAGTTCCCTAGGAGATGTTGAAGCAGGATCCAACAGACACTCTGAGATAGAACATGTCTGTAGAAGACGAGCAAAAGTTGTTGCATCAGCTGACTAATCAGTCTGTGGATGTGGCAGACTGACCTCTCGTAGCTCAACAATGTAAATTCCACTGGAAACAGTAGATTAGTGAACAGAGGGATGAGTGGGTAACCATTGATTTGCCTTTGATTCAAGTATGCATTCTGAGAAGGCATCTCAGTTTGAGGTGAGAAGTTAGAAAACTAGTGCTTGGGGATTTCTTCTCATGGTTAATTGATGAAAGATGAAAACAAGATCTTCATTTTGTTGTGGCTTGTCATAAAGGGAGTCAGTTACACGAGGTTTCTCATTTTTTGTTTGTTTCTTTCAGGCAAAAATCATGTGTTCTTCCATATGCAAATGTATTGGCTGTAAAAATTTTGAAGAAAGCCCAGAGCGAAAGACATTGATGCATTTAGCAGATGCTGCAGAAGTTAGGGTTCAGCAGCAAACTGCTGCAAAGACCAAGTTATCTTCCCAAATCTCAGATCTGCTGACAAGGCCAACACCAGCACTCAGCAGTGGTGGTGGGAAGTAAGTTATGCAGCACCCTCTTTCTGTTGCTTCTAATGTGTTTTTTTTTCTATGTGACAGGTCATCTTTGAATGTTATCTGTGTAAGCTGTAGAAGCGCTCTCATGAATGGAACTTTTTGTTCACACAACTGTGCTTTCTGTGAAACCTATAGTATGCCAAGCTTACCTGTGTTCAAGCACGTAACTAAGCTAATCTTCTCATGGTTGCCCATGTGCTCACAGAAAGCATGAAGTACAAGTGTCCCATCTACTGAGAGGATGTAATCCTTGAGTTGCCCTTAAAGTAAAAGTTGGAGAATTCTATGTACTTGGGCATTTCTGTTTCAAAATGTACATCCATGGAGGCAGGCACCAAGGCACTATGGCCCGCCATTTGGCTGTAACTGGGGTTTATTCACTCCCTTTTGGTTGCCTGAAGGCTTCTGGAAGCAATAGGACAGATGAAATCTCATCAGTCCTTGCATTAAAATGTTGCCTAGCCCTGGAGTTAGGCACATTGTGTGTTTTTGCTGAGAGCAACTGAATCTTTCGTTTCAGGTTGCCCTTCACGTTTGTAACCAAGGAGGTAGCTGATGCAACCTGTGAATGCCTTCTTGCACAGGCAGAGCAAGCAGAGAAGACAGGCAAGTCAAAAGCTGCAGCAGAGCGCATGATCCTGGAGGAGTTTGGACGCTGTTTGATGAGAGTTATTAACTCTGCAGGAAAGTCCAAAAGTGACCCCTGTGCCATGAACTGCTGACTCGTGCACATGAGCCACAATGAAGTGGACAGAACAGAACACTTAAGGCACAGGGACACTTTTGTTTGGCATAGAGGATTTAGTATTTGTTAATTTGGTGCTTATTGTAAATTGACCTGCATAATATCGAAACATGCAAATCTTTTTATAACAATATGTAGAGCCTTTGAAATCTTAGCTAAATCCTCTTCTACTTAAGACAATGCTTAATGGTCAATTTTCTTCCTGGTGTACAGCTTTTACCTTGGGTTTCTTAAAAATTAGATGTATTCTCCTCTTTCCCCCAGAATAATTACCTGAAGGGCATATATAAATTATTATAATATATATCATTACAGTGTATGGAGTTGCATTACTTTGTGCATACAGGAAAACACAGGTGATGTCAACAGATAGGTGATGCTTTTGGCAACAGGCCCATAATAAGGAGGTACCACTGTATCCAAGATAATTCTGAAAGGAAGTGTGTAAAAGCATCTAAGTAGAAGGTAGTACTTGTATTTGGGACCTGACACAGAATATTCCATTAGCGCATGGAGCACTGAAATACACAGGCAGTAATACAGAGGAGTGGGTTGCATATTTAGCGTTGGACAAGTGATGGAGAATCTTGCTGGAGTAGGCCCAAGGAGTTTAGAAGCTAATGGAATTAATGGGAATTTTTTGATAGGAATGTGGCTGAGAGCTCATGTTGGTTAAGCTGGAACTTGAAGGCTAAGACAAGTGAGTGGCCTGTTCTCAGAAGTGAGGAAGGGCAGCCACACCACAGTGCCAGGTATCTACTTCAGTGTACAGTGTTACCTAACCATGCAGCCAACGGATGCTATTTCTTAGGTGTTTATCTGGTTTTTCAGAAGTCTGTGACAGCCTAATCCCTCACTGGAGATAGGGCTGTGCAGTCTGTGGTGTTTTTGAGGATCAAGCTGTAACCCTGGAAAGCGTTTAAGCCTAAGAAGCTGAGGTCATGGGAAGTATTGGAACCACAGTTGTCTTAATGAGGACTTGAGAAAATCTGCATCCAAATTGACTTGCAAACAGAGGTAGGGTCATATTCAGCCTGGTTGCGGGTCTTCAGGGTGCTGCTTCTCTGTATATTGTCAGCTTAGTTGGCAGAAGGGATATTTAAGTGTTGTTTAGAATGACTGAGAGCATGATCAGAGAGGATGCTAGCACAAAATCAGGTTTGCTTTCAAAACAGATACACAGATCCTTTTACACAAAGCTGGAGGGGGAGGAGAGCAGGGGCAATAAACTATAGCTGTGTACAGACTTAGGGCAGGGGATATTTTTCAGTATTTGTTACAGGCAATCTCGGATCATGTTTCTGGTAGCAGAACATATTTGCAAAATTAACCTAGTAGATTATTTACCTACCATGGGTGTCTAGGTGTCTATATATTTTAATCACAGGCATTTTTATTACCCGTCTCACTGCAGTCTGAACTATTTAGTTTTTTCAAAAAAAGATTTAGTATTCCTCATGTAAAAATGTAAATACAGAGAAAAGCAGCAGAGCTCTTTCTCCAGGTTTTCTAGCAGGGCCAGGCTGGAGAAAGGTAGGGGTTAGGCAAACCAGCAGCAGAGCTAAGTGCCTACATGTATGATGGCAATAGGGTGGGAGGATGCTTCCCCTCCTGTCTTCACCCCAGTCTTGTGCACTGAGCAGAAAAGCCCTTGACCCTTCTCTGGTGCCTCCTCAAAATGCCTCAGGGGCTTGAAGGGCCTGGGAGGTGGCCAGCAGCAGTGACCATTGAGTCGTCTTTGCAAACAAGGTTTGACCTGCCAGTCACTGTCTGAAGGGCCCTGTCTGCTATTAATATTTCCCTGAAAATGAATAGCAAGTCTCTGAAAAGGGACTCCACCTCTTATGTACATAATTTTTTTCATAATTAGGACTTGGATTTACTAAAAAATCAGTGCAGTAACTTTACATGTAGATAGCGCGGATATTCAGTTTACTTCTAGTGACCTACTATAGTATGTCCAGTAAGATTTGTATAAATGTAAATTAGTGTAAGTGAATAAAGTAATACCTACTTACGTTATTTTCCAAACAGATTGCAATATGCCTTCTTTTGTTTAGACTTCAGTCCATGTTAATTTTGTATATATACCATGTCTTACTCTAAATTGCACCTTTTGTGATGTGTATTTATATACAGTGTGCAAAAACACTTGTGAAATTTAGATGACAGTTGTAATTATGTATGATGGTATTGCTTGAGAATATTTTGCTTGTAAAGACTTTAAAGGTGCAATCAAATGCTCCTAGTTCTTCAATTTTGTTTTGAACAAGCTTTCTCAAATATTAAGCTTGGATTCCTCTCTCCCCTCTCCTTGGTGTAGAATGTGTGAATTGGATTTTGTACTTCCTTAGCCATTTGCATCAAACTGCTGGACAAGAGTTACAGTCAGGTTCATTCAGCTACATAAAAAGTAATTGGGAATGGGGCAAAGGGTTCATTTTCTAGTTCTGTTTACATCTGAAAGTAGACAAATTAAATTTATATTTACTAGACCTATTCAAAGAATACACTTTTCTATACTGTACAAATGAAACAGTCCGATAAATCACAAAGAAAAATAAACCTTTATACTATTCTGTAAATACAAATCTTTTGTACTGCTTGCCTTCAGCACTGAGTACTGTTCGAAGGTGACTCTCACTGAACTATCAAAAGACAGTTGTTAACACCAGGCCTGTTTCTGATGCAAGAACTGGCCTGGATTTTCAGTATGAGATCACATCTTGTCAGAGATAAACCCTTGGTTACTGGCATACTGTCATGCATAGTAATTTGTGTCACGTGGTGGCATAGTTCATAAAGGGCCAGAATGTGTGTGTCAAACCAGCACCAGGTAGCTGAGCCCACGTGATAGTTTCTTCATTTCTTTTAAACTCTTTAATGAGAAAGCGAGGGGCTTTTTATGTGTATTGGCTGGGTAATAGCTAGGCTCAGACTGAGCAGAAGGACATCCTAGGCCATTCTGCAGTGCCCTTGAAAACAGCATGGTGCTACAAAGAGCTCATTGAGGACCACAGGCAAAATGTTGAGGCAGAGCTTTGTGGAGAGCCTTAGCCTGCTTGTTAGCAGGATACAATGTACTGGTTTCTTGTGGCTTTTGTGTCTTTTGCAGAGATTTGTGAGCAGCTCTTGCAAAAACTCTATTACTACGTTGCATTAAGGAATACAAGTCAGCTAAGAGAGCTTGTGGTTTGTTTCTCAAAGTGAAGCCTGGTTTTATTTGTGTGCAGCCAATTTCCATGTTCAGCTAAAAAAAAAAATTAACAGTGTGGCAAAGGTAGTGTACAGTCAATGCTGAGGGAGTCTTAAGAGTGGTGTTAGGATGCTGAGGGAACAGAAGATGTTACTGGACTGAGCTTTTCCCCCTTCTACACCAGCTGCTAAGAGAGAAGGCTCTCTGTTACCTTAGGGTGCAGTTAGAAGACAGAGGAGGAATGAGGTGCTCAAAGTGACTTGGGATAAGTTTGTATGAAGGGCATGGTAGAAGCAAGAGTGAGAGTGTTTCAGAGATGATGAATGTCTGAGCAAGGAGTTGCTGGGAAGAGAAAGCACTGTCCAAAAGACACTGTGGGAAAGGGAGTAGTGTGGAAAATTACTTGATTGCAATTGTGGTGTTAGGAATGCTGAAAGACTCCACTGAAACTTGACAGCTCCTGTGGTGCAAGCCCAGTCAGCACTATCTGTGGAGGGCAACAGAAGGTATGTCTTTTTGGGAAATAATGGCAATTGGTACAGGGTTCGTAATACAACTGTCAAGTTTCCTTTAGAATATCTGACTAACTGGGTAACTGCCACACTTCTAATTACATGGTTTAGCTCAAACTTCATCCTACCAAGCCGTGTAAAACTTCCTCAGCATCTCTTGGAAACCTCTGTCATCAGTATTTCAGTGAATTACAAAAGGATGTGTGAACTGTGGCAGTCATGGGTATGGGCAGGTCAGCCACAGGAACACACAGCTCGGTGTCAGCCCAACTGCAGCAGTCTCCAGCTTAGTTCACTGGTGGGCAGCACAGCACAGCACAAAACCCAAAAGTTCAGAGGTGGGGAAGCTCTGTGCACAGCATGCCTGCCACATTCACACCTTCATTAGTGGCCATGAGCTCATCCACATCTTTGTGGATGACCTTCCCATTCAGGAGGAGGCTCAGCGTGAACTAAGACAAGCTCCTCCATGTAAAAAGAAGGCGGCAGCAGGCTTATGTACAGCTGAAACAAACGCACAGTGAGGAAGTGCCTGTTCCCAATGGCCCAGCTCATATTGCAGCTGGACATGTAAGCAGTACAAGTGTTACATTATGTGAGTGCAACCAATCTGCCACTGGGATTTCAGCAGTGTTGCCGGTTGCCCTAAAAATCACATATAAATGAGAAGGAAATAGTTTCCTAGAGTCTCTTGTAGCTGCAATGGGTCCATGGCAGTGACAGCTTCAATATGGCTTTTTGCACAGGTAACTGGACTGGTGGGGGATGGAACTCTGGAGGTTTTGGTTTGCTACTCCCAGCAGAGATTGCATGAAGTTCTGGGGTGCTGCTAATCTCAAAGCGGAGCCTGAGGAATTGAGTGCAGCAGCTCTGCTCCCACCATAAGTAGGACTTAGGGGAGGAGGAAGAACCCAGATTGACCAGAGCCAGTTTTGTCCCTAGTAGGCAGAATGTCACCTTGAATATTATTCCTGTCCTGAGACATGATGGATCCCCTTTTTTCACTCCATCTCCAGCATGTGGCTTGAAAGTGACTTAACAGCCATAGTTTTGTGGGAAATAGTTGCCTTCCAACTCTATGGCTGCAACTGCTGTTCTGCACAGCTAAGTCTAGCAACAGTTATGCCAAACTTTGCTATTCCAGGTAAAGCACTGCATACCAAGGCAGCTTCCTTGCCATGGAAATTAACTGAACAATTCAATCCTGCCTGGTACCACCAAATCTGTTTCAAGTAATCAGAGGAAACAGTATCTGTACCCTGGGCTGCAAGGGACATACCAGTTCTGGGAGGATGAGGCCATTTGGCACAGTTGGGGCCACGAAATGGGACTTGAAATGCTTGCCCTGCTGCAGCACAGCCATATGCTGGTGCTTGGGGCTCCTTCCCAGAGAGGAGGGTGTCAGCACTGCTGGGTGCAATAGCCTGGGGTTTCGGGGGTGCGGTTTGATATTGTAATTTCCCCCTCCAGGGGATCTAGACTAAACCAGCTTCTTTAGCTGCTTGATAAAACACGTAGGAGTGGAGGCTTCTGTACAACTTAAGTGCCATTTTCTTTTCACATCTTTATTTTCCTTTTTAAGTAAGAGCTCTGCCCACTTTCTTGCTTCCAGCTTTTTTAAAGCAGACTTACTTTGGTGATATCAAACTTGCCAGCATGTATGATTCTCCTCAGCCATGTGGAAGACCCATCAGTCTACTCCTGGCATGTGCATTCATAGCACTAAGCTATCCAGTGCCTCTAGCGTACACTCTGCAGTGTCCCCTGCCACTTCCCCAGGCATCTTGAGCAACCATCACTAATCCTGGCCTGCCACATAAGTCATACAAACTATGTGGCTGCTTTGCAGGATTGCTAGATGGAGCACAGGATCAGATGTGCTTCCTTGCCTTGCTCGGCCAAATCAGGTGCTTTGCAGTGGCCCAACACGTCATGCTTATCAACACCAGTTTTGCCAGCCAAATCGTGAGAAGATACCACATCACTTCCTTGCTTGTGTTGCCTAGATCTGGCTATCACTGAGCCTCAGAAGCAGCCATCCTTGGAACAGCACTGAGTACTCATGATCCCATGTGGGTTTGGCCTGACTGACAGCTACCCAGTGATGAGGGAAACAAATGTTTTCCCTTCACTGTCTTCAATTTGTGCCTTCCACAATGGTATTTCAACTCCAGGTGTTTGGCATAGTTTGTTTTGACCTTTAAATAACATCGTGTTATTTCCTTTACTAAGATTGTGTAATGATTGTTGACGCACACCTCCCCATGAAATAAATGGTTTGTGAGAGTGGGGAAGATGGAACTTTCTCCCAGGAGCTCCTGGAAGATTTTCTGTTCTAGGGACAAGTGCCATAGCTTGGTGTTTTTGTTGCTGTCTCCTACTTTGCCGTACCAGTTTAGGACTTGTTCTGAAATGCTTGTTATGTGGTACACACTTGCTGAGGGCAGACTCACCCCACCTAACTTTTTTATGTAGAGGACTGACCTGCATCTTAGCCTGCTCTCATCTGACTCAAAGAGGGAAGCAACACAAACTTCACACTGCAAGTCAGAGGCTAATTGCTCAGCAATGAAGCCCGCAGTGCAGGTGATGCTCTGCACATGCAGGGATAGGTCTGTCAGTGCATTACCCAGTGTAGAGCCATGCAAAAGAAGGCCTGCACAATAGGGGTACTCTGTTGCCAGTGTCCTCCCATGAGCTGGGTTATACTGATTCCGAATGCTGCCAAGGGTCAGATCTCTCCTGCGAGACAGGGCTATGTTCCAGGAGCTTATACTGCCTGTGCCACTGCTGTATGGTGAGCCTGGTGCCAGGTTGCAGCCAGCCAGCAGTTTGTGATAAGCAGCCTGGAACACAGTGCATGTGGGATTCCCATTGCCACAGGCTTGCTGTAGAGTCCTTAGAAACAGCTCCAGGGGGTCGAGGCTGAAGGCGTAAGTCAGGAGGTGGTGGGAAGAAGAGCCTTCTGGAGACACGTAATTGGTGTAAAGCCACTTGAGGCTTTCAGCATTAAGCAAGAAACTCAGAAATCCTAGTTTCCGTTTGCTCTTAATAATGTATCTCCCCATAGAGTCCGTGAAGGTAATAAAGAAGCTCTTGGCCTCATTAAAGACGTGGGTTATTTTGGTGTGATTTCCAACTAGCAAAGGCCCCATCGGTCCCATTCTATAGGGACCTCTGCCATGAAATACATCACACAGATGGCTCATCAACCGCACAAACTTGACAGTACCGCTGCAGTTCTGGAATGAGGCCAGCCCCAGTTTCTGGAGGTGTTCCAGTGCATCAGCAACACCCTCGCTGAATAACGGAGTAGCAAGGTTGACCTTCAGGTAGTAACTCCCCTTACTCCCAGATCTGCCTGACTTGGAACTGCACAGCTCCAATATCCTCTGCTCCCGCAAAGCTGCAAGCTCCACCACATGCTGCCACCGCACGGTGTCACCAGGCCACTCTATCTTCTGGAAGCACTGCAGAGCATTCCTTATCAGCTGGAGGGCATGGCAAACATCAAAGAAGTATGTGATGCTGTGAGCAGAGCCGGGCGGATGCTGGAAAGTGCACTGAATCCTTTCAGGATCCATCCTGATCCCTAGAGCTCTGGCAGTCTGAGCACCGCAAGCAGTGGCACCTGACGTCACAGCCAGCACCCTGATGCCAATGTTGTTCAGTTTGTTGATGGCCTGACGAAGCAGCTGAGCAAGCAAGTAGCCAGTCGTGCTGTTCACAAAGAAGTAGCCAAGTGGAGCTGCCCAGGGACTTGAGGTGCCAACTGCCATGAGGATTATTGCTTCTGAGGCCAGCGGAGCTTCATCAGCATCAAGGATGCCTGCACCCAAGTCAACAAAGCCTGTCAGGCACTGGGTTTGTGGGTCCCACTCCTGCTGTTTCTGCAGGGACATGTCTTGTACCATCAGGGCACAGTAGCAGTAGTCCTGTTCCCCTCTCTCCACCTTTTCCTGAAGGCAGAGAAAAATGTTGTTGCTGAAGCCTGCAGCAGCCTTATTAGTAGACAGCCAACTGGAAAAAAAGGGCAGGGTGCGATTAGGAGATGTGATCTAAGAAAAGGGAAGCAACAGTCACCACCTTTTACCACACAGGACTTAGTCAGCCATGTCTGGAGCTGTACAGCAGGCTAGGGCAGAGTAAACCCTGCCTTTCTTAATGCATAGTCTGAGTTTCTGTTCTCACACCCTAGTGGTGGGAAGCAAAAATACCGACCATGAAGGGAATTAAAGCAGCCTCCTGCCTTTCCAATATATAGAAGGTCAGGACAATTAAAGATCAGGAAAAATTAAACCAAACACAGAATTACAAATCAGGCTACGCAGGTGGCCAGCAACACCAGGCTACTCTCCTTCCCAACTGGTTTTCTCCACTCTGCACATTGTAATCCAGTTTGGATGATGTGAAACCCTCGGCAGCCCATGTGGAATGCTGTTGTCCTCAATACACTCCCTTCTGCTGCTCCTTCAAGCAGGTTCTTTGTAGGAAGCTGTGTGAAACACCCCAAGGCAGGTATGGTCAATGAGTGTACCTGATGAGCATCCACCAACTGCACTACAGGAGTCTGAGACTCAAAATCTGACAGGGAGAGTTTCTCCAGCTTTTGTTTTGTGTGTTGTTACAACTTCACTCTTGGTAAATGGGTCTGATAGCACTTTAAAGTAATAAATTCTGAGCCTACATAACTACTTGTGTGGGTTACACAACTGAGTTATGTGATACAGAAGTATCTCCCTTCTGTAACTTTGAAACAGACACTTGTTGAGATTCACTAACTTCCCAGAGTCCTTGTGGGACAAGGTGAAAAACCCCAAAGCTCTAGTCTTAACTGCTTTATGCAGTCCTTCTCTTTTCCCGTGTTCCCTTCTTGACTTCTCCCTCTTCCAGAAAGAGGGCCAAAGCTTTCCATGTATAGTCCTATTGGTTTTGATTTCCTCTACTGACATTTACTCCTGCCCATGTCTCCTCATTCAGTTCCTGCTGTTGGTGGAGTACTACAGATGCTCTCGTAACACTGCCTCCTGTGGTTTCTTTTTAGATGACCTTACTCATAATATTTGCCCTTCCTTCAGTATTTGCCTCACCTCTCCCTTCTCACAAGTCTACACTGCACATCACAGGGCAAGAGCATGTGCCAGTGTGGTAAAGCACATGTGCTTGTTCGTATTCCTCCTTCCTCCCCAGTGAACAGTAAAACACATATAGACTCTGAAGCAGTTGAGGCCCTAAAATAATACCTTTTTTTCACACCTATACTCACCTAGGAATACTTAGGAAACTCCACACTTACTCTAAAATTGTTATTCTCATGCTCTGCCGCACATGCATGGACACAGAGCAGATCTCCAAGTTGAGGAGTATCAATATTTCTTGATGCTCGCTTCCCACTCTGCTTCTGTTACTAAAACAAAGCAGGGAAAAGCTACTGAACATCTTCAGGGCAGACCCCGTTACACCTATTTCTACAGGAGTACCTGCAAGTATATTCAGAACGAATGAGTAAAAACTTGCTTTGTCAGACTGCAAGGATGAGGGAGAGGAATAATCTTCCGTAGATAATTGTAAGCCTTAATATGGTAGAGGTGGAGAATACAAGCAAACTGCCTCATTTCTGGAGAGTATTCGGCCATCTGCCTCCAGCTGTGCAACTCACAAGGCAAATCTGCTTAAAAGAGAAAAAGTCAGCTTTAGTGAAGCAAATAAACAGCTGGTAACTTAAAAGGGATATATAATACAAATGCTGCAGAATACAAGGCAACAGGGTGGCTTTAGGAACCAATCAGTCCTGAAGCTTGGTGTGTATAGCTCAGCAGTATTACCACCGTGCCTCAACTCTTCCTAGAGATGGGCAGTGGCCAGGAAGAGTGTGTGTCCTACCACGTTAAGGCCAAGACCCCAACACGTCTTTTCCTATCTAATGTCATCCCACAGTTTTGAGTAATGGCTGTGTCTATGTGGGTGCTGCTTAGAAGCTGATATTACAGAAGCCATTATCTTATGGTTGACTGCAATTTGAACGGCTTCTTTAGTTTTTATCAGTAATGTTAATAGAACTCATTTCCAGACAGCATAAAAGACAAGGCTTTCCTAGTTAAATAAACTTTATTCTTGAGTCATCCACCAGCTGAATGGTGTCATGGATTGGTTTAACAGCTTTGGTTATGTGTCTGACCTGAACACCATAACCAGCCTCAAGTAATTTTGCAGGGAGATTTTAATTCCTTGAAGGACTTGTTGTATTCCTGACCTGCAAATCTCAACGTATTTATGCTATAGCACTGGACCTAGAAGTCTAACAATCAGGGATTTCTTTTTGGACAACACCAATATCATAAAGTTAAAACACAAAACTGTGGCGAGGGGGTGCATACCCTGCAGCACTCTGCCTTAGAAAACGCCCCCAGCAGTACCTGAAAACTGTGCCTGCAGCAAGCTTACGGTTTCCTCAGAAAGGTGCTGCTTTTCCACCAGCTCCCACAGGACGCTCAGCACCGTTCTGGCCGCGCAGGTGCGGGGGCACCTCCCTGCCGCCGGGAGCTGCTGCTGCTGCGAGCATTCCAGCGGCGGCCGCGCCTCCTCGCTCCCCGCCTGTCCCCCCTTCAGGCTGTAGTTGTGGTCCCCTGCGGAGGGGCTGGGGGGAGGCTGCTTCAGAGCTCCGACGAGGGCTTTGCTCCTCCGGCCGGCGCGCAGCGGCTCCTACCGGGGAAAGGAGAGGGGAGGTCATGGCGGCCCAGCGTGGCGGGGAAGAAGGGGGCACGCTCGTTCTCCACACGCACCGGGTGCGGGAAGCGGGAAGGCACGGCGCCCCGCCGCAGCTTCCGCCGCAGCCCGTAGCGCTCGAAGTCGGCTTCGGCAAAGTGCCGCGAGCAGAGGATGGCGCCGGGGCCGGGTCGCCAGGCCTGGCGGCTCTGCGGGTCCACGCGGTTCACGGCGCGGATCCACTCGCGGCGCTGCGCGGCGTCCACCGGGAACCTGCGACAGATGGAGAAAGGGAGGCGAGGCACGGACGGAGGGAGCCCGGTCGAGGCGCGGGGCGCGGCCGCACTCACTGGTGGAAGGAGATGCCGCGCTCCCGGCTCCGCCCGTTGTCGCGGGCAGTGCAGCCCAACGCCGAGCAGCTCCGTGTCATGGCCGCCACCGCCGCCGCACGGCACGGACAGCGCCCGCCGATTGGCTACCACCGCCCGCCGCCCACCGCTTCCTCCCTCCCCATTGCCTAGCGAGCTTTCCTGGCCCTCGTCACCGCTCCTTTTACAGCACTGCTGCAGTTCCGCCTCGGTTCGACGTGAACAGAACCGAGCCAACCGGTGGCAGCGATAGAGGAAAAAGCAGCCAATGGCAAACGGCGATCCTCGCAGCCAATGGGAGCAGCGCTTCCAGTCCCTACATATATAGCGGGGCCAGGAAATAGGGCTCTCTCCTGCCGCGGGGTGCTTGGCAGTGGTGGTCGGGGGCCTTCGTGCGGCCGCGCCATGCCCGGCGGCGGGGCCTCTACAGCCGCGCCATGGCGCTGGGGCAGCCCCCGCCCCTGGCGCACCGTCCGCCCTCTGAGCGGCGGCGGAGCTGTGCTGCTCCGACTGCCGTGAGAGGTGGGTCAGGGGCTGTGCAAGCCGGCGGGCCGCAAACTCAAGTGTGTTAGTTCCGTTTCCCCGCCCCGAAAGGCGGGAGAGCCCCTGGCTCGTGGGCCTGGCCCCTGTCCGGTGATGAGCCTCACTGCTGTTCACATCATGACCGCCGTGATTACTGTCATGGAGCTGAGGACAGCCGGCACCAGAGCCCCGCGTTGCAGGCTCTTTTCCCCGGCTCCTCTACACCCCAGAGAGGCGACCGCCCCTAATGCCTGTCTCCCTCTTTCCCAGGGCTGATCGCCGCTCCTGCACCGAGAATCCCGGAGGACAGCCCGAGGAAGGAGGCGGCTGCACGCCCAAGGCTATCCCACACCCCCGCCGCACTCCTTCCCGCGTAAAGGAAAGGTGGAGTCCCGCTTGCCGCCGCCCGGAAGGCGCGGGGTGCGCCCGGAAACCGGTGGCGGGCTAGAGGCGGTTCCGCGGCTGCCACGTTGGAGCGGGCCGGGGCTGGGTGAGCGCCGGGGACGCAGAGGTGAGGGGGGAACCCGCTTTTTCCGCCTTTTTAACTTCTGTTCCTGTCGGAAACGGGGCGCCGGCGCCCGCTGACCGTGCACGGTGTTTCCGAGGCGGGGGGGGGAGCCCTTGAATGTTGAAATAAGATCCAGAAATGAGACGGTGGAGGCTGTTATACCGTTTTTCGTCCTCAGATCTGGCTGGCTGCTGATGGTGTTCGGCAGCAAGGGTTTTCTGGAGGATGGATAGGCTTCGTGGGTTAAGACTGAAAGCTGCTGTAGGGTGCCTTATGTGTGTCTTGATGCTGCTAGAAGAGGATTTTTCGGAGCAGTTGAAGTTTTGCCCAGATTTTCCTGTGTTATAGTTTGTTTAGCAGCCATCGGTTTCCTCTGTGTGCCCACTGGGAATTATTACTCCCCTTCTCCCTGAGCGTGCTCTGCAGAGGGTGGATTTGATGTCTGTGGGATATCTTTAGGAGAATGAGCACTCTAGCAGCTTCTGCCATGTCCTAATGCAGCTGCTGAATCTGTGGCACTGCAGTCTCCCCATGCTCCATTTAAGCATTATCTTTCTTCTCTTTATTTTTCAGTGAAATGAAGCTGAAGGAAATTGATCGTACTGCTATGCAGGCATGGAGTCCTGCACAGCAGCACCCCATTTACCTGGCCACAGGTGAGTTTCTGGGAAGCATGTGCTAGTAGGCTACATGTGGGGGCTGCCATGAAGCAGT
The DNA here is from genome assembly GCF_033815535.1 of Pezoporus flaviventris. Lineage (NCBI taxonomy): Eukaryota > Metazoa > Chordata > Aves > Psittaciformes > Psittacidae > Pezoporus > Pezoporus flaviventris. The sequence continues at coordinate 57,164,516 of NW_026892550.1, read as the reverse complement.
CATGATTCAAAGTTGTAAGAGTTATTTCGTGTCCTGAAGACTGGAACTGGGTATATGGTGCAGTGCCTTTAGTGGAGTTATCCAGTTGTGCCATGCATGAAAACATGGTTTGCTTTCTGCAAGTGACAGCAAGCATCTTCTTCCTTCTGCCAGGGTAAGATGACAGCAGTCTTAATTGCTGGCTGTCCCTTGCTGCTTCTTTGTAACTAATCGTTTTCTGTGCAAATCAGAAAGGGAGAGGCACTTGCCCAAAGCTTTTCCTATTCCTATTGGCGAAGAAACCCCCAAAGGGGGAACCATGGGGAGGGCAGTTACGTAGAACTACATCTAACAAACAGAAACCTGACCCCATCCCAGAGTCTTTGTGCAAGCATTATGTTTTTATGCCCCTACTTATGTTGCTTTTTCAGTGACTCTTGTGTGTTGTGGCTTTCTCACTGTGAAGCACACTTTTTTGCAGGTACATCAGCTCAGCAGCTGGATGCAACCTTTAGTACAAGTGCTTCTCTAGAAATCTTTGAGTTGGACTTATCAGACCCTTCGCTGGATATGAAGTCCTGTGCCACCTTCTCCTCCTCTCACAGGTCAGCAGTGGGGTTGTAGGGGAAGAGTAATGGCTGTGCAACTGTTAAACGTGGTGCATGTGGAAAGGCCACTTCATGAGGTTTATCTGCAGTTGTTAAAAAGAGGAGCAGAAATTCAGTGCTGAGGTGTGGAGGCATGTGAGTTCTATTGATGTGGAGTAGTGAGCTTGGACTCTGAGGAGTTGCAAGCAGCTCATAGTCTGAAATAAGCCTAAATCTGACACTGGTAGGTTTGGATATGTGCGCAGACTGTTTACTTCGGGGAGCCTCTGGGATTCTCTAGGCAACAGAAGGAAATGTGAAGTTACGAAAATGCAGTCACAACTTTTCACATTTTCCCGTCCTGTTTGTGTTTTAGGTATTTCAGGGAGATTTCTGTAAACTGAATCATGTTGTGTGTGTAGTATCATACCTTACCCCACAGCTGGGAAGCCAAGTTCCTGACTGCAACTCAACTTAGCTCTTAATTCCTTACTGTGCACTTGTCCAAAGAAATATTAGTGTCACAGAGTCCAATTTCCACCTCCCCAGCACTTGTAGCTGCTCTGGCGGCTGGTCCAGTGAGTGCTGCTGGTTTTGATGAGCTGAAACAATGTAGCTGCAAGTGCAAGATGCCTCTGTGGGTAGAGAAGCAGGTGAAAATTTTCACTGTGGTTGGATTGGGTCCATACTAGTTACAGTGACAGCATAACCACTCTTTCATCTGATCATCTGAAACAACGTGACTGGAGGTGCAGACACTTGCAGCATTTTGCCGTTATGTTCAAGTGAGAATTTGACACTTCTTTTGAGGCAATTGCCATCTCCCCCATCTCTGGCAAGAGTAGAAATTAATTAGACGTGAGCCTTCATTACTTGTTCTAAAGCTGTAACTTCAAGACCTAAGGGCCTACAACTGTTTCCTGAAGTTCTGGACCAAATGCAGTTTGCTGGGTTTCTAGAGTTTCGCCTATAAGAACTTGGGAGTGGTTGAAATTGTGTGTCTTTGCACTCAATAAGGTCATGACCCTATGTAGTTTTGCTCTCTTATTTGGCTAAATAATGGTTGTGGTAGCTTTTGCAGGAGGAAGAACAAGGCATTGAGCTGCTGGCTTTGTGCTGTGTCAGTTTTTGCCTTCCCCCCCCCCTTTTTCCCCTGTGTTTGTCTGCATTTTAGTACATGGAGCTTGTGTGAAATGGCCACAGTCTACGTTTAATGCCCTGCATTGTGGGCAAAGCTGATGGTAACACATCCAACTTGCTGAGAGCAGGGAAAGGTGTTTGATCTTTTTGATTCTAAATTTCCTTAGTCTACCTCATTTTAGCTGACTGTGTTTTTCCACCCTCAGCATGTGACATTTGCTTAGAGGATTCCAAAACCCACTCCTTATACCCAGGATGCAGTGCTCCTTTGCAAGTACTTCCCTTGGAGAGCAACACAAGAGTTTGACTTTGCCCCAGAAAATACATTACAAAGGAGGTCAATTTATTTATTTGTTTAAATTGAAGATGACAAGAAGTGTCCCAATTAGCTTTATTTTAGTGTGCAGTGAATTAAAATGTCCAGATGATTAAACCCACAAAAGATAAATCCTGCAACAAGCTTTGTTATTTGTTCTTCAAGGAAAGTAAGGTGTAATACTAGTGCCCAGACAGCCCTGTTGCTCACTCTGTTTCTCATAGCCTTACGTAGTTTGGTACAGAAGGATAAAATTGTACTCGGGGAAAGGGTCTGTCTGATATCACAGACCAACTTCTGTTTGTAACGTTGTTTGGTGAACCCCCACTGTCAGCTGAACACTGCACTAGGGAGACTAAGCACTTGGCTGTTACGGTATTTGTCACCCAGCATGTGCTTTTTGTCTAGCTTTCTAAAGTATGCATTTTATCTTGCTGAAGTTACCGTGATTTAAAGAAATTACTTGAAAGTTGTCCAAAGATAATAAAAGGAATTAATAATAACACAGCGAATGCTGAAGTAACTCGTTGCCACCTTCCAGTCTGTGTTGTTTTGCTTTGTGCTTGCTTAAGAGCTGATATGTGACAGTGTGTCATTTTGCGTAGAAGTATTCATCCTTTGCATGGCTGAATACACAGGAATGCTGTTTTCTTATGCAGCAAGTTCATTTTGTTGAAGGAAATGTGGGTATTTGCAGCTAGACACAGTGGTGTGAAAGTACTTAATTTCTGGAAGTGTGTTTAATTCCTCTTGATTTAGCCTGGAAAATAGACCGTGGTCCAAGAGACAGGTGTGCCTAATGCAAATAAACTACTTGCTGAGCTTTCAGTACAGCAGATGAAACATACATCCAGGAGCACAGTTATGGAAAAGGATTAGCAATGTTTATAGTTCCACCTTTTTCCTCTCTTTGTGAGAGCTGCTCACAAATAGCAGAGGTTTACATCCAGGGGTTTTTGGTGGGCTTATAGGCCTTACTTTGATTACCTCTATTGTTTTGCAAAGCTGAGCTCAAAATCACAGTGCAGTAGCGAGCACTTACCTGATTTTGCAGCCAGGAGATGAAAGGAGTTTTATCAGTTTCTCAGTTATTGATTGTGTATGTTGTGACCCTGTGTTTTGATAACAAGCAGAATTGGAACCTGTGGCCTTGCTGATAGAAAGCGTTGAAAGTACAGGGACTCTTCTTTAAGGAGAAATGCCTGTAGTGCTTTGATGTGTCTGCTCTGCCTGTTAGTAACAGCCTGGAAGGTTTATCTGGTGAGCAAAATGGGGTGCATCAGCATGCGTGGAGCTGGTGGTGGATAGTTGTAGACTGGAGGGGACCTCTGTGTCTTACAGGTACCACAAGCTGATCTGGGGGCCGCACAACATGACCTCAGGTGAGACGATCTCTGGAGTCCTGATTGCTGGGGGTGAAAATGGAAATGTCATTCTATATGACCCAGCCAAAATCATAGCTGGAGATGCTGAAGTAATAATTGCCCAGAAAGACAAGCACACAGGACCAGTAAGAGCGCTTGATGTCAACATGTTCCAGGTTAGTTTTCTGCTGTTCTTTATTGTGTACCATCATAGATGGGTGACCTGTCTTAACTTGTAACCTCAAACGTTTCTCTCCTTTTCCCCTTCCCTGAAAAGCATGAACTGAATTTGGTGTTTGAGCACCTGTATTTAGTAGGTAAAACCTGTCCTGTTACTGGTGTTTCAGAATGGGAAATGAAAGAATGTAAGGTGTCTGGTTCATTCCTTCTCCTTGTCAATTTACACTGTCAGTTTGGTGGGTCTTTAGCTCAGCCCATGTGTAAAGTATGGGTGGTTTTATGTGGTGTTTTTAGCCAGTCTCTATTTCTTTTTTTTTTTTTTATTTTGTTCCATGTGCCAATATTGCTCTCATCACGTGGGAAGTATTTACATGCACTCACTCATGTTTCTGGTGACATCAGATTTTTCTGTCTCTCCTTTAGAGGTTGGGTAGGCCCATCTTCAAGGCCTCTAAGTATTGTTATTTGTGAAGAGGAAACAGACGAAAAAACATGGCCCTGTATCCTCTTTAGCACAAGAGCTCTCAAAACCAACAAGCTTTCCTCCAGCACTAATGAACACTTGTTTACTTCTAGATGCATTAAGTTGTTTTTTCCTTATCTTTACCAGCTGTGTGAGAATTCAGTTTGTTTCCTAAATAGTACTTCTGTCCCTGCACACTTGCTTTCAGCAAGGCCGCCCTGGGTTCATTTTGTCCTCTGAATCAATTCCTTTCCCTTTCTGCCTGTTGCAAAGTCAGGACTCCCTCGGGGTGTGATCAAAGGGCTCTCAGTGCCCTTTGGCTCATGTCACCCCGCCTGGACTTTTGCATCCCAGATGCAGGATTGCTCTGGGTGATTGCACTCACTGTTGGAGGGTGCTGTCCACTGCTGTCCACTGCTGGACAAATGCTACACTCCTTCCAGCCTGACCCACATGTTATGGTCTGCTCAGAGTAAAGCTGTGTGGTGCTCTCTAATAGCTGCAGCACTGTTTCCTCATCTGCCCTCTCCCTGAAGTGTCACTCCTTTCCACTTACCTATCAGCGTTTGCCATGCAGTGCAAGGAGCACTCCACAGAACAGGAATTTTGGTCATGGCATGCCAGTTTAGTGCAGTGTAGGGACTTTTGTATTTATTCAGCTTTACCTGCAGTCTCAGACTTGCTTTTTTCACAGAGCTTATGCTCTGCGAGCCAAAGGCTGTATCCTGAGCCAGCAGTAGAAATTGGCACAGTCCTGAGGATCTGATGCCTCCTAGCAGCTAAGACTGTGAAAGCTGATGCAGAAAATAATCTTAACATCTCTTAATGTGTCTTACAGACTAATCTGGTGGCCTCTGGTGCTAATGAGTCTGAAATCTATATCTGGGACTTGAACAATTTTGCCACACCAATGACACCAGGAGTGAAGACACAGGTACCAGATTTGCATTTGTTAAATACTGCAGAGCAGACTAATGGAAAATATGCATGTCACTTAAGTTGAGAGCTCTTTGAAACCTACAGTTTTAAAGCTGTCTCACGTAGGGGGGTGCTTTCTGAAGTCTAACGTGGGTAGCAGTTGATTATAGTTGGCCATGAGCTATGTTTCTGGCAATGTTATATACCGGCCTTAAGGGGTGGTACAACAGGTATCTCCTGTTCCTGCATTTTGTTCTCCAGTGGCTTTCCTGAAGGCCAACAAAAATAGGCCTTCTATTGGCACTTAAATTTTGTAATGTGCTTATTAAACTGTGGGTCTTGAGATATTTGTCTCCATGTGACATGCCTGTGACTCAAAGCATGTTTCACTGCATGTGTGAATCTGAAGGTCATGAAGGTTCAGATTGAGGAAAATGAGAGGAATACAAAAAACAGCTACTGAGAAGTCAGAAGATGAGGCAGTAAGTTTAGCAGGGAGTGCTTAATTGCTATACTTAAGGGACAGCGTTCAGCCCGTGTGTCTTAATAGACGATCTAAGGGAAACAATAGCCTTTTGTAGTTTTTGTCTTCTGAAGGTGATAGAATGGGAGGAGGTTGTTTCAGTGCATGTATGTTTCTGTAGCTGTTAAAAAATTGCATAAGCAGTTTGTGGTTACTGGAAGATGGATTTGTTACTGCATGATAATTTAGAGACAACAAAGTGTGGAAATGGGATGAGACATTATCTTTGTTTTAGAGATTTTTACTTTAAACACTGGGTTTGGATACTTGGTTTAGTCTGAATTGTTTATTACTGTGTGGGCATTTTGGAGGAGGCTCACCTCAGTTAAACATCCCTGTGTAGGATTTTTTTATATCTTATACTAATTTTTTAGTCCAGAAAATCTTTTAGTCCCTTAGCATAATGACAGCTGGAAATAATAGGGCAACAAGGGCTGGGGTAACATTGCTTTTCATTCTTGGAGTAAAAATAAGCAGTTGGGGGAAGAATAACAAAAATAAATATAATTGCTTGAAGGAATTTTGTGGGCTTTTTTAAGTCAAATCCTACTACAAGGCAAAAGGACAATTCATGTACCCGGGTATACTTCCATGGAGTAATTTGCTGGTCTTTAAGGCAGTTGTGGTTAGTCTTCTTTAAATGACTAATGCAGCACATTGTAAAGCTGAAAATGCAGATACTAGTGAAATACTATCAGCTGATAGTTTGGGGTTTTCTACCCTACAGCATGTATACATAGAAAACTAGAACACATGCAGTACCTGGGGTGATCTCCCTGCAGATTTGTTGTTTAGCAAGTCCTGAAAATAACAGGCTTTGAGTCTTGGATTTGAAAAGGTTGTGAAAGGCTGTTCTGTGTATGCAACAGCCTCTTGAGGACGTCAGCTGCATTGCCTGGAACAGGCAAGTCCAGCACATCCTGGCATCCGCCAGCCCTAGTGGCCGAGCTACCGTGTGGGATCTCAGGAAGAACGAACCCATCATCAAAGTCAGTGACCACAGTAACCGGGTGAGTTGGCTCTTGCACAGCTGCATGGGTGCTTTTTGGGAGGCGTGGCATGTGGGGACAAGTTATAGCATCCCTTGTTTTATGACTTAGAGATACTGGTGCCTGGCTCAGTTTTATATGATCTAATAAGTATCTAATGCTTTCTCTTAAAAGGTTATGGATATGCAGGGGTTTTGTCATCAATTTAAACAAAAATAGGCAGATGCAGATTGAAGCAAGGCACTCTGATTTCCTATTAGAGCAATAATTTAGTTTGGATAATGCCATTACCGATCTGGTAGGAACTACCACAGAAAGACTTTTATCCAGCTACTCAGAAATGACATGTTTTTTGTGCTGGAGAGATGAGGTTGCAGCTGACGTGCTCTGGGTGAGCACATGTACTTTTGCAGAGCAGGTAATGTCATGACTTAGTGCTTAGGCAGAGAGGGCTTACTCCTTAGTTTCACTGGTGGAATGAGCACAAAAGGGCTGAGCCCTGGCAGGACACTGATGGAGCTGGGGCCTGTGCTTCTGCAGGTCTAGACCTGGAAATGAAAGCAGGCTGCAGCTGAGCTTGGAGAGGGCATGGTCTGTGGCCACAGAGGGGTGTTGCCATTGAGTGGGTCACAAGGGACTGCCCTGCCTCGTATAGTTACAGCCACCATGCATGCTCCTCAGGCAGTGTAAATGTAAAAAAAGATCCTGGCAAACTTGTAGAGAGTGACATATCTCTGTATAATCCTGTATATTTTAAATGGAATATTGCTGTAACAAATTTGGAAGATGTAGCAAGAGTTCAAAATGGAATTTACAAATGGATGCTCCTGAAGTAGCTGCTTGGTCACTGCACTAATACTCTGATAAGCTGTGTAACTCTCAATGTTTTCTGTATTTGTTGCCTAATGTAACAGTAGTACAGTAGATTGTCTTCATCTATGATTGTATTCTAGTGATACAATATTTGCATGACAATAACATCTGCCTAATGATGGCTTTTATTATAAAAATATTAGAGGAAAAGGTTTATACAGAAGGCTGCATGGATTTCTTACATTGAAATGTCAGGCTGTGTACAAGAAAGCACAAAGTCTCTTATTTGAGAGGACCTTTGGAAACTAACTGCAAATCTCCTCACCCGTGAAAACAAGGAGAGTATCATAAGCTACATGCAATCAGAAATAATGCCCAGCAACAGCTGCAAATTTCTTTGTTTTACCATGCATGTAGACATATTTAGGCTATTTGTCTTTTGTCCTTTAGTGCTGCTTAGTTATTTTATGCTGTGGCACAATGTTGTCCCTCAGATGCACTGCTCAGGCCTGGCATGGCACCCTGATGTTGCTACCCAGATGGTTCTGGCTTCAGAGGATGACAGGATGCCTGTGATTCAAATGTGGGACCTAAGATTTGCCTCCTCACCACTTCGTGTTCTAGAAAGCCATTCAAGGTAATGAGGCTTACGTGGCCTGCTGCTTCTCAGTGTTTGGTGATTGCATACAAGTTTGTACATCTCACTTCTTGCTCAGTCTCCTGTGAAGATTCAATTGGAGGCAGTGATTCCAGCAGCAGCAGTGTTACATGCTTGCTTGCTGACTACCCGGTCCTGTGTCCTGAAAGGCTTGCCTTTTGGAGGCCTGCTGATTTGGAGAACAGGCCCCAGAGTAAAAAACCCACCATCCTGCTGAGATACTGAAGTTGCTAGTTTGTTTCTAAATGCCTTAAATTTGGGTACAAGGAAATATTTTGTTCAGTCCTTGTCCCTCCTCAATTGCTAGTGAAACTTTCTTTATTGCCCAACACTTGGATTTAAGGAGGGAGAGCAGCAAGAGGTCAGTGTTGCAGCTTCTACCAAAACTGCTGCCAGTGGTTCTGCTGACTTTAGTCTTCTGCTAATAAAAATCAGCTGACAAACTTTGTACTCACCTACCTTAACTACAGGTTTACACACTGTATGTTAATGATATCGCAGGCAAACAAGCCCTTTTGTTACATTGGTGTCCAGGTTCTGCATGACTGCTGCATTTAATTTTCACATGCAATGGCTGCACCTTTATACCTCTTCATGCAGAAAATAGGAAGCATCTATTTCAATAAATAAAGTGCTGATAACTTTGAAAAACTTTATTTGTAAAAGGAAGGAGTGGGGAGAATATTTTGAAGTTAAATGCTCAGGTAATGTAGAAATTTCAGTTATAAATACGCTTTATCATCATTTTGTGTTTACATTAAACTTTTTTGGTTGTGACTCTTCACACAGGGGTATACTGGCCATTGCTTGGAGTATGGCAGATTCAGAGCTGCTGCTTAGCTGTGGGAAGGATGCTAAAATTCTCTGCTCCAATCCTAACACAGGAGAGGTATTGTACACACACCATTTAAAAACATCTTTGTTCAGAGGTGGCACAATAGCATATGCAAAGCAGTGTTGGTATGCCTGCATTCCTAGGAGTGATGCTTCTGTGGGATGTTTCTCCATATCCTCTGTGCCTGTGCTTGGTATATGTGCCTTCTGAGCTTATCCTGGTGGTGCAGGATTCCTTCCTGGTATTCCAGTATTACATATTTGTCCTTACTGCTTCTCTCCTAAGCAGTAAGGTCCCTGCTCATTATAAGGGGTAGAAATGGCCCCACTTACACGAAGTATTTGCTTCATAGTCTTTCAATTTGGGCCTGATGTGGCTGTTTTACTGTTACAGTTGCCTTTTTCCTTCTGTAAGTGTTAAGAACTTTTATCCAGACTAAAGAGATTTTCTACTACAATAGTGGCAGATCAGTGAAAGCCACTTCAGTGTGTTCTCACCCTGCCCTTTTGGGTCTGGGGATACCTTTCAAAACGAATACAGATCCTTTTTTCAGACAACTTTAGTGTTTGCCCCTTGAGGGCTTTGGGCACACTGGAGGGCTCCTTTCCTGCAGTGGGCAATAATCCTGGGCGACAGAATGAGAAGTGTTGTAAAATTCAGACATAAGCACAAAAGTGAAAAAGCTGTGAGGTGGTAAATGAGTTATCTGAGCTGGATCCTCTGCTATTGGGAAAGCTTTACAAGTGGATGAATCATGCTACATATTTTGGTTAAAAATGAAAATCAGTTTCCTGGGACACAGCAGGACAGTTAACATTTTGCTCCATTTCCTAGTTTATGATTAAATGCCTGCTTCAGTGGTGGGCTTGTCTATTCCAGGGCAGCAGAGGCTTTCTGCACAGAGTGCAAGTTTTAACGTTCCTAATTTCCTGCAAAAACAGACTTATTTTGGAGCCTGGACATGTCTCTGTGTAGTGTATAGAGATACACAGATTAGCTCTGAATTAGCTAGCATGAATATCAGCAGCAGCTTGCAGTGGGACAACACAGACATACCCTGCCTGCATAGTTTGTCCTGTGTGGATTAAACAGAAGATTTAATGGGAGGAGGAGAAAGAAATTAAGTAGTGGTGTGTTACAATCTCCTGTTTGGGGATTGTTAGGGCTTGCCCACTGTTAGTGTGTACAGTGATGTGGAGGCTGTTGGGAGCAAGAAGAGCAGACCAGTCTCAGGGCAGGCAGAAGAATTCTTGCTGTTGGACATGGTGCTCCATAAAAGCCCTAATTTGTTGGACTTCTTTTGCTGCCCAGGTTCTGTATGAGTTGCCCACGAACACACAATGGTGCTTTGATATCCAGTGGTGTCCTAGGAACCCTGCTATCTTGTCTGCGGCTTCTTTTGATGGACGGATCAGCATTTACTCCATCATGGGAGGCAGCACAGATGGCTTGAGACAGAAGCAAGTTGACCAGGTATTAAAATATGTTCAGCTAAGAATATGGGCAGAAAGAGTAGGGGACAAAACATGGGCTTATGGGAAGTGTTTGCATGAGCTGGCAGGAGCACCAATCTGGTGCAAATAAATGCTTATGTTTAGTTTATTGGAAATGTGTCACTTGTCACACACTCTTTTCCCCCATTTTGTTATTGAAGCTTTCATTGTCATTTGGGAACCTTGATCCATTTGGTACGGGACAGCCCCTCCCACCCTTGCAGCTTCCCCAGCAGACGGCCCCAAAAAGTGTTGTTCTGCCCCTGAAGAAACCACCCAAATGGATCCGGTGTCCTGTGGGAGCATCATTTTCGGTAAGAGGAGACAAGGATGGGCATGGTTGGTCAGGCAAGAAGGGAAATAATGGTGGCACCTGCAAAACACTTTAGGAAGAGGGGAGTTCAAAATTGTGCTCCACCTTGGGAGAAATTCCCTTGTTGGTCATTGTGGGGGGATGTGCTTGTGGCAGCTTCCAGATGGGGCCCTTGGGATAGCAAGCCAGCAAAGGCAGACAAAAATGCTTGGGGAAAAAGAAACAAAGTGGTGGTGTGTTGCCAACAGGCATTTGTTTCTTTCTGTTCTGGAATTAGTGCTTGCTTTGGAGTTAACAAATATACATTGGGAGGGGAGAATGGGACCAAACTGAGCAAATATCTTATGGTTTTCCAAGAGCTCGCTGTTAGTCTTTTTTGTGGCTAGGCTTTTTGCCTTGGTGACAAGCCTCTTCTGATTTTTTTTTTTCTTCTGTTGATTTTACTTCTCTCCAAATGATGACGCAACTTACTGTCCATTTCTAAGTAGGTTTTTAAATGGTGAACATTTGAGCATATACTTAATCATAGAATGCTTAGGGTTGGAAAGGATCTTGAGATCATCTAGTTCCAACCCCCCTATATTTTATATACTGCATGTGTGCCTCAATTCCAGTTTGGAGGCAAGCTGGTTACATTTGAGAATACCAAGACTCAGCAGCAGCAGCCAGGCGTTGAGCAGCAGCAGCAGCGTCATCATGTCTACGTGAGCCAAGTTATTACAGAGAAGGAGTTCCTGGCCCGCTCGAACCAGCTGCAGGAGGCTGTGCAATGTGAAGGCTTTGTCAACTACTGTCAGAAGAAAATAGATATGGCCCAGGCTGACTTTGAGAAGAATGTGTGGGCCTTCTTAAAGGTAAGAGGTTCAGGAGTTCCCCACTGGAAAGTCACTGGAGAGGTGGTTCCTTTTGCACAATACATGTTTTAGCAGAAGAGATGCTGGGATCCAGAAGTGTAGGCTCTGGGAACAGTGCTCATGAACCCTGTCGTTGGAAGTGGCCCACCAGTGGAGAAGGGGTCCTTAGGATATTCACGGGGTTCATGAGAAATCATTGCAGAAGCCAAGATGTGGGGGAAAGTATCCTGTGTTTTTTGACATCCCCCATCACTACACCTTTTTACAGTGAGTTGATGAGAAGGAATAAAGCTTTGGGACATTCTTAGATGTGCTTTTCACTGCTCACTATGAACATTTAGAGGTTTCAAAGTGAAGCAGATAAAGCAGACTACCTACAATAACCAGATTGAAGCCTTGCCTACCTGATTGGGTGACAAAGTCACTGTAGGCCTTTTCAGTTCTCTCTATTACACTGTCTCCACTGTCATTAATTCTCACTGGGTAATCTGTGCCAGTCAAGTAATTAGAGCCAGTGAGGGAGGAAATGGAAAAATTGTTAATTGCAATATAATCTTTAACTTTCATTTTTAAAGGTGAACTTTGAAGAAGATTCACGTGCTAAATACCTTGAGCTTTTGGGATACAGGAAAGATGATCTCAGGAAGAAGGTAAGTGTGCCTGGAAGCTGTGCTTGTGTTAAATGCATTACTGATGGATATATCCACAGAGTAAAGCCTAAAATGGTGATTTGTGGTTGAAGTGTTCATTTACTTGAGACTGGAATAGCAATTACCAGTATATCCACAGGCTATTCAATATAATAAAGTTTTATACAACATCATTTTCAGTGTGTTTCCCAGCAGATGGTAGTTGTCAGTGCTGCAGCTCTCCTAATAGCCATAATACAGCTGTTACCTATGGTGCTGAATCTTCTGTTTGAGTATGGCTGATTTGAATAGTTCTGTAATTTAAGGGATTTCTTTGTTCCTTAGGACACTAGAAATCTTCCTCTGTTCTTTAAACTTTGTCTAGATAAGCCACTTGTGACTAACTTCAGAATTCTTACAGCAAGCAGTTTGCTTGGTTGGTGTTTTCCTATTAGCTGTGTCATCTTGGAGTGTGGATGTCTAATGAAAATTTCAAAGCAGGCAACAGACTTCAGAGGCGTGTCTACATTTGACTGTCCAAGGTTGATCTGAAATTCTTACCCATCAAGAAGCTTTGATATTTGCTGGTTCAAGATATTCATGTAATTTTGCTATGTGTCATCTTTCTACTGTAGCATCATCAAATCTGATCTGGGTTTAGCCTTTCTCGTTGAAGAACATGTTAGCAGTCTTCAGGGTTTCATTAACTACCTTGGAGAAACTAAAATAGTCTTTTTTATGCATGGGACACCATTCATTTTTAGGAAAAAAAAAAAAAAAACTATTGGAAAGGCAAAGTTTGGATTACCAGGAAGCAATTTGCACATCTTAAGTACAGAGCTTTCTTCCAAGCTGGAGGAAGATTCTTATCTCGATGTTACGGGGGGATACTGCTGTGCACTTTGGGTCTTTGTTGCTTTCCGTGCTGTACCTAGGAACTGTCTGGTATTTTTTTAGTTCTGATTCAGTGGATTTGAATGTTTGACTCATTTTCATTGTATTAAACAGAAGTTTTCCTTTCAAAGGCTGACTTCATAGAAATATTTTTATGCTTATGCATTAAATGGCCTCCAGGGCAAACTTACTACTGTGACAGAAAAAAGCCTGTGGTTTTGCTAACAGTCTGTCCTCAGGTTCTGTATTTTTGTTGCAAGACTCAAAGGCAATCACAGCAAGGGCAATCCTGGTTTTGAAAAGCAGATCTCAGTTAGAAAATCCAGTTGAAATTTAGTGGTAATCCTGCAGAGCTGCTTCATGGGGCTCACTGCCATTCTTGTCTGGGTTTGATATGTCTTGTGCATGGGGAGAAGCTGGGGAAATAATAGAATCACAGAATGGTTTGGGTTGGAAAGGACCTTAAAGTTTACCCAGTTTCAACCCCCCTGGCATGGGCAGGGACACCTTCCACTAGACCATGTGGCCGAAGGCCCCATTCAGCCTGGCCTTGAACACTGTCAGGGATGGACCATTCACCGCTTCTTTGGGCAGAAATGCTGAGCCTACCCTATTATTTCAGTATTTGAGGAACAGATGAGGGGAGCTGCAAGGCCATGTTTTCATGTACCTGTTTCTCAACAAAGAATTCAGTGTTCAAGTTGAATCCGTGATTTTAGTGTAAGAAAAAAATTCAGGACAACTTGTCTGAAAATTTGATACCCAAATGATAAACTCACTAAGCCAGAACTAAATCAGAACTAGGCTCAAGGGTAAAATAAAACCTGGAATACTAAAAGCAGTAGATAACATGAGCAGCATTAGAAAACGCAGTCTCCCAGATGCCAAACTAATATCTTTCTGCGTGTATTCTAAACTCCATACATTAAATTGGCATTTTTGAGGGCCCTAACTGAATCTGGAGTCATGATTTGCTTTGCAAAGTTGTGAAAGCTGGGCATTTTAAGTCTTCTGTACTTTGGAAAATCCTAGCCCACACCTATATGCCTGCTGTGCTTGAAACCATGGCTTCCTGACAGGCCCACTGCTCCGCAAGAGTTGCCACTGCTTCATTTTCCCTGACTAGAGCAATTGGAGTGTTTTGTCCTGCATGTTCTGATATCATGTTTATTACTGTGGTTTCCAGCAGCTCTAGTGAGTTTTGAGGCCCTTGAGTTAACAATTAAAGGTTTAAAGGCATAGAGTAGCTGTTGTTCCCATCAAAGCTTGGGATACAGAGGGCTTAGCAGTAAATCCATTGCCAGTGTTGGAAAGGAAATAGCTTTGGTTTCGTATTAAGTGTTCTGTAAGCAACATATTAACTACATGTTCCAGTTTTTCAGTCTGATAGATCAGTGAGTGATCTGCCTTTCTAAAATAGAGCACTGCTTGTGGTTGTTTTCTAGATTACGTCCACTCTGAATGAAGAGAGTCTTACAGATGGTGATTTGGGAGAGGTAAGCAAACACATTTGTGTACAACTCTTTAGTTTTATAATGCTGTAGTCATATGCAAAGTAAGAATAATTTTGCTTTCCAATTGGTAGCTGTTCCAAAGTAAGTCACAAATAACCCAGCAAATGACAAGTTCATACATCCAGTAGGATGAATGTACTTCTGAAGAAAAGCAGCCACTTTTTTTCTGCTCAAATGCCTTTCCCACCAAAGGGCTCTCAGTTAGGGATCTTGGTGATGTCCCTCCACCTTTACTCTTTGCTGCCTGTTTCTTGCCTGCTGTGACATTTTGTGATTCCTGCTGTGACATTTTGTGATTCCTGCTGTGACATTGTGATGTCTGTGAGATATAGATAGGGCAGCGCTTTGCTGACCAGCAGCTTCTTTCAAAAGTAGTACCTTCCCCAGGCTGTAAGAAAATCAGCACTGAGAGTATGGTCCTATAACTCTTCCCTGCAAGACTGATAAATACAGTTCGGCCATTGTAATTGCAATGTCCTGAGTCTACAAAGGGGAGCCTGCGTTGCATTTGTGTCATAGACATTTCAGATGTCATCTATATTTGCTTAATGGGGAAGAAAAAGTTTGCTGCATGTTTTCAGGCAGCTAAGATGAAAACAGCACAAAGTACTGTGTGATGACCGAGAGTAAGGAAATGGAGGGCCTCTACCATGCTTCTTGTCCTCAAGCATGTATTACCAATGCCTTTCAGTGATTAGCGGTCAGGGTTTGGGTGTTGTTGGTGGGAAGGTGGCTATACTCTGCAGTGCAAAGTATGTCTTCCTCTTTTGCTGGCTTTTTTGGTTTTATGGCATCTTCTCTCTGCTGAAGGCTTCTGCAGAATCTGATGAATCTGTGCCAAATGAGGGAGGCGAAGGCCAGGCTGCAGAGGAGCAATTCTTGGGAGAGGTATCTGTCGCCCTCTAAACTAACCCTTTTGACCTTCTGTGTATTTACTTTTTTACTATATTAAGTTTGTTGGCTTTTCCTAGTGCTGAGGATATATGGAAATCCAAGAAGTTATTGAGAATGAGTAAAACATGGGCTTTTATTAAGTTGCTTGAGATTTTTCTCATCAGCCTCAGATAGCATGTGAATAGATTTTGGTGGCAATGGAGAACAAGCTCATTTTCTAATAGTCGAGTTGTCACCAGACTCAAGGATTTTATTCTGATGTAATTTTCATTCTGACATTTCCCTAACACATATTAAATGATCTTCTGCCACAACTGTAATGCATTCCTTTTTTTTATTTTCTTTCTCCCCCTCCCTTTCCTCTTTCTCCTCTGGTTGATTATTATGAAGCTGTCACCTTATTACTGCCCTGTTCCTAGGAATAACCCTTTGCAGAGGTGGCAGCTGTGATACATCAAGGCTTTGGTAGCTAGCTGCCTTATGAATGTCTGTTGCAACAGTGCAGCCACATTCATCAACAGGCAGCTTGTGCTCCACCAGGTCTGTCTTTGGGATCCTACAGCTTTTATTCATTTCTGTCCATTTCAGCAGCATTTGTTTTCAGCCCTCTGTTTTAAATATGGGGACAAGTCTCTCCCCATATTTAAGGACACAGCCTTTGCCATGTGAAAGTACTAGTACCACTGTGAACAGGCCAGCTTGATTCTTCCCCATTCTCTCAGTCTCTTTTTGGTTAGAATTTGAGCTGTTAGCCCAAAACTACCTGTGTTCCCTGTGCTCAAATCTGTGCTTAATGCTTGTCTGCAGTTGTCTGTGAAGGTGAGGATGATGGTTTATAGCTCATGCATGTTGGAATGGTGCACTTGCTCATATGACAGTCTGTTAAGGGCACCAAAATAGTGATGTCTTAGGCTAGGTGCTTGATTACTTGCTAATTCATTAGACCCTGTAGTGGCAGACACTTGTATTTGACTGCTTAAGGCTTTTGCTGTATGCAGTCATGAAGATGTTAGATATCTCACAACAAATGTCTCCTCTAGGAGAGCATTCACAGCCAAACATGATGTCTGCCTACCAGCATGGGTCGTAAATATTTGTGAGGTTGGCCTGAAGCCACTGGGGATTGCTGTCACACACATAAAGTAACTGGATGGGGACATTATTCCTGTGATAGTCACAACATGCTCTTAACTCATACCAAACACACATCACACATTATCTGACAGCAAAATAATTTTCTAGGTGCTGCCTCCTTTCATAAGTCAAACCGACTTGTTTCAGACTCACCTTCCCATCCTATATGCTTGTTCTTGGTCGACTGTGTACTTGTTCTTCATCCCCTGAAGTACAGTTTCACTGACTAGCATTTAAGCAGGGTATTCTCAGCAGACTCTTGACCTCCCACTGCATGTACTACCATACTGGCTTATGACAGAGAGGGCAATTTGTGGGACAATTTCTGCACTCTTCTTAGTCTTTACTGTGAGAATTGGTGATGGAGAGAGACTTCCCTCTTGGGTTTGTTTTGTTTGTTTGTTTAACTGTAAAAAGATTTTGTTTGAAATCTCAAAATCCAAGTACTTTCAGGGAATGGTCTGTAACTTAATTCCTGGTGGAGCTTTATAAAAAAGTAGCTTCTGTCCACTTCTGTTCTCAATACAAAGCACTTAAGTCTGTGTGGCCCACACTGGTCTGTGTTGAAAATCAAGGCATGTGTTCATGTGCTTTGCATAATTAAACTAGGGTGTGTGCCAAGTGCTGAGTGTTTCAAGGATGAGCTGAAAGTCTTTAAGCGGAGCACAGTGAAACTTAGGTAGCATTATGGTAGTCTGTTCTTGGTAGGGGTTGAAGGTCAAAGAGGAGAGAAGGGAGGTGGTTCCTGATTTTATAATTGTAGCTGTTGTTTGGCTTTGGGGGGTTGTTTGTGTATGGGTGCAGATGTGTGCATGCAAGTCAGTACCCAGGATCCAGGCATCTGGTTGTGGTTATTCGTGATCTCTGTGTATGCACACTTGTGCTTGTATAAGCCTTCCCTGGTGGTTAGAAATCTGGGGCTTCCAGTACTTCTTCCACTTGGTAGCCATTTTAAAAACTCTCATCTCTTAGAACAATTATTTTATAGTGGTATGCCTACATGCACTGGAGGTCCTTTGATAAGCCCAGGCCTTTCCCAGTGTGCATAGGGATGACTTTATGCAGGCACCAAGGGAAGCTGATTATCCCTGTGCTGAAACAGTGACAGGGATACTCTTCCCTTCTAAGTTAATGATCTCTTAGGTGACTGGCAGTCTGAAGGTCTTTTACTTGTAATGCAAGATATGTATGTTTTTAAATGTGTGTATATAGTCTGTGTATATATTTTAAATGTTTACATAATCTCAGATACATAATCTCAAAAAATTATTTCCTTTTTCTTAGAGGGTGAAGGACCATAAACAAGAAATGGAAGATTTGGGAACTGCAAAGACGACATTTAACATCTCTGTTAGTGGAGGTAAAAAAACCCTTGATACTGATTTCAGTGTAGTGCTGATATTTATAAATACTGATGTTGATACTGGTGTTCCAGTGAGAAGGCAATTTTCATGCAGATTGGACAGATTATCATGACTTTCCATTCACTTCACAGCAGTCTCAAAGCACATGAAAATACAGCTTCTCTAGGGAAGGAAAGGAAGTATACAGCACTCGCATATCCCATAATTGAAATGCAGCTACTCTGAGTGATTTATGATATGAAAGAACACACACCTGATTAGGCATGAAGAGCTAACATTTCTGTTTGTACAGAAACTCGTAGCGGATGGTGAATAACACAGAAGCCACTGATCCCTATCTAGGCTTGACTGTTTCTGGCAGTGTATGCAGGGTAGTTGTTTCAGAGATTATTTAGACCTCTAGCACGTTGCTCTGGAGCAGGTAAGTGATGCTTGACAGTGCCCCACGTGATGTTGCTGTGACCGTAGAATGTTTGAGGCTGAAGACGGACCTAAGCATCCCTATAAGTACGTGCCTGGAGCAGGCTGATTTGCAGAGAAGTTTGCACAGTGTTGTACATTTGAACAGTATCACGTGCTGTTACATATTTTAGTGACTGTTGTGCCATCTTTTGAAAATGCACTCCTCTCTTGTTGCAGATGTGGACGGTTTGATTACTCAGGCTTTGCTGACGGGTAACTTTGAGAGTGCGGTAGATCTCTGCTTGCATGATAACCGTATGGCTGATGCCATTATCTTGGCCATCGCAGGCGGACAAGAGCTGCTTTCTAGAACACAGGAAAAGTACTTTGCTAAGATGCAGAGCAAAATTACCAGGGTATGTTTTTTCAATTAAGAAACAACATGCATGTTGGCCTTTGGCAACTACCTTTTTCACCTTAAAAGTTTTCTTGTGATTTCATGGGTTTATTTCTGTGAGAAAGAATACTTATAGCTGAGAAGCTATTTAGTATCCAAGTCATCCACAAGATTTCAGAGCAGAAGGATTTCAGTTTTCTGGTTTTAATGCATTGATAAGGAGAGAACAGGCACATTACCTGGATATCAATATACGAGACAAGTATTCTTCACGTTGTCTCCAGTGTCTGAGTTGCATATACACTAGTAGATTTTCACTGCTAAAGATAATTATCTTAAGCAGCACACATTCCAGTCTCTTGTGTTGTCCCGTTTTTCAACAGTTACACATGACTCATGTTCCATGCCAGCAACATTGTGTTGATTTCTGCCTATCTGCCTATGATTAGTCTTAACGCATTTTGCAGATGCTTCATTGCATTGCATGCACAGAAGAGAGCAAAGTATGCCCAGGGTAGGTCAGTCACCCTTTGTCTAGGAAACAGTGTTATGGCCAGCTGATTATTATTCTTTTCAGGTTTTTGCAATGCTAGGGATTGCTGATGCTGCTTGTTCAAATCTTTCTTCTTTACTATTGTGAGAAAGTAGCAACAGGGGGATATGAAGCAGGAGAAGCAGCCTTAAAAGAGCACTTAAAAGGACAATAGTTTGGCAAGTATGGCCACTTTTAGAGGAGGGGAGAAAGTTGCTCATGGTCACTTTTTAGCAGTCTGTTGCCAAAGAAGGATGTTTTATACAGTTACCAGGAAGCAGCCTATAAAAATGGGCATGTGCTTAAGTGCTTTCCTGAAGCAGGGCTGAAGGCTGCAAAGCGTAGTCATTTGGGTAGTTAGGGCACACAGCACCAAGGGCTGGGGTCTGTAAGTGGGATTTTGCTGATCATCGCCTGTGATCCAGTTCAAGATAGGAACAGTTTATATTTGTAGTAGTGGACAAGTGAAAAGAGGAATGTCTCAAGTATTAAGACTGCAGGATTTCTTCCCCTTTGCTGTCTCTGGCCTAATCAGAGAAAGCAGAATTTTGTTGTGCATGGGGAATTTCTTCACTGTAGTTCATCCTCTGGGAAAAGGTATTTTTACAGAAGGCTGACCAGTTATCTGTGCCTGTGCTAATATGTGAGGGTTAACCTTGTAGTTAGGACCTTGCATTTGTTGTTCAGGTGTGGGTTTTTTTTTTATTTTCTGGTCCCAAACTGCACACTCTGAATTGTTTAACTGTTTTCTGAGCTTGAAATCTTGGCATGACAAGGGCTCTGTTCACTAAATAGCACAGCTGCCAGGTCTCTATTGTCTGAAGCAAAATAACTCCACAGTTTGAGGTGAAACTGGACTTTCATTCTGAAGGCCTGTGGACAGGCAGCCTGTGTTTGTGGGTGCAGGGTAGGGATACTGCAGACAGCTCAGGCTGGTAGTGCTGCCAGGTTGCTACTGCTTTTCAGGCAGCCTTTTCCACTGCCCCTCACTGATCAGCCTGAAGCCAGGAACTGAAAGCTGAATGAATCAGTTTGACAGATAAAATTTATACACCTTTCTGGGCGAGATTTGTAGCTAAATACTGGATATGTTACCATTGTCTGAAGACAGCGCCGAAAGCCATCTGCAGCAAGCCCAGCTTTCAGAGATTTGTACATTCTTTTCTTGGATGTTTTGTAGCAAGAATAACTGGCCTGTCTGTTATCTGAGCTTGTTTTGTGATTTTCACTGATATCCTTTTGTAGTAAAATGTACTCTTATGTGGCTGTTGAGTTGTGGTGCAGTACCTTCTGTGACCCTGGATACAGTGAGGATAAATACACTTTAATAGATACATATTGTACTCTATACTAAAAAAAAAAACAAAGGAAATCCTACCAGGATCTTAACTGCAGTCTCTCTCCTTCTGGTCTAGCTCATCACTGCAGTGGTAACGAAGAACTGGAAAGAGATTGTGCAGTCTTGTGATCTGCAGAATTGGAGAGAGGCTTTGGCTGCAGTGCTCACTTATGCCAGGCCAGATGAGTTTGCAGCCCTTTGTGGTAAGGATACTTTACAGACTGGATGTCACTTATTCCACTTACAGCAAAACTGCACTTTGCCAGATTGTTTTCCTTCAAGTAAACTATTGTAATGCCTTTATAGATAGCTTCTTTGATGGATAATACAGTTCTTTGGTCCTGTTGCAGAAGAGGAGAGGAACCCCTGGGGTGCTGTCTTCCCAGTACGTTCCCTGATTGTCTAAGCACAGAACCCAGACCCTTGCATGTAGCTGTGTCCTGGCATCGCCTGTGTAGTGCACGGCTGCTGGTCTCTTACTGTTTTCAGATGGATAACAGTGATGTTTATGTGATAAATGTTTCAGCCAAGGGACCAGTGTCTTGGAGTGTGTGTGGAACACAAGTGGAAATGTGTTCAGGAAGCACTTCACTCTTATTTCCTATGAGCAAATTTAACTTATTGGAAGGAGTCCTTTTTCACAGGCAGTGTGCATGACTGCCCTTGTGTTGCATGGCAGACAGCTGGCTGGGTTTTTAACCCTGAGGGAAGTTATATTGCCAATAGGTGTGTATCTGACATCCTGTGCCTCTCAGACACCAGCCATGGTGTCTAGGGAGCTGTATAACTCATTTTCCACACCTTGACCTGGAGCAGTACTGGGGATTTGTTGCTTACAGTTGCAGCGTCCAGTTGTGCTCCTGAAGTGAGAGACTGCAAAAAATGGGTGGCAGAGAGGAGACTCAAACCCTGGCCTCTTGTCCTTTGTCAAGTTGGCAGATGGGCTGTCCTTTCTGATGTCTCAGGATTACAGACATTTGGCAAGTTCTTGCTGCCATGACAATAACTGCCTCTGAAATGGCCTGGGCTCCCATGAGATTGTCTGTGCTGGATATCAGAGTATATCCTCACCAGTGGAACCCCTAGGCAATATCCTTTCTCCACTGCTCTGAGTAGACACAACAGGCATTGCAGGCTTCCTCTGCCTTGGCAATGATGGAGGGATTACCCAGGTGATTCATCAGTGTCTTCGTTGTTCATGTTTTTCCTAGACCTCCTGGGTAACAGGCTGGAGAACGAGGGGGACAGCCTTCTGCAGACACAGGCTTGTCTCTGTTATATCTGTGCTGGCAATGTGGAAAAACTTGTTGCTTGTTGGACCAAAGCTCAGGATGGAAACAGCCCCTTGTCCCTTCAGGTTGGTAATTCTGTAAGAAAGATGTTGGAAGTAATGCACTGCAATCATTCTACACTTAAATGATCTAGTATAGAGCTTTGGTGCTGTCATAGATGCATGCGTCTCAGGATGCCAGGCTTTTCGTTCTGGAATGGGTGGCTTTCACAGAAATACCATAAGGTATGGTATGGGGAAATGTGTCATGAATCACAATGGCCCTTGTCTGCTCTGCTCTTTGGGTAATTGTGCTAATATGCTGCTTGTATTAAAAGGTAGTTGTAGGGCTTAGGGGGTTTTGGTAACAAAGGAGCAGCTTTGAATGCTTGTATCTTTTGCAATAAGGGAATTCTTGGATATTTTTGCTTTTGAAAGAGATGTCATGGATGTTCAGGACAAGAAATCTAATGAATTAGAGTTAAATCTGGAGATAATTTCTCGTGTTAGGAATGTTCTCATGAGAGTTTTCTTTAGGGGGTTGCACATACATGCTTTGGTTTCCAGCGGTGAAATATATTGCATATAGCAAGTATCTTGGGGGAACAGGATTGATGGCAGTGAGATGAAGGAATTATGGAATCATTTATTTTATACTCTAATCTTAGGTTTTTCCATCTGTTCAGGGCCTTTGAAGGACCAGTTTTAGAAAGTACTTACCGTAATGTTACCTGGTAGTGCTGTGAGTCTCTCTGTAGTTAATTGAAGGAACTGGAATATATGTGAGCTTTGCTTCACGTTATTAACTTCCCTCAGTTTTGAATTATCAAAATTACTTTCTAGTCTCTTGATTTTGAGGGCTCTGTTTCTACATTTACCTTTCAGCTGAATTTGCATTTTGATTTCATGGCTTTGCTTGCTGAGACACTAAAATTGAAAAATATTGTTGGTGTCATTATCAGGCTGCTTGTTTACCATGATGTGGAAGTGCTGAAACTTGTAGAAGCTGCTGCTTTGAATTGATTTGGGTTTTTTTCTTGCATTTTTTGAAGTGCTGATTTGTTGGGGAAAAAACAAAAATGTATTATTGAGCAGTCAGTAAACTGCCCTTATTAGTGATGTGTGGTTGGAATCCTGTGTGTCAGACACTCTCACTAAATCTATTACAAGATTTTAAAGAGGGATTGCATGTTAATACTGGCAAATGAATATTTGTCGTGTCTTCCAATAAAATGCAGTGAAAATAAGAAAACCATGAGAGAACTGACCAGGAAATGTTCCTGGAATTTAGTACTACGAGAAAACCCAACCAAGACCAGCTCTGGTATTTGGGGATATGCAAGGAAGGCACAGATATGGAGTATTCCTGGTGAATACCAGGAAAACCATTTTTGCAGTAACAACTGGAAGACCATGGACAACCTCTCCCATGGGGTTGTGAGATCTTTTTGATTAACATAGTGAAGAAGTGACTTACTAAAACACTGCAAATGAATGTGCAGGACCCTTGCACTAATACCAGTGATTGGGCATGATGTTTCTCTTCACTCTCATTTCTCTCACCAGATATTGTTATGAAAGCATACTCTTTTGGTGAACATGCTCAGTGCTCATAGGGCTTTCAAATCCTGATTAATAAAAGCAGTACTTTTGGCTTTGGACTCCACCCAATGTGTTTGGTTTTGGTTTCTTCTTTCTCTTCCAGGATTTAATAGAGAAAGTTGTAATCCTGCGCAAAGCCGTGCAGCTCACCCAGGCTGTGGACCCAAATGCTGTGGGGGCCCTTTTGGCTGAGAAGATGAGTCAGTATGCCAACCTTCTGGCTGCCCAGGGCAGCATTGCTGCAGCTTTGACTTTCCTTCCTGCAAACACCAACCAGGTACAGGCCATTTAGGTGTTTAACTCCCTCTCTCTGTGAGCAAGTGTGCTTCAAGCAAATGTCTGTATATGTAGGTAGCCAGCAGGACTGCCATTCGAAATGCACCTTGGGATGTGACAGTCAGACTGTTTCTCCGCTCCCTGTGTTGGCCTCTCTGAGCTGGCAGAAGTACATGGGTTTGTTCTCCCTCTTCATTTCACACCCTTGTCCTTGCAGCTAGTGGCTTCCAAAGGGACATCTGTCTCTCCTGCAAGCCAGACACAGTGAAATACATACCTTGACACTTGGTTGTTTTCTTCTGATTTCTCATCTTCAGTCAGCTGCTATTCTTCATTGGCAGGCTATCTTGGGAATAATGGAGCCCAAGATAGGAGGCAAGCAGTTCTAGTGGCACCATGTCTCAGGCAGAAAGGGCTTATTCCAATCAAATAGCCAGAGCAAGCTTCTGAGAGAGCTCATCACTATGTGGCCAGTCAGCCTCTTGATGTGATGCGCTGGGTGACAGGCAATGCAGTTAACCTTCCTTCCCTGTCCTTTTCTGATTGCAGCCAAATATCATGCAGTTACGAGACCGGCTTTGCAGAGCCCAAGGGGAGCTTCCACAGGGACAGGAGTCCATCAAAGCGCCATATGAGAGACAGCCCATGCCCAAAGGACGAGCTGGCCCTGTGGCTGGACAGATGCAAGGGCCCCAGGCTCCAGCTCAGCAATATTACCAACAGGTAAATGGCTTTTGGCAGTCAGTGAGGAACATGGTGTTTGAGTTCTGGAGAGTGATGGGATAGAGGAATTTGTCTTTCTCTTGATATGAACTGGAGCAGTATGACATGCCTCTGCTGAGAGCCTTGTGGTGGAAGTCATTGGTGCTGCTTTTCAATCAGTACAGTTGGCATCCTTTACTCCTTATCTGGAAACATCTGTTAAACACCTTGTCAAGTAGCCTGCTTCTGAAGATCAGGCATTTTCCCCCCTTTGTTTGAAAATGTGCTTCAGTGCCAGAAATGACTGTGGGAGAGCTCTGCAGGATTTTTCTGTGCTTGCACTTTAGTTCCTGATGTTGTCCTATCCCTGCAGACCTTGGGCTGCTCACTGGCCTCTTCTGGGGCTGTTGTGTTTTCTCCTCCCAGCTTTGGTGTTGGCTGCAGAAGTAGCCGAGCAGTGGCAATAGCAAACTGCGGGCATGTTTCAGCAGTCGTGGGTCCAACCTACTATGAAAACACCTTCCCAGCTGGGCATAAGGTGGCATAGGCATGGGCCAGGGTGGGATAGAAGTGGGAAACTGACCTAGGCTGAGAGTGATCTGTTTGAGAAGAAACACCTGGTGAGTATGGGACTAAAAAGGGAGCTGGAGGCTGTGCAGGGGGTAGAGGAGAAACAGAGGAGGCAGATGCCCTGGTTTTATCTGTAGCTTGAGGATGACACTGCACCAGACCACACTGGCACATCAGAGTGTGGTACAGCGGGCAGCCTTGACTGTGTGAATGTTTGAGGACCATCACCAAGTCTGTAATCCCTCAGCACAGAGCTGGAGCTCATCTGGCCATGCTTTACACAGGAGCTCTGGGATAGGCTTTCCTGAGAGCAGAGCTGTGTTAGTGTTGCTGGTGTTTTCCTTATGCAGAGGAGATTGGCACAAGCAGAAGCATGTTGCTGTCAGTGCTGCCTTTCAAACACTGCCTGCCAGAAAAATGGGGCAGGAGAGAAGAAGAACTGAAAAGCTAGGGGGTTGGACTTTGTTCTCCCCTCTTAATGTTAAGAAGACATCCCTGAAACAACCACAGAAGAGGGAACTGCCCATTTAAAATGCATCAGTGTTATTGAGAGGGAGAGATGCCTTTAGCTTCTCTTCAGGGTGTTCACAAGGTAGTTTTCAGAAGGGACAAAGCCTTCGTCCTGTTCATGCCAGATTACCTTGCTAACACCATTGCGTATAACTCTAAATGCATCATTGTCAATAACTACTGTTTCCTGCATCTGTTGCCTTCCTCCTTGTAACTGGTGAATTTCCTTGAGAAGCAATGCTGCACTTCCCGTTTGGCTGTGGAAAACAGCAACTGTCCTGTAGGTGACAATGCCTTTTAAGCCGGAGTTCCCTCTCCTACTGCTGTTTCAGGAATGCCTGAAGCTATTATTCTGAGCAAGCCCTGCTCATTTATAAAAGGCTGGGTGTATCACAACCCCACAAGCACACTGTGAGTTACCTCTGTGTTCTTGGCTTTCCAGGGAGCACATGCTCGGCAGGAAAGGCTTGAAAGAGACAAGTGCTGTGTCAGGTGCCCAGCAGTATGCTGGTGAACCAGAAGAGAAAGAAATTATATATTTGAGGAAGTGCGTACACAGGGCTTGTTCAAGCATGAGGCAGCCTTTTTTAAATTGCTATCTGAAATAGGACCATGTACTTAAAACTTAGTTTCCTTTCAGCAAAGTTTTTGAACCTTCTTTTTCATCTGAAAAAAAACAGGCATGCAAGGGAATGGAAGAGTCTTCTAGATGAATCCAGTGATGACTTATGCAGACATTAACAGTGGTTGTTGTACAGCTGACTGCACCATCAGTCCAGCACTGTAAAGGGCTTAGAGACACATATACTGAAGTCAGCTGGGCCAGCCAGGACTTTAGGTCACAGCTTTCCCTCTGTCTGCATTCCATTGTCAGGCTCCTGACCCTCACTGTGCATGCCAGGCACGGCACATCTTCTTCTTGCTTGGGAATGTCACAGGCATAGGAGGTTCCTGTCTGATTGGAAAGGTAGTAGTGGTCATATGAAACTGAAAGGCTTTGGAGTGGAAAAGAAGTAAGGTAGAGGAAAGTTGCTGTGAGAGACTGCCTGGGAAGCAGTTAGCATTAAGATGTTTGTGCATGTGCAAGAGTTGAATATCTACTTTTAACCTTTTTTTAATTCATCTGAAGCTCAATCTAAACTGACTGCTTTTGTGTGAGGCAGTACGTTTGAACTTAATATGGAGCTTCCGACTGTGGTTAGCAACGCTCGGTGTCCTGCAATAGTCTCAGGGGAGCTTCCGCCATAGGAAGGTGTGATGAAAGAGGCAGAACTGGCTCACTGGCACGTGTAACCCTGCACTTGCTCCACAGCCTGTTGTAGCTGCGTCTCTGCTGTGCTTTGTCTTCACTCTGCAACTCACTTCAGTTCCAGCGCACAGTGATTTCATCTGTCTTGAATGCACTTTTCCTTCTTCCCCTGAGATTTTATGGCTGTGCTGCAAGTGCCAGCATGCAAACCTCTTAGTGTTCACTTCTTTGCATATCATTCTGTTGAAACCCTTTAGAGTTATTTTATTGTTTTGTTTTCCATGATTGGTATTTCTTTGTTCGATTCAGGTTAGAATTGCCCCTACTGTCACTACCTGGAGTAACAAAACTCCTACTGCCTTTCCCAGCCATCCTCCTGCAGGCTGTCCCTCTGACACACAGGTATAACCTTCATTATTCCTCTCTGAGCCCCTGATCTACCCCAGTATGTCCCCTGCTGTAGTCTGTGTGCTTGACACAGTCTGATATGGACAGATGGAAAGAGCAGCTTCCACGTGGTTTTGCTCCTCTATGTCTCTTTTTCACCAATGCCCAGATGAGTGGCTCTGCGAAGCCTTGGGTGGGAGGTCAGTGTGACCTGAGCCCCCTCAGCCCTTGCCTTACACTGGATGGTGTGGTAATATTTTTCTTTTCCCTCTTTCCCATGGAAATTAGAAGATTCAGAGTTAATGTTTAAGTTTTTTGGTTGAAAGTTGTGGATGGCAGAGCACTCTCAGACTGCTTGAATAACAGGCAGTGCTGGCAAGGACCTCTTCCTTGTGCAGGAAGGTATGTGCTGCCCTGCTGCTGCTGAAGTCACTGCACATACAAGCTGTGCTTTCAGTGTTACGCTGAGCACCCTAAGGCACTGGGGTGGTTGGAGGCATTTGTCCCTGTGCTGGTGGTTCTTCCAGGGAATGTGGTTTCAGACCTTGAAATGTGAACTGATCATTTTGTTACAGTTCTGTTTCACATTGCATTGCCATTGCTGACTAAATCTTATCTTACCCTACCCTTTTTTCCTGCAATCTTTTTCTACAGGGAGACAACCCACCTCCTCCAGGGTTTATCATGCCAGGTGCCATTAACCCCAACATGCCACCTCAGCAAGCCACATCTGACAATTACAGCATGTACTCACAAGCAGGGACCCGGCCAACGTATCCACAGAGTGAGTAGCAGCAGCTCCCTTCTCCTGGGTCAGCCACTGATGAGGTTGCATTTACTTGGGGGTAGCTAAGTTGGAGATGGAAGTGTTCAAACCATGCCAGTTCCACATTTCTTGGGTGGGAAGCTCCTGAGATAGTATCTGGGGCTTGTTGTTTCTTGGTGGGGTGCAGCCATCAGGCACCCTCTGTCAGACCTTGTCTCCTCTGCTGAGGTGTCCACCCATGGCTCTTAGACTCACTCCTCAGCTGGCCCTTCCCAAGGGTGTGTTGGGATCAGAATCCCCTTAGTGTGAGTCCTGAAGAAGCAGTATGGGCCTTGCAAAGAGTGACCAAACTCATTTGTGTGTGTCTGGGCCATCCATTTCTCACTGGGATTCCATGAAGATGGGAAGAAGGATGAGGAGGGAAGGGCAGTAGTAGAGGTGGGTGAGGAAGGGAGTAGGGCACTGACTGTACACTCAAAGCAGGAGACTGAAAGTACAGGCACCAGGGAGGAATAAACGGGCATAGTTGAGCAGAGAAGAGGCCGTGAAGTTAACTAAGCTGCAGGGGCCCACGGTGAAAGGCTGTGAGCTTGAATTCACTTCCAGAGGCTGCTGTTCACTTCTTTGGCCTAGGCTTTTGTTTTTTGCAAACCGGGGGTGGGTGTTTCTCTTCACTGAGAGGCATCGTGAGGATTGTAGTGGTCCAGAAAACAGCCAGAGCATCAGCATTCATGTGCCCCAGTCTCAACCCAAGTGGCATGGTGGGTCTGGACAGAAGAGTTTGTGAGGTAGAATGGGATTCCTTGCTCTGGCACCCCACTCCCAGTGCAGGCTGAGGTTTTGAGCAGTTCTGTAAGTACAGGCAGAGTTGTGGGAGACAGATTTGGGTGGGCAGGTAAGTGGTTTGAGGGGGAAGGGGCAAGAAGAGAGGAGAGTCAGGTGGAGAAGGAAGCAGAGACAGATGAAACTTGCTCCTCTTATGAACTCACTGACTAAATGCCTTTTCTCCCTGTTTGTAGCGTATCAGGCCGCACAGCAGTACTCCCGTGGAACAGGGGGACTAGCTCTCTATCAGCCTCAGCAGCCTACTGTTGCCCCTACTTCAGCTTCTTACCCAAACCCTGCTCCTAATACCACCCCTCCTTACCCGCCCTCTGCCCCTGCCCATTTCATGTACTCCCCACTGTATCCCAGGCAGCCCCAACCCTCCCCAACAAGCTTGAATCCCTCTTCCTTCCCTCTTCCTCCTTCGGGCGCATCCTTTCAGCTTGGCAGGCCGGGACCTCCAGCAACTTCTGTGGCTAATGCATTACCTACTGGACCAACAGGTACTCTGCCTGCAACCAGTGACCTTCCTGCATCCCAGAGAACAGGTCTGCGCTTGGACAGGGGTGGGCAGACAGGGAGGGGGGAAGGGGTTTGCTTCACTACTCACTCAAATATCCACCTTTTCCTTGTGAATGCTCCGTACCAAGTTTGCTTTTGCTTAGAGGTCAAGTTAAAGCATTTCTAAACCACATCATCTTCCTTGTGAATCTAGCAATGATATAGCTATGTTGCTGCATGAGCACTTGCTGAGCAGCACAAGCATTCATTTTTCTCTTGCGAGTCAGACCTTACCACAAACTCAGAGCTTTTCATAGCATCATAGAATGGTTTGAGTTGGAAGGGACCTTAAATCTCATCCAGTTCCAACCCTGCTACCATGGGCAGGTGCACCTTCCATGAGACCATGTTGCTCAAAGCCCCATCCAGTCTGGCCTTGAACACTGCCAGGGACGATGCAGACACAAGCTTCTCCGGGCAGCCTGTGCCAGTGTCTCACCACCCTCAGTAAAGAATTTCTTCCTAATATCTAACCTAATTCTCCCCTCTTTCAGTTCAATGCCATTCCCTCTTGTCCTGTTGTTACATGTCTTTGTAAAAAGTCCCTCTCCAGCTTTGTTGTAGGCCCCTTCATAGGAGAGGTGCTCCAACCCTGTGATCATCTTTATGGCCTTTCTCTGCACTCACTCAAGCAAGTCCACATCCCTCTTGTCTTGGGAGCCCCAGAGCTGAATGTAGTACTGCAGGTGGGGTCTCACCAAAGCGGAGTAGAGGGGAGAATCACCTGTTCATGCTCCTTTTGAGGTGGATTTTTGACCACTTTTTACTTTTGATTGTAACTTTTGACTTGCCCAAGACAGGGTGCTACAGCATTGTTTTGTTATGAGGCTGTCATATACTGTGGGTGGATGGTGGCACAGTTTTAAACTTGTGAGGCTGGTGTCAAAACCTATGTGGCTGAAGAGTAAAATACAGAAATTAGCAAGTTTTCCTCATTGCTGCAGAGAAGTTGATGCCAATTCTCCTTGCAGAACAACTTTGAAATGAGATTTGTCCCTGTGTCCCTCGTTTGTGCTTTGCATTTCAAGCCAAGGGTTGGCAGCATTTTTAATTCTAATAGCATTTCCTGTGGCATCAGCTCCCACTATTATTTTCCTAACCACTTAGTGTGATGGGCTATAATGTAGCTGTGAATGCCTTAAAAGATAGGAAGAAGTGATCTAGAAATGCTTTTACATGTCTCTTTCCTGAATATTAATTAAAAGCATGTGTGTGTGGCTGACACAAGAGCATGTTTGAGCACGCATGGTGAGAGAGCATGCACTGAGGTGGGGCTCAGTATCTCCTTGTGACTGCCTGGATGTGTAACTGCCTTTGCAATGGGACAGTGACCTTGCTTATGATGACAAACCTGCCTCTTCACTTAGTGGTCTCTGAAACAACAGTTTTGCATATGTCAGACTGTATGAGCAGTCCTTTTCTAAACCTGCCCGTAAACATACTTCACATTTGGGTGATCCAGTTGGAGAGCTGTGTTCCAGATTTGGAAAGGAGGGAGTAGAGGAATATTAGGCAGGATTTGAGGGATGTTCCAGAGGTGCTGACTGCTGACAGGCCCTAAGGACCCCACTGTGACTCCCTGTCTTACTTTAAGTCTGCTAGAGGTGATGCAGTGCAGAAAAGGCATATTACCTTTGTCTTTGTCTTGGCAGCAGCAGCAGTCCTGTGAGTTCTGCTGGCATCTGTAAGGGTGGGAGCCCTCACCTCTCCAGCATTACCTACAGACAGGCAGACTCTCTTTTCCCCACTCTGTTTGCAGAGAAAAAGGGTGTTTTGCTCTGTCAAAAGATAGAGAGGACTGGTATAGCGCAGCTGCCAGAGCTGCTAGTAGAAGATCTTTCAGCTCCATCCTGCAGCCAGAT
This sequence comes from Pezoporus flaviventris, assembly GCF_033815535.1. Taxonomy (NCBI): domain Eukaryota; kingdom Metazoa; phylum Chordata; class Aves; order Psittaciformes; family Psittacidae; genus Pezoporus; species Pezoporus flaviventris. Next base: position 57,133,412 of record NW_026892550.1, on the reverse strand, counting down.
TCAGTGTCCTCTCTGTTCTTGGAGATGCTGTACTGTGATCTCTCCTGACCCTGTGGTATGAGGCATGTCTAACTTGTTTCTCTAAACCAGAGGAATTTTTGGACAGAGGAAGAGATGTTGGATAGGGTTCTAAGCCTGGGGCATGAAGGAGCACATTACAATGCAGACAGCATAGCTTCTGCACCTGCAAGGAACAAGAAAATTGTTCCTTCTTGGACATTTTACTACTTGTGTCACTGGCAGGCACTTCAGATCTGTCACTTGCTGGGTTTCCTGTGTTAACATTGAGGTGATACAGTCCATGCAGCGTACTCAAAAGTGGGTGAAGGTCTGTACTCCGAACAGTAGAAATTAGGGACACAGGGAATTGAAGCAGTTGTTACCCATGTTGCCTTCCTAGATTTCCTTTCAAAATTAGAAGTTGCTCATACCAGGCTTTTTGAGAGCTATCAGTGCTGCCTATGCCCTTCCCAGCAGTGGGGGTGAGAAGGTGGCCAGTGCAAACTGTCAGACCTTCAGGAACCCAAACTTTTGTCGTTGCCTCTTATTCCTGGCAAAACACCAGCCTTGCACTGAAATGCAGAGGTGTGGACTCCAGGGCACAGTGAGGTGCTGAGGCCAGATGGTTTATGCAAGTGGGCTATTGGCTTGCAAATTCTGCCTGCAGCTGGATAGCTATGGAAAAAAAAGAGGTACCTAAAGAGCACACTGTCCTTTAGATCACACTTGTCAAGAAAACAAAACAAGAAGGAAAAAAATGTGCTTTGTAAATGCAGAAATGACAGTGTACATGCTTAATACGATTAACCATCAGCATATTCTCCAGAGTAGCTGCACTGCTTAGTGAAGGATGCCTTAGCATGAGATTCCACAGAACCACAGAAATCTGCAGCCAGAAGTAGACAGTGATCTCACCTTAACTCTGGGTGTTGCAGTACAGAGTGTATAGTGATGCTGATCTTGGCTTTGAAGTGGTGTGCTTTTGGGTGTGGTGATGATCTAATCTGGGAACATCATGTTTCACTTTGCAAATGTGATTCATTTCAAGGTGGAGGTAAGGGAGGACAGAAAAAAGATCTCAAATTGAAGTCTTGAAAAGCACCTGATCTTTGAACTAGCTTGGATTTAAAGATGCACTTAGAAATGGTTGTATAAACATGTTTATTGCAAACACATATAACATCAGAATTTTAAGCTGTGCTTGGAGCTCCAGTAAGCAGGAAAAGCCCACGTTTCATTTTCAACCTATCTCACTTTGTCTTGTGAACCTGCTGCCAAGGGAGTTCTAATTTTCAGTCTTGAATCTTGTTTGAAATTGTGATAGAGCAGTTCTGAGCTAGGGGAAGGGTTTGCACTATATGTGCATCAGTCCAGCCCCAGCGATGGGAGTTATCTCATCCCCAAAGTTGTTTCCTATGAAATGGCAAAGGCTTTATTTGCTGCACTTTGCTGTTTGGATTTGTTGCTCAGTCTGAGCAGGCAGTGTGTCTTTTCACATGCGAATAAAGCTGCTGTGTGAACACACAGCTTGTTATTCTAGTGGGCTGGATGCAGTCAAGAGTGCACCTTGATTTGGGAGAATACTTGGCATCCACCTTGAGTTCAAGTACTTTAAGCACCTCCTGAAAAGCTTTCTGGAGTGGTAAAATGATGGTGAGAAGATTGTTGCTAAGAGTAATGATCTGTTGTCTGTGCTGCCTGGTAGGAATAAAAAATATGAACACCAGAAGAGGTAAGAAAGTGGGCCAAGACTCTGCAAGATTTCTTAGGAACAACCAGAAACACAGATTTACAGCATGGAAGGACCAACAGGCTTGTTTTCACAGAAGGCAGACAAAAACAGTTCCCCAGGGTGGTTTGGACAAATGACATGTCTCAAAACTGGCATTGTAATTAGGTTAGGTGCTTTTCCCCATGACTTCTCGTGCTTATTGAAACTAAATTGCTCATCATAAGCTACAGACCAATTGTTTTGTTATTTCTGAAGAACATCTCTGGTTTAGTTCTCTTTGCATTTTATCTGCAGAAAACTCACCAACTCAAGACCAGGCCTCTCCCTTCACAGGTGAACTAGGTACCACCTAACCTGAACATAATTACAGCCACTACCTGAAATTAATTGAACAGGCGTCAATAATGCACATGTTCTTCAGAGAACATGAAGTGTGCAATGCTGTTTGCCAATTAGACTTTAATAAAATCCATTTTTAATTCCTTAATTAAAACTAATAACAACAGATCTGGAGTTTTTAACCACAGAAATAAATGCTGCATTTCCTTTTTTAAAGTAAATTATCCCAGGAAATTCACAGCAGTAACAGTCTGGGAGATTTTCTTAACATGTTGCCACCATCAGCACTGCAGAAACTAGACTTACTGTATCAGAAATACTCTGGGATATTCTGGATAGGTAGGAACCTAACTGTTGGCAGAGGGCAGATTGGTTCAAAATGAAGCATATGTGAAAGGGGTTTTAAATTGTTTTCCATTTACCCCTTTAACATGCATTTCCCTCTTCTACATGCATTTTGTTTAAGAAAAGCTTGAAAGCAAATGGAAGTTTAGATAAACAAATTCTGCAGTGATGTTAAGCTCTGCTGTCTGAGGTGAATTCATCATCTGCTAAGTGAAAACACTGTGGTGAAAAAGTCCATTGAACAAGGATTTGTCTTGTTGGCTTTTTGTGCAATAAATGCTGATTACTGGGCAAGGTAATGCTGTGGTTCCAATCATATGCGCTTCCTGATGAAATGGGGAATTACTTCTAATGCACTAGTGTGAGCTTTGATGTACCAGTCTTGCAGCTGCACAGAGAGTGCTTTCCTGGGAGAGCAGAAGGTTTGGTACAGAACAACATGCTGGACTGTGAATTTGCTCAAATATCCTCTGTGCTGCTTTCAGTTTCAAACAAACTGCCCCTGGTGCTGAAAGCTAGATTTTGCCACCTTGCTCTAGCAGCTCTGCTTTGCTTTTGGAACACAGCACCCATAAGTGCTGTAGCTGGCAGAGGAAACTTGGTTTTATGGCTCTTCTGTGTCTCCAGGGTGCCTGGGTGAATCTTGCCTGAAGTGTTTAAGGCTCCTTTTGCCTCTTATGCCTTCTCTGTGTGTGATGTTGCTGCGGAACACGTCTTCACTGTCATCTATAAATCTACCACAGAACACAATCGCAGCAGCAGCAGCTCTTGGGGGAATGGATGCAGCTTAGTGGTCTTTATTCACCCATGGGTTCTGACATCTCTGCTGCTGATTAATGGCTATGCTAATGTTATGGTGATGATTAATGGCTATGATAATGTTATGATGATGATTAATGGCTATGATAATGTTATGGTGATCATGGGTGAAAAGAAGTTCAAAACTGGTTCTTGTTCTCATACTATACAGATCGAAGGAACTTTCACTGATAACTGAAGCTTCTCTTCATGTGTACAGTCTGTGTAGCAGAATAGTCTGTGTTTTGGGCAACTGACTGCCTTTTCAAAGGTGTCTGCTCAAAGTTGCTTTCATGCAAGAGAAGAAAAAGTTATGACTAAAGAAAAGGAAGCTACTTCTTTCAAACTTGGGAACAGTTGGTCTTGATGCCAAATATGCACAGTGGGCACAGAGCCCAAAGGGACTGATGGCTGGGATGTTGGGAAGCTCTGGCTGGCACAGGAGCTGTGCTGGCCCCCAGGGAAGGGCAGAGGAACAGGCAAGCAAGGGTTCTGCCAAACCCCTGCCAGTAGAGCTGTGGCAAGGAGCTGAGCTCAAGAAGACACTGCTGCGCTTATCCAAGGTACTGAAAAGTCTGTTTTCTTTCTGTCCCAGGGCCTCAGAATGGCTGGAATGATCCTCCTGCCCTCAACAGAGCTGCCAAGAAGAAGAAGGTACTCCAGGAAATTCTATCTTAACACATTCAAGTGCTGACCACTTAAAAAGTAGTAACTTCAGCTGCTCATGGGTGGGAGAAGGACAAGGAAGGGTTAGCAGCAAACAAAAGCTGCACCTCATAGGAAGAAATGGCCTTTATGCTTCTCCAATATGCATTATCTCTCCAAGTATTTAAGCCTTTAAAGAGATAGTGGGGTTTTGCTAAAGTTGTGGTTGTTAATAACATTGATCCTGGTTTGAGGGAAGAAAATACCTCAGGTTATTTTCATTTGCAGTAAAGCAGATGGGTTTTGCAGGAAATGATACTTGCACGAAGTGATGAGGCCAAGCAAATTGTTACAGATTACTGACTTTGGTGGAGCTGAAAGCAATTTCTCCTGATTAAGGGTCTGACCCTGAGAGATCTACTGAGAGTATTACAATTTTCCTGATGGAGGCAATGTAGTTTTCTAAAACGCATTTAGATTGCAGCAGGACAGAATAACTGGGGACATTTGGCACAGAGCAAAGGGAGCACTTGCATCCTTTGGTGCTGCTGTAGTCTTGTGCATCCCCACAGCAGTGTCATCGGTGCTCTCTGAGCCTGCTGCATTTGGAAGCAGGAGTCAGTCTGGTGTGTGTGAAGTATGGGGAGAAGAAAAGAAGTTGCAGCAGGCAAGGTCTAAGTGATGGTGAAGGCAGAAGTCTCCCTTTCCCTTTGGGTTTTGGTCTCTGCAGCTCAAGATTAAGAAGGTTTTGGAGAATGGATTAGGGGTTGCTTTGTGTGCTGCAGACTGCCCCACTGCTGGGACATCTATTGCATGGCAGCTGGGTTGCTGCCTTTCAGGGCTTCAGGCTCTTAAGTAGAAGGAGGAAAGTTGTCAGTGAGAATAACTGCTGCAGCTCAAGAAGCAAACAGTTTTGCTACTGCTGTGTGTGAGTCACAGCCAGAATTTCTGCCATAGCAGGGGCTTGAAGGTTGGCTCCCTTCTAAATGAGGATCCATGTTTGTTGCATTACCTGTTGGGTATTCAACAAAACTCTGTCAGAAATGTTTGTGTTTGTTTCTCTTATGTCCACTGTATGAGGCAGTGGTTTAGGATATTATGAAATGACTCACCGCATTGCAAACCACAGCATAATTTGCAGCTGTCTTCCACCTAAGAGCATATTCACTACTCAAAAAGTTTATTGCTGTGATTCATTGCTTTATAAATGACTTTTTTGGTGCTGGATTGGGAATGTTTTTCTTGCTGTGCCAAACCACTAGTTTAATTCTGGTTTCTTTAATTCAGGGTAGCATTCAGTGTTCTGTAATATTTCCTTTCTCCATGCACACCCAAAGAAATGTGTGCATTCCCATGGGAATTTTCCTTTGGATTCCTGTATGATCCACAGCAGAAGCCAGTAGCTCATTTTGTTGTCTCTTCCATCTGCCAAATGCTTCTGAAATGTCTCTGTGTAAAAACTGGCAGATGCTTAGGGATAAATCTGAAATGCGCTCATAATCTGTTTTAGTAAAAACCTGTTGGCCAGAAGCTTGAAAGGCTTTCACAAGCTTTATTGGTGCATGCAGCTAGCAGTGACCTATGTACTGCATGGACAAAAACATACCCTTAAAGTGAGATGAAAGAATCTAAATATAATCACCCGATAGTAAGAGTAGATGTAGGTGTGGGTAAGTTTCCATTACTGAAACTCTTCTTCTGTTAGTGCTGCTCTGCCAAACCTCTGTTTTGTGCTCTTAGCAGAGGGAGAGTGGCTCTGATTTGAGGTGGCTGTACTCAGCTCTTGTGCCAGGCAGAGCACTCAGGGCTAGAAATCCTGGAGGATATTACTGCCCCTGAGTACTTGCAGTTGCAGCCAGAGGAATGGGTTTGTTTAACCAGACTGAAATCCTGCATCCCTACCCCTGTTACTTCTGTATCCTGGGGGCTAGCACTCTGCTTGGCAGAGCTCACAGTTGCTTTGGGTTGGCAGTCAGTCAAAGCTGGGTGTTGTGCTCTGCCTGCAGCCGACACAGCAGCATAAATGCACTGTTTGTTGTTTCTTTCCCTAGGTCCCTGATAACTTCCTGCCCCCAGTTCCCATCACGTCCCCCATCATGAACCCGCTGGCAGATCCTCAGTCCCAGATGCAGCAGCCTCCAGCTCCAGCAGCACCGGCCGGTGCATCCAGCTTCCAGCTGCCGCACGTGTCTGCAGGGCAGCCAGTGCTGCAGGGTGTCTGCCCACCTGCTTCCCAGCCCCTGGGGCCAGCCAGCATGCCACCCACTGCTTCCAAAACCAGTACGGAGGGGGCCCCTGGGGCTCCCATTGGCAATGCTATCCAGGTAACATAGCTCCATCACTGCACCCGTTTGGTTTGTTACATCAGCAGAGGCTGTTGGCCTGGTATTTCTTACACCTCCAAAGTGTAATGCAGACTTTTTAGTCACTAGCTTTGCACCACGCTGTCATTTTGCTACTGTAATCACCTAGGCACTACCTCTTGGCAGTTAATACTCAGTATGGACCAACAAGCTGTTTTCTTTTGCAACTTCACAGCTCTCCAAAGGGAGTGACAGCAGATGCTGATAACGTCACCTCCGCACTCCCAGAGGGGAAGAAATAGAAGTTGTGCCAAGCTGGCTAATAATGCCACTTGGTTTAGTTGAAAACCACATGTGGTCACAGTGACCTGGAAAAAGCCTCACCTGCTCTCTGTGTTTCTCAGCATGTGCAGGCACTGCCAACAGAGAAGATCACCAAGAAGCCCATCCCTGAGGAGCACCTTATTCTGAAGACTACGTTTGAAGCTCTTATCCAGAGGTGCCTGCTGTCTGCCTCTGATCCAGTAGGTCTCTCTGGTGTTCCCAGAGCACCCCTGTGTTTGGGTGGATAGGCTGGTACCCGCAGCCCATCCAGCTGTCAGAGCCTCCCCTGAGATAGCTGCTTCCTTCTGACAGCTGCTTTGAGCACCACAAGCAATGTACAGGAAAGCTGCATGCACATAAGAATATGGCAACCTGGGGCTAAAGCACAGCCCAGCTGCCCAGTCACTTTGAGTCTGGTCCTTACAGCCCTTAGCATGGGCAGAGCAGGATGCTGTTCTTTATGGGCAGGAAATTAACCCACTGCAGCCCTCTCTGCTGTTCTTTTCTAAAGAGGAGGGTTGGAATTGGTTACAGTTGAGGTTTTGATGTTGATGGTTCAAAGAATAAACAAGTACAAAGGGCTGTCCTTCCTTCTGTTAGGTGATCACTGTGGAGGCTTTACCTGTGCTTAACTGCTTCTTACTTCAGAGCAGGAAGCAGCTGGTATTATGCCAGGTGTGAGCCAAGGCTCACATGATAACATGCCTCAGATTTTGTTCCGTAAGCTGTGATTTGCAACAAACTCATTTCAAAAGGGAACAGTAGGTATCAGAGAAGTGGAAGGTTATGAGCTTTAATGTGACCACTGAAGCTGGATAGGAAAAACCTCTTCCGTAGCAGTCAGTACTTTGTAAATGAGCCGTCTGCCTCAAAGCTTCTCATTTCTTTACAGTGGTCAGTAAATAACACACTGCCCCAAAGCCCAGATGCTGACTCTTCAGTTTGTCCCTGCCACGTGCTGAAAGGTGGATGATGAAAGACAGGCTGGTGGTGTACTGAGGGCTTTGTGAGCTAAATGTGCTTGGTCAGCAGCACAGACTCTCACTGTTGTTATGGTGACTGGGAGCTGAGGGCTCTGTGGCAGTGGCTGTGGGAGTATATTGGGCATAAGGTGTCAGTTCTGTGTTATGTCTGCTGTACAATACAGCTGGCTCTGTAGTTTAGACTTGGGATCTGCATATACATACTTCTTTTCCCTGTGGATCTCAGCCCACAAGTTTCAGGGTGGACTCACCCACGCACTCCTTTACAGAAACTTTTTGAGGCCAAAGACCTTTCTTTGGACAGACATTACAAGGTTCAGTGGCCTTTGATTACTCAAAATTCTTTCTTTAAAGGTTAGGCTGTTGAGTGCAGGGATAGAAGTCATATACTGTGTGGACACATTCACCTGTTTTTCCTCCGAGTGCCCCTTCTCCCAGACACAAAGAAGGCAAAAGCATTCAGTTCACATCTACACCCAAGAGTTCTTTTCTGCTCTGTCAACACTTTTTGCTTGCTTCTTAAGTTTGATTTTCTTAGGCAGAGCAAGTGCTTCCAGCATGCAGCAGTGAGAGAAACCACTCTGACTGTATACATAAGTTACTGTCAGAACAAACGCAGGCACTACTCAGTTAGAATCATAGAATAGTTAGGGTTGGAAAGAACCTTAAGATCATCAAGTTCCAACCCCCCTGCCATGGGCAGGGACACCTCACACTAAACCATCTCACCCAAGGCTTTGTCTAACCTGGCCTTGAACACTGCCAGGGATGAAGCATTCACAACCTCCCTGGGCAACCCATTCCAGTGCCTCACCACCCTAACAGGAAAGAACTTCTTCCTTATATCCAATCTAAACTTCCCCTGTTTAAGTTTTAACCTGTTACCCCTTACTACAGTTACTACATTCCAAAGGGGACAATGGAAACAGGAAGCAATGAGTGAGGAGAACTAACAGTTTGCACTTCTTTCACCTTATTTGTTTTGGCTGGATAGATGTGTTGCTGTTTACTAAAGACAATTTATTCTTCTTTGCCCTAGCTGGCCATCTGTAAAATGAAAATATCATGTACACCCTTACACAGGTTTTGAAACGACTGTTCCAAAGTCATGTACCTGAGAAAGTTGGCCAATACAAAAGAATTAGCCAGTTTCTTACCTGCTTCTCCTGGGGCACAAGTAAAAGTACAGTTTCTTCTTACTTGTCTCAGTTTCTTGGCAACATAACTACTGCTTGAGGGGTTTTCCACACATGGCCGGAGATACACGTGCATGTTCTCCTTTACGCCCTTTGCCATCTGAACAGCTTTCTTAATTTCCAGCACAGCAGACAGCCACCAGTCCGTCTTTATCCCGAGCTAGAGCATTCCCTTAGGTTTTGTTATTTTCTCTCTGGGCAATTATTTAATCCGGGGAAACATTTCCAGTTGCCAGGGGAATGGCACTGTCCTAGAGAAGATGGATTGATGTGTGTACTGATTTAGGAGTGTACTTGTGCACTGATGTCATTTCTACTGTTGTTTACCACCAATTTTTTTGTGCTTCTGTGATTGTAACCTTGATGCTTTGTTACTGTTCTATTATTCTGGATTTAAATCTTCAATTTTGGTAGCTTTTTGTTTAAAAAAACATGGAAACACCAAGGATCTATAAGAACAGTTTGGGTTAAGCTGTTAGGGTTTTTTTCTGTTGACAGCAAAAGCTTATAAACAAACTCTGGGTTTTACTAATCACATAATGAAAAATATTAGGATTTGCCATAAATGATGACCAGGTTGTACATACTTAGTATTCAGTGACTGCATGTGCCTTTAAGCTCTCATTGACATTGCTGGATACTTGATTTCAGTAATAACTTTATTCATCTATCATGCTTTGCCAGTAAGCCATAGAAAAAAATGATGGTGGAACTTGGAATTCTGTTACTTTCCATATCTTATATGCCAGTGGCTTTTGGGATACCCTTCCACAGTTTACTGTTCCCTGTAGCTAACTAGAGCAGTTAAATGTGGAGAACTACAGTGATATCACGTGGGGTTTTTAACTAGCAAAATCAGGAGAGAAAAGTACAGTGCAAAGAATTCAAACTATGTGTAGGGAAAATGTTGTTGAGAAAGGACTTTATGTTCTGTGTGGACCTTTTGCAATGATACCAGATCAATATGGTGTTCATAAAATCACTGTGGTTTAATTTACCTATTTCTTGCAGCAAACCAAGCGGAAACTAGATGATGCAAATAAACGCCTGGAGTTTCTGTATGACAAGCTAAGGGAACAGACAGTAAGTTCTGGTTTACTTCCTTCTCCTCTGCACCCCCAGCCTCCCATCAAATACTGCAGATACGGTCAAAAATTTCATCAGTGGTGCAGACCCCTCTGCAATATGTAGCAGGGGCTTGTTCTTTCTTCAGAAGTGTGCTTCAAATCCATGTATTGTATGCTTCCATGGCATGGGGTTTGGAACTAGATAATCTTAAGGTCCTTTCCAACTCTAAATATTCTATGATTCCGTGTATTTCCCAGAAACAGCTATGTATAGTACTTGCTGTGCAGACCTTAGTGTTTTGGGGTTATGTCATGAGTTTTATGTTGCTGTGCAGGGACTGTGCTGAGCCAGAGAGCATTGCTCCTTGCAATTGGAGGCATTAGGTGAATGCATCCAGAGGGTCCCTGTCCCCAGGTGCTGGTAGAATGAGCCAACACAGCAAGTGCCCCTGCTCCCACCAGGAAGTGAGGCATGCAACATGAGGTCAGAAAGAAACAAACCAGAAGATTTAGGTGTTGGAGGCTCCCTGGCTTCAGTGGAAGGGAGATGCTGAAAATCTGGTAATTTTTCCAAAGTGTTTCTGGAGGTCTCTGGCAGAACAAAGGGCTTAGAGCTCTTAGTACCTTAGGATTAGATACTTGTCAGGCCACCTTTGCTGAGCAGTGAACCTTATGTAAAGGCTTGAAAGCTCAGTAGGTCTTTCATGTGCCAGAGTCTGTCAGGGCAGGTCTCATACCTCAAGGAATTGCATCCAGGAGCTAATAGTGAAGGCTAGCAGGGCTTTGCAGTACTGCAGAGAAGGTATGTTCTGGTTGAAGTCTGCTGTTACTGTACCCAATATGGTACAGCTCAGGAGATGGCTATCTTTAATAGAACCAATTGACGCACTTTGCTGAGGGCCAGACGTTACAGTTGGGATTTTTCTAGCACTCATGTATGTACTGTTTGTTTCTTTCTGCTGACCTGCTTTGCCTGGCTTCCTTGCAGCTCTCTCCAACCATCGTTACTGGTTTGCACAATATTGTGAAGAGCATCGAAACCCGCAACTACCAGGAAGGACTGAACATCCACACACACATAGTCAGCACCAGCAACTTCAGTGAGACCTCTGCTTTCATGCCTGTTCTGAAAGTTGTCCTCACCCAGGCCAACAAGCTGGGTGTCTGAAGGAACCCTGCATTTGCAAAGCCCTGAGGGTTGCTTGTCCAAAGAAGTGCATTTCTACAGCAAACATGCAGGAAATGGACCAAATGCTAGTTCCTCATGGCACGTCACAGTAGAGCACTGACAAATGGCATTACACTCTCCCTGCAAAATACTTCGTTCTAGGAGGGCCATGGAGCCCTGGTGCTTTTCTTTTTATTTTAATCTTTTTCCCCATCCCTAATGATTCTTGTCTACAAATAGTATATTTAATGAATTATGCCCCATATTGTCAATTTTTAGATGCATGTTATACTGCTTAACAGTGGCTTTTAACAACAGATATATGTGTTAAAACAACCAGATAGGTTGTGTATCAGACCCTAAACCAGATTATTGCCTTCCAGCAGATTAAAGAGTCTGATTGTATTATAAGTGTATTTGGTCTTTCATTTTATGAAGCTGCTTGCAGTTCTGTTATTACCGTTTACATGTTCAAGAGCTTAATTTTGCACTGGGGCAAATGAGCAAAATAAAGGCTGATGTGATATTTTCAATAAATGTTAATTTATTAAAATGTGTCTTTATGAAGTGCAGCTTGGAGATTCTGAACCCAGAGCACAGTGGGCAGCTTTCTGTTGCAACCTGAGTATGAGGATGTTTATTTTTTTACCTCCATGCTCATCACTAAAAGCTGTGTTTAACATTTATACTGAGTAAGAGATTCACATTTCAAAGAAAGGTTTAGCAAGGACTCCAAACACAGCTGTGTGTTCTTTAAAAGCTCAGAGAAGAAATAATGCAGAGTGGCTTAAGCCACCCGTACAGACACATGGGTATTTTGTGTGTAAACAAGGTGCAAATTGTTTCATGCAGTCTCCTGAACCTGAAGGTTGCTGCCTCTGCTTCACTGTTAAACTGTTAGCATGCTTCTGATGGCCCTTGGCAAGTTGGGTCAGGTGAGTTTCACAGTGTGTTGTCCTTTCCTGTGGCACAGCTGGAGCTGGCTTTAAGTCTAAGAAGAACAGCAGCTGGAAGAAACTTCCAGGTTTTGGGGCCTTTTTTTGTTTTTAAAAAGGTAGTTCTGCCCAAAAACTACCTAAAATATCAGTGCCTGTGGCATGTAGGTTTGGCAGTACCTACTGGAAGAAATATTATAAATAACAATGCAAATCATTGCTGGCTTCTATGATTTAAACTGATTATGAGCTACAGATTTGTCAGGCAGAACTGTTCCATTCCTCTGAGAAAATTGAGCTTAATTTTATTTCCTTCCAGCCTTTTCTAAATAAGCTTTTATAATTGGTGAACATAAAGAACCAATTTGGACTGGCTTTGTTTCAGGAGTTTAAAAACACAATTGGAGTAATTTTTTCCCTTCAATCTAGACTATAGGTTTCTAAACAGTGTTATAAGTATGTTGTATTCCACTCCTGTTATGGGGAAGGTTTGAAGATATCCTTTATTCATCTTTGCTCCGCAGACTCTGGTATTGGCAGAATCACATCAAAAACGCAAGTTTGTTAATGCTGCCAGAAACTGGTAGTAAGGAAACAGCAGACTACCTCAGTGGGAGAAACTCACCAGCCCCACTCCTGAGTACTCAAACCACATAATTTACTCAATGTTGCAGCACTTTCTCGTGCAGATGAGAAAGGGTGCTCCACCTTTCATCCCCTTGGACTGCATCCTGCATGCTTGAGATGAAATGCTGGGGCCCTGATAACAGGGAAGACAGGATAAAAGCAGCTGCACAGAAGCAGGAATGTTACCATCTGCAGCAAAAGCAGAATTCCAATGGCTTAGTTGCCTGGGATCTCTGCACGCATGGAAATATCTGCTCCTTATGAATATGACCTTCAGTATTGGTGCCTCAGAGCAAATGGCATGGTGCAGCCACAGAAACTTACAGCCTTATCTCAATTCAAGGTGAGAAAGAACAACTTTTAAATTAGGGATACTTAAAAGGTAAATGGGAATTTAAAAAAAAAAACCTCAGTAGGTTTTGTATAAGCCTTCATGATACTTCCATCCATGTAAAAGGGTATGCCAAGTGAGAAGGGACAAACAAGGCAGGTAGATGCTGGTGACCAAAGAGTTTAACAGGAAGAAGCTAAGCTGCTTGTTCAGCTAGTGAAGAGCACATGGAAATCAGGCTGACTGGAACTAAAGAGCAGTGCTAGCATGAGAACAAATGTGGTATGAGCTGGCCACAAGTAAGCTTGGTCGGGAAATTGAAGTCAAAGTCAGAAACGGTGTTTTTTCAGTGGGGTGATAGTATCTTTGGGTACTGTGATGATGCACCACCTGCCTGGACTCCATACATCAACAATCACCGTCCTCAAGAGCTTGGGACTGGACAACTGCACTGCCTAAGTACGTAACAGGAGTGGATGTGAAAATCTGCTGCTTCTCTCCTCAGAGCAGGTGCGACGAATAATAATAGTTAACTAGTTATGCTGCCGTCTGTTCATATCTTCAGGGAATGCCAAGCAATTAGCCACCCATCTGATGTTATAAATGCAAATGGCCATCTTTGTTTACAGAAGGCAATGAAGCCCTGCCAATTTACAGTGGTAAAGAATTTGGCCCTGAAGCCTAGTTTTGATCTCGCTGAATGAGAAGATTTATACCATGGTGTTAACGCCAACCGAGCTACTCCTCTTTGCGGCCCCCCCCCCCCCCCCCCCCAAGGCTGCAGAATTACCAGAAACGGGGATGGAAGGAGATTCAAGGATGTAATCTGCAGCATCGTGGGTCTTGTCCAACAGCAACTGGCACAAGGAGGTATCTTGCTACTGCAGTTACCACCATCGAGGCAAAAGCACCAGGAGGAGAGTTTGTGGGAAGGGGCAGTGTTAATGCAGTTCTGCTGCTAGGGCAGTACTGTAGAGCAGGCTGTTCTGTGGGAAGAACATCTAAATACAGTACTTGAGTGAAAACCTTTTTCTGCCTGTAAAGCTTTGTAATGGATTTACCTTGGTTTTGCTGGCGGAAGCCCAAGGTCAGCATTATACATGAATATTAAAGATTGTATTTTAATCACTGCAGCATTTCTAGCCTGTGCCATGTTTACCTCAGGTTTGTTCTGTGTTGCGCCTTTTGGGTAACACAGTTCCCTAATACACAGATTGGGAACGTGGATTTACTGTTTAGTAACCTTGTTTTCTCTGCCCAGAAGCAAGCATTACACTAGATTGATTGAGCTATTAAGAGAGAAGGGAGGGAGATCGTGCTGCCATAGCTGTTTATCCCCCAGAACTATGGAGGGGAGGGCACGTGTTTTGGCAAGCATAGCAAAAAAAGAGCAGTGGCAAGTCTCCCCAGAGTCCTGCAGGCTTCCCTCAGCTCTGTCATCACCCTCACCACTATGCTGGTGCTTTGCTTCAACACCGCAAATGTCACTGTGTTGTCGGCCTGCCTGAAGCCTGTTATGCCTGAGTGGGGAAAAGAAAGGATCTCCTGGGACAGATGTTTCCCTCTTCTATCCCTGCACCACATCTGCAATCCCACGTGACTCGGCACCCATCAGGGCTTACTGATGTGAGCTATGTTGAGCATCCATTGTAAAAATGTGGCGGCATGTATAGAGCCAGGAATGGCTCAAAGCTAAAGGGTAAAACAGGCTTATATGGCCAAACATCTGCCAAACACCTGATTCTGCCTCCCCTGCAGGGGATGCTGAGCATCCCGTTGGGGTGCTTGTGCCAAGATGAGTCGCTCAGCCTTGACTGAAAGCCGTGTCCACTGTCAAAGTATAGTGAGGAGCGTAGCGAATAATGTACTGATACCAGGAACAGCTTCAAAGTGTCCAACCTTAAATGGGGGAGCCCTGGGTAATCTCCCAGCTTTGATTTGCTGCATGCTGAGTTGGTCATTCCTATGTTTCCTCTGCCAGTGGGACGAATCAGACAGATGTATCACCAAATGGCCTGGCAGGATCTATGTACATATAATGCAATCCTTGCTCAAAAGAGGCTAAAGCCAATTAAAATTCTTATAAGCTTTAGGGCTGCAAGTTAGGCAGGAGAGAGTCTAATTAAGAGAAGACTTACTAAGGAGCACCCTTAAAGGCAATTGCAGCTGACCTCATCAGTAAATCTGTGCCTGCCTGGACAGCACAAGGGAGACTTCTTGGGAACCTGTTGCTCAGCTGCTTTTCCAAGTGCACATTCACTATGTGAATTCACTTCAGTACATAAACACTGAGCACATATTTCTTGTCCCTCTGATATTTTAGGCTTTGTTTCCTTCTTTACCACTTAAGGCCTTCATTTGAAAAATGCTTTGGGGTCATTACTTTGTTTTTTATGGCAAGAGAAAAGAAAAATAACCAATTCTTGTCAACATTTCAAATAGCTTTGTGTTGAAGTGTGATAGTAGCAGGCACCAGTCACATTAAAATGATACTCTCTGTGTTCTCATTGAGGCCCTTAGTGACATGGTTTAGTGGTGTACTTGGCAGTCCTGGAGTAATGGCTGGACTTGATGCCTATTAAGCAACCTGGTGCAGTGTTTCAGCCAGGTTCAGAAAGGCACTCTGTTCCAGGAGGAATCACACCCTTCCATGCTGCCTCCAAGTGGATTTGAGCCCATAGTCCAGTCCTCTCACCCATCAGTGAGATTTGGGCAAGAGCTATGCTGGAACATACAGTGAAACGTCTTTGAAATTAATTAGCTATAAGCTAACTAACTTATAAAGGTAGCACCAAGGGCTACATACAGGTAAACCTAGACCACAGCTAAATATCAGGTGCCTCTTTCACCTACACAGAAAAGGCATTATTGCAGCAGAAAAGGGCAAACCTAGCAAGAAGACAGACATGCACAACAGTGGGAAGTCCATCTGGGATTGCCAGAAAAGGCAAGATGTGCAGAAATGAGAGGGGCTGCAACCTTTCTCCCCAGACACTGCCTTGAATTCTCAGTTCCAGCATGTCTGCGGTCACTACACCTTCACTGCTAAGTGCAGCAGTCAAACCCAAGCAGTTTCCAGATCTCTGAACTACGCACAGGCATTCTTTTTTTGGACTCAATCCTTCACTTTTAGAAATATGAACCCTGGAGTGTTTACTGAGAAAACCTCCTTTTGAGTTTGTTGCTGTTTTGGTTGCAGCTCCTCAGTTTTTTTTCTCTAGGAGATTCTGGCTCACAGATTTATTATTTTTTTACCACGGGAAGCAGGAGTCAGATTTGAAAAGTCTTTTCTTTGAATCTCTGGTATTAGCAGTCCAGATCTCTGTCTGTGGTACATAGTCCTGACATCATGACCTACACAGCTGGGTAGCTTTTTAAAAGAGAGATTTTTTCATAGCATCACATCCCAAAATGTGCTGCTGCCCACAGCCACTGCAGCCAGCCTGCAACAAAGTGATGTTATCACTGAAGTGCCACTGCCTGAGTGGTGATTTCTGGGGTCAGTGGAACAGCAATGGGCTCCATTCATGAGGAATGACACTGTGCAATGACCCTCTCAAAGGGGTGACTGGTCTGGCTCGGGCTTCACGTGCTTCTCCACTGGGATCCGCAACTCCATGAGCAGTGGGGACCCCTCTGGTCCCAGGTCAGGTGGGCTGGGTACAGGACAATGCCCCCCTTCCAGTTTTGACAAGCTTTCTCTGCATGCTACCAGCTTTGCTAGGACAGGGGCATGAGAGCTTTTCTTTCACAGAAGATACCAAACAGTGCCACCCTAAACATCAGCACTCCCTGCACCCAAAGGATATCCAGCCACATTTGTCATGTCATCTTTGTTCACCTGCTTTCCATGCTGTGAACTGGAAAGAAAAGTAGGGTACTAAATTACAGTACTGCGTGCAAAGGTAACATTGCATTAATGCACTCTGGTGGCAGAGGGAGCCTTTATGGATGCATTCATCAGTGACACAGATTAGTTGGAAATCTCATTTCCACATGTGTTTGCCTCTTGCCATGCACCCTGGTCTCCTTATTTCCTTGTTGCCTCCTATTAGTCCCATTTCACTTGCCTTGAGCCTTGACCTTCCTCCACTAAGCACTTCGGGCAGCATGCCTGTACGAGTCATGGTATACAGAAGTGAACTTGGTCTCTGCTGTGTGCTCTTGTAAGCCTGAGGGTCACCCATGACACAGTGTGCCTGGGAGCAGCCAGTGTGTGAGGGATGGGGGCCTTTTTCTGCTTTCAGACATTGAGAGATGGAAGTCATTAGATGTCTCTTCACATTAGTCATTAGTCCTCTCTTCTGCCTGCCCCCAACATTGTATTGCAGAGTCCTAAAAGTAAAGTGAGTATCACATAGTAAATTGGTAGTAGGTACACTTCAACGTAGCCTGACAATTGACCTTGAGTGTGTGAAGTCAGAGTTAAAACACCCCGCAGCAATGAAAAGACACTGCAGGCTATGAATCATGGAGGAGTCAACCTCCCGAAGGGGAGGAGGGGTGCTGACACATCCGTGCTGCCCCCTCCTTCCCTCCTGTCCTCACAGAAACATTCAAAGCTAAACAAAATGCCTTGTGGACAGATGTTTTATCTAGAGTTAGCATCTGTTCCCACCTAATGACTTTAAATCCTCTGCACACTACTGGTGTGAGATGTTTCCTGCTCCACAGCAGGTAAACAGCCTCACCAGTTTCAGTGAGCTACTCTATGCCCACTGCTCCTCTGTGCATCTGTGTCATCCTTCAGACACTGGTGAACTCACCATGAACAAACCCCATGCTGGCACCTCAAGTAACATGAGGTCCTTCCTCTCCCACAGCAGCTTGCAGCAAGAGGCTGCAGCAGCATCAGGGGGAGAGCATCCCCAGGAAACCACATGCGAACACTAAAACCTCAGTCTGTGGTGGGGCAGATTAAAGAAGAAGTGTGGCATACTCTTCATTTGGGTAGACACCGGTGGTAAAAATCTTGCTGTTATTTGGCTTTCAGTGCCCACGTTGTTACTCCCAATGTCACCCAAATCCAGGAAATAAATTCCCTAAACAGAATGACAGGTTAGAAAGCCAACATTACTTTATTACAGTACGGGTTCATGGGGGATTGCACAGCCTATAACACAGGCCAAAGAAGAGACAGTTTACAGCTTATATACCACTATTATATATATACATTATAATTCCGTGAAGCACCCAGCCAATTCTCGTTACCCATCACATATGGTAATTTGGGTAGCTAAGGTGCGGTGCAGGCGCTGAGAATTTGGGTAGTGGTCTCTGGGGGTTGTGGTGGTCATCTGGGGAGAAATAACCCTGCTCATTTTACTGTTTCATGGAAATCCGTTAGTTTAGGACATTGGAAACCATGTTTAGTCTTGCCAATTAATTAAATGTTCTTGTTTGGGTTCATTTACAACCCCGAGAGGCTCCTTGAGCCGTTTTCTTTTGCAGCTGTTCACCCATTTCTCAGGCCTTGTCGACAGGAGGAAGGCCCACACTGAACATGAGCCAGCCTCAGTGTGTGCTCACATCCCAGAAAGCCAACCGTATCCTGGGCTGCATCAAGAGGAGCGTGACCAGCAGGTTGAAGGAGGTGATCCTGCCCCTCTACTCTGCTCTCGTGAGACCTCACCTGGAGTATTGTGTGCAGTTCTGGTGTCCTCAACATAAAAAGGACATGGAACTGTTGGAACAAGTCCAGAGGAGGGCCACGAGGATGATCAGGGGACTGGAGCACCTCCTGTATGAAGACAGGCTGAGAAAGTTGGGGCTGTTCAGTCTGGAGAAGAGAAGGCTGCGTGGAGACCTCATAGCAGCCTTCCAGTATCTGAAGGGGGCCTATAGGGATGCTGTGGAGGGACTCTTCATTAGGGACTGTAGTGATAGGACAAGGGGCAACGGGTTCAAACTTAATCAGGGGAGATTCAGGCTGGATATAAGAAAGAAGTCCTCTACTGCGTGAGTGTGAGGCACTGGGATGAGCTGCCCAAGGAAGCTGTGAATGTTCTATCCCTGACAGTGTTCAAAGCCAGGTTTGACAGAGCCTTGGGTGACATGGTCTAGGGTGAGGCATTGGAACTAGATGATCTTAAAACTTAAGGTCATCAATTAGATGGTCTTAAGACCCTAATCATTCTATGACGTGAAAAAAGACATCTGGTCTTTTTGTTGCATGTTTTTCTTTTCATGAGAATCCTTGCAGCCTTGTCCATGGCTATGTATGTATGCACCATGAAACACTTGTTCAATTCGGCATCAGCAGCCAGATGAACCTTATTAGCTAGCTCGTGAATCTGCTCCTCCCTAGGACCGGTGCCATCTTTTACTCAGGTTCCACAGGCTTCCAAAACCAGACGTCTTTCAAATCTGCTTCTCCCGCACAGCGTTTGTCCCCTCACTCCCTCAGGCAGCCGGCGGGAGGGGTGCCTGCCGCCCTCCGGGGACAGCCGTCTAGAAAGGCGCAGGCACGGTGGGCAGAGGCCTGCTCCTCTCGTCCACCGAGCGCGGACCCCCAGACGCCGCCAGCCACCATCCCTGCTCCCCCTCCAGCAACACCAGCACAGCCATTGGGGCTCCCCGTGAGGAGGCCCCTCAGCGGGGCGGGGCCGTCCGCGGCCGCCATTGGCTGTCGCTATGCAGGGCCGGCGGCCGCCCGCCCTCCCCCGTTCCTCCGCCGCGGTGCGGGGCGCAGCCGGCGGCGCGGGAGCTCTATGGAGGCAGCGGTAGCAGCAACAGATGCGGGACAGCCCGGCCTCCCCTAGCCGCTTCCCGGCCGCGCTGCGCGGGGTCCGCCGACCCTAGCGCGCCGCGGGCGAGATGGCCGGGTCCCGGCGGCCGGCCGGCGGCGAGGCGGGCACGGCGGGCTGCGGGCAGGCCATCGTCTGGCGCAACGTGGTGCTGATGGGGCTGCTGCACCTGGGCGCCGTCTACGCGCTCAGCCTGGTGCCGCGGGCGCAGCTCCTCACCCTCCTCTGGGGTGAGTGCGGGGACGGACAGAGGCTGCGCCGCGCCACAGGTTGGGGGGGAGCGGACGAATGGAACCCCAGTGCGGCCCCGGCCGGGTCCGGGTGATGGGGGGGGATGTGTGGGGGACAAGCCGCGGCTTGTTCTCTGTGTCTTCACCTCCGTGCGTTGGTGCGCTCGTTCCGCGGCGTTCGGCGTGGCGGGGCGCGGACACACCCCGCGGCCTCCGCCGCTTTTGTTCCCGTACCCCCCACGGCCGCTGCCGGGATGCCATTGCCAGCGCCGCGCCGGGCCCGCGGTTGCTGTAGAAACGGGAGGCACTCTCCTTCCGGTTATAGTGAGCGGTTTGTGGTGGTTCTGGTTGTTAGTGGGATGTCGTTTCGGGTTTTTTAACTATAGAGATAAGCAGCCGATATTAGGTTTAAGGTCTGACAGAGAACGGCGTTTGTCTTCCATTTGCTGCTGCTTCTTGTTACTTTATGAACACCCACATCTCTCTGCTCCAGTCGCGAGCAGAAAATCACCCCATCCTTCTGTCTCTTGGGGAAGGTGAGGAATGCATCTCATTAGGTCAGATTTAAAAGGCCGTGTACTTTCTTCTGTAACACACTGGTAAGGAGAAAATAAAGCTAGCTGTGCTCTTCCTGCTAGCTGAGGATTTGGTCTGGAAAAGAGAATATGAAGTACAGTGTCTTTACTTCCATCCTACAGTGAGGTCCTCCTTTCTCCCCAGAAGAATGATGCTGGGAGAAGAGCTACATAGAAGCACTGCAGTACCATGCAAGGTTTCTCAGGGTTTGTGAGGCTAATAGATGATGGATGTCAGCATCATCCTTTGCTGGGCAGAACTGCATATTGGGTCGTGTGCACGAGGGTGGCCAAGAGGATAACAGATTAAATACTGCTTCCATCTGGTGAAATTCCTTGGGTGAAAGACCCACTTTGGGGAGCTTTTGAGTGGATGGAGAATGTAATGATCTGGGACTCTTCTATGCAAAATGAGGAAAGAAGGGTCTCTGCTGCCAGGAACTCACAGACAGGGAATTCAGGTTGTTAAGGTGCCATCAAGTAGTTTTGACATAAAAATCAAAAAGCCCCAGCCAAATGCATTAGAAATCAGGTTTATTTCTTCTGTTTGAGGAATTCCTGAATCTCTTTTTCAGTGGTTCAGCTTTTGATACTCTGTCTTAAACCCTTAAGACACAGACACCATTGCTATTTGCAGCTGGAAAATGAACCCTTCTGTCAATTACCATCCTCTGACAAGTTCTTAATTGGGAAACTGTTTCTGGGTCCCTTGTGGGGACCTGGTTTTTGACTGGCTGCCTGGTTTGTACTGTTACCTGGCTCACTCACAACCAGAAAAGATTGGGGGTGGGGGGTGGGGGGTGGCTGTGTTTTGCTTTAGTTTCCTTCTGTGAATGCTACGCCTCTCCCCTCCCTATTCCTGGTTGTGTTCAGGCTGATTTCATTGTTTACCTTGGCCATAGCTTGATGGCTGGGGAGACCAGGAGAGCCTGCGGGAGCTGCGTGGCCAGAACACGCAGCCTGTGGGCTGCTTTCAGCCTTTCAGGACTCATAGCGTGTGGGGAGGTGAGCTTTCTTTTCATCTGTTTTTGCCTTTCCAAGAAGACGAGATGAAATAATGTCTGATTTCACTGTGTCTTAATTACAAGACTCACTCAGGCTGGAGCCAAAGGATTGTATTACCAATTCAGCCCTCCGTCCTCCAAGGTAGTTTTTCCTAGTTGAAGTTAAACAGATGCTAAATAATAAACAGGTCTCAGCGACTTTGCAACTTAATGCCTTTCTTTCTGAAAGTGAGAGCCTCCCATTTCTCAACATCATTATTTTTAACAGCCACCCTCAAGCAGACCACAAAGTTTTTACGCGGGTTTGACTGGTGGTATTTATAGGGGCTCTGCAGCATGGAGGGAGTGCACTGCCTCCAGCCTGCAGGACACTGCGTTCCCTTCTTGCAGCTGGATGCTGTGAGGTCTGTCTCCATCCCAGGTCAAGGTGAAAGCACAGGATCTCCTGCAGAACATGTCAGACAAAAGTAGCTTGCTGTCATGCTGTAGACCTGTGTCCAAGGTCACTCTGAGGGACTCTCACAGGATAGATAAAACCAGGGTTGCTGTTTAAGTTAAACCCACCTCACTGCACTCTGGAAGGAGCCAACCAGCAATGTGTCAGAAGGAAGAAGTGTCAATCACACACGTCCCAGTTCTGAACATCTTCCCTGTGCACACCGGCTGTGAAGCTGCCAGCCAGACTTGGGAGCAGGGCACGGAGAGGTTGGGTAATGCTGGAGTGTCAGGTAAGTGCAGAGATGAGCGTATGCTGAAGGGTGTAGATGGAAGAGCTGCAGCCCTGGTTGCATCCATCCGTAGTTTTCTCTTCCTGAGCTTGCCTGTGACCTGGGAGGGGAGCTTCCCAGTGATCTTGGGCAAGCCCTTGCTTTGCTCTGTGCAGTGCTCCCCACCACTGCTCCTCCATGGGGAAGCTGCAGGAAGAAGTGTGCAAAGTGGTTTGCAGGTGCTCAGTATGACCTCAGGAATGCAGCTTCCCGTGACTCACCGTTGCCCATTTGGCTTTTTATTTTCTCCTCCCCTAAGGCATCTAAGTCTTTGAGTTCTCAGCTGTGGGGCTCGAGTAGACCTGGTGCTTCCCTTTCTCTGTGCAGGGTTTACTTTCCTTCTTCCCACCCCTGAAGGCAGTTGGTAATCCCCAGTTCACCACTGCTTGCTAAATGGAGCTGAAATGCCACTGTGCCACCTAGAAAACAGCTGTTCAAGCCAAACTGCCTGCTCAGCAGGGCTCATTTCCATTGGTAATTTATTGACATTCATCCAGCTGTATATAATAGACAATGAAAAAATGCTGCCAAGCAAAGGCTCGGCTGGCTGTTTACTCAGAATTAGCTGTGCTTCCCTGTTCCCATAGTCTCCTGCACTAATGCCTTGAAGCCTGTGTAAAAGCTTCCTGCACCTCACATGGAGCCAGAGTTGCACAAGGGATCCCAAGCAGTGTTCTGGGTGGTGCAGCCACCTCACCCAAGGGGTACTCGGAATTGTCTTTCAAGTGATGTACAGATGAACTGATTAAAACATAGGCTTTCAGGGCCTTCACAGTGCCTCTGGAATTTGGTTTCAGTCCAAGCTGAGCAAAACAAATAAAATTGCTCATGTCAAAATTTTCCACAAGCTGGGAACTGCCTTGACCCAAAAGGCAGCAGATTATATGCGCAAGGCATCAAGCAGCTCTGGGCTGTGCCATGGGACAGCCATGTAGCTATCCTGGCAAATCCCACTGTCACTGCGTATTTGTAATGTCCCCTGCTCTGCGAGCCTGACCATGCCCACTGGGAGCTCTCTCTTTGCCAACCTGATGTGGTTGGGGACAGCAGCATGTGGAGAAGACCCTGTTGCCTTCCTCTTTCCTTCCTGATCCAGAGCCAGGCAGCTTATGTTAACTGGTCCTTCCTTCCTCTTGGTGTTTTGCTGTCTGTGTCTGTGCTGTTTCATAGCTGACAGCTGCTGCTCGGGGGAATCCCTGCACTCTGGGTTTCCAGGCTTGGAAAGGGGTGGGAGCTGTTGAGGAAATGTACCTTTTTCACCAGCCATCCTGCAAAGCCCAGGCATGGTGCAACCCCAGGTAGCTGGCACATGGACCTTCCCCTTCATGTCTCTCTGTCCATTTGCTTGTGCAGGACTTTGGGCTCCTGATGCTTAGCACCCACTGTAGAGAGGTATGAAGGGGAGGGGTGACCATTCCTGGCAGACTCACATCAGGACCTGAAGCAAGGTGGGAGCACCTCACTGTCAGTGGGGCCAGAAATCAGGGATGGCATGATGGGTCATCTTGCAGCTTCCCCAGGAATGAACTTGTGCACAGGGGTCCTTGTGGCCAGCTGGGGCTGTGGATGTGTCTTTGGTTTGCCGGTGGCCTCTTTTGGACTAGACATGCTGAACTTCCTTCCACAGGCCACTTGTTAGGAACCTGTGCACAGCTTTTCCCCTAAGTTTGTAATGTGCCATTAAATTATGCTTTTTGACCAGGATCCTCTTTGTTCCATCCAGCGCCGTCCTCTTGCAGTCCCAGCAAGGCTGTCTGTTTGGGTTAGGAAAGCAAAGCAAAAAACCTCTGAGATCTCTGTACAGAGAAAATTACCAGCATGTTTCACTGTGGGGCCCAATGGTTCTGCTGCTAACAGTTTCTTTTGATGGGCTCATGGTAGCTTTGTCTTAAAGACACCATTCTGGGGGAATACATGATGTGTAAGGGGCTCAGATTTTGCTGGAAAAAGGTCCTTTTTAGCCTTCACAGGGGGCTTGTGAGGAAGCAGTGGGAGTAGTTAAGTGCATTATAGGAAACATGAAAAACCTGCAAAAGATTAAGCTGTTTACCTGCTTAAAAACCTTTCCTTTTAGGTTGTTGAGCATTACTAGTACTAGCAACTTTAAACACTGGTATAGGCATGGCCATCCAGAAACCCTGCATCATTCAGACATGTCTTGCAGAGCTGCCTGATAGCCGAGCGGATGTTGGTTCACACATGGGTGCACCTTGCCAGAGTCTGGGATAGGAGAGGAGGATGGATGGCCTTGCTCTAATGGTGCTCATATGGGAGGGGAGGCTTGTTTCTGTTGTTTTAGCATCATTTAGGAGACATTTTAGTGCTCTTGACAATGCCAGATTGATCATGTTCCGCTGTGGTGGGCCCTGTGCCATGCTTACCCGCAGCTTTCCCCTGTGCTTGAGCTGAGATTGCAGACGGAGCGGCGGTGCTGACCAGCTGCACGCCTGCCAAAATGCAAGCTGCTCCCAGGCTCCGGTCTGGATCCAATCCTGCTGCCTGGATGGATCCTGGGGAGATTAAAGCAATTGTGGTTTTAGCACTTTGGATTACTGTGGTGCCTGGAGGGTGCCACGGAGATCATCACCTCTTTCTCAGCCCTTCTGGTATGTTAGGAGGCACATGTTGCTGTTGTGCACTGCAGATGCAAGTTCTATTGGTCTTGCACATTTCTTGCGTATTCTGGAGTGCCACCTACAGGCTTTTTGGTTATTAACTGGGTTTAGTCATTACCCATTTCTTTGTACAGCATTAGGAGCTCTGCACAGGTGGCTGTAAACAAAAACATCCTAGCTTCAAGGAAGTTCCACTCAGTATCTCTGTAGATGAAGGGGAGTGGAAATATGTCTCTGTTTCACAGACCTGAAATGGAGGCCTTTGATTAAAACTTCTATTACGGTTGCACTTCCTTCTGCTGCTGTGGCAGGAGCATCCCCCAGGCTCTGCAAAATGGTTATGCACAAGTCATTCTGTAGGCAAGGTTTTGGGTCTGGAAACAACTAGCAAATGCTTTTCCTCCGAGGTACCTCTGTAGAGGTGCCTGTGACCACCTTAGTGGGTGGGGGCTCAATGAACAGGAGGGCCTTACCTCACCTTATTCCCAGGAGCTGTCTGCTGGCTCATAGTGCCAGCAGGGAGCAGCGCTGGGAGGTTTCTGTGGCATACAGCAAGTCAGCCTTGTTTTCTATCAGACCCCAGCTCTCCAGTGCTTTCAGCAGTTCAGGACAGCAGCTGGTCCACTAGATGAGCTGAGAAGAGGTGGACCTTCAGAATAAGAATAGCATCCATCCATCCATCCATATATATATATATATATATATATATATATATATATATGAGGTGTATACCAGCACTGGGGAATAGCCCTGCTTATCTCCAGAGCTAGTTTGGACTACCTTTTCCTCCCCTAGCCCACTGGAAAACATGGTTTTACAGCTGTCTCTCTTAATCAAGTTCTTGGTTTGTTCCTTCCCCCCTAGCATCAAGAGCTGAACTTCCATCATCTGTGACAGGAACGGTGTCTTTTCCCAAATGGTACTTCTTTCCTTAGAAGTGACAAGTGTCCTGGGGGTGGCTGTAACATGCTGTTCCCTAGGCTTTTGCATCTGGGAACAGTCTGGGCAATGTGTCCACTGTAGAGCAGAACATGCTCTCCACCTAGCAGTGCACAAGACATGAGAGTGGTCCTGGGCCTGTTCCAGATCTCACCCTTAGATGCTGTACTGTAGAGAACACTCACACCCACCAGGTGTTTTCCTTTCCCCAGTGTTCTTGTTTTAACTATTGCTGGAAGTGATTCCTTAAGGTTTTGTCTGTGAAGTTCACGATGTTCAGCTTTAAGTAGGTATTTTTGTTCCCCGTCTTAATTTCATCCCCAGTGCGTTGGTGGCGCTCTGTCTTGTCTCCCTCTGTTTCCCATGCTGTATGTCACGTGGTCACTGTGAACATGATAAAGAAATGGGGAAAAAAATCTCTGTGGGCACAGAGCTTGCACGGATGTATGTGATGGCCCTTTGGTCCTGTTGTTCTCAGAAGGTGGGTTCAAGGCAATCCTAACCGCTTCTTGCAGTTGGGCAGCGTGAATGGGTGAGTAGCGAAGCTGTTGGTGTTTAGACAGTGGGATGCTCACTGACACAATGCACTGCTGGGCCCTTGGCTGCTCTGAGTCATGCTCCAGAAAAACTAGAAGAACCTCAAATGTATTCTCCCTTTGACCTGTGTGATGCGGACAGAGATGAGAGCTGGATCCAGTAAAGGTAATAATCCCTGCCTCTATACCTGCTGAACTGGACAGCAGACTGCTCCCTGGCATTGAGGGGGGTTGGGAGAAGCACCCCCCCTGAAGCAGCCCCATGAAGGAAAGAGCAGGGGAGGTTTGTTGGTATCCCCAGCCTGTGTCATATACAGAAGCCCAGCCAAGGGCTGCAGAAGTGTGAGATGCCTCTTCTAGCCCTAGCCCACTAGCTCCCCAGGCAGGCTCTGGTGAGGCAACAGAGATTTGTGGCTCTAGCTTGTTGTCTTTGGCTACAAAAGACAAAGGAAGTGGAGGTGGGGAAGGCAGTACACAGGCTCTGAGGAGTTTCCATGCTTGAGTCTCTTCAAGTAGAGAGAATGCATTGGTCAGAATTGTGTTGGCATCAGAGAAAGTCTCAAGGGTCTGGGAGCAGATAAGATGCTTCTTCTCCAGGAGATGCCATCAGGCAGAACAGTGGGAGCCATTCAGACCTACTTGTCTGGGATTGCTGCAACTGTTGTCGAGGAGGCAAAAGCTTTGCTCTCTCCCTTGGGAGAGCTGGGTTGGAAAATGTCGGCTTGCCAACCAGAATGTATGCATCCTCCGTGCTGCTGCTCCGCCTTCCCTCCCTGCAATTACAGTTGCACTTGTAATTAACACTGATGTTATAATTGAAGCCAAGCAATTTCTTGCAATCAGATTTTATTTTTACCATCTAGGCTAACAATAAAATATGCTGCCCCACCAGAGAGCTGCAACATTAACAATTACTGTGCTAAGTTAAGCAAGGCTGATATGAAAAAGAGGGGAGGGTTGTTTGTCAGATGCTGTCATCAGGAATCCTGCACGCCATCGCTCTTGTGCAGGGACCTCAGCACCAGGAGGATGGGGATTTCTGGAGGGAGTCTGAAATTAGAATCTTTCTCAACCCATTTTTGGCCACTGGCTTCTCAGATGATGTTCTGAGTGGCTTAGAATAAAATAACCTGGCCTTGGCAAATGGAGGAACTCTTCTTAATTGGACTCTGTTCTTTGTCTGGTTCTTTGGCTCTGTTCTTTGAGTTTGTGTTTTTGAGTGCTTCATGTCTTCCTCAACTAGGCCTCACTGTAGTGCCTTCTGTGCCTGTGAGATCCTGCTGTTACTGGAAGGGGTTGCAGTTTGGCTGCTCCTACCCTGCCTTTTGCATCTGGAGTGGTGCACAGGATGATTCCTATCATTCCCACATAGCTGGATCTGTGAAGGGACTTCTGCCCAGACCTTAGGTGGCATTTCAGAAGAAAGGGAGAAGGCATCTGGAAGGGGTTTGTGCTGCTCTAACCAGCAGTTGCTGCAGTCCAGGGGTGGGGTGTACAGACAAGCTCCCTGTGTCCTTCTGGACATGCAAGAGGTTGGAGAGAAGCTGGAGGCCAGAGTGAGACAAGGTGTTTGTGAGGCTTACTGCATGTTCTTTATAAATGGAGTGGGAGGAGTTGATGCAGAAGGATGCAGCTCATGTAGCGAAGTGCTTGGGCTGAGCAGCAAAAGCAGGTCCTGATGGGAAAGAACTGGAAATGGATTATCTGAGCTCTGGCAGCACATGAGGTGGAGGGAGAGAAGTCCTGAGCTCCTGCTTGGTGCCTGTTGCTCCCTTTGGGTGATCCTTCAGGCAAGGCCATTACCATGGCACTAGAGAAGGGTATGGGTTCTGGGTGACAGCACATACATTGGAAATGGCAGCATGTCTGAAAATGTCAGAAACTCAGTATTTTATGGGGGATTGAGGGTATAAGAAAGGGGTTTGCCTTTTAATAATTCTTTTGGCCAGTAGTTAACCGTGAGGTTATAACTTATTTCCAGAATACATTTGGCTGTTGGTGTGGAAAATAGGACCTTTATGGTCAACTGAAGCAATGAGTTGTAATGGTGGTCGTAGATGACAATTTTCACTCTTAGCTGCTCCTTCCCTCCCTTGGTGTACTCGGTTGGACTCGGCTGCGGTGAGGCAGAAATACAAGTGCAGTCAGACGTCCTTGAAGGAGCCATAGCAAGGCTCTTCTTGTTTTCCGCTGCATTTGGCTCCTGTCTTTGATGCAGAGGGGTAGACTTGTGTGCTTGAGTTGGCTGAAAACTGCCTGGCCACTATTCAGCAGGCAGATGAAAGCTGGCCTCCTTATGCAGTGTATACACAGATGGTGGTGGGAAAGTAGGTGACATGAAAAACATCTTGCTGAGTAGCTGAAGGTAGAGACTCGGTGTGTGGGCCTTCTCCCTGTGCTAGAGCTCTCTGCAGGACCAGAGCTGGGCTGGAGGGGCACAGGGACCAGTCATTCATCTAGCACCTTCCTCTAACCTGGTGGCCCTGGGTAACTGACCTGCCTGCTACATGTTCTGCTGGATGCAAGAGGCTTGTGCCTTCTGATTTTTATGGGGTGTAGCACTTGCAGCTCAGCTCTGAGGCTCAAATGGGAGAGGCCATTTTTTTGCAACATCCTTTTGTATGAGCTCTGGTTGGTTTTGGAAAGTGGAGGAAAAGGTTTAGGAGCTGTCAGCATACAAGTGAAGCAGGCACAAAGCATCTGGACAAGATGTAGTGATACAGATGAGCAGCTACATCATCCAG
The DNA here is from genome assembly GCF_033815535.1 of Pezoporus flaviventris. Classification (NCBI taxonomy): domain Eukaryota; kingdom Metazoa; phylum Chordata; class Aves; order Psittaciformes; family Psittacidae; genus Pezoporus; species Pezoporus flaviventris. The sequence goes on along the minus strand of NW_026892550.1, from coordinate 57,104,463 downwards.
AGTCTGAAGTCTTGAGAAGTCAAAACCAGGAGAGCTCTGCTTCAGCAGCCAATGGCTGGCCTGGGAGGTTGGAGCAGGGTCTGTTCTGTGCAATGAATCCTGTTAACAGGGAGCTGGGGCAAAAGTGCTGCTGCCTCCCCAGGGAATTGCCCCTGGAGGCCTGGCAGTTTGGAAGGGGATCGCTCCCTGATAAGCCCTGCTCCTTTCCTATGCCCCATGACTAGAGATCGTAAAAGGTGGAAGCTTTCAGCTTCCTCAAATCACAAGTATGTAGTACGCCTCATCTTTTTTTCTAATAGCCCAGAATCTGCTGCTCCCTGACTCTGCTTTGAGTGGTCTTGCCAGCATGCACAGTGTGAGCAGTAGGATGGAGCCATTCCCCTGCCATCACCTAGCTTTGGCCAGTGATGGGCAGGAGTGCTAAATATCTGATCCCTCTTCCTTGAGGCAGAGCTGTGTGCTGAACGCATGGCTCTTGAGCGCCATGCTAACGGCACTATTTCTTTGCTTTGTCCTTGAAAAAAGACAAAATTGGCATTAATTCTTCCTTGGCATTTATAGAGCATTTTAAAACCACCAGAGCCCTAGCCAGATTGAGGACAGCCGTGAGGTCACTGGGAGAGAAGTGAAATCTGCCTGTGGTTTAGTGATGACGCAGGACTCAAATAAGCTGAGAGAGGCTACACATAAGTATCATCAAAAATTTCAGAGAAACCAGAGCATCTTCCGGCCTCCTCTTTTGATCTAAAAATATATATAAAATGTTCAGCATCTTAAGGCAATCTTCAGTTGCTGGGGAGTTCAGAGAATCTGTATTTTCTTCCTAGGGGAATTTTAGGATTAGATGGAATACTTGCTGTCAACCGTGATTTCCATTGCTTTATTGGCTTTATTTATGTCACATTGGCTGCAGTTGTCAATGTGAACGTTTCTGCTATTCCAACCGGAATAAAGTCTTTTGTATACTCAGCCAAAAGGGCTGGCTCTGGAGAATGTTCCTGAAAATGCGTAACAGGCATATGTATCCAAGCAGAGATGGCCTGGATTTCATGAGCTGGTGATGGCAGGGCCAAGAGGATGCAACAGATGGCTTCTCCTGGAGCTCCTCCACTGGGATACAGAGGGGCAGGAGAAGGGCCTCATCTGAACTCCTGTGTGGCTCTAAAGCTCTGCTTTCCCTCCGTCTTTGATGTGCTTCCTTTTATCTCCTTCTCTCTTGGATCAGTTTAGAGTAGTTCAGAGAATAAGCACATCTAATTATAGATGAACCTGCTTCTGGCCTGAGATTTCACACATTTGGTCTGCGCAGGAATGCAAAGCTCCCCATGAGAGCTGGCATGCACTGCACGGTGGAGGACTCGGAGAATTGGTGCTGCTGCATGTTGGTGCTTTTTATCTCTCTGTTGCTAGTTTGAATCCAGCCCAAGGTGCTTTTGATGCCAGCCTTTGATAGTTAGCAGGGCTCAGCGAGCAGTGGGTTGGCCAATTTACTCAGTCTGCTATCAGAGAAGTGTTTCCTTCCCAGAGCCAGAGCACTAATTCAGCATTTCTTCTTGGCAGCAATTTAGGGACTGAGGTGGAAAATTTCTCGCTCCCTAGCAAATGTAGTTCCAGGTCAGGAAATGAGGCTTTTTTGGTAGGATGATGCATATTAAGTGCCGTGTTACTGCTCCTCTCATCTCTCTGCTACGGAAGAAGAGATCTCCAAGGTTGTCCTGGAGGGTGACAGATCTGTACTGAAGACTTGATATCTACTATAGACCTAATAATAATGCATGTTGGACCTGGCCCTCTCACTAGTGCAGTGCATGACATCAGCTGACATTTGTAAACTAGATGTTTGGATAGACCAAGTGTTGGTTTAATTGGCGTAGGAAAGCTTTCATTTCTGAGGGCAGATATGGCATTTTAAGAAAATATATCCCAAAATTTGTATTACCTGGTTAATGATAGCAGAAAAAAGCATTGTGTTACCAGGCACCGTGAAATTGTCTGCATTTCTGGTCTGATCCCTTGTGTTGAATCGGCAGAGAATTTTCTACTGCTGTTTATATGTGTAGTGAAGCAACGGGTCTCTGAAGTGTTCAGGAGAGCCCAAGTGCGGTGCAGCTACTGAAATGGATGGCACAACACTAGTGGAAGTGCTTTCAATGGTTTGGTTGGGTTAGCTGATGTGGTTCATTAGCCCTAAACCTGCCACTGAATAACAGCAAAAACCTGCAAGTGAGGAGAAGGCAGATGCAGGGTACGCAGCTGTAATTCGATTTTTAGAAAAGAAAAAATGCTCACCGTAAGATACAGAAGTGCTGCGTGTTTATGGCGATCAGTCAGCTTTGTGATGTTCACTTTGTACTTGAGCAGCTTGCTGTTTGTATTGCTTGTGCTGTTCTTGTAGCCTGATGGAAGACCTCAAGTTTTATGTATTCAGTTATTAACATTCCCTAGCAAGCCATTTTGATCTGGTTGAATAAGCAGAGGTAGAATGCTGGTGTGGAAATGGATGTCCATCCCTATTATTTGTAATCCTCAAATAGTTATCTATACAAATAAGTCATCCCTTTATATACAGGGATGGAAAAAAAGATGAAAATTTATTGCCAGGCTTTGTCACATGAAGGTTTTCCTGAGACTTTGCTGGCTACTGCAGCTGTGGAGAGAGTATTTGCACCAAATGGTGTCATGGCACAAGGTGTCTTCATCATGCAACAGCCTTTTTAAGGTCAGTTATTTTTAGCTGCCCTATTGTTGAAGAGGTAACAGATGTCTACAGGTGAAGCACAGCCTTTGTATTTATTTTCTTCCCCAAGCAAAAGATGTGCTTTCTCGGTCATGTCACTAGAATTCACATTGTCTTAAGAAATACTCCCTCCTGTATCCACTGGATCTTGCCACCCGATCCGTGAACTGCTAGAGGCACTGTGTGTAAAAGCCTATAAACCTTTGCTGAGTATAATTTCAAGTACTCCCATCTGGGGCTGGGAACCCATCAGATCTTGTAGGCTAAACAGAATGTCATTACCCGGCAGTGAGACCTCCAGCAGAACAGGGTGCTCCATGGTTCTGAAGCTGTAGTCAAAGGATGGCAGTAGGAGAGCTAATGGTATTCCATGATAGCAGCTGAAAGCCGTAAACACCACTCAAAGAACAGTTCCCTGAGCAGATACAAAATAATGCTGTAGGTTGGTTATGAGTGGTGCTTTACATCAGGGGGCTGGGCAGGAGGCGGCTGCAACATAATGCTTAGGAGAAAGGCAACCTCATCCAGAAACCAGATGGTCTTCAGCAGGAGGTTCAAACAGCATGTGTTTTGCGTGGCTGAAGCATGCAGATTTCTCCTATCCTGTTTGTCTCCACAGTGAGCACGCTGGATGTTTATCTGGTTCATGTTTCATTGTTGGTGCTCCTGCCTTTCTTTGCTGGCTTCTGATCTTTCCATCTGCCGTAGCCCCCGCTGAGTGGGATACCATGGAGTGACAGAGTAAGTGCTCAGCAATCTGAAGAGGGATCTGATGGTCCCAGCTGGGAGTCCCCTACCTGCTCACTCGAGGCCATGGGAACAGCAGCTGCCAAAATCTGTTAGGGCTGTATCTGTCAGTGAGAGTGGCCCATCCTAGCAGAGAGCAGTGTTTGTACAGCTTTTTCCCAGCTGTCTGCATTGGGTGCTGTACCAGCACAGGAGTAAATGGGGCTCATATCCTCTGAACAAGACATAAAATGAAGGGCCTGACCCTTGAAGGCTGTCTTGATCCAAGATCTGTCAGCCTCCTGGTAAGAGTGAGTGTGATAACAACTCTGGGGCAGCCTCGGTAATTACTTTCCACATACTCTGTGCAAAATGCCACATCTTGAAGTCTACCAGTGTGCAGGTACTGTTCCTGCAACAATATCTGGCCTGTGTGGTCTTTTTTCCCCTTTTTTATTTATTTCTTTTTTCTTTTGTGTCCTCTGGATAGCAGGTCCTTTTACCCCCCTTGGCAAAGCGTACTGGGCTAGGTGAGCCACTTTTCTGACCTTGTAAGGTATGTAATCTGTCTTGTTTGGAGTGGCCAGCTCTTTCCCTGACATGTTGGTCCTGGTGAAACCAGGTGAAACAGAGGTAGTCTGGGAGTTCCTGGCACTTGTAGAACATCCCCATGCTGGCTGACCTAAGATTTGTAATCACTTGACTTAAAACTGAGTCAGCGATTTGCTACCTCAGGTTCAGAAAAGCGTTTGTGGCATTTTGCAACCTGTGAAAAAGCTCAAATGTTCACAAAACTTGCCTAACCACAAGGTGTCTCTGGAAAATGAGGCTGTTGTGGGGGTCTGTATTTGGTACAACTCACCTAAACCAAGCTGCGAGGAGGATGGCTCTCCAGACTTGTGTTAGGTTCAGAGTAGTCACCTTGCTCTGGTTGAATGTAGTGTCCAGGTCTATTATTTGTGCAAGGGACTGTGAGGTTTTTAGCTACGTGTGAGGGAGAAGTCAGCAGTGGGACTGGCAAGGACCGATTCCCTTCCCTGTTGCTGCCCTGTGTTCCCTCCTCACAGCCCCTGTGCAGGCAGGGATTGCAGACACTGATTGGTGCCAGGCTGTGTGTGTCACTGCTCCATGAAAACAGTCATTCTGTATTTTAAAGATGTTTTATATGTTGACAGTAGCACCACTGTGAATGTGCCATTGATCTGGTTTCACCACTACTGGATTTATGTCTGGTGTTTTGTCCCTCAGAGAAAAGTGCAATTTGCTCATTGGAACGAGGTTATGTTTGACATCAGTAACATGCAGATAGTTCTTACCCAGTACAGTGTCTCCTTGTAATCTGAGCCTAAGAAGGATGTCCAGTCATCTCATCTCTTTCAGGAGCCAGCATTGTGTGTTCAGATGGCTGAGTGAACCCAGTGCTTGCTGGGCTTCTTGGTTTAGTCGATTTGTGTGGGTTTTTTTTATGCACAGGTAAAAGTCAAAAGTAACCTGGAATCTACTGGATTCACAACCAGTAAATACGTACCATGTTTCTAATTAGTCAAGGTTTCAGAAATGAAAGAGGTTCCAATTTTTATATTCATCCTACAACCAAGTTGGATTTTTTGGCAGGAGAGATCTGCTCCAATTTAAATAACCACTTAGAGCAGAGGATGATTTCCTGAGGCCTCTGAAGTAGCCACAGACTGTGGCAATATCTTCTCCTTCATAAGAGGTCAGTCCTCAGGATACTCAGGTTTTCAGGAGAGTTTGGCAGTGGGCATAATAAAGGTTTTCTGGAAGCCCAGCCGTGGGGATAAAGAGCTGTTCTGAAAAAGATAGCTCAAATGTTTTATGCTGTTGATCTCCCATCCATTTTTAAACAATTTGCCTGGTATGGTTTTCGTTGCTTCTCTCTGGCAGTGAGATGATACCTGTGTGCCTGCTGTTCAAAATCATACTGATGTCTTGTTGCCTTATCATGTTGCACACTAGGAATATTTTATGAGCTGTTGCTGATCCTCCTTGCAAGCATCAGTTTCCCCAGGCATCTCGTCCTTGTTGCAGATCCCTGTCTGCAGTTCTCACCCCCTGAACTACATTACTTTGCTTATTCTATCCAGGCAGATCTTTATTTTGATCCTTACTTTCCCTGATTCTGCATGGATCCTCTTGTGTTTCTTAGCTCTCTCACTGCTACTCGAAATTTAGCATCATCTGCAGTTGTAATTAATATGCTGTTTGCCTTTGTTTCAGGTCATTAATAAGGATGTTGAATAAAAATCTTCTGCCTATTGATTCTGGCATGTTCCCATAAATAGCATCTGTGCACAGGCACAGTGTACTTGGAAGCCTAGCAACCCGCAAGCTCCCCATTGGCACAGTAGTTTAACCTCATGTATCTTGTCTCTCTTGCATCCTCTCCTGGTCCCTGTGCACTGGTTTTCTCTTTTGTCCTTTTGCACAGGCTTCCTTGTTTTCTCATTCTTCTCTTTTGCTTTGTTCCTTCCCTTGAATGCTTCTCCCACTGCTGCAGTTTAGAATCGGTTTGCTTGTGCTGTGCTCTACAGAGTGAGCTCATGGCTGGAAATGCTAATCAGACCTTATGCTTCTGCAGGGCTCCAGGGAGGTGAGCATGCTACCTGCCTCGGGGAGTGATGTGTGGGGTCCTACTCACCCTGGAAGTGTTGAACACCAGCTTACTGGTGTTCAAGCTCTGTATTACAGAGCTTACAGGGAGGGTGTTTGAGACAATGGAAGAAGTAGAATTCCCATGTTTGAGAGTAATTCTGCCTTGAACTCTTGAGAAAGAGTGGGGACAAACGAGGAACGCACTTAAAACCTCTGCGGGATTAGATCATCCTTCTTTGAAACAGATCCTGATGTAGCATCCAGTCAAAGGTAGCTCTGGGCTTGGTGTCTTGACTTATGGAGCACATAGCTCTTGGCATAAGCTCTGCTGTTTCAGGTACTTGTACCCAGGTCTCTCCCAGACCTGCAGCAAGCCCTAAACCTCCCTGCAGAGTTTTGGGGTCATCGTTAGAATGGCTGTTAAGAGTTGTTGTCTGGGGACATTGTTTGTGTGTGCTGAGCGTAGAGCTGTGGCTGGTGCTGCAGCCCAGCTGCCTGTGCTTGAGGATCCAGTTGATGGAGTGATGAGATCAGAGCTACCTCCTAGATCTCTCTGCAGAGCTGTGGGCACCCTCCCAGGTGTGATGGGCATAGCTGGGGATGACTGTGGGCATGCCTGTGACCATTACTGTAAAAGAAGGTCCACAGGCCATGTTTCTAGGGAATTGTTTTGAAGCCAGCATGTTCAGATAAATGGGAGGAAAGTGGGCTTGACCAAAGCTAAGGTCCTGTAACCCTTGCTTTGAGCAGACAGAGATCCAAAGCAAGCCTTAGCCAGCTGAAATCCTCTAAAACGATGTAAACTTGGGCTCCACTACCTCTCCAGGCCAAGCTAGCTATTGCTTTGGGGAACAGCAGGCATGCACACCATCCTGTGGAGCAGGGAAGGTAATTCAGCTCTTGTTCCAAGTAAAATTTCAAAATAAACAATTTTACAGTAGCAGAAGCAGGAGTAAAGGCCCAAAAGGGCCCTGCGGACCTGTGAAGCTCCTTGCTGTGCAATGCCACAGTATCCAGAAGGTGCAGATGTGTGAGGATAACACCTGCCTAATAATACTGGTATCTGCATTAACAGAGTAGATCTGAACTCACATACTGAACATGGTAACAGGGAGCTGATGCTAAGGAGGAGCTGATTTTGAGCCTGCATGTGGTAGGAGAACCCTAGTGCAGGTGTAAGGTGGACCACAGCGGCATGGTGTCAGTGCTGGGATGTGTTCTCAGCCCAGTGGCACGCTTCAGCTCCGTGCGAGGCTGACGGCTTCTGCACAGCAGATGCTCTACACTGCCTTCAGGCCACGAGTGAGACAGAACAGAATAAACCATCAGACAATGGCTTGAAAGGATCTCCGCTTCCCCCTCTGGCTTTAGTGTGAAACTGAGCTGCACAGCTCTACCTTGTACTCCTGTTTTTTCAAAAAGCCAGCCTTAAATCCACTGTCTTTCACACATCTGTTAACTGGCTGCTGTATTTTCTCTCTCATCCCAGGTCTCTCCAGACAGCTATTTTTGCTGTGTTACCTTTTGCTTTTTCATTTTTTACCTCTTGAAGTCTCATTCCACTATTTTTTCTTTTAATATTCACCCCCTACCCCTTCTTTTACTTTGGTATTAGTGTGAGACCACCTTTTGTCAGGTGGCTTCAGACCTCCTCTTTAGGCTGATGTACTGTTGCCAGAACTCTCTTAGATGCTGGCCCTGCCTGCCTGGCAGCTCTGTGTGCTCTGTCCCCAGGCTTGTGGCTAGTGAGTCCTCACCCAGCCCTTTTCTAGCTCCATCTTCCTTTTTCCTCAGGCAGCTCTTGTTTCATAAGCAGTTCTCTCTGTGCAGTCAGTGCTTGGCTTCCCACTGAGGACAGCCTTGTGGAAATGCCTCTTTCCCTCATAGCAGGGCATCTTGGGGAGGTAGGGATGCTGCCAGCTTGCTGTTCTTCCTTCACATCCATCGTCAGTGGCTGCTGACAACCTCCTCTGCCATGCTTCAACACAGCCCTCTCCCAAGCTGAGCTCTTGCCAGCCCTGCAGTACCAGTTGAGGGGAGGAAAAGTAGCATATTATTCCTCCTCAACAAGATGGTCATCTCTGCTCTGAATTCTCTGGTACCTGTGGTGGCCTGTGTTCGTGTGTGAAGCCAATAGATACATATTGCACAGCTCAGTCTTCAGTCTATAGGTTGAGTTTGAAATACTGCCAAATCCTTGTGAGTGTGATTTTTGTTTTCGTAAGTCAGCCCAGTTGCAGAGTTAGCTCACTAAAACATGCAGAAGACTAATCTGGCTGTTTTAGCATCTTTCTCTTTGTACGTTAAGTACCTCACTAAATTAAGAAGAACTGTATCATTAACTGTTTGAATTCCAGGTTGTTTATTGGTACTTTTGGTGTTCATTTCCCCCCCTTTTCTGCAATAACTGTGGTTTTTACTCTTTATTACTTAGGAGACCTGTTTAGTTACAGGTCTAAGAGGGGAAGTTGCTATTAACTGAGCTGCTTTGCTTCACAGTGTAATCCTTTTGTGTTTCATGGTGATGCTCACCTCCCACATGTATTCCTTATCCCCCCCAAAATAAGCCAGGTAGGTGAGTAGCGGCTCTCCTCTCATGCAGTTACAGTAGCTGTGCATGATTAATGTAAAATCACATGGTTGATTGATAGTCTGATTTTTGGCTTAAGTTCACAATTTATTCTGCAAAGGAAAGCTTGAGACCTATCTTTACACAGCAAATACTTGTCATCTTTGATGTTTGTGCACTGGGAATTACTGGCTGGGTAATATTTGCAGTCACCCTAATTCCTGTAGGAACCACAGAAATCTGGTATCAGTGTACAGTGCATTTGTCTGGTCACCAAACTGTTGATTAATTTTGTTTATTTCTGTGAATGTTTCATCCTTCAGGATTTATATTAGAAAAATTCCTGCTCTTATGATTCCTCCTCTGCAAAGCCAGAAAGTAGGCATTTTGCATGAGTATAAGCCCCAGCCGTTTTAGCTTGATCACTGCTGTAGTGGCTGGGGCTAGCCCTGGCAGACTACAGAGAGCAGGAGGATGGAGCTTGTGGCTGTGGCCCAGGGAAGCCCTGGGAAAGCCCTGTTTAATCAGGGCAGCATGTTTCTGGGAGGCTCTGAGGCCATTTCACTCTAGTGCTTGTTCTCTGTTGTCTTTCTGCCTCTGCTTGCCTCAGGCAAGAGCAGGCTGGTTCCGACCCTGGCTGTTGGGAGAGCCTGGTGTGCCAGCTGCCCGCATGAAACAGGTGTCCCTCTCCTTTTGCTGGGCACTCCACCAGTCAGTCCCTGTCCTGAAGCACAGCTGAGCTTGCCTGCTTGTGGTGGATGGGCTCCTGCAGAAATGTTTCAAGTAAATCCTTCTCCCATTTGGAGCCCAGGGAAGTGATGCTGGGAGGTGCTGACCAAAGGTATGGACACAGGGTGGGTGGCATGCAGACCTTGGGGCACCCATTAGACTCCCAAAATACTCTTGTCCATTCCACTGCAGTGGTGGCGAGTGCACTGAATGAAAGGGTCTCTGTTAAGTTGAGCTCTGTAAGAGCTGAATCATCAAGTGGCATAAATCCCTTTTATTCAGTGCAGCTATGCAGTCTGTATGTTACCTTATTCAGCCACTTTTCTTGGACTGGACAGAGAAGGAAAGTGAAATCAACCTTAATGTTGAATCAACCACTAATCTTTAACTCTGCTTTTAAACAATTGATCATGATCAAGATGGATGGATGCTTTGAGAAGCACTTGCTCAACTAAACGATCTATTGCTCTGAAATGGGAGAAAAGCCTCTCTCTGTGCTTTAAAGAAGCAGAGAAACTGCTGAAGACGAGAGATTTCAGCCCCTGTGACTACCATGAGGTTAAGCAGTTATAAAGCCCACAGACAATATGTTCTAGTAATGATTCAGGACTATAACCTTAATACTTTTATGTTAGCTGGATAATGTCAGGTTTCCGTGTGTCACAGATCTGTTCCCACAATTACAGTCATTTGAGCTATTTGGAATGCCTTATTTAGCGATGTTTCTGCACAGCTCAGCATCAGGTACAAAAAATGACAGGATAGTTTCTCCCTATTTCATAGAAGTCTGAGTGCTTGCAGTGAGAAGTCATGTGCAAGAACTGCAAGACCCTAGTGGAGGCTGGAGTGTGTTGTGCTTTGGCATTTTTACTGCTTAAGAGTAATCTGGAAATGCAACAAGCTCTGTAAATAACATGCGGAGAGAATGCATGGTTTTCAGTTTGTTTCTGCACCTCCCTTCAGGAAGCAGGCAGAAGTCCCAGTTGGGTGACAGGCTTCAGCGCACTGGACGTATGTGTAGAGGGGAGCCTTTTCTGGGAGTAGCTCTAGCACTGCAGCCTGCTGAAAAGGGGAATTGCATCTTTGGTGATGGTGTCCAAAGTGGGTTTTAGAAATTCATCATCTTTACTGACACCGTTCTGACTCCATTTGTCTGTTGCATTTTATAAGAAAGGTTTTGGTTTGCTGTATGACAAATGTTGGGCAGGGTACATGATGTGACACAGTTTGGGTAAATCTGTTTTTGATGCATCCACCAGAGGAGCGGGTAAGGTCCATTTACTCCTTCAGTCTGCAGGGATGACAATTAACATGAAATATGGTTACTGTTATTTTACCAAACAGTTTTCTATTCTATTTTCCCTTAGATGCTGTAATTTCAAGCACTGTGAGTTGGGAGTTGATGGAGGAACACAGTAGACACTCACCTACATATACTGGTTTTGGATTAGTTTGGTTTTATGAGTTTTTTTAACAGATGTTTTCCATTACGTTCTGGGAAAAGCTGATTGTGAAATCCTTTCTAGCTACTGCATGTTTAACAGGGTTCCCTTGTGGACAGACTTGTGCAAACACAAGCAGAAGTCCCCTTTTGGTGGTGGGGTTTTCCCTTTTCATTCCAGTAACTCTATTAGTGTATTTGAAGTAGGCTGTTTTAACTAAAACATGCCTGTGTGTGTAGGGTGGCAGGGAGTCCTGGCTAAACAGCATGTCACTTCAGACCATGCAAATTCATTTGAGATTGTCTTGTAATATTCTTATTGTTTGAATCTGCTATTGTTTTAATTTTACACCTGGAAAATGAGCCTGTTCTCCTTAGGCACAGTATGAGAAATAAACGCCTATGGAATAGAGACTTAAAAGTCTATATATCATGACAGCTGGGTGTCTTGAATGTGAGTAGTTTTAAGTGGTCCAGTTTAATTAGGACTTACATAACACTTTCTTCCTAGCTGTTCCCATTTTCCCATCAGCATCTCACCAAAAGTTGGAGCAGCTCTAATGCACTGTTCTTCCAGCTGTTTGCCATAGTTTCCTCTTTGGTTGCAAGTCAAAACAACTCAGGCTGTGGATCGTCCATCACACAGGAATTCAAAGTCACTAGAGATAAAACCAGCCAGCATGTCAAAGGAGAGGCAATCAATGCACAGATGCAAGGCTAGAGCAGGTGGTCCACTGTCTCATTCTGCTGCCACAGCCGTTTATTCCCCCTGCCTTGGAAATGCAAGGTTAACCAGCCGAAGCATGTGTAAGCAATGCGCCTGCTAAAGGAGAACCAGAGAAGTACCAATTAGAATCACAGACTAGTCAGGGTTGGAAAGGACCTTAAGAACATCAAGTTCCAACCACCCTGCCATGGGCAGGGACACCTCAGGCTAGACCAGGTTGCTCAAGGCTCTGTCCAGCCTGGCCTTGAACACTGCCAGGGGTGGAGCGTTTACCACTGCTCTGGGCAACCCATCCCAGTGCCTCACCACCCTCACAGGAAAGAACTTCTTCCTTATATCCAATCTAAACTTCCCCTGTTTAATTTTTTAACCCGTTACCCCTCGTCCTATCACTACAGTCCCTAATGAAGAGTTCCCTCCCCAGCATCCCTATAGGCCCCCTCCAGATACTGGAAGGCTGCTATGAGGTCTCCACGCAGCCTTCTCTTCTCCAGGCTGAACAGCCCCAACTTCCTCAGCCTGTCTTCATACAGGAGGTGCTCCAGTCCCCGATCATCCTCGTGGCCCTCCTCTGGACTTGTTCCAAAAGTTCCATGTCCTTTTGATGTTGAGGACACCAGAACTGCACACAATACTCCAGGTGAGGTCTCACGAGAGCAAAGTAGAGGGGCAGGATCACCTCCTTTGATACCACTTTTGATGCAGCCCAGCACACGGTTGGTTTCTGGGCTGCGAGCACACACTGCTGGCACACGGTCAGTTTCTCATCGACCAGTTCTGCAGTGGTTGTCAGTGGAGGTATTATTTGTAGCATGGGGGGTACACCATGGGCCATGTCTTTGGGCTGTGTGTCTAGCCTGGAGGCAATGTGGTAGGGAACAGACGTGCTGCCATGCTGTGTTGGCCATTTGAAAAATGCTCAAAGCAAGTTTATTTGGGCAGTATTTTAACTGAGGGAAGGAAAATCAGTTCCTGAGACTAAGGGAGGTGGTGAATGCTCTGCTTCCTGGTGCTTTTTTATTACCAAATCATGAGCTCCTGATAAGTTTTTTATTGTGGGAAGTCGTGACGCAGCTCATATCTTTAGAGGTGGGACATGGTGCTGTTAAATTAGCTGACACATTGGACTCAAGCAAAGACCTGTCTGGAAGAGGCTGACAGTGCCCTCTTAGGAAAGTTGTTGCTACTCTTCTGACATGAACAATGAACTCTCACACCACTGTACTTGGCAAAGGCAGACGGTATAAACACGTCACAGCATGGTGCTTCAGCGTTGCCAAACCCCCCTGAACAAGGCACTGGCTAAATGGGGAGGGGTGGGAAGTGAAACTAAGTGTCCCTGGGGCTGGGTGAGCAAAGGTGGGCTGAGAACATCACCTCCTGTCTACCCAGCCTTAGCTTCTGAGTGACCATGCAGGTACTGGCAGGCAGGGGCAAGGATCACCTTTACATCAAAAAAAGAAAAAATAATGTCTGTTTTCCCCTGGCACATCCTGTGTTTTCTTTTTGTGTCTTTCAGCATACTTCTGTTTCCTGATGACAGCCCTGGGCGTGACAGCTGGTGCGCATCGCCTGTGGAGCCACCGATCCTACAAAGCTAAGTTGCCTTTGCGGATCTTCCTGGCTGCTGCAAACTCCATGGCTTTCCAGGTGGGGTTGTGGTTGCCCATGCAGATTCTTGGCCTCCAGGCAACTTTCTCTCCCGTGCAGTAGAGACAGCCATGTATGCATTGGACAGTCCAGGAGCCATAATTACTTAAGGACCAAGTTGAACATATCCACTCAGGGGCTCAGCGCCTCAGCAGTCAATCTGTGGCACAGGTCAGGCCCACACATCACAGGTCCACATGGAAACTTTTATAAGGGCCAACTTCATACAAAAATATGTCTGTGTAATCAAGTCTGTTTGTCCATCCAGACAGTTGATTTTGATGTGCCCAGAAAGGAGAGCAGGCATCCTCCCACGGTCTTAATTATCTCTGTTTTATGCAGTGTTTTTCACCAGTAAAATTCAAATATGTTTGCAAAGAAGTGTGTTACTAGCTCTGGACTTGCTGATAGGCAGTCTTAGACTTCAAAAATGTTTGTGTAACACCCAGCTGGTGGTAGGAGTTAGCCCAGAACCAGGATCTTCTTGGTGTGAATTTAGTTACTCCTTTGGCTGAGATTAGAGATATGAACCTGTACTAACTTTAAACTTATCAAGCTTGACTGCTATAGCCCCTTGTGGCACCAAGTAGCCCATGTATGTTGTGCCTTGAGTTTCCAGATTCTTTTCCCTTCCGTCTGTTTGGTTGACTTGTTCACATACCTTGACAGAAGATTAAAAGAGTCCTTTGATCCACTTCTGTACTGTTCATTTATCATTCCTTTTTTCTTTTAAGATGGAAAGAATTGATCTAGTTAATTGCTTTAGACATTGCAAGGATCACAGCGCCTTTGCTTAAATATGGGAAAGTGTACATTTTGACAGTACCTTTCTGACCCATATTCTGAGCCATATTTCAGCTGCTTTGTGCTGCTCGGTTCCTTGCACAGCTTTACAAGTCCTTTGCTCAGCATGTCAGACACTTGTTTTGAGAAGCCCCTGGTTCTGTCCTCCTGTTTTACAGCTATCTGATCTTTCATAAGTAATTTAAATGAATGTGTGGAGCAATCAATGATTGCAGTGAGTCTGCACATTGGGATTTCTTTGCGTTCTGCTCCCCTGTTGCTATGGATTTTGCTCTCGGCTGCATTGGCTTCATCACTGCTTTTGGCTGAGGACTTGGTGTGATTCTGAGGCACAGAAGTACTTCGAAGTAGCTTCAAACTAACTTTGTGCCCTTCATAGTGGAGAGAAAATAAAAGGCTAGATTACCCACTCAGTGTTTTAAGTAGTCTGAAGCCTGCTCCTAATCACCATGACATCCATTGTCTGTTAAAGGCTGTTTTCATCACCACAAGCAGATAGTGAATGAGTTTTCAGGTCCATCCTACTCTGGGAGGAAGAGGCAGCATTGGAACACTTGTAGCATCCCTGGATGCTGAAAATTGAGGAAATATTCAGACTTCTTGAATTGCAGGTGAAACTCTACTCAGGAGTTTTAACTGGATGCTGCATGGACTGTGACATGCTGTGCTTCCTCTGAAATACCTCCAGATGCAGCCATTTTTGTCCTGATTTTTTATGATTGGAGCACACTGAGCTGTGTTACTTCACCTAGTGTGAATCTCTCACAGTTTTGAAAGACTCTGCTTCTTGCTTCAGACAAGTAATACCTGGCTTATGTCTGCTTGATCTTCTAGTATGTAAGTTTCAGCATCTCATTTGGGGCGTGCTGGTGTCTCCTCTGCTAACTCTGTTGTACTGTTGCTCCTGGCCATCTCTGAAACCAGCTGTGTTGTTCAGCTGAGGTTGTGCTGTGAGTGATGCACACAGCATCAGTGATTGTATGGAAATTTGTGTCAGCACACTAAAGTTGTTCTATAGCCGAGTTTGCTGTTATGTTACAGTCTGCAGGTGTATTAAGGGACCTGCTAATGAAACCTCATGTCTCCATCACTGTCAACAGCATGATGCTGTGGTGTAAAAGACCAAGTTAATTTCTCAGTGTCATTGCTTTGACCCGGTTATTTGCTGTCCCACAAAGAATTCAAGTGCTCTTGTGGCAAACTGATTGATAGTCTCACTCAAAGAAACCCCCAGAAATTTCTGGCTAATAAGGAGGACCTCTCCTAGGTGTGCCTCTTGCATAACCCAGCTTTCTTTTTAAATTACTTAATCTTGGCATTTTCCAGTCTTCTGGATACTCCCACTGAAGCCACTTGAAGCAGTGCAGAGGCTTTAATTCCCTTTGATATCTCTGCAGGAAAAAAATAAGATGGCAGCAAGGTAAAGATCTCCCCTTGGAGATCTCACTGAGGGATTTGGTCACTTCCTTTGCTTCACTTAGTTTACTTTGTTTTCTTCTGCAACTGGGCAATTAAGGCACAACATACCAGAGCACTGGTAAGGGGCTGCCTTCCTCTCAATGAGTCAGTGCTGCAGAAATACATTCCTCTCATCCCCAGCCCACTCCGAGCCATGACATGACAACAGTAGAAGGCTGAGCACTACTGAGTGCAATGGGCTTTTGTCCTTTGCTTGTCCTTTGTGGACTTTTGCAGGCAGAGCATCTTTGCAAGGCTGAAATGGGCACAGGCAGTTGAGCTGAATTCTTTAGCTGCTCTTTATAGCTGTTCCTGGGGTCCCCTCAGCAGCACAGGTGGCCTCAGTGCTTTCTCTCAGTGTTGGCAGCAATAATTTCTGTGATGCTTTCAGCACAGGGCTTTTGTCTGACAAAATACACACAGTTGTCATTAGCCTGGGCTTACAGTGTCCTGCAGCACCATCGTGGCTGCTGTGCTGCACTTACTTCACAGGCACCACAAATGGTTTGCTCAGCTCTGCTGGGGTCAAAGCAGTTGGGTGTTGTGGGTGCTACTGCCATTCCTAAAAGTAACCCAAGGCATTCCTTTGGGTATTACTGCTTGGGTAAGTCCATGGCTGTGCCAAGATGGAAATAGCATAGGAAAGCACACTCCACTGAGCATTCTCTGATTAAAGTTCACACTGTTGTGGATCTGGGCATTAACTAACATTTTGCTGTTTTGGTGCGGTATTGGACAATTCAGTTCATAGATGAGAGTGTGACCTGAGTTTTGCAACTGCTGTCCATGCTTACAGTGCCTTGCACTAACAGCTGGGCAGCACTGTAAAACCCACCAGTTCAGTCCAATAGCCAGTGTATCCTGCAGAGCAAACTGGGAAGCTGAAATCCCTTCAGCTGACTAAACTCAAACTCTCACTTCATGGGTCCAAGTGTGAAACTGCAATATACATAATCCCATTTACAGCTATAGGGCATTTCAGTGACCCACGGCTGCTGACAGCTTGAGCAGAGACAGGACTGAATTTGCCTCGTATCTGCTCTGGATCCAATGCTGAGCTGATGTTACGGGTGTGAGACTTTTATTCCAGACTGGCTGCAAATGCAAGACTTGATTTCCCATAAATCAAGCATATCTCACTTGGTATCTTAATCGTTGAATGCTTTGGGTTGGAAGGGACCTTAAAGACCATCCGAGTCCAACCAGGTTGCTCCAAGCCCCATCCAACCTGGCCTTGAACACTGCCAGGGATGGGGCAGCTACAGCTTCTCTGGGCAACCTGTGCCAGTGCCTCACCACCCTCACAGGGAAGAATTTCTGCCTAATACCTAATCTAAATCTTCCCTCTCTCAGTTTAAAACCATTATCCCTCATCACTACACTCCCTGACAAAGAACTCTGGTTCCTGTGGGCTCCGTTTTAAGTACTGGAAGGTTGTGCTCTTGCATACGTCCCTGCAGACAGAGCAGTAATTTAAGTGGAGGTGTTGGTTTTGTCGTGGAAGATGAATCCCTCCAAAGGCTGAGCAAGTTCAGGTCCTTCCTGTTCAGGTCAGGAAAGGCACATGTAGCATTCCACAACCTCTGTCCCGCTTTCAGCACTGCTTTTGTGCCTAGAGGGTGTCAGTAGTAACCAGCCACAACCAGCTTAGAAAAAGGATGCGAGAACTGGGTGGCCCTGCACAGTAGTGCCCTGAAAATAAGCATGCAAGCTGCATGTGGCAAGATCTTAAAATAATAATGTAAACATATATGTACCTGGTCCCTCCAGCCCAGTGCCCATCCTTAGACAATGAACATCCAGGGAGAATGCAGGACCAGAGCAGACTGATGATGGTAACTCCCAAGAGCCATTGGCTTCCAGTCCTGGGATGTGCCCCATCTGTGTCACCAGTTCCCAGAGCAGGTCCCACTCTGTGTGGGCACTGACAGGAGCAGTGTGATGGGCTGGCTGGCTGCAAAGCTGGGGTCACCTAGGATATCTTTAGTCAGTGACATTTTTAGAGTAGCATCAGAGAGGGGCTTGTTGCTGTTACTGTGTGGGGAAGGAGCTGGAGGTGGTGTGCTAGAACAGCACCCAGGCTCTATACTCTCACCCTGCCATGCAGAATGACATCTACGAGTGGAGCCGAGACCACCGTGTGCACCACAAGTACTCGGAGACGGATGCAGACCCGCACAACGCCCGGCGTGGTTTCTTCTTCTCCCACGTTGGCTGGCTGTTCGTGCGCAAGCACCGGGATGTCATAGAGAAGGGGAGGAAACTGGATTTCACTGATCTACTGGATGACCCTGTCGTTAGGTTCCAAAGAAAGTAAGTGGGAGTGCTGGGCCCTCAAGTGAGGTTGTCTAGTTGTGGCTCATTCCTTACTTTTATCTTTCCCTGTTCTCCCCCAAGATATCCCTGCCACCTTTATTGCAGGCATTAGGACTTCCGTGCCTTTAGCCGCAGCTATTGACTGCTATGGCTGATGCTTGCTGACTGTCCTTGCAGGCTCCACCGCACAGGCAGTGAGCCCCGTCTTTGTCCCTCTGCTTTTCCAGAAAGCCAGGGCTGCTGGTGAAAACAGCCACAGCAGAAGTTGCTGGGATCTTGTCTTTCCCCTTTGATCACTAGAACGAATGCTGTAATCAGTAACTGCCTTAAAGCAGGAGTGCGCATTTCAGTCTGCAAACTCATCTTTGGCAGCTGTGGGCCAGTGCACACCAAGCACTTCCTCTCCCAAAACTGTCATTCCACAGGATTAATTATCTGCCTTGAGAATTATCACAGAGGTGGTTCAATTTGCTGCACACTCTGCAAGAGTAGCGAATTGAAACATGCTTTGTCCTCTGTGTGAGTCCCTGTATTTTAGGCACAAGAAGACTGTCTTGGCCTGCAAGCAAGGTACTTCGGGAAACAACATGAGGTTACTTCTGAGTGTTTTATGGGTGAGGGGAGCAGTTAGTTGAGCTCAGAAATCTGTTTCTTTTTGCATTAGAGAAATCCATGCACAGAATTACCCTACACTGAAAATGCTCCAGGGGTGAGGAAATCACTGCTCTCCACATATTGTTGCTTTTACTAGTTCAGCTTGTTTGCAAAGGCTCCCTTGCAGTTTGCTGCAGCTCCTCTTGGTCGCATTGTTATCTTTACCAAGATAACAGCATCCCACAAGAAGCAGGCTCTACTGCTTTGGTTATGCTGCACATGCTGTGTAGTGAAGAAGTATGTTTTCTTCAGGGAAGTCATGCCTTAGCAAATGTCTCATCTCTGGATTTGAATTTAGGACTTTGAAGTTTACCTTCTTTTATCCGGGAAGAAAAATTCAGGTTTCTCTTTTCTGTAAGGTTTAAGTGTTGTTTGGTTTTGGTTGTTTGGGTTTTTTTTTTATAGCATGGAAAATCTGGCAGGTCAGTAAGAATCATACTAAACCCTTGTCACATTTTGTTTTAAGGATAGATTGTTCATTTCGCTGAATTTAATGATTCTGGTGAACTGTGGATGAGGTACCACCCAGTGAGTTTAAAACCACATCACTTCAGCTCAAATCACAGTACTGCTCCAGGCATGACTGACAGCAAAATTTACCTTCTGTGAATAACAGAGCAATAATCCTGCATGTGATGTGAAAGAGAGGCTTGCAGGTGAAATGTCTTCATGACAAAGTTTTCACATGGTGAGTGCAGTGTTCCCCGATACACATTCCTCAAGCGTGTATTGAGGCATTGTTTCCCTGGAACCCCAGGTAAAGGAGGTTTCTTATTCCAGGGTGGATATTTCAAAGGGAGACCAAGAAAAGGTTGCTGGGTGCTCCTTCCAATGTGAGATTTCACGTCTTCATCAAAGACTTCAGTCTGAGCTTGTTTCATGTCACAGAATGGTTTTAATTGGTACCTGATAAGCGGTTTTCATATTGTAAATACATTTTCCTGGAATGGGAGAGGCTTTGAAGGAGTTTTCTGGACTGGGAAATACTTTTCTCCTCCAGCTTGACTTAAATCCTGGCCTTGAGTTGATGAGGTTTGCAAACTTTATCCACAGCCTTGGCCAAAAGTCAGTCAGATGTGTGAGAAAATCTGTTGTCTTTGTGGGAGTGAAGAATGGGGAGTGTTTCCTATGGAGAGCTCAGGTAAATGAACATCGAGCTCTGTGAGAGAGCTGAGGAGACGCTGTCTTTTCACCATGGCTGGTGTTGCTGGAGAGCTGCAGATCTCCTTTTGGAGCCCAGCATGTGAGGCACAACCTCCAAACAATAACAAAACAACCAACCAAAGGAATGAAACAAAGAGCTTGCAGGGCAAGAGCTTAATTTACTTCATATAAAAGATGATGAAAACTAGCTGGTGTGTTATAGATGAGAACTGTGCTCATGGAAACTGACTTCCTTCCAGAAATACTGCTAATATTAACATTTTTCCAATCTTCTGTGCGTTTTAATTGAAAACTGTTTGTTTTTGTCAAACCAAACTGACAGTTCTTCCTATCTGAAAAACTTGCAGCAAATGGAAATTTTTAATAACTATTTAATAAATCCAAATTCTGTTCTTCTTCATCCCTTCCAGAATACTCAACAAAAGCAGGGGTCTATTTTAAACCTGTCATATGGGCACAACTAAGATGGGTCTTGGTGTTTCTTTTCTTTCTGTACCATTCAAAATCTGTCACCTCAGCCTGCTGCTCCAGTTTTATGTGGCAGCTTGCTTTGATGATGATACCCTGGGATCACTGTGGGCTGTAGTAAATCTGGGCTCCAGGGAGGTGGAAGGGCTCAGTGGGAAGACAAGGCCTTATTTCTTCTTGAGCTGGGGCACCCTGTAAGTGGCTCCCAAGCTGTGCTGTCTCGCCGCACTCTGCTTCTGAGCAGTGTTAGCCCTTTCTCCATTTAGAGTTATTTATTTCCTATCTTGCTTTTGGCTTTGCCTCCTCACTTTATGCTGAGCTAATACTCCCTTTCTCCACTTGCCTTGAATTTTCCCCCAGCATGATTTTACTTTGTGTCTCCTGCTATGATCTCTACTCTTCACCTCTGTGTTCCCTGCATCCTTTACTCTCTTCCCTGCCTAGCCTAGGCATATGGCTTTAGCTGTACTATAAAGCTTCCCTCTTTGTACTCAGACTGTTCAGCTTCCTCAGTCCCCATTTTGCACTGCACACTGATTGCTTTGTCCGACACATGCAGGAGTGACAGGGCTTGTGCCAGCCATTGGGCCAGGAAAGCAGCAATAACCTGGGCCCAGGCCAAGATGGATCTTTCTCCTCACCCTTGGTGGGGTCCCTGTGGCTGCTTTGGCACCTGCTTTGGGTGTGCTGCTGCTGTTGGGGCTCACGCAGCAGCAGGGGTATAGAAAGGAGCTGCTGCTGTGCTGTGCTGGAGGTTCCCATATGATCTGAGCACACACTAAGTCTTTGTGGACTTTTAGCAGTGACAGTGTTTCTGACAGAGCTCTGCTGATGCCACTCTAAGCCCTGGGCTTTCCCAGCCCCAGATCTGGACTCCAGGCACAGGCTGTGAAGCCAACTGTGTGCTTCCCCAGGTTTAAAGGTACTCAGCGTGGGAGGCTTGCTCTTGGACTGGGTCTCAGCTGTTCAGCTCCAGTATTTTGGGTCGTTTCAGGGGTTTGGGTTGTCTTGGTATTTTGATTTGCTCTTAGAAAAATTATGTCATGACTGTGGATGTCCAAAATGTTCCTTGCTGCCCAAACTATGGGGCCAGTCCAGGTTATGCCAGGGGTTTCAGGCAGAGCCATATCTCCAGAGATTCAACCCTACTTCACCCCAGCTATCATTCCCACCACAGTAATGGTGTCCTTTTCCTTCCACACAGGTATTACAAGAGTTCGGTTGTGCTGATGTGTTTTGTGATCCCTACCTTTGTACCATGGTACCTCTGGGGCGAGAGTCTGTGGAATGCCTACTTCCTTGCCTCCATCCTCCGCTACACCATCTCCCTCAACGTCACCTGGCTGGTCAACAGTGCTGCCCACATGTATGGCAACCGCCCTTACGACAAGTACATCAACCCCAGGCAGAACACCTTTGTCACTCTGGGAGCTATTGGTAAGTGCTGCAGCCCTGCATGTGAACTAAGTGACACCCCGTCCTGTTTCACCCTGCCTGGGCCTTTGGCCGTCTGCAGCTGAACACCTCTTGGAGCCAGAGCTTGGAGGAGGCTGGAGCTTGCACATCCTAGAGGAAGGTGCCCTTGTTTCTACTGATGATGCCCACATACACTGAAGTAATGTGCCCACATACAAGGAAGTCTCTGGGCAAAGATTCACAGTAGCAATCCTCTCTTCTCAGCAGTCAGCTGGGGACAGCAGAGCAGCAGTGACTCTGCTTTTTACTCAGTTGTGGTTGCCCCTCTTGAAGCACTTACGGCTTTCTTCCTTGAATGTAAGGGGTGGGACATCCCCCTTCCTTCTGAGGAGGAAAGCCCAAAGCACTGAAATAGTCTGGTGCGGGTCTGCACCAGAGCTCTCCCATAGCCAGAGGTGGAACATAACCTGCAGTGGATTCAGGACTTGGGAAATAGGCATTGGGATGTCCCACTGGGGCATCTTGCTAAGCTCATAAATGTCCCAGCGATGTGGTCTTTAAACTCCCTCTCTGTTTTTCAGGTGAGGGTTTCCACAATTACCACCACACCTTCCCATTTGACTACTCAGCCAGTGAGTTGGGCCTGAAGTTCAACCCCACCACCTGGTTTATTGACTTCATGTTTTGGTTGGGGTTGGTCACTGACCGCAAGCAGGCTCCGAAGGAGATGATCCAGGCTCGTAAGGAAAGGACTGGAGATGGCAGTGCTTGAAAAGCAATGCTTCGCTGTGCCAGCACTGTCATACATGTTGGTTGGGGTGTGTGCATCCCTGTGCCTGTGGTGGATTTCTTTTCCTCTGGGTAAAATTAGTTTGTTTCAGTTGGGCTGAATTAATTCCCCAAGGATAGATTCAGCCCCAGCTTTTTTTCCTTATTAACTGTCTTATGTCCAAACTTCAGGCTATTAAGTGTAAAAATGTTATATATTATTTAATATTATAGTTAAACAGGAGAGAGATTTGATTTTAGTCACTGTAGTTCAGGTCTGAAATACCTTGTAATTTGCTTGTTCATGGTAAACATTGGCATGGTGGAGGAACTAACTTTCCTTTCCAAGTGCACCTAAGGGAAATTTTTGTTTCTACTATTAATCAGATAAGCTTTTGAGATGCATCTCTTGGAGGGAATGGATCAGGGCCCAATGTGCTGTTTCAGCTACAGACTGATGGAAAAGACAGTAACAGCACCAATGAAAAACAGGATGTCCAAGGGGAAAAATCAGCCTAAATTTAGTTAGATGTTAGTTGGAAAACCTGCTTTCTTCTTTCTGTTAGCCCTGTTAGCCAGCCCAGTGCACTGCTGTCTTTGCTAAATATGAAACCCATTTATTGCTGAGCAGGCTTTTGTGTTGAAGATTAGTCTATACAGGCCAAAATACCAACTGACGCTATGTTGAGATGATTCCTTTGTTGTTGCATATGCATTGTAATTTGTAAAGGTAATAGAGCTCAACCATGTCTTAAGCCAAATAAAGCTTCAGTTTCAATGTTGGGAGATCTGAGTTATATTCTAATCGGTCATGGCCATCAATGCATGCATATTTTAGCTCCTTTTGCACAAGAGGCCTCTTCATTTCTTTTTCTGCCTTTGACTAGCGCGTCTTAGAAGACTGACCTTTATCTAAGTCTTCGTCTCTACTAATATTTCAGCTGCATGCAACATCCATTGATTTCTGAGCAAAATATAAAGACAGTTATGTAGCTTCTGGATTTTAACAGTTGCCTTGTTTAACAAATAAAATAAAAAAGGGGAAAAAAAAAGGAAAAAATATAGAAAAAAAAGAAAAAAAAGGCATGTGGAATTAATGGGACTTGTAGCCCTTTGTGTTAGATGTTAGCCAGTGCAGGAGAGAGGCTTTGTACTGTCAGCACTGGACTGCTGGAGCACTTTTGAAGATGGAGGGCATGATTTTCATTTATAAAGAAGGTCACTGCCTTGCCCCCTGGGGAGGGAGTGCCTGTGTCCCAGCTGCACAGCCCCATGCCCTGGGCAAGGCAGGGATGTCGAGATAACTGAGACTCAGGCTGGATATTTTCAGGAAAGATGTAGAACTGGAGGAAGAAGAAAAAACAAACCTAAAATGGTTTCTTTTCTGTTCTGTTTCTTGTTTTTTAAATGATGCCATATAATATGGAAGAATTGTCTTTAGTCTGTATTTCATCCAGCAGGTGTTTTAACAGTGTTACTTTGCCATTAATGATGTGTAAACTCTTGAGTGATTTACAATAAACAGTTATGACTTACCCTGGCCTCTGTGATTTATTTGGAGATGTCTCACAAAGCGAAAGGGCTTTGTGCACCACACGTCAGAATTACAGAATTGTTTCACTTGGCATTTCCAGCTATTCATTTGCTGCAGCCTTTCCCAAACACACACCCCCTTGGCGTTTCTGGTTTCCTCATTAGTGAAAGAGGAGTGTTGTCAAACAGAAGGGCACCAAGACATTTGATTAGTTTGGGCTTAGCAGCCAAGCTGGTAGTGGCGGGGAAAGAAACTTCAAGCTGACATAAGGTTGAAAAGAGACTATGGCAACTTCTTACATATGAAAATCCCACTTCAGTAGCAAAATATCAGCTCAGTGTGGCTGCAGGACAGTGCTTTGGCAATAAAAATGAAGCGTTTTGTTTCGATTTTTCTGGGCTTTTGTCCCTGTTTCTGCTGAGATGTGCTTGAAAACCTGGGTGTGCCACAAGTGTCTTGTTGTGCATTCATCTGGAGCCAGGGCCATTTGACAGACACACACACAGGCAAGCAGGAGACATTTCCCCACCATCTCCTACAGTGCCTGCAGGAGGGGCTGGACACAGCTCCCAGAGCTGGGACTTTCCTAACCTCCTGGTTACAAAAATAGCACAGTTGCTTCCTTCTTTGCATGGTTGATGGGAAGTTGGAGAGGGAAAAAATCGATTCAGGTGATGGCTTTGGACTTGATGTTTGAATGTAGGATGAAGCTGGGAATATGTAAAAATGCCTGATTTTATTGGTGCTCCCATCATTTCATTTGTGCAGTTTCCTAGCTGAAGAACTGCAGTGAGTGTACTTTAAAGGCACTTAGATACACATCTTCCTGTTGATCTTTATCATGCTTTAGATCCTTTATTTTTCTCTTCTTCTTTTATACTGCTATTACTTGAACTTCCTTAAGCCAATTTCTGTCATGTGCATGATGAAAGAAGAATAACTGGCCCTTCAAAGAGGTACATGCTTCTTGTGGTTTAAGCCCAGCTGGTAACTAAGAACCACGCAGCCGCTCCCTCATTCCCCCAGCCTTCCTCCCCTCACTCAGTAGGAAGGGCTGGGGAGGAGAATCGAAAGAATGTAACTCCCACAGGTTGAGATAAGAACAGTGCAGTAACTAAGGTATAATACAAACCACTACTGCTACCACCAATAATAATAATGATAAGGGGAATAACAAGGGAAGAAAATACAACCACGCACCACCTGCCGACTGATACCCAGCCTGACCTGAACAGCGATCTAGCCCTTCTGGGTAACTCCCCCCCAGTTTATATACTGGGTATGATGTGCTGTGGTATGGAATACCTCTTTGGCTAGTCTGGGTCAGGCATCCTGTCTTTGCTTCCTCCCACCTTCCCCTCCTCCCTGGCAGAGCATGAGACTCACAAAGTCCTTGGTCAGACTAAACATTACTTGGCAACAACTAAAACCATCGGTGTTATCAGTGCTGTTCCCAGGCTGAAAGTCAAAACCACAGCACTGCCCCAGCTACTAAGAAGAAGAGAAATGACTGCTACTGCTGAACCCAGGACAGTATCCACCCCTTATTCCATACCATTCATGTCATGCTCAGATCCCACATTTTTCAATATACCCTCACTCTTGTCTTATATATATGCATATATATATACACCCATTCACACAGAGAGAGAGAGAGAGATCATTCCTTAGTGCATGGACCAATCCCTATAACGCTGCTGAGTTCATCTGGTCCATGATGTCGGGCTCCATATCTTGTAACAGTCTTTCAGAGCAGGAGCGAGAGTGTGATATAGTCAATCTGCCAGGCCTCCCCATATTTGTACTTCAGCCATCATCCTCCGTACCAAAGAGGCTTTAACCGTTTAGCTTGCTTAATTGCAGCACATGTTTCACACTCATGAATAACCTGGGCAATAGTGTCCATTGTTAAGTCCACCCCTTGATCACAAGCCCATCTGTATGTTGCATTTCTGCCCTGATGGCCTGAAGTGTCATGGGCCCACAGGGCCAAAAATAATTCACCCTTATGTTGCCAATCTGAGCCACTTCAATCTTAGCAGCTTTATCCACTTGTTGGTTGTTCTGATGTTCTTCAGTGGCCCAACTCTTGGATACATGAGCAGCTACATGGCGTACCTTCACCACCAGGTTCTGCACCCAGGCAGCGGTATCTTGCCACAGTGCAGCAGCTCAGATGGGTTTACCTCTGCATTGCCAGTTGCTCTGTTTCTATTGCTGCAACCACCCCCACAGGGCATTTGCCACCATCCATGAGTCAGTATAGAGATAAAGTACTGGCCACTTTTCTCATTCAGCAATGTCCAGGGCCAGCTGGATGGCTTTCACCTCGACAAAGTGACTCAATTTACCTTCTCCTTCAGCACTTTCCGCAACTTGTCGTCCAGGACTCCATACAGCTGCCTTCCATCTCCGATGCTTTCCCACAATACGGCAGGACCCATCAGTAAACAAGGCATACTGCTTTTCACTTTCTGACAGTTTATTATATGGTGGGGCCTCTTCAGCGCGCACCACCTTCTCCTTTGGTGACATTCCAGAATCTTTGCCCTCTGGACAGTCCATGATGACTTCTAGAATGCCTGCACGACTGAGATTTCCTATTCGAGCTCATTGTGTAATTAGTGCAGCCCATTTACTCCATGTAGCATCGGTTGCATGATGTGTAGAGGAGACCCTGCCTTTGAACATCCAGCCCAGCACAGGCAACCGGGGTGCCAGGAGGAGCTGTGCTTCAGTGCCAATCACTTCCGAAGCAGCTCGAACCCCTTCATAGGCTGCCAGTATCTCTTTCTCAGCTGGGGCATAGCTGGCCTCAGATCCTTTGTATCCCCGACTCCAAAAGCCGAGGGGTCGACCTCGAGTCTCCCCTGGAGCTTTCTGCCAGAGGCTCCAGGTAGGACCGTTCTCCCCAGCTGCAGTGTACAGCACATTTTTTACATCTGGCCCGGTCCGGACTGGTCCAAGGGCTACTGCATGAACTATCTCGCGTTTAATTTGCTCAAAGGCTTGTTGCTGCTCAGAGCCCCATTTAAAATCATTCTTCTTCCGGGTCACATGATAGAGAGGGCTTACAATTGAACTGTAATTTGGGATGTGCATTCTCCAGAACCCCACAGCACCCAAGAAAGCTTGCGTTTCTTTCTTATTCGTTGGTGGACATTGCTGTTATCTTCTTGATCACATCTGTGGGGATCTGTCTACGTCCATCTTGCCATTTTATTCCCAAAAATTGAATCTCCTGTGCAGGTCCCTTGACCTTACTCCGTTTTATGGCAAAACCGGCTTTCAGCAGGATTTGGATTATTTTCCTCCCTTTCTCAAAGACTTCTTCCGCTGTATCGCCCCACACAATAATGTCATCAATGTATTGCAGGTGTTCTGGAGCTTGCCCCTGTTCCAGTGCAGTCTGGATCAGTCCGTGGCAAATGGTAGGTCTGTGTTTCCACCCCTGGGGCAGTCGGTTCCAAGTGAACTGGACACCCCTCCAAGTAAAAGCAAACTGTGGCCTGCACTCTGCTGCCAAAGGAAATGAGAAAAATGCATTGGCAATATCAATCGTGGCATACCACTTGGCTGCCTTTGACTCTAGCTCATACTGAAGTTCTAGCATGTCCGGTACGGCAGCACTCAATGGTGGTATGACTTCATTCAGGCCACGATAGTCCACTGTTAGTCTCCATTCTCCATTAGACTTTCACACTGGCCATATGGGGCTATTAAAGGGCGAGCGGGTCCTGCTGATCACTCCCTGACTCTCCAGTCTATGGATCAGCTGATGGATGGGAATCAGGGAGTCTCGGTTGGTGCGATATTGATGGCGGTGCACAGTTACGGTCACGATTGGCACTTGTTGTTCTTCAACTTTCAGCAACCCCACAACAGAAGGATCCTCTGAGAGACCAGGCAAGGTGGACAGCTGCTCAATTTCCTCTCTCTCCAAAGCAGCAATGCCAAAAGCCCATCGGTACCCTTTTGGGTCTTTGAAGTACCCTCTCTTGAGGTAGTCTATGCCAAGGATGCATGGAGCCTCTGGACCAGTCACAATGGGGTGCTTTTGCCATTTCCTCCCAGTCAGGCTGATTTCAGCCTCCAGTACAGTCAACTCTTGGGATCCTCCTGTCACTCCAGAAATATAAATGGGTTCCACCCCTCGACAGCTTGATGGCATCAGGGTACACTGTGCACTGGTATCTACTAGAGCCTTATACTTCTGTGGGACTGATGTGCCAGGCCATCTGATCCACACAGTCCAGTAAATCCAATTGTTCCCTACCTCCACATGGCTGGAGGCAGGGCCCCTCTAGTAGTAATCACAACGTTGGTCACTTATGTCTTGTAGACAGGGATTATTCTTTGTTATCACAGGAGCTGGAGTAAAATCACCTCTTCCACTCCATCTGGGAACCTGCTCACCAGAGACTGAAGCTGCAGCTTTCATGTGATGATCATCCTTGACCTTTGTTCTCCTCTTCAGTTCATGCACCCATTCCTTCAAAGCTGAGGTAGGTTTTCCATCCCACTTCCTCATGTCTTCTCCGTGATCCCGCAGGTAAAACCATAGGGTGGTCCATGGCATATACCTCCTATATCTTCTCTCTTGAGCAGTAGGACACCTTTTGTTAACAGCTGAGACGTGGGTTGGTACACGCGGAGAGCTGGACAGATTGCTTCAAACATTTGAACTCCTGAGACAGTTTTTCCACAGCTGAAATGATGGAAGGGGTGAGATTGTCTTTGAACTCTTGGAGCTGATGAATCATTTCATCCACTGGTGGTGGTGCTACATCATTCCAGGTTATTGCTGCCAATAAGTGGGTATATGATGATGGTGCACTCCGTATAAATTTCTGCCACATGGGTCGTGTACATGAGACTTCATCTGGATCTATGGGTATACCCCCGTTATTCAGCTTGATGTGATAGATCATCTCTACAGTGGCTGACTCCTTCAGAGACTGGATGCCTTTCTCTAGTGTAGTCCACTTGGCCAAACGACTCATAACATCGTCCTTGTATGGAAACCTTTATTTCACAGCTGCCAAGAGCCATTTCCAAAGGCTGAGGGACTGTTTCTCTTTTGCAATTTCTTTGTCAGTTCCCCCTTCCCTAGCAAGTGATCCCAGCTGCTTGGCTTCCCTACGTTCTAGTTTGTGACCATCGGCCCCATTGTCCCAGAATCGGAGCAACCAGGTGATGATGTGCTCCCCTGGTTGACGGGTAAAATCTTTTTGCGTATTCCTTAGCTTGGTTGAGGTCCAGGGTTGAGAAGTCACCTCTTCTTTTTCCCCTTCCTTTGATTCATATAATAACTCTAATTCAGATGCTGTCCTGTGTATTAAGTGCATTGGTTCTTCATCTTTCTTCACTGTAAGGGTTGCTCTTTGCGCCTCTTGTTTGCTTTTCCCTTGTGTACAGGGGCAACCGATATTGGTACGAATTGGTCCTCTGCTTTAGCTGCAGTGATTGTCACTGTGGTTGGAGTGGCTGCAGTATCTGCTGTCAGGGTTGGTGCAGCCTCTGCTGTGCCTGGGGTTTGAGTAGCACCAGCAGCTGCGCTGTCTGTTGCTGTTGGGGTTTGGGTAGCTGCTGTACTTGTCACTGTGGTTGGTGTAGTTGCTCTGCTTGGAATTGGATTAGCTGCATTGTCTGTTGTAGTCAGAGTAGCTGCTGTACTTGTCACTGGGGATGGTGTAGCTGCTGTGCTTCGAGCTGGAGTAGCTGCTGTGCTTCGAGGTGGAGTAGCTGTGTTGTCTGTTGCTGTCGGAGTTTGAGTAGCTGCTGTACTTGTTGCTGGGGCTGGTGTAGCTGCTGTACTTGGGAGCCGAAGTAGCTGCATTACCTGTTGCTGTCAGAGTTTGAGTAGCTGCTGTACTTGTCACTGAGGTTGGTGTAGCTGCTGTGCTTGGATCTGGAGTAGCTGCGTTGTCTGTTGCTTTTGGAGTCTGAGTAGCTGCTGTACTTGTTTCTGGGGCTGGTGTAGCTGCTGTGCTTGGGAGCCGGAGTAGCTGCATTACCTGTTGCTGTCAGAGTTTGAGTAGCTGCTGTACTTGTCACTGAGGTTGGTATAAGTTGCTGTACTTGGAGTTGGAGTAGCTGCATTGTCTGTTGCTTTGCCATCAGATCCAGTGACATTTTTTTCCCTTTGGAGGTGCCGGATAGTGTTGAACAGGGTTCTGTAAGCATAGGCCAAGCCCCAGCACGTTGCCATTATTTGTCCCTCTCTGGTATGACCAGGATGACAACACACCTCATTTAAGAGTTTTATTAATTTTTCTGGATTTTGCACTTGTTCAGTGGTGAAGTTCCAAAGCACGGTGGGGAGCGATCACGGCATTGCTTGCACCGAGCACTGCTCGGGTGTAGAGCTGCAGAATGATAGCATCAGTGAGGTTGGAAAAGACCTTTAAGCTCATCAAGTCCAACCTTTACCCCAGCACTGCCAAGCCCACCACTAAACCGTGTAACTGAAAGCCCCATCTACACAGTTTGTGAACACTTTCAGGGATGGTGATTCCACAGCTTCCCTGGGCAGCCTGTTCCAATGCCTTACCACCCTTTTGGTGAAGAAATTGTTTCCACTACTCAGTCTAAATGTCTCCTGGCACAGCTTGAGGCTGTTACCTCTTGTCCTGTCACTTGTAACTTGTGCAAGAGACTGACTCTACCTGATTATAACCTACTTTCAAGTAGTTGTAGAGATTGATAAGCACCCCCCCCCCCGGCCTTCTCCTTTCCACACTGAACCCCCCTGCTTCCCTCAGCTGTTCCTCACCATGCTTGTCCTCCAGACCCATTACCATCTTTGTTGCCCTTCTCTGGACCCACTCCAGCACCTCAATGTCTCTCTTGTAGTGAGGGGCCCAGAACTGAACACAGCATTGAAGGTGCAGCCTCACCAGTGCCCAGTACAGGGGATGATCACTGCCCTGGCCCTGCTGGCCACACTATTGCTGATACAGGCCAGGATGCCCTTCTTGGCTGCTTGGACACAAGCTGCTTATGTTCAGCTTTGTCATTCAGCACCCCCAGGTCCTTTTCCCTTGGGCAGCTTTCCAGCCACTCTTTCCCAAGCCTGTATCATTGCATGGGGCTGTGGTGGCCCAATTGCAGGACCCAGCCTTTTTCCCTGCTGAACCTCATACCACTGACCACAGCCCATCAATCCAGCCTGTCCAGATCCCTCTGCAGAGCCTCCCTATCCTGCAGCAGTTTTGCTCTGGTGCTGTCACTTACAAACCAACACAAACAGCCACCTTTCTAAATCCATACCAAATCCCAGAATCGAGCTGTTATACATCATCAGTTTATTGGTATTTTATATACAGTCTTACTAGCAGCCAAGTAACACTCCTTCACCCTGCACCTTTGGCCTTCATGCTCTGAAGAGATTTCATGTCTTTGACCCCTGGGGATTACAAACCCCTCAAACCACAGCTTCTCAGAGCAAGTGCAGCACCAGCAGGTCCACTTGAGCCCTTACCGAAGTGGCGCATCTCTGCGGTGGCGGCACTGCCAAGGCAGAGGACAGCCTCTCTCACAGAAAGGTAGCTGCTGTGTATACTTTTCAGTGTTTTAAAGGCTGAGGGAGCTATTTTTAGAGCAGAAATAACATTCTTCCTGCTCTGGTATATCAAATCTTGTGTTATCCTGAACTAATAAATGGCTCCCTGAATCATTTGCTTTTTGCAACCCCACATAATCTGAAGATCTTGGCCATGTTTTCCCTGTGTATGCACCTGATGCTGCCCCATGGCACCACCACACTAAGGTGCTGCAGGCCACGATAAGCAACTGCTGGGCATGGCTTTCCTCGGGCAAAGAGGTGCTATTGCTCCCACACCACTAAGCTAGGCCCCAAAATCAGGTGCCTGGAAAAAAGCATGCTTGCAGTATGCATTAAGCACATCCCTGACTGCAAGGCTTGCTGTGATAGCAAAAGTCAAGCAATCTCACTTTAAAAGTAACAGAGCAGAGATCTTTGAGATCAGTAATATGTCTTTCAGCAGCCAAGGCTGAAGAAAATCTCCTGTCAAACAGGCAAGTAGTGACAGCCCTCAGCCCCAGTGATTTTGGCCAGAAAGGAAAACCCAGCAGTTAATCAGAAACCGCCTTAGTCACTTCACCTCCGCCGTCAGCCAAAGCTGGAAGGAAAATAATGCAGCATATGGTATTTTAAAGCAATTTCATTTTTTATAAACTCAGAGTGTCTGAGACATTTTGTTCACAGCTCTTTTTTGAGCAGATGGTGTCCCTTCCAGTGCTGGAAAATGCATGATTCTGACAGGCCCATCAAAGACCTCTCACAAATTAAAGAAACCATGGCTTAAAGGAAGGGCACAGCCTGGGGACAGCAAGAAAGAGCTACAGCCCACAGAGTGCAGGACACAACAGAGGTGCAGGGAGGCACCAGCCATCAACGGGTGGTGTTACATGGGCCCATGGGGATAACTCCTACAATCCCTAATTCACAGGACACCATGGGAGGAGCAGCCCCCTTCCCGTGAGCCCTGTCCTGCAGCATCCCACTGCCAAGGGGTGCAAGGGTTCAAAGGTAGTGAAGCAGGGCATGTGAGCATTCTGCTTTTGAGCTGTGGGAAGTCTTTCCTTTTCCACATCTCCACCGACCCCACCTTGGCAAAGATGAGTAGCCACAAGTACATTCCCCATCTCATTTGGGGTTACACCTGGCTTGCCTTTCTGGAGGCTAACACTGATGTTCCTCCCTGCTCAGCCCATGACACAATTGGAATGATGCTGATGCACGGACATGGCAACAATTCTGGGACGCTCTGAGCAGTGCATGACTTCTGCCCCAGTCCTCACTGGGTTTTCCTGCTGGGCCACTCAGGCCCACAGGGGATCTGCCTGGCAATTGGACTGGCCCAGAAAGAGGACCTGCTCCAAAGCAAGCAAATGTTCAAAATGATGGCTTTGTTTTCCTGTCTTTAATTAATATTTCCTCGCCCCAGTGCCTTACAGTATGTGCATTTTCTCTATCCAAATTTCACCATATCGGTGCTCTTCACAGGGACTGAACTGTATGCCATCTCTGCAACTGCTTTCTTCTAGCAACAGAGAAGTGGGAAGGCTGAGCCCCCATGTCCTGACAGGAAGTAGCAGGATCAGGCCTTGTAAGTATATAATTTTCCTTGTAGACCTCACTCGCAGCTCAGGAAGAAACAAAGCAACCTCATTTTGCTCTAACTGCAGTCCTCTCCAGGATGATGTTACCACTGAAGACTGGCTACAGTTTTACTCGGCTGGGGTTTTTTTGAGGGCAAAAAGCACACAGAGGTGAGAAAAATGGAAAAGGGAAGTGCTTTGAGTTTGCTTTCATTCCTGAGAACTGTAAGTCTTGTGAAATTAGATTTACCAGCTGGTTTTCCTGTTCTGCTCCAAAGCCATAGCAAGGCCTGCAAGAAGCATTGCCCACCCAGGATAGTGAGTGGCAGCGAAATGGGGCAGCAGCAGCCATTGGAGTTGCTCTCTACCCTGGGTTAAATACAGTGCCTAAACAACTGTTTCTCAGTTAGTGTTAACCCTGATTTCATTAGCCAGATGATGTCTCATCAAAGCAATCTGTTCCTTTAGCCAGCTTTTTAAATATTGTGATAGGCTTCATTTCTCCAAATGCCGCATTGCTGAACGGATGCCATCAGAGCATGTGCATCTTGGCACTGGCATTAACGGGTGTACTCTGGAATGTGCTAGGAAGGCACTAACCTGAAAAATGCTTGCTCTCTCATGAAGAGATACCCCCAGATCCCAGCCCTCCAAGATGAAGTGCCTCTTCCCGTCTTGCCCACATGAACCCAACTGAGAAAAATTCACCTGGATTTGGGACTGGAGCAGCAAATTGAAGTACCCCACCCCATCTTGCTGCAAGAAAGTGACACCATTTACATGGTAAGAGGGAAATTGAGAAAATGGATACAAAAACTCAGTATTTTTTTTTCCCCATAAAAAGATAAGTAAAAAACCATGATGGCAAATACATGGGATAAACAGGACTTGCCCATGATACAGTAAGGGTCCTAACTCTGCTGGAGTGGGTCCAGAAACGGGCAACGAAAGTGGTGAAGGGCCTGGAGCACAAGTCTGATGAGGAGCAGCTGAGAAAACTGGGAGGTTTAGTCTGGAGATATGAAGCCTCAGGGGCAAACTTATCACTCTCTACAACTGCCTGAAAGGAGGATGGAGCCAGGAGGTGGCTGGTCTCTTCTACCCCGTAACAAGTGATAGAACAAGAGGAAACAGCCTCAAGCTGCACTGGGGAGGTTCAGACTGGATATTAGGAGCAATTTCTTTGCCAAAAAGGGTGGTCAGCCGTTGGAACAGGCTGCCCAGGGAAGTGGTGGAGTCACCATCCCTGGAAGTGTTCAGAAACTGTGTAAATGAGAAGAAACCTTGAAGTGCTGGTGTGTGCAGATGAGAACTGCAGCTTGGCAAGTGCAAGGGGTGATTTAAACAGCAAAAGCGTTCAAGCCATGTGTTGGGCAGCTCTGCCCATGCAGGAGCCCCCCCAGCTCCTCCACAGACTCAGTGCTTTGCTAGGTTTCAGGAGTTTGGGGTTTTTCCCCTGTCTCCTGCTGCCTAGTGAGACTTACATTGCTAGGTGCGTACCCCTGGATGCCAGAGATTTCAGCTCCCGGGCTGGGCACCACTGAGCCAGAGCCACTGTGGGAGCTGGGTGGGGCACATGGGCATGTGTTAGCAAATGTCTCCTTTTCACACTGGGCTCTGCTTTTGGTTCTTCTTTTTATTCTTCTTCTTTAAAAGATCTTAAGGGAAATTGTACCTTGATTCCCAAAAGGTGGTCAAAAGAGCCACATAACTCCCTGTGAGACCCTTTCCATATAAAGGTACAGCTACAAAGAAGTCC
Organism: Pezoporus flaviventris; assembly: GCF_033815535.1. Classification (NCBI taxonomy): domain Eukaryota; kingdom Metazoa; phylum Chordata; class Aves; order Psittaciformes; family Psittacidae; genus Pezoporus; species Pezoporus flaviventris. The sequence goes on along the minus strand of NW_026892550.1, from coordinate 57,069,804 downwards.
AGAAGCAAAAATATCAAGTTAGACCAAGTCCAGCCTGGCCATGCCTTTGGGGCCACAGTCTGGTAGCTGATACAACCCTCAGCTACTACAACTCCCCCCCCTTCTGGGAGCCCTCCCAGCTGCAAATACCCCAAACAATCAGCTGACCGAAGCCCATAGCTCTGTCACCATGTTTCCAGCCTGGCGTGGACTCCCAGGCTTGCATGGACATGATTCCTTTCACAAGACTTCTTGCTTTCTTCCTGGGAGCCTCCCACTCCAGCTCCTCAATGTGATACCTAAAGTCATTTCCCATCTGCAGGGCTTATTCCCAGAAAGCCATGTACTGGCTACTGATTTCTGGGTGTGAAAATTAATCTGTGCCAGCCAGAGGACAGCAGTTGCCTTGCACTTGCAAGCCACAGAGGGAGATAAGGTTGCAGACACCACCCCGGATTACAAGGGAACAGCAGTCAGAATCTGCCCCCGATGCCTCAAGCAGCTTTCTCTGCATCCCTGCACCCCTCCAAGCAATCTCTCACTTCAGTGCCAGCACCCTCTCTCTCACCAGAGCCCCTTTTCCAAGGTGTAACTCTAGTACCAGCAGGTTTTGCTCAAGGGGATTACCTGAACACAGCCCAGCCTGTGTACCCAACTGCAGCTGAGCTGGGGTTATAGACGGAGCCTGAAAGCTCCTCCATAATCAGCTATCACAACCTCAGCCTCACACCCACACCCTGCAGGCTGTGTTTGTGCACAGCCCTGATGGGATTTTATCAATGTTTGCACAGCCAAGTACATGCTGTGAGCTGCAGCTGAAATCCTTCCTTAGAGAATGTGCATAGCATTTTCTTGAGCCACCTCATCGTAGAAAGCAACTTGAGCAAGGTTTCTACTGTGGAAGGAGCACCTGGCTCCTGAGCTATCACTGCACTTCCCAAGGGCCCCACACCAGTTCTGGGATAAAAGGCAAAAAAGATCAAGTCCCTGCTGTGTGCCAAAACTGAGAGCCTGGAAACCAACAGACAAAACCCTCTCGTTCGCAGTCCTACATGGAGTTGTTTCAGATAGTTTAACATACCAAAACCAGAGTTAGATAAAACGGAAGACCAAGCACTGTCAGACCATCAGGTCATAGAAAAGTTTGGCAGTCTCTATATATCCTTGGCTTAGCCTAGTCTACAGCCAGCCACCCATGCTTTTGCACTGCTCAGAAAGTGAGGTCCTTCTGGGGACCTTGACTACCAGAAGAACAGGAGTGGTGCCAAAGCCCTCAGAAACAAGTGCAGCTCGTGCTTTGATACCCACCTTACCAAGGATTAATGACTTACCCTTGTCCCTGCATGCAGCTGCAGATGGATCCCCCTCTTCCTGCCTCCCAGAGATCGTACATCTTGAGGAAGGGGAGTTGACACTAGAGAACATGGCCAAAATGACTTCCAAAACAAACAGAAAGTTCAAACCAAGCCCCTCCCCCCAAAAAAAATCATAACTACTAAGCAAGAAAGGAAATGCATGAAAATGTTCCTTGTTTTAGCAAAATTCAAGGCATTCTCTTTGAAATAAAAACCTAGTTCTCCTGTAAAAGCTAACTGATATTTTTTGATCAACTCCACCACAGGGAGAAGTTCATCTAAAGAAACAGGAATTCTGGTAGCATAAGCTCCAAGATAGGACATCTGATGGAGGAGCTTTCCCTTTTCTGAATGATGTTTACTTGCTTTCAGGTTTTCAAACCTATAACTAACTTGCTAATGAGCTCAAAATCTCAGCTCCCTAAATCCCACTGGAGCTGCTGTTGCTGCTGCAGTCTTATACTGGCAGGGTTAGGGAGGGAAAAACCTACCTTGTTGACATCTCAGGTAGTCAGAGAGGTTCAAAACAGCATTGTCCTGGGTTCAGCAGTAGCAGTCATTTTTCTTCTTCTTAGTAGCTGGTGCAGTACTGTGGTTTTGACTTTCAGCCTGGGAACAATGCTGATAACACCGATTTTAGTTGTTGCTCAGCAATGTTTACTCTGACCAAGGACTTTCTGAGCCTCATGCTCTGCCAGGGAGGAGGGGAAGCCAGGAAGAAGCAGAGACAGGACACCTGACCCAAACTAACCAAAGAGGTATTCCATACCACAGCACATCATGCCCACTATATAAACTGGGGGCAGTTGCCCATAGGGGTTAGATCGCTGCTTGGGTCAGGCTGGGTATTGGTCAGTGAGTGGTGAGTGGTTGTATTCTCTTCCCTTTTTACTTCCCTTATCATTATTATTATTGGTGGTAGCAGTAGTGATCTGTGTTATACCTTAGTTACTGCACTGTTCTTATCTCAACCTGTGGGAGTTACATTATTTCGATTCTCCTCCCCATCCCTCCGGGAGCAGGGGGAGGGGGGAGTGAGCGAGCAGCTGCATGGTTCTTAGTTACCGGCTGGGCTTAAACCATGACAGTTCCTTCTGGTGCCCAGTGTGGGGCACGAAGGGTCGAGATAACGACAGATCTGACCAGAGTGTGTCTAATCATATTTATGATAAGCAGTCATTGTTTTGGATTAATAGTCACTTGTCACAGTGCTGATTTATTGGCTCTCAGAGTTGTTGCTCTTGATCTCACAGTTTCAGCATGTCATACCTTACTTACAGCTGGTGTTTGCTGTCTTAGTGTTTATTGGCTGGCGGGCTTGTGCTAAGGTTCTTGTTTCGCTGTACTTTATGGTAATGACTTGTAATACAATAGACTCATTGATCATGGAACTGATCTGGCTTGTGTTCCCAGTGTGGTCATCACCTCTATACTTCGGGAGGTATGTAATAGGAGTGTTTAGCAATTACACACCTTTATTTTTTAGCTCCTCAGGTGACCAACCTATGAAGGAGTCATTCCCTTATTTTCCCAGCTCCCCCACCAGACTACAGCATCATTTGAGAGTTCTGAAGGTTTTGGATGGCCTTTAGGTACCCTTGAGACCTGCCTGCTGATTGTGATGGGGATCACCGTGTTGGCACACATACAGAGCGTGTTTTAACGCGTGACCATTTCGTCTGTTCTCTAAAGTTAAGCAGAGTTAGGTTTTGGCCTTGTCTAGGGTGCGATGATGATACAGAAGGACCGAAAGATTTTCCCCGAGGCTGGACAGTCATGAGAGGCAGGGTGTGTGGCTCAGTACGGGCACGGATCTAGGCCAGCGGGCCCCTACAGTGGGCGCGGCGCGATTTTCCTCCACACCTCCCCGTGGCTCCCCAGGGCCGCCGCGGAGCTGGCTGCAGTCCCCGCCTATCCGGGGCGGGGCGGTGCGGCTTTTACCGGGTCCCCCTCCCCCCCGCTCGCTGCCGCCGGGGCTGGAGGTGCCGTCAGAGGCAGCGGAGCCGCCCGCAGGTAGGAGCCGTCCGGCAGCGGCTGGGAGCGGCCGTTGGGAGCCCGGCCCCTCCTGGGCCTGCCTGGCGCAAGCATGTTTCTTTCCTCCCCGGTGGCCGTGCTGTGTCTGGGTGAGAAGGAGCAGGCGGGCTGCGGGTGGCGAGCGCTCACCTCCCTGAGGGGCCGGCGGCAGGTGCCGCAGCGCCGGTCAGTAGCTGGAGTCCCGGTCCTGGTTATCCGCCCCGGAGCTTGCTGGTGTAGGCGCAGGGTGGTGAACACGGCTAGAGCCGCTTAACCCCGGGCCTGAAGGAGCCTGCTGTGGGAGAGAGCTCCTAGATTATGGTGTCGGCGTCCCTCTTCCCCTGGAGCGCCCCTGTGGCATCCTTTCGGGGTTGGGAGAGGTGAGCTCGGTGGGGCCATCTGCCAGGGCCTCTTCGCATGGGTCTGTATAGAAAATTTCCTGGGTTTAGGCTGTGGAGTGGGAAGGTCCTGCCTTCTCCAAATCCTGTCGGGATGCCTGGGGTGCAGGAGTGAAGAGGTTTCAAGCAAGGCTGTTCATGCCTAGTGCTGTCTGTTAGGGAAGGAAGTGTGGGATCCTGCCCATGAATGGTAGAAAGGGAAAAGCCGATGCTGGGTGCTAATGTCCCAGGGTGCTGAGGGGGTCACTTGTGGTCTCAGTCAGCTTTTTCTCTGGCATGCTTGTGCCAGACCTTTGATTCAGAGCCTTCAGGTTGTAAAGGTTGGAGAAACACTGAACTAACCCTCCCTTCTGCTTCTTATTTATTTATTATTTGTTTTAACAAAGCTTTTCAGGAAAGTGACCTTAAGGACTGTTTAATCGATATTCACACAGTCCTTACGCCAACCAACAGTACACTTGCATGGTTAATTATGAATAGCAACTCAATATGGAAGGGGGGAAGGGTGCGAAAGGTATATCCTAGCACACTGACTGCCTGTTATGTCTTGCTCAAATGGATAAAACTGCCTAAAAGAAGGGGGCTTCTTCCTGCTGGCTTTCTGCCTTTGCATAACAGGGTAAAAAAAGAACAGGTACTCATACTTGCTTGATAAACATCTGGCTCCTGTTTTCACTGTTCAAAGTCAAATTATTTTCCTTGTGCCCAGCTGTTGGCATTTTCTGAGCCCGGGTGGTGGAAGTCAGTGCTGTTGTTTCATTTCCCTGCCTAAGATTCTCTGTGCTGCAGTTTTTGCTTTTTCAGATGCAGAGCAGGGATGTGTGACTATGAACACCAGCATTTCCAATTGCTTTTTCTTGGAAGAAATCTCTTTAGCATGGTTTTCTCTTCTCCCCTAGCTGTTTCTGGGCAGCCTGAGATTGTGAGGATAAGTGGGAGCAAAGAAGCAGAGGAGGGTCTGTGGGAAATAGGAGATATGGTCCTAGGCAAGAGTATGAGAAGTATAAACTGTGAAGGCCGGGGGGTGGGGTGGGGTGGGGGTGGCTGGCAGATAAGGAGGTTGCTGTTGCAGTAGAGGGCTTAGACCAGGATTCAGTGGATGCTCCTCTGTGCCACCAATTGCCTGTGTGACCTCATGGTCACTACCCCAGTTTTCTAAAATACAAATAATGGTATTTTTTGCTGTCTCAAGAAGACCTGTAAAGGTCTCTAGGTGCCTGGGTCCCTGGCCTTGCATCCCTACAGGTGGCAGAGGTTGCACCTGAAGTGCAGTGATGAAGGCAGGATGAGAGGGGTGAAAGGGAAGCAAAGCACATTGGGAACAATTGGAGGGAGAAGGGTGCAGTGAATGAGGGGAGAGGGAGGAGAGGTATAGAAGACTGATGAAGCCTCAGAAGCCGCTAAAGGAACTGTTAAAGTAGCTACAGATTACCTTGCATGGGGTTTAATGCAGATTTTTAATGTTGAGGTTGCTTCTGCATGGTCATGCCTGCAAGGGAGAAATGCCTACTAGAACAGCATCCTCTGTGAGAGTGCTGCTCGCTTAGTCGAGGAGTGTTTGCTTTTGGCAGGCATGCAGCCCTGCCTCCCTCACGGAGGGCTGCTTCTGTGTGCAGGACCGGAGGGAAGCCCGCCCTCCACCTTGCCAGCGCCACAATCAGAGGCCTCCTCCCTAGCACCCAGCACTTGCTGAGCTGTGCTCCTGTGTGGAGCAGGGTACGTTTGGCAGGTCTGGTGGGACGGGAGGCAGAAGTGCTCCCTGGTGCCAGTAGGAGAGGTCTGACTGCCTCTCCCATGAGGAGCCCTGGGAAGGGACTGTCTGCTGCCAGTCTGCTGCAACGGTGGAGGGAGCACCTGGATTCCTCTTTTTGATTTCCAGAGTGGGGCAGATCCAGGTAGTTGGGGAAAGAAATTCTGCCCTCCCAGTCTTATTTCCTGCTCCCTGTGCCAAACTGCTGGGATTAGTAGTGGTGGCTGCCTGAGCAAGAAGACATTTTTGTTACCGCAGGGCTGTTACTAGGTCCTGCACTTGGGCCACAACAAGCCCATGGAACTCTGCAGGCTTGGGAAAGAGTGGCTGGAAAGCTGCCCAAAGGAAAAGCACCTGGGGGTGCTGATAGAGCTGAACATGAGGCAGCTTATACCCAGGCAGCCAAGAAGGTCAACAGCATCCTGGCCTGTACAAAAGCAGTGTGGTCAGGAGGAGTGGAGCAGTGTAGTGATCATGGCCCTGTACTCAGCACTGGTGACGCCGCACCTCAAATCCTGTGTTAGGTTCTGGGCCTCTCACTGCAAAAGAGAAATTGAGGTGCTGGAGCAGGTCCAGAGAAGGATTATGAAGCTGGTGAGGGGTCTGGAGCACAAGTTTGATGAGGAACGGCTAAGGGAACTGGGGGCTTTAGTCTGGAGAAGGCTCAAGAGGGGACCTGATCGCTATCGCCAACTACCTGAAAGGAGTATGTAGTGAGATGGGGTCGGTCTCTCCTCCCACGTAACAAGTGACAGGACAAGAGGTAACAGCCTCAAGCTGCACCAGGGGAGATTTAGCCTGGATCTTAGGAACAATTTCTTCACCAGAAGGGTGGTGAGGCATTGGAACAGGCTGCCCAGGGTAGTGGTGGTGTCAGTGTCCCTGGAAGTGTTTGTAAAGTGTGTAGCCAAGGCCTTTAGTGACAGGGCTTAGTGATGGACTTGATGTCAGGGAGAGTCTCCCCAGTGTGATCTTGGCCCAGATGAATATTCTTAGAAGTGGTTTAATGCTGTCTCTTGCGGCACAGAAAAGTCTGTCTCTGAAAACATTTCAAAAGACAGCAGAAGTTTTAAGCGCTCTGGATGATGGAGATTCTGGTCAGAGCAGGCTTGCAGGCTTGACCCCTGATTAATGAGTGGAAGCTGTTCTCTGGTCCCCTCTGTCAATTGTGTTTGCAACAGGTTTGCATGAAGTGAAATGTTGTTTGTCACCTTCCTCCTGTAACTCACCTGGGTACCCTGCAAACAGCAATTTATGGTTGCAGCAGCCTGGAATACCAGTAAATAAATGTAACTAATTCCTGAAAATGAGAGATGCTGGCATGGCAGTGAGGAACACCACAGAAACGCCTCTGTATGGTTGCTTACCTTGTGCTTGTCTCAGGGCGAATGACTCCCACAGGTCTCAGCGGAGCCAAAAGACTGACATGGTAGTTTATACCCTTGACACCCTCTATGCTGGGCTCCCCCCCTAAAGAAAGGGGACCTCGGTTTGCCATGTGAGTAGTGGCTGAAGAGGCTGGTGAGGGAAAATTGCTCCGTGTGCTGTGCCATTGTTTCTTAAAGCTCACAGGCCTTGTGTTTTCCCCATGACTGATAAGTGCAGACTGCTTGGTATTTACACTTCTGCTGGTGTAAATGCCAGTGGTGTTGACTCGTGTAGCTGAAGGAAATGCTGCTTTGAGGACAGTGCACATATCTTCAAAAATGTAGAGCTGCAAAGTGCAGTGAAGAAAGGAGCTTGTGTTTCCAAGTGGTAGATAAAAAAGGGGTGGAAGAGGCAGGAGAAGTGAAAGATGAGATGAACAGAAGAGCCCTGCTTATTAGGCATGGGAAGCTCTGTAGCTTGAGTGTATGTTTTGTGTTTGCTGGGGACGAAACAAGGCAAGGTAGCAAAGGGAGTGAGACCTGGAACTGTTCTTGCATTCTAGGGCATGCGCTCTCATCCAAAAAATACAGGAGAAGGAGACAATATAACCAGGAGTAACTGCTCTGTCCAGTCTGCTCTTCTGAGCTTAGTCTGTCTTTCTTTACCTTCAAAGCTGTCTGTAAGTCAGCATGACATACCTGTCTCTTTCTTCACCAGGTTTCACTTCCCTGTGGTGTTCACCACTCCCTACACTTACATTGTTTTCCTGATAATGGGACAAACCTTTCAGCAGGCTTCCTATTCCCTTCCGTTGTAATGCGTGTCTTTGTTTTGCTTGCTCATGCACATTAGAAATGCTTGAAGGCATTCATGTTTTTTGGAAATAAAACACCTCCGCAGACCCTATCAATCTGTTAATACACTGTTGTTATCACTGTACCTTATGGGAGGAGGAAACACCCGTTCTGCTTGCTGCTGGTTCAGGCAGCAGTTATTAGATTGGGGTGGTTAATGTGGAGGATGATTACTGGACAGCCTGTCTGCATGGTGCCTCAGATTTTGTTGGCTTTGCCACAACATCAGCCCGCATTTGTGTATTACTTGCAGGGCAAGGAGATGTTTTCAAGAGACTCTTTCCTCACAACATAGCTGAAGCAGGGAGAGCTTTGCTGTCTTTTGGTTTACAATGAAATAAATAACCCTCATTATTTTCTAGCAACTCTTCACTGTGGGGTTCAGATGAGACTTTGGGCAAAGTGCCATTCTCATAAGCATCCCAGACTAAAGGGCTGGCTAATAATGCAAGTTAAAAATACACCCTTGTGGTGATGGTGTGGGATTGTGAGGTTGAGTCTGCATTGAGGTTCTGCTAGAGGCTTCCCTTGCATCTCAGGAGAGCTCTGGCTAAAGTGGCCCCAGTCTTGAGTACCTCCCCTCTTGGAGAGGGAGTAAGGCATCTGCCTGGGAACAAGGGCTGTGCAACACACTCACACTATGAGGATTTGCTAGGGACTGATGCCACCCGTCTCTTGCAGCTCCTGAGGTCATTGAGGGCTGAATCTTGCAGTGGGCGCTCCCAACAGAATGGAGTCCTTGGGGCAAACAAACACACAGCACCTGCAAATGCTCCTCAGCTCACTGTAAGTCTCGCTTTAAGCTGTGTCTGTTCCCACATGCACCTGTGTCTGTTCACCGCCCACTGACCCAGCTCCTTCTGTCTAGGCTGGGTATGTAATTCTGCCTTACCTGTCTCCTGCCTCTGCCTTCTTTGCCTATTGCAGGCTGAGGGCCATGACTGCCCAAGCCCTGATCGTGATATGAGTGGGATCTCGTGGAAGTCAGCATGGGCCAATGTAGTTGCACAGGTCAGACTGCATCACTGTCAAAGCTTGCAAAACATCCCTTTCATCCTAAAGTGGCAAATTATTTTCTTTTATAACAAAATAATCTTTTTATGGCAAATTAATGTTTCTTTTATAATATCCAGGAGCCTAGAGCAGGATGTGCCTGGTCTATACAACACCAAATGTGAAAGGGCAGACTCAACACTGTTTCCTAAGTGGCCTTTAAGTACAATATGGAGAAGGAAGCAGCATACTAAGGGCACTCTTTGAATGACAGAGTGCAGAGGGGTGATGCTGGATTATCTCTGGGTAGGCCATGCTGTTGGTCTCATGGTCTTCTTACCAAGTCTTCAGGCTGAATATGTAGAATCATAGAATGGTTTGGGTTGGAAGGTACCTTCAAAGGTCATCTAATCGAAACCCTCTGCAATGAGCAGGGACATTTGCAGCTAGATCAGGTTGTCCAGAACCACATCCAGCCTGGCCTTGGATGTCTCCAGGGATGGCACATCCAACACCTCTCTGGGCAACCTCTGCCAGTGTTTTGCCACCTTCATCAGGTGATAGTATGGGCAAGCAGATGCTAATACAGCCTAATCTGTCCCCATGTTTTGGTGACTAGAAGGCTCCATTTTTTGGTACACTTCCCCTGTCTCCATTAGGTTTGTGTTGGCCCAACTTTCTCCTTAATATGCTGAATGTATTTACGGTGTGTGAAATGAGACAAGAAACACGTATGGACCTTTTTGTAGGTGGAAGCATTGCCTCTCAAAATTGTTGCAGAATTACTGAAGCATTTCCTGCTTCCTCATCTCTGCACAACCCAGAGATGTGTTTACCTTTTCCCATTCCTCTGTTATGTAAATGAATGAAAATGGCTTTTCTGTGCACCCTTGAGATGGTAAGTGGGTACCTGGAACAAGCAGAGCATCATACCCTGCTGAGGGACAGGATCGCTTCTTTTCCTGTTACCCCATTGTTTTATTTTCCTGTTACTACTTACAAGTCTTTGGTATGCCTTGTCTCTCTCATTGTGCACTCAGGCTGGGAACATTGAGATAATGAGATACCTGAAAATAACTGCTTTGTTATGTTGGCATTTGTGACTTGTAGGTGGCAGGTTGTGTAATGTGCTGGTTTGTATCTGCTCAGTTACAGTGGTTAGGTATCACTTGACTATGGTTAGTTTTGCTTTTAAATGCAACAGAGAGCTAGAGTGGGCTCCTCCAAAAGACAAATTGTGTTTGTTCCCCTTCATTGTTGCTGTCAGTGATCCTTAATGACTTGCCATTAGTTTTGGACAATGTCCTCCTTCTCCCAGTGCTTCTGTCTCTGTACCTATTCTCTGAAATGGGGCAATGGCCTCACACTCTGGAATGCAAGAGTATTGCTCTGGCTTATTATGCAGCTAGTGTATGGGCCCTTGAAATGCATGCTGTAGTCTTAAAAAAGACATATGATGCTGTTAATGTCCTCTACATTTATGTTCTTTCATGAAAGCAACTTCAGGAAGAACCTGTACCTTTGCTTGGCAGATGAAATTAAGATGCCAACATTAAATGAACCTTGAGCAAGCGGCAGTACATGTTTGGTGAGCTGCCTGCTGTAATTGAAGTGCGTACATTAGAGGAATGGGAGCTTAATTGGTCGAGGGGGTGTAGTGGGGCAATGGTAATAAAAGCAGAGCAAACAGTAGACACAATCTGAACAGATGTAGAGATAAAAATGGGACTAGAGATAAGGGAATAAGCCTGTATTAAAAGAAATTCTCAAGACACACCCTGTGGCAGTGCTGATGTGAAACCCTTTGCAGTTCTGCACCCTGACCCATTATAACTGGCAGCAGGAGTGAACCTCGTTGTTTTTTTTGCAATTCTGGGGTGAGACCATGAGTTAAGAGAGACTGGAAAACCAGTGGTAGATTTTGGGAAGGTGGGCTGTCTCTAGCTGGGGTGTTCTATGAATCTGAAAATGTATTTTTATTAGCCTTGGGGATCCATTGCACCACGAAGGCTTTCTGTCACTGAAAGCTTACTGAGCAAGCCTTAAAAATGGAAGACAAATGGGTCTGTGCAATTACCAACTGCCTTCTGGGCACAGTGGGTTTATTTGGGAAAACATGGGCCAGGAAAAATGGCTGTTGTCGCCAGCTGGAGTTGACTGCTCAGATTGGCATCACTGGTCATGACAGCAATGCAGAGCAGAGCTGTGGAGAGCAAGGCTGGCTTTATGTCATCCCTGTGGAGCAATTAGCTGTCAAAGAAATTGTTTCTGTGTTTCCCACAGAGAATTTAGGTTATTTTTCCTATAGCTCTCAGCATTTTATTTTGGCTAAACTGCCCTGGTGCTGCAGGCAAGGCTGTCATTTGGGTTCCTTGTGCTCTTATTTCTGTCTGCTGTTAGAGGTGCTGGTCTTAGCATGCACGGAGGTTTCCCAGCTTGAAGACAAGAACATCAGAGTCACCCCTGAAGAGGAGAGGTTAATCTGAAGGGAACTGCTGAGAATGATGTCCGCTGAGCACTAGTGCAAAAGTAGGCAGGTTTGCATGTGCTTGGGGCTGCTTCTTTGAAAGGAAGTGAGGTTACATGTAACTTTGCTCTTGGCACTCCAGTAACACAGGAAGGAGTAAATGAGAAATGTGCAGGAGCTGAGTCCTGGGTTTAAACCTTCCTCTGCCCACGTGGGTATGTTGAAACATCTTCAAGCACATGTGGGATATGTCAATAGCATTGGAAGGTGTTGCTATTTGGGGACATGGGGGAAAGGGACCCTTCTCTCCTTCTGTTGGTATTTCATCCACTAGATGCAGGCAGTTCACTCCCATGTGGGCTGCCAGGGGCCAGCAACACTGTTGGTCCAGTCATTGCTCGCCTGCTCTCCTCCAAGGGTATGCCAGAGAGTCCTTGCTCATGCTGTCCTGCACCCATTCTATGTGGAGCCTGTGGGAGGAGGGTGCATAGTGGCAGCATACTTTCCTGGTCAGTTCTTGTTGCTGCTGTGAGAGGCAGGTTTACATAGAGCTCGGCAACCTGTATGGCTGGCTGGCCTGATGTGGAGTGCCTGTTTTCCAAAACATCCCAGCCCTGGCTGCGCTGAGCTCTGGTGAAAACCTGGCTCCACAGAGGTCACTGTTGTACTCCCTGGGAGTGCTGTCCTTCCTCTTTGGTGTGAGCCCAGCCATGCTGAGAGGTGCGCAAGGAATGTGTTCTCTAGGTGTTTCTTTTTAACCAGTTGAAATGAATGTGTTGCTCCAAACTATGGACCTGGCTTCCTATTGGGGTGCTGAGCTCTGCCATAGTCATTCGATGGCTTGGCTTCGCGAGTGAAGATTTGGGAAGGGCTTTAACCACGCTTACTACAAGCACGATGACCAAGGGCAAGTGGGATATCCAAATCTGATTGGAAAAAAGGCTGCTTAGGTAATCAGGAAGTGTCTGACCACAACTGTCAACTCCTGAGCTAACTCAAGCTACCCATGCTCTGGTCCGCCCACATGCAAGGTTGGATCTGCAGCTTCCCATGCACCTTGTCACCTACCGTTTAGACCCTCGCCCGCCCATGCAGACAAGTAAGAGTAAGCTCTTCTGGCCTGCGCAGTGGATGTTTTAGGTGAGGCGCAGCTTGCGCAGAACTGGCTCCACCCTTTACACCTGAAGTTTAACTGCCATGGCCTAGCTAGCTAGGATGGTGACGGCAAGGTCCACAGGTAGTAGGCTTTGTAAGAGTGTCCTTCTCTTTGATGGAAGACCATACAAGGCTAGACGATTAATATGCAGTGATTTTGGATGTCATTTTCTGTTAGTGGTCAATAAAGGGGACTCTGTATGGCATAGTGAATATTGAACACAGGGCTGTTTTCCAAGGGAGTCTGTGGCTATGTCGCACTGACTTTGATGAGGCTGAGCTCCAGACCTACCCCTGCTCCATTGCAGAGCTCAGCAGAGAGTAATGGTTAAATGGACAGCGTTTTTACATTTCTCTGCCTCATCCTGGTCTGGAATCTCCCTCTCTGTGTGCTGACTTGCTGCTTCGCCTGGGGGAAAAGCCCCATAAAAGTCCTGTGCCACCTTCCTCTCTTCATGACAGACAACGATGAAATATCTTTCAGAGGCTGCTGTTTCTTGTCTGGGAGGCATGCTGGAACATGGAGGAGCTGTGGCATTCGGTTAATGATGACAAGTGTAACGGCTAGTATTTGCTTTTATTGCGTAAATGAATCCTTTGTACCTTTCCAAAGAGGAAGGATAAATCATAAGATCTGCCATCCCCTGACCTGAAAGAATTGTGTTACCTTGGCTTAGTCCATCCACCACCAGAGAAAGGAGTGTTGAGCACTGGTTAGCAGCAATTACGTTGCAGAGGAAACGTGGGCTGTAACAGAAGGTGACCTGTCCACTTCCTTTCAGCCAAGACAGGAATGGGGAACTTGGCTATGGCTGCGGCTGCCGTGTGTACTGGCATTTGGGGACTGTACTGCCAGGGACACAGCACCTGGTCCAGGACATTTCTGGTCCAGGTCTCCCAGTACCAGAACAACAGTAACACCAGATAAGGGATGCTGCTGCATGTTGATGGGCTGCATAAGTGCAGGGGCAGCACTTTGCAGAGTAATTGCAACTGCTACAGCAGGGGCTGTATGGGGAACAGAGCTATGAAATGCTTTGTGTCTCCTGTGCAGGAGAAAACAAATAGAGATGAGATGAGTCCACCCTCATTGATAATTTCCTCTGACCTGTTACACTGTGCTAAAAATCTGGATTCATGTCGGAGCTGACTGCCTTTTAAATTGATGTACTTAATACTTACATCATTTCATGCTCCCTGTCTGCAGTTCTCTGTGCTCCCAAGCCAGGGAGGAAACATTATCTGATTGCTTTTCTGTCTTTTAATATTTGCAGTTCAGCCTCACTTGAGGCTATCTGTACAGATAGTACCAAACCGTGGCCTCATGGTTTTTTGCAAGTGTAGTGTGGCTCAGGGTACTGCAAGGGTGTTCTTCTGTGTGCCTGCCAGGTGATGTACAGGGAAGACCTGTAGGGGCAAACCTGATGTTGCCCTGCTTTCTGAAGGGTCTGAGGAGCCTGACCTCGGTTCCTTCAGTCTCTGCCTCTGTGGGACCCAAGCAGTGTTAGGCCAGTGTTGCCTTTGCAGCCCATGGCTGTCTTGTGGGAGTGGTGAGCTAGGGAGCTGGCTGTGACACAGTGAGGATGCTCACTCTTTTCTGTGGGTAATCACAGAGGGGAGAGAGCAGAGTAACAGCCCAGAGAGACCATGGTTCCCGTGCAGCAGATATAGGAAGGCCTGGAGAACTGAGAGGAGGACAACTTCTTTTCTTCTCTGGAGCAAATGGAAGAGTCATTGCTTTAAGGACCTGGATGAGACAACTGAGCTGCAAATACAAGCAGGCTGTAGTGAAAGGCCACCATGCCTGAGCTGCCTTAACACCCCAGGGTGCCTCACTGTCCTGTGTGGACCACAGTGACCCCAGGGAATGCCTGCCCTACAGCAGGCTGCAGGAGAGAGAAGGCTGCAGAATGCAGGGGTGCAGGTGCTGCTGCTGTGGTGAAACTAAAGCAGGTGCTGGAGCCTTGAGCCTCGCGTTGTTTGCTCTCTATGTCTCTTGGCTATGCCAGTGCCTGGAAGAACACTTACGGAGGAGGACAGAGCATGAGGAAATATTTGATCTGTTGTCAGAGAACTGTCAGGGAGGCACAGGACTCTGACCACAGCACAGCAACACAGCAGCATTTCTGAATTGCACATGTCACAGGAACAGCCCCTGCGTCTCAGGTGCTCACTGAGTAGTCTTGCCTGGAGGACAAATGCTTCCTCAGGAGGTGGTGTATGCAGCATCCCTAGCCCCTTGCAGGATTTCACAGTGCCTACATGTCAAGAGCTGATCCTGTTTGCAACGCCTTGTCCTGACAGTTCTTTGGGTGCTGGCACTTGAGCTTGGCTCTGCTCTGGATGTGGCTGAAGGCTATTTTTAGCTGACTGCTGCAACCAGGATGGGAGCAGATCATGTGCTTTGTGGACATGAGGAAACGGCACGTGCATCCTTCTCTCTTCATGCTGCAGGCTTTGCTGAGGCAGCATGTGTGGAATCGGTAATGATCCTGGGAAGGAGGCTGCTTTGCCTTATGCCTATGGAAAGTAGCAGGGACTTAGTGCTGCGGGTCTTGCAGTGTCACCTTGTGGAAAATGCTGGAGAAAAATACTTAGAAAGCCACTCAAATTCTGTAGGTATGTCTGAAAAGTCTCCCCCTCCACAACTCTAGGCTCTATGCCTTGGTTTTTATGCACAGCACAGATGATGCTGCCAGTGTGCAGCAGCTTAACCCCTTATGGCAGTAATAACAGTATGAAATGTTTGCAGCGCCTGCTGCCTGTTAGGAGCTTGATCTTGGAATGCTTCAGCACCTGTGGATGTGTGGATGCTCTTCCTGCTTTCAAAGTGGTGTGTGTGTGAGATGGGTGGGTAACTCTGCCCTCTTTCTTTTGTTTTTACTTTGTTCTTTGTTTCTAGCAGGTATGGATGGCAAGAAATACAGCGTGTGGATGTTTTTACCTCTTGTGTTTACTGTGTTTACATCAGCTGGATTATGGATAGTGTAAGTTATCTTCTGCTGGTAATTTGAGAGAGCAAAT
Source organism: Pezoporus flaviventris (assembly GCF_033815535.1). Taxonomy (NCBI): domain Eukaryota; kingdom Metazoa; phylum Chordata; class Aves; order Psittaciformes; family Psittacidae; genus Pezoporus; species Pezoporus flaviventris. Next base: position 57,054,448 of record NW_026892550.1, on the reverse strand, counting down.
GAAGCTGGGGCAGTTGGAAGTACTGCTGTGGTGTGGGCTGCATATGGAGAGTTTTTTGGGGATGCTCTGTCCTTGAGTTATTGTGGGTTGGGAAGGCAAATGACAGGGGCAGGGACCAGTCTGTACCAGTTCATGGCCTGGAGGATCATATTTTTGTTGCTGAGTTACTGTGCTCCCCAGGCCAAGATTCTGACCTTGCCTTCTTCCTGGCCCATGTTACTGGTGGGAGCTGCTTGAAAAGAGACAGACAAAAATGCAAAAATCCCCTTTCGTCATGCTGTCTTTAAATGACTGGGCAAAGCTCATGGAGAAACACTTAGGCCCTGCTTTGGGGTGCAGACTCAAAATCTACAGCATCCAGCACTGCAGTGGCAACCTGCCAGCATCTTAATGCTGACACCTCACTTTCTCACTTAAGGCTTTGTACAAAAATGCCCATGAGACATGCATTTTCCTGAGGTGGGGTCTCTCCAAGCATGAAGGCAGACCACTGCAGCATGAATTTGGGAGTGATAAATGTGCAATCAGCAGCTGTGCTCAGCTTGAGAAGCAGTTATATTGTAGGATATGACTTTGACTGTCCTGTGGATGTTACTTTTCAGCAGTGGGGGCAACTTAAGCCATTTATTTGATCTGTTGCTTGTTCTTGTCCCATGCTGTCTGCATTAAAACAGCTTTTTCCTGAGGCACCAAGGTAAACCAGGTGGATCAAATTCTTCAGATTAAAAATGAAAACATTCACCTGGTTGGTTATTTTTAAGGCAGCTCAATTCAATGACCCTGTTTGTCTACCTGACCATGCAAAACATGCAAGACAAAGAAAGGTGCATAGTTAGGCTGGGAAGTGAGCAAAACTGCCTGCTTGAACAGAGGAACACAGGCTGCCTCCACCTGGTCCTGCCAGTGGGCTTTGAGACACTTAATGTATTGTTTGAGGGATATTTGGAATTGAAGCCAGGATGAGGTCTTGCACTGTTTTCATCTTTTGTTGTTTTGTGTTTTGTTTTTTTTTTCTTTTCAGGTACTTTATAGCAGTGGAGGATAACAAAATTATCCCACTAAATGTACTGGATAGGTAAGAACTGGTTGTGGGCTTTACGGTCAGTCACTTGTTTCTTTAGAATAATAAACCAGTGAAAGCTAAATAGCAAAGAAAATCTTGACTCTTTGTTCCTATGCATCTATCTCTCTTAGGACACCCGGTTCCAAAAGACCACCTTATATAAGGTAAGCGGATGATTTTTCTTCCAATTACTGTTCTGACTAATGGCTGTTATTTATGTCTTTGCCATCTAGAGTTACCATGACACACTTTGTATTTCCCAAGTATTGCAGGTGACGCACCTCCTGCAAGCTGCGTGTTTAGCCAAGTCATGAACATGGCGGCATTTCTAGGTAGGAACCACCAGGGAAATGTCTCTTTCTCTCTCATCATTTGTTTTAAGAAGTCACTGAAACATAAGTGATATCCCATACATGTTCTTGATGTTGTGAAATAATTTAAACTGCAATTACCACTGATTAAGATGGTATCATTTTTGTCTTCTTTTGTAGAAAGGCAGAATGAAGCTGGATGCATTTGTGCTTTATTGGTTTCTGATTTATTCTGATTTATCCTTGGTCTTGAATCTGTGTTTTTCATTGTACGTTGGGGCTTTGTTGTAATCTGTAAATGTGAGATAATTGCATGGGAATATCAACAAATGAGGCAACTGATTATGCAGAACAGCATCCATACTGAAGTCCTCTCTCACCCCTTCCTAAATTCTGTTACTTAATCTGTGAAAGTTCACTGACGTTTTCCAGCAGTGGAAGTGAGAGGGGAAACACCATAAAGACAAGAAATATCTGACTAGTACTTGAAAAAAGTTGTCTGTTTTTGGTTCTTAAAACTGTTTGTTACCTTCACCTGTACGTATTTTGAGCAAATTATCCCAAACTTAAAAGGCAAATAACTCATTCCATGATTTGCTCTTCTTTAGTAATACTTGCATTTGTCTTTTCCTGTATGAGGTGATTTACAGTTTGCTCTGAGCTATTCTGTCAAAGTATGGATTCCACCCTTGCTGCCTGTGAAAGGCACAGTGTTTCTTCTCAGAAACCTGGGAAATTCAATTCAGCTGAGTTTGAAATTAATCCAGACCTGTATGTGCACTAGTAAGATACTTTACCAGTCTTAATCTGACATAATGAAAATGAGGCTTCAGATGTAAAACCTGGTAAAATGTTTAGTCATGAACTTTTACATGAATTTCCTTGTTTCAAGTATCACTTGAGAGTGGACTTCAGGCATCCTTACACCTTGTTTCTGTGTATGGCTTTATTTCAAACTTAGATCCTGATGTACATATTGAGCCAGGGTCTCAATTAGTAGAAATAATTCTGGCTTCAGTTTGTGCTAAGGCCAGGTCTTGCACACATCTTATTTGTGTGCCTGACACCCAGTGCAATGTAATTACCATGATATGATTTAAACTTCTGCCCCCCAAACCACTTAAAACAACATGTGCATAGCATGCTGCTTCTTACATTAATGTAGCTGTTTGACAGCAGTAAGTACATGCCTGCCTTTGCAGCTGCTTCCAGGTAAGGCCCCATTTCTGCAGATCACTCTGTTCATGCAGCCTTTGTGGACCTGCACCAAATCCCAGCAAGTCCAAGCGTGTTATGAAAAGTCAGGAGTTGGCTTGATGATCATTCAACATGTGCATTGTGTGGACATGAGGGTAGCAGTCACGAGTGTGAGGAGAGCAGCTGGTGTGAAGAAGGCAGGTAAACAGAAGCTTTATGAAGCTAAGCTGTACTGTACAGTTTTGTTGCTGCTTCTTCCCATGACAAGAAGAAATATAACCAGGGAACCTCCAGACTGCAAATGTATTGTGGGAGACTTGCTGGTAGGTGGCTGCCTTGGCCATAGTGATCATGAAATGGTTGAGTTCAAAGTGTGTTGTAATGAGAAAAAGGACAGCAGAATTGCAGCACCGGATTTCAAGAAAGCAAACTTTAAACTGTTCAGGGAGTTGTTTAGAAGAGTACCCTGGGAATCTGCTTTTGAGGGTTTAGGAGTCCATCAGTGCTGGTCAGTTTTTAAGAATCACCCTTTAGAAGCACAGGAGCATGCAATCCCAATGTGTCATAAGTGAAGCAAGTGGAGCAGAAGACCAGCTTTGCTGAACAGGGAACTCCTCGTGGTGCATAAGAGGAAGAAGAAATTGTATGGTCTCTGGAGGCAAGGTCAGGCTTTGCAGGAAGATTACAGAGCTGTAGTTCATATATGGAGGGGGAAGACACGGAAGGCAAAAACTCAGAGTTGAAACTGGCTAATGATGTGTTAGATGACAAGAGGGGCTTTTTAAAGTATGTTAATAGCAAGAGGTCTAAAGAAAACATGGGACTGATACTTGTTGAAGATGGTCACCTGACTAATAGATTAAGATAAAGCAGAGACATTCACTGTTTTTTTTTTGCCTCAGTCTTTAATAATACTGATGGACCTTGGGCTGTATGGTCCCCTGAGTCAGTACAGGAATGGTGACTCTCCATTTGTGGATGCTAGAATTGTAATGGACTAGCTGTATCGGCTGAATGTTTACAAGTCCATGGGGCCTGATGGGATTCACACAGGCAATTTACAATATGACCTGCATGCTGTGTGTTTGAGCATAAGCATAAGAAGGTGTTTGGCAGCAACCAGTAAATTTCCCTGTTCATCTGTATTGCTTTTTAGTGGTCTGGTTTGAATCCCATCTGAAGGCCAAATGATTGCCTGGCTTTCTGTGTTGTTCCATGCAGCATTCCTTAGGGAGGGCAAGAATATATGATGTGAATATCTCCTGGGGTTATATCATATCATGTCATATCATGTATCATATAACTTATCAGAGTGCTTGGGCTAATTATAAGCTTGGAAGGACTGCTCTTCCAGTTTTCCCAGAACATTAGTGCCATATTTTGGCTTATGTTCATGGCACCAGGGACGCAGTCCAGAAGAGAAGAGGCAGTGGGCATTTTGGCAAAACCTGCAGAAATATGTGTGTGTTATCCATACATTTTCTAATGCAAGTGGAGTTTGATGTACCTACCACAAGAGAGCTCATGAGTGGAGTGAAACTTGATTCAAGCCGAGCTGCTGTGATGTGGCTGCATGGTATATATGTGATAGCCTATGTGCTGGGAACTCCACAGGCAAATAGGAAGGTGGTGTTCTTTCCCCCAGAAAATTTGCAACCCATATCCTAGACAAAAAACATCATGGGAAAAGGAAACATGGGAGCTTGGTGTAACTGGATTACAAGAGCAATGCTTCCTGTGCTTAGTCTCATCCATGACTACGCAGGAGAGGGCCATGCAGAAGCACTCAGTTAGCTAGCGTGCACTGAGCTCTGCCCCTGGGTGGGAAGAGGGTGAGGGGTTTTTGAGTTCCCAGCCAGGTGGGTTATTGCTGCATGTTCTACCTAATGACACGCCTTGCATTCTGTTTCCTTCTCAGTACTTGTTTTGGCTATCCTGCGCTTCATTCAGCTGAAGCCGAAGGTGCTAAACCCTTGGCTGAATGTCAGCGGCCTGGTGGCATTATGCTCGGCCTCTTTTGGGATGACCCTACTCGGCAACTTCCAGGTACTCCACTCCAGGCTTGGGCTGCTGTGTCCGTACTCTGAGGTTCCTTTTGCTGTGAGGATCTGCCTTTCTAGGTGATCTGCTTAGGCCTTTGAACTACCTGTGATGTGAGCTCAGAAGATCATGTGTCTGGCTGTGCTGCAGCCCTTCTCGTAGCTGCTCTGCCACCTCTGTGGCTCCACTAGCATGCTGAGATGAAGGGCCACAGTCATTTTTCATGTGTTCCCGGCAGGATTTGCATCAGCATGCTTGCACTTGACCTGCCAAAAGCCGGACAGAGAACCTATTCAAACTCTTGAGCCCTGGGTGTTGGCACAGATGGTCCTAGGTAAAAAGACTGAGTTTATGTATGCATCTGTGCCAACAGACGCACAGGTGCCCGTACAGGGGAAATAGTTGTGTGTCCTTCCTCTGAAATACGTTTAAATCTATCTCTTGCTTGTCCTCAGACTGGCCACGAGAGGGACTTTTACTAATGTGAGAGGCGCCTCAATGCAGTATCTCTGATTCTCGATCTGTTCTGCAGTGTTACACAGACAAGCTGCCAGTGCCACAGTGTTGCTCTGTAGGGTTGGGTGTCCACTGTGATCATGGGTGTCTGTTAGTTCTGCAGTGAAAATCAAGGCAGTGTCACTTGGATTTCCCCATCCCTTTGCTGTCTTTGATGCTCTGTCTCTTTCATTATGTGCAAGTAATGACCCCCAGAAATGGCAGGAACAGAGATAGGTCAGTGTAGGCTGTTGTCTTTCCTGGGTTTGCAGGCAGGGAGTTGTTTCTCTTGCTAGTACAGAAAAAGTACTCGTTTTGTGGGGGGTGAGTACCTGTTTGGGTCGTGGAGCAATTGCAGGAACTTTTTGTCCTTTACAGCCATCATCTTTTTGTTTGGTTGCTTCTTTTTTTTGAGTGAGGTGTGAGGTAATTTGACTGTTTTGGACCTGATTTTCCTAACTCCACAGCACAAGTCGTTTTTTAACAAGAGCTTCCCAGCTAGGAGCTATGAGGCTTTTGTAACAGCTTTGTCCAGATGTGGGAAGAGTATTTCTAGTACAAAGCAGGCACTAGAAAGCAGTTTCAACCTCTCCTTCCTTTTTCATTCCTCAGAGCAAATAATTGTGATTTAGAAGTGGGTACTTTGAATCATATCTGGTTATAAATTCTGAACTAATTACTTGTTAGTTACCTGTATCTCTGCTTATATTTTTTGCCAAGCCATGAAAGTGTATGGTAATGAGACCTTAGTCCATGTTTTTTTCCTGCCTGACTGCTGAGCTGAATGTGGCATATTTCTGATGAAATAATATTTCCAGAAAATTACAGGTTGTATGTGTTAGAGGGACATTGTTGGCTGAGTCCCTTGTAGTGGGCTACCTTGGGAAGGGCAGCTCAATCCCATTTTTGCCTGTGCTATGATTTGGACATACCTTTGAAAAAAAAAAAACTCGAGGTAGGAAGGAAAGGGATCAGCGAAGGCTCAGTAACTGGGCTGTTACCTTGCATATTGTGTCTTGTTTGATGGGAATTTGTTGAATCACCAAACAGGAATCAAGGCTGCAGGGAGGAGTTACAGACTTTCTAGAAAAGCGTCTGAGGCAGAGGGAAGAAGGAAATTGTTTGGCTTAAGTCTTGTCCATGCTGGACTTTCTGAATGGAATTACAGCCTCAAGGGTTCTCTTTGGAGATTCTTGCTTGTTGAACCTATCTGTCCCTTTGCCTTGCAGTATTGCACAGTCATTGACCCCCGTGAGACACGGGAGCCCTTTGCTCCAGGCAGCACTGCTCCATGAGGCTGGATTCACAGTTTGCATCCATTGCATAGACCTGTACAAGGCCACAGCAGGTTGTTCTTGCCTATCCTGGCTATTGCATCAAGCCAGGGAAGGATTTATTTCTGAGCTCTGCATTGGTGAATCTTGTCAGGGAGCTGTGGAGACAGTCACCAAGCAACTGTGTTTTCCACTGTGCTTGGGCCTTGGGCAGAAGATCTGCTTGACTGTAACAGCTGTCAGCTCATCTTGATTATGTTACACCTTGCACATCTGCCAGAAGAAATGGTACAGCATCTTTGTCTCAAACCCCAGTGATTCCCACTCTCCTTTATCCCACCCCAGCAGCAATCCAAGGTAGATAGCAAATAATCCCTGTTGCATCCAAACAGTCACTGTTTTATTTGTTCCTAGCTTTCCAGTGATGAGGAGATCCACCTTGTGGGCACATCACTGACCTTTGGTTTTGGGACCTTGGCGTGCTGGATCCAGTCTGCCCTCACCCTCAAGATCAACCTGAAGAATGAGGGGCGGAAAGTCGGGATTCCACGAGTCGCCCTGTCAGCCAGCATCACCCTCTGCATGGTGCTCTGTATCCTTTTGTCCCGCTCCCTGGGAAGCTGGGTGTCATACATGTCTGACACATGCTGCAGCAGGGAGTGCTGGCTCTTCTCACATCTCTTCCTAGGATCTCAAAGAATTAAGGAATGCTGCTCAGCTTGTGTTTATGGCATGATCCTATGATTGGCTCATTTTGGTACTTGTGTTTTTCCAGGACACACTGCTTCATAGGTGGGCTTTCTTACTTCATAAAGATCTCTAAAACTTAGTAATATCCAAAGGGGTTACAATATTGAATAGTATCTGTGTGATGTAATAACACTGCTGCTTACCTACACAGTAGCATTTAAGATCATGCAAAATACCGAGATAAACATGCTCAGGAGAACAAAGGAATGAAGGAAGAAGTCAGGTTTCTGAAGACAAAAAGATTTTGATGTGCTTGTTGAAATGCTCCCTGGTACTGCATCCAGCTCTGCTGCTTTTTAAGACAGTTATCACAGTTTAGAGCTGCTGAGTCATGTGGACCTTGGGTTAAGCCTAGGTGCTTTATGAATTATGGGCTGTGGGGTCTAGGGTCACTCAGACTGGATGTACATGTGGCTTCCTCTCCACCTTGTGCCTGTCAGCCCCACTCCAGCCCTTCAGTTCACACCAGCAGCATGTGCTCTGGGTATTTGTTTAAGGTGGATCCATTCACTGCATAGTTGCATCAACGTTAGCTCTGGGATTAAACAAGAAAACAGGAATAAATGGTGAGGAATAAGCTAATCCCCCTCTTCATGTAACAGCCTATTCATAAAACAATTCCTTAGTCACTCAGTTGGTTTGGAACATTTCAGCCAGTGTCCATAGGAATAGCAGATGGGTATGAAGATGTATCATCAATCGCCTCTTAAGCTTCCTTGGAAAAATTTGTATCTGAGCATCATGCTTTGGTATTCATAATGTGGGACTTTGCCTGACTCTTGTGGTGCTCCCCTCCTCATTTGCCCCAAGCCCATAGCTCCCCCAACATGTGTTGGGGTAGGCAGGGCTGCATGCTAGGAGATGGGCTTCTGCTCTGCTGCCGTTTTCTGAGGTCTGTGCCAGGAGTAGCCAGGTAAGCCAGGGTGTTGCTACTCCTGTACTGACATGCTGGGTGCACTCAGCCCTGCCCAGCCACCTGCTTGGTGCTGAAGGCCTTGGGCCTTCTTGGCTCCCATTCTTGCCTCCCAACCCCGGCTTTGCAAGGGCTTGGAGCTGGCTCCCTATCCCATGCAGCTTGTGCATAACTCTTACACTACAGCAAAGGCAGAAGATCCTTAAAGCCAGACACAGAATGCTGTTTGCTAAAATAAAGCTTTCATCACTTACACTAAGCCCAAGAAGAAAAGTCCCCAATTACCTGCATTGTGCAGTTAAAGCATGGGAGAGGCTGCTTACTTACTTGTTTGTTGTACCTGTGAAGATGTGTGATCCTGCATTCTTGGAATGTGGAGGACCTCCTGACACAAGAAAGCCAGTAGGTTTAGAGATGAGCATTGGGCTAGAGCAGGTCCCCAGCTCAGGAAGGTGTCCTCTGCTTCAGGGGAGCTGAGATTTGCTTTTATGGAGTACTCCAGCACAACCCAAGACACAGCAAGCAGCGAGACGCTGATGCCAGCCAGTATGCAATCCAAGAAGTATACATGAGCCTGGAGGACAGTTTCTGGCTCTGACAAGTGTTGGTTTTCCTGTCAGCATAACATGCCATACAATGTAGACTGATGCTTCCAGATTTCACAGAAAGGGATGATTTTGCAGGTGCTGTGAAGAGAAAGAAGGATTGCACAGGTTGAAAGGTGCTCCCATTGCCTCTAGTGCAGAGGTCTGTTCCAGTTCCTGCTGGGAGGCTCCTGGCAGGTAGGGGTCCACAGCCAGATCCCCAGCTTGCTGGCTCTGTCACTGGATAGTTGGATGTGCAAGCAAGCCAGTGGGTAAATGTTTATCAGCCTGAATTGGGATCAGGAAGCCCTGGTATGTATAGGAGAGCTGCTGCTCTCCATGGGTGTTGTTGGATACCTGACATCCCTTCCATCTTTGCCCTCCATGTTCATGCTTTCCTGATTGCTGGATGGGTTGACTGTCATCCAGGGGACTTTGTTAAGATTTGATTGTCTTCCCTGTTGGCTTTCTCTCATGCCAGTTGGTGTCTCTGCTCCCATTAGTTCTCCTTGACTTTCCTCTTCCAGATTTTATCCTCATGGCACAGGGCATTCACATGCATGCCTCCAGGATCCAGTGGGGCCTGGTGATGTGCCTTGTGTGCTTCTTTGGTACCTTCGCAGCAGAGTTCAGGCACTACAGATTTGAAATCGTTTGCTCTGAGTATCAGGAGAACTTTCTGAGCTTCTCTGAAAGCCTGTCAGAAGCCTCTGAGTACCAGACGGATCAGGTGTAGCTGGTGCTCTGATGGGGGGAGTGGGGTAGGTGTGGTCTCATGGGTTAAACATGACCTCATTTACACTTCTTTGAGTTTATTTTCGTGTGCAATCATGATTGTATTGCCAAAGGCCTCTGAAGGTGGCTGTTGTGTTAGGAGCCACACAGCTGTCTGCTGGAAGAGGAGTGGACCCTTCTCCATGGCAGCATGAGAGAGCACAAGCTGTTTAGCCTGCTACCAATGACTCTGAGTGACTGTGTCATGCTGTTCAAAACATTCAACAGCCAGTCCTCATGATGCCCCTCCAGGACAGGGCATTCCTTAGCCTGTTTTGCAGAGGAAGAGATGAAGAAAATTGATTTCTCTGGACAGCAGGATTCTTCAGGAGTCGCTGTTTCCCATGTCATCAGACTGCAACTTTTGTGAGTTTCTTGTGTTTTCTTTGCTGCCAACTCGTGTAACTTGGTTGGGTGAGAAAGAATGGTTGTTTCTTCTGGACCTGGAATCAGGCAGTGAAAGACCCCAGCTGACTGGCTTCTGTGGTGAGCAGGCAGGCATTTTGTCCAGCCTGGAAGCTGGGTTTGGGAGAAACTGCTGTGATCAGGAAGCAAGACTTGGCCAGTGCTGCCCTCCAGCTGGGCAGGCTGTCCTCAGGCCAGAGGAGATGGCACAGTGGGGTGCTGTGCTTGGCTTCATGTTTCAGACTCAGTGGTGGTTACTGGTGGAAGTAAGGTGCTGAATTAAGATGGGAATGCCTGTGAGCTCTGAAGATGACCCAGAAAAGGCTGCAGGAAAATAAGCAGAAATTAAAATGGTGACAGGTGTTTGAACAGGAGCTCCATACTGCATATGGCATTTCTAGCAGAGAGGGAAAAGTCATGAGGGCATTCAGTCTCCTGCAAAGGCCAAAGGCCTCTCCTGAGAGACAGCTGAGAAAAACTTGTGTCAAAACTAGTGTAAGCAGGAAGTTTTTAGCCAGCCCCTTCATCCGAGGGCCAAAGCTTGTTCTCATGCAGCTGTGTTATAAATCCAGAGCATCTCCAGCCAACAAAGTTGTTGTTGCACTGCTGAGGACCTCTTCCTTGAGGCTGTGTCCTTACTGGGAAGCTTTCCTGGAAGGATGTGCAGAAGGTAGCCCAAGTGTACCCAGCAGCCCAGCTGCAGAGCTCCTCCTGGGCAAGGGCAGGAGAGGATGGAGAAAGATGCAGGTGGGAATCCTCTTACATGGGCACACACACTCATTGTATATGGAGCACAAAACAGAAATTCGTTTTAAGGGTGTTTTACTGTAAATAATCCACTGTGACTTTTTTTTTAATCCATTAATACTTTCAGTTTATCATTTCATAATTTGTAATTTTATCAGAGGAACAAAAAGATTGTTGTTTTGTTTCCTTTTTTTTCTCTCCTTTTCCTATATGCAATCCAAAGTGAACTTCAGGTTTTTGGTGATAACTCTGTACATTTCTTAAGAGTATTTCTAACAGCACATTTCAGTACAGCTGAACTACAGCTGATACACACTGAAACACGACCACTAAATAAAGTGCTTTTATGGAGAAAGTGTGTTTTATTTTTGTCCCCTACCCAAAGCATAGCTTTCTGATGGCAAAGACAAAACACAAGTTGAGTATTTACAGTGTCATGATTACATTTAATCCGTTAAGGAAGCCAGGGACTATTCAGCCATGCACATGCACTTATTGCCACTGTGCTAATTAGCAGGCTCTTTCTAAGAGGAGGATCCTACTACACAGCCCAGAAGGGCATCCAGACTATCTGCCTTAACTGCTACCATTGAATGTTTAGAAGAGAAACGCTGGCATTAGGTGGTTTCCTCCCAGAATGCATGTCTCTTGCTTGTTCTTTACACAGCAGCCTCCACCAACAGGAGCAGCTGTAGGTGCAGATCAGAGCTCAGGAAGGCACCACATGCATTACAGTTCGGCTGTCCCCAAGGGAAAGCTCAAGCACAGCTGCACAGAAGTAAGTAGCAAGTGACACCATGCAGGAAGTGCCAGCAGCAGCGAACTGGGGTTTCAGACTGCCTCTGCCTACACTATTGCTAGGTATAACCTAGCTGTGGCTCTCGCTCCTGCACCTCCACTGAGCCCTTACTAAAACGGTAAGATTGCCAAGCTTCCCTGGCAGGACAGGATTGCTTTAAGGAAAGGACCAGGGAGGGTGAAAGCAGGAAAAAAACAAAGTGCTCATAGGTTTAAAAGAAACAAGAGATTTGCCTTCAGGTGCTGGGATCACTGGTGATAAGGCAGGAAAGCTAAATGGGATGGAGCGAACACAACAAAAGCAAATAAATGGGTTTTATTTCTGAATTAGGAAAGCTCCATAACCATCTGATATAAATTGGCACAATTTTGATGGGGTGGATAAAAATGTCAGGGTTTTCATTCTCATCAAACACAGCAGAATGTCCCCCTCAGGAGCAGCTGTTTTTCAAGGTTTGCTCACAGCTGACCAGTGCTATGAACATGTGACAGGGTGATGTTTGCTACTGAGAAGGAGCACCACAAGTTAATGCTAAGGGAGATACTTCAGAAACATGGTCAAGCAGCCAGTAGGATCCCATATCCCAGCACCATGAGGCAGCAGTGAGGTGGATCCAGAATTGAATTTTTAAAGCTGTATTTATACATACTCTATTTCATTCTTGTAGGCTGGCCGCACAGCTCTATGAACTCCTGTTTTGTACCTACACTTGCTCTGGATATAGGCAAGACTGGTCTGAACTTGGCTGCAGCAAGGGCTAGCTTTTTCTGTAGCAGTCCAAACCTACTGTACTATAGCCCACAGCTGGCATTTTCCTTTGGCATCCTCACCCGCCTTTGAAAGCTCTCCCTTAGCCATCAGCCCTGTCTGCAGGGAAAAGCTCCTATGCCCGCATGGTCCCTAGAGGTCACTCCAGAACAAAGGGACATAACGCCTTCTTTGCAGACTGCTTCTACAAATGACACAGCTTTGCCTGGAGCATCTCAGCACCAGACTTAAATGGGCGAGTCTGAAGAAAGCATCCCCTAAACTAACTGGGAAAAGGGAGGAACAGCAGGATTCATGGTGCTGCTCCTCACCCTGTTCCCAGCTCCAGCTGGCTGCTGCAGGCCTCCGTCCTGCGGCACAAAGGACCCCACACCATACTCTCCATCCATACCTGCCTGCACTAGTCGTGGGTCCAAGACACGATGTGGGTTTGGCTTTAAATTCTGATTATGGACAAAATTACCTAACATTACACAAGGACAATTCAGGTGAATCAGAGTCTTTTGTGCATGCACCACTTCCCCTAAGTGGAGGAAGGCAGGAAAAGTTCAGTGAAAGACGAGATAAGGCTGTAATAGGATTTCTCATCGTCTGTCAGTCCTGCATTGCCTGGTCTGATCACCACAGCTACGTGAGTATCCGCTTCCTCGGCTGCGTTGGCTTCTGAAACAGAGGTGGGGAGAGTGATGAGATGTGTTTACTGAGCTTTCCACCTGAAGGTCGTCATGGTTTGAAGATGCCCCAAAATACTGAAGTGCTTTTAAAGGCTGAGACTGAGAAAGCAGCATTTGCGCTGCAGGGCTGTAGAGAAGAACCAGCTCCCAGCTGACCTGCTGTGACAACTGTAGCTGCTGTGTAATGTGAGTGGACAGGAGCTGGCTGCCTTGTGATGGCAGCTGATGGCTGTCCAAGGCACCGTGCAGGCAGCACACACCAGCAGCTCAGTTGCCGTCATGAAGAAGCTAGGCCATGGCATTAGTGAGTCCCAACAACCTCACCCCATCCCTGCTGGGGGCCACTTTTCACAAGCCTCCTTCAGTCCCTGAGCACAGCAAGAGGCCACAGGAGGACAATATAGGGAAAGGGAGATAACTGCAGCTCCCTCCAGCTCTGCTGGAGGCTGGGGAGGAGATAAGGGCTAACTCCTGGGGGTGGAGCTGGCTTAGACTGAGATCGCAACCCAGTGCCATCTGTGCCAGAAAGATCTTTCCAGCCAAGGTAGGAACTTAAATTAGGTTCCTGAGCTTTGTTTTCCAGGGGTCAAGTCCTACTGACCAGGAACAATGTCTTCCTGATGCAGAACACAACCTAATGGTAAATGGCACTAAGAACCAGGCACCATGTGTGCCACATAGCAGACTGTTCCCTAGAGTACAGGTCATGAAAATCACTGACCCTGTTTGTAAGTGGGGCACGCCAACTGCTTCAGCAAATGCTCTGCTTTAACACTGACTCCTTGCTTGCTGGTGCAAGGGCAGGGTTTCTGCTTGACCTATTTTATCACAGTGCAGCACTGCTCACAGATACCCCACTGCTGTGCGAGAGCCTGGATGTGTAAAGAAGGAGCATGGCAGCAGCTATGGGGATGCCACTGAAGCAAGGTGGTCTGCAGCACTTCTGGGGAGCTTCTGACAAGTCTGGAGGACAGTAGGACTGTCACGACACCTACCTCGAGGGACATCCGTCAGGAAGAGGATATTGTTGGTGGCGCACCCAATACTGGCAGCAATTCTTCTGTAGCTCTCACTTTCTACCTTGGGGCCTATTTTGGTATCAAAGTGGCCATCAAAGAGCTGAAAGAGAGAAAAGCAAAGGCACTTGCTGAGTGCCACCTGAAGAGCAGGGCTAAACCTCACTCCTGAGTGAGACATCCCGTTTCCTTTCAACCACAGTAAGAGGGGGTGATGGCTGAACTGCAGGTCAAACCCACTGCCCCACCTTCCTGTAGCAGGAAGTTATCCATGCAGTGTTACAGCAAGGGAAGTGCTCTGCAGAGGGAGAAGCTGTAAGGAAGGTGATAAAGTTATCTACCTCTAGAATATCACCTTCTGTAGAATAGCCAAACAGAAGCTTCTGGGCTTCAATGCTGCCCGAGGAGTAGATATAGACCTTCATCCCAGCTTCCCGCCACTTCCGGATAGCTGGAACCACATCCTCGAAGATCCTGGAGCAAAACAGGGCAGGAGGTAAGGGTAAACCCAGAGGTACCCAGAGGGATACCTTTATCCAGTTGCCCTGATAAATGTCCTGTTAGTTTGTAAAGGGACTTCATTCTCAACCTGCTCAAGACTCCTGCAGCTGGGGAGTGTATTTCAAGCAGCAGGTGAAATAGTCTTAGCTCCAGCCAACTGAGCAGCTCATTGACTGTTATGCAGACAGCAGCTCTGATGAGCCATTTCAGACATTTGGCAGAAGCTTCTCCAGCCCCTTCAATTTATAGAGGGGAGTAAAGGTTGGGGAAAACGGTATCCCACTGCTTTTCTCTGCAAGGGAGGAATAAGGGGGGAGACAGAGAAAACAGGCTCTTGTATCTTGAGCCCCACCTGCTTGCAAGCTACAAAGGCTTCCTGTTGGTAAGAACTGTGGCCATAAGCTGCATCCATATGGGACAAACATAACCCACAGATTCAGGCTCTGTCCATGCATAGGGAGGAGCTGAGAGAAGGTTGCAGCGGAGAAGCTAAACTGAGTGGCACTGCATGAACTGTTTGAATGCAAACAACAGCTTGGGAAAGGAATATCCCCCTAAGGGACTGAGAACAGAGCTATTCTATTCAGCAGCTCAGTCAGGTTGTACAGTACTAGGCCAGATCCCTGCCTTAACTGCACTGTAAAGGGCGAAAAAGCTCCTGTTCACTAGGCAGCAGCATCCTTCCCCTTATTCTTCCAGCCTTGCAGTGTGCTGGGGAAGCAAGATACAAGTGTAGCAATGGGCTGATGAGTCTCAAAAACATGAGCTCTGTCTAACTTGTGGGTAATAGCTGCCCAAAGACAAGCCCAGCAGTTGGGAGCAAAGCAGAGGGAAGGACAACCAAAGCCAAGGTAACTGTTGTGTAAATGCTAATGGACATATCTGTCTGTTTCCTCGTACCCTTCTCATTTATACCATGAGGCCTCTCCAGTGCTGCACTTATAGTATGTAAAAGCTCTTTGCATGCAAAAGACATTTACAAGATGACACATGTACTGGGAGAAAGTGAAAGCTTGAGGATGCTCAAGAAGGACAAAGTGAGGCTGACAGTAAGTCCCTCAGTAAAACACTTGATGTTTGATAGGGAAAGGCCACAAACAGCCTTGGAATGGTAGGGAGGGGGTTTGAGTTTGATATGGCAGAAGGATGAGGAGAGGAGCTGGAGGAGACATGATACCCAGGGAACCATTTTCACCCCAGTCCGAATGGCAGCCTTTCTACCTGCATTGCACAGCTCCATGTGGCTACTTGGGGACACTTTACTGCCTTAAAAAGAGGATCTGAGCACCTGAAGGAGGGCTCCCATTAGATGCAAAAGGAATGAGTTTTGCAGACCTGTAGCAATCAGCTGGCCCTTTCTTCATCCTCAGTTTCTTGGCCATCTGCTCAGAGCCTTGTTATGTTATGTATTAAAAAAAAGTTCATTTTTTTTCATAGTTATTTATCAAATGTCTCTGGTGTCAGCTGAAACTATGTGTTGTACAACACCTGCAAAAACTCCCATCCACCCTCATGTCTTCATATGCTGAGTTGAGCATCTGGATTTCAGACACTGATGTGCCAGCTACAGTTGAGCAAGAAGGTGATTTTAAAGATCTCACTGCTTGGATGCTGCCAAGCAGCAAGGCTAGTTCCACAGTTTTTGGGCCACTGTAAGACAATTAGCCCTGCTGTTTAAAAGCCACCCAACAGGATGGCTGTTCCTCTCGACTTGCTTTTGGGTTTTGTTGCTTTTTCTCATGGATGTTTACATTTTCTGTGAGCTTTTTCTTCTTCCTCATTCTTCCTTTGGCAAAACACTTCGTGAACTTCAGAGTTTGGTTTACTTCCTTAGGAACTTGAAATGGATAGTTTAACCAAGCATCTCTCAACCTAAATAAGAAAGGCTTAACTCCAGTTGTCCCTACTTATGCACCCTTGTGATGTGGCTGAAACATAAAGAGAAGCCTGAAGATAAACAGAAGTGGAAAGGCAGGAAACACACAGGTAAAAGACAAAGCAGGAGGAAATAACAACGGGACCCAACCCTGCAACCCTGGCTTTTTTAGGCTTGTTCCAAAATGTGAGTGTAATTCAGGAATATCACATGCAATACAGAGAACTGCAAGAAGGTCATGCTTGCGCCTCATTCTCCTGCTTTACCAAGAGATCTCTGTATAGAAATATTGAGACATTTTCTGAATTCCTAATGCAGAAGATAGTTGTCCCAGAGTAATATTCTGGTGGTTGTGGAAGCAGAATCGCCCATGTCATGCCCTCATTACCTTCTGAGGCCCTATCTCCTTTACAGACACTGCCCAGGTGGCTGGAGAATTGGCTGTTCTCCAGCATGTACCTGCCATTTATTCCTTAAGGAGAAACGTTCTCACCCACTTGTAATCTTTCCAGTAGGGACTGAGACAACTTGGTCAGTCCCAGGATTACTCCAAGCTTTTGGTTGCCTAAGATCCAAAGAATGGATTAGTGTTCATTGCATGATCAAGTTTGAAGTGAAGTGTCAAATGTGTTGGCTTCTCCACTGAGGTGGTAATTCTGTTAACAGACATCTAGCACAGATGCACCCCATTCCTGCCCCAGGGAAAAGATCACACAGTTACTTACTCTCCTTTGACAAGCCCAGTTGCATAGGCTGCCCTCCACATGTGCCCCTGAAGCTGCTTCAGTGCTGTGGTCTTCCTGTCCATAGACATCTGCCAGTGCACGTTGTCTACGACTGCCTGGATGACCCGCTCCAGCTCCTCTTCCCCACTTCCGCTCTCCAAAGGGATTGGCACGGCTCCATCCAAGCTAGAATCCTCCTGAGCCTGGAAATAATCCATGATAAAAAGAGGTGAGGGAAGAGATGGAGCAGTCTCATCATCTCAGTTCAGGAAAGGGGTATTGCAGGACACGGCTTGAACTGCTCTTCACATGAAGGGTGACAACACTGTTTGAATGCTTCTCTCAATGGGAAACTCAGACTTCCATAATGTCTAGAAATACTTGCTTGGACTGTACTTTCCAAGCCCAACAATTAGCACTACTGTAGCTGTATTACTGCAAATAATAATGAGAATTATACTTGCTTAAGTATTTGATTACTGAAATTAAGGCAAAGAAGCAAACCTATCTGTTGGCTTCAGACAGCCCCTGATCTCAAATTGATGCCATGTCCCTGTACAGAGGCAGGATATGTTGTCCTGTGCAGGACAAGTACTCTGCCATCCCTCCCTGCTGCTTCTTAACCAGGCATCTGAAAGCCACAGGCAGCAAATTCAGCAAGAGAAGAGCACAGTGCAGACACACAGCTGAAAAGCCCTGGTTTGACTCCCACTCTCAGGGGCTGTGAAGACCAAGGCAGGCATCTGAGCTGCTGCCTACCAAGCACCAGCCCTTCCCTAAGCACAACCCCAGACTCCTGTTGCGTGACTGGGGGAGTCTGAGTGACCTGAACTCTGAGGCATGCTGTGAAGCCCCAGAAAGACACAGAACAGCTGTTACTGGACCTGTTTCCTCAGAAGTCCGACGTCCCGCTGGCACTCCTCCTCCTCCCAGTGAGCACGCAGATACTCCTTCACGTTGTCCTTGATGTAAGGGAACAAGGTCTCCTGGCAGCACACAAGAAAAACAGGCAGCGCCTTTAACCTGGCAAAGGTAAGGATGACTTGCTTTTGAGGCAACTGCTTGCACATGCTGGTGTGTATGGTTACTTTTCCCTGCATGAGCTTCCACTACAGTACTACAGCTTGTGAAGCTGCCAGCCAAGGGTGTCTGCTCACTGCAGGCAAGAGCCAGCTTTAAGCAAAGATTAGTGCAGGTGGATTTCTTGCACAAATACTTATGCAGCTGTAGCTTTTACATCCCGGAATGGAAAGGTGGGTGACAACTTTTCCCGGGGTTGCCAAAAACATGACTTAAATAGGCAGACACGACTCCCAAGCTCCCATCAGCTGAGGAGTACAAGGCTGGCTGTGTGTATTCTCTGTAACTTATATTACAGTACTTTTAATGGGGCACTTGTCCTAGCAAAGGTTGTTCTGAAAACATGTCTCAACTTCTCACAAGGGTTAGAGGACCTTTTCCAAAGGAAAAATCTAGACTAGTGACACTGAGCTCCATAGGACACTATTGTAAATGAAATGAAATGGGGTTAGGGAAAAAGTGCCACAGGAGAATTACAGACCTTCCTGGAGATCCCCAGAGCACCCAGAAATAACTACAAATTGCTCTCATTAGTAGTGTTTCACAACTGAGAAGCCACGATGGCATCTCTTGGTGTGGGAAGAGCCTCAGGACAAGGGGAGGGGCTGGGAGCTCCTTCCTTTGAGTACAGAACCGAGCTTTTCCTAACTGAGAAGTCTGGAATGGGCAGGAGGTGGGAAGAAACTAACCTGAGCTCACCTCTCCACAGAAAATGATCAGGGATGTCTTTCTCCTCACTGTATGTCAGCTTTCACTTGTTACTGAATTAAGAAAATGGTGGTCCTGAGAGCGTCATGTGGTGGCAGAACTGCAGGATTTTCTATTACTCTAATGCTGTGTTTTCCATGTTGTATATTTAAAAACTAATGTAAATTTAGGAGAAAGGAAAAATCTCTTAAATGCCTAGAAAATGACCACAGCCCTGCAATACCCCCAGTTACTCCCTCATTTTCTTCACTTGAGCTTAGTTGCTTTAAAACTACTTCTTAAATTGCAGAGGGCTCCTCAGTGATAGCCAGCCCCAGCTGTGGCTGCCTCAACACAGCTCGGTGGGATGAAGGAACAGCCATAAGCAAGCACACCCTGACCCCACCCCCCCCCCCCCCCCCCCCCGAAACCTTTGCAACTGCTCACAGCAATGTTACAACCAGTATACGAAGGGTTGTATCTTCCCTATCAGTAGAACTGCAGGTAGGACACTGTAATGAGTGCTCGCAGGATTTCAAGCAACATGCAGACAAAGTTCAGTCACAGTCTGCTCTTTTACACGAGATCCAGCAAATCCCAGGGGATGCTGTTTATCACATTACATCTCTCCCCTGAAATCCTTTCTCTGCCAAAGGGGACCCAGCAAAAGCGAAAACTAGGGGTCATCAAATACTCTCCTTCCTGCTATCTTTTCTCAATCCATCCATCAACTGGCTCATTCTATTTCCCTACTTTGCATATTCAATAATTCTGACACTAAAGAAAGGATGAAATGCAATCCTTTAAGGAATAAAATGCCTGCAGAACCAGCAGTGGAACTTTTAAAGGGAAATAGAAATTGTGGAGGTTAACTGAAAATCCAAGTGAAATAACTTTTGAGCATCTTCAGATACCCAGCAAACTGAGTTTTATTGAGAGCTATAACTCATTTGGCCTTCCTGCAACAGAAAGACTTTGGGTAGGAAACCATCTCAGGCGTATTGCATGTATCTGCACAACAGCAAAATGGATTCAAAGTGGATATATGTAAACAACCCTGTGGCTCCATTAGATGTCTGAGCTGTTCAAACTTTTAATTAAAAGATACTGAGGGAAGGAGGCAGCTGTAATGCCATCTAGACCTGAAGTTTCAAGAGCACTGGAAGAACATGGGACAGGAAAGATGTAGGTCATGTTGTTCATCTGTTAAAGTGTTAGCACAAACACCTCGAAAACCTGGCAAAAGCCTACACCCCTCTGTGCATTATGTGGGTCAAAAGAACCTTCCATGAACTACCAGCAAAAAAATATCCATCAAAAGCTGTAATGTCTCATGAGAAATACAGGGTTATGGCTGCCGCAGGGATAGTGTCCTTTAGTGTCTTAAATACGAGCAAATTGCTCCCTCCTGTGAAGCAGACGAGCCTGGTTGGGGACCAAAGCCTCTTGGAGAGGAGGGACCTGCAGCGGTTGGAGAACTGAGAATTTCAATTGCATGTTTACAGCGTTTGTCCTGATGCCTCCTGCTGGTCTCGCGGGCTTCCACCCCCCTGGCTTCTGCACCTCATCCAGCATTTTCAATAGTCTTAAGCCTCCTCCTAGGCAGAGGAAGCCAGTCACACATACTGTGAGCACAATCCTCCTCATGTACTCCTGATGCCTGGCTACCCTCTCCCTGTGCTGGTCCCGTGCATGCAGGACGAAGGACACACCATCTGTGGTGACACTAGAGGGATGTGACTGTACCACGTTTCTGAAGGAAAAAGGCAGCGGATGGATAAACACACAGTACTTCAGGCTCTCTGCAAGCTCGGGTGAGGTGCTGAGCTCCAGCCATCAGAGCAAGTGATGCTCTAGGGCTTTTTGTAAACGAGGCTGAGAGCACTCTGACTGCTCTATATACCCCCTCCCCCCCTCATTTACTAAACGGAGCAGCCCCCTGTTTCCCTGCCCCCGGAAGCGGCATGCGATGGGTATAACGAGAAGCATTTTCTCATCGAGCATTATTCAGAAAACACGGAAAACGTGTCACGGTTTTACGCCTCTGTAGTGAGCTCAGGCCTGCCTTCCACAGCCCCCGGAGAGGCTTCTCCCCGCTACGGGGGGCCGTGAAGGCCACAATAACCAGGGCCGCTGCCTCCCGCGCCGCCGGGTCTCACCTGGACGAAGGCGATGGGGGTGGTGGTGCCCTCGATGTCCAGCAGGATGGCGCGCACCTCCGCCGGCACCGGCAGCACACCCATGGCGGCTGTGGCAGCGGCGGCACGTGGGGAGTACCGGGGATGCGCGGCGGCGGCCGGCGCCCCGCCCTGCGGCTGCGCGGGGGGCCGGGCCGTAGCAGGCAGTGCCGAGCTGACCCGCCGCGGATCGTGAAAGGAGAGTGCGGCGACGGCGGGTCCTCGGCGACAGAGAGTGCTCCGCCTTCGGAGCGCCCGCCCCGCCCCGCCGCCTCCTGAACGGGCTTACTGGGCTGCACGTTACCCCCACCACCACCTTCCAGCCCCGGAGTCCGCCTGATCCAAACCCTGGGCCGCCTAAGCAGCGACCCCCGCCTCGACCCAGAGGAGCGTGGAGCAGCAGAGGGGCGAGGCGGGTGGTGCTGGCGGCTGCACGCCGCGCTCCGTACCCCACGGCAGGCAAGGTTGTACCGGCGCCACGCCCGGAGCTGCCGGTGATACGTGGGGGGGCCCGGCCGCCGATGGCGGGTGGGTGTTGCAGCCCCACCGGAAGCCGCCAGAGGCGCTGCGGCCCCAGAGGAGAGGGAAGCGCTGATTGGCTGCTGGGGCGCCTATATAAAGGCGGCGCAGGCGGCGCCCGGATCTTTTCCGCCGCCATTTTCTGTTGCGCGCGGGTCTCCGCTGTCTCCGCCGCCCGCCCGAGCAGCTCCGCCGCTCTCGCCCCGCCATGGAGGACGCGACTGAGATGAGCAGCGGCCAGGAGGAGTTCGCCGAGGGCTCCAAGATCAACGCGAGCAAGAACCAGCAGGATGACGGGTAAAGCTGGGGGGGGGGGGGGGGGGGGGGCTCGCGTCTCTTATATCCCTCGCCCGCCCTCCTGGGCCGCGCGGGGTGGGGGTGGGGGGGGTGGGGTGGGGCGGGAGATGGCTTGAGGGAGCTGGGGGGAGGGGGGGGGGAACGGGGCGGGGCCTCCCCCTTCCCACACCAATGGCCGCACCCGCCTTTGTGTCCTGAGAGTCTGACCCAGTTTCCGTGGGGCGAGGAGGGGGGGCTGCCAATCAGGGTGCGTGACGTCACTGCCAGCCTATGGGGGCGTGCGCTTCTGGCGGGCTCGGGGAGGGGAGGGACGCGTAGATCCGGCCCACGTGTAACGGCGCGTCCGGGCCCAGCAGCCGCTACGGCCCTGAGCCGCTTGCGGTGCCTGATGCTGCAAAGGCATCCGGATCGCCTTTGGCTTATGGCGGCCACGAGTCGGCTTGCTCCATACTTGGGTTTGCTCTCTGTGTGTGTGCGCGCGCGCGTGTGTGCATACACTTGTATTTACGCTTGTGTATTTCCTGCGTTTCAGGAAAATGTTTATTGGAGGTCTCAGCTGGGACACGAGCAAGAAAGATTTGACAGAGTATCTTTCTCGTTTTGGCGAGGTTGTGGATTGTACGATTAAAACGGACCCGGTCACTGGAAGGTCGAGGGGATTTGGGTTTGTCCTCTTCAAGGACGCTGCCAGTGTGGAGAAGGTGGGTGTATTTCTTGTGGATCGATGGCACACAGCATGCCTCTGTCACTGTAGTGATCTGACTCTTGTCTCTTTGTGTGTTGCTTAGGTGTTGGAACTGAAGGAACACAAACTGGATGGGAAGTTAATAGATCCTAAAAGGGCAAAAGCCTTAAAAGGGAAGGAGCCACCAAAAAAAGTGTTTGTTGGTGGGTTGAGTCCAGAGACATCTGAGGAACAGATAAAGGAGTACTTCGGTGCTTTTGGCGAGGTATGGTATAACGACATAAAATATAAAAACAGTTCTGGTTTTTAAGTGCAGTTGTTTAAGACAGAAGAATTTATGACAAAGGAGGTGGCTTAGGCTTACATAGAACTAGGGTTTGTTGAAACTATATGCACGTTAATGATTCCATAGTGTTGTGGTGGGCTGATTAAAAGCTGTCAGCATAGCCCCTGGACTGCCAGATGGTAGCATAAAAAGTTGCTTACCGATTTCATGCATTATTGACTTTTGATTTCAGATTGAAAACATTGAGCTTCCCATGGACACAAAGACAAATGAAAGGAGAGGCTTCTGTTTTATCACGTACACAGATGAAGAGCCAGTAAAGAAGCTGCTAGAGAGCAGATACCATCAAATTGGTTCAGGCAAGGTATGGGAGCTGTCATTCTTAGTATGTGAAATGTTACAGGCTTCCCTGAAAGCAGCTCGCATAATGATCTTCACGTTCTTGGCGAGTTAAAGAATTCCTGTTTTTACAGTGTGAGATCAAAGTAGCACAGCCCAAAGAGGTATACAGGCAACAGCAGCAGCAGCAGAAAGGAGGAAAGAGCAATACAGCTGGTGGACGAGGAGGTGGAAGGGGGCGTGGACGAGGTGAGTATTTTGGATGTTGAAATTAAGGTAAATGTGTAAGTGTATGTACCAAACACTAAAGTATTTTTAGACAGTCCAGATTTTGGATGCATGCAGATTTCATGTTTAAACTCAATGTGGAAAGCAGCCTGTTAGTAAATGGTGTTTTGGTGGTTGCGACTGTGGAAGCTCAAGAAACTCTTTCTGCTCTGTTTGCATTCAAGTGGTGAAATTGCAAGCTGGAGGTAGGGTGCTTTTGTATACCCACAATTGACAGCATAGTTAAATGGATAATGCAGTTATCCCTTCACGTGAAGGGATACACTGATAGTTGGCTTATGGGTGAGAAACCATGACCTGCTTGCTGAAGAGGAAGACAGTTGCTTTGCTGTGCCTTGCAGATAGATGAGAAACAATCAGCTGGTTTTTGTGTAGGTTAATACATCTCAAAGTCAAGCAGTCACAGCCAACATGATATGGTAAAGTTTGTCCTTTGATATAACTTGGTGTTTAGGCAATTAAGGGTCCAAAATGGAAGTTACAAGAAAACAGTAGAAGCTGCTTGTAGTGCGTGACTTCGGTGTTGTTTTGTTTTTATTGGCTGTTCTGTGAGCAGGACTGTCTGCTGTCTGTGACTAATGTTGTTGTGGGTGAAAAGATCTTAAACCTATCTCATATCCAAATGAGACACCTCAGTTCTTAGAAGATTTTTCTTTGGGGGGAGAGTAAGAGGATTCTTCCAGGTAGTAGTTTTGGCATAGAAAGATTGCCATAGAAATCTGGATGAAGTGGCATAGCACAGAATGAAATTGTAAGTTCTATCACTTCTAAATGTTATACTTGGTTTCAGGTCAGGGACAAAACTGGAATCAAGGATTTAATAACTACTACGATCAAGGATACGGGAACTATAATAGTGCTTACAGTGATCAAAGCTACAGTGGCTATGGAGGCTATGACTACTCCGGGTACAACTATCCCAATTATGGATATGGGCCAGGATACACAGATTACAGTGGTAAGTGGTTTTGATCTCATTCCAGATAATAGCATGCGTTTTTAAACAGGTGCCTCTTCTAGTAACTTGTTCTGTTACACCTCTTACTAACATATGACTATGAAGAGCATCCCTCTTCATGTACTGTATGGGGACAATCTCATTCAGAGTGTTGGCTGTTAATGCTTCTGTGTTGTTCTTTTGTTTTTTTTTTCTCCCCAATTTTATCTACAGGTCAGCAAAGCGCATACGGAAAGGCATCCCGTGGTGGCGGCAATCACCAAAACAACTACCAGCCGTACTGAAGCAGTGTTTAGTACTTGAGGAAACAGGTGTGTATATAAATGCAAGGTTTACACTGAGTATGTCTAATCTAATTTAAAGATCAATAGACAAATGAAGAGTAAAAAACTTGCATAGCATGACTTTAAGCTTTTTTTAACTTAAAAAATACACTTTCTTTTTTAAAGCCAGCTTTGCCTACAGTGTCTATAGATCTTTAACTTTGTAAAAATGTGACCTATCTTCTCTAGTACTTCAGAAAAACATAAGAGTTTTTCTGGTTTTGCGTTGTGTACCAGGTGGTCTAGAGGAATAATTAAACTTATTAAAGTATTAACAGGTAAAGTACTGAAATGGGTACAACTTAAGGAAAACAAGAATGTTGTCTTCTAACTCTGACATTATACCTTGTTTGTACCCGCCAGCGGGAACTTCATTGCAGGCCGTGTGTCACCCTGACCACGTCTATCTCTGGGGTCGCACGTTGCAGGCAGAGCGCAAGGCATACACCAGAAAACGCTGTCCTGTGGTATGGTCTCTTCCAACTTCATGTACCAGCGTAAAGATTAAAGTGGAAAACTTCAGACTTTGGCTTCTTTTTTTAATCTTTTTGGAGATTAAGTGTCTTTAACTTAAATGGTTTTTTACAGGAGTTAAAGTACATAAATGCCTTTACAGCTTAATCATTTGGTCTTCTGTTTAGTGTTGTATTTCAATTGTGGAACCTCATTTTAAAGTGTGCATTCTTTAAAATTTAATGCTTGCTTTTTTCTTTTTATAGCTAATAGTGAAATCTGCAAACCAAAACGAACTTTTAAATCTGGAAAAACATTAAAGATCATATGCGTGTGGACTGTTTGAACTAAATTGACCTGATTTGCATTTGCATAGCAGTCATTTAGATGGATAAATAATTGAAAACCTTTTGTCACTGTTTACAGTGGGGGAAAAAACCAAACTGATCCAGAGCCTTATTAATAAGCCTAAATTGGATGTATGTTCTGGAGCAGCTTCCTAAATGGGCTTGGATGGCTGTATTTGGGAAGATAAATTACTTGATGGGTAACAAAACCTATTGCGTTACCTAAATAAATATGTATATGATCTTTAACAGTGAAGAAAGGAATATATAGAAGACTTAAAGCAGTTCATGAAAATGGACCTTTTAACGATTCTTGTAGTAACTTGCACAGATCTGACATACATTTTGTCTTAATTTTTAGGTAGAGATACTGCAACAAAGCCATCGTGCAGCGCATCGTGAGTGAATAGAGGGTGTTCTTCGTGAGAGGAAATGACTATTTTGTAAAAGACTTTTAGTGTCCGACACGCAACTGTGTCCAACTGTACATAGTGGCCAGCTAGTTTTCTTTTATGATTTTTATTTTCCTTTTGCCATTCATGTCATGACACAATGTGGGCTTGTGTTTATACAAACTTTTATTTGTATAATTTCATGTTAAAGGGTTCTCTAATAAATGCTTACTTAAGTGAGTGTGTAGTCTTGCTGTTGACTGTCAGCTTACAGTGTTATAAACTGTATTTGTATAGATGGGTAGATACCTTTCTGGAGATCATAAATGGCTCACGACAAGAGTTACTCTATATACAGGTCAGTACAACCCACTCCTTTTCCTGACCTGTCTTTAAGAAAACGGTTCCCTTGAGTTAGCATGACTGGCAGAGTTACCTCTTGCCCACTGCAGAAAACAGGAGAGAATGGTCTGTGGCACAGTACTGCCAGTTCCGTACATCTCAAGGGAAGGATCTAAGCTTAGAGCAGCACCTTTTATTTTGGTAGCACTGCTTGTTGAGAGTGTTGCAGGGGTGTGATCATAATCTTTCTAGGTTTTTCAAGCAGGTTCTAGAATACTTAAGGCTGTAACTTATTTCTCCCTATGTATTCCAGTTACAAGCAGGTGATACAAATTCCTTAATTCTAGGGTTGGCATCTGATTTCAGTACAAGTTGGGGATCTGTTCATTCAAGTTAGATTCTGTATTGGATTCTTCTCAACAGGAATAGGTTTCCCATCTTGAATATGCTAGCAAGCGTCATTAATAAAAGCCTGAATGAGTGATTGTGGGAGAAGGGAAACTGCTTTAACCAGCAGGTTGTCTTCTGAGTAGAACAGCTGGGATAGGTAAGTGAGCATACCTATTCAGCCTAAAGCTGAAGGATTGCAGCAATCTGCCTTAGCATTGTTTGCTTTTTCTTCCTTGGCACAAATGTGTAGTTATATGTCAAAAATAAACCTTGATAGAGAGAAATGAAATGTGAGTAGCTAAATCACAGGGGAGGCCAGTCTTGCAAAAGGGAGTAGTCTGGGAAGAGATTTCTCTCCTTTAAGTTTCCAAAGTGATTTTAAGGTTTATTTCTTTATCAGGCAGCTGAGTGTTTCATTCTCTTTTGTCATACAGAAGTGCTGCATACCACAGCTTTTAGTTTAAGGCAGTTACTAGATCTGGGGAGGTTCCTATATCTTGTCAATTAGATTGGATGAGGAAAGACATGTTGCCATCACTTCTTACAAATTAAAGAGCTAGAAGTTGCAGCAGTATGTGACCGTATGCCTAACTTTTCCACAGTGTTGCTAGATGCAGCTGTCCTTGCCAACAGCGCTTTACTTTTGTGACTAGGATGTGGCTTTGCTATTACACTTTTTTATATATATGTATATATATAAAAGCACTTGTCTAAGGGTCAAGTTGTACTCCAACTTGTATCAATGTATGGTTTAAATGTAAAAGTGACTGATTTTGTGTGTGTGTGAAGCGAAATTTCTGTATCTTCAGGCCCTGGGAACACGGACGGAGGTGGCTGCAGGCTGGCCCTGCATGCTCGGGTCCCAGCGGGGCTCAGACAGCCGCGTCGGGCAGGTGTGCCCCGGTAACCGTGCCCTGCTCCGCGGCAGCTCTCGCCCGAAAAAAGCCAAATCGCGAAGTTTGGAATCCCGGTGCCCGCGGGCACACTGCCCCCATCCCTCCTCTCCAACGGCTTGGTGCCGCGGCCACCCCCCGCCCCGTCTCCGTCACGTGACCGCGCCCGCCGCTCTCCTTCCGTCCGCCATTTTAGGTTGTGTCGGTGGCGGCGCCATTAAAAAAAGAGTGAAAGGAGGAGGGCTCGGTGCGCTCCTGCCGGGGCCGCGATCGGGGGGCAGGGGCCTCGGCGGGGAAGGGGCCGGCCGGCGGGCGGGCGGGCGGCTGGGCGGCGCGGTCGCTGGCTGTCTGGCCGGCCGGCCTGCGCGGGTCAGCCGCACCGGCGCCATGTCGGAGCAGCAGTTCGCGATGGACGCGGCGGTGGCGGGCGCCGGAGGCAACTCGGCAGAGCCCGCGGAGCAGCCTGAGGGGCTGGCGGGGGCTGTGGCGGGGGGCGCCGACGGGGGAGGTGGCGGCGGCGGCGGGATCGAGTCGGAGGGAGCGAAGATCGACGCCAGCAAGAACGAGGAGGACGAGGGGTGAGCCACAGGGGCCCAGCGGCTTTTGTCTCCTTGGCGGCGTCCTGCTGGGGCGGGCGGTGTGTTGCGGAGCCGCTCGGCCCGGCCCGGCCCATCGCGGCCCCGTTCGCCGCCCTGTTTGTTTACTTGGCGCCCCAGCGACGTCACGTACCGGGCCGGGCTGTCGGGGGCGGGACGCCGGCTGGGCTCGGCGGGCAACGCCGCTCGGGCAGCCCCGTCTTCCGGTGTGCTGGAAGCACCGGGCCGCGAACAGTAGGGGGATGGTGTGCCGAGGGCGGAGCGGCTCGGGTGGTAACTGAAGGCTGTAAACTTAAACACGGCCCGGCGTGCTCTTGGGAAGTACAGCCGGGTCGGTAGCTGGTTGGCTTTTCGGCGTGGCAAGGAGTCGGGGGACATCCTGTGTTCAGGGTCAGTTTTGAATTTAGCGGGAGCAGCGCTGTCACGGAGTTCCAGATGCTGCTGTCAAGTGGGGAAAGTTCCATGCCCCCGTCAACCCAAATCCTACTGCCGTTAGCATTGGGGATGTCTTTTCTGCAAGTTAACGTGTGGTATATACGTTAAAGCTGTAAGTCAGTGTAGCTCAATGCTCAGGTTGCATTCACTTAGTATTGCCCTCTGTTCCAAAAGTGAACTGTATGTCAGTTGCGTGTTAGAGGCATGAGACACCTTGACTTCTTCAAAGTCAAACTATTCCTCCTATGCTCCTGAAGCCTGCTTTGAGGAAAATTGTTCTAGGTGACAAGAATGAATCATAGAATAGTTAGGGTTGGAAAGGACCTTAAAACCATCTAGCTCCAACCTCCCTGCCATGGGCAGCTTTTAACCTTCTGAGGGTCTGCCTGATGTTTGGCATAAGGCAGTATTGCATTCATATAGCCAGGTGAAATTGACATAATATCCTAGTTACCGGACAGGCTGCTGCTGTATGCTGTCTCCTGTCAGACCAGTAAGAAACTCAAGCTTAAGATCTGCTTTTGATCAAGGCAGAAAATCAGATACAGGAACACTAGCTCTGTGTGCTGTAGGGACTTGCTACAAAACCTTCCCAAGTGTCTGCCTCCTGTAATAACCTGGGATGCTGCTGAGAACAGGGAAAAAACAGGAACATTTTCTCAGTGTTTTGCGGTGTTAGCGAAAACTTAGAATGTTTTTATTACTTCTCACCTGCTCTTAATGGCTCTAAGTACCTTTGCAGTTTGCATATTTGTTTTACTTTCTAGGCCCTTGAATACACACCTGTTTGGAGGTTTTCATGAGGAAGCCCATCTTTTTTTGAGTCGACACAGCCTGGAAAAGGTTGTTACTGGTGCAACGGTTACATGTAGCATACACTGACTTGTAATTTAGTTCACTGAGGTGTTTTGACCTGCCAGTTCTTAAGGGTATTGCTGTACAGGAAACAAAGTGTTTTGACAGCCCACTTGGTAGTAGAGGGAGAACAGCATTCTTGGTAGCTGCTGGTTGAGTGTACATTGGTGTGTTTCCTTTGCAGTGTATTCAGGAAGAAACAGGTTCACGTACCCTCAGATCTCAGTGAGAACTGTGGGCTAGGGAAATCCACATGTCGCAAATGCAAGGAGACTTCCTGACTAGCCTGTTGGAGACCAAAGCTACTAGTGGTGTTGTCTGTGCTCTGTTTAGCAAAGCCTGAAAACTTTCCAAGTATGCTGATGGTAAATTATTTTGGAAAACTATGTCTGCTGATGCGTCTTACACCAGCCGGACTGTGGTTTGGGAAACTTACGTGTTTTACAAGCCTTTGACAGCACTGTGACATTGTACCTTAATTGTTGTGCTCATGTTTGTGTTGTAACCAGAGTCTGACCTTAGTTTTGCAGTGGAGCAGTAGTTATTCAATTTCAGTAGTAGTAAACTGAAGCAGTTCATGTTTTGCTGCTCTGTAACTGAACTCATTGATGCAGTTACTGCATGGTCAGAAGAGAATCCTTCAGAGGGCTGGTAGTTTCAGTGTTGTGTTCTGTCATGTACTTAGTGATATGTTAACCGTGATTGATAAGGATTATACTACAAGGTTTGTATGTTAATGGTTTGTTGATAACTGCAGAGCAGGTGTTCTGTATATCAGGTAGCAAGTGTATGTTCAGTAGTAACTGCTAGAGTATCACTATCCCACGTGTCAGAAGTGTGATGCTGCACCCTCTGTATGCATTCTATTTTTCCACTTAAAAAAAGCCCACAAAACAAATGGCCAAAAAAGGACCTTAATGATGGATAGACACAAGGGCACAAAGCATCTTTTGGATTGCTATCTGTACTGGTATGAGGCTGCTGGTGCACCAGTGTGTGGGTCATTTTTTCCATATTGGTCCTGCATACAATAAGATGTCACACTAGAAAGGGCTTTTGGTGCTTTGTTGTCTGTAGCTAATAGGAAAAGTTGATAAAGGGATGGGAGATTAGTGTTCCTGTTCAATAGACTTCAAGAATTTTTATAGAGACACCTGAAGCTCCAGAACCCCCACGTCTGCATGGAGGTTGGGTATGTTTGTCAGAAGCTGAATGCTCTTGCAAGAGCACAGCTAATTCATCAGAGTTAGTTCACACAAGCAGCTTTTCATTAGGAAGGGGACTTGATTAAACTTTATTTGTTTTAGTTTACTAATATTGGCATATGTCCAGTCCAGACTAGTACATAAATGCTTCTGTTTAATTGCACTGCTTATAAATGTATTGTGCCACTCTTTGTTTCATCAGCAGCTGTGTGAAAGCTCCTCAGATAACTAAATGGAATTAATCTTGTGGTGGGTCAGTAGTGGTGGGGTTGCAAGGAAGTAGTAAAGTATCTTTGTATCACTCTTTGCTGTTTCTTGGGTTAGCAGTGTTAAGAAGATGTTACAAAACTTTTCTGTACATGTAAGCCTTTGTCTGATCTAGCCAGGATCATTTAAGCAAGTTCTCAAAAAGGCCTGTGTGCGTGACAACTCACTGATAAATGAGTTCTTTACTGTTCTTTACATTAGGTAACTGGATTTGTAAAGCTTGTCAGTACAGGATTTTGGTTAAGGCACATTAACAGATTAACTGTCTTGTCTTAACAGGAAAATGTTTATCGGCGGCCTTAGCTGGGACACTACAAAGAAAGATCTGAAGGACTATTTCTCTAAATTTGGTGAAGTTGTAGACTGCACTCTGAAGTTAGATCCAATCACTGGGCGATCGCGAGGCTTCGGCTTTGTGCTCTTCAAAGAATCAGAGAGCGTAGATAAGGTAGTATTAACATAGTGAAACTACATATTGCATTTTAGGTAGCAGATATACAACACTAGGATGATTGTATGCATAGTTATTTGTATGTGATCTGTTAAAGATGATTGTGGGATACAGTATATTTAAGATGCTTATTGAAATGTTTTTTTTTTTCCTGAACTGTCTTACTTGTAATGCAGTGGCCAGGCTCAGAAATTATTCCCAAGGCATGGCTTTGGGTACTTACAGGGGAGTGTATTGCAAACCACTGTAAATGAATGCATGCTTCCTACTACTGTGAAAGTAGTAATTTATAAAGAACTTTAAGTCTTTGCATTCTAGAGCTGTCACATAATCCCCTAGAGCAGAGCCTATGGCTTTGATAGATTTGGCTTTATTCAAGCAAAAGTTAGCTGTTAACGTTTCTGAGATGGTATTTGACACAGCACACTGATAAGCTTTAGCCTTTGACCTTTAGTGATATTTGAAGTACAGGTTCTTTACCTCATGAGGTTTGAGGATGGGATTCTAGAGTAGTTTGAGAAGCGTTAGACTCTCACTTGTGATAGATGGTACCAGGTGACTCTTGAAAGGCTTTGTCACCACTGTATGTGTCAGTGGTTAGTGATCAAAATCATGGAACTGTTTGGTTTTGTGAAACAAATTATTGCTGTAATCCAAGTACTGAAATTGAAGCAGTAACATTAAAAAAAAAAAAAGTAAGTATAAAATAACTAAGCCTTGCTGAAAACATCAGTGAAACATTTAGCTTGAACCATGAATAAGATCATGTTTTAATTTTCAACAGGTCATGGACCAGAAAGAACACAAGCTGAATGGAAAGGTCATTGATCCAAAAAGAGCTAAAGCCATGAAAACAAAAGAACCTGTTAAAAAGATTTTTGTTGGGGGCTTATCTCCAGACACTCCTGAGGAGAAAATAAGGGAATATTTTGGAGGATTTGGTGAGGTATGTGGTGAAATAAACTGTTTATACTGTAGAACTTCTTCTGTCTTCACACATTTAGTAATAAAAAGCATCCCGCAAATGCAGCCTGCATGGTTGCTGCTATAAGTTTAATGGCCAGTGAAGCTCCATGTGTTTTAGGAGTCAGAATTCTAATGAGAAGGCTATTACAGGCTTTGAGTTGCATGAACTGGGTTAATGGAAGGTGGTGCTGGGATAAATCAGTCAGGAACTAATTCATGGGATGTATGACAGTCTTGACTGGAATAGACCTGGGAGGCAGCGTTTTTGAGCATACTGCTTTGTTCAGTTGGGTGACATGCTTTTCAGCCACCCCAGCTGATCCGCTGTGGCACAGATTCAGACAGTTTTGCCTAAATTCTATGCAACTGTAGTCTCTGTCTCTCTCTGTCCCGGGTGTTTGGTGATGCAGGTGACAAAGTAGCACTGCAGTACTTAAAAGCTGGCTTTGTATGAGCTTTTTTACAGCTGCTGCTTCCCTATTAGTTCTTGGATGTTGCCAGCAGCAGGTCATAACTCTGCTGTCAGGGAATTCATTTGTCAGTCTCTACTGCTGCCCTCTTGCTACCTCACAGAGAATTTACTCCTGTCTATAGATCTCCTTTGAAGTCTTGTGTGCCATATGTAAGGATAATTTTACTTTCTGTAGTCAGGTGTAAAATCTTAGCAGCATTGTGGATGAACTTACACAGAGCTACATGTTTTTCATATAAAATTTGAACATTTAGGTCTGCTCAAGGTTTGAAAAACCTAGTTACTTCAGTCTTAACTGAGTTAAAACTGAAAGTCAAACTGAGACTATTTATCCAGCATAATTACAATATTCTTTGTGCACCACATTTTATATGAGTTCCTGAATGGGCAAATGATACTATGAGTTAGAGGGGAAAGAAATCTTTTACACAATTATGAACACTATTCATAGTGAAGGTGATGATTGTGATGTTGTTGATGGTGTCTAGTGATGTAAAGCCCACAAATGAGGTACATTATCATATTCAAGTTAAATAATTTCAGTTAATACGTAGGACCTGTTAGAAACCTTTTTTAAGTGGCATGAATGGCAGGTTGAAAGATAAAATCACTGTCTTCTACCAGGTTGAATCAATAGAGCTCCCCATGGACAACAAAACTAACAAGAGGCGTGGATTTTGCTTCATTACTTTCAAGGAGGAGGAAGCAGTGAAGAAAATAATGGAAAAGAAATACCACAATGTTGGGCTTAGTAAAGTAGGTGAAGTTTTTCTAGAGAAACTGAATAATGACAGTAGAAAAGAATTGCATTATCTGTTGCCTCTGTTTTGGGATAAGAGTCTCAAAATATCTCTAAGCATTTATTTCTCATATGTAGGAATTAAGACTATGAATTATTCATACAGGTGCTAGGAGTTACTGTAATCTTAACTTCTGACCTCAGGGTGTTTCTGGTGAGGTTTTGTACTGCACCGCATCTGAGGAGAGGGCTGGGTCACAGCGTGTTTTTTCATTATGAAGCTCCCACATTCTCTTGCTGTGTGGTGAGAATGCTGTGCCACTGATCCGCTGTATCAGACTGTGCCATGTTTTCCTGGTAGCTGGATCTCTGTGTGTTTAATATGGAGTTATGCAAAATGTTAATGTATCTTAGAGTGCTCTCAAAACTGCAGTGAAATGGGAAGATAGGCTTTTCTCTTGGAAGTTACGTTCCTTTCAGTAACCTTGTTGAAATTCAACCTTGTAACAAAAACTCTGATTGTAGCTGGCCTCTTTTTCACTGGATGAACATGTAGTTGAAGGCTCAGAACAGAGTTGACCATGCTTTTGTAACTCAGATTTGATTTCACTTTTCCTAGATAAACAGACCTCAGAGCTTTGTTTCAAAGAGACAAAGCCATACAAACAAGCATTCTTCTCAGAACTGGTTATACTGGCAGAAAATTAGGAAACTTTAAATGTTTGGTTTTTTTTTATAACAGCAGTGTCTTACAACTGTTTTCAAGTTGGAGAGTATAAGCTCTCCATTTTTTTCAGGGAGAGCACTAGAGTGAGACCAAATCCTATTTTCTGCTTAGTGCTCTGTGAATTTAAGAATGATTTGTAGGTTATATCTTTGCTAATTGGATCTGACTTTAACTTTCCATTTCCAGTGTGAAATAAAAGTAGCCATGTCAAAGGAGCAGTACCAGCAGCAGCAGCAGTGGGGCAGTCGAGGAGGATTTGTTGGAAGAGCTCGAGGAAGAGGCGGAGGTAAGTTTGCACTGCCGTGGTATTGGAAGGCAAGGGGCTGGCTGAAATGAGAACGAGTCTCCTACAGCTATGAGTTTTATG